>NC_054842.1:38646881-40062785 GCF_018345385.1 Vulpes lagopus | reverse complement strand
AAAAATTCAGGACCAGATAGATTTTCTCAATATCCTTAGTAAGTTCCTTGAACTCCAACTTTCTTATCTGTAAAGTGGGGAGATTAGAACTATTGTGTAGGGTTGTTTTAATGTTTAAATGAGATGATGTATCTGATGAGTCTGGATACCACTAGACCCTTTACATTGTACTACTATTACTGTCTCTGCTATTATTACTGCTGCCAATTCTACTACCACCAGCAGTACCGTCACCATTGCACTACCTCTAACACCAATGCTATCATTGCTATTACAAGGTAATGTTTAAATGCTTAGCAAATGCCAGGGATTAAGGAAATGTGTGGGTTTTTTTCGTTCCTTTAACATTTCTTGGGGAGAAAAGATCAATATATAATATATACCTGTATATAACTCAGTTCTAAATTATATCACATAGATTGTGAGGACTGTAAAATACCATATGCCAAGCTTGTTTCATTCATGTTCAATACATATAGAAGTGTAGAAAAGAAAAAAATAGTTTCACTTAGAGATTTATAAAAATGATATTTTCCTATACATTGTGAACAACTGATGATCTCAAAACAACCTTCTGGGAAAATAAAACTAAGTGGTATTTCTTTGTATTTATCTTGTTCATGTTTCCAATTATTTGGAAGCCATTAATAATTCTGTGGACCCCAGTTATCTTTAACCGGTTTTAGCTGAGTGGGGCCTATATTCTGTGATATGATGGCTTTATGTTAATTTGTTATGTAATATTTAGGAACACCAAAATGTCTACTAAGAATTTCTGAATTTCATATCAGTAGGGAGTTTAAAACTTGCTTTTGAAAAGCAGATAATAAAATAAGTTTCCATCACTCATTCATTCTTTCAACACAAATGAGTTGGGTGAGTCCCATCAGTTTCAATTCTGAAATAAGGAATCATGTCAAGGAGTTTATTAATGAATCAGAGGAAAACACAGCAAATAAATAAATGAGTTAATGCCCCACAAAGCTGGTATTAAGGGAGGGGGCCAAGTACCACAGATTACTCAGGAAGGACAATGTTATTTCTTATTAGGGTGATAGAAAAGATTTCAAAGGAAGATAGTTGACGGACTCTGGTAGTGGTGATGTACATAATGTGCGGAGGTGGAGAGTCATTATAAGCAAAGGCAGGGATCCCTGGGTGGCTCAGCGATTTAGTGCATGCCTTCAGCCCAGGGCATGATCCTGGAGTCCCGGGATCGAGTCCCACATTGAGTTCCCTGCATAGAGCCTGCTTCTCCCTCTGCCTGCATCTCAGTCTCTCTCTCTCTCTCTCTCTCTCTCTCTCTCTCTCTCTCTCTCTTTCTCTGTTTCTCATGAATAAATAAATAAAATATTTTTTAAAAAATAAGCAAAGGCAATAACATGATACAAAAATGGAAAGAAAGGGATAGAGAATATTCCAAGAAAGAAAAAAATTTCAATTTGTTGAAATATGGAAGACCAATGAAGCATAGGGCTAGAAATAAGGGCAGAGCTTGATTACAGAAACCCTTGAATGCCAGGTTGAATAATGTATACTTTATCTGAAGTCAGTGGAAGAGTGTTATGTTGACAAAAGCAAAGGGATACTTTGCCTGCTGTGTAGAGGGTAGAAAGTGAAAACAAGCAGAAAATGAGGCCTAAACTTGGATGATAACCAAGGAGCAGATGAAGAGAAGCAAGGAGGAAGGTGCTGTAGAATTTGGACCTAGTGGGCACGAGAAGGGAGAATGGCTTACTCTGCTACTAGGTCTTGTGGGTTCATAGAGATGGTAGGGCAGAAATAAGGAAGTTAGAAGTTAGGGGAAGATGCTGGTTAGGGGAAAATAAAAAGTATGGTTTAAAATTGATGAATGAATAAATCAATCTAATCTCATCACTAATTTATCTGTTATTGATTTAGCACATTGTTTTTACCATATTGAGTTTGGGGGAGTCAGCAGGCCGTTTGGCTGGAAAGGCTTGCAGATCTAGTCCCTTTCCAAAGAGTTGTCAGCACAGTTAAATTTATACTTCCTATCATTCATAAATCAGTTGACTGTAATGTAAAAAGTCAAAGGAAACTACCCAGTGAAAATTTTGCCAAGTCTTCACTTCCTGTGTGACAAGTGACACTATCATTTGGTCAGGGAAGTTATTTTGGAGTACGTTACCCTGCTGAGTAATCAGTCCTGTCTGTTGTTTCAATGAAGAGAATTGCTAAGCTGCAAATAGGTCACACTGAAATAGGCTATTATCAATTGTGTTGGTAATACTTTATATTTTAGATATATTTTAAGGAAGCCTTTACAGCAACAGCTAATCATGTGACTTTTATAAATAATTTTGTGTTTGCAGTATTAAAACATCAGTGTCTTAATTTATTCTCAGTGTCCAACTTTTTCTTTCTTTTTTTTTTTGTCCAACTTTTTCTAATGGTTAATTTAGACTTTTTGTGGTTCAGATCCTTAATTCTTAAGTATTTATTTGTGAGCTATTTTTGTTCTTTCCAGTTTTTCCCTTTGCTTGATTATTCTGGCTTCAGAGACCAGAGGGCAAAGCTCTTCTGGTAACAGGAACAGCTTGACCAGAGTCACTGGATCATGGGATAAATATGTCCAGTTAATGCTAGGACACTTTTGGGAAGAATAAGAAAAGGCAGGAAAGAAATCTCTAAAATTGTTCTCAGCACACTGAGAGAAGAAAGCAACACAATAGAATAGCACTTAGGATTTGGAGAAACATTTGTAGAATATTATCAATTATTCCTCCATTTCTAGAGAATATAGAGAACTGGGGGATCTCAAACCTGCCAGTGAATGGGATAAGGCTGTCTGAATAGACTTAGCTATTTTCATCCTAAACTTTGGTTAAAAGATCTATTGTCACTAAGGAAACTTAACATTTTTAAAAGTGTTTCTTTCAGCCTGAGAAATGATTTCAAAAATATCTCAAGACTCTTAAGTATTCCATTTGGTTTGGTTTTTCCTTTTTTTTTCCTGTGTATTTTTATTTTTTCTAGTCTTATTGAAATATAATCAATATATAAGATTGGATTACAACATTAATAATTCGATATATGTATGTATTGTGAAATGATTACCACAATAAGTTACTATCCATTACCTCATACAGTTATAATTTTTTCTTATGATGAAAACTTTTAAGATCTACTCTTCTAGCAACTTTCACATATACAGTACAATATTATTGACTATAGTCACTATGCCATATATTACATCCCCAGGACTTACTATCTTATAATTGCAAGTTTGTATCTTGTAACCACCTTCACTCATTTCCCTCACCTTCACCTTTCACCTCTGGCAACCACCAATCTGTTCTGTTTCCGAATTCATTTTTTTAGGTTTGATTTAAGTGAGAACTTACAGTATTTGTCTTTTTTTTTTTTTTAACATTATTTCACTTAGCATAGTGTCCTTGAAGTCAATCCGTGTTGTCACAAATAGCAGGATTTCCTTCTTTTTTATGGCTGAATAATATGTGTGTGTGTACCACATTTCTTTGTCCATTCATTCATTGATGGACACTTAGTTTGTTTTCATATCTTGGCTTTTGTAAATAATGTAAATAATTGTAAATAATAATATTGTAAATAATGCTGTAATGAACATGAGAGGGCAGTTATCTTGTAAAGATGTTGATTTCAATTCCTTTGGCTATATACCCAGAAGTGGGATTATCAGATCATATGGTAATGTTAATTATAGTTTTTTGAGGGACCTCCATACTGTTTTCCACAGTGGCTGCACCAGTTTACATTCCCACCAGCAGTGGACGAGGATTCCTTTTCCTTCATATCTTTGTCAACACTTATATCTTGTCTTTTTGATAACAGTCGTTCTAACAAGTAGGAAGTGATATCTCATTGTAACTTTGATTTACATTTCCCTGATGATTAGTTCCATTTGGTTTTAATTTAGTCATTGAATTTATTTTCTTCATTCATTTAGTCATTCAATAAATATTTATTTATTGGACATTCATCACATGCCAGTCATTGAATTTATTTTCTTCATTCATTTAGTCATTCAATAAATATTTATTTATTGGACATTCATCACATGCCAGGTACTTGTTTTCAGTGCTGCGAGGACAGTAGCAAACAAAACAAAGTCCTTGCTCTCATGCAGTTTAGATTCCAGGGTAGACATAGACAGGGGACAGTTTAGGACAATCATTTATAATGTAATTTCAAGTAGAGATATGTGCTGTGAAGAAAAGTTAATAAAATGAGAAGATGGGGAGCAGTGTATTTAGGTACATGCTGCAGGAAAGAACTCACTGAAGAGGTGAAATTGGAGCTGAGATCTGAATGAGGTTGAGAGTGAGCCATGCAGAGATCTGGAGGAAGGGAATTTTAAAGCAGGGGGCGAGATAAAATAACATTAGATGCCTTTGCTTTCTGGAAGTCATTTTTGTCAGATCTTTGCTATATTTTTCATCAATATTTAAGATCATTTTGTCTATACCAAAAATCCTGGAAAAGTTCTATTTATTGTGGTAGGGAAGGGTAGAGGAGAAGAGACATGATTGACTTGGAACTGGGATTGAAAATGCACAAAATGCAGAAGTAACAAGAAGCCTGACAGGTTCTACATGATGTTCTAGCCTGTTTTGCAGGCTTCCCTTCAGAATGCACAGCCCAAACACCAGGGAGTTGTTCTACTATACTTTGACTATAACTGGGAGCAGCCCAAACTGCAGGATTCAGAATTACCATAGACAGCATTCCTTTTGCAGATATGTTTGGGAGAGTTTGGGTTAAGGCCTTGCCCCTTGGAATGTAGCTTAGCTTTCTGATACAAGGCTATGGACATGGCACTTGGAAACTCTTCTGACCTCTAGATAGAGGACTTTTTTCTTCTTTGCAGATCATCACTCAGGATTTACCTTCTAAGGAAACTAACCATTGGAACATTTATTTGGGGGCAGCGATTGTGTTTCAACCAGCTGTTCAGTTTTATCTCTTAACAAAAAACCCTAGCTATTCAAAACAATGCAAAGGCTATTAATGACAAAGGGCTCTTGGAATGCCATGTGATTTGAGCACAAAGTCTCACACTCAATCTTGGTTGGGAAAAGAAAGGAATCATGTGATAGTGTATAAGTATGTTTAATACTGGAGTTTGTATTCTTTCTAACATGACAAAATTTAGAAAGAGGTAAGTGGCTAGGAGGGAATGAATTCTCAAGTTTCTGGCTTCAAGCCCTAGGAAATATCCCAGTGGGAAGAAACAACTGGAATTCTCACTCATCGCCCAATCATCCCTGCCTTCTGAACTATTGCCTTATCTGGGACCATGTTAGGTCACCAAGAACATGACAGTAGTTCTTGAGCCTTTGTAACCTTGGCCATGCCTAGAAATCCCAGGTTTTATCCTCTGACTATCCACTTACTACTCTCAGAAATGACTTACAGTGGTAGTACAGACACATCTAGGAACCATGGAGCCAGCATAACAGAACACACCACAAACCTGTGCTTTGTGATGCAGAGTAGCTGCCACCCATTCAGGTACCAAAGGACAAGCTTTCACAGCTGTTTTGGGAGGGGATTGGATGGCTGGGACCTTGGAAGCTGTTCTTTCTACTTCTCTATCCTACTGAGTTCAAGGTCATGATAGATTATGTTCCATGGGAAGCTGATCTTTGGAAAGTATGACTCATACTTTGTTATTTGATACTGTTTCCATACTTGTTAATAAGCTATGTATTTATTATGTGTTATTCCCAAAGTATTCCTCCTAAGTAATCTTCCCCAAAACCTCAAAATATTATTCTTTTGAACATCAATACATACGTAGTGGCAATCTGGCATCTATAAGATAGCAGAAGACCATGCTTAGAGTCCCACTCTACAGTTAGAATACCGGAGTTCATTCCCGAAAAAAAAAAAAAAAAAAAAAGAAAGAAAGAAAAAAAAAAGAATACCGGAGTTCAAATCCTCATGTCTACCTTTAATCTGCTTGGTCATCTTCAGCAGGTGAACTAACCCTCGGTGTCTTATTTTTGTCAAGTGAGGCAATACTAGTACCAACATCAAAATATTATTATTAGGGCTAAATAAAATTATTCATAGAAAGGGCTAATATGCTGGGCATATAGTAAGTTCTTGGTAAATTTTAATTATTATTATTATGTGGCAGCAAACCGATAACTACTTTAAAACACTGATTTCCAAACTTTTGATTATGCACCCCATCAGTAAAACACTCGAGTGTAGGTATCTAATATATGCCTATTTACTTACAAATAAAATGCAAGTACTATTAATATTGTATATATATATATTGTGAACATACTACCATACCGATATATTATGTATGTTATGAACCAGTATCAAATTAGAATTTTAAAAGGATAAGATAAAAATGAGATATGAAAAGATCTTTGCAAGGGATCCCTGGGTGGCTCAGCGGTTTAGCACCTGCCTTTGGCTCAAGGTGTGATCCTGGAGTCCCAGGATCTAGTCCTGCATCAGGCTCCCTGCATGGAGCCTGCTTCTCCCTCTGCCTGTGTCTCTGCCTCTCTCTCTCTGTGTCTCTCATGAATAAATAAATAACATCTTTAAAAAAAAAAGGGGGGATCCCTGGGTGGCTCAGCGGTTTGGCACCTGTCTTCGGTTCGGGGTGTGATCCTGGAGTCCCGGGATCGAGTCCTGCATCGGGCTCCCTGCATGGGGCCTGCTTCTCCCTCTGCCTGTGTCTCTGCCTCTCTCTCTCTCTCTGTGTCTCTCATGAATAAATAAATAAAATCTTAAAAAAAAAAAAAAGAAAAGGAAAGGAAAGATCTTTGCACACCCAAGTAGATCATCTTGTTCACTCCTTAGGATATGCATATGGCCTCAATTTAGAGACCAATAGAGCAGGTAAGATTTTATTAAAAATTTATTTTTATATTAACTGTATTGGATATCTTTCTTTAATAATTATGCTGTCTTCTGAAATCTTAAATACAGTATTCTGAGTCTCAGCAGTGCTAGTATATATGTGGCCTCTTGGCCTGAGGTTAGAATACTCTTAGCGGTTGATTAGCTTTGTGGAAACACTGGTTCTTACCCCAAGTGACTCCATGCTGCTATATACCAGTATCCAGTTATTTTGTTTCATAGCTCTACCTATGGTTCTCCCACTAGTATCTTAGCTGAATTATAAGTTAATATTTGTATCTGTGATGTTCACATTGATTAGACTATAGACTATAGCCACTAGACTGTAAACTCCAGGAGGGCAGGGACAAGGTCTGTCTATGGTTATACTGTATTTCCATCTCTAGGTGGGATGCCTGGCACACAGTAGATGATGCTTTGTGGATACTGGTAAGTGAATTGATGATATAATGAAGTATCAGTCTCTTTTTGCCAGTTGCAACTTCTCATTGCTACTCGGCACTGTCTTAGTTGCTGACCATCTTACACTCAAGAACCTATTATAGGTTTCCTCTCAGAGTGAAGAACCAGGGCTCTGTGGTTGGTTGTTTGCTACTTAGATGGTTGAATTGCTACAAGTCTCATCTACAAATAATCAAATTGGGATGGAGGGAGAGAGAGCAATGGAGGCTGGGCACAGGAAAAACAAACAGGGGAGAGGGAGAAAGAGAGATTTCCCATCAGACTTTTAGTCTGAATAGATGAAATGGATCTTTCAATTCTTTCTCCCTTTGCTTTGTTCCTTTTAAAAGATTAAACTGTGACAAGAGTGCACACTTATCATTGCTGGCCTTCAGTGAGTACTTACATAAGGTTCCTTCCTACTGTATTTCCTGATTTTTCCCTAAGGTCAGTAAGAAGCTGCTCATTAGTAGCTTATACAGTCTGAAGCTAGGATCCACGTTCATCAGCACAGGAGGGGTGGAAATTATCAAGAAGGGTGGGAACCATAAGGAAACTGTGCATTTAAATGACTTGTCTCCTGTTGCTATATAAGCCTATGTTGAGTTAGGTGTCTCCCAGCTGCTCCTTTGAGATCCATTTCCAATTGTAAGACTTCCTGGACACTGTCTAATTTATAGAGTTCTGCCTCAGGTGGGGATGTGTGGAGCAGAAATTTCCTGCAAGTTTAGGTGCTCTTCACTTTATCTCTGACTGTTGCATATTGGGTTTCCAAAGAAGTAGACTCTGAGGTGGAGTTTAGTGAGTGGAATGGTTAAGTGTCCTTGAGATCAAGACATGAATGAGAAAAAGAAGGTTGAGTGGGCCAAGGGAGAAGTTAAGCTGATACAAGCCCGACAATTTTGGCTAACTCCTTGGGAAGCTCTGGAGTTAGAATGGCTCTTCAGCCTTATACCCAGTTGGACTGAGATGGCCTGGCCTCTAAAATACCAAATCAATCTGTCTTTGTATGTGGACTACTCTGAAAAAGGGCTGACTTTAAGTGAGGTGGCTATTTGCAGCACTCCTAACAGCAGGAGCAGCAAGGCCTTCACTGAAGGAGAATCCCAGTAGCCAATGTACTGAGGAAAAAAAAAATCTTTTTTTTCTACCAGTGTAGGTTCTTGACTAGGAATCTTAGTCAAAAGATGGCTTAGAATTTAGGCTTAAGTACCATTTTCAGCTAAAACAAATAAAGAGGGGTATGGGAAAGGCAAGTTTTAGGAAGATGACCAGGAAAATTAGTGTAAACAAGAATAAGGTTGTCATGCAGATTTGTCTATGCCTTCTTCATTGATAAGTTCCTTATGATTTAGGGCTATACTTTTCTTCTTGGTACTGAGAAGAAGACAGCCTTACAAATGGAGATTTCCTTAATGTAAATTTTCCTTACAAAAGGAAAAATGCTCAGTCCCCAGAGCTTCTCCTGTTTCTCAAAATAATCAGCTCAAAATAATCTTTAAACCAAAAAAGATTTTTCTTCAGGGAAGGGGAGCATATTGTGGTATTCTATAATTTATGTAGGCTGGGAACCTTATATAGATTTTGTGCTTAACAACAGTACCCAAATAATAAGTTAACATATGGTCGGAGTAAAATGACAGAGTGGAGTACTAGAGTAGGCTTGTCCTGGCTTTTGAGAGCTGATTATTTATTAAATATCCAGGTATTTTGTAAGGCAGTTGTTAAAACATTAGTAGATTAAAATGTACCATGGTAGGAGTATTATTTACACCACAGAGATTGTCAAATCAGGGATGCCTGGGTAGCTCAGTGGTTGAGTGTCTGCCTTTGGCTCAGGACATGACACCAGGGTCCTGGGATCAGGTCCCACATCCGGCTTCCTGCAGGGAGTCTGCTTCTCTCTCTGTCTATGTCTCTGCCTCTCTCTGTGTGTCTCTTATGAATAAATAAATAAAATCTTTAAAAATTTGTCAAATCAAAGCTTGTGGGCTTTTTACCTTCACAAGTATGGCTTACCAGCACACCATTGAATATATTCCTATATAATCCCATTTTTAGGAGAATTGGAAATATCCAAGCACCTCATTTTTCACCTTACCAACAAGTCATTTCCCACAAAATGATTGTCTTAAAATTCTACTATTTGAGCTTTATATAATCAGCTTAAACTCTAACTGCCTTCAATGTGATATAAGGACATGCATAAGATTTTTGTCTTAGTCTGTTTGAGCAGCTATAACAAAAATGCCATAGCCTGGGTGATTTAAACAACAAACATGTTTTCTCACAGTTCTAAATTCTGGGAAGTCTAAGATTAAGGCACCAGCAGATTCTGTGTCTGGTGAGGGCAAGCTTTTTGGTTTAGAGATGGCTGTCTTCCCACTGTGCCTTTATTTGGTGGAAACAGAAAACTCTCTTGTATCTCGTTTGTAGGAGCATTAATCCCATTCACAAGGGTTCTACCCTCATGACCTGATCACCTCCTAAAGGCTGCACCTCCTAATACCAACATCTTGGGGGTTGAATTTCCATATATGAATTTTGAGGAGACACAAATATTCAGTCCATTGTGGTTTTGCAGTTAAGCAGGCTGAATCCTATCTCTGCTACTTCCAGCATTGAGACCTTGGACAAGTAAACTTCTCATATTTGTGTTTATCTATAATATCCACAAAACAGAGACTAGTGATACCTACTTTAGAGGGTTGCTTTCAAAATAAATGAAAAAAAAAAAAGTTATGTTTCGTATTAGGTATGCTGTAAATATTACTCTGCTTCCTAAACATCTGCCCTTGATGGGCATGGATTTCCTCTTTTGGATGAAATTTGAGGCGGGCATGATGGAGAAAGTTTAGTGTTGTTTTTTAATGCACCATTTTTAAGGTGAATGCACCATCATTTTAATTTTAAATCAAGCTGTTTGGCATCTACTTTCTGCTGATTTCAGCACCTCTCTACCCCCTACACCTTTTCAAGCAAATCTGTGGTCCTTGCTGACTCAGCCCTTCCCTATCCAGCTTCCCCAGGCCAGTTGCTTCCTGGTGAAAGCTTGTGATGGGGAAGCTGAGCACACACTTCAAAGCTAAGGCCTGTAAAGATTATGCAAACTGAGAATAATTGTAAGGCGAAATGGAAAACTCTAAGGGACTGTAATACTCCTGTATATTTTGAGGAATAAAAGGCAGTTTCTTTTGCTTACAAATAAAGATTGGCCAAGATTGGAATCAATTCCAGAGTGGGGGGGGGGGGGGGTGGGGTCCATCTTGTTGCAAACGTTTTCAGTTGCGTTGTATGTCTCTGCTTTTGTAATTCTCACCTGGGTATTGAGAAATGAATACTTGAGGTGGGATACTATGCCCTTCTCACACCCACTTGTTATGTTCCCTTCTCTTGCTGATATCAAGTTAGGCTTAGAATGGTGTTCCACTGTCATGTCAATGCTACGGCTAGTGAGAGAAATAGGTAACCCACACAATGAAGAGCAGGCCCACAGGGGACCAGCAGCCAATCCAAGTTATATGTAGTTTGTTAAAAGGCCAGGAATCTAGATCTAGGATCAGGAGTAGGAAACAATATCATTTGTGATAGTGAAGTAAAGGGAGGCAGGGCACGGTGGATAATTAGGCCAGGACAATAGGCATTATCTGGAAGTGTTCTGGTGAAAGCAAGATGAATGGCTACCTTCATAAAGAATCACAAACATAATAGAGGTAAGTTTATGTGTTAAGAATCTTATGCAGAAATGTAGGAGACCTTCTGACCATTGATGACTAGGTGACATGGCAACAATCTGGAAAACCTAGGTAGAGTCAATCTATTTGCAGCTAATGAGGACATATCCAGCAGTGGAGTTGGTAACCTAAACCCAGGATAATGGCAAATGGAATATTGTAGTTAAGAGGATAGCTCCTGGAGCCTTGTTATTTGGTTCAAATACCACTTACCAGTGTATGATTTGAGGTGAGATAATAAATGCTTTAGTCTCCCTATTTATAAAGTGGGATAATCCTAACTACTCTGTAGGGTCATTGTGAATTGCAAATGAAAAAGTACATGTAAAGTACTTAGAATAGTGCCTGGCTAAAGATACTAGGAAATAGAGAAAGAAAGAAAAGAAAGAAGAAAGAAGAAAGAAGAAAGAAAGAAAGAAGAAAGAAAGAAAGAAAGAAAGAAAGAAAGAACGAAAGAAAGAAAAGAAAGAAAACTATAGGCCAATATTCCTAATGAACATAGATGCAAAATCCTCAACAAAATATGAGCAAACTGCATTTAACAATACATTAAAAAGATTATTCACCATAATCAAGTGGGATTTATTCTGAAGATGCACAGATGGTTTAATATTTTAAAATCAATCAATGTGATACACCACATTAACGAAATGAAGGATAAAAATCACATGATCATTTCAATAGATACTGAAAAAGCATTTGACAAAGTACATTGATTCATGATTAAAAACTCTCAATGAAGTGGGATTAGAGGGTACATACCTCAACATAATACAGGCTGTATATGACAGAGCCATAGCTAACATCATACTTAATGATGAAAATGGGGAGCTTTTCTTCTAAGATCAGGAAAAAGACAAGTTGTCTACTCTTATCACTTATATCAAATATAGTTCTAGCACCAACAATCAGACAAGAAAAAAAATTTAAAAAGGCATTCAAATAGATAAGGAAGAAATAAAATTGTTACTATTTGCAGATGGAATGATACTATACATAGAAAATCCTAAGGACTCCACCAAAAAACTATTAGAAGTAATAAATGAATTCAGTAAAGTTTCAGGTTACAAAATTAATATACAGAAATCTGTTGCATTTCTATATACTAAAAATGAAGTAGCAGAAAGAGAAGTTAAGAAAAAAATCCCATTTACAATTGCACCAAAAAGAATAAATTACCTAGGAATAAACTTAACCAAGGAGGTGAAGGATCTGTACTCAGAAAACTATTGAATATTGATGAAAGAAATTAAAGATCACACAAACAAATGGAAAGACATACTATGCTCATGGATTGGCCCAATTAATACTGTTACAAGTGTTCATAGTACCTAAAGCCATGTACAGATTCAATGCAATTCCTATAAAATACCATAGCATTTTCACAGAACTAGAACAAATAATTCTAAAATCTGTATAGAACCATGAAAGATCTTGAATAGTCAAAGAAATATTGAGAAGGGAGAACTAAGTTGGACCTATTACATGCATCCCTCTATTTATTGCAGTATAATTTATAATAGCCAAGATATGGAAACAACCTAAGTATTCATCTATGGAAGAATGGATGAAGAAGATGTAGGCAAAATATAAGATATCATTTTAGTAATGATTATACTGCCAAAAATAGTGAAAGGTGACAGACCATTAACAATAGTTCAAAATAGTCTAGTTAATTTTTCCAAGTTGCTTTTTTATTCTTGTTTATATTTATAAAAATTCTTTCACTTTGACAGTGCATAGCAGAACTGACCTCCTATGGTTAGTAGGATTAAAAACTGCTGTGTCTCATATTTTATTCTGAATTTTAGATAGATAGAGCTGTTTAAGATAGTGTATTCCTTTACATGATTTTTACACTGGCCCTGTAGACAAAATGCCTGGGCGTGAGTACTGGCTCTGCTAGAGAATATGACTAAATTGCTTCTAGTATAACATTGTGGAATAGTAGAATACAAGCAGCAAGCATGAAGCTGAGGTCTAGATTTGCCTTTACCCTGGCTTCCTGTGTGAATTTAATGAAAAATAAGAAATGGTGGCTTAAAAGGAAGAGAAGATAAATGGTAAACTTCAATGCCAGAGAATAGACTATACAACTTAGAAGAGATCATGTCATACAAGTAAATATACTTGTAACTCTCCAATTTTTTAAAGATTTTATTTACCTATTTATTTTATTGTTTTTTTTAACTTTTTTTAAAAAAAAATTTATTTATTCATGAGAGACAAACAGAGAAAGACAGAGACATAGGCAGAGGGAGAAGCAGGCTCCCTGCAGGAAGCCTGATGCAGAACTTGATCCTGGGACTCAGGGATCATGCCCTGAGCCAAAGGCAGATGCTCAACTGCTGAGCCACCAAGACATCCCTATCTATTTATTTATTTTAAAGAAAAGGAGAGCATGAGCAGGGGAGGGGGCAGAGGGAGAGGGAGAGAGAGATTCTTAAGCCGACTCCATGCTGAGCACTGAGCCCTACATGGGGATTGATCCCATGACCCCGAGATCATGACCTGATGCAAAACCAAGAGTTGGACACTTAACCAATCACCCGTGCACCCCTGTAACTGTCCAATTTAGTGACCATGGAACAAACTTTAATTAAAAATATGGGGGATCCCTGGGTGACTCAGCAGTTTAGCACCTGCCTTTGGCCCAGGGCATGATCCTGGAGTCCCACGTCGGGCTCCCTGCATGGAGCCTGCTTCTCCCTCTGCCTATGTCTCTGCCTCTCTCTCTCTCTCTCTCTGTGTCTCTCATGAATAAATAAATAAAATCTTTTAATAAAATTAAAAACAAATAAAATACAGAAACTTAAAAAAATATGGAGGCTAGCTAATGATACCTATTTAATCTCTCTCTCTCTTTAGAGAGAGAATGCAGTATTATTCAGCCATAAAAAAAGAGTGAGGTCTGGCAACATGAATGGACTTAGAGGGTACTATGCTAAATGAAATAAGTCAGAGAGAAAAAGACAATTACCACATTCCACTTTTATGTGGAACCTAAAACACAAAGCAAATGAACAAACAAACAGGAACAGATCCATAAATACGTGAGCAAACTGATGATTGCCAGAAGGGAGGTGGGTAGGAAGATGGGCAAAATGAATGAAAGACAGTAGGAGATATGTTTCCAGTTATAGGATGAATGTCATGGGAATGAAAGATACAGCATAGGGAATATAGTCGATGAAACTGTAGTGGTGGTGTATGGTGACAGAAGGTAGCTACACTTGTGAGCGTAGCATAATGTGTAGGGTTGTCCAATCATTATGTTGAAGCTAATGTGACATTATGTATCGATTATACTTCAATTAGAAAAAAAAGAATAGTACCTGACTCATAGTAAATGTCCAAAGTATATTGCCCATTATTTTTGTTGGCAGTGTTATTAATAAAACAATGGACTTGGAAGGTAGGGTTTGAGTCTAAGTCTTGCTACTTACAAGGTATGTGACTTTGAAGAAGTCACTTAACTCTGAACCTTGGTTTCACCTCCGTTAAAAGGTAGTGTTCAGAATACTTACTTCAGAGGGTTGTTGTGAAGAAAAAAATGAGAGACTATATATGAAGGCATCTTTTCAAACTGTAACAGCCTCATGGAAATGTCAGTTGTTATTTTTTTATTAACTATTATGATTAATTGACAAGTGGTAACTGTACCATTCTAAAAGTGAGGAAGACGGTCTCTGAACTTCAGCCCCACCTAAGTTAAAATGACCGTGTATTCTCTCTTCCAAGGTAGTTTGTTATTTACAAAGGCTTTTCTTATTGCAATATCCATTTCTTTAAAAAAATATATTTATTTTATTTGAGTGTACATGCAAGGAAGTGGGGAGGAGAAAGGGAAAAGGGAGAGAATCTCAAGCAGACTCCCTGCTGAGTGTAGACCTCTCCACACACACACATGGGGCTCAATCCCATGACTCCAAGGTGACGTGACCTGAAATCGAGTCAGTCATTTAATGAGCTGAGCCACCCAGGTGTCACTGTGGTGTTCATCTCAATCTCACCATTATTCCATCAGGTGAAGAGATATTACCCCCACGCTTCAGAGTAGGCAACTGAAGTTCTGAAAGCTTATGTGACTTGGTCAAAATTGATCTGTGATAGAACTGGTTTTAGGACCAGGTTTTCTGACTCAGATTTCAATGTTCTTTTCAAAATTCCCTACACTGAGTTAAATATTTAGAATTATAAAAATGTTTTGTCCTCAATTCTTCACCTAATTTTGCCTAGAGTTGCAAACACTTACCTACCTGTGATAAAATACCAATATTTATATCTGTCATTTTTGCATGTATGATGTTCATAATGTATTTCTAACTTCTGGAATTTTACTTACTTCAAAAGTGAACACAGTTTTGTGGTATCATATTCTCATAATTTCTCAATGATAATTTAGGATTATTAAAATTTTCTCTTCTTTAAAAGTTCTCCTTTTGCCATTCCTCTGTAATTTAGTTCTTCTACAAACTGCAATGCAAAATGCTTACATTCCAGTGGTTCACCATTTTAAACCATTAACATTCATAATACTAGGTATTCTAATTGAGGGGAAGTATTTTTAGCTTTCCAGGAATTTTTGAAAAGAATGAAAATAATTCAATAAATTGGACATGACATGGGTTAACTTTTTTTTTTAAAGATTTTATTTATTTATTTATGAGAGACACACAGAGAGAGACAGAGGCATAGGCAGAGGGAGAAGCAGGCTCTTTGCAGGAAGCCCAACGTGGGACCCGATCCCAGGACCCTGGGATCATACCCTGAGCCGAAGGTAGACGCTCAACCACTGAGCCACCCAGGTGCCCCATGGGCTAACTATTTAAGGAGCACTGATTGCTCACTTGCCTGATTCTGTATCAGACCTTTTAAGATATCTTATCATATTGAAAATTATAACACATCTGGGTCCTCAATTCTTAAATTTCCCTCACATATTATTTATAATGTTTTATTGTCCCTTAATCTTTATAAATGTTCCATTCTATTTTAAATGTTCATAATTCTAAATGATAACTTTACAAGATGTTCATTTGGGACGGACTGGAAAGGTGTTTTTTTCCCTTAAATAAGAATTCAAATAATCCTACAACATTATGCAACCACTATAAATTAAATAAATTTCTATCCAGTCTTTTTACATATATATTTTTCCATGTGGCTTAAATCTGATGGTCTCTAAAACTTTGTAACTTGCTTTATTTATTATCACAACCTAACCCTTTCCTCAGGCTTTTAAAAATTCAGGATAATGGATGTAAATGTGCTGAGTTTTGAGTTGTTTCTAACTTTTCACTAGTGTAAATAATACTTCAGTGAATACCTATGTCTATAAAGCTGCTCTTATTTTGAATTATTAAATAGGTTATTGGGTAATAGATATCAAATATTTATTAGAATGAATGTCTTATGGATCTAAGAAAAAGCACTGGACAGAAGAGTCAACTAATATCAGTGGGAAAAGGATGAACTACCAAATACTTATGCATATCTCTGAGAAAATTGGCTCTCCATATGGAAGAAAAAGAATTTGATTCCTATTTCACATCATATAACCAATAAACTTGAGATGAATTAAACAATTATAAACAGCCAATTTTTAAACTTGAGAATATATATTTATGACATTAGGATAGGGAAAGATTTTCTTTTTAATTTTTTTTTATTGCAGTTCAATTTGCCAACATACAGCATAACACTCAGTGCTCATCCCGCCAAGTGCTCCCCTCAGTGGCCATCACCCAGTCACCCCAACGCCCCTTCCACCTCCCCTTCCACTACTCCTTGTTCATTTCCCAGAGTTAGGTGTCTCTCATGTTTTGTCACCCTGACTGATAATTTTCACTCATTTTCTCTCCTTTCCATTTATTCCCTTGGAAAGATTTTTTTTTTAAGAAGTTACCAAAAGTGAAAATCACAGCTAAAAATGGAATAAACTTTACTACATTAAAATAAAAAAAAATTCTGCGTGAAAAAGTCCACAATGATAGAGTTAAAAGACAAAAGTGAAAAGTTTGAGGAGGTGACATAATAGAATATATCTGAAATATAAATAACCAAAACAGAATAGTCACAAGATTGTATGATGAACTAATCAGCAAGAAAAAGTCATACTGGATAAAAGATATGGCTCCAAAATTTACTAAAGAGATATCACAAAAGATCAGTAAACAAGGACAATGTGCTCATTTCATTAATTAAGGGAAATACAAAGAAAACAATAATAATGTGATAATAGCTCATACTTCGCCAACTAGCAAAAATTAGAAATTTGTCAATACTAAGTGTTGGATAGAATGCAGGGAAATACTTTTATACTCTCATGTAGGAATCTACATCGGTATAACCACTTTAAAATATTTGCCAGCATGTATTAAAGTTGAAGATTCATACACCTTATCATCCAGCCCACCTCTGGGTATTTTACACTTGTAGAGAATCTTTCACACTTACGCACTTAAGTACAAAAGTATCCATTGCATTATTTTTAGTAATAGCAAAAAATAAGAAACAAACTAATTATCCTAATTCCCTTGTTAGAGAAAGGAAAAAAACAATGATGATATATTTATCCAATAGAATACTAAAAAGTTTGAGTGAATGGACAAAATCCACGTGTATTAATATATATAAATCTTTTAAAATACTGTTGAATGTAAGAAACAGAAAGCAAAAGGATATTTATGGTTAAATTTCTGTAAATTTTTAAAATACACCAAATGCAATATAGTATTTATATGTATATTAAGCTTCTGTAAAAAAATTTAAATATACTGATTATATAGAGTATTCTGTACTAAAAAGAATATCAATTATTGCTCACAAACACATAGATGTGAAGTACAAGGGCATAGTCATGGAAAGAAAAAAACACTTTCTAACTTCAGTGTATTGGTTACTTCCAGGGAGGGGTGGAGGGAGAGACTTTAACTTTGAGGCATCATTTAAGACATTTGAGGCAAAATTAAGAACATAAATACCATAAAGAGAAACAGCTGCGGTTTAGGATTTTTTTAAGCTCAGTGCTGCCTCTGAGTGGCCCACTGACCTTCCACATGTTCCTTGAACTTTCTTGGGGGACAGTAATAGGTCGGAGCTTAAAACTAAACATTTTTTAGTAAAGGAACTCTTCATTTAAAGAAAATCTAATACTTCTTCACAATGTATAAAAACAAAGCTGCTCTTGGGTTTGCTTCCTCCTTTCCATTCTGTCACAGCCACTTGAATTCACATGGTCATTATCTTGACTCATTTTGGTAACTGGAGCTTGACAATGGTTTCACTTTATTCAGGCCAATCTTGAGGCCCCTCCAAATTAATTTGCCCAAGACATCTTCTTAAAAAAAAACACACACATTTTATTTTTTGATTGGGTAATACATTCACATAGCTCAGTGTTCAAAAAATACAAAATGGTAAGTGAGAATCTTGGAGAGGTCATTCAAGATCCTTTCTTTTCTCTACTAGTTGTATCTCTTTCATAGCTAATTGAGACATAGGTACAAAAGTGAGAGAGACGAAGATCAAAAATTAGTTGAAACAGTGAGGACTGGTTTTGAACTGGCTTGCTCATATTTCTCTAGAACTAGAAAGACTTACATACCTAGTACAGACTCCTCTGGAGTGTATGGGCCTTCCTGCTGAGCTTTGCTCTTACAAAACTTAGGGCTGGGAGGAGCCAGGCTGAGTGGCTACTCTCAGCAAGCAGGCTGATTCCAATGTGGAAAGAGGATAGCACTGAGCTGCACACTCTCAATTCCCTTTTTCCAACTCAGTAACCACAGTAGTCACTCTCTGTTTCCTGGTTTCCTGGGGATGAGTGAATGAAAGATGGGACCAGGGCCAGGAGTGTTAATTCCTGCACAGCACTCCTCAGCTGGTGCATGATGGGTTATATGTGTGCCACAACATATTGATCCCCTCATCCTTGGGCTGAGGATGGTCAGAGCCCCAAGTCTGATCCTTTCAGTCCTGAGTAGTCTCATCAGAACCCTAATTTTCTCCCCACTGACCCAGTATAATCATTTTCTGTGTCATGATGGGGAAATGCTGGATGCACTGCTCTAAGCAGTGGTCATCTCTTTATTTATAGATACAAAGCCAGGACACAGATAATCACCTGCTCACTAAGTATACAGAAAATCCTTCTTCCAACTTCTACCCTTCTTTTCTGCCACCAGTTTCTCTTTCCTACCCTCACAGGAGGCAACCAATGGTTTATGTGTGTGTGTGTGTGTGTGTGTGTGCGTGTGCGTGTGTGTATGTGTGTGTGTAAATATTCTACATCCCCTTTCCTTGCACCAATCTTGGAATTAGCAAAATGCCTTAACAAACTACTCCTCAAATCTCAATGATTTAACATGATAATGGTTTATTTCTTGCTCATGTCCCAATCCATTGTGGATTTTGGGCCAATGAGGGGAGTACTACAGTCTTCAGTAGCTGTTAATCATCCCAACTGACTTTAACCTGCTGGCTCTGAAGCCCCTGGGGATTTGAGCCCTCTGCCAGATGCTCTATATGAGCTCACAAAGAAAGGAATGGAGCATGAAAGATTTAGGGGATTTTTAGGGATCAGGCTTGGAAATAATTTATATTACTTTTGTCCACATTTAATTGGATAGATAGATCTCTGTCTTTGACCCCATATGACTACAAGGATATTAAGTCTAGGTGTCTGACAAGGACAAAAATGAAGTGAGGTATGGTGAGCATATAGCAATCTTTGTTATATGCACCAGACATGCTGATCTTATTATACCTTGCTCTTTTGACTTGACAACAAATTAGAGAGAGCAACCATTTCAATGCATAGTTTCCTCAGCCTTTCTAAAAGTTGTATTGTATTCAATTTTATGAATTATGCCATAATTTAACCAGTTCATCCCCAAGATCTTCTTTAATCATCCCCAAGATATTTTTTCATGCTTTTATCTGCAGTGAATGCTCTTGTTCTTATGCTACTCCATACATATATAAGCATATCTGCAGGATAAATTCTCAGATGGAATATTGTTGAATTGAATGGTATAGACATTTAACATTTGGATACCTATTGCCAAATTACCCCATTAAGAGGTTGTACAAATTTATACTCCCACTGGCCATTTTATTGTTTAATCCTACCTCTATAAAATAGTTTTACTTTTCTCCATGTTTGAATGAATGTAGTTTAAATCTATCTCCACAGGATCAGAGAGAGCTCATAGTCTAGGTAATATCCATCTGCATTAAACTCCTCTCCTATCTCTCAGGAGCCCTACACTGTCTATTTCTATTTCCCAAGTGTGTCTGGCACCTCCTTTCAAAAGCATAACTTAGGGCAGAGGAAAGGAAATGCATACTCTTGAGCTGTCTCTAGGTATGTCTCAAAGCTGCCTGCCCTGAGCTAGCCAAGTTTTCTTTGAAGTCTCCTATTTATAGTAAAAGCACATACAGATTTTTTGAGATTTTTTTTACTATGTCTGCATTTATTTTAATATTTAAAATGTTTAAAATCACTTGCTATAGAGTATAACTGAAACTCCAGGAAGCTACCAGTTTCCTCTGTGGCTTGGTGAATTGGCCCACTGCCCCCAGGACAGACAGGGATCCCCCCATGGATAGGCTTCTATCTATCCTTCAAAACCCAGTTCATATGCTGCTTAAACATCAAACCTCCCAGGGTTGGAAAGCCCAGAATGGTGTTTCTGTCTTAAAGAACTCTGAATTACAGCCTAGCCCCATGCCTTTTACTGTGCTTGCATATCGTCTTTCCTTTCTTGGACTATAGCCTTCATGGATTTAGTAAATCTATCCTATATCTTTAAGTACTTCGTAGCTGAGAAAAGACTTGTTAAATTTTTAATGAAAAAAAGATGATTGAACACGTTATTGTGTTAACTACTTCTACTTTTCCAAAAGACTCAGGAATTACCAAAATAATAAAACCCACTTCTGAGTCCCAACTCCTCTTAAACACTCCTAGATCTTATTCTAAATAGTTAGGTTAGCCTCCTGTTTCCTCAGAAACTACACATTTAGTTTGCCTATGAATATACACTCAATTCTCAGTGATCTGCCTGTCACATTGATTAGCCCTGAGCCATTCATTTCTTCTCCTGTCTCTGGAAAATGGGGATAAATGCATTTGCCAGCTACCACTCGGGAGATGTGAAAATAAAAAATTCAGTCCTTCATTTGCACTAGCCTGCAATTCAATTACTAGCTCATGTGGCTAGTGGCTACCATATTGGATAGTACAATTAGAGTATATTTCCACCATTACAGGAAGTTTTATTGGACAGGGATGGGGTTTACACTCTGTATCTTAATGGACTGATGTCTTAGCTGAAATAATTTTAGCTTTTTGCTTTCACTTGTTTTAGATTTTTCTCCCTCATACTATATTGAGAAATTGTAATTGTTTGGGCCTTAAAAACAGTCTCACCTCCAAGGCCATGATTTGAACACAAAATCTGAGGAAAATGACATGTGGAATCGCCATCTGGAGATTGGTACAGCAGCAGATCCAGCCATTTCTGAGAAATTGTCTGGGTTTGGAGTTACTCCCAGAACTCTGATTTAGCAGTTCCTAAGCTTATAGCAAGTCTGAAAGGAACACAAATCTGTTTTGTATATACAAATAAATCCTCGTATGCTGCATGCCATTCTCAGCCTGCCAGTTTCATCTGGCTGCTCCAGAAAATATAATTCAATAGCACATTAGTTAACCTGCATGCAGGGAATGGGGCATTCTGATTATTGAAATGTTCTGGTTGAGTGATTAACCTGATTTTTGCAGAAAAACTGCTGAGGCAAGGGATTTTCTGTCCAAAATGTTGGTGCCACTGTGTTTTTTTCTTCCAGATGATCACAGCTGCATTGCTTCATTCCTGCAGCACTCAGAAATATATCTCTTTGCTAAAAACTTTCAAATATGCAATTGATATCTTTCAAAGAGACCTCATAAAAATAGATCAATAATGGTATATCAGGTAATCTTAGAAAAAAGAGCAAACTTAGAAGGAAACATAAATATCTTTGCCCAAATTTTACACAGCCATAGCCTTCAAGAATTCCTAACAACAAGGCAATTTCTTCAAATAGCATAACTTGCAAAATATTTTATTTTCTTTAGTAATAAATACTTAAAAGTGCTTATTAAATATTAGGCAATGCAGCAAGGGCTTTACAAATATTAATTGATTTAATTTTTATAACCACCTTAGAAATAGATATCACATTATTATATTCATTCCAAAGATGAAGAAACTAAGGCACAGAGAGCTATGGATGGGCCATAGTTGATCCACCTGAATGCTCATTGATACAAGCAGTGTAGCATCAATGGATGACTAAGGTTCTGAGAAGGGACCTGGCTGAGTTAGGTGACTCCTACTTCCTGCACCTACCCCTTCTCAAATATTACATGAGTAGAGTTGAGGGGCTGTTACGGAAACAGAGAAGGAAGATACAAAGTGCTGAGAGAGCACAGAAGTGACTGGGGAAATAAAAGTGGATTTCAGAAAAGAGTAGCTTCTAAAATCCAGCTTTAGAGATGAGTTAGAATTAAGGCAAAAAAGGGAGAGAAAATTAGATACTATAGTTGTGAAACCCATACATCTGAAAGATTTTATGAACACTGTAATGGTAAAAAGGCCCTAGTGGTGAATAATGAATGACATTGTGTCTGTGTTTGTGGAGTGAGGTAGAGAAAGAAGAGGATGAGTCTAAGTGAGATTTAAATATTAAAAGAGTTTAATTTTTGGACTTCCTAGCAAATAGTGGATATTGGATTCAAGAGTCTTCATATTTCATTTCATTGTATTTCACAAGTAATTTTTTTTGCCCAAATTTAACATTTAAATAAAAGCCAATAAACAAATATCATAAAAATCCATTTTCATTTTCAAATATATTTTTCCATAAATAATATCTTAAAAAAAAGAGAGAGATGCGTGGGTGGCTCAGTGGTTAGCATCTGCCTTCAGTTCAGGGAGCCATCCCGGTGTCCTGGGATTGAATATTGCATCAGGCTCCCCACAGGGAGCTTGCTTCTCCCTCTCCTTATGTCTCTGCCATTCTTTCTGTATGTCTCTCATGAATAAATAAATCAAACATATTTTTCCACAGAGTCTGGAAAATGTTTTAAACTCGGGAATTGGATAAAGTAAGGAAAACTAAGACCAATTTTTAAAAATGTTTTATTTGGGAAAAGTTTAAATATATTCTTGTCAGAAGCTAAAATGTTTGAGCACTACCAGAAAATTTCTTGGACCAGAAAAAAAAAGAAAACATTTAAAATGTGAAGAATGAACAACTAACCAAAATAAATGCAAAGAGTTTTCTTTGCCCAGAGGGTTTTTATTGAGTTAATAGCCATAGAATGGACTATAGGCTTTACATTGAATCTATTACTTCACAGTTGTATTGCATTTATGAGTTTCTAAGCTTGCATTTTTTCTTACTTTCACCTGTGTAATTTAACAACATGCTAATATGCCTCATAGAAACTTAGCAGAGATGACTATAACTGTATTTTTAAATCACATTTTTTAGTGACCCAAAGGGGCATCTTCCTAACTGCTCTTTTATTTTTTCTGGCAGATGACATTTGATCCAGAAATCTTCTTCAATGTTTTACTGCCACCAATTATATTTCATGCAGGATACAGCCTGAAGAAGGTAAATATACAGTGATTGTTTTTTTCTTTTATCAATAAGTAGAGAATTGTACCAGTGCTAATGAAAAAACAATTATTTTATTGGTTTATTTGTTTCATAAAGATATCATTATCTTAGATTATGTGCCAAAGATTCAAATTAGACATGCTTAGAATTCTTCTAAATCTGCTCTGCCCAGTATACTGGCCATTGGTCACATGCATCTATTAAGCCCTTAAATGTGGCTAATTTGAATGAAGACATGCTGTAAGTGCAAAATATGCACTGGATTTCATAGACTTAGTATTTAAAATGAATGTAAAATAGCTAATTATGTGTGATATTGATTTCATGTAGAAATGATAATGTTTTGGATATATTGGGTTAAAGAAGATATATATTATCAAAATTCATCTCACTTTTTAAAACTTACTTTAATGGGGCTACTAGAAAAATCTTAAACAACGTACATGGCTTACATTATATTTCTATTGGACAATATTATTCTAGATGATTGTAACCAAAGAGTTAGCTGTTAATTGAGATAGATACTAGGTTTATCAATCAGAGTGAAACCTCAGTAGTAGCAGGTCTTTGCTGCTACTTAGCTGTTGATGCTCATAGAGAGAAAGCAGTTTTGTGGCTTCTGTGCTCTAGCCTCCCATTACTTAGGTACCACCCGACTGTGCACATTTCAGAGATTAGTAATTCCCTGACTAGTTTTAAGTGCTAGCATCCCCTGAGCACAGACTGAGGCTCTGGCCTGTATGCATTTTGAGAGGCAGAGGTAGTGCCACTGCTTTCCTGCTGCCCACACCCTGCCTCAGAGACTGGGGGACTCCCATCCCCTTGGCCTGGCGGCTCCAGCAGCCAGGCAGCTTGTTCAGCACAGACCTGATTTTCTCACGTACTCCAGGCTCCCTCTTGCTGCTGTCAGTTTCAACTGCTGGGCTCCCACTTAAAGAGCTGGAAGGGAGCGTTCCAAAGCCAGCATTGCAGGAGACTTAGAAGGCTGCGTTTACTCAGGTCCTCCTTCCTTATCCCTACAGCCTTAATACTGGGCATCGTTCTGTCCGATTCATTAAAATAAATTGTTGGAGGTGATAAGATTTTGTTTCATTACATTCAGCAGAAATAGAAGTCAGAGATCCAGTAATTCAAGGGCAACTAAAATCTTTTAGAACCGTATTTTTAAAATGCCCAAGGGGTTCCACTGACAACAAAATTTTTTTAAAAACTTTGTCTTCCGTTAATCATTCCAGAGTCCTGCATGGATGCTGCCCTGACTCTTTACCCTCTCCCTCAGGCCCAGCCAGTTTTGGCGGTCATTCTGTCATCTCTACCCTGTTATTTTCTGGATGTATTTGTTCCCGCATTTCTTTGAGAACCCTCTGTCCTTTGCAGTATAAACCAGTTCAGCCTTATTTGTACAGTAAGACCAGGAACTAAGACTCCAAAGCCGAAGCTTGCCTAAACAGAGTGGGAAGGGAGGGTCCATGGTGTGTACATTTTAAAAAATTTCCTGTTAAACTAAGAAAATACATGGATGTGCTATATGAAATATTCTTTTCTCCCCAGAGACACTTTTTTCAAAACTTAGGATCTATTTTAACATATGCCTTCTTGGGAACTGCCATCTCCTGCATCGTCATAGGGTAAGTGACATCCGGAACTCATGTTCCAGGTGGCTGGGGGGCTAGTGATCTGTGGGAGGAATCTCACTCTTCCTGGACTTACACTGACAGGGTGAATCGTCTACCTTTTTCTGTATATCACATCTTTACACATTTTTCTTACTCAATTCCAAAGCTTATGTGTCTTCTGACAAACACAAGCCTTCAAATCAAAGCAAACTGGAATTAGATTGCTGGCTTTGCTCTGTGAGTTTTGGACCTCTGACTTAGGGAATGTGGATAATTTGGCTTGAGTTATGTGAAGCACATTGCATTCCCCACCTTCTTTTTTTTTTTTTTTTCTTGAATAATGCAGGTAAGCACACTGCGTTCTTTTTTCATCTTCTTTGCAGGACCCTACCTGTATTTATTTGCAGGAGTATAATAGTAGCTATATGTCAAGGGTTTGCTTTATAAGTGGAAGTTTATAAGAGACAGCCTGAGACAGACATTTATAAATATCAGCAGAGCTGCTTAATGCTGGGATGGCTTTTCAGTTAATACACTATAGAATGCAGCCTTGTTTCTTTCTCACTATATTTTATTTGTTATGTTGCTAAGCCCCCAAGTCTAACCATACAGACTCTGGCTTGCAGCTCACCACAAAGCAAAATATGATGCAAAATCGTGACGCCAATCCAATTCTCTTATAATCCTATCTAATACGTTAAATCTCCACTGAAGAATACATGTTTAGCTGCTATGACTCTGATGGTGTGGATGTCTTAAATTGTCTGATACAGCCAACTCTACCCTTGCATTTTACTGCATACAGCTGTTATAGCCCTAATGTAAGAAGCTGAAGCTGAAAACACATGTTCCTCACTTATTCAGTTCTTCCCTTATGAAGTATTCCATGTATATCACTAGAAAACTAAGGAGGTATCATTACTTGGACAGGGGAGTGGGTTGGGGGCGGGTTATGTTGAATTCTCTGTTAAATTTTTATTGATTCAAGCCTAGAATGACTCAGGCCACATTACATGAAAATGTCCAGCATAGTTAGGGGCAGTGAGGTAGCTAAAGATTTTAGTACCTGACGGTGGAGGCTTGCAGGGATATAGATTAAGTCTGGCCACCTAAGAGGTCTTTAAACTATGGCTGAGAGGCAAACATGGATTTTATCCTTCTCAAAGAATGTTTAGAGGAGAGCTGTTCTATTCTGTGGGTATGCCATAACTAAATATTCAAATTTCAAAAGTGGCAAGAGATTCATGTAATTAAAGCCCCTTGTTCTGAAGATAAAGAAGGTAACATCTTGAAAATTTAATCAGGTGTCTTAAGAAATATGTATGTGTGTGTATATATATATATATATATATATGTATATATATATTCATGGTCAGGACAGAATTCAGACTTTGGCTCCTGATTCAGCAGGTCTTACCATCATCCCCTCTTTCTTTTGGAATTCCTGTTCATCCCTCTACATTGTTCATATACATTGACAGAAGGCTCTGAAATGTCTGGACTCTCAACAGTGTGCATCAGTTTGTAGCAAAGATTGATGATTAGCAGTTCTATAATGGGATCTGAAATGTATAATGGATCTAAATTTTCTAAACTTGTGGACAATGCTGCTAAATTATGGAATAGTCAGTTTTCATTATTACCCTATTTCCTTTGTCTGATTGTAAGTATACTTAAGTATATTATTTTATGCAATATGCTTTGCATGGGAATTCTATAATCTATTTTTAAAAAGGAGCAACAATGTAGTGTGTGTGTGTGTGTGTGTGTGTGTAACTGACTTTTCTAAAAACATTCAGTTCAGGAGATTTGGTAAAATTCATTTACTGGAGCTGATAACCTCTTCTGATTTTAAGGCTGCAGTCAATGATTTTTGATGGAAAGTGATTTGAATAAAAGTATAGCCCTGGGAAAACTTTTACAACCCTCTGCTTTGTTCAAACTGGCATAATCTGAACAACAAAAACTTGTAGGACACCTTCCTAATGTGGGTCATTAAAGTGCAGAAGGGATAGGTAGTTTGAAGATTTTAAGGTCTTATTCAGCAAGGTAAAAGAAACCATTAAAGAACTTTAGTTTGAGGGTGACAAGGTCAGATTTATACTTAAGAAAAGTCATTCTGGCGGTTGTGTGAAGGAGAAATTTTAAAGTGGGGAAAAGATGGCAGCCAGGGGACAATTTAAGAGGTAATTTCCATAAGCCAGGTTGAAAACTATAAGGGCCTGGCCTCAGACAGTGGCAGTAAAGATGGACGTGGAGTCATCAACATGTTGAAATCCTGAGAGATAATGGAGTAATCCGAGGCAAGTTTATGGAGTGGGAAGGAAGTTACCTGGGCAACAGCACTATCTGAAGAACGGGAAGAGATAACCACAAAGGACTACGAAGTAATGGGCCCAAGATATAGGAAGAAAATAAGCAGGACATGTGTCTGGAAGTCAATGGAAGAGAGAAAGGGAGGGTAGACAGTGTCTAACACAAAGAGGTTAAATGGGACAGGAATTGGAGTATCTGCTGGATTCAAACCCTAGGAGCTGTGATTTGTGATTTCACATTCATCCTATGGGCAGAAGTAAAGAAAGTATTGGCAACTCCAGTAGTTTTGGGTGCTGTGTGATGAGAAACAAGAATTTATTTTTATGCTATTGTTCTCCAGATACGATTTCAGAACTTCTGAAGGAAAGACACAAACTTGAATTCAGGCCAAACTGACACTTTTGCAAGTTAGTGATTCTCATTGTAGGAGTTGTTCAAACACACACTCAAGCCTTAGAAAATAACTGGTTATACTTTCCTGGTAAATTAATAGTTGTAAGAACAACACAACAAACATTCTTTGAGTGCTTGATACATATGTAGCATGCCATTTTTTAAAGTACATGGATTATTTAATTTAATCCTCAAGATAACCCTATTTTTTTTAAAAAAGATTGATTTATTTATTCATGAGAGACAGGCAGAGACACAGGCAGAGGGAGAAGCAGGCTCCATGCAGGGAGCCCAATGTGGGACTTGATCCCAGGACTCCAGGATCATTCCCTGGGTGGAAGGCAGGGGCTAAACCATTGAGCCACCCAGGGATCCCCAAGATCACCCTATTAAGTAGATACTATTATTACCCTCATTTAACAGTTGAGACAGCTGAGGTTTAGAGAGAACACAGTGTAAGTAACAGAGCTGGCATTAATAACTAAATAGTTTGGCTCCAGAGTCAAATTCTTAATGCCCAAAATGTGCTTTATTTCTATTTATCATTACTGAAAAATAAAATGTAAAATATTAAACTAAAAAATAAAATTGAATACATCAGTCAATATTCACTAACATACCACACGTTTCTTCACTAGCCCCATAGGAGTTCTCACAGATATGAAAGATTTTTATTTGGGAATCCCATTCAAAAGGAATTTACATTTTTAAGAGGTAAAAGGAATGCCTGGGTTTATGCAGGTATACTCATACTTGCATGAAATGGGCAGAAGCAGAGATTCAGGGCAGCCCTAGATTGAACTGAGAAAAATGTCACAGAGGAGGTAGATTCTGGGGAGTCACTGAGTGGAGAAGGATGAGGTAGTTGGATTTTCCATGCCTTCAGGTACATTAGTCCTGGTGGGTGCAGGAACATTGCATCAGATTCAAAGCTGGAAAGTAGGTTTCGTAAGCAGCGTAAGAGAGTGTAGAAACTAAAATGCTGGAGAATCAGCTGAGAGAGAGCAATGAAGCCTGGCATCAGGAATTTATGAGAATGTGAAGGCTATGAAGAGTGATTTGGGGGCATGAATGAAAACTGAGCTAGTGGGCCGTGGTCTTTTGTAGGTAAAGACTGGATCGAGTCAAACTACAGGTTGGTTTTAGATCTGGACTCAGATGCTTTATAGGAATTGAGGTCACTGGGTCTGTTTGAATGAAGGAAATTCGTAGTTAAGTTTTATTAACCTCACATAATTTCAGAAATTAGATGTAGACCATCTTTTATATTTCATGAGAAAGTTCAACAATATGACTTCTGGCAATAAAATCAAAGAAACTTTAGAAAAAGTTTAATTTTAATTTGTTTATGTTCTTAAAGAATTTAACCACCTCCCATCTTACCATTGAAGAAAAATCTTAGATACATCTCTGTTTTTAAATAAAACCCATATATTTGAAATATTTCTCTATTCATCTCCTCCACGTTTGGAGACTATTCCTTTATCTTTGGCCCTATGTCTCTACCCTTGTGTATGACACAGATGTATCATCACAAGGACAACCTACCTAATGCTTCCTGTCAGCACATACATTTTGTCTTTAGAACTTACTATTTTCAATGGAATGCTTCTTTAAGAGTAATGAAAATTACATTTTTCTAGTTTTTCTGTTAGTGAGGAGTTAAAAAAAATTCCATAATTTCAAAAATACTTGGAGAAAGGAATATGGATCTAAATGATGAAGAATGAGGTGTTAATTTTAAGAATAGCTTACTTTTTAAATTTCATCTCATGTGCCAGACACTGACCTATGCTTTTTACAGACATTGTCTCATTTTATTATCACAATGCCTCTGTGAGATAGGTACTATCATTAACCTTACTTGACATGGAAGGATGTTGAGGCTGAGATTTGCCCAGGATTGCACGATAAGTGAATGGTAGTAAATGGCAGATACAGTCTCACTTCAAAACACACAATCTTAGAATCTCCTTATCCTGCTTCTTTTCCTAATATGATACTTTACATTTCTATAGTGTTTTACTATTGGTAACTATATCTGTCAGACAGACCATATCTTCAATAATTTCACATTCTTACATTTATCATGGTGGCTGACAATTATAAAAAATCTGAATAGTTAAGAATGAGCAATAAAATTGCAAAGTAGAAATGGTACCTGTCTTTTCCTAATGGAGGTAATTAGAGGGATGATATGAATTCATTTTACTTGGTTAGAATTGCTGGTCTCTGGGTAACCTGGATTCATAAATGTGAGGTTGTTTATATTATTTATCTTCCTCTGGAGTATTGATTTTCCCACTGGGGTATTTAAATGCACACCGCAGAAACTAAGCCTCACACTGCTCATCTGTCCATCAGGCATATGAGTGAAGGGGCCTCATGGAAGCTCTTGCTTTGCCTTCTGGTATCATCATGCCTGCTGACCTGGGGACCTTTAGACCTAAGTACCCTTGGTGCTGGTTGTAAAATTACTGCTATTCTATTCTTAACTAGGATAAAGTATGTTGAGTGTTAGTATTCTCAAAATGCTGATTCCTAAACCTGGAAGGGGGAACACATTTTCTAGTCTAGAGTCAAAACCTGAACAGGTATGGTTCCTAGATGGAGGCCAAGGCATACCTCGGTTCCTTAAATTCTAGCCCTGGAAAGAGAATGATTCAAGAGAGTTAAGAACTCTCTTAACCCAGAAAACATGGATCTGAGATGATACAGAAGGACTTTAAGGAGTCAGTGAGCCCCTTTAAATTCCCCATGAATTTTTCATGGGAGAGGGTCTGCACAGATTTCACTGTTAATTCAGATTTTCTAGGAAATTGCTATCCACAAACACAAAGAACTAGTATGTTTTTAAGAGCCTGAGCAGAAGTAGTTGGGGCAGGAAGGATTTTACATATTGCCATATTTAAGTAGAACTGAGGAAGTCTCTAGGCTGCATTCAGGGTAGTCATAAAGTCTGGAAATATGCATACTATTATTTTATCATGTATTATAATATAGTAACAATAAACCAGTTATTATGTATTTGTCTGTGTTCCCAGAATCTGTGGCCATCCCATGTATATACCTAAGGGTGGAAATGCCAGGTGGTAGGATCTACAAATGAACATATGTTTTTACAATGTAATGCCAGATCATTTTCCAAAGCATTTGTATCAGTTTTTCCTCTTAGTTTTTTGGCAATCTAATAGGTGTGAAATGAAATTATTGTATTGTGGTCTTTATTTGTAGTTCCTTGATTCTTAATGAACTTGATTATATTTTCATATGATACTTGCTCAGATTCTTTTCTCCATTTTCCTGCTAAATTGTTTTATCATATTTTCATTAATTTGCCACACTTTTTAAATATGTTTCATATTTCATTGATTTGCCATATTTTTTATGTGTCAACCCATATTCAGCTATATATGTTGCAAGTATTTTCTCCTACTTTGGTCTTTTGCTTTTACTTTGTTCATGATGTGCTTTATTAAACAGAAGTTCTGAAATTTAATGTAGTGAAATTTATAAATTTTTTCTTTTATGGGTAGCATTTTTTATGTTTTGCTTAATAAATCCCTTCCCACCCTAGAGTTAGAATCATATTTTCTTCTGAAGTGTTTTTGAAGTTTTGCCTTTTACAGTAAGTTCGTTTTCTGGAACTGATGTTTTTACGTATTATATGAAATAGAAAACCAATTTTTCTTTTTCAGATGGGTAACCAATTATTCTAACATCATTTATTGTCTAGTCCTGCCATTCCCCAGGACCTACAATGCCTCCAGTACTATGTACTGTGGTTTCTTTTTCTAGACCCTCAATTTTATTTGGTTGGTCTGTAATCCATCTCTGCACTACTGTCTCACTATCTTAATTGCTATAGTTTCATTATAAGTCTTTGTATCCCATAGGATAAGACAAAAAGGATACTCTTCTTCAGGATTACATTTTATTACTTTTTAGCTTTTATAAATATAAGTATATATCTAGGAATATATAATTTTTAAATTTATAAATATATTCTTATATACTTTGTTCATATTGATATGCCTTATAACTCTGTTTCTTAGAATTTTCCTTAGGGAACAGTTTGCACATATGCACTAGGAGACATGCATAAAAATATTTGTAGCAGCATTGTTCACAATAGCAAAAACTTGAAAACAACTCATACTCCACTAAAAGGAGAATGAGCAACTAAATCTTATAACATGATATTACCCAGCAGTAAAAAACCATGAAGTAATGTTGCTTATGATAGTGTGGATGAATCACAGAAACTTAATGTAAGATCAACAAATCCAGTCCCATAAGACTACATGTAGTATGGCAAGATTTTTATAATGTCCATAAATGATGAAGATTAAACAGTATTAAGTGTGCATGCATGTAGGTGAGAAGGCATAAATGCATTTGTGTAGTGAGGAGAGGAATTAAAAACAAAAATTCAGGGAAATGGTTATTCTGAGGGAGAGGGAAAAGAATGGGATGAAAGAAACACGTAAAAGAAAGAAGTTGTTAGTAATATTCTGGCTCATGGATTAGAGTGTGTTTTCGGATGTTTTATATAACTTGCATATATTTTCTATGTATTTTCTTGCATGTATCAATTATGTTAAAAAGAAAATAAAAGAAAAAACAAATAGAAGGAGCTATTTAAAACATTTATAAAACTCTGCTTGATTATGCTGCTTACTTCCATTTCTGGGAAACACTGATTCTTTTATTGTTTCTCTTTGTGTGTTTTAATAAGAACAACTCAGTTTGGCAGGCAGTAGCAGGGAGGCAAAGGCGCCAAGAGTGTATTTGCCAGTATCCCCTTGGTTCATTCTTATCAACCACAAAGCCCTATATTTTTCTTCTCTTCTCTCATATATATCTCCACCTTCTCTCTTCCTTTTCCTCTCCCCCTGCCCCCTCCCTCCCAACCATGTTTTTCTCACCATCCCATGAGACAATGTCTGGGCTGCTGCTTCCTGAGACTCCATTTTCAGTAGGCTGCAAAACAGCAGAGCTCAGGGAGGCTGTGTTGAGTCAGACTGGAAGGCCCCATGTCTCCTCTGTGCATTCATTTATTCTCTAGATTCAGAGCTGGCACAGTAATAGCTGTCACTTGTGTCAAAGAGAAAAATAAATACGCTGCTGCCCTGACACAGCCAAATAAGAAAAAATAATCTCTAATCTGTCAAGTATAGCCCAAGCTGCTTAGCAGCGTGGTTTCTCATATCCATATCACAGCATGTATGGGCTGTATTTCTGGCAGTAGAGAGGACAGTGAAGTTTTTGACGAGAAGAAACAAAAGGTAGGATGGAGGGGACTGTGGAGAGCATCAGAGAAGTAGCTTGGAGATAAAGGAGTTGTCAGAGCCATATGGATCTTTGCATTAGTCACCTGTCTAGTTCTACTATCAGACCCGTAGATGTCAGTGATAAGAATGACAGAACAGGACAGAAAAAAATAAAATCTGAAAGAATCAAGAAGGAAAGCGTATAAAACCTAACTCCAAATTAAGAAATGTTGAACATCATGCAGAAGGAAAAAAAAAAAGTTAAACTGTTGAGGCAAAAAAAGAAATGTACTAATGAAAGAAAAAATGTATAAGAATAATTGAAACATACTATTTCTGAAAAAAAGAATTTACTGAGAAGTCTGATTATTAAATAATCTCTACTAAAAGATTCTAGCTGTAGTATTCCTTTGAAGTGAAATAGTCAAGTCTTGGAATTTTCCAGATCACTTTCATTCTTCAGCACTGTCAAGCACAGAATTAAAAATTTTTCTCAATGTGTCCAAAATCTGATGGAAGAGCTATAGTGAATGTGGCCCAGTTTTTACACACACACACATACAAACACATACACACATACACATACACATACACACACTACCACCACCACCACACACACCCCCTTGGATAAAAGATAAATCAATTATCTATTGCTTTGTAAAAAAACACTCCCGAAACTTAGTAGCTTAAGACAACAACCATTTTATTCACAATTTTGTGGCTCAATAGTTTAGGTTGGACTCAGTTGAGCAGTTCTGTGGTTCTCACCTTGCGTCACTTATGTGACCACAGTCATCTGGTGCTTGACTGGAATTAGGTAGTCCAGGATGAGCTCGCTCAGATGTCTGGTGGCTGATTCTGACTATTGGTTAGTTGATCTGGGGACTCAGCTCTGTTCTATGGAGCTTCTCATCTCCCAGGAGGCTAGCCCTGGCTTTTTCCCATAGCAGTCTTAGGGCAGCAATCCAAGGTCATAGGAACAGAAATGCAAGACTTCTTAAGGTCCAGTCCCAGAAGTCACATAATATCACTTTCACCATGATGTATTGGTAGGATTATCATAAGAGCAGCCAAGATTCAAGGCATGGGGAAATAGGTTTCAGCTCTTGATGGAGAGATATGATGAAGCCACATTACAAAGGAGTATGCATACAGGGATGGGAAGAATTATTGTGGTCATATTTGCAAATAATCTACCACTGGAAGGAATTATAGAATATCTTCAGAGATTTCAAGGTAAGGGCTTGCAGTAGCAAGAGAAATTCAGAACCTGGAATAAAATCCATGGCTACAAAAGAAAACGATGGAAAATCAAGTCAACTCATAGGGAGCCTAACTCACTGGCTTTCTCTGTTAGGCTTCCCGATAATCTGGAAGTGGTAATAATGAATTCCTAGCCTGATGACTTAAGTGACTTACTAAGAAGTATCTTATAATGCTCTATCTAGATTTCGATATAAAACTTTTACAGAAAGATATAGATATATAAAGCTCAAAAGAGATAAGGTAGAGAGAATGAGTCACTAATATTTTATGCTACTAGGGGACAATGGAAAATTGGCCCTTGCTCAGCTAGAGCAGGCAATTATGGAGACGTTTTGTTTAAGTTGAGAACTCCAGTTGCTCTTTTTACCATAGTGATGCAGAGAATATAGAGGTGGAAATGTGGCCATATTAGTTATAAATGCAACAGTATCTCTGCTGAGGGGATTTCTTCTATGGCTACACTTTCCTTGTCAAGGGCTATCACATCAAGCCTGGTTTGCATCCACATTCCTTTGGCTGATGGTGGTGTTCTGGAAAAGAGGGTAGCTTTGGAGAGGGCAAAAGCTTGATCCTGGCAGCTTATTCACTTTGCTTGTTTAAGCAAATAGTTTAAGAAGAAATAGTTTAAGAATAGTTTAAGAAGAAATAAGGTTAAGGAACTATGCCACATGGATTTTATTCCACCCTTCCGGGGTCTTGAAGAATTTCTTAAAAATGGAAGCCAATGAGTTGACATCAAACCATAAACTACATTATCCAAACTCTCAAACTTACCTGTATATATTCCTCCCTATTCTTCATGATCTCCCATCCCTAGGGGTAAACCTTATCTTCAATTTTACTTATAGTTTTTCCATGTACTTTGGAGCTTTATAAAAATATTATTGTACTCTTTGTTGTCAAGCCATTCACTTTTTTCCACTCATGACTTTTTAAAAAAAATCTACCCATATTTTGGTTTTCAGCTATAGTTCATTCACTTTTATAGATAATATGCAAATATGTGAATATTCCACATTGTACCTATTCTATGGACAGTGTTCCTTCTGTCTATGAATATTCTTGTACAAGACCCCTGGAGCCCATGTACAAGATCTTTTAAGTAATGAATTTGGAATGGAATGTGCAACCAAATTGTTTTCCCAAGGGATGTCCCCACCAGCAGGTATAAGCATTTCCATTGCACCAAATCCTCACTAATGCTTACTTTTGTCAGACTTCTTCATGATCAATTTTTCTAGCCCTGTGACAATACCATCCTATTTTAATTATTATTGTCTTTAGTAATTAACTCTTGATACCTAATAGGCTAAATCTTACCTCCTTCCCTACATTATTCTTCATAAGTATCATAACTATTTGGATGTTTTTCTTTTATTGTAAAATTTTAGACTTATCTAATTTTTTTGACTCACCGTGTTGGTATTTTGATTAGAATTGCATCAAATCCATAGATGAGTTTAGCGAGAACTGACATATATATGATACTGCCTTTTTGTTCTTAAAATCTGGTGTCTCCCTTTTATGTTTCCTGTAAGTCATTTAATAAAAATTGAAAGTTTTCACTCTAAGAGTCTTGCACAACTTTTATTCAGTTTAATCCTAAGAATATTGTATAATATTATAAATGGTTTCATTTTCAAAATTTGTTTTCTGAGTATTGCAGTTGAGCAGCCATGATGAGTAAGAAAATGGCCCAGTTCCAGGTAGCCTGGAGCTTATAGTCTATGAGGGGGGCAAAAGAACAACTACAGTGAGTCTGAGCAAGAAGTGAATGGTGCAAAGAAATAGAGCTGGAGGATCTGCTTGAAGGTAGGGTCTGGTGTGGTAAGAGCTACAACGAGATAGGTAAAAGGGGCTGTGGGAGCACACTCAGGGGCCAGGAGGAGGCTTCTGGGGAAATGACTGCTAACCTGAAATCTTAAATTTATTTCAAAGGAGGTAGCCAGGCAAAGATCTGCGAGATGCCCTTTCAGGCAAAGAGGATAGCATGTGGGAGGCTAGTAGCAAGATGGAACTTCAGTCCTGCCTTTTGTCAAGGGAGACCAGACCAAGGACAGGAAGCAGTGTGAGATAAAGATGGTGGAGAGGGAAGTTAGATTATGAATGTATACCTTCTTTGGGAGTTTGGACATGGTTCTGTAGGCTTCAGGGTGCTAAATGGGGGAGATGTATTTTTTAAAATGTCACTCTGACTAGAATATAAAAATGGATGAGAGGAAGTTGAGGTAGTATGCAAGAGAACAATTAGGAGGTGATGTTTGTTTAAATCCAGAGACTACTTGGTTGGAGCTGAGAGCAGATGGGGAGATGCAACTGACAAGGCATGGCTATTGAACAGATTTAGAGAAATAAAGGCCATTATGAGTGATTATCCACTTTTTGGCTTTAACCATAAGCTCACTCTGCATTTGACCATCAAATCTAATACACTTTGGATCTCATGTGCTATTCTCTTCCATCCTTGTTTTATGTTCCCTAGTAGACTTAATCTCTTAGTTATGCTTTTTTAGTAGGAGTTAATAAGAGTTTGTGTATTGCCAAGTGAATCAATGAATTAATGAGATTTGAGAAATATATATCCTTTCACTGGCAAAAAGGTAACAGAAATAACAAAAGTTACAACAAAAGCTAGCTTTTTTTGGTCCATTTTCTATGTTCCTGGCTTTGAACTTACCATTCTGCATTTATCATCTCACTTAATCTTCACAACACGAGTAGAAATTGATACTTCTATTACTGCCTTTTTTAAAATTAGAAGTCTGAATCTCAGATTGCTTAAATAACTTCCAAGGTGTGACTGACTCCAGAGCTTGTATGCTACACTCACCATTGCAACTTAAATTACATCCTTTGACCTGCAGGAGCAGCACCTGGAGCTTATTAGAAAGGTAATCTTAGGTCTCAACCCAGACTTCCTGAATCTTAATCTGCATATTACCAAAAGCCCTAGGTGAATTTGCTATTCTATCCTCCCAAACTGATAGAGAGGTTTAATACCTTGCTTAGTATTTAGTAAGGACAGATTTATAAGAATCAAGGTAATTTTAACCTACGTTTAATCTATATTATTCAGGTATCTTTGAAACTAAACCAAATCAATTATTTTTCTATTTTGCATCTTCAAGATTAATATGTAAATCTGTGTTTGTGCACATGTCCGGGTCAAATATTGTATGTGTATTATGTAGAAGATAATTGGAAGAATACTGTCAGTCAGGCACACAGAGCCGTCAATGAGAAAAGCCCAGTGTTCTGGTTTAGGGACTTTAGTACTACCAGTGGGGGAGGCGCTCAACCTGATTTAGCAATTACATTCTGATGTCATTAAAATGAAATGGCCCCAATAAAAGGAATAGAAGTCAATCTTAACTACAGTTCTGAGATGCTTTATTGCTCTATCTTACCCTTACTTACTAAATCCCACTGCATGAGAGGTAGCTATAAAGGTTTCCAATAGGCAGGCTACATTATCAACAGAATCATGCATATGAGAGATGACATCAGTGTTTTAGCTTCAGTGAGCAAGTGTAATCTTGAAGGTCAACGCTACTGGATCATAGGTACCTACGGTCGTTATTTCCATATGATTCTTGACTCTTTTTCCTGTGGTTGCATTCTCTTCCACCAATATATAAGTGTGATTTTAACATCTATATGAATTTGACCTGATTTTGACTGGATTATTTTTTGGAACCTCTGTTCCAGTGGTTTGTAAAATAGATTACATGGTCTTTTCCTCAGATTCCCAAAGATACCGTATATCACCTTCCCCCTCTTTACATAAGTTCTACAAGTATTAAAAGTGTTAACTATAATGATGACAATTCCTTGCATTTATTGAGTTTTTACTGTGCCAACCACTACCATGTACTTTATATTGCATTAAGCTCATTCATTAGCCTAATTCCCCATTAAATTTTTTCTCATCATAAGAATATATATTTATATCTATAATAAAAATTTCCCCACTTTATCAAAACAATTAACTTTTTCCTTAGCATGCTAAAGAGGTTAGCAAAATATTTTCATAAATATTCTTATTTATGGCATAGACTCCTGCTGAGTATTTTAACTTATGGTAGAAGCTTAGAGTTCTTAAGAAAAAGTCTCCACAAAGACAAAGATTGAACCCTAATGTGAACTATGGACTTTAATAGCTAATGATGTATCAATATTAGCTTATAATAAGGGATACTGAGGGTGGGAGTGAGAGATTATATGGGTACATATTTAGAGGTTGAATACTTTCCATGTAATCTTTGTGTGAATCTGAACTTACCCAAAAATAAATAAATAAATAAATAAATAAATAAATAAAGTCTGTTAATTAAAAAAAGAATGTCGACATTATAAATCTTTAACGTAACCTCTTTATCTGACAGCAAATAGGATATACCAGATATTTTCTATGTCCCCCATCATCCAATACTGGATGAAAACTGGAGAGTTTTAGTTCTCTTTTAAACCTAGGACTCTAATTCTTGTAGGCTCATGAACTCCCAAAGTGCACCTGGTCTGTTTTAGTGGTAGTACCTTTGTTGACCAGTTTGGCAATGGCCTTAGTATACGCTTCGTCTCTATCAGTGTATCAGGGATCTGAAGAGTAGCACTGAAGCTGGACTCTTATGGCTAATGGAAAACTTTTCCTCTGGTTAGCCTTACCTATACAGTGGTCTCCTTCCCAATGCCTTAGAATAGATGCTGTGAGACCAAAGGTTTCTTAATTGCCCAAGTTAAACTTTACTACTTCTATTTTACGAAATGGATATTAGCCCTCTTGAGGGTCTTGCCTCTCCTCTCTAAGTGTCCAAACTACCCTATTGATAAAGTCATGAGTGGATAAGAGATTTCACGAAATGTTCATATGTTCATATGTCAATGTATTATATTAATTGACTGTGGTTCATTAATCACATTTCTCTCTCTTTTTTTTAAAAGATTTTATTTATTTATTCATGAGAGAGACACAGAGAGAGGCAGAGACATAGGCAGAAGGAGACGCAGGCTCCCTATGGGGAGCCTGATGCAGGACTCGATCCCAGGACCCCAGGATCATGACCTGAGTCAAAAGCAGACCTCAACCACTGAACCATCCAGGTGTCCCTCAATAATCACATTTCTGAAGATCATTTTCTCCATTGCTATGATAATAATGGCTTCCAACATATACAGCTAAGTTGCTGACATGATTGTCAGGGTGTTGCTTTTAATTTGGAGGCAAAAAAAGGTATTTATTCTAGGTTACAAATTTAAGGCCTCTACAGAAATCAATAAACTGATTATTTGATAAGTTACTCACTGTGCTTCACAGAGCTAAATGCAATTACAACCTTATCCCAGCAGAGAGAAATTAAGAATGTAGGAAAAGGTAAACATTATCCTCTAAGAGTGGAAAATAAATGGAGACTCATTTGGAAAGTGGTTATTGTGAATGTCATTTTCTTTAAGAAAGAATTTCAAAATGACCTGTTAATATAGAGAGGATACTCTAATGTTAGAAATATAGGCAAAATGTACTATTGTCATAGTTTTTATCCTCTTCATATAGTGTTTTCATTTGCTTTTCATAAGCATACAGTATAGGTAAGGACAGAAATTGTCCTACTTTATGGATAAGACAACTGAGTGTTAGAGGAATTACTTTCTCCAATACTGTTCATTGATATTTGTTAAAACTGAGGATGGTATTTATTTTTTCTAATTCTTAGATCTCTGCAATTGCTTTTTATAATGTATCAATGACCTGTGTCCTCCTTGAAATTCATTCTCTTGTTAATCACTCAATACACAAGTAAAGTTTGAGACTTATGGTAGATGGGGTAAATAATAACCATATATTATATATATGATATATATACATAACAAACCTATGCATACATATATACACCACTTTCAATTTTTAATGAACTGTTTTTTTATATCTATTATTTCACTTGTGCATCAAGTCACTTGGGATATGAGATTTCCCAAAAAGCCTCCCCGAGCTAGATCTAGAAATGAATATAAATACAGTGAAATTGTTTGGGACACAGGAAGTATAACTTCATGTCACTGTAAAAGTCCCACAGTGGTAATAGTGCCAGGTTCACAGAAGTTTGGAGAACTGTATTTAGGTAACCTCTAGAGTAAATTACATGCACAGAGCTTGCGAGTCAACTAGCATTAACTCACTCAATTACAGCCCAAATTATACTTTTTGGGAGTTGTGTCTCTAATCTTTTCTTAGACTCAACTGATCCATTACTTCAACTGATGTGCAGCTTAGCTTGGCTACTTCTAATGAATAACTTTTTGTAAGGAAATTGGTTTTCCTGTTGGAAAAAAAGTACAAAAGTCTCCCCAAAGATTTTTCTCTTTTTCTTTCTAAATTTAACTAATTTTCCATATATCCGATTAGGAAAATACAGCTATTTTAAAAGATATTTTCTTACGTAGATTTCCAACCCTCCTTTTTCTCTTCCTCCCTGCCTCCCAAATGGATAAGTTTACCAGGGACATACTTAGGCATTGTTATATAGTTCCAAAAGCCTTTTCTTATTCCATTGCTCCCCTATTGAAGAATTTCAGCATTTAGTAATAGTTACAAGATTTTTGTTTTAAAGTTTCACAAGATGAAAGGGACTTTACTTACACCTTGAGTTATTCATAGCTATTTAGATATTTTGAAACACATTTTGGATAGTGTCAGTACTCTTTGGACAATGCAGTTAGGAGAACACATCAAGTTTTTTACCACTTTACTTTAAGAGGAAAAGCCATCAACATAATGCTATTGAAAGTGCTGTCTGCAGATCTGAGCTGGTCTGTGGCTAGACGATACTAGAATGAGAGGAATAAGTCACAAAAAACTGAGAATATGCATTTTAGGAATGTCCTCAGTGATTTACCAGAATCATTTTATATCTGCTTAATCTAATAATGAAATATCTGGGCTTGTATTTGTATAATATAAAAATACCATTTATCCAGCTTTTCATTTTTATTGTATTTTACACAAGTATTAGTGGCAATAGTTTTGAATAACAGTAATACCAATTGGTTAATTATTGCCACTTCACCACAGAGAGTTTAAGAAGCACTGCTCAGGGAGGTCAGTTCAAAGAGTTTTTCATGGTAGGGGCATTTCATATAGAAAAAGAAAATGGCTAGAAAATCATTTTTAGGTTATGATTTAAAAAATAGTTTGGTTAAAGTTCCCTAGATCACTAGTTTTTCAGAATAAATCTTAATTTCATTAAAGCTCATCAGAAAATTACTCAAGCATTTTTAAGGGATGGCATTTTTTTTTCTAGAAGGATATTCTTGATAAAAAAATAATTCTCACTCAAGTAACTTTGCTTCAGGTTTTCTTTTATTGGTGTCAGAGAGAAGAGGGAAGCAGTTCATTCAGTTGGAATACCTGGAATCTGAGTTAACTGCATTCCTTCCTTCCTTAAGTTTTCCATATTGAGTAAGTTTTTTTCAGGCAGTTGAGCTTCAAGTAATTCTGGTTGTCCAGTTTTCAATGAAATAGCTGTTTTTCAGGAAAGGCCCAGTAGAACTGAGCTTCAAGCATGAACTCTGTGATGGGTACACCAGTATCAGCCTGGTATGTCTGAAGAAAGAATGAAGCTAGGAAGAGGTGACAAAAATGCTCTTCAGTCACACGGTTTGTACTTCCAAAGAACTAAATTGATTTCTTTTACCAGGTAGATATTCAGTTCCTTAGGCTATGAGTTGTTTCTCCAAAAGATAATTTTTACATCAAAGGCAGATTTAATGCTCCTTAAAAGTGAGTTTACCAAATTCTTATGATGCGAGAAAGAAAAAAAAAAAGTTTGCTATCTTTCTAAAATAACAAACATATGTAGGGATAGATATTCCTCAGCTGAAGCATTCTTACCATGGTGTGAAATTCATTCACGTTGAAAGGGAAATAAAATATCGCTTTCAATGATTACTTGTGATTGAAAAGAATTCTGATGTAGAAAAATAGCCCCCACTTTAGATTCTCTCAGATTTTTTTTAACATCCAATAATATTTATGAGACTTTTTGTTTTATTAATTTGAATTTTAGTCTTTTTGCTCTATTTACATAGTTTATAGAAATCTACGAGTCTATAGAAGTTATAATCATGGGAAATAGTTTTTATATTATAAATAAATAATATGTACATATTATATATAATTTAAATGACATATTACCTGCTCTCTCCTTTTAAAAAGAGAGGGGGGTGGGGAGGGTAGAAAATATAACAAATTACATTTCTTAGAAATAAAGGAATTGACTGTATAATGCTTTAGAGTTTATTTTCATCACCTGCTTTGCTGTTAAGATTTCATGATTTTTCACTAGTCTACAACTGCACTATGAGTCCATTAAATCACAATGAAAAACGTCTCATACTAGGGAGAAATGCCCCTAACAAAATTTGGTATGACTAGAGACAGGGAAAATTCCTCCGACACAAAGATTGGAAAGGACTTTAATAATGATCTTTATACCTATTTCCTTCAAAGGATAGGAATAAAATATAGTTTGCAATTATATGTATTAAAATCACTTCAAACTGCCAATATTTTAAATAAACACATATTTTGAGAAAGCAGAAAGGAACGGTAAATTAGTTTTAAAATGTGCTGTTTTGGGGATCCCTGGGTGGCGCAGCAGTTTGGCGCCTGCCTTTGGCCCAGGGCGCGATCCTGGACACCCGGGATCGAATCCCACGTCGGGCTCCCGGTGCATGGAGCCTGTGTCTCTGTCTCTGTCTCTGTCTCTCTTTCTGTCTGTGTAACTATCATAAATAAATAAAAATTTAAAAAAAATAAAATATGCTGTTTTTGATTTAAAAAACCTACATTAAAGTTTTGAAGGTGATAGATTTTCTTTAGAGCATGTAAGGACATGCACATTTCTTCAGTGTCCCAAGGATTTGCATATAAAGTAGATTTAGAGCACAAAACAATTGGAAAAGCTACCCCCATGCTTTTTAACCACTAACATCCACACAAAGTTGAAGTCAGATTTTAGCAGTGTTTAAAAGCACCACGGTGTGTTATCATAAGTTTACATTTCAAGAGCATTTCAAAGTTATAATATCTTGCCTATTGGAAAGAAAATTTGGAAGTTTAAAAAAGGTCTGTTTCAATAAGCAGATGTGAATAGCCTTTTTGGTAAAATTATTTGCAGGTTTCAGACTCAGGCAAATCCTAAACATGTGAAGAATGGATTGTGGATTATATTAAAATGGATGTTAAACAGAAGGGGGCAACTCTCACCACCTAGGAAGCTGAAACTCTATTCCAAAATCAACAGAATGAAATAATTATGCACAGTAAAATGCTGCGCCAGCTGTAACACAGCAGCCATTGGCTTTTATATTGTGCCCTCTGGTGGGAAAACTTATAAATCACAATTTTACCAGTTTTGAACTGACCGAACTCAAGTGGGCTTGTGGTTTCTTATTCCTGGGCTTTATGTATAGTCAAACTTTAGCCTGAGGGAAAATACTTGATGATTTTTGAGCAGAGTTGCTTTAGGTATCAACTAATCTAACCACCCAACTTTATCTGGAGGTGATAAATGATTTAGTCAGACTTGAAAGTAGTGAACTATTTATTATTCAGTTCTCCTGTGTCCCAAGGAAAGTATTAATTATTGAATACCTCTTAAGTGCCAGATACTGTATAAGCATCATTTCACTTGACCTCGTTAACTCTGAATTTAGTCCAATGCTTTTCCTCTTCATTTCCCTGTTACCTTCAGGTCTTCCCAGGGCTAAAATTACATCTCCCGTCTATTCATACTTGCATATACAGGCTTTAAATGTTATTTGATTCCTATCCCCCTTCAGGCAGGGGCCTCTGAGGGTCAAGACTGGTAGGGGTGGGTCCCAAGAGGTGCTGCTATCTCTCCGGCTAATGAGATCAGAGGCCTGAGACCTGGGGTCCTTCACATAAGTTAGTAGTGGGACTGAGAAATTTAACTCCAGACTACCTTTTCTAGGCCAGGTGGGGACAAAGGTCCATGGTGAAGGGCTGCAGTGGGGTTTGTGAAGACAGGAAAGCTGAGGAGAAAAGAATGGAGAAGGTGAGTGAGAGGAGGCTAAGTGGGTCTGAAAAGGCGGTGGGAACACACTGGGGCATTTTCATTCAGCCTTCAGGTGGGCTTATCCACATGTACTAGGTTAATTTGAAAGACTCAGAATGGGCAAATGTGGGTAGAATTTTTTACAATTAGAAAATGTTGCAACAATATGTAGTTCAACTTTTGGGTTTTTTCTTCTTTATAATATGATACACGATTCACATAAAAAATTAATAGCTAACATTTTTAGGCTACCTTTTATGTATTTTGTTCTAAGCACTTCATATATCTTAACATATGCAATCCTCACACATACCCAATGAAGCAGGTAGTGTTGTCCTCAACCTGCCGATGAGGAGATTGCAGATCAGAGGAAATAAGTATCATGGCAGGTGTCACATGCACAGTAAGTATAAAGAACTGAGGTTCGAACCCAAGCCATCTGGCTTCAGTCTGTGCCCCTAACCAATGCTCTATGCCTACCTGAAATTATGAAAGCATAATAAAAAACCAAACACCTATAAACCCTTAAGTTAGTTCAACTTAAGAAATAAAAGACATCACTGGTACCAGTGAAGGCCCCCAAACAACATGCTTTTCCCAGAAAGGCTAAATGACTGGGCCACAGTTGGTTATTATATCTCACTGAGCTTAAAATCCAACTCTTAGGAGCAACTGGATAACCCAATCAGTTAAACCTCCAACCTTTGGTTTCGGCTCAGGTCATGGTCTCAAGGTCATGAGATTGAGCCCCACATCAGGTGCCACACTCAGTGCGGAGTCCGCTTGAGATTCTCTCCCTCCCCCGTCCCCACCATTTGCATGCACTCGCTCTCTCTCTCTCTCAGATAAATAAATAAAATTTTTAAAATATTCAGCTGTTAAGCTATATGGATGTTATATAGTGGCAAAGGTAGAATTTATCAGTTGATTATTTATTGATACCAACAAAACAAAATTTTTGCCTTATATGTCTTTTTGCCTTACTTGGAAGGATTACACCTTATATATCCCTAAAGTGATTTTAAACAAACCTGAGTGTTCTATTGCATTTGCATTTGGGAAACTTTTGGGCTCTGATAGTTACTCATTAACTAATGAACTAATTCACCCACCAAACATGTAAAACACCTACCGAGTGGCAATCACCATGCTAGGGATAGGGTGATTATCAGTGGCACACTGGTGTAGCTTATACTGGCTCATGAGAACCAACAATTAATATTTCAGGATTTTTGTGAGTCCATTGTCAAATACATTATTAAATATTAAATTAATATAGAAATATAGAAATACTTAAATTATATTTTTTAAAAAGTTAGTAAAGGCCTCTTGGAGACCACGGTGATGCCACGAATGTTTCTAATATAACTTGGTGAACTGGCAGTTTTCACGAACTGATCTTTGGAGCAACCAACCAGCTTGCTTATTAGCTCTTCACAATAGTGGTCACTACTCTTATTTTGAGGTGAAAAGGTCTTTTGAAGTATTTAACTAGTAGAGTTTAAAGTGCTGTGGTTCCTTGCAGAATCTGCTTTTCACTTCAGATAACAACAAAGCAGAGAACATGCTCAGAAACAACCACAGAGCCTCTGGGCTTATAGAATAAACCACACATGACTTAGCCTGGAATTTAAGGCCCTTTTAACTACAACCTTTCTTCTCAAATATCTATACTGAATTGTACTGACTGTTTTGTAATCCACAAGCTTTAATGTGCCAGAAATAAAATTTTCTTTACTTTTTTTCTATAACTAAAATTAGTTTCTGTTTTGAGGCTCTAGTATTCTGGGTGGCTGAAACTAAATGTGTCTCCCTGGGATTGTGTCCAATACTAGAAGATTTTGAAGCAGGGGTATCAGGGGCAGGAGCCTTCTGGATTTTATTTGGATATGCTGACGTTCACAAAGACACCCCAGTCTGGACTTCAGGCATTGGTCCACATGTTTCACTTCTCATACCCTTAACTTGTCCTGGCAGCAAAATCTCACCAGGGCTGCCAGCAGTATAAGTCATGTGTGTGCCATTCTAGAGCCTATGGGAAACATTATGCTGTCCCCCACTGCCCAACACGCATACACACACACACACACACACACACACACATTCCCAGGGTCCTCTGAGGCTGCCTTGGATCCATCTGTCTAGGTCTAAAGCCCAGCTGTGGCTCAGCAGGACCATCTGGCCATCCTTGAGCATTTCTTCTTCCATTTCTGCTGCCCAGCCTGGTGGGTAGTCTGGAAAGGAAGCTGTTTTGTCCTATCAATTCAGAAATGGGATGTAGTTACTTCTCTGCCCCCTGCTAAGTGAAAAGAGGAAATGAAGCCCTTGACTGGCTACCTTCAAGTGATGCAAGAAGAGAAAAAAGTCTGAGTCATTTCTTTCACAGCAAAATATATGACAAGGAAAGGCAACAAGAGTAGAAATCATAATGTCTTATTAACTGTATCCACCCCAAAGTCAATAAAATTCCTGCCTATAATTAATTCATTTCCTGGAAATTCAATTACAAGTTAGGCTTATATGGGACAGTTCCATATAAAAAATAACTTCTGATTCAGTATCTTTAGTTGTCCTTGAACTTGAGATCTCAGCCTTTCCCCCCACAGCATCTATTCTTGTAAGCTCAGGGTGTCTGTCTCCGTGTATGTTTGTGTGACTTTCAAGAATATTATTAATATGGAAAGACAAGCTTCACTCCTTCTAGTCTCTCCATCATTGCCCTTGTTTTGTATACACCGTGCACTAGATGCAATTGAATAAGAATCCTACTCAAAATGTCAAAAAACCAAAATAAATATCACAAAGGACAGCATCTTCACATGGTTGGCATTCAGTGAATATTGGTTCTATTTAGAGAACATTCCTTTCTCTATTCCCTACAGTTGCTCTTATCAGCCACTGATAAGCCACAATTCAGACCTGTTATGAGATCCCCTTGCTTCTTTGCATTGTTGTATTGTTATGGACTGAATGTTTGTGTGCCCTCCCACCCCTCAGTTAAGGATGTTGAAGCCTTATAAACCTTGATAATGATGGCATTTGGAGGTGAGACCTTTGGGAAATAATTAAATTTAGATGAGGTGATGAAGGTGAGGTCCCTATGATGAGATTAATGTCTTTCTAAGAAGAGAAAGAGAGATCAGAGCTCTATGTCGTGAGGATATAGGTATCCCCAGGCCAAAAAGCAAGCTCTTAACCAGGAACCAAATCTGCTGACACCTTGATCTTAGACTTCCCAGTCTCCAGAATTGTGAGAAATAAACATCTGTTGTGTAAGCCCTGCAGGCTGTTGTATCTTGTCATAGCAGCCTGGAATATAATGTAATGTGTACTTGAAATCAGGAATCCAAGTACAACACTATAGGGGAGGCATTTTTTTCTTCTACAAACCTTTTGATCTGATCTTTGTCATATTGATAGATGCAGAATAATAGCTTGTAGTTTTCATTTCCATTTCTTTTATTATAAGGCTGAGCCTCTTGAAATTTATGTAAGAACCATTTATATTTTCTTTAAGTGAATGACCCTTATCTTTTGTCTATTTTATTTTGTCTTTTTCTTATTGAGTTGTAGAGCTCTTTAGACTTCAATGAGAAAAGTCCATTGTGATGTGAGTTGCAAATATTTTTCTCCCAGTTTGTCATTTGTTTATGATGAAGGCTTTTCCCTGCCAGGAATATCTTTTTTTAAAAAAAAAATTGGTGTTAGTTATCAATATTGTATGTTATTAAGGTTTAGGTCATTCTTACAAATATATTTTCCAGTCTTAAATTGTATTAAAACTTTTTTCCTTGCTTGCTTTAGGTGCTTTCATGTCTGTTGGTTTGTGTTTGGATTAATTGTTTTGTCTATCTCCGATTTCTCATAGGTACAAAAGTTGTGATATAAGGTTCTAACTTTACCCTCCTTCCAACCTCACACACAAGATAGTTCTATCCATTTATTCCTATAACATTTGGTGAACAGTGCATCTTTTCCTCATCTATTTAAGATATGATTTTTCTCATATGCCATACTCAAAAATTTATTTGGGCCTGTTCCTGAACAATGTAATTTATTGTCTCTTTTTCAGTACCCTGCCTCACTATCTTAATTGTTATGGCACTGGAATAGGTTTTAATATATGATAGATCTAGTGTCTCTTCCCTTTTATCCTAGAATTTTTCTGACTGTTCTTGCTTGTTTATTTTCAATATTAACCTATGAATCACTTGTTTAATCTCATAGCCAAATCATCTAGAACTAGATGCTTTTACTGGGATAACATTAAATTTTATAGAATAACTTGTGAAGAAATTATATATCTATGAGGTTGAGTTCTCTTCTTCAAGACACATGACATGTTGCAAGTAATTTATTATGAGTGATAAAGCATCAATGAGAAAAAAACAATTTATATTCTTTACATAATTAAAATGAATTCCACACTACCACAAGCACTTATACTTACTTGCATTCAGATACACCTTCCCTGACTCAAAGAAAAAAGGGACCATAGTTGCAGCTAGCTCCCTATGAATTCCACACACCTTTTGGCATATCTTATCTCTGCACTCAAATGAGTGAATTCTGCATGTAAACACCATCCATCTCTATGTCATATTATGAGGGGAAAGGTTTTGAATTGCAGCCAGAGCATATGCTCTTATTTATCTAACACAGATTGCTGTGCTTTATTGACCTCTTCCTGGAGTACCCCTCACATCACTATTGGCCTAACTTGCTGCTATAGTTTTTATTTTTTATATGCTCGTATGTACTTTTTATTCATTAGCTAACATGGAATTACAAGTTAGTACAGCTTCCTGGAGATTTGGGGGCTAATCTTGGAAAATAGCAAAAGAAATCATTTATTGTATACTGTAGAAAAGAAACAGTTCTCACATTTTCTAATGTTTTCTCCTGGTTTTGCTTTTGTTTCAGAAGAATACCTTAGGGACTGAAGAATAAAACATTAAATAGACTGGGCTGGTATCAGCAACTGAATTCAACATGGGCTTGTTTTCAATCATGTTAACATGGGTAAGGATTGTATAAATCCATGGAGGGGAATAAAGAGACATTTAGGTCTCTGAATATAGAAAAACCATGATGCTATACAGAGTCCAAAGCAAGTTGCGGCTGTGAGAGTTAAAGATACCAGTCCTATGTTTTTAAGATTATAAAATATAATTTTGCTCTCATTTACTTTGGCAACTACTGTTTCTTTTTTTTAAGATTTTATTTATTTATCCATGAGAGAGAGGCAGAAACCTAGGCAGAGAGAGAAGCAGGCTCCCTGAGGGTCACTACCTGAGACAAAGGCAGACGCTCAACCACTGAGCCACCCAGGTGCCCCTGGCAACTGCTGTTTCATCTTCAGTTGTTAGTAGTGACAGTATTTAGTGTATCCACCTACGTGTCAGTTGCTAAGTATTTTACATATATTTTCTCCTTTAATATGATAACTCTATCATGTTGTTTCTTCCCATTCTACAGATGAGGAAATCAAAGTTTAGAAAAGTTACATAATTTGGCCAAAGTCACACAAACAGTAAATGGGGGCAAATGAGCGGATACTTGAACTCTTAACTAGTAAACCTTGCGTAACCTTTTATACCAAACTATTTTCTTTAAGCACTTCATATTTAATCTGAAACATTTTTCTCAAAGTAATAACATATAAACATTCATATTAACTGTTGCACAGAGGTAAGAATCTAATTGTGTTTTAAATAAAATAGCATTAGTATACTGGAATTGGAAACTTGGCTAAGAAATCCCATTTCTCTTCATTAGCTTCCATATTTTGCTGAATGAAAACATACTCATACCATTCATTCAACAATTACTTTTAAAGTATCCATCATATGCATAGCCTTGCATATCTCAGTAGCTACACTATATAGAATCTGTATTTCTTTTTATATGCATGAGTAGAAGCTCTTTTTACCTAAAGCCTTTTCATATCTCAAACCAGTTTCCCTTATGGTTTAGATGAGGTACACACACCATCCAGTTCCAATACCTTTTATGTAATGTTCTAGAACTAGAATCACACGCTCAGGGGGATATGGCACATCTGATTCCAAGAGAACAATCTTTCATTTTCTTTAAAAAAAAAAAAAAAAAAAAGGGAACGCAGGAACACCTGGGTGGCTCAGGTGGTTAAGTGTCTGCCTTTGGCTCAGGTTATGATCCTTAAGTCCTCGGTTGGAGCCCCACATTGGGTCCTTGCTCAACAAGGAGTCTGTTTCTCAATCTCCCTCTCTGCCTGATGCTCCCCCCTTATACTCACTCACTGTTTTTAATCTCTCTGTCAAATGAATAAATAAAATTTTTTAAAAAATTGAACAACCTTTTGAATATCTATAACTTGGGGATAAAATACAACACAGATTGTAGTGAAGATTAAATGATTAATATATGCAAAATTCTTAGGACAATGCTAGGAACATTTTGGTATTCTGGTTGCTTATTATCACAGTCATAACTATTATTTATGGGTAGAAATGTTTGTATGGATTTTTTTCTTCTGCCTGAGAATCATTTAGAGAAAAGCCCCTCATGTGTGTATAATTGGCAAGTGAACGTTGTATGAAAGTGATATATGACAGTTGTATGAAGAGGAGGTGGTATAAAAATAAGAGGGTAATGGAAAGAAGATGGAGAAGTTCAGCTGGAGGGACAAATGGGATGGTTATGGAGCATATCTCTGTAACTGTTATCTATTTATCTTTAATTGCCTGGTACACACTTTGCAACAAGTAGACAAACATTAGAATTCATACCAGCTCTTTTCAAGAGAACATACTTTGATCATTAAGAAAATTCTGAAGGAGTGAAAGACTAGAAATATATAATTACTGCCTGTATAATTAATTCTAAATCATTAAGTTTCCCGTTGATAATCTTTAGGTTAAAAGATAGGTGTCATAGAAATACATGAAATGATAAAGATAATTGGGAAACTAGACCTCTATCTAAATGGCCATTTCATTATGGAAATAGGTTGTTATTTTTATTTTTATTTTTATTTTTTTTTAAAAATTTTTATTTATTTATAATAGTCACACACAGAGAGAGAGAGAGGCAGAGACACAGGCAGAGGGAGAAGCAGGCTCCATGCACCGGGAGCCCGATGTGGGATTCGATCCCGGGTCTCCAGGATCGCGCCCTGGGCCAAAGGCAGGCGCCAAACCGTTGCGCCACCCAGGGATCCCAGGTTGTTATTTTTAAATATTCATTGAATTTTTAAAAAAATCATACTATAAAGGATGGAGGATGATTCGTACTTACTGTTGAAGACATTCTCAACCATCTCACCTCTATAATACCAAGGATGCACTAAAAGTTCTTTACCACAAAAGAGGAGAAACAATAGAACATATTTGTTGAGGGTCTACAGTGTTCATTCCATTGGGCTTGAATGCTACAGGTATATAAAAATGAGATGGGTCCCTGGTCACAGAAAGTTTTCTAGTTGAGATTAATGAGACATTTGCCCATGAAACTATCTCTCTTCTCTCAAAACACAGTACGCAGCTAAAGCAGCCCTAGAAATTAATTTATTTTTCCACTTTACAAGTACACACACACACACATACACACATACACATTGTTCATTTCAGTAACCAAATCACCTTAAGGGCAGTGCCATTTCATATGTGTACATGATGAAGAAGGAGTAAGCAAATTTAGTCAGTATGGGAAATTGCATATAGGTGAGAGATCATCTGAATATTCAACGTTCTTGTTACTCAGTCCCATCTGAAGATACCCTAACATGAATAACAGGCATGAAATTTCCCATGTTATTCTGGTCAAACTTCAGTTCTTTCACTCTGTCCCCTGCAGAAATATCCAGAGATCCAATCAAGGGGCTTGCCTCCTAAATGAGACATCTATTCTCAACTCCCTAACCATATTATTAGCATAATTCTCAAGAGGTATTCTTCAGCTCAGCACACCCAGATCATAGTGATCTTAATTCTATCAATCCTGCTGTCTTATTGCATATAGCAATTTGTAGGATGGCTACAATGCCTTTTAAGGTTTGTTTCACAAAACGATAAATCAGTATATGAAAATAATATAATTATGGGACATGTGGAAGAAGCTTTGGAACTCTTCTAGTATATCCTTCCATTTACAGCTAAAAATAAAACCCCAAGACCTAGTTGTAGAAATGATCTATTTGCAATTTTTAAAAGAAATTCATTATTTTAAAATCCGTAATAGGACCAACGTTGGGTGGTAGCCACTTTCCTCCATCAGAATCCTTTTCTTCCCTACATTTTAGCTAAGTATGGTTATATTGATTCTGACTTTATTGTCTGATATTATATCCTTTTCAACTTTCTTAAAATGTCAACTTATGAAGTTGACATGAAGAACTTTCCCCATAAAGAACTTTCATACCTTTGTCTCCTCTCGCTTCCATCTTTCATATCCCAAACTATAGTTCTTCTTTGCTCACAGATTATTGTTTTCCAATAAGAACTTCCTCTGGTTAACCCCTAAGCTATTCCAAAACTGAATGTGCATCCCCATCAGTTATTTGTTTTCTCTATAATGCTGCATACATAACAAACCACACAAAACTCACTGGCTTAAGATATTAATAGCTTAAGAGCTGATTGTCCACAATTCAGGCTTTGCTCTGCTGGCTGGCTCTTCTTGTGCCAATTTGTCTTATCTAGGCATGTTTTCATGGTGATGGCAGAAGTTTTTTTTTATTTATTTTTTATTTTTTATTATTTATTTATTTATTTATTTTTTTGATGGCAGAAGTTTGCAAGAGGAAACAGAAATGTGCAGGTGCCTTGTTGGGCCTCTGTTTGAGACAAGTCTGTTAGTATCCCATTGGCCAACAAGCCACATGGCTGAGGCCACAGGCAGAGTGAGAGGGAGGTGCAAAGAGAGCAAAAGAATGGAAGGATGAAGAAGTTTAGCCATTAGTGCAATTATCTCATCATGCATCTTAAATAAAAACTCAAATCTAACATGAAAATAATACTGAATTTGGTTAAATAGAGCCTAGGGTGACTATGAACCACAGATTTATACACTGATCACAGACTTATAACTTTTATAGGTAGCAGTCTTTAGTCCCAAGTGACAATTGATACCTTTTTTTTAATAAAGAAAAATGATCATGTAAGTTAAATATTACTTATTTCAATTTAATAAGCATTTATATACCAAATATGATGTGCTAGTGATGAATAAACAGCAAGCCTATTGAGTAGTATAACTATAACTAGATGCTTATTGAACCCCCAATGTTCCTCACATCTTTCTATGCAGCATATGGATAGAATGATGACAGACTCATAAAGTCTGACACTGAGGAGTTAGACAACGGGGATTTCTCTTAATTCAGTGATCTTTCAGGAATCATTGCTGATGGACTCAGGTGCCTGAAACAAAATACCAATGTAACAAAAAGAAGATGGAAGATTCAGCAAGGAAATTCTTAGCTTTTCTATAGCTTTGGGCTGGTCACATGAAGTGGTAGCTATGTACCCAGAGGTTCTCCAGAAACTACTCTGAGGGCAGCAGTTTGTACTACTTGTGGAAGTGTGACTTGCACTGCATATTTTTTATTTTTCAAGGGGAAAAAGGCTCAGAAGTGGTCTGTCTGTAAAATGACATGCTGTCATTGAAATTTCTCCAGCTGGCTACACGGAAACAGTCTGTATTCACTCTAGAAGTTGATGGAAGCCCCATGATTTATTATGTCTTTTTAACCTAACTGAGACCATTTAATCAATTGTTAGATACTATCAGCAACTTTCTCCATCAAACTTTTGATGACAATTACTAGGAGAAAAAATGGTCTTTTCTGAGCAGCAGTTCCTTTCCCTACCCAGTCAGAGCGGAATTTTTTAAAAGCAGTGAAATCCTTTAATATGAATTTGGCAATGGAAAGGAGGAAGAACCCAAGTAACCTACCTACGATGTGACAAAAAAATAGCTTTCAAGAGTCAGAGATCTTAGTGGAGAAAGAAAGTCTCAATAATAACCTAGTAAATGTGAACCTTTTCAGTTAAAAAGAAACATTCACTTATTATATCAAACCCTCAGTAAATACATTTGTGTAGAAAGAAAAGAAAATCATTCATCTGAGTTAATGGTTCCATCCCCACGTTTCTTGTGTTTTAGATTTTATAAGTTGCCACTTGAAAGATTCCACTAGGTGGAGATCCTGAGCCATATTCCATTTGCTTCATTTAAAAAAAAAAAAGAAAAAGAAAGAAATGTGAAAAACATTTTATTTTGCTTTTTACTTCACTTTTAGGGCATTTTTTTCCTATTTTGGCATTTTTTTCCTTTGAAAGATTGCAGAGTGGAATTATTTATCAGTTGGCATATTAAAGAAAATTTGGCATGTACAAACAAGCACTTCAGAGGTTTTTAGTAACACCTATCATAAGAGGCTGAATTGATGCCAGAAACCAGGAGTGTAAAATCTTTGATGGTATTTTATTATAAAAGAGACATACAGGGGTTTGTACATTTCTTTAGAACCACAGTGACCAAATCACATATCAATTATTTGAACTGATCTGTTTATAAAGGCATTTACCTTAAATCAGAGGACTGGATTCTTTGAACTCAAAATTGTTCAGAGTCTAATAAGATAAAGTCAAGATGAAAAAAAAAGTAGAAGGATATAAATTTCCAAGGCTTGTGACCGACCTGGCTCTTACTTTAGTGACTAACACAGATAACTGAATGTCACTGTGAGTTGGTTGTATCCCACATACCTTATCTGGGTTCTGAAGGAAGAGAGGTGTGGAACTCCTTTGGCTCCTAAGAATAGCATATGAATTTCTAGTTCTCCCCACTCATTAGGTAAGCCAGTAGAGGCTGTTACCAAGGGTCCTATTGGAGGCTAGCCAGGTCTTCTAGAGGCATCTAAGGACTCTCCAGGAAGTCAAGAAGTCTTTAGGGCCAACGCTTCCTCTTTTTTATGAATAGAACCCCAAAATATAACTCTATAAATGGCAGAGCCTGGACCAGAACCCCACCCCTCCAATGTGCAGCCATTCTGCTAGCTGTCTCTCACCTGAATTGATCCAAGTTCCTCCATTCTGAAGGTTATGAAACTTGTAAAAGTCATCCATAAAGCCTTCTCAAAGAGGTAAAATGTAAAGAGCTTTAAATATCAGCAGATTGAAGATCTAGTGCTAACCTGGCTACTAAATTGTATGACCTAGCTTTTTAGACCTTAGCATCCTTATCTGTAAAACAAGGAGGATGGAAAAGACAATCTTCTTATTCTATCTGTGTTCAACCACAGGCATATTCATTGCTCAGACAGGCTCAGGTCAACTTGAAAAAATAATCACAGGTATTATCCTTGTCTCCATTTTCCTCATAAAAATATAGATCATGTGGGAGTATTGCTTTGAGGATCATCATACTGATAAAAAAAACCCACTGCAAATTTTTATTTGAGGAATAGCAGTTGAGCTTCCATCAGGGACTATTTAATTATTTATTAAGGATTGCAATAGAATTCCATTTTAATGAAATTGGTAGACCATCAAAATTGCTCATTAACATTAAAGTACCAAAATTTCAAAATACCATTGAAATCCACTCTAAAAATAAAAGAAAAAGGGCACCGATGACAATAGATATGGTGGCTATTATTATCATTATTATTAAACCATTTCCATAATGCAAATGTGCACTGTCCTCACTGGATTTACAACAGTACCAAACTCATCAGGAGATGCTGTCTAAAGAGGGCTACTTGAGGAATTTAAAATTTAAAAGAAAGGCATATGAGAGTATGGCTCTGGGTATATTCATTTGCGTGGTTGCTATGTTGTATGTATATTCATTTTCTCTTCTCTATTAACAACTTTATTCCAAACATCTTCAAGTCTGCATATCCCTGAGATTTTCTTACTTTTTTTAAAGATATGTGTGGGTCATTAGTCTATCAGAGGGAATTCCTACTGCCATTAAGTTCCCATAGGTTACAACATTCTGCACTCAGAAGAAACAAAGGAGCCCTACTTTGAGAATTGATGCCAGATTTACAAAGGATATTATAACATGCAATCATCTAAAAGTAATTTCTATTTTTGAATGCAACATTATATCTCAATAGTTATATTAACTAGATTGACTGAACAATGACTTGAGAATACATCTGTTCTACATGAGTTTCCCATTTTAAGGAGCTAATTATATCCATAACAGCAACCTTTGGTTGATGTGGCTGTTGACCATGAGTTGGCAATGGCCTCATTATGTAGAACTGGATGTTATAAATGGTAGTCATTAGACAGGATTCTACTTTTATTTAGGGGCCAAAGATACGAATGCAAAGTTTCTCAAATTGGACATTCTGGGAAAGTTCCAAGATGATGGAAAAGGATGAAAGAGAGCAGCTCTGAAAAACTGTATAGTGGTAGCAATAATAAAAATCACTAGTCCAGTCTCTACTCACATACTTTCCCTGCTGTTTCCTTTGCCTAGTGACTGCATTGACTCGTCCTTTGATCATTTCCTCCTCCTCATCTCATTATCTTCATATTTCCTGCCAACTCCTTCATCATACCCTTTCTAATTCGATGTAAGACAATGGAAAAGTTCGCTATTATACTGTCCGTCTTTAATCCTGAAAATCATGTTATACCTTTATCATGAAGAAAGAAAAATACAAGGTGGAATATGAAAATGTCAAGAGATAGAATAGATGCGCTACAAAACTGGACACTATGGTTCTCACCTTGGAGGGCAGGAGACACATGTTTGAAATTTGTAGGGTTGGGGAAACACTTTCAGTTGTCTGAATGGTATTATAGCTTTTGGTTCTGGGGAGACTCAGATGTCCAATGACCTGCAATGCAGCAAAGCTCTGCTTAGTGAAAAATTGTTCCATTCTAAGTGCCAATGGTTCTGTTGTTAAGACACTTTATGGAGTAAAATATTTTGATTATTTAGGTTGGGAGGTCACAAAATGGCCATTGAGCCAACAACTACTGTCAACAGATGTGTTTTATTTTCTTTGAAGCATGTTTTTTAAAAATTTAAACTTGAATGGTGTGGAGATAAATTATCCATTTACCTATAAGGCCTACCCTTATAGGTAGGGTAGGGTTTTTCACCACTTTGTTCAATTATGCTACCTACTTGAAACTTGAAAGCATTCGAATCGGCCCATTGATTTTTATTTAGGTGCCACAAATCTATATTATTGAAAAGAAAAGCAAATATTGAATTTTCCTTGTTATTGACTTGGTCTTTCTTCCTCTGGCATTTAGAAACTGGCCCTTAGACCATATGTGACATTGTTTCCAAGGGACAGTTCCTGGGATATCACAAATAAGAGCATTTATTCTCTTACTTCTCTTGTACCCTGATATGGATCTATTGGTTCATCCTCCAATTTATTGCGGCCCCTGTGGAAAGCACTTTTATTTTCTTATTATTGTTTATACGTGATTTACAGCTTTTAAAAAAGCTTATACTAACAGGACAATTAAAAATACAAACAGAACATTTAAGATATCAATTAAAAGAAGTAGAACTACCAGTATTAACTTGTTACTGTGCTTCCTTAGATAAATCAAAATATGGATTATTTAATACTTAATTGCCCAATTAAGGGAAGCATACAGAGAGACAGATTTTTTGAGCTTATATTGAAGTCTGAAACCATTTTAATGCACAAATTCTTATAATGTGACTACTCTTACTAGTGTTTTCAGCCTATCTGTATTTGTTTCTACAAAAATGGGTTATCCATCCAACAAACCAACACTGTCTTGAGTGCCCTGGTTTCTAATGTACAAAGATATGGAGCCCCAGTAAATGCTTGTGAAAATAATTCCTTTGAAAGGCTTTGTGTGTTTAATATACATAAAGCATATTTGCAAAGATTATAAAGCAAATGGATGTTTGTGTTAAAGTCTGTCAGGCAGTTTGGGGCATAGATATTATTTAGGAAGCACACTACAAATATGGTACTAGAATTTGATATTGTGTGGAGGCAGTTATAGGTAACTCCCTTTTCATGGTATAGCCCTTGCCTGGTAAGTCAATGTCTTTAATTGGTTTATTCCAAGGCTTTATAAGGCCTGGATACTGCCAATGTTCTTGGAAAAGAGCTTTTCTTTCCTAAATCCTGGGGTCTAATTATGGGATTGTGGCCTTCTTGCTTTGTGACCACAGGCACAGAAAGGCCTCTAGATATTTTCTTTTTATGAAACAGTGTGATGGATGAAAAGTGATTTGTTTGATTTTGTGTGACTTCAGAGAGGAGGAAGAAGATCTGATTGGAAAGAAATGGATTTATCTGCCATGGTGTTCATAGAGACTCGATCCCTGGAGCCTTCACTGCATTACCCTAAGACATGCCACTGAGCAAGTTTCTTACCAGAACCTCAATTACCCCAAAAGTTATATGGTGTCTGTCATCTTTTCTTTTCTTTTTTCTTTCCTTCTCTTTTCATTTCTTTTCTTCTTCTCGGAATCTCAAAGAGACATTTAGAACCAAGCAACTTTATTTTTATTTTATTTTTTTAATTTAAATTAAATTAGCCAAAATATGTACATCATTAGTTTCAGATGTAGAGTTCAGTAATTTATCAGATACATAGACCCAAGCAACTTTAATGGAATTCTTGATATCCAACATAATTCTCTTGTACTCTTCCCCTCATACATTTTAAAAATTACATACACACAAAGATGCATATTTGCACATATATATATAATATGATATATTTGGCATAATATATATTATGAAAGTTTATTCTAAGTGACTTGAAACTCTCTTTGGAAGTCAGAGTGGTATATATTACAAATAAGTTAGACAAAGAAATGAATCATGATATTTGTTTTTAGTGTTTTTTAGCAACCCTGCCATATCTCTCTTTATCTTCCACCTGACTGCTTAACAGGACATTTCTATGTGGCCATATAGGGACCTCACAATAAATAGATTTTTAAAAGTCTGACTCTTATTGCTCTCACAAGTTTCAAAACAGAAATTCTACATTTTAATATTAAATTACTATGACCAAGGTTGCATACTGATTGAGGCACTCCTTTCCTTGTGCCCTTGGATGTAATGTGGAAAACTCTTCCTTGCTCTGAGATGCCTGTGAACATGACGAACACTTGAAGACACACCTGTTGTCATTTTGGAGATCACTATCTTAGAAGATCACTAAGTCTTGAGGTTGTGTATTCCAGTGTGGATCCAAACATGTTCTCCCTGGAGAAACTAAGGCAGTGAGCCTTGGCAACCTACTGATAGGGGAAGTGTCTTCAGTGCCATTCTGATGTGGCTTGGGGGCGGTTGGGGAGAGCGCACCAGCCCTTTGTTCTCTCTGACAAGGTCTGAAGGCTCCTAATATCACCCATTGGGTAAACCCACCTATTCATTGCCAAGTTATGGTTATGAGATTATACGTCTATACCGAGGTTTGATGGTGCTGTAAACCACTTAAGCCCAGCTCTTATAATTTATTGAAACATCTGCTCCTCTCAAGGGAATTACAGGCCAATAATTACCATTTGTCCAAGTACTATGAACCAAGTTGAGCAACTTCGGGTTTCTCCATGGCAGGCTGAAATGCAATGTTGTATGTAATGAGAGGAGAGAGAATGTTTATTAAAACTAAACAATTTGACAGAAACCATGCCATCCAGATGGGGTACTTTTAATATACATACTCCCTCATCTATCCTCAACACCCACCCTTGTCTTAATCCCTGAATATTCCTTTTTTTGAAGGAACTTCTGTGATAACCAGCTTTCCTTTTGAACATCTCAAGAAGATTTTATTTTCATCACAGGCTTTGTTTCAGCACTTCTGGCTCAGCTTCCACCCCTCTGTTTTCCCCCTGTCACTTTCCTCTCCTGGTGTCTGCCTCTTTCTGACTTGGCCTTTTCAGCGGCTCAGCCTTTTCAGTCACCAGCTCACATGGGGAAAAGTCTATTCTGCTCAGGGACCCACTGAGGCTTCCATGTCAATAAACCAAATTGATGGCAGGTTTAACACATTTCCCAATTATTGTCTGCAGATGCTTTTCAGAACAAACAATCCCTGAAACCCTTCACACACAAGAAAACACTCCCTTGGCAAAATGATCTTGTTGGGAGCTTGAAAAGGAAAACCCTGACAAAAGAAGAATAGAAAATATTCACTGGCAGGAGCTTCCTGGCTAAAGACTACTCACTCCTGTTCAGAGGGATAAGAACAGGAAAAAGTCCCAGAGCATCATAGCCTGACCCTGGGGTTACCATTTTGGAACTAACTGTTGCAGGGAGACAGGCTATAAGAACACTTTCCCTTATTTTGTCATATAGGTGGTTATGTGTTTTGTTTTAGTTTGTTTTCTATTCCTTTTGTTTCACTGTTCACTGTTGTGAATCAGGTGATTGACTCTGCCAGCTACTTGTCCCTTCTCCATATTTTTGCTTAGAGACTCTCCAACATAATCTCTGATAGGTCTATCCTGAACTGTGGAGGATGATTGGACTTCAAGCCCATCATAACTTCAAGAAGGAGAAATCCTGAGACCTAGACATGCCCAATTTTAGGGAAAGATTCAGCAGATGTGTAGGCCTGTCCCCTGTCAGCCGGCAATCTCTGGAAAGTTGTTTATTGACTTTATTAACTTTACTTTTTTTTCCTCTTTATTAAAAAGTTTTGTTCTTCTATATCCCTTTTTCCTTCCTCTTTCCACATAAGGAATTAGAAATTAGTTTCAAGACCTTTTCTTATATCTGTTATTATTACACACCCTCTGGGCAATGTTGGCTTGAAAGTGACCCCAGCAAGGCTGGGGTTGACTGAGCTGAAGGCCCGAGAGGACTAAGTCCCCTCTGCACCCAGCCACATGTGTCTACAGTGAGGGGCAATCTGGGTCTCACAAAGCTCCAGGAACTGCTGTGGCAGAGGACAGCATCCATCCCCTGGAAACCCTCTGAGGGGCTTGCCATGGATAGTCCCTATTCTGGAACTCAATTTGTGGTAACCAGTGAGGGTCCTTAAGGGTACTAGGAAAGAACTCTGGCGCTGCAACAGGCCCAGGGGGACAGCCTTTGTTGGCTTCCTTTCTTCTCTTGGAGGAAAAATGCTACCTTGTTCTCCCACCCATCTGAAGAAGGGGCTGGAACTCTGCATGGCTGCTATCAATGGGAGATAGGGAAAACAAAGTAGAGCCTTCAATCAATGCTTGGTCCAGCTAGTCTGCTGCTCCCCAACTTGCATGCATTTGGAGTAGGCAAAGTAAAACATCTATACCTTTTTTCACATAGGCCAAATCCTTATTACAAGGAAGCTGAAAAGCTTTCCAAATGTGGCAAAACACAAGGCAGAGCTACAGCCTAGGGGAAGATATGAGCTTTCTAAGAGCAAAGAAAACTTCTTCAGAGTCATTCTGTTAAGGGGAGTGGGGTAAGAAAAGGAACAAAGGTCTGAACTTCAAAGAAATGTAAATAAAACATTCCTCCTGCTCTGATTTTAATCTATTCACTGGATGCTTTCTATGAGGGGGTACCTAAGTGAGTGGATTTGCCTACCCCTTCCATAAATCAAAGCTTTTTAAGAGCAGAATCATCGGTGGGGACGCTTTACCCCAGGAAACTGTAATTGGAGGTAAATATTAATTCCAGAGGAAGGCCTCTGAGCCCAAGAAGTGCAGCAACAATGTGCCTCCAAGGAGCCACTTCTTTTTTTTTTTTTTTCCTGTAGCCTTTGGAAGCAGATTGTGGGAGCAAAGCTTATCTCCCATTTTTATCCGTTTTAACAATGCTCTGCCTACTGCTAGTTAAACTGAGCTGCCTTAAGCTCAACACAAAAAGCTCTTTTCAGAGCATCTAGCAGATAACTTTTAAAAAAAGAAAAGGAACCTTTTCACACAGCTCTCCTGGTGCCTTTTTATGAGCTGAGGCTGTGTGCAGACAGCCAGGCCTGAAATGGCTTTTGGGGACAAAGACATCACCAAGTATTAGGTCTACACTTATTCTTTCAAGTTGCCGCTACGCTTTTGCTTCTACCTCTGCCTTTCTTACAACACCTGCCTCCCCGCCCCACTCCCCCTAGATGGGCAGGTCTATGTTGTCAGCTGTGATGGTTTTTTTCCTTGCATATTGGTCAGTAAAGCCCAGCGAGGCTCTCCTGTATTAAATCACGGTCACCGTCATCAGGCAGTGGTTTCTAAAATTCATGGTCTCACCTGGAGACTCACCTGACCTCCTGTGGTGAAAGTGATAAAAAGACAAAAAAATGGACAGGATGGTAGCGAGATTCTACTAGAACTCTGTGAGTAGTTTGTTTCCATATGAGTAGTGCTAGAGATGGGCTGCCATTCTCTCTGCTAATGAATTAGATCCCTGGAATGCCGTTTTTCCTTCCACGGTAAGGGCAGGGGTGGTACCTACCCTGCTGGTGCTGCTGCTGAGGAGATTTCTGACAACTCTGGAGTTTATTTTAAAATCTCTGAACATCACTTTGAAGTAAAGCTTCTTTGAAGTAACTCTGAATCTGTTACTGAAGAGTTTGATGAGTGTCTGGGAGGTGATTAAAAAGACTCTGGATGGAGGAATAGCCCCCTCCTTCCGACCCCAGTTGTCTTTCCTTCTCAGTAGCAAGCCAAGTCGGAGAGAATAGATTTTTCAACAGTCAGACTCATTGAGGATGCCCCAGGCTCTGGTCCAGAAACTACTGGACTCAACATAGTTTGAGGAGAAAGGAAACATTGCCTACTTCATTTTAGTATTCAGTGTGGCCTATTCTCCACCTGTACCTCCAAGTACTCTCTTTCACCTCCTTTTAGCATTTACCTATTGATGCCATGCCCACCTTGTTACTCTGATCTTGATCAGTATCATACTATTTACTTCTTCTGGAATGGGACTTCCTGTCATCTCTGTCATGGGTCAGTTCCCCCAGGAAGCCTATTCCGAAGCAGAGGTTAATGTGCAGAGATTAGGAAGTGCTCTTGTGATGCAGGCCTATGGAAGGAGGTAGGAAAGGCAGAGTAAGAAGTAGAGCTACAATGCAGTCCCAACAAAGGCCCAGCTGACCCCAGGAGGATGGGAGACCTTGGAGCCAGGCTGGCTTTTTGGAGTTGTCCTAAATTGACATGAGGAGGCCAGGTCTTTATACGTTTTATATCATTGGAGGTAGGCTGCCCCTGTATGTCCTTGGACAAGGTGAGTCTCTTCAACTAAGGCAATCCCTATAGGGAGTCAAAGGCTGAGGGTTGTCTGTCTTTGCAGCATCAGAGGAGTAAGTTTTGCGTTCCTGAAAGGAGACTAAGGCTGGGCAATGTATCATCTACCATGGTCTCCACATTAGACCGTTATGGGGGCCTCCTGGGAACATCCTACTATGAATTTAAGGTGATAGATGCTTAGAGAGGAAGATGCCTTCCAAGAGTGTGTCTTCTCCTTTCCATGCAGCAGGAACCTGATAGAGCAGTGGTAAGAGCCTTGCCTCACCCTGCAATGCCAAACTGGAATCCCAGTTAGCCTGGCTTCCAACATAGAACTGCCCATTAATGATGACTTCATATCTCACTGAGGCAACATTTGATGTGAATCCTCTCCAGCAGGCCTGGAAACTGGTTCTGCCAGCTGGAGAGAAGAGAGCCAACATTTAGACTCAACAGGAAGCCCAAATTTCAACAGAGAAAAAATATATAAATATTTATCTAATCACATAATTAAAGGAAATCCACTGTCCCTGTACAGTTGCAATCTAAATGGCCCACTTCATTAAAATGCAAAAGTTTTTGTGAAATACTTTAAACTGTTCCCTTAAAAGGTTCTTTTCTCCATGGATTATTTTTTTCAAAGAAAAAACAAACATTTAGATTTTTATATAATATATATTTATATATTTAATATTTATATATTCCTTATAATATGAAGGGAATATATGTTAAATATATATATTTAATTGCATTTCACTTTTCTCCTGTACCTTCCTTCTCCTCATTTTGTCATAGGATGGTTACCAGTTACTGGTATTTAACAAAGATATTATCAAATAACATCATGAAACATTTCTTCTACATTACCCTCATAGGACAGTGGGTAGACTTGTCTACACAGGTGAAGGAAGTGAAAGCTGAATTATTCAATGAATTTGATTAATGTTTATGTCAGAGCAGGAACTAATGTATCAGTAATAGGGAAGTTCAATTAGTGTTCTAATTAATTAGACTTCTGTTTTTAGCTCCATTGTGAACGATAATTATTTGTTGGCTTTGCTTAGGACCTGTGTGAAGGCCTTGATTACAAGTATAACAAAAAATATAATGCCATGAAGGTTGGGGTTCTTTGAAGAAATGTGAAGTTTGTGAGAATAGAAAATGTCAGCAAAAATTCAAACATGTTATAATTTACTAAAGTTCTTAAAGTTTCCATTGAAAGTTAGAATAGGAGCACCTGTGTAGCTCAGTCACATAAGTGGGGCTGCCTTCAGCTCAGGTCATGATCCCAGGGATCCAACCCCATGTTGGGCTCCGTGCTCACTGGGGAGTCGTCTTCTCCCTCTGCCTCTCCTTCCCCAAATAAATTTAAAAAAATAAAAAATCTTTAAAAAAAGAACAAAGTTCAAAATAAGTGATCATAACTGAAGATAGGATTGTAACACCCCTTTGATGCATTAATTGTCTTTCATTTGAATTTAGGGTCACTTTTACCTTCAATAACAACACAATACAGTATGATGCATTTTACCAAGAAGCTGACATGAGAGTCTCTCTTTCTCTCTCTCTGCAAGAAACTTTAATCCTTACAATGATAAATCTAACAAATATTAAGATCATAGAAGCTTAATATTACAACAAAATAGAGTAGCACCTGCAGGGGAGCCTGCATAATTTAGATTTCTACCCCTACTCACTGCTAGGGTTTAATCATATCTGGAAGGCAGAGTAATTTAGATGTCTAGGCATCTGCATATAGATGCTCCTTATTTTAGTCTGTCCAGTGGTCTTCAAACTTTAATGGTGTGCTCAAGGATTACTATACAGGGTGTGCTCTTGTAACCAGTATAGTTGTACCTCACGGACCAATTAAGAGATGTTCAAGGGCAATTTTGGCTGAGAATGATAATAAGAGACAAATCAACTATTGGGCCACATGGGCCTAGAAATTAACTAAAGATCAAAAATGTTGGGACATCTGGGTGGCTCAGTGGTTGAGCATCTGTCTTCGGCTCGGGGCATGATCCCAGATTCCCAGGATGGAGTCCCACATCAGGCTCCCCACAGGAAGTCTGCTTCTCCCTCCACCTCTGTCTCTGCCTCTCTATCTGTGTCTCTCATGAATAAATAAATAAAATTTAAAAAAATCAACAGTGTTACCCCAAGTAGCCATTCGCCTCAACTCTGCTTATAAGAACTGACACAAATAATAGGCAATTGATAATGTGTCGAACATAATGAATGATTTGCTTTTTCTCCTTCTGAATGAGGTAGAGAACACTTAACATCAGTTTTATAAAGTAGCATGCTTCATCTTTGTGATCTGGGGATGGTTTCTTGAGTGGGAGAGAAGGAATTCGAGCTAACTCTCCTGACACGAAATTCTTAGCCTAGCTCTTTGATGCTATAGCATTTTGCTGTGGGTTGTGACTCTTTCAAATTACTGTAGTGCTTCTGAACTATTATATTACGCTATTTTTCTTCTTAACTTTAACCATAAATACATTTTTCAAAAAAGAAGGAAACACAGAACAGAGGAAGAAAACATCGTGATTGTGTATGCTAAAGAATAACACGATAGCTATTTGTTTTTAATGTCACAAGAGTGGCAGTGCCCTGTGGTGGAAAAGAACTTTTCCCTTATTCTCTTCTAGGTTATTTGGCTGTTCTAGTTATCATATTGACATGAGAGATTAACAGAAGGATAAAAACAAATATAATTTCATATATACAGAAACCCCAAAGACATGTGGCTCCCTGACAGGCAATTGAGGCTTCTGTGCCATTCTGAGCTAAGAAGAGGGTAGTGGTCTGGGACTTCAAAGGGGAGGAAGACAATGCACAGAAAGATGAGAAGAGCAGATGTTTGGTAAATTTTTTCTATGCCATGCAGAAAAGTCTTTCTGATGTAAAAAGTTATTTTTGGCGATAACTCCATTCCTCCCCCCATCTAAATTATTTCAGGCAATTAAGGGAGAGGTAAAAGGCTCTTCTCAAGTCTTTTGGACTTTGTCTTCAGCTTAAAATAATACAAATTCTCATTCTGGGGCAGCCTGGCTCTGAACCTCATCACTCTCAAATAAGGCAAACAGGTATATGCAGCATTTATGGATATTAATTTAAAACAACAAGCAAATAAATAAAACTGTGTGTTTATAATATTTAGAATAGCAGAGTACTTTAAAATTTCTTTAATAGTCTATACTTGAATTCATGAAGTGAATGTAGATCTACAAAATCAAAACTTACAATATTAAGTTCAGTTAGAAAATAGATATGCCATACTTAACTATTTTCTGTTAAAAATAACAGAACAGTAACTTTTATTACTCATATACTTATATAATGTTATCATGCTCATTTTTATTATGTTTGAGGTTTCTTGGTCTACAATTTTAGCTTTTTTCCTATCTTCAATTAGTATCATCCTTATTTTTATATCTTCTTTTACCCCAATTTCAACTATTTTATATAGTTTAAAGAAATCTTTCATATTTTACATTTCCCTTGTAGGACTTCTGAAATCTTTTTTGTGAAGTGCATGTATGTATGTATGTATGCTTATATATGTTTTGGGAAAGAGGATAGTGCTAACAAACAAGCAAGTAAATAAACAAAGACATTTTTAAAGCCATATAGACATATGTGGCCTTGTACCTCTTACATGGCAATACTTGAATGGATAAATACATACAATCAAGAAGAAAGCTCTATTTGATTTTATATGCATTAAATATATGTATTGGGGGATGCCTGGGTGACTCAGCGGTTGAGCGTCTGCCTTCAGCTCAAGGCGTGATCCCAATCCAGGGATCAAGTCATGCATCAGCCTCCCTGCAAGGAGCCTGCTTCTCCCTCTGTCTTTTTCTCTGCCTCTCTCTGTGTGTCTCTCATGAATAAATAGATAAACAAATAAAATCTTAAAAATAAATAAATAAATGTACATATTGGACATACATATTCATTGGGCTTACTGGATGTACTTCTCACTTGCAGGAAAGAGACAATTGATAAGATGTGAACCCTGCTTCATATGAGGGGAAAATGAAGTATTGCAGTACCAGATAAAGCATGAACAGTCCTAAAGCAAGAGCTAGTGAGGCCAGAAGGTCATGATCACACATCCTATCAGAGGGAGGGGGAAGGAGGACCAGCATTTCTTAAGGGCTTCATGTGAGATGAGTGACCAACCTGTTTAACTTTCAGAGCAACCCTATGACCGGTATTCATTCAGGAGGTAGTTATAGAGCAAACACTGTGCTAAGCACTGAGAATGCATCAGGGAACTAGCCAGCAAATCCCTGCCCACAAGGGGCTTCCACTCTACTAGGAGAAAAAGTCAATAAGTGAGCAAACAAGTGAACACAAAGGTTCTAGTAGGAAGTGATGTGATGAAGTGAGCCAGGGAGTGGGCCATCAGGAAGTGATAATTGAGCTGGGAAGTATTTGGAAGAAAGTATCCAATCCTGAAGAGATGTAAGGATGGAATATTCCAGTTAGATATCAAGGACCCCCCAATGGAAATGAACACTGTGTCTAGAGGAGACGTTACTAGTGGAGATATCAGGGATGAGGGAGGATTCTGCCTAAAAAATCTCAACAGATTTCTTGCTGAAGGCAAGTCTAGGTGATTAGATATTGAGGATGGAGATTCTTAAGAAAATGACTCAGGAGGATTCTTGCCCTTAAGGCCAATACATAAGGACGGACCTAGGTGAAATAGGGTAGGGCCCTGACTCAAGTTTGGTCAAGGAGAGAGACTTTGTCAGTAACGGATCTGATTGTCTTGTTAAAAAGATTACTTTAGCTGCTGGGAAATGGACTGGGTGTGGGGGTAGGCAAGAGTAAAGACTCTGAAGTCACTGCAGCCGGGCAGGTAACAGGCAACTGAGGTTCCATGAACTTAAAGAATGTGTCACCAATAGTGGCAGAATTAATGCCCAGTCTGATTCCAAAGCCTCAGTTCTTGTTATTGGAGCCTGTCCCCTCTTGGCTATAGCAGTGTGCAAGAAACTTCTATAAGAAGTCTGATCAAGGAGATCTAGAACAAAGAATGCTCTTTAAGCTAGCTATCAGACAGTAGGACAGAGGAAGTCACATAATGTCATCTTGGTGAGTCCAGACCTATCCATGAGTCTTTAACATTTGTGGAGCTCAAGACAAGAGTGTAGATGGATACCTACATGCCATGTGCCTACATATTTAAAGTTAAAAGTCAAGTCAGAAGACTACTAAGTAAATATGTTCTTATGTCTACCTTGACTAGTATACGCTAAGTTCCAATTTGGAATTTCCAAGACTCCAACTTCAGTGCCAGGACATATAGGCAATAAGATTATGGGACTCTGATCTCTGGCTACCAGCCCACTGTGGCTCCATCTCAGTCTTAGGAAAAGGGCCCAAAGAGTCCCAAGAAAAGGCATTAATGGTATAAGATTACAGAATCTCAGACACCGGAGTGTGGTGTGAATAGGGCAGTTGTAGATTTATATAGGGTAGCCACATATCCTTGGCTCTCCACTCTCCACCATGTGGGGAGGGCACTTCTGGAGCAGGTCAATAGTTGGGTCTCTAAGGCACAAGACCTTGGATAGGTGATCATTTCACCAAGTCTTAGAGCAGTGCTGCCTGTCCAGTAAGTTGAGATGTGAACCGGGAAGCTACAGAGGCAGAAAGCAGATCAAATCCCTAAGGAGAATTCTTAAAAAAATAAATCAAAGCATAGAATTGCTGTATTACTTTCCTATGGCTGCTGTAAAAACTATCACAAATGTGGAAGCATAAAACAATGAAATGTATTCTCTCACAGTTCTCATGGCCAGAATCTGAAATTAAGATCACTGGGCCAAAATCAAGGTTCAGCAGGGCTACTTTTCCTCCCGAGGTTCTAGGGAGAATTAGTTCTTTGCTTCTGTCAGCTTCTGGTGCTGCTGGCATTCTTTGGCTGCTTGTGGCTACATCATTCTAATCTTCAAGGCCAGCATCTTCAAATCTCTCTGTGATCTACTTTCATGTCTCCTCCCTGTGTGTTCAAGTTTCTCTCTTCCTCTGTGTCGTTAAGGATATATTTAATTGCATTTATGGCCCATTTGAATAATACAGCATAAATTTTCCACCTCAAGTTTTTTAACTTTTTTAAAAAATATTTTATTTATTTATTCGTGAGAGAGACAGAGAGAGAGGCAGAGACATAGGAGGGGAGGAGCTTGCAGGGAGCCCGATGCAGGACTCCATCCCGGGATGCCAGGATCATGACCTGAGCCAAAGGCAGCCGTTCAACCACTGAGCTATCCAGGTGCCCCCAAGATATTTAACTTAATCACACCTGCAAAGTGCCAGTTTTCATATAAGGCAATATTTACAGGTTCTAGACATTAGAATGTAGTATTTTGTAGGCCCGTTGTTCAGCCTACCACAGTATTGTCATTATCTGATGATTCGAGTTATAGTATTTGGTCAAAATGGGATTTAAAAAATACTACTTTTGAAGGAAAAAAGCAATTGGACTTATCACACGGTTTACCATGGAGAGAGAAATATTTTTATCTTGGATGTTGTAAAGACATCCAATGAGGACAAAAATTTTCTATTTGGTCATCTTTTTCTGTGGTGAGGGAGAAGAACAGAGAGCAGATGATTGAGAAAGCAAGGATTTCTAGCCAACTGTTTTCTAATTTTGTTTATATAATTGGTGCTATTTTGGGGATGGGTAGGTGGCAAACTGCACCATGTTGGAAAGGAATTATTTGAGCTCTTTAAAAAAAAGGTGAATGTACACAAAAAGGCAGAACCTGATGACAAGCTTTTTTCCTGAAAATTTGAGATAGGAGTCTTGAATTCAATTCAACATTCCAATTAAACTCAAAAACATTTATTGAGGGATCGCTAGATGCCAAGCACTAGGCTTTGGAAATAGAAAGATAAATTATATCCCATACATGGCCTCCAAGAGCTCACAATTTATTATGTGAGAGTCACAAAAACAAACAATTAAGAAAATAAAAATACAGTGTGTTAATGTTGTGGGGCAGTATGATTGAAGCACTGGAGATAAAGGTCTAAAAGGAGAAAAGAGATGGAATGTATCTGACACTCAAAGGGCACTCGGTAAATATTTGAAATGAATGGACCACTTCCCCTTCCTCCCCAATACCTCCCCTACCCTACTCTGAGTTTGAGCTACCAGCATCTCTTGCCGGAACCACTGTAATAGTCTCTAAATTTGTCCCTGGTTACCACCCTCATTCCCCTAAATCCTTTCTCTATGTGGGAAATTCATATTTCCTCTGCCTAAAATCCTTTGTTTCCTACCATACGAGAATAAGATTCCATCTGCTTGCCATGGCCTACTAGGTGACATGACATCTCTGCTCACCTTTTGATTGTTGCTTCTGTTCACTTTTACCCAGCCGCACTGGCCTTCCTTCTCTTCCTGGAATCTCTGACTTCATTCGTGCCTAGAGCCTTTGCTCTTGTCTTTTCCCTTGTTTTATCTTAACCTCCTCCTTTCTATCCAGTCTCTGCTCAGGCCTCCCCCTTGTTAAGGAACTCATCTGACTACTGATCTAATTTTTTTTTCATAGCAACTATCAATTTCCAAAGTGATCTCTGTGTTTATTTATTTTCTTCCTTTTCAATTGAAATGCAGTTTCCTTGAGGCAGGAACCTTGTTAATCCTCTACAACATTTTATCTCCACTGGTTGTCACACAATAGACATACATTTTAGCACCTGGCATGGATATGAAAGTTCAAAATCTATACTGCCCAAAATCAGGGCCCTGATGAAAAGAATTTCCAGAAATATATACAGCAGTCCTAGTGTTCTAGGCATTGGTGACATTATTACCCCAAACCTTTAAATAGACTTAGGAGTCAATTCCATAAAGGCTGCAGTGGACTGCTATAAAATTTTTGTGAAGGATGATTTTAGTGTTCTTTCCAGACTCCTAGGCTAGTCATTGAGCTACAATTATGATATATCAGTAAAAATGAACTTTAAAAAATAAAGTATCACTTTAAAATTAGAACAATGCAAGAAATAAAATTGTGTCAGGACGTCTGGGTTGCTTAGTTGTTGAGTGTTTGCCTTTGGTGCAGGGCGTGATCCCAGAGTCTCCAGATAGAATCCGACATCAGGCTCCTTGCCCTTCTCCTATCTCTGCCCTTCTCTCTGCCTCTCTCTCTCTGTGTCTCTCATGAATAAATAAAAAAAAAATCTTTTTAAAAAATAGTGATAATTTGAATTAGTTATTTGGAAATCTCTCTTCTTTTTTTCTCTGGAGTCTTTTTCTTGTACCTCAACAATAAAAATATTTGTAAGTGATTTGCAACCAGAGAAGCTTATTTTAAAAACATGTCTTAAAAAAAAAAAAAAAAACATATCTTGGGTGCTTAAAAATTCTCACTGGTCAGTACTTTTCATTTATCAGTCTCTGTGCTGTGTTTTGTCTGGAAGCCTCATCTGTTTCTCCTTTGAGTTATTGCCTAAGCTTCAAACTAGTATATTTTGTTTGCCAGTCCTATTATTACATTAGAGGTTAAACTGAAAAAGCTCCTTTGTGTAAAGGTCAAGCTCCTTTCAAAAGCTTCTGGCATTCAAAGTTGAAGCAGTAAACAGCGAAAGAGGATGGTGAAGTTGAACAAATGGGCCTTAATTGGCCATTAGACTTGGACTGATTTAAAAACGAATGTTTAACTCTGTGTTCTGGGTATCCACCATATGTAAGGTAGTTCTCCTTTAGTGGGCTCGCTTTAGATAACTATCATTTAATTCCGTTCTCATTAAAAACTTCCTTTGGATGTTGGCATGGTAAATACCTGGTATAAAAAGCTACCCCTGGCTCACACCCCTTTCCTCTGATTCTCCACTTAATCAGGCTTAATCATTATTCATTTGCGTAATTCAGGAAATGTTTAAAGCTGTTTTTCACTTAATCATTTTGACTAAAAAAGCCTCTAGACCAGTAGAGATTTTTAAAGCCTGTTAAAACCATTAGAGCATAAAATGGTGAATTTTAATTATTATCTAAAGTTGGGGGGAGGGGAAGAATCATGAAGTACTTTTGATGGTGAAAGGAATACATGTAGGTCCTGGGCAGACTGGTGAGTGAGCAGAGATGGGGCTCTGGGGAAGGGAAGAAGATGGGGCCCTGTGGCTTAGCTCTGAATGGGTTTTGATTTAGGGACAGCTATGTGGGAAAAGACTATGTAGGCAAGTGTCATCACCAATTACACAGCCTACAGTCCTGTGATGGGGGGAGCCACATACTGGGCCTGTTAGAGAGTCAGTCTCTCCAATCAAGAGGTGCCATGAGGGATGTCTTTGATAGGTGTGAAGCAACCTTTGCCAATATTCCTTTAAAAAAAAAAAAGATTTTATTTATTTATTTGACAGAGAGCAAAAGCACAAGTGGGGGAGCAGCAAAGGGAGAAAGAGAAACAGGCTCCCCAATGAGCAGGGAGCCCAATGAGGGACCTGATCCCAGGACCCTGGGATCATGATCTGAGCCAAAAACACTCTTAACTGGCTGAGCCACCAGGTGCCCCCTTTGCCAAAATTCCTAAAGAGGACAAGGGTATCAGTAGATGTCTGAGGACACTGAAATGAAGGGCACAACTGGGACATTGTTATGCTATAAAGAACTGGCATTACCCTGGGGCATTAAGGATTCTGGACTTTTCAAAATTACCTTGAATTCTATATTGCTGGTACCCGGGACGTGGTTAAGTATTTAATTGATGTTAGTACTATTATTACTATTAATCATGTTAGCTACTCACTACCTACATCCACAGAATAATAAAACCTGGATAGTCATCTGGTCCAAACTTTTGCCTTTAGGGGCTTAAAAATGTCAGAAGATATTTGAGGTGAATTTCTCACTTGCATTTATATCTAAAGAATTGTGTAGCAAAAAAAAAAAAAAAAGTCTTCTCCTCACACTCATACTTTCATTATTGAAATAGTTAGGAATGCCATGAGAAATTAACACACACCAACAAGCACATACCAATACCTTTATGCAAATTATGCAAAGATGCCCCCTCTGTAGTGGTGCAGCCTATTACCTGAACCACAGGCTAAATAAGCAGAGTGGGGGTTGGGGTTTAGTTCCAGCTCACCTTACTAAACTGGAATAAATTGGCACAATCCTACACAGCAGTATATTAGAATGAGCCAAAGAGAGTCTCCTAGAAACAAGCAGCAGGTTCTCTTGGAGAGGTTGATATATTTATTTTAATTTTTAAATAATAATAAACTATATTTTAGAGAAGTTATAGATTTATAGAAAAATTGAACAAATAGTACAGAGTTCCTATTGCAGCTCTTCCCAACCCCACATATGCAGTTACCCTTATAATTAACACCTTATATTAGTTTGGTACATTTGTTACAACTAATTGAACCATTACTGATAAGTTATTATTAACTAAAGTTCATACTTTATTTAGATTTCCTTAGTTTTTACCTAGTATCCTTTAACTTTTTAAAAAAGATTTTTATTTATTTATTTGAGAGAAAGAGAGAGAGAGAGAGCACCTGCCACTAATGGGGGGAGGGCAGAGGGAAAAGCCTACTCCCTGCTGAGCAGGGAGTCCCACCTGGGGCTGGATTCCAGGCCCCTTGGAATCATGACAGGAGCAGAAGCAGATGTTTAACTGCTGGAGCCACCCAGGCATGCCCTAGTGTCCCTTTTCTGTTCCAGGATCCCAACTAGAGTGTCACATTACATTTAGTTACCGTCTCCTAGGCAACTCTTGATTGTGATAGTTTCTTAGACTTTCCTTGTTTTTGATGACTGACAATTCTGACTACTGGTTAGATATATTATAGAATATCCCTGTACTGGAATTTGTCTGATTTTTTTTTTTCATGATTAAGACTGGATTTGAGGAAAGAAAATCACAGAGGTAAAGTGCCATTTTCATCACATCATATCAAGGATACAAACTATCAACATGATTTATGACTACTGATGTTGACTTTGATCACGTGCCTAACCCAGTGTTTATTTTTCAGGTTTCTGCACTATGAAGACCCCATCCCCCTTCCATACTCTGCTCTTTAGAAAGAAGTCACTATGTGTAGCCCACACTTAAGGGATGGAGAGTTATGTTCTCTTTCAGTAGAATATATCTATAAATTTGTTTTGAAATTCATCTACATGGCGAGATTTGTCTCTTCTCCTCATTTATTAATTTATTCAATTATTCATTTATTTTAGCCCAGACACAAATATTTATTTTAAGCTTTGGTTTATAAGTCAATACTACTTTATTCTATTGCTCAAATTATTGAAATACTTTGACCATTGGCTTTGGCCATTGGGAATTCTTTTGGTGGGCTTCTGTGCCTTATTGACTCATTCCCATCATTCTGGGGTTTTTAAGGAGGTGAGTCACTTCCTTATTTTCTACCACTGTAAGATGCTCCAGACTCATGTTGTATATTTCCTGATCAGTGCTAGAATTAACCATTTCTCCAAGGAGTACCGGTTCCTTTTGTTGGAGGGTGATTAGATTATTAGAAACCAAGATCTGAGTGCTAGGTGTATTCATTGCTCCTAGTGTCATTTCTTTTAGGCGCTCTCAGCTGACAGAGCAAGAAATATATACATGTTTGCTGTGTATATACATATATCTATAAGTATTTCTATATGTAACCATCTATAACTGTATTAACTTAGACATGAGTTCTTACCAATAATGTCTCCAACCACATTACCACATGGCTCATGCTAGCCTCCTCCCCTTCTGATCTATAAATTTTCTCTCCAATAGGAAGAAACCCCTTATTTACTTATTTAATTCTAGTACACATGTATAGCAGTATGAGCATTTTTAACCATATCTTTATGGAAAACAATTTTATCCACTAGTAATTATGGGCAGTTCTTTTGCCTTTAGTTTTACTTCAGTCCTTTTCCTGTACCCCCTTTAATGTGGCTGCTTTATACATCTGTAATATAGCTAGATTCTCTTGTCACAGTCTTCGTTCTTTCCTGGGATTCCTTAATGCGTTTTTAATTTTAATAAATAAATTAATCTAGTGTTTACCAAACATATCATTAATGGTAAGCAAGGTGGTTTTTAAATAGATTTCTTTATTTTATTGGATATGCATATATTTTAATTTGTATTAGAAATAAAGTATATAACTAGCTTCTAAAAAGCAATAATTTTATAACTGTTACTGACTAGGATGGAAGTAAATACATTTAATTTTAAAGCTAAGTCATATTAATGAAAATTGATAGTGACGGGAATGGCTGAAGTTTTAGAAAAACTAAATTAGTCTAAGCACAGGACCCATCATGGTACATCATACCTGTATCTACTTTTAATGCATAGCCAGGTGAGAATCTTATTTCAGCTTCAGATCCCAAACCTATGGCATTCTTGATAGTTCAAAACAGTAATCTAGTATATAGATAATGATAATCTGATGTACGTTATCCATCTCTTATTTTTTTTGTATGTGTAAAGCAGCAATGCTCTTCTTTCTGTTCTAGACTCATAAAATTTTATACTACTCATTCCATAAATGTTGCCAGCTACTCACTGAGTTCATAGCTCCTTTAAATGGCATAATCTAGGGAACTCCAGAATCTCCACATGGAAGAAGATGGACTTTGTCAGAATCTTAAATAAGACAGTCCTGCTGGCAACACTAAAATTCTAACTCACTAAATAAAACCCAACTGAGAGAAATAGCATCTCAGATGATACATGGATAAGACCAAGATACTCAGCATGAATGGGGATAAAGATAATATTTTAAAAATCACAGAAAAGTCTTGAGGAATTTATTTAAACAGATTACTGGGCCCCATCTTCAGAGTTTCTAATTCAGTAGGTCTCCATGGGGCCCAAGAATCTGCACCTCTACTAGGAAATACTGAGGTGTTGGGAATAGGGAGGGACCATACTGTGAAAATCATTGGTCTAATTGTTCAGGCAATGGCTTAAAGAAAGCAAAAAGGCAGATTACCCCAGGATATGTTATTATAGAAAATATCATTCCTTGAAGGCAAAATCCTCAAATGAAATTTTAGTTACCTAAGTGAAATTAAACTTGAACCCTGCAGTTTCTTTAATTTTATCGTGGTTATTAATCATAAGACCAAATAAGGTTAGTAAGGAAATTTCAACTTGTTAATTTAATAAAAGTGAAAATTATCAACATCATCACCTTTGTGATGTAATTCTTTCACTGTCAGTGATAATTCTTTCACTGTCATGGCAAAGAGCTTCAGATTTTTAATGAACATTAAATAAGAACTATTTAGTTTTGACCAAATGTGGTTTTTAAAATCAGAGATGCTGTTAGTTTAGGGGATGGTAGTTGACAGGAGTAAGTAGCTGAGGCAAGAAGGAAATTTTTTTCAATATATTTTTTCTTTTGGTTTGAAAAAAATACCTCAAATTTGTTTCATTTTTCATATGCTCGTTTAAGGTTATCTTAAAATATAAGCATAAAAATCTTAAAGAAATTCAGAGCCTGAGATCTAGTAAACTAATTTTTAGAAATCTCTCTTTGTGGTACAGTATGAAGTATAGGCAAAGTTTGAGAACAGAGATGATCACTTCAGCATTATTTAAGGGTAAAAATTGGAATTCTCCCCAATGTCCAATATTAAGGGACTGTTTATTTATATTATGTTAAGTAAAATGGAATGTTCTGTAGTTCTTACAAGTAAAATGTGTAAATGACAAAGAAAATCTTGACATCATGTAAAAAATTGCAAATTGAAACATTTTATAAATGACATGGTCACAAATGAGTTAAGTGCATAAAAAATTACACTGGCATAAAACATGCCAAAGTGATATACAGTTTATCGTAAGTGTTAAAAGTGCTACCTCTGAATACAGACCTAGTGGGCATAAACATAAGCCCTAATACTTTCTACCATGTGACTTTAATGGATTTATTAATTTCTTTCTGTTCTCCACTGTGAAATGTCAGTTGTGGGGTACAACGGGAAATATATATCTGGCCTTTGTCCTAGGTTCCTGACACAGAGCTTCTAAAACCCTTGGAGTTTATGGAGTGATAGGAGTGTCTTTCATTATTTATAACATACTTTTTCCAATCATATACCTGAGTTTATTCTTATGAGGTACTCTTTTGGGTTTCTAGAGAGCTTCAGGATGGGAGCTGGTCACCAGAAAGCCCAAGACATGATTAGAGAGTTAGAATCTTCAGCCTCACTCCCCAACTTCCAAGGAGGAGAGGGGGACTAAAGATTAGCTTTAGTCACCAATGGCCAATGATTTCGTCAATCATGCTCATGTAATAGAACTTCCATAAAAACCCCTAAATGATGGGGCTTAAATACCTTCCAGGTTGGTAAACACATCAAGGTGCTGGGAGGATAATGTGCCTGGAGAGGACTTGGTAACTCTGTGCCTCCCTCTTGGCCCCATACTTTGTTCTATGCATCTCTTACATTTGGCAGTTCTCAAGTTGTATCTTTTATAACAAATTGGTATAGTAAGTAAGGAATTTTCCTGTGTTCTGTGAACCATTCTAGCAAATTATTGAACTAAGAGGAGTTTGGGGAACTCCCAGTTTACAGCTGGTTGGTCAGAACTGCAGGGGCCTCAGAGCTTGCAACTGGCATTAGGGCAGTCTTGTGGGGCTGAACCCTTTACCTTATGAGATCTGATGTTAACACAGGTAGATAATATCAGAATTGAATTTAATTGGACATTTAGTTGGTGTCTGGAGAATTGGAGAATAGGTTGTTGGTGTTGTAAAGTATCTTACGAGTTATATGATTATTTAGTTTAACACTAACGGTTCAGTTGGGAAAACAGATCCAGTATAGGTATTTCAAAAAAAGGATGTAATAATATTTGAGGACTTGTAAAACTGCTGGAAGGGCTGGCGGGGAAAGTCAAGAGGGTGGTCGTTAGATTTTGCAGCTGTGTCTCAGAGAGTAGGGGAATTACAGAGCCCATTCAGTGGTGAAGGACTGTGGAAAACCTTGATGTTACCTCAGTTATGTCTAAGCTCCTTGGCATGAGGCTGGAAGAGGATTCAGAGATCACTGAAAGACTAATTTCTGCTAAAGCCCACATATTTGCCAGTGCAGGGGGAAATGCAGTTTCTTCTTGTCTCCCAAATCTAATGCTAGAACATTTTACTAGCTGGCAAAATGTAAATGGCATGCAGAACCTAAGTGGAAATACAGTCTAGGGCATATAGTTCTTGGCCTTTCAACTGTGATAAAGGGAAAAGCACAACAAAGAATGGGGATAAAAGCTAATCTTTAAAAATAATTTTAAAAATCTAGCATACTATTTTATAGAGTTTTTGTGAGAGTTAGATAAGAAATGCATGTAAAGTATTAACAGAGCATGTGGATACATTTTAAGTATTTAGTTACTGTAAGCATTTTGATGATAATGATAATGAGGATAAGGTCTTAGCAGGTGAAGGAGATCATGTGTAGTCTGTCTTGCTGTACGTTTCCCCCACAGTTTCAAATTTTCTATAGTAAAACCTTTATTATATACTTAGAACAAAGGTAGTAAACCCTAACATAAATGTAAGAAAATCATGTTTCCTATAAGTGCATATAAAACATTAGTATAAGAGCATATTAGAAGAAGAAATTGTAATATTAACTAATAAGCAAAGTATGTTTTCTATACAAGCCAAGTACATAGACCTTCGTTCTGCACGTTTGAAACTTGAGGTTGATATGTGTCATCAGCAAAGTCCTTTCTCACTTTGCTATTCATGGCAGTTATAAAAAAAAAACTTTTTAGTAGGGTTCTTATTTTAGATATTGAGTGAATTCTGATTCAAGCCTTACTTCTGTGATTCAAACTTAATTATTCTACCTGCTGTCTTCCAAAAATAAAAATGCTTCCAATTTTATGAGAACATCTTGGTAAAAATTGGAAAAGGCAAATGACTAACAGGAAGAACATTAAATGTACCTAGAACATAAAGAGTAATAAGAAAACGAAAAGACCTAATTTTTCAGGGAACACAAGGAGACAATTCTAGTTAAAGGACTAATTAAAATACAGATAATGTTGTTTTCCTTATGAAATGATGTAAAAGACCTAGAAAGCATGATCCTTCCAGAACAAATGTTAAAATGAGACATACTGCCTTGACATTTTTAATGTGGCATGAAATCTATTAACTATTACCATAAATCTTTAATAATATAAAATATTGTAACTTGGTATTTTAATCAAAGAATATTAGTAGAATGACTCAATATCTGAGCTTTGCTCTACTTAGTGTATTAAAATAATTCTTTCAAATGTACCAATTATGATTGTCAGAGTAAGTGGAAAATAATTTATTTAGGAAGTAACCGCATTCTTAATGTTCCCTACCCACTGACTCAGAGCTGATTAATACTTTACAAACCAGATGTGATTAGCCAGCAGCCTGGCTCAGAAGCGTTGTCTCATTACTGGCCCATTATTGTGTTAGCCCTTTGCTCAAGAACTGATTAGTGAGCCAATTAACTACCCTCTCCTTGTGTTCAGGAGCACAGAATTGTGTGTCTCTCTTTTACACATGGCACCTACCATAGTTATTTATTTTGAATAGCAAATAGCAAATAGAAGAAAGATGTCACAGTCTTCAAGCTTCTCACTCTTGGTCTGAAAAATACCCCAGAAATTTAGGTGAAAATTGAAAGAGGTAGTTACTCGTTATATATTTCCACAGATTCCCCTATTTAGAGTGAGCTCTGTGTCCATTCAACATTTATTGAACATATGCTTTCAATAGAATATATATATATATTTATTTTATTTACTCATGGGAGGCAGAGAGAGAGAGAGAGAGAGGCAGAGATACAGGAAGAGGGAGAAGCAGGCCCCATGCAGGGAGTCCGACGTGGGACTCGATCCTGGGTCTCCAGGATCACAACCTGGGCCGAAGGCAGCACTAAACCTCTGGGCCACCGGGGCTGCCCTAGAATATATTTTAACAGGGCAGGATTTTGTTTTGTTTACCTTGGAATCCAAATCCTGAAAATTCTGCCTGGCATGTAGTACATATTGAATAAACATGTCTATTTAATGAACAAAGGAACACTTGACCTGATGCTAGTGTACAATGGCAAAGAGAATGTGGTTTTTGCCTAAAGGGAATTCTCAGGCTAGAAGAGAAACATGCACAAACAGATAAGAATATGGGCGAATTATAATACATATGTAATAATAATGAACGTCATAATACAGATATAAGGAAGAATGTGAGACAGGGAGAGACTAAGTTTGTGTCAGGACGAGGTGGAGGATTAGGGTAGGGGCAAAATTCTCAGGGATAGAGACACATAGATTTTAAAGAATTGAAAGGAATTCAGCAAACCAAATGGAAGGTTCCAGACAAGGAACACAACATATATAAAAGGTACAAATTCTTGGAAGATCAATGACTATTAAAAATATAAGAAGGGAAGTTGTTTGCATAACCTACAAATGTTTGAGGTTTTATGGTTATGACTTTCAAAGAAAGAAATGACAACACATGATAAAGAACAGGTAAGTTGAAAGGAAAATCTGAAAGTGGCATATTAAAATCATTATTGACCCTCAGTTTGTTTCCTATGATTAAGAGTCTCTTATGAAATGGGAGATGGGTGGGGGGATTGGTAACTGGGTGATGGGCACTAAGGAGGGTATGTGATGTAATGAGCACCAGGTCTTATATGCAACTGACAAATCACTGACCTCTACCTCTGAAACTAATAATATGCTATATGTTAATTAATTGAATTCAAATAAAATTAAATTATAAAAATGAAAAGTGAAATTTTAATTAAAATAACCTTTTGTGATGATCATGAAATCTGACAAAAAGAAGGCTTATAGTTTGAATGTTTTTGCAGAATTCTTCTTTCCCTTTAGCTTTCCTTAGATTCATTGTTTCTCTGTTTCATTCAGCAGTTCCTAGCTCATGTAGCCAGGCACAGTGCTGAGCATTGATTCATAACGGTCCTTGTCCTGAGCTTTGTTGGACAGTAAGAATGTCTTAATAAGAAATGTCTTAATCTCCAACTTTCCTTTCCCAGACTCACTGGAGTGTTAATGCAAATCTAATTTTACAAATAGCATATCTTTTTAAATCTAGGATTCCAGGGTTGAACAAAATATTACTTGAGTAATTCCGAGAGTTTCCCAAAAGGCAAGAGTCCTTTTATTTAAGGACTTTAGGGGCTATTGCCTATTTTTCTGCTTCTCATTACTGAAGAAGCTTTAATCATTATTAAGATTTTCATTTAGGTAGTTGGTTCTCAAAAGCCATTCCATTGATTGCTTTCTATTTAGGGAATGGGGAGAAATAAGAGAGTTTACACTCATTTTTATTTTACCAACAGAACAAGAAATGTGGCTCTCAAATGTATGAATATAGATTTTGTCGAGGACTTCATTCTATGTCCTAGTGAATAGACTCTTCCTTCTACCCCAAGCAAATATTTGATTCTGAGTATGCTAATGATTGCATTTGTATCTGATTGGTCTGTAACCAGATTAAATAGTGCACATTGGCCAAAATCCAGGTGACAACACAGTTCACTATCTGATCATCTTTATTATGACTTAATTACAAGCTACATCACCTGGAACTTTCTTTAGCCATCTAGAGAATGAGAGTACGGGAAAGTGCATGGACATTTTATTTGACCTTAGTTAACCCTTCAACTTGGCCTGTCACCTCTGTGACTTTGAGCACATTACTGAACTCTGATAACAGACTTTACTTATCCATGTGCCTCTCCAACAGGATATTTATGGGGATTAGAGATAGTACCTACATATAAAGAAGTCCTCAATAAGTGCTAAATGCTGCTATTATTATCTAGGACCCATAGATACTTTATTCATTAGTATAGTAGCAAATATGCATAGGAGGACATTGGAAAAGGGAGAAGAACCACAAGATTATTTAGAAGGTTGAAGAATGAGGTCTGGGTGGAAGATTATAGAGACTGAAGTACATGATATTAGATATGAGAAGGAGAAGAATCATTTATTAGTGGTGTTGAGCAATATGAAGGGTTATTATCATAAAGATGGCAATCAGCTGTTTGCTACTTAACTGAATACAAAGTAGGAAAGTTGGAGTCTACACTATAGAATGAGGAGTAGAGGTTAGGTAGGCTGTTGTGATGCTTACACACACTGGACTCTTGATCCAGCAGTTGAATGAAAGCATACATGAAATAATGAATAAATGTAGAATGGTATTTATGTTTTTAAAACATTACTAAAAGGGATTGAAGAACTCTTCTATCTGGTGAAATAGAGATTAAAGATGTGATTGAAGAGGGGTCTTTGACTGCCTTGACAGCATTTTATTTGTGAGTTGGGTAGGTATATGTATGTGTTTATCATAGTTCTGTGTTGATTTATTCCCCATTTCTCTTTGATGTTTGGCTTATTTTGCTTAACATAATGTTTTCAAGTTTCATCTTGGTTGTATGTGGCACATGTTAGAACTTCACTCTTTTATGGCTGACTAAATTTTGTTCAGTATAAGTCCATTGAGTATATACATTTTCATAGCCCTGGATTAGCTAAACAAACATAAATAAATAACACATGTTCTGTACTCTCAAGAAGTTCATGATGCAGAGCAAGATGAGGGAAGGACTCATGGAAGGTGGGAAACAAACAAGTAAATCAGTCATCATTGATTGTACCATATGCTAAGCATATACACCATGTAGCAATGCTGCAAGTAAAAGACCAATGAACAAGAACAATTCAAAATGCCTTGAACAATAAGTGGATTTACTATTTCAAATAGCTAGGCATCTGGAGGTCTCACAGTTGGTTAACTGGGTGACTTAAATCCAAGCCATTTTCCTTTCATCTTTTTTTTTTTAAGATTTATTTATTCATGATAGAGAGAGAGAGAGAGAGAGAAAGAGGCAGAGACACAGGCAGAGGGAGAAGCAGGCTCCATGCAAGGAGCCCGACGCGGGACTCAATCCCAGGACTCCAGGATCGCGCCCTGGGCCAAAGGCAGGTGCCAAACCGCTGAGCCACCCAGGGATCCCTCCTTTCATCTTTTTGCTTTGCCATCTCCAGTATTCTCCCATCAAGTTAACTCCCCTCCTCATGGTTGGACAGTAACTGACACATTTCCAGGCAGCTATTTCTCATACACAGACACCCAGAAGCTGAAAGGAGGATTACCTTTATCTTGACTCTCCTTTTAAGAGCTAAGAAACATTTTCTACCCATCCCCTAGCATATTTCCTCTGATGTTTCATTGGCTTAAATTGTCCTGCTTCATTCCTGGGTATGGGGCCTGCCTCACCCAGAGTGCACTGAGGGAGGCTACCTGAACAAACTCAGGGTTCTGCTGGTTAGGTAAGGGTCTAGGATGAGCAACTAAAAATTCCTGCTATATCCTGCCACAGAAATGCTCACATCAGCATGCAGAAAGGCCTAGATAGGATCTTCTCTTACTGAGGCTCACAGACTGGTTGCTTACATTGAATTCTTCTTCATTTTGTAATGAATAGTTTTATTTCTCATATTAAGGTCCACATGTTTCTTGTAAAATGTTTAAAATTTTAAAAATATGTAAAGAAGAAATAAAAATAAGACATAATTATGAAGTTTTTATGTATTTATTTCACATATATATAACGTTTCACCATTCCAAGTATTAGTTTTTGCTCAGCATATTAAATCTGAGACAGCCGTGTGTTCTGGCTAAACTTGTTATGGTGATAATCATGTTATATTTTACTACATTTTGCTTCTCTGATCCAAATTTCCTTTCACTGGAGCTCATAAATTGGTCACTGTTATTTTCTGTAAGTAAGGAAAGCTCCTTTAGAAAAGATAGCTCAGTGGTGCCTTGGATTCCCAGGAGGTATCACTGGGGAAGAGGTTAATGAAGTATTTAGATGGACTCTATTGAAGCATGGATTTGTCTATTGTAAAATTGGACATTAAACATTTAAGCAATGGCTTTGTTAATGAGAAGTTAAAGTCAAAGTGGTCAGAGGCTGTCCTCAAATCCTCATTCACAATTCCCACAGGTCTCTCTGAGACATTCACACATACAGCTAGAGGCAACATTTTATAAAGTTCTTTCTTTGAGGTTAACACTATAAACACACACTTTTGTTTATGAGAAAAGGGTTTTTAATGTTGCTTGAGGTATCTCTGCCACATGGAGAGAGAGCAATAAAGAGTTGCTCCACTTTTCGCCTTAGACTCCCTACTTTGTCCATGACCAGATCTCAGATTAAACACAACCTAAGATGTTTACAGATGGAAATATAAAATAGGACTTAGTAGGCTAAATTAAGGGACTGGATATTTGACAGAAGCATAAACTGACACCAAGTATTAGACAAAGTAAAATATTTTAAATTCATGGCACAGTGTGCTTATCTTTTGAGGTGTGAGATCTGGGCCTTCTGTTGTCATCAAGTTCATCTTCTGAATCCATGACACATGCTCCAATAAACATCAAGTGACAGCTCCTAGTCACTAACCAACACAGGATTCTTGGAGTAGATCCAATCCTTAAGAACAGAAGCCATGTAAATAAACTCTGTTGAGCAGGTCATGCACTGAGAGCAAACCAGACAAAGACATCAAAGCAATTCCTGGACATATTGCTGTAGCTGAACAGATGGCAAGCAAGAGAAGTGCTTAAAGGAGCCACTGGAGCACAATTTCAAGTGATGTCTCACATCCTTTGACAGTAGGAGAGTGATAGAAACAAACAGATCATGTGGATATATTACCACTTGGAAAGGAATGATTTGGTTCAAAGATGATGTAGGCAAAAGACAGTGGAATCTGCTCAGAAAACGGTAGTGGATATGGAGAGGTGGCTACAACTTGGGCATCAAAGACATAACCTGGGTCAGAAATAGAGCAAGCATGACTGGCACACCTTAAGAATCTCATGTTTACTGTGGCACGTTGTAATCCCCATCATCTTAACAGTAAGAAAACTTGATATTAGAAGGGGACAGGTGCATTTCTGGCAAGAGCTGCAGCCATTTTACAACTACAAAGGAACCAGTCTATGTTGATCAGGTGAAAATGCAGAGGTAAAATTACCAGTGTGAGTCAAGGATTTTTTTTTTGTCACTTGTAGTCTTTAGATCTTAACTGGCTAGAATGTTTTTAAGTCATAATGACTTCAGAAAGTTTAACAGACATGGGGAAGTGAGATGGCTTAGCCTATAAGGCCATATATTCTGCTCTATCCATTTGTATATCCATCCCTCATTTATTATGTGCTTAAAATATTCCAGTCACTTAGATGAACATTAAAGATGTGAAGATGAATTGGAAACAGCCCTGCTCTTGCAGTGCTCACAACTTTGTTAACAGATGATAATATGATATAATAGGAACATAGGAATGTACGCAATGTCTTGGTAGTCAAGAGTAGAGAGTGATGCATTCTTATATCCAGGTCAGATGTAGAGAAGTACCTACAGAGAACTTGCCCAGCAGAAAGTATGTTCTGGGGAGTGGGAACTGTAGAAACAAAGAGCAGCAGTAAAGAAATCCCGATTGTTTCATCCCTAACAGTAAGTCCTTGAAGAAAGGCAGGCCATATAGAAAGGTCTTCATCATAAGGGATGCCCAAAGAATGGTGAACAATAACAGAACAGAGGTCAGTTTATTTAGATACTGAAAGAGGAAGAAGGTAGATTTGAAGAAGGAGGGAAGGTGGGTTAGAAGATGAATCCTTGCTCTTGAGTTACAGTCATGCCAAAAGTCTCCAAAATACTTCCCTTTCAAGGGGGGGTGGTATCCAAAAGTGAGCATACTCTCTGAAGTCTTCATGACCCCCTTTCTGGTTCTGATTACCAGAATCATAGAAGTACTTTTTTCCACCCCACTTGACCTTAATATGTACATGTCAGTTCCACAAACATTCATGTGACAAACAACTTGCTATATGTGATACAATTTGAAGAATGAGATATGGACATAGATACCAGGCATAATAACTGAAGAGGTAACAGGATAAAAGAGAAAATATGGACATAATAAATACTTATCATACAATAGGAAACATTATAATAAAAGTAACTACACAAGTGAAATTCTTGATAGATATAATGAGGGGAGACTGGACAGATACAGAAAGTAGATTATATTTCTGTTGATTCTGAATGATAAGTCATAGTAGGAGTTTTCAGGCTGGGGAAACTTTTCCAGATGGAAGAACCAACAAAAACAGGGAACCCCAGAACAAAAGGGCACCTAAGGTGAAAATCTTCTAGGGGCAAGAAGTCACAAGGAGCTGAGTTGGGGGGGTTGGCACAGAGTAGTGGATGGAGTGGAGTCTGAGGTGATGGATGGGAGAGGGTTTACAGATCAATAAAAATATTATATGCCATCTTGAGGAATCTGAATTTCTTTTATTATGTATGTGTCAAATATCTCCCATGTGCCCAGAACTGTTTGGATTCACAGATAAAAACACAAGACACAGTCCCTGCTCTCAAGGAGGCCTAGACCAGTGGCGCAGATAGATACATGGAATACAGTAAAGAGAGGTAACATTTACAGATCCTTGACTTTGTCCCAGTATTCTATCTAGAATATATCATGTATTCCTTGCAACATTCCATGAGATAGATACTACTATGCTGATTTTACAAATGAGGAACTGAGTTGTAGAGAGGTCAAGTAACTATTCCAAGACCTCACAGCTAAAATATCAGAGTTTTAATTCAAGCCCAAGTCTATTGAATTCCAAGGCCAACACAATAATTTGTAAGTTTGGAAGCTCAGTGGAGTGGTACTTATCTCAGGCTGGGAGTCAAGAAAGGCTTCCTGAGGGAGATGATGCATAACCTAAGTTTTAAAAATAAGAAGGAGTTGGCCAGGTAATGAAGGGAGGGCTCTGAGCAAGGAAAACAGCATGTGCAGGAGTGTGGCAATAGGGAACTGCCTGGTCGTAGAGGGAATTAGGTGTTAGTATAGCATATATCATGAGGCAAGAGGGCAAGAAGATGAGCCTAAATATGTCAACTAGGATGAGATTATAGGTGACCCTGATATCAGAGGATGATCAGACATTGTCAGTCCTAATTTACAAAGAGGCATTTCAACCATATTGCTGTTACTGGCTCCCTGCAAAATATCTCCACCACGTCAGTTATCAGGACCAATAGTTGTTAAAGCTAGACTTTGAGAGTCACCCTTGATTTTTCCATTCCCCCTTCCTATTCAGTGCATCAGAAGTTATTTCAATGAGGTTATTTTCTCTTCTAAGTATAACTCTAATCTGTTCCCCTCCCTATCCTCACTGCTACTCCTGAGGTCCAAGCAAATTATTCTCCACCTGGATACGAGGGCCTCCTTTGTGACCTCTGAACTTCTACTTGGCAGCCACAAATATCTTCTAAAAATTTAACTTAGAAAAATAAATAGGGCAGCCCCAGTGGCTTAGCGGTTTAGCGCCGCCTTCAGCCCAGAGTGTGATCCTGGAGACCCGGGATTGAGTCCCGCGTCCCGCTTCCTGTATGGAGCCTGCTTCTTCCTCTTGCTCTCTCTCTCTCTCTCTCTCTCTAATAAATAAAATCTTTAAAAATAAATAAATAAATAAATAAATAAATAAATAAATAAAAAATATTAACTCAGGCCTTGTACCTCCAATACCTAATTGAAATCTTCCTGTTGCTTCTCTTATATTTCAGATGAAATCCAAATACTTGGCATGACTCTGCCTTCCTCACCAAGCTCACCTCACCCCTCTCTCCCCTTCATCAATTTTGTTTTACTTCCTTCTGGAAATCAGAGGATGCTATACTTCTTTGCTGTGAGGTCTTTGTCCATACTTCTCTCCCTGCCTTCAATGATCCTTTTCTAGATCTTCACATGACTCTCTCATTCCTATTCTGCAGATTTCAACTTAGATGATGCTTTACTTGATTCTTCTTTCTATTTCTCTCCATCCCCCTCCAATTTGTTATCCATCATTGGTATTGTTATTTTCGTAGCATCCTCACCATAAGCAGTCACTGTGTGTTTGATCTTTAAATGTCTATCTCTTCTGGGGTCTGTAAATTCCAAAGAGGGCAGCACCATTGTGTTTTGTTCACCTTCTACCCTAAGTGCCTGGCCCAGAATGGCCACAGTCCCCAAAATGTGGTTGTCTCTTGTTAATTGTTTAGTAATAGCTCCACTTACTAACAACTGGGGCCCCCAACAACTTTAAGTTGAAGATGTAGAAGTATAAGATGTAGAAGAACATGGAGAAGAAATAAAATGTGTACAAGAAATGGAGGGAAGCATGGTGATAACTCTGATTTAGCAGGCATGGCATGTGGACATGGGGACTACTCTGGACAGTGCCTGGCACAAAGTAGGCATCAATAAATATTTGACACATAAATTAATGTTAGCTAAATGATTGAATCTGTTGATAGATAAATAATCCAATAATAACAGCCTCCATAGTGGCAAGTAAAAGTAATAGCCCAAAAGGATCATTGTCAAAAGCATTTTTTTCTTCTATGAAGGGAAAGGATTTAGTAAGTTAATATGTTTTATTTGCTCAGCTGTCTTTTTTTTCTTTGCTATACAAATTTGAAGCCAAGATGCACTTTGTTGTCAAAGTTGAGCCCTGCTAGCCAATACAATTCTGACAGGATGGAAGTAGAAGCCTTTTTCCGTTATTAGTAAATAGAATATGTTTCACTGAAGAGTAATCTAATAATTGTGAGAGAAATAAGTGTCAAACCTAAAGAGTGGCCAGGACATTTTTGGTCCTCATAAACTAATGTAGATAGGGATATATTTTAATTCTAAATGTTTGTAATTCAAATGTTTATAATCTAAATGGCACAACACTTCGGGTCATTTGAGTTGGTTCTTAAAAGGTGACAGTTGTCCCACTGATGCCCCAAGTAGCATTTTTAGAGAAAGTATCTAATAATGCAGATTTTCTTTATTGTTCACCACTTATATTTGGAGGTGTAATCTTTTTTTAAAAAAAGATTTTGTTTATTTATTCATGAGAGACAGAGACAAGCAGAGGGAGAAGCAGGCTCCATGCAAGGAGCCTGATGTGGGACTTGATCCTCAAACTTCAGGATCATGCCCTGAGCGGAAGGCAGATGCTCAACCACTGAGTCCCTCAGGCATCCCATGGAAACGTATTCTTATACTTGAACTACCTTGGTTAGAAATAATGATAAGATTTAGACAGTTGTATCCTTTTCTCAAAGTACTTCAAAACTTCTTTTTATTTCTACTTATCAGTCAACAAATATTTATTGGATATCTGCCATGTGCCAGACAATGTTAATTAAAGTTTGTTTCTCCTTTGTTATGTTGAAACTCTAGGCCTTTATCATTTGTTTACCCTATAATTAGGAAGGCAGCTTCTTTTCTTACTATTCATTTTGTTTTTTTCCAATTACTCATGATTTTTTGTGGAGGTAGAGATCTCTTATGTTCAGAATCCTTTATGATTCATCTCAATCCTCAAGTGATTATTAAGAAATCCCACCGAAGCAGTAAATCCAATCTTAGAGGCACTGGGATGAGTCCTTTAAACTTAATGCTGCGTGCTTTTGCAATGATGGATTCCTTGAGAATTAAAGAAAGATAACTACTATGCTCGTTACTATATTTCCAATCAACCATATCCTCCCAGAGTATTTCCCTCAGGCATTTTAGAAAGGAGATGGGTTTTTTTCCCCAGTCTATGAAGATATTATTTAATTAACTGGGTCAATACTTTTTAAAACTCTGGCCACAAAATGTATCTGTACCTCTCCATGCCTCTTATCTGAACATATTTATATTATAGCTTATTCATGGGCAAATATTATCCACTAAAGAGATATGTCATAGACTGTATACAGAATGTTCAGAGGCAAGCATAAATCTAATAATGTGTTAGAAGACAAAAAATTAACAATACGTGTGATAGTTATTTTATGTACCTGTTAAAATGAATTTTATCAAGGTATAATTCTCAAAAATCTTTATAAAAGGCACCCATTTTAAGTGTACAATTAGGTGAGTTTTAACAAATATATGCACCATTTAAACACTATCTCAATCAATGCAGAGAGAGTTTCCATTGTCCCCAAAGTTTCCTTGTTGCCCCTGTGCAATCACCCTTATCCTCATTGTAGGCAACCACTGATTGTAACTGTGTTTCTAACTTTATCCTAGTCACTGGACAGTATAAAGGCCAAGTCACATCTGCCTTCAAAGCCTTTATACAATAGTAGGAGAGGGAAAAATGAACAGCAAAGAAGTTTAACAGCAAAATAGTGATATGCTCAAGTATGAAGGTCAGAACATGGGAGTTCAGGCACCATCTCCCCAGGGTGGGAGGAGACCTGGATTCAGCAATACGAGGCCTGGGCTCTTTTTCATATGATCTGTTTCTAATTGTCTTGGTTTTCCCATCTATAAGGCAAGGAGCTTGAACCATCTGAGTTCTAAAGATCTTTTTTTCATTGTACCTTGTATTTCACCTGTGAGGAGTGAATACTCCTAGTCCCTGGGAATGCCACTGGTTTGGTAGTCTTTACCCTGTGGTTGGTAAAATGTCTGACTTCAAATACATTTTCATAAAAGTTAATTTTTTAAATGCTTTGTATATTAGGCTCTTCTCATCAGAAGCAATCAATGGAGTTTTATTGTAGTCTATTTACATAATTTGAAATAATTTGAAGGAGCTATTTTTTGGTTCAGTTTTGAGAAATATGTTAATTGCTGTTTTCTAGCCAGGAATTAGCCACAAGAGACTGTCCTCAACTGTCCATCACCTCCCCTATTGGCCAGTCTCCTTCACCCAAAGGTGGCTTTCCACAGGGTTTACAGAAATTTCCACAAATTTCCAGAAAGTTACAATTCATCAAGTCAAAGAATGAGATAGGGAGTGAACACATGGAAAAAGAGAATTCCACAATGACAGGATGACTGGGTGGCTCAACGGTTGAGCATCTGTCTTTGGCTCAGGGCATGATCCCGGGATCCAGGATCAAGTCCCACATCAGGCTCCTTGCATGGAGCCTACTTCTCCCTCTGCCTAGGTTTCTGCCTCTCTCTCTCTCTCTCTCTCTCTCTAATAAATGAATGAATGAATGAATGAATGAATGAATGAATAAACAAATAAATAAATAAAATGTTTAGGAAAAAAAAGAGAGAGAATTCCACAATGGGCTTCAATTCCCACAATGGCAAAACTTTCATCTCCAGAAGTCAAATAACTGGGGAATTATCTGAACATTCTTCTGGTATCTCTGACCATTGGGGTCTTTTATTTTTATTCAATAGGCAGTGCTTCTTAACTTCTGAAACTCTATTCACCTGGGAATCTTGTTAAAATGCAGATTCTGAGTAAGTCTGAGGTAGGGCCTGAGATTCTGCATTTCTAGCACACTCCTAAGTGATACAGATGGCCCTAGACCAGGTACACACTTGGACTGGTGATTGGAATGATGAGGGGTTTGATAGCTTGCCTTCTCTGTATAATTGTTCTACTGACCACCCTCCTTCAAATTCTTTATGTTATAAAAGGTGCATAGTTAAGAAATGTCAGTTTATCCAGAAATATGTTTCCTGTGTGTTGAGTTCAGTAGAGTCAATACTCTGACAGTGCTGCAAATGTCATTGAAATATACATTTCTTTTTTTTTTTTTTAAATATACATTTCTATAGTGCAACCAACCTGTTAGCCTAGTCTCCTCATTAGAATATGTTTCATCCTTTGGATTAACATGAAAAGTATGAAAATCATTTCAAATCCCCAGACACCTGTATATCAGATGTGGAGGTCCCATCCATTACCATCCTGGCCTTCTGATGGACTTAAACTTGAGGCAATGGCAGATTTGGGTACCCTCTACCCAGAGCATCTGGTTTTGGAGTTTAGTATCCAACTCTACGTGTGTAAGAGTCAATCAAATGTTTGTCCTGACCTTGCTTTTAGGAATACAGTTTTGTTTGTTTTTTCCTGCTTATTGGTCTGTTGATCTCTAAAATAAATCTTTGTTCCATCAATCACATACCCAGGAAGATACATTATTTTTATCACCTAAAGAAGGCAGATGCTGAAACTTAGAGCAGATTTATACATTGTTGGTTTGTTTATCTGTAGGGATGCCAGAGCTCAATCAGCCTGTTGGGTTGACTTAGAGAGGACTGAAGTGGAGAGTAATCATCAAACTATAGTCAGGAGACCGAGGGAAAAAAATTACAACTTGGAAGTTATACAAAAGGAATAGGCAGCATTAGCACTAGCTAGAACTGATGATGTGGGCTAAGGATTCTACAGGAATGCATTTTTATTTTATTCTTATTTTAATTTTCATTTTGGTGAAGGGAGGAACAAAAGGAGAAAGAGAATTTCCACTCAGGCATGGAGTCTGAGAAAGGGCCGAAATCAAGAGTCGGCTGCTTAACCGACTGAGCCACCCAGGTGCCCTCAAGTTTTTATTTAAATTCTGGAAGGAAGTTAGGGGAATGCTCTTACGGGAAAGTTACCCACCTCCCCAGCCCATGTAATAGTTCCTCTCCCTGGAAGCCAGAATGGATTATTTGGCATACCTCTAGTTCTTCCCCTCCACTCCCCTTTTACTAATTACCTCTTTTCCAGAGGTTCCATCCCTGAATCTTCAAGGCATCCCCAGGTTTAGATAGTGGAAACTTATCACATCTAAGTATTTCTTTATACCACACCACAAAAAGGACTAAGAAATGGAAGTCCTCAGCATTTCTCCTCCTTCTATCTGCCCACAGAACTGATTTCTGACTTAGTGCTTTCCTAGAACTCTCTCTCGGGGTGTTGGATATGATTGCAATAAGTTGGAGATATAAGGGGGCATTTTAAAAAGTATTGTTGTACAAAATTTGTATATGATGACTTGGACTTTGTTCTTTTAAGTAAGGTAAGGCTTAAGGAATACTTAAGGACTGAACTATACATGGGTTGTAGTTGCAAAATATTAAATTGTCCTTTCCTGTTCCTAGATAGCCAACATGCTCATTTACCCATTCTTTTGCCTTTCTAAACCAGTCTTAGAAAAGAGATTTGAACATAAGAATCCAAGAAGGTGTTTTTCAACACTTTGCCTGTTTTTCTGCTGAAGGCTACATATGTTCCTGAGGGACAGGTGGATGGAAGGTAGAAAGTAGAGGAAGCTGAGTACTGTTGGAAGCCACAGAAGGTGGAAGTGGAAAGGAATGCTGGCTTGTTGCAGTTATAAAGGGTGTATCAGGACACATATAGGCCTAGGAGACATTTTGGGGAGGCTTTTACTGGCAGGAGGGCCTGCTTCCCTGATACCTCTTTACGTCTTGGTTGAATTAAAAAAAAAATAGAACTCTGTACCTGCTCATTTGTTCTTTCCTCAGCAAGTGAGGTCCAAATATGTCCTTCTCAGGTGGCTTCCCCTCACAGTAATCCTGACTTTGATTGCCAGGGAAAGAACAGTAAAGAAAAACTCTGAGCCTGGGTAGAAATCTGTCTTGTTGTTTTGTTTTGCTTTGTTTTTCAAATTATTTGTCATGTATATAGTTATATAGATAGAACTCTTGGAATAGTTGCCTCAAAATTCCAGTAAAGAACCCAAACATGGCATGTTTTGTGTGTATGTGTGTGTGTGTATCAAAATCTTTACAAATATCAATTGGGCTTAATTTAGAACATTCATTTGGAAGCTTTTTGAAAAATGCTGCCAGCTATTAGGGTTAGGAATTACAGCCAAGTATGAGAGAAAAAGTAGATTAGTTATCTAATTGAATAATTATTGGGCATGCACTTAATAGTAGGAGCAATAATAGAAGCAGTTTTTCAGGATGAATCTTAAAGGAGTGTTCATGTGGGAGGGCCTCTGATTCTCTGATTGAAAAGTTGGTCTACAAAAAATGTTACCGTGTTCAACCTACATGCATATGTGTTGATGAGTGAAAAATAGAGGGTAATATTCCAGAATAAGAAGAGGGCCTTACACAGGAATGGGATTGGGGATAATTCAACACTGCTACTATAGTATTGCTTTTTTTTTTTCATTTATCATAAATGTTTTGAACAATATTTAGCATCTCTTAAATTCCAGGCACTGTGCTAGGTATTGAAGATAAGAAGAGTAACATATGGTACCTGCCCCCTAGGGCACCCGCAGCTTAGTTAAAGCAAGTAAATAATGTTACAAAACAATATGACAAGCTATATCTACCATGGAATCATGGATAGGAGAAGAAAGGAGAGAATACATATTACTATCTCGGAAGATCCAAGGTAAACAGTGAGCAGGTCGAGATGGCTTCCCAAAGATAGCAGCCAGTCAGTTAAGACTTGAAGGATGAGTAGGACCATTTCAGATGGATATCAAAGGGTGGGAGTGGTAGAGCAAAGATATTTCACTTGAAGACAACAGCAAGGTACCACGGTGTGATTTTATTAGCCCTACATGTTTTTCAACAAGGAATATCACACACGTATTTGCATGTATTTTATATTCAGATAAAAAAATGGATGCTGGTATTTTTCCAGACAACCATCTCTTACGTGTTAAGATTCTTACCATCTCCCTGTTTGCAAAAAAAAAGCAATGCTCAAATAAAAAAAAAATGCCTAGATTAATTGAAGACAAGGTAATTAAAAGCTGAGGATTCAGAGCTCTATTTTTTTTTAAAACTAATTCCTATTCCTGAAAAGGCTTACTTGAAAGCTAAAGAGTATATTGTGATTGCATGGCTTCATCTGTATTTTTATTAAAGACACAAGAAAAGAAGGCTTTTTTTTCTCAAGTGAAAATGATTTAAATTTACAATTTACTTTATCATTAAGCATCATGCTTGTGCATTTGGTGCCCGTGGGCTGCTGCAGTCCAGATGTCTCCCCATAGGAATGGAGAGGCCTTGAAGGAGGTACAAGTCTTGCCCCAAAGATCTTATAGAATAGAAAACAGTAAGGTACCTGTATGCATGAGGGAAATCAGAGCTCTTTATCTGCCATGGAATACAAATTCGCAGTTAGATCCCCTCAGTAATTGTGAGTTGTGTTCTATAAAGAAGCAAATGTGAACCAAAAGAACACATTAAGAAATTAATGTCCATGAACACATTAGTATGAATTTTTAAAATCTGGTTAAGATTTGACAGCCAGTTTTTGAGCTACCTACTGTGTGTTACCCTAACAACTCTCCGGGTCAGTATTGTTATCCTCGTTGTACGGAGGAGGAGACTGACATTCTGAGAGGCTAAGTTATCTGATTAAACAACCTCTAAAGAGCAGTGCTTGGAGTTAAAGCCAGAATTTCTTACTGTAAATGCTCTTTGCTCTATATTCGGTTGTCACTTTGAAACTCAGAAAGAAGAGTCCTAAAGGAATGGAATTCATAATTAATAATTTTTGACAAAAGGATTGAGAAAAAGGAAATTTTCAAACCATGAGATACCATCTGGGTAGACTGACCCAGGTGAGCTGCTATAGAATTGGGCCTGTACCGGTAAGGGTGCTCTGAAGGGATCAAGGGCAATAAACCTGCCTGTCCAGGTGGTATGTGGAAATGGTCAGGGGCGGTATTAGGATTGAGGCATTTCACTGCATAAAGGATTCAGCTCCAGATAAGAGCTGCTGGTAGAGTAGGGACATGACTGAGACTGATCCAGTTGTGCTAGCACATTGCTGCCTGCACTTTTCATTCAAACCTTGGTTCCATAGCAAGGGCAAAAATATTTACTCTGTGAGGACTTTATTGGTGGATACTGTTTCAAAAAAAATATGAAAAAAATTATGCAAGGAAAACATTTTCCCCTGAGCTTCTCAAAATCTTATGAGTGGGGGAAAAAATATGTAAGAATAGAAAAATGTAAGTAAACAGTGCAAATCAAGCCAGTAGGCGAGCTTGTATGTCCAACGATTGCATGAAGAAAAAGGAGTTATTTTAGCTTTATGTTGTTTTCTGAATGTTTCTTTTTTGTTCTTAATGATTTCAAGTCAGAGGCTTATAAACTTGCCAATTCCTAAGAAATGGCTTAGGTGAGATACACTATCTTTTTTTTTTCCTTAATTTCAGTCATTTGTTTCTCTCCTGTTGAACACACCATAACCTATTTGATCTTCAATTTCTATGATTTGAAATTTCCATCACTATCTAGATCCTTTAGTCACCATTGAACATGAGTAGCTGCTTAATTCTTATCACTTGAGAATGTTACGTCCACATTGTGTAGTGTAGACTGGTTGACCCTGCCATTGTATATTCAACTGTTTGCTTTTTCTTTCCTTACCTGCAAATATATAAGGCCAACTTGCAACATAAAATGTGTTCTTTGTGGGCTTCTTCCATCCACAATGCCAGTAACATAGCCCTTCAAAAGTTGTATTGATAACTGAGAAGACTTTACTGGGAAAAAAATGTTCTTCTAATAAATGGGGTGCATCTTGGTTCAAACTAGTATATCAGAAATCACAAACACATATGCAAAGAGGAATCATGCAGGGAATGTCAAAGACCACAGCCACATAGATATAAGAGTAGGTTAGACTGTGGCAAGATAGAAAGTGCATACCTCACATAAAACAGGAAGCCGCCAATGGATCATTCCTATGAGGGAACATTGTCTAACACTGCTAGATCTTATTTTACAGGATAGGTTCATAGTCTGAATTTTTATGTGTAATCTATTACTGTGAGCCAGTTATCCTAACAATTTTGAAAGCACTCAATTGCTGCTCAGCAGCAGATTACAGCCTCTGTAGTAGGTGAGGAATGAAAGAGAGAAGTCGTGCTCAGATAGTGCCATTCATTGGAAAATGACTACTTTGTATGTAGTTTAGGACCTTGCTACTTAGTGTGATCCATTGCCCAGCAGTATCCATATCACAAAGGAATGTATTAAAATTCAGAATATAGACTCCACCCCAGACCTACTGATTCTACATTTTAACAGGATCCGTAAGTGACTGGTCTGCACATCAGAATTTGAAAAGCACTGATATCGGTAAAGGGTTATGTGTAGTGTAAGGAAAACTCTGATCCTTGGAGAGGAGCTTCACCAGGGTGTGCCTACCCTGGGAGGCACTAAAGGAGACTAGGAGCTATAAGTTATAAAGCAGATGAAGGCTGTGATTTATTTGCAGTTCTTCTCTCCCTCCACTCTTGCTTTTTCCGCTGTACATTCTTGATCTCACAAGTTGTAGTCAATGAAAATATTGCTGTTGCCCAACATAGACCTCTCGGACATCCATGCTAACAGCAAAAGAACCACGTAAAAGAGTAGGAATTTCCTAGATTTTCACTGTAGAATTATTTCTCCTTTCTTCTCTTCTGCCTGCTGCACATTCCCTTACTCACCATCTCCCCCTTGATCATCATCTTGCTTATTTTTTTTGTCTGTTTGATCTTGTTTTGCCTCAGCCTTGTCCATCACCATTCGATCTGGCAACCCCATTATGAATTGATTTCATAACTTTGACTTTATATGCCCTTAGGATACTTTTTCTGAGTGTTCTTCCTTTTATTAATTCTTACAACTTCATAACAAGAGAGACTTGCCTGAGTCTTGCATAAGCTCCCAAGCCAATGGTGGCCACTCTATTTCTACTTCTCAGGAGTCTGGGATGAGACACTTTAATCTCCTCTTTAACATGAACAGATAATTAAAGATAATAATACGAAATTAAGTATGTGTCCCTTTTTTGAGGAGGAGGGACAGAGGGGAGGGAGAGAGAGAATCCTTAGTAAGCTCCATGCCCAGTGTGGAGACTGATGTGGGGCTCGATCTCACAACCCTGAGATAATGACCTGAACCAAAATCAAGATCAGATGCTTAACTGACTAAACCACCCAGGAACCCCAAGTATGTGACTTTTCTAAAAATATTGACAATTGCATCTTGAATAAAAAATACCATTCCTCTTTAGAAAATAGTTCAAGGTAACACTAATATGAAATCCAGTCAAAAAAAAAAAAAAAAAAAAAAAAGAAATCCAGTCAAGTTGCTATGGACTGTGATGACAATAAGGAAGGAAATGACTTACTCTTTTGGTTATAAACCTCTCACATTTTGAAAATGAATTTAATTGAGGATACCCTCTTTGACAAATAATATCCTTATAAGATATATCCTGCCAAACAATTTTTTGATATCATGCTTTCCCCAGGTTTTCTATGATGGTGACAGAACCAGTCTATGTTCCCACACTACAAGGCCAAGTTGCAGTATGAGAGTCCTTGGTTTGTGATGATTCTGGTCACTCTGACCAGGGCTCTCTCACTCCTGCCCTGGTCTTCCTACCTCTGCTCCTCTCCACGCTCATCACCTCTTTTATTTGATAAATAGTCATTGAGTACATACATGTAAATGCTCTAGGGACTTGGGGATAGCTAAAAGAAAAACGGACTCTGCCCTCATCCAAGCAGGAAAGACAGAAAATAAACAATCAATCACACAGTTAATTAATGAATTCAATGATAATGGGGAACTATAACCATTATAAAAGCTTCTATTGAGCAGATTTTATTTTTGTAGGAGGGTGCAGGATAGTTTCCTTGAGTGAGTGATGTTTGAGGACTAATTAAAAGATGTGGACAGGGAAAAGAAAAACCATAGGGGTAGTCCATTTCCCCAAGGTTAGTAACAGCGGGGCACCATTATCTGAGGGGAAAGGGATGAAGTGGTAGTAGAACCTGAAAAGAGATCTGTGTGACAGGACCAACTAAATGGAGCTGTTGCCTTTGACTGGAGGACAATTACAGTCCATATGGACCCTGAAGGGAGGGAACTGAAATAATAAAAAATAAATACCCTAACCCAACTCTTATAACCTATCTGATCTCCTGCCAGTGTCCTTTCACCTCCATTAGTCAAATCTACCGAAAAGCCAGAGAATAAAGGAGTCCATACAAGTCAGTCTCATGGGGCACAGAGTAGGATGAAAAGGATGGAGAATGGACCTGGAAAAGAATAACTACCCACAAGTATTTGGGCATCTAATCTAAGAGCAACAGAGAAGTCATGAAAAGGTTTTGAGCATGGAGATACATGGTCAGATTTGTATTTTTAAATGACTCTGGCTACACATTGGCAGGAAGTGAGGGAGATACAAAGACCATTTCAATAGACAGAAATATTCAGAGGAGATATAATTAGTCTGGACTGGATAGTGGATGTATTTGAAATCAATTCAAGAGGCAGAATGGCATTTTAGTGACAGATTGCACATGGAGAAGAGCACATCCAGGTAGAGATGTGTCCAAGATGATCTCGGGTTTTCTGAGTGGGAGTTAGTGCCTTAGCTAAGAAAAGAGAAAAGATACACTGAAGTAACATCTGGATTCTGGATAAGATCCTCTATTCAGGTTCAGAGCTGGTGAGTTTGAGGTGCCTATGGGTCTCCTAGATGTCAGAATAGGAACCTTGGTATTAAATATGGTAGAGAGGCTGCTAGACATCATGTTTAATGTTCTCTGGGAAAGCAAAATGAGTTGTTCTCCAGTCTTGAGGAATTAAATGAGTTTTGTGAATGTTTCCTTCTATCTCCTGAGAAGGTTGAGGTGTTTGACACAGATAGGGATAACTTCATCTGTTCTAACTCTAATCCCAAACCAAACATTTGTGAAGAAGCTATTGTCAAGTTAAGAAAACAGTTCTAGCTAACAAAATCAGTTCCTGGCATCAGATTTTAGGTCCTGTCAAACTTGTCTTTATTTTTACTTCGATAACTGGCTAAACTCTAAAAATATTGTCAATTACAAAGTTTCTCATCATTTCTATTGGTCTTTGCTTTTATTTTATTTCAGATTTTTGTAAAATTGTAAGTTTCAGAGTGTGGAATCACCTTAAAATCTAGTTCCATCCTCCCCAATTCATTCCCTCAAGTATCTTTTTAATAGAATAAACCAGTATCTTTTTTGTAGAACACTTAAGGGATGCTTAAATTCCTCCTTGGAGGGGAACTAACAACCTCCAAAGTGCATTTCCAGCTCATTCTTTGGACAGTTTTTCAGTAGTCTGATCTGACTCTAATGTCCTCACCTCCCCCCTCTTTTTGCCCCTGGCTTTCTGGAGGAACACAGACTAAATCCTCTTTCTCCCTTCCTATGACCACCATCCAGTTCCAAACTCTGGGTGTCATGTTGCTTGTTGGCCTTCTCTCAGATGCCAAACCCACACCTACATCTCTTGCCTGTCTAACATGTTTCTCACCCCTTAGTTTCATAGGAGGTATTTCCAAATGGTTGTTTTGAACAAGAAACTATTTTAGCTGAGATCTGTCCAATGTTGAATATAATGGAATTATTATGTCTCAAAGTCTGCACAAGTATACTTCCATTGGGGGTACTTGGATGGCTCAGTCAGTTGGGTGTCCAATTCTTGGACTGTTGATTTCAGCTCAAGTCATAGTCTCAGGTTTGTGGTCTAGCCCCAGGTTGGGCTCTGTACTCAGCAGGCAGTCTGCTTGCAGATTCTCTCTCTTTCCCTCTCTCTCTGCCCCTCCTCCTGCTCATAGGCATATGCACTCTCCCTGATTTTCTCTTTCTCTCTCTCTCTCTTTTTAAAATAAATAAATATATTGTGTGTATATATATATATATATATATATATATATATACATATACAATACAATATATATACAAGCAGTGGACAAGAAGGCAGCTGGAGCTGGCAAAGTCACCAAGTCTGCCCAGAAAGCTCAGAAGGCTAAATGAATATTCTCCCCAATACCTGCCACCCCAGTCTTAATCAGTGGTGGAAGAAAGGTCTCAGAACTGTTTGTGTCAATTGGCCACTTAAGTTTAATAGTAAAAGACTGGTTAATGATAACAATGCATCGTAAAACCTTCAGAAGGAAAGGAGAATGTTTTGTGGACCATTTGTGGTTTTTTTCGTGTGTGTGTGGCAGTTTTAAGTTATTAGTTTTTAAAATCAGTACTTTTTAATGGAAACAACTTGACCAAAAATCTGCCACAGAATTATGAGACCCATTAAAACAAAAGTTTAATGAAAAAAATATATATACACAATATATATAAGTATATAATATATATAATTATACAAGTATATATATATATATATAATTTTATATACTTCCATTGATACAGGTCTCTTTTACCTCCACTACTTACTATTCCATAGATCTTTTATTATTTTATCTTGTCACTTCATTGGGTCTTAGGAATTTTGTAATATCTGTTTGAATATTTTTAGTATATGGGTGACTAAGCTAATTAAGCTATTCGTGACTTCCTGACAAATGTGTTTTCACCATCTTTGACTACTTTCTTCAGGGAGATCTGAGATTGGGATGTGGTGGTATTGAAAAAAGTGGTGTCTTTGGTTTATTTGGGTTATTTTTGCTGCCACCTTCTGTCTTTATTTAATTGAGGTACAATTAACATACAATATTATATTAGTTTCATTACAACATAATGATTTGATATTTGCCTATATTGTAAAATTATTACCACAGTAAGTCCACTTAACATTCATCACCTTACGTGGTTATCAATTTTTTTCTTGTTATGAGAATTTTAATATCTACTCTCTTGGCAATTTTCAAATATCCAGTACAGTGTCATTAACCATAGTTGCCATGAAGGTGGTCGCTTTGATGTGTGCCATGCCAAGACACTAGATCATGTATGAAGAATCACTTAAAGGGTAATCTCTTTCTAAAGATGTTGCATCAGCTTTCCATAGTGAAATTAAATGAAAATATGTGTTTCTATACTGAAAACAACTTATTAAAAGCTTCTCTTGAAATGAGCCTTTCTCAATTCGCTGGTTCTCTGAGAGAGATATTAATGCTAAATGGCCTTTTGTGTTTCCCACCAAAAGTAATAGCTGGAAGAACTAAGGAACCCCTTGGATTGTTCAACAGTGATCGCAAAAGGATAACTATTATCATACTCACTTTATGGGCAAGGAAACTGAGGAAATGATGAGATGGCTAATTTACCTAGAGTTAAAGAGCTAGAAATTGACAGAGGCACTTGCCATGCTAGGTTTTAACAGGCTGTTTTTTCTCTACATGCCTAAAAAGGCTGCCCATTACCTTTTTTTTTTTTTTTTTTTCCATTTTATTCCCAGAACCTTACCAGGTGCTGGGTATATAGCAGACATTCAATGAACAGTTTATTGTGTGGCTGACTAAATAACCTTGATTCCTTCTTCTTCCTCTGAACTTCATTTTTATAAAGAAGACACTTATTCCTTATGTGTTGTGTCCTTAAAGATAAAACCACACTTGATAATACCATGTGCTTTGTTCTCCATAGGAATAGAGTTGTTAAGAAATGAAATCATTAACTATTGGCTAATTTACATGGCCTTCATCTACTGATAGTTCACTTTACCAATTTCTGTCTTATTGTTAAATTCAAAGTCTATTCAATGCAAATCACATGGGGACATGAAGAACTGTCTACATTTCAGTTCAATGCCCAGAAGTGTAAAGCCAATCCATATATCAAGAGAATACAGGTTAGTAGATAGGAAGTAAGGGCATAGATGAAGAGTAATTTATATTAATTGTCAGGCATAGACCAGACATTGTATAGACCAGATGACTAGTGATTTTCAGAAATGTTTCCATAGATTGGTAAGGCTGGCCCCATGTACATCTAGCCCTAGAGTCCGGTCAGTTAATATGCCAAAGACACTTGGGAGTAATAAGATTTAATAAACCAAATAACCTTCTTTAGTAGATGCTTATGTTGCTGGGGTGGTGTTGTAGGAGTAGTGATCTCAAAGATCAGGATATATATAAGGGAATAATTACTTTATGGTAGTAAATATTTCATTATTTTGTTGTTGTTCTCTATGGCATTTTGTTGATTTATTCTATATTTGACTAGTGGGTAAACTCTGTTATTAGAAGAAAAGCCCTTAAGAACAGTCTATCTGCTCTGAAAAGTGATTTGAAGTGTTACCAAAAAAGTTCACTGTACAACTACAAGGGAATTTCAAGTAATAAGTTGTATTACATGCATCATAAGCAAAACAGGCCATTTGAAACGTTCCATTCTTGATCAAAAAGTTTTTGAAAATGTATTGACATGGTTGACAAAGAAGAATCGGAGCAAGGAATTAATATTTGATTTTCATTACTCATAAGATAAGTGTGGTTCATTATATCTTGTCACCAATAATGATAATAAATCCTAAAACTATCAATCAAACAGTAAATAGTATAACATCTTAATTTGAGCTAAATATGTTTTAAACATCTACATTATTTATGAGCTTTCTGCTTGCTGGAAAATTTATCTGATTAGGGAAAATCCAGAGAGTTGCATTTTCTTGTTATTTACATTTTATTACAACCAGCAGTTGGCTTTAGGATTCCAAATGATAGAACTATAGAATATAAATGTGCTTTAGGGTATCTGAAAAGGGATGGGAAATTTTCTGGGAATACATTATCAAGTTATATTCAAATCACAGATTTTATTCCCTTTGCTAAAATTCCAGGCAGCAGAGAATCTGTGAAAATTGCCAATTCTGCAAAATCTCTTTAGAAGAAAACTGGCATTCCAATCCCAGCTTTCTACCAGCCAGGTTCAGTATTTTGACTAAGTCATTAACCTAGATGGACATGGTTTCTATATTTTTAAATAGATATTCTGGGCTAAATATTTTTTACATTTTTTCCCCTGATGTAAACAACTGATTCCAACCAGTGTTTCAGTTTCATACTTGAGAAAAAACGGCAGAGCAGTCTATAAGGTGGTAGGCAGGCCTCTAAGCTCCTTGAGGTAGATCTTCATCTGTGAAAGAATAATGGACCTTGATTTTATCCAACTTCAGGGAAGAGTGAGAGCAAATGGGGTAACAGTCATGCATGTGTCTTTACAGTGAAAAGTAGTGGCCAAGGACCTGCATGTAAAGGGCAGCAAAGCGCCCTTCTTGCTACTTTAGTATAGATGAATTTCATACTTAGAGATATTTTGTGCAAGCTTCTTGTTTTTAATAAAAATTATTGTATGTATGTGTATACATACACATGTACATATACACAATTGTACCACCAATCAAAGCTTCTGAGTTGATATAGCTCATCCCAAAGCAAAGAAACCTGTTTGTTTTTTTTTATAAAGATTTTATTTATTTATTCTAGAAAGAGAGAGAGAGAGAGAGGCAGAGACACAGGCAGAAGGAGAAGAAGGCTCCATGCAGGAGCCTGACATGGGACTCGATCCCGGGACTCCAGGATCACGCCCTGCGCTGAAGATGGTGCTAAACTGCTGAGCCACCCAGGCTGCCTGAAACCTGTTGTTTTATTTAACCGGCACAAAACTGCTTTTAACAAACATGCAGTTTCTGCTAGAATTTTTAAAAATATTTAAAAAGAAAAGTTTGAAGATTCTCTCACCGGTTTTGAAAACTTGGTAGGACATTGCAGTTACCGGCCTCAGGTGAGACCAAAATAATCATCCGGTTCTTTCCCTCTGGCAGGGAAAAGGGATTCTCTCTACCTAGGAAAAAAGTCTCAATGGAGCTGTAGATCACAGGCATAGCAAAGGTCTGTTAAACTTTGTATTGTAGTGGGTAAGACATCCTTTCACTCTCTGGCCCCCACCCCATTTTCATTTTCTTCTACAGGGAGTTCCAAATTGGAGCTGAGAAGTAATAGCACCTTGAATCCTCCACGCACTATGTCTGGGAGACCAAGTCACTAAGCTATAGGTATTAGGTGCTTTCTCTATGTGGATCTGTAACCTAACTGCATCTCAGGCAAGCTCCATTTATGAATTCAAAGTGCTGCCACATTACAGAGTTTACCGTCAGAACCAGAATGCACACGTATGGCTGAGCCATTTTGCTTAGTTAACAGGGTCCTTCCTCATTTAAAGTCTCTTACTCAACGTGTGGCCTGGGACCAGCAGCACTGGTACACCTGCAAGGTTAAATATGCAGAATCTCAGGTCTTACCCCAGATCTTCTCATCCCCAGGTGATTGGTTTGAGCATTAGAGAGAAGAGGTAGTGATTTAGAACACTTGTTCTAGATCCTGGCCACATTTCAGAACAATGGAAGAACTTTTAAAAAAAAACTGATGCATGGGTTGCATCTACAGAGACTGATATACTTGGTTTGGGATGTAGCCTGGGCATCATGATTTTCAAAGCTCCCTGGGTGATTCTAATATGCAGCAAAATTTGAGAACCATTGAATTAGACTACATAACAATGCATAATGGAAGAATTCATCACCCTGAGTTACCCAGCCTTCATTTTCCATAACTCCTGTGTTACCACCCACTTGTTTTATTAGCCTGTGTTACCTTCTTCTGTGGTGATTACCCCTGTTACTCCTCCTCCTACCACAACTCAGGTCTGACGCTATCTGCCTTTCAAGAAAAATTCACCTCCAATATCTTCTTCCCCCAGGCCATGTTTTCCATACCTCCTTTGAAACCCACATCACTTTGCCTTTAGCTTTTTTACTGAAACTACAGTTTTTAAAAAATATTATTCATGAGACACACAGAGAGAAAGAGGCAGAGACACAGGCAGAGGGAGAAGCAGGCTCCATGCAGGGAGCCTGATGTGGGACTTGATCTCAGGACTCCAGTATCATGCCCTGGGCTGAAGGCAGGTGCTAAATACTCTGAGCCACCCTGGGATCCCCTGAAACTACAGTTTTTCACACAGAAGTCCAGTCATTTATACACATAACTTATCCTTTCTCCTAAGCTATGAGCTTCTGGAGGGCAGAAGCCATACCTGATTCACCTTTGTAATTCTTAGGATCTAGCAAGACTGGGTAATGTGTGCATAGAACGGAGATGGGAGCAGAAGACAGGCAGCCCAGATACGCTCTCTTCAAATTAGTTGGGTAAGATGGGCCCACAAAGAATGTATGGCTAGAATCTAAGGCTTTGATGAAATAGAGGAGAGAGCTTTGTAAACCACATCAGAGGATGAACAATGGGGATACAAATTGATAGAGGGATGGAGGCAAGAAAGTAGTGATTATATCCAGTGAGCACTAAGCATCGTTTTCTGAAAGGAGGAGAAGGCAGAGAAGTAGATTGTAGAGTAGAAATGAGGGAGTAGGAGAGAAATGAGGAATTCAAGTTACTCAGAGAATTTTAGCATCCCAGCATGCTGGTGCAGGCGGTCATTGAGTAAGTGTGGCTCAGTTCTGCACTGACTTCCATTGTTCCTTTCAGTCTTCTCAGAAGTGATCCCCTTTCATGCCTGAATGAGCCAGCATGCTCAGATAGCGGATGTGAGTCGACGCACAACATGGATGCTTGGTTAAGCTCTTAGCTGTGTTTAGTTCATCTTTCAGTAGATCTCTACCTCTTAGTGCATGTCAGCATTGCAATTTATGCCCATTCCATATTCATGCTTGGGATTTATATCCCATTTCCTCCAAGAAACTTGAAGTACTTTACAGAAGGGAGGATTGATTCTCTGAGGCAATTGCATAAGTTGCTGTAGAAGCAGGAATTGTCATAAAAGTGCACAGGTGAGTGAGGCCTCCAGGAAAGGACCAGTAAGGTGGCAAGTTAAGAGGCAGATGGGCAGTAGAGTATTTGAGAAATGTACTTGCTTAATTTTGTTCCAAGGGACCCATGGTTTAGACCAGAGCCTTAGGCCCCAGCCATGGTTAAAAACAGTGTATTTCATCAAAACGTCCTCTCAGCAGCCTTTCTCTTATTGAAAAAAATGTGGCTGGCTCACAGGAAGCCAGATATAGAACTGGCTTAAAGGACAAATCATGGAAGGCATGGTGCTTTCCATACCCTTTTACACTCTAATCAAATGCCTGAACAGAAGGTCTCCTAGGCCACTCCTAACCCTTGAGGAGCTACTCCCAGTATAATATCATGTCAAAGACATTCTATCAGGGACAAAGAATATAGTAATTGGCTTCTTAAATTTGTAAAGCCAAGACAGAGATATCTTAAATTTTCTACTTGGCATCCAATAGTAAAAAGTAGAAAGTAGTAAAAAGTAAAAATAGTAAAAAGTAGAAAGCATGTATTTAAATTTCATTTCTATTACTTGTTGGGTTTCCTTGTTTATAAAATAAGAATCATCATGGCTGCCCAACTGGTATGTGTGTGTGTATGTGTATGTAAATTGAAAAAATATATAAAATGCATTAACATGGGGTCTGGCATAGAGAAGGTACTCAACAAATGTTTAGTTGTTTGTTCCCTCTTTCCTTCCCTCACTTTTATTCCTATGACAGTCTTCTTAAAATCTCAGGGCCACTTGACGAGATGAGCACTGGGTGTTATTCTGTATGTTGGCAAATTGAACACCAATAAAAAATAAATTTATTATTAAAAAAAAAAAAACCTCAGGGCCAGAGAGCCTACAAGTCAATGGCAGATAGATGGCTTGAGAAAAATCAAGTTTCCATGGAGTGGTTGGCAGCTAAGAAAAGAAGAGAGGCCAGAGATAGAAAACAAACAAACAAACAAATATGGGAGTGTGGTCATTCTGGTGATGGCTTTTGCAAATAGAATTTTTGAGCAGTCAAGTATCCTAGCATAGAATTTCCTTCCCAACCTCAACATACACACACTTAGGCCCCTAACAATTAACCCTCCCCTTATTGCTCTCCTTCCGCCTACCCATTACCTATTCAGCTTCCTTTTTCAATCTGGGACATTAAAACTGAGGGCAGCTTTCCCCTTCCTCTAAAGTCTGTCTCCCTCCAACCCTTTCAAAGAAGAGAAGATGAAGGGCAGATACTTTTGACATGCCCTCAAGCCACCCAAAGGACTCTTTAATCCACCCCCACCAGCACCCCTCCCTTCCCCACCCCACCCCAACCTTCAATAAAACAGAAGAAACAGAGTCTTAAGATTGGTGGGAAAAGTAGAATGGGCCAAGGGGGCCATATTGTATTGTGAGATCTGAGTACCTGCTTCAGTTACAACAGAGTCTCAGGATTCATGGGCTCCCAGAGGCAGAGCAGCCTGGACTGGGTGCTGAAGTGAAAAGCAGGAATGGAGTCACAGCTTAATTAGGAAGGCCTTTTTCCCTCATCTCTACAATGAGTGGCAGATGAGAGATGGGTCCCTGGATTGCCAAAGGAAGGGTTTCATTTGTTTGTCCATTGGATTTTGTACTGATTGAAGAACAAGCCACCTTCAGTGGGAAAGGTTTTTGCATTTTAGGAAAAAAAAAATCAGTATTTGGGACATCCCACATATTGATGCAATACTGCTGGCAGTTTCCTTACTTGAATGTATATGTCAGGTTCAGCGGATATGCCACCTTCCTCTCAAGCCCTGTCCTGAGTTCCCAGATAAAACAGTTTCTTCTCTTCTGTGATGTTAGTGCACTTGATCTGCACTTCTTCCAGGACTGTTATAGCACTTTCTATCATGTGTTCTGCTTATGTAGGTGACCTGTCACTTTGTCCTGAGGGTAGAAATCTTGTCTGGCTTATCTTTGTATTTCTCATAAGACTAAGTAAAGTGACAAAACAATGGCAAAAGAGAATCATTTCTTTGACACCTGTAGGAGCCCACTGTTGTATAGACTATCTAAAGCTCATATCATTCTACCCAAAGTTAGATTTACCACCTAATGCCAGTAATCTTAACAAAGTAGAATTACTGTTCTGTGTCCTCTGTTTATGAGTTCTCATGTGATGTGAGCTTCTTTACAACTTCTTCCTCACACCTTTATGATCAACTGAAGTCTCACTTCAATCCCCTTTCTCTCTCTGCAGACAGGCTTGGCTTCCCTCATAGCCAGACTTCTCAGAGGAGTTGGGTATGTTGCCTGTCTTAATTTCCTCATTTTTCATAGGCTTTTCAACACTCCCTAATCTCACTTTAGCTCCCACACTCCTAATGACATTAAATAAAATGGCCTGTTGGCAACATTCAACTCTATTTATCAGTGCCCTTCTTCTTGAAACACTTGCTTCTCTTAACTTCTGTGACACTCTACTAGATTTCCATTCACGTCTCTGACTGATCCTTGGTATTCTCCACTGCTTCATCATCTTTGCTTCATCTTCAAATGCTGGATCTAGGCCTCCATCTTGAGCCCTCTTCCACTTTATGTTCTCTTCTGACTTTCATGGGTATCTAAGGCTGAAATAACATACAACACACTACGTCTGCACTTAAATCTGTGTCCTGAGCCAATCCTTTATTGAGATCCAAATCTGTATACCAGTCTCACCAGCTGCTCAATCTCAACATTTTTTTTTAATCTCAACATTTCTAAAGTTGAACTTGTGATCTCTTTCATAAAATAAAAGTCCCCCTTTTGTATTCCCCAACTGGAGAATTGTGGACATGTGCAGTCTATACTTCTCTCCATAGGACTTAGGCACAATATTAATAAAATAATAAATTATAAGTTAGCTATTAAATACCTGGTTCCCCCAATAAAATGTAAGCTCCCTCGGGAGAAATTATATCTTTGAGTAGTTTTTTGTTTTATGAATGAGTCAATGGGCAAATTAGTGAATACATGAGTGAATGAATAAATGAATTTGGCTAGAAGACCTTCCCAGCCCAATCCAGCCCAGCATTAAGAAATTATTAATTCTCTGATAGAAATAGAGAATAGATTGGTGTTTGCCAGGGGGAGGGAGGGAGGATGAGAGATGTGAATGAAGATGATCCAAAGGTACAAACTTCCAGTTAGGAGATGAGTAAGTTTGGGGGATGTAATGCACAGCATGATGACTATAGTTGATAATACTCTATTGAATATTTGAAAGTTGCTGAAAGAGTAGATCTTAAAAGTTCTCTCCACACACAAAATATTATAACTGGGAGGTGATAGGTATGTTATCTAACTTTTTGGGTAATCATTTTGCAATATATTCATTGTATATCATGACATTGTATACCTTACCTCAACTGTATTTCAATAAAGCTCAAAATAAAAAAGAATTTATGAATTCTCCAGTGGGGAACTGCTCTTGAATGCATGCTTCAGAAAAAAAAAAGAAATGTGAGATATATACTATTAATAAAGTGTGAACAAATAAATAGGGAAAGATATTTATCTAAAGGAAAATGTTTGGGTACAGAAATCAGAACTCTAGATGTAGATTATAAACTTCATATTGCTTCCAGAGCCTGTTGGTTTGGGATTTTTCCACTTCAGAGTGAACTTCACATAGTGGCCTATTTCACAGGCAGGGATGTGGCTTTTCCAACAGTTAAGGGAACTGGTCCACACAGCTGTATCTACAAACTGACAACTCCCTTAACTTATCCCTGGCAATTAAAAAGAAACTTGCCTTTTTAGTAAATCTACTCATTACTTGATTAAAACTATTTTTTTAGAAGAAGATATTTTTTCTTTAAAATACTGATAGAGATTAAGATGGCATACTTAAAAATCATCCAAGCAAATAAACCTTCTGGAACTTTTTTTTTCTTTTTTGTGAGTTTTTATTGAAATTGTAGTTAGTTAACATCCAGTGTAATATTAGCTTCAGGTGTACAATATAGTGATTCAACACTTCAATACTTGCTCATCACAAGTGCCCTCTTTTATACCCATCATCTATGTAACCCATGACCCCACCCACCTCTCCTCTGGTAATCGTCAGTTTGTTCTCTATAGCTGAGAGTTGGCTTCTAGGTTTGCCTCTATCTTCTCTTTTCTATGTTTCAAGTTTTTATTTAAATTCTAGTTAGTTAACATATAATGTAATATAGGTTTTGGGAGTAGAATTTAGTGATTCATAACTTAAGTATAACACCCAATGCTTATCACAAATGCCCTCTTTAATACCCATCACACATTTAACCCATCTCTCACCCACCTCGCTTCCATTAACCCCCCCCCGCCCCGCACACACACACACAGTGGGATATTACTCAGCCAATAAAACAAGCGATATCTTGCCATTTGCAATGAATGATGTGGATGGAGCTAGAGTGTATTATGCTAAATGAAGTAAGTCAGTCAGAGAAAGACAAATACCATATGATTTCACTCATATGTGGAATTTAAGAAACAAAACAGACGAACATAGGGGAAGGAAGGAAAAAAAAGAGGGAGGCACACTACAGAAGAAGACGATTAACTATATGGAACTTTTTTCACAAGTCTTTAGGTGTGGAAATTTAATAGTGTAAAATATCCTCATGAAATTTAAAAATGAGTTCTCATGTCATAAACACTCAATAAAGTGAGTGTGTAGAGTATTGTATTGGGCATTTCCCCAAATTCTCTTTTACCCAATGCTTTCTATTAGCATCAATGACAAGATTGCCATCCTGTAATACTCTACTTTTTGAGAGCAGGTTATGGATTTCTACTTTTAGGTCCTCCATAGCACAAGCACTTTGCTTTTCAAAGAGTAGAACTAAGTGGATATTTGTTAAAATCAATGTTCTCAACAAATATGGTTTTTATGAGGTAGTTCTGCTTCTGCCCATCCCTATAACTCAGGCTGTCACTAACCACAGACTGACCCCTGAAGGACGTTTTATTCAGGTCTATCATCTTTACAGCATTGCATGCATTGGACTTCACCAGATTCTCTATCCCCATCAAGCCATATCCCTCCCTGAGCCTTCTGAAACATTTCCTGTGAAGTGCTAATAGAATGTACCCTATAAGAATATGGTAGTTGCTAATGGTTTCATTTTATTAGCTTCCCAATTAATATAGTTATAACTAGTTTTTATTAATAATAATGTAGCAACAATGACAATAGTTACCATTTATAAAGGAGGGTGTGGTACATGGTATATGCACACTAATCATTGAAGTATTATAATTGCCAATGATGACCATTGTTATTAGTATTGAGCTTGTACTGAACTGGACTTTTTTTTCTCCTTTTTTTGGTATTATCTCAAGTAAGCTATGGAATGATAGTTACTTACTTTATGTCCAGGAGTTGATTTGAAGAAAATAAATCATGTGTGTAGGGGTGTATGTGTGTGTGTGTGTGTGTGTGTGTACATTCATGTGTGTTTCTCCTGATTTCAAAGCAATTAAAAAGCTTTATAGAGTTGGTGGTTAATGATGTAGGCTTAGCATCCAGCTCCCTGGGTTCAAATCCAGCTAACTTCTGTGACCTTAGGCAAGTTATTTAACCTGAGTCGTAATTTTCTCATTTGAAAAAGGAATGATTATAGCCCCTAACTCAGAATGTTAAGGATTAAGTGACACAGTAAAAGTCTATTTTGTTACATTATAGCATTCACTAATGTATGTTATTTGGTTTTAGTATTATCAATTTTTCAAAAAGAACTAGAAGAATAAAGAAAAGCAAAAAAGAAAACTTGTCACATTTAATGCCTTTAACCATTATTAAATTTCTAGACTATATACTTTTCATCTTTTCCTGTTTGTATGTATGCCTAAGTATGTTCAATTTTTATAAAATTAGAAATTATTTGTTACCACTTAATAATTTGCTTTACCAATTTACTTTTTCTGTGTCTAACATAAAGTCTTGTATATAGCAGTATCAATTGCATATGAGCCCATTTATATGTGTTTTGTAATTTATTCACTGGATATTTAGATTTCTTTGACTTTTTCACTCTTATAAACAACAGAAATCTGATGTAACCTGAATATACATGTTTTGGTATATGTTTGATTAATTTTTGGCATAAATTTGTAGGCAACCATTTAATAAGCTATAGAATATTTAAAAATTAATACTTTCATTAAGACTTTAATTTCATTTCCATCAATAGTATATGAGGCTTTTAGTTTCTATATAATATTGCCAAGCCTGGGTAGTATATATGCATGTATTTTTTATTTTGCCTAATCTAATGGCTTCTGTGCAATATGGAAAAGTCATTTTAATTCTGAGCCTAGGTTCCCAACCTGTAAGATTAACTAATGGGTATAAAATTCAGAAATATAGTCACAGGTCATAAAGTTTATATTGATTCCAGAGCCTGTAAATGCTCAATATTTGAATGTAGCTCGAATGGGAAAGGACTGTGGTGAAGTTGAGTTAACACCAGAAGATAATTTTTATTGCTATTTGCTAAAATGTATGCTTCCTAAGAGTGGAGATCTTTGTTTTATTCACTGATGTATCTTAAGCACCTAGCATGGAGCCTGACACATTGTAGGGGTTAAATAATAAATGTCTATTAAATGAACATATAAACTGGATGAAGCTGCCCTACACCTATCAAGAGGCTGCATGACCTGGTTACTGGCTGAATACCCTTCCCAGCATGAGTGCGAGTAGACTGCCATGATTGAGGCCTCTGGTACTTGCGTGTTCCCAGTAACCTTTGCTGTGTCCCGTGACGTAGCCTTTCTCAGATGTGTTAACACCTCCAGCCTAATTAAGATTCAGCCTCCCGAGTATAGTCCACACTCTTCACAGTAATGTTGCCCACCTACTCAAACCCCTATGTTTTAATAATTACAACTCAGAGGCTTGTATTATTTCCAAGTTCTTAAGGATACTCCATTGTTGTGCCTTTGTACAATCCAGGACAACCGCCTAACAGGATAGTGGTGATTATATTATATGGGATAATATATAATGTAAAATATAAAACTATTCATCTATGCAATATTATGTGGTGGTTAAAAGCCTGGGCTCAGGAGCCAGTTCTCCACAGTTCAAATCTGGATTTTGCCACTTAATAACTGTGTAATCTTGAACAAGTTACCTGATGACATTGTGTTCAGTTTTCCAATCTGTAAAGTGCAAATAGTACGTTCCTCATAGGATTAATGTGTGGATTAAATCCATTAAAGTTTGTGAAGAAATATAAAAAGTAAGTAAATATTACCTATTTTGATAAATATTATTAGCAATAATAATAACCTCATTGAGATTGTACTCTGTGCCAGCAACCAAATGTATATTATCTCAGGCAATCCTTAAAACAATTCTATGGGTTATTATTATTATCACTATTTCATTAGTAAGGATATTGAGGCTCAGAAAATTTTAGTAACGTCCTAAAACCATATAGCTGGTGAGTTGTAGAACCTAGATTAAATGCAGATGTGTCCAAAATATTTTCTCATGGAGAAAAAGTTTTTAACAGAATCTGAAACATCTGCATTCTCATTAACATTATAATTTCTAATATCTCTTTTCTACCCTTTTTAGCCATGCTCACAACCTTAGAACATTTTTTAAGAAATTAACTTTCAAAGCATGTAAATATTTAAACACCCATCTATTGATCTGAGGATCTACAATTTCTAAGGACTCTTAGAGTCACTTATAGTGATTTACTTTGGTCCTGTTCAGAAATCTCTGTACTTCCTCTACTAGGATTTTGAAAAAAATCAGTCAGTTAAATAAATACAATTTAAAAGCTGTAGGGTGGCAAATAATGACCAAGACAGACAAGCGGTGTTCCATGATGTGAGCTTGGTAAGCTTATAATCTCATGAAAAGAATAGCTACCCTTGCAAGATTAAAACATAAACCTTTCAGGATTCATTTTCAACAGTGTATTGAAGTTATAGGAGCTCTAACCTGACAGTGATTCTGTACCCAATGTGGCAGTGTCTTGACACTAGCAGTAGTATATATTGTAAAGTAACTGGTTGGCTGGGTGTGCTGTGTGTGACCAATATCTTTCTCACTGGAATGACAGACTTGAAATTTGAACACTTTTCAGGCATGCAACCACACAAAACAATAAAACCTGAAAAGCAACCCATTAACAGATGTTAACCTGGCTGCTCTATTTGTAGATGTAATTTGCTATGACATATTTGACAGATTATTTTATATCCTTGAGATTTATATATTCTATAAAATGTTCTGTTACTTTTTGCTAGATGATTGAGTTGGAATATTTGGTAAAAGTGTCTTTCATCCTCAAGAGTTTAGATAATGTACTGAGAGCTAGCATGGCCATGAATCGGCAGAGTGGTGGTAATTTATGCATGATGCTTATTCAGGAAGCACATTAGGATGTTAGCTATGATAGCATGGGTTTGCACAAGATTCAATTTGATGTTTGAAGATCTTATTTTTCTCTTAACAGGTTAATTATGTATGGCTTTGTGAAAGCTATGGTATATGCTGGCCAGTTGAAAAATGGAGACTTCCATTTCACTGACTGCTTGTTTTTTGGTTCACTGATGTCTGCTACAGATCCAGGTAATTGCTCAGATAGTATTTTTTTTTTCATTTAAGAATCAAACATTTAAATTAAATGTTTCTCTAAAGATTATCATCTGTGTCCACATCATAATAATTCCTTATTTCTCTTTGCTTGCAGTTGACACATATGTTAGTGACTAAAAAAAGAAAGGAAAGAAATAGGTGAATATTCTAATGGCTTTCAAAAAATGGATCTGAAAGCAATTTCAGTAGTGGGAATTTCAGAATTTAAAATTCATTATAGCTTATTTTTCTAGGATGTATAGCTGTTTTGATCTGATTGTCTTAGTTTTTTCTCCAACGTCTTCTTTCAAAAGTGATCTCTTGAATTAAATGGTAAAACAATACTTTTGAAAAGATTGTTTACTATGGAAATTTTCAAACACATGAAGAGTAAGGGGAATAATAAAAAGAATTGTCATATACCCTTCAGCAATTACCAAATATGGCCCATATTTTTGTCTATACCCCCCTACACTCCTTTTATCATGACTGGATTAAAGTAAATCTCAAACAGTATATCATTTTATTTGTAAATATTTTGAAAAATGAGCATTGACATTATGAAACCTAAAAATACTTATAATTATTCTTTAATATTACCAAAGAGCTATTATCTGTTCAAATATCCCCAATTGTCTTTTTTATCATTATCATTATTAGTTTGTGTAATAGTTTGTACAAATAGGGGCAAATAAGGCTACATTTTACAATTGATTAATATGATTATTGAGTCTCTTTTAATTTATATGTTCCTCCTCCATCTTCTATTTTTGTCAGTTATTTGGGGAAAAATAGGCAGTTTGTTTTGTGATTGAACTGAATATGGCTCCTTAAAATGTTCCTCTATACCATATATTTTTTGTAAAACTGATGGTTAAATCTAGAGGCTTAAGGAGATTCATGTTCTTTCTGGGAAAAATTACTTTATAGATGGTGCCGTGAGTTTCTATAGCAAAACATCACATAGTGATTAGTGACTTAGCTGTCAACCTGACTCATCACACTATTTTACAGTTTCTCCAACAAAAACCACCAGAACACACCTGTGGCTAAACAAGATGTGTTTATTACATGTTATGATGAGAGAAAATGAACCCCAGAGGAAACACTGGGACCTTTCAGAGGGTGTTATAAAGGACTTATTATAGGCTTGGGCTTATGTTTATGATTTTAGGGAAGGTTTAAGGAATTGGAGCTTTGCTCTGGAAAAGATGCTATCAGGAAGTGGCAGTGATTGGGCATTTTATTAAGTCTTATGCAGAATGAGGGAAGACTGGATTGAGCCTAAAGTTAAAATTGGTAAAGAAGTAGTGAACTCTTAAAATAGCCAGAATAGGGGGATATTTGGTCAATTTTGTGGTTTGGACAATGTTCATTATTTCTGTTGAAACATATTATGCAGTAGTTTTGTTTTTGTCTTTTTTTTTAATATATTTTTAATTTATTTGACAGAGAGAGAGAGAGAGAGAACACAAGCAGGGGGGAGAGGAAGGCAGAGGGAGAGGGAGAAGCAGGCTCCCTGTGGAGCCTGGGATCATAACCTGAGCTGAAGGGAGACACTTAACTGACTTAGCCACCTAGGCACCCCTTTGTCTCTCTGGGGTTTTGTTTTTGTTTTTGTTTTTGTTTTTGAGATTTATTTATTTGACAGAGAAAGAGAAAGAGCTGGGGGAGAAGGCAGAAGGAGAGAGAGAGAAACTCTCAAGCAGACTCCCGACTAAGTGTGGAGCCCAATGTGGGGCCCTGAGATCATGACCTGAGCCAAAATCAAAATTCAGATGCTTAACCAACTGAGCCACCCAGATACTCGTTTTTGTCTTGATCTGTCATAGTCACAGAGTGACCTTGTCTGATACTGTTCTATGAAATTATCTGTGTATGCAGAACACCAAGGTTCAGATAATAATACTAGGTCAGCCCCCAAATGTCAGGGGCTGTTTTGTCTTTCTTAGGATAGCCTCTGACCAGTGGTATTGGCACCATGTGTTTGCTTGTTGTAAATGCAAAGTCCCAGGCTCAACTCCAGATTTACCAAATTGGATTCTAGAATTTAAAAGGGAAGCATTAGGGATCCCTGGGTGGCGCAGTGGTTTGGTGCCTGCCTTTGGCCCAGGGCGCGATCCTGGAGACCCGGGATCGAGTCCCACGTCGGGCTCCCCGTGCATGGAGCCTGCTTCTCCCTCTGCCTATGTCTCTGCCTCTCTCTCAATCTCTCTCTCTCTCTCTCTCTCTCTCTCTCTGTGTGACTATCATAAATAAATAAAAATTAAAAAATAAATAAATAAAAGGGAAGCATTACCTTTTAGAATTCTCCATTTTAGCTAATGATTTTAGTATGTATTGATGGCTACTGCTTAGTTAGCCCAGTATTAATTAAGGGTTACAAGCTAGTAGTATGCTAATTCTAGCTGATGTTTATATTTATTGGCCAGTGCTCTCGTATAAATAACTATTTAAGTACCCCATAATGTCATTTGAACAAAAAAGCAGGATAAATGATTGATTCTTTCCCTTTATTTACCAATTTTCAAAATAATGAGTTGTTTCCTTGGCATCCTCCACATATGATCAAGGATATTTTTCTTTTTTAAAGTATTATTTCAATACATGGATTTTAACATGGCTGACATGTTTCTATCTACTGCTGTCATTATTCTTTTTGATGTTCAGAATACTCCAACTTGATAACTGAGAACTTCTTCAAGTTTCTCCTATTTCCTTTTGTCATGACCCCATGGGTCTTTCATAGCTTTTTTGTCGTTGGGTAAGACTAGATGTTCCAACTTTAATTCGTGTGTTTCCTGCACCCTTACTTAGAACCAGTCATTTCTCCCAGGAGCCTTAGTTCTTTATAAGAAGGAAATTTATTTGGAGACCAAAATTTGGGAATTAGGGGTTTTCATTGGTACTGGATTGGTCATTGTTTCTAGATATTTTTACTTGTTTTAAAGGAGAAATAATATCAAAAATGTATATTAATATTTTCAGCTCAAATTTAAGATTACAGAAATTTTACTTAATTGCCTTAAATTTTTATTTTATTTTTTCTTCTGCCTACTTTTCTTCTTCCTATTACATATATAATTTCTTATTTCCTTAAAATAAATATTTTCAAAATTATAATATGCATATTATTATTTAAAAATATGATTATTGAAAACGCTTAAGATTTCATTGTGGTTCTTTTTAACATTTGGATATATCTAACTGGGATGAACAGTTAAAAATTACTGTTCTAAGAGCTCTTGAAATAATTCCTCTGTTTATTGTATATTGTGAATATACAATAATGTTCATTTGTTTCATTTTGTTTTTAACTTTTATTTTAGAATTAAATAGCTACAGAAGTCCAAAATGAAAATCCTAGAACCAAACAAGAGACATTGAGCTTCTATCCCTGTCCCCTCTACCCTAACTTTCCAACCATTTTGGTTGGTTTTTCTTAAAAAACTTCTACTTAAAACTTCTACTTTTAATCTAAGTCAATACACAAACATAAACATACTCTCCTAAATGTTACTGTACACGTTTCCTCACTTGATTCTTCTTTAACAATATTTTAGAGAATAGTCCATAGCAATATGTAAAGCTCTCTCTCTCCTTGTTTTTTATAACCCCTTTGTACTCCATGGATTATTCAACCAGTTATTTGTTGACAGACATTTACTTTTTTTCTTGTCCTTTGCAATTATGAATGGCATTGCAACTATTAACACTAAAATAAATACCTTTCCACATTTTTACAGTGTTTTAGAACTGGGATAGATTTATAGAAACAAATTAGGAGGTAAGTGCATTTGTAATTTTCCTAGATGCCGAATTCTTCTCCATAAAGTTTGTGTGATTTTGCATTTATAACAGCAACATATGACAGTACCTATTCTTTACAGCTTTTCCAATGCCGAATTCTATCACAGTTTTGGATTTTTACTTATATAGTTGGTGAGGATTTATGTCTCCGTCTGGTTTGACTTAATACTTCTCTTATTATGAGTAAGGTTAAATATGTGTTCATACGTTTAAGAGACATGTGCTTTTATTTTTTTTTCTGAAAATGAACCATTTATAAGATGGATTTGCTCTAGTAGGGTTGTTAATTTTTATTTTTCAAGTTTTAGAGGACTTTAAAATATTAGAGATATTAACCTTTTGTCTATAATACAAGTTATAAATATTTTTCCAAGTTTTTTATCTGTTTTTTATTTTGTTTATGCTATGAAGGAGGAAAAATAATATTTTAATGCATGATGTTGACTCATTTCCTGGAAGAAGATGAAATAAAAGTAAGAGAAAAAAAAAAAGAAATAAAAGTAGGTCTCAGATTAGGAACTCACGGTGTAGATTAGAGGATCAGAGCCCCAGAGTCATGTAGAGGTACAGACTGCTTCTTCAGGGTTAGAGATGACTCAACTCCCAGATCATTGCTGGGAGATCTCATGCTACACTCTCACAGCTCCAGGGAAATGTAGAAGTTCCATGGTAGCAGTGGGAAGCATGAACTCAAAATGAGATATTTTCAACCTATTAGTGATTTCTAGTTACATAGGGTTAGTCTTTTCTGCCCATATATTGACATTTTGCTTTTAATGGTCAGGTCCCATTTCATGTCACCTTTGCACAAATCTGCATGTTAAAAAGCATTGTATCCACAGTTTCTCCATCCTAGTGCCAAAGGCCAAGTTTGTTGCATCCTACTGAGTGATTCAGTCAGCTCCAAGCACAATTGTATTTTGTTAAAGCTTTAATTCTTCTGTGGCTGGTGATATCCCTGAGGTTATGTTTACATGACACAGGAAAATTGATCGAAATAGAAAAATAAATCCAACTTGGTAAGATGGGTATTTATCTGCATTGTGTCAAACAATTGGGCTGACTAAACTTAAAAAAAAAAACAAAACAGAATTGACTCACAGCCATGAAAAGAATCCTGGGAACCAAATCTACTTTCTAAGTCTGGCACAGACAAGCTGTGCAACTTTGGGCACCATTTAGCCTTTCTAGATTTTATGCGTTCTTGGAAGTGGAAGATATTTGATCTCATTTCTCCCAACCCTTTCATTTTACAGATGAAGAAACTGACTTTTCATCTGTAAAATGAAAAGTTTTGACTAGAGCCCTTTCCAGCTGTAACATTCCCTGTTTCTTATTTCTATAAGATTGGTTTTCATTTTAAAACAAGCTTTTGTTTTAAAGAACATTAAAAATCAACCCAAAGCCCCTCCACTCAGGCATTCTTGGGTTCCAATACTGATTCAGCAAATGTTAGAGAAGATCTTACGTAGTAGAGACCCACATGTGAACAGGAAAAAGCTTTCTTCTTTTACTGGGAGCTAATTGTTATATTAAAACACGCTGAACCTACTCTGCAATTTAAGATCTTCAACAGCCTTAAAACACCTAGTTAATCTTACCCCACAATTATTCATTTATTGTCTAAATTATTGTGACTCACTAATTTATGAAAGAAAACCTGTGCTCCCCAGGTCTGACTTTACTTGGCCTTCTTTAAATTAATTCTTTCTCATTTAGCCTTAGCTAAATCTTAGCCAGGTGTTATTAACTATTCATATTTTTCTTTTATAGACACATATTTAGACTTAAACCTAATTCTTCTTGCATGTTTGACTCTCCTCAGCCAATTTTCCATTTACCTCCAGTTAGGATGATTTGACTATTATTTAATTGATTTAATTTCCTCTTGTCCTCACCAACAAAGATCCTGCTGATGATGTAAAGGTCAGCAACAGCACTTAACAGAAAGTGGATGATTAAAGGCAGAGCCCCCAAAGAGATCATGTATGGTAAATGGCAGAATTAGGAGAGGAGAGAAGTACTTAGACGGCTTAATCAATGAGTCCGCTCATCTTCAGGTATGTTCAGATAAAGGAAAGTAGGAGGGTAAGGAAGAAAAAAGAAAAGACAAACAATATGGCAACAACTAGAAATGTTGTTTTAGTTAATATTCTTCAATTTACAAATGATCAAAGCCCGTAAGGGAACCCTCTGACCTTATACTATCCTCCTGTCTCTTTCATCATTGACTTGGCTCCCAGTTTGGTAAATTTGACTACCCAAGATAGTGGATTTTTATTGATAAGTCTGAAATGTCCCTTTATATATGGGCTAGGTGAGATTGAGAGGTCCTTAAGGTGTACAAAGACATTTGGGAGTCCTGGTGTACCCAACACATCAATATTGTTGCTGCCTCAGCACATTTGCATTTGTTGTTTCTCCCTCCTTGCCTTCTTCAGGTATTTGCCCAAATGTTACCTCAGAGACCTTCCCTAACCATCCTATCAAAAATTGTACCCTGTCTCCTCTGCTACACGGTCACGCTAAAATCATGATGCAGCCCATCCCTTTTCCTTGCCTTACATTCTTGTACAGCACTAATCACTATTGATCTACTATTTATTTCCTTATTTTTTTGTCCCCATGAAGAAGTTTTTTTTGTTTTCCCCCACTTTTCACTCTTATATTTTTAGTATCTAGAACAACAGATTCTTAATAAATACATATTAAATTAATAAATTAATACATTTGTGAAAGAAACTGCTGGAGTAAAGTGTGAAGCTGAAAGGGGATCTTTTCTCAAATAGAATGTGAAGCACTTAGTATTCCAGATCACTCTTAGAGATTTGGAGTCTCATGACCCCAGGAGGGACAGTGACTCAAGATGAGGGTGGAACTCATGCACATGGCTGAACTTCCAACTGAGTGGCAGTGCTGGTTTCTGTCCTCCAAAAAGGATACGTTCAACTAAAACACAAATATGTGTCTTTCTTTGTGTCTGGCCATGCAGCCAATATTTTTTCTCCATGTTTACCAGTTGGTCAGTGGCTTAAAATTTTCTAGAGCACCAAGCCATAGACTGTAGACCTGCAAAAGCAGTTATAATAGTGTGGGAGTTTTTTGTTGTGTTTTTTGGGGGGGTTTGTTGTTGCTGTTTTTTAGTTTGGAAGATGTTCAAAATAGGAGCTTCCTTTAGGAAGAGGAAAAACTCAGCACATTACATTAAGTATTAATCACTCGGAAGATGCCAGAAACCCATCCTGGTATTTACAAGGCTGAGATTTCTTTCAAGGTCTGCAGGAAGCCACTCATTCAAGCACATTTGGGCTGTGCATTTTCTCACTTCATCAATTTCTCTGTTTCCTATTTGGATTAAAGTGTCTTCATTTTATATGATGCAGCTGCGTTGAGACTCAAATACAGCTGTGCTATTTTGAACTCCAGAAGTATTAGTCCAGTATTTAAAACTAGAAAATAATTCTTACTTCATAGGCTTGTCCTATTTTTTCCAAGAAAATGGTTGTCCTGATTTAGGTAACTTCAGATAGGGCTTGCTCAAAAATTGCTCTGTCCAATATGCTGGCTACAAACCACATATGGCTACTTGAAATGTGGCTACTCCAAATTGAAGGGCTATAAGTGTAAAATACACCATAGATTCAAAGACTTAATATGAAAGAAAGTACAATATCTCATTGATAATTTTTATGTTGATTACATTTTGAAATTATAAGACTCATTTCGTATTGAGTTAAAATATACTATTAAAATTAATTTTACCCATTTCTTTTTACTTTTTTAATGTGGCTACTAGAAAATTTAAAATTACACATGTGATTTACATTATATTTTTGTCAGACCATCCTGCTATAGAGCAATATAGACATGAGAGCTTTTTTCCACCTTTATTGAGATATTATTGACATATAACATATGTACATTTAAGGTATACAATGTGATGATTTGATACCCATATATATTGTAAAATGATTACCACAATAAAGTTAGTTAACATCTCTATCCCTTCACACAATTACCTCTGTGTGTGTGTGTGTGTGTGTGCACCCGTACAGTGTGTGTGGTAGCAACATTAATGATCTACTCTTTTAACAACTTTCAAGTATATATTATAGTTTTGTTAACTGTATTAACATGCTATATCTTAGATCTCTAAAACTTATTAATCTTATGGGTGGAAGTTGATACTCTTTGACCAACATCAACCCATTCCCCCCAGCCTCTGGCCACCAACATTCTGGTCTCAATTTCAATGAGCTCAGCTTTTTAATATTACATACAAAAATATGATCCCTAATAAAAATACCACAACAATTTTAAATTGAGTAGAAAAATTAAGCACAAATACAATGCACTGCACAAATTATGGCATTTTGGTGAAATATAGGCACTTTATTTCTCTGATTTTGAACTAATATGTCTGAAATTTTCTTCCTAATGTCTCTTTTTCCAGTCTTATTTTTCTGCTGTAGCACATAATAACCCATAAACTAGCTTCACCCATGCTTCAGAATCAAAGCAAAGAGAAACAAGATTAACTCTGTATGATTTAAATATCATATATGTGCCATTCAAAACTATAAATACTGCAACCTCTGACTTGAGAGAAACAGATTAAGTAAGTTCCTGTCCAAATGTCTCAACTGTGTTTATTCCCTTAGTAGAAACATAAATCACAAGTTCCTAAAATCTGACAATCTGAGTTGTTTTTTAATGCCCATTACTGTTTTGTTTTATAGAGCTTGTCAGAAATCCAAGAAACTTGACATTTATATTACGTTACCCCTGTTTCAAAGTATGTTGACACATTTAATGTCCCTAAATTGGGTGGACTCGATATCAGAAATAAATATTTACCTCGAAGAAGTAAATAGAGACTACCTGTGTAGCCAATTGGGAAAGTATAGTTTATAATTCTTCTCATTAAGTTTAGAATTTAAAAATCTAGTTCATGTAAATTATTAGTTCAATTCTCCAATTAAGCAAGTCAAAATATATATAGCACTTAATAGGATCCATTTCTTTCTTTTTCTAGATTTTATTTTTAAGTAATCTCTATACCCAACATGGGGCTCAAACTTACAGTCCTAAGATGAAGAGTCACACACTCTACTAACTGACCCAGCCAGGTACCCCACATCTCTTTATCTTCATCATCATCAACATTAAATTGTACTTAATGACTGTATCTAAGAAAGCATCTACAGATCTCAAAATATAAAAATCCTGTTGAGTTTTACACAGGGCTAATAAATATTTACTGAATCAATAGAATAGTCATTGAATATTGATTAAGAGCACTGACCATAGAGTGGAATAGGCCTTTGTTTAAATCCACATTCTGTCTGGCCTATTTGAGCCTCAGTTTCTCCATCTATAAAATGAGGATAGTAGGACTTATTTTAAGGGTTCTTTATAAGGATTAAATGAGATAATAATAATTATTATTATTATTACCACTATTAATATATTGTTATTTTTACCATATACTAAGATGAGGCCATTTTACCCTCAGCAAGTAAGACATGCACTTTTTTGCCTGTTTTCTTAGTAGCAGTAATGGATTTCCATGAATCTACATACTTGGTTAGTAGAATGCTCCCTTGACCAACTAATATTTTTTGTGATTTGCATGGCTATAGCTGGGAGCATAATATATGTAATGTGGTAATTTTGCTTTTATAAAACACAAATATAAAAAAAATATATATATATAAAAAACACAAATATATAATATTTTTAGAGGTAATAGATAGTAATATATGAAAGCAAGTCTTAGACACTGTCATTTTATCCACATGTATTTTGGTATACATTTCTATAATTATGGGCGTTGTTCTTATGTAACCATTATCAAACCTACAAAATTTGCCATAATCTATTGGTATCATCTAGCACCTAGTTTACATTCAAATTTCTGATTTCCTTTTTATTATAGTTGACATACAGTTTTATATTAGTTTCAGATGTAAAATATAGTGATTCAACAATTCCATATATTATGCTATGCTCACAATAAGTGCAGATACCATCTGTCACCTTTTAATGCTATGACAGTGCCTCTGACTATATTCCCTATGGTGTACATTTCATTCCCGTGACTTGTTCATTCCACATGGAAGCCGGTACCTGCCTCTTTCCTTCACCCATTTTTTCTATCTCTCACCATCTCCCCTTGGGCAACCACCAGTTTTAGTTTTTTCTCTGTATTTGTGAGTCTGTTTCTGCTTTTTTTTTTTTGATTCTTTGTTTGTTCTTTTGTTTTTTAGATTCCACATGTAAGTGAAATCATATGCTATTTGTGTTTCTTTGTCTGACTTACTTCATTTATCATAATACCTCTAGGTCCATCCATGTTGTCACAAATGGCAAGACCTCATTCATTTTAAAAAAAAGATTTTATTTATTTATTCATGAGAGACACAGAGTGAGAGAGAGAGGCAGAGACACAGGCAGAGGGAGAAGCAGGCTCCATGCAGGGAGCCTGACGTGGGACTCAATCCCCGGTCTCCAGGATCAGGCCCTGGGCTGAAGGTGGCACTAAACCACTGAGCCACCTGGGCTGCCTGACCTCATTCTTTTCTATGGCTGACTAATATCCTATTGTGTGTATGTGTGTATGTGTGTGTGTGTGTGTGTGTGTGTGTGTGTGTGTGTGTGTATCTCACATCTTTTTATCCATTTATTATCAACAATTAGGTTGCTTCCCTATCTTGGCTATGGTAAATTATGCTGCATAAACATAGGGGTGCATGTATCCTTTCAAATTAGTATTTTCATTCTCTTTGGGTAAATATCCAGTAGTGGAAATTACTGGGTCATACGGTGTTTCTATCTTTATTTATTTTAGGACCCTCCATACTCTTTTCCTCAATGGCTGCACCAATCTGCCTTCTCACCAACAGTGCACAAGGATTCCTTTTTCTTCATATACCCATCCACACTTGCTATTTCTTATGTTTTTTTATTCTAGCCATTCTGGAAGGTATAAGGTGAGATCTCATGGGAGTTTTGATATGCATTTCCCTGATTATTAGTGATGTTAAGCATCTTTTCATGTGTGTTGGCCATCTGTATATCTTCACTTGACAAAAGTTTATTCAGGTCCTCTGCCCATTTGTTAATCAGATTATTTGTAGGGTTTTTGGTGTTGAAGTGTAAGTTCTTTATATATTCGAGATGCCTACCCCTTATTGGATAAATCATTTGCAAGTATCTTCTCCCAGTCAGTAATTTGCCTTTTTGTTTTGTTGATGGTTTCCTTCACTGTTCAAAAGCTTTTTGTTTTAATGTAGGCCCAATAGTTTAATTTTGCCTTTGTTTCCTCTGCCAGAGGAGATATATTTAGAAAAATGTTTCTATGGATGATATCAAAGAAATTACTCCCTGTGTTTTCTTTTGAGAGTTTTGTGGCTTCAGGTCTCACATTTAGGCCCTCTATCCATTTTTAGTTTATTTTGGTGTATGTTGTAAGAAAGTGACCAGTTTCATTCTTTTGTATGTAGCTCTCCAGTTTTCCCAACACTATTTGTTGAAGAGACTTTTTCCCATTGTATATTCTTGTCTCCTTTATCATAGATTAATTAGTCATAAAAGTATGAGTTTATTTTTGGACTCTGTTCCATTGATCTATGTGTTTATTTTTGCACCAGTACCCTACTGTTTTAATTGCTACAGCTTTGTAATATACCTTGAAATCTGGGGTTGTGATACTTAAGAGCTCTGTTCTTCTTTCTCAAGATATCTTTGGCTATTTGGTCTTTCGTGGTTCCATACAAAGTAGGAGTATTTGTTCTACTTCTGTGGAAAATGTTGGTTATTTTGACAGGGATTATGTTAAATCTGAAGCTTGTTTTGGGTAGTATGGACATTTTAATAGTATTAGTTCTTCAAATCTATATTGTTTTTTTAAATCCACTCCTTATATAATCTAAAAAGAATATGCTGATCTTATCTGGATCCTTGGTCAAATAAAACAGCCATAATAAATTTCATTTTAAACATGTAGTTTAAACATAACCCCAATGTCATCATCACACCTAAAATATTAACAAAAATTTTTGTGGTAGGCAAAATAATGGTCCTTGAAAGATTTCCTGGTACTAACCTCCAGAACCTGTGAATATGTTACTTTGATGCCACAAGGCCTTTGCAGATGTGATTAAATTAAGGACCTTGCAGTGTGGATATTACCTGAATTATCTGGGTAGATCCAATCTTCTCACATAGGTCCCTAAAAGCTTGAAGGGGAAGATGTGACAATGGAAGAGAAGCACAGAAAGATATAACTTTGCTGGTTTTGAAGTTGGAAGAAAGGGGCTATGAATGAAAGAATGTGGGTGGTCCCTAGAAACTGGAAAGGAAAGGAAATGGATTCTCTCCTAGAGCCCCCAGAAAGGAATGCTGCCCTACTGACACCTTTTTTTATCCCAATGAGACTCCTATCAGATTTCTGACCTACAGAACTGAAAAATAACACATTTATGCTGTTTTAAGCCACCACGTTTGCAATAATTTGTTATAGCAATGATAGAAAACTATTGTAATTTTAAATGTTATCAAATATATAGTTAGATTTAAATTTCCCAAGTTGTCTTATAAAATTTTTTATAGCCATCTTATTCAACCAAAGATCCAGACAATTGTCGACACATTGCTTTTAGATGATATAAGGAGTGATTTAAAATTAAAGAACTGGAAGATATTTTTGCAGAAAGAGACTTTAGGAATCAATCCAACACCTTTATTTTATAAAAAGAGTAAACTAAGGTTTAGTGATGAATGACCTAGCCCTAAGACAGTAATGTCAAAATAGCATTATAATCCCTTTGAAAAATTCATGAAGATTGGGCAGCCTGGGTAGCTCAGTGTTTTAGCGCTGCCTTCAGCCCAGGGTGTGATCCTGGAGACGTGAGATCAAGTCCCACATCAGGCTGCCTGCATGGATCCTGCTTCTCCCTCTGCTTGTGTCTCTGCCTCTCTCCCTCTTTCTGTGTCTCTAATGAATAAATAAAATCTTAAAAAAAAAATTCATGAAGATTAATAGTAGATGCCAGGAAAGATGTGACCTTAACTTGACTCTTTGCCCTTTATTTACCCTCTCTATCCTACCTGATTTTACTAAAATCATATAGAATCCAATTATCTGATTTTGCTAAAACCAGATATATGTCTACATTGTAGCTGAATGCTGGCGAAGTCTTGGGCTCTATGCGGCCCCCACAGAAATAACAGATACTGAGCTTTCTCTGTCGTGAATAAGATGAGCACCTATGCACTAGCTTCAGAGATGTTTTTTGATAGAGACTAGAAAGCTGTGAATCCTCAGCAAAGGTTGAATGATAGGAACACATGGATTTTGGTGATGGGAAAGGGGGAAGTATGGTGCCCTGTTTGACCCTGAATGAGTAAACTTGGTGTCTCTGATTACTGGGTGAGGGAACGGCCTCCTCCAGGTGCTTGAGGGGTTTCTATACCATTGGTCTACCTTATGGTACTTACAGGACTGCTATTCTGGAGGGTAGCCCAACAAACAGTCTTGTCTTAAGACTCCATAAGCCAATAAAGAAAAATAAAAACACAACGTGACTTTTCAGCAGCTTGAGAGAAAAAGATCAGTCAGAACAAATGGAACATACATACATGGAATAAATTCCTGAAGTTGTCAGAAGACAATTTGAACAAAAACCTTATAATAAATCTTAAGAGGGTCAAGAGCAGGAAAAAACAAAACAAAACATGATTTTCCAAGTAACCAACTGAATAGATAAATTAAAGAGAATGGAGTAGTCAAGACCTGCCCTCCACAGCAGAGAAACATCTGTCCCCAAGTGTTACTAGTGCCAAGATTGAGAAACCTACATTAGCCAATTTCTCAAGTTAGGGCTAATTAAGAACCTTAGGGAGAAATTCTAATAGTAATCCACCAGCCCCAGGATTTGTAGAGAAAGAGAATGCTGAAGGGTTTCATCCCCTTCTCATGCTAGAAGATCTTTTGTACTGTCCTGATATTACCCCCCATGAACACCTGTCTTAGTGCCTAGCCAATTGTGTATGCTTTCTGTGGCAAGGAGCTGAGTAATAATTACTTCATGGAAATCCAAGTGAGTCAAAAGGGTGGAGCTTAAACTTTTTAAATTATCTTTTCACAGCTGTGCATAGCAGCCCTTTGAAGGTTGTACCTTCCAGCCTCCCTCACCTTCCTTCCACAAGCAGCAATCCAAAACAGCCTTCCTTCTTCCTGGAGATTTCTTGGCTTTTCTTGGTATTATTATTATTTTTATCTCTTAATGCCAATTCCATTTTTCTCTGTATACTTCCTCTATCATTGAGTTTTTGGGGAGCAAGCCAATAACCTGTCCTAGCTCACTGTCTTGGTAATGAGAAGAATGCTTTAATAAAAATGCCACTTTTTCCTAAATTAATATAAAGTTTTAATGCAATTCTAATGAAAATCTAATACTTTAAAAATTGGAACTGGACAAAATTATATTAATGTTTATTAAGTAGAATAAAAGCATTAGGGAAGGGACACCTGGGTGGCTCGGTGGTTGGGTGTCTGTCTTTGACTCAGGGCATGATCTCTGTCAGGGGATTGAGTCCCGCATCGGGCTCCCTGTGGGAAGCCTGCTTTTGCCTCTGCCTGTGTCTCTGCCTCCTCTCTGTGTGTCTCTCATGAGTAAATAAATAAATCTTAAAAAAAAAAAAAAAGCATTAGGGGAACTGCCTAACCAGATAAAAGAATACATTACAAAACTATTATAATCAGATAATATGGTATTGGCCTAGGATTAGACAGATCAGTAGAAAAGAATAAAGGATCCATAAACAGATGCCAGTATAAATGAGAATTTGACAAAATCAAAAATTTATAATTATGCATATAATTAATTATAAAAGTTATTCATAGATAGATAGATAGAGCTATATACAGCTAACAGGTATTTAAATCCAGTGGGAAAGGATTATTTATTTAACAAATGGTACTTGCACAATTTAGAGGATAATAAAATTGGACTTATCTAACCATTTACAAAATATGTTTAGAAGAATTAAAATATAAATGAAAAATGAAGAAAATGAAGTAAAACAACTCCTGCAAGAAAATCTGTAAATCTTTATTTACCAACTATAGATAGGAAAATTCTTGTTAAAAAAGAATGGAAACCCAGAATTTATAAATAAAGAATAGACAGATTTGACTAAATAAAAAACAAATTTAATAAAAGATACGTAAAAAAAATCCACAAACAGCACATTGGGGTAAGAGCATTCAAATATAGAGGACCAAGTATGACTATTTCCTCTTTTTTTTTTTTTTTAATTTACTTATTTATTTAAGAGAGAGAGAGCAAGCAAGCAAGCAGGGGAGTGCAGAGGGAGAGGGAGAGAGAGAGAGAGAGTCTTCCAGCAGACTCCCTACTGAGCACAGAACTCAATGTGGGGCTCAATCTCAGAATCCTGAGATCATGAGCTGAGTGGAAATCAAGAGCCTGAGCCAACCACCCAGGTGCCCCCAAATATTACTATTTCTAATATAGAAAGAACACTTTACAATGAAAATCTGAAAACAAATAACACGAGAAAAGGACAAAGATAATGAAGAGGAAGTTTTTAGAAGAGCGAATCAATGTGGGGTTCAAATGTGCAAAGTTATTCAAACTCACCAGAAGTCATAAAAATCTAAAAAAAGTAACAGCATATCATTTTACCCCTAGCAGTTTGGCAACAATTGTAACACGAAATAACAGTCATTGCTGGCAGGGAGGCAGGGAAAAGTAGACTGTTACACATTTCTAGTGAAAATTTAAATCATTAACAGACTTTTGGAAAGTGGTGTGGCAACAGCTATTAGAATTTAAAATACATAGTTCCTTTTGACTCCGTGATCTGACTCCTGGGAATCTGTTCCACACAAGTAAAAATATTGGATTCTTAAGGATATATGGTCCAGGATGTTTATTGCAACATTTTTTTTAAGTGGAGGGAAAGAAAGCAAGAAGGAACAAAGTGAATCCTATCAATAAGGGAACTGTTGAAAAGGTTGTAGGACATCTACACAATATCATGTAGCCATTAAAGAGGATAAATTAGTGCTCATCCAGCTAACTTGAGAGTTTTCCAGGATACATTGTTGACTTTGTAAAGCAAGATGTAGAAAAGTATATATAAAATGTGATTCTAATTTTTAATATATAGATAAATACATATATGTGTATATAAAGCAGAATTCATGGGATGTAGCCAAAGAAACTGCTTTTTTTCTTTCTACTATTCCTTTATTATTAATTTTTAAATTAAAAAAAACATTTAAAATTTTAATTCCAGTATAATTAACATGTTATATTAGTGGCAGGTGTACAATATAATGATTCAACAATTCTGTATATTATTCTATGCTCATCACAGTAAGTATATGCTTAATCTCCTTCACCTATTTCACGCATCTCCCTACCCACCTCCCCTCTGGTAACCATCAGTTTGTTCTCCATAGTTAAGATTCTGATTTTTGGCTTGTCTCTTCTTTCTGTGTTTGTTTCTTTTGTTTCTTAAATTCCACATATGAGTGATATCATATGGTATTTGTCTTTCTCTCACTGACTCTCTTCACTTAGCATTATACCCTCTAGATCCATCCATGTTGTTGCAAATGGCAAGATCTCATTCTTTTTGATGGCTGAGTAATATTCCACTGTATATTTACCCAGTCATCTATTAATGGACACTTGGATCCTTCATCCATTTATCTATCAAGGGACATTTGGGTTGTTTCCATAAGTTGGCTCTTATAATTAATGCTGTAACAAGCATAGAGGTGTACATATCTTTGAATTGGTGTTTTTGTCTTCTTTGGGTAAATAGCCAGTAGTGGAATTGCTAGATCATGTGGCAATTCTATTTTTAAATTTTTGGGGAAACTTCATACTGTTTTTCTTGGTGGCTGCACCAGTTTGCCTTCCCACCAACAGCACACAAGGATTCCTTTTTCTGCACATCCTCACCAATGCTTGTGTGTCTTGTGTTTTTGATTCAGCCATTCTGGCAGGTGGTTTTTTTGTTTTTGCTTTTTTTTTTTAAGATTGTGTTTATTTTATTTTATTTTATTTTTTGACAGAGAGAGAGAGAGAGAGAGAGAGAGAGAGATAATACAAACAGGGGGAGAGGGAGAGGGAGAAGCAGGCAGGGAGCCCAATGTGGGGCTTGATTCCAGGACCCTGGGACAGTGAACTGAGCTGAAGGGAAACACTTTAACTGACTGAGCAACCCAGGCACCCCCTCTTGTGGTTTTGATTTGCATTTCCCTGATGATGGGTAATGCTGAACATCTTTTCATGTGTTTATTGGTCATCTGTATTATGTCTGCTTTGGGGAAATGTCTGTTCATTTCCTCTGCCCATTTTTAATTGGATTATTTGTGCTGATGGTGTTGAGTTGCATAAGGTCTTTGTACATTTGGGATGCCAGCCCCTTATTAGATATGACATTTGCAAGTGTCTTCTCCCATTCAATAGATTATCTTTTTGTTTTATTATTTCCTTTGCCGTACAGAAGCTTTTTATTTTGATGTAGTCCCAATAGTTCAATTTGGCTTTTGTTTCCTTTGCCAGAGGAGACATATCTAGAAAAATGTTTCTATGGATGATGCCTGAGAAATTACTGCCTGTTTTCCTCTAGGAGTTTTAGGGTTTCAGGTCTCATGTTTAAGTCCTTAATCCACTTATTTTTGTGTATATTATAAGAAGGTTGTCCCATTTCCTTCTTTTGCATGTAGCTGTCCAATTTTCCCAGCACCATTTGTTGAAGAGACTGTCTTTTTCCCATTGTATATTCTTGCCTCCTTTGTCATAGATTAATTGATCATATAATTGTGGGTTTATTTCTGGGCTCTTCCGTTCCATTGTCTCCCATTCTTTAAAAGTATTCAGTGAGGTTACATTTTTTTTCCACCCGCTGCATAAAAGCCTTTGGTCTTTAAGTTGCAATTGGAGTTTCAATTCAGCAGTGAACATATCCAATCCCGTGTAATACTGGAAGTTCTCAATTTAATTTAAGACCCTGCCCTACCTCCCTTAGCCTGCCCTACTTCCCTTGAGGCAGGCTGCCACCTTTGGGAGAAGAGGTGTGGTTGGGTTCTTCATTCTTTCTCAGGCTTCTCATCTACCACTTGCTAGATGTAGTTTCTGAGTCCTAAAAACATAGAGGCAGAGATGAGGTAAGGGAATTTTTTTTTACTGATAATTAGGTACCATCAGAGCAACTGGGCCCATTAGATTTCTCCGGTGAGAATCAAAGAGTATTTCACTGTGTTCCCAAACTCTAGTCACAGAGTAGGCTGTCTGATAGCCTAGCCAAAGTCCCTCTTCATAGGCTTGAGATAAGGGTCAAACACTCCCATGTGGGATTCACAGTTCACAAGTAGCAAAACAACTCCCTTCATAAATCTTAACCTCTAGGTTAGAGTCTAGAGAGAAACACTTTCTCATTCTCCTTGTGGGTGAGAGGTTTAAGGGAGTCTTGTAACTGGTTTTGGATGTTTTAAAATTGCGTATCTCACTGTTGGATATATTTTTTCTTCTTTAAACTTCTGATTTAATATCTATTACAAATCTGTGTATATTCTTATTAGAAAGAAAATTTTGATGTAAAGAGATTTTGGTAGGACATATACTAAATTATAAATTGGGTTAGTTAAGAGGAGAGAAGATATGAGTTTAGGAAAGGAAAGATGAAGAAAAGGGAGACATATTAAAAAGAAAAAGAAAAAAGATAATGAAAACCGAGCAAGCAAATAAACAGAGTGTGCACGATGTGGATCACATTTACGCATTTATATGGATTTACATAGATGTATGTAAAAAAGAACTCTTCAAAATTTCATACAAGTGAGAAAATTAACCAATCACTTTTTATATCATGTTAGTAAATCACTGTGAAATGTGACAAGAAGATCTTAAAGGAAAATCTTCCAACTCAATATATTATTGCACATGCCATGAAGTAAAAAAATATTCAATGACTTTGTATATTACATGTAAGTCACACATCTTGACTTACTCTGGCAGCTAAAGTGTGCTAAGAATCCCAAGTGCTTGATGAAGCCCTGAGCGCTGGATGTTGGCTTTCATAAGGAGACTACTAGCTCTTGTTAATTGAATTTAGAAAATTCACTCTGGCATTATCCTGTCTGGAGCCTAAATTAAATGCATGAATGATAATTCATTTATTGAATTTAGAAGCCAAGAGGAATATAGATACAAAGTCAAAGTCTCTGCTTTCCTAATGTTGAGCCCAACCAGCCCCTATTTAACAAGTGTCATAGCACCGTATTATTTTTATTACTGGGACTTGGGAGATCTGAGATCTAGTTCGGTTCCTGCTACTAATTCACAGGGCAAATCAGGTGGCTACATTGCCTTTCTAGGTTTAGTTTGCTCATATATTCCTAGAGGAATTAGATAATTGCTGAGGTAAATCCTGCTCTACTTAGTAGTTCTCCAACTTGAGTGTACTTAAAACTCACCTGGAGAGTTTTTTAATATGCATATTCCTGGGCTCCTCCTCCAGATATTCTGATTCAGTCGATCTGGGGTGGGTTCCAAAACTGCAATTCTAAGTGTCCAGTTGATGCTAATGATGCTAGTCCAGAGATCTAATGGATATAAGAATCGATGAGTAAATATTTCATTGCTCAGTAAACTGGTGAATTATAGAGTGAAGCAAGCTACATACTGCTCTCTCAGACTTCCACCACTTGCAGTAGGAACCTCCCTTCTGAGATGCCACCAGTCTGGCTATCTCCTGGCAATCTCCATTACCCAGTTCCCAATATGTGCTACTTGAATCACAGACAGGTGTCGCTCTAATTTTGGGGCAAATTGGTCATGAGGGGAAATGTGAGCTAGGACACTGGGGAGTATGTCACCAGCTCCTATGTTTGTGGATTAAATATCTAAGAGAGCTCTTAGGAAATTATCTGCATAAAATGATCTCAATTAGGGATGGGTCATAAACTTTCAATCCCCAGAGGAACTGCCACTAGAAATAAAATAGGCGTGTGATGGGGTAGGAGAGTTACCTAAAAGTAAAGAGTCAAATAGGGTCTTCTAGTGGCTGGATTATCCTGAATATTGAAAATATCTGCTTATTAAGGCCATATTAATGTCATGGGTGAAAGGAGCACTACATCTTAGTGCTTTAACTTCTCTGAACCTCACTTCCCTTGTCCTTAAAATAGATACTATAAAAACAAAACAGAAAGTACCTCCAATGTCTTCACAGAATTGCTGTAAGATCCCATGAAATGCTATATAGAAAATTATTTGTAAATTGCTAACTTATTAAATACATTATAACTAACAATGAGTTCTTCTAAGGCTTTTTATTTTTATTGGCTTTTTAGATAACTTTGCCATTACATTCTTATTTGTTTACGATTGAATGTAAAATTGCCAGGTATCCATTCTTAAGTAGCCATGATAATATAACTGGTTTCTCGTATTTCATTACTTGTTCATCCAGTTTCATAGTTAATCTCCAATATAAAGAGATTTAAAAGAGAAATAAAATTGAATTATATTTATTTTTATGTGGATTCTCTACTTTTTTGTAATATCTGCTATACATTAAATATTTATAATTCCACGTAGTTTCCCTGTGTTTTCAGATGTTGCTCTTATAGTCACATGAGGCATTACAAAATGCTGAATAAAGGCTTGTATATCTATTTGAATTATATAAATCATAGTTCCTCAGACAAAATAATTGATCATGGGTATTCTAGCCTTTATCCTCTGTTCACCCATTCCTCCCCATCCCATCCTACCCCAACCACAAATTATAAAGTCAAATTCAGGTCTGTGTTTGGGCTGGTACTTCACTGCTTTTTAAAACAAGTTCCACTGTCTCTCTAATGAAAAGTTCCTTTTCCTCATAATTGGACTGCCAATCCATATCCTGAATCACCATATATAGCTTATCCCATATAATGTATGTCTACAGTCACCACTAACCATAGCCATCCTCCAAACACATGGACACAAACTATGGCTTCTCATCCTACAGGGCACCAGAGGGTGGAGTTTTCCCTGTAACAATTTCTCCAACTTGGCAAAATGATTATTATTGTCTCCTTGGCATAATCAGATGAAAGCACTGGAGAAATGTATAGCTGAATTTTCATCTTTTCTTTTAACACTTTGAGGGAATAAGAGTCTTCTAAAATGAGAGATGTTTTTATACACTGTGCTTGCAAGTCACTATTTTCATTCAACATTCAGTTGTAGGGGGGAGAAAAGCTACCTTTATCCTTTAAAGTTTGCCTCAGTGTAACTATTCCAGAGGCACATGAACTATCTTACCTTTGATCGTGTTGATAATCTGAAGACCCTTTCTATTTGGAGTTACTATGGTTACGGCTGCACGGGTGATGTGTGAGCTGCACTGCTGTTTTGATAAAAATAGGTATTAACTACCAGTCATAGTGCTTCTCATTTCACAGCAGTTCTTGCAGAAGAGCAGCATATAGAAAAAAGAAAGAAAAGAAAAGAAAAAAAAGAAACCTTTCCAAAGAACCATGAAGGAACATCTGCATAAATAATGGTGATTGGTCATGTGTATAAAAATATTTTTAATTAAATCTTTTTTAATTAAACAGGGCATTTTGCTGAATCCTTGTCTGTTATTTGCACCGAGCTTAGCCTTGAGGAAGATGGCTGATTAACAGACCCAAGAACCTATAATTAAAAGTAGAACTGTTATTTTTGGAGAAATGCCTCTCCAGTAAGGGTGACTTAATAGGGCTGTCTCATATTTTTTCATTTGTCATCGAATTCTCTGGTTAGAATTTTGGGTGTTTTTTTTTTTCTTTAACATAAGAGAAATGATTACCAACATTGTCATAATCAGAAGAGTTTTTATTTCTTACCTTAGTTTTCCTTCAGTCCCTTTGATCACACTTTCCTTTCACTATCACTTTTCAATATTTATTTGTGGTCTTCATTTATTTCTTTTGCTCAGGTCGTGTCCTCTTTTGAAAGTCGTATACATTGTGTTTTTTTCACATCTGACCCGCTCTGCCTCTGCATTTCAGAGTTTTAGACTACAGTAAGTTTGTGGTTTCTCATCACTGGTGTTATCAATATTCAGCACAGGAATTCAAGAGAAAACTGAAGAACTTTCTATTTGCAGTCAAAAATACGATGTAATGTACAAAGTGGTTCCTTCAGTACCAGGCTGGCTTAGAGAACAGAGACAACATTCATTTAATATCTGCCAAGCAGCATAGGAGGAGACTGTGATGGTTTTATGCCCACATTCGGAAGGGGAAAAAATTGCTCACGCATAGCTCAAGGTTCATGTCCTTGAACCATTTGTGCAGTTATTTGTGGACAGACTTGGGTGACTCTACTTTTAGTACCGTATTTGGTAGAGAAGTAGTGTATTAATGTTACTGTGGCAGAAGGGAAACAGTGAAGAAATATTCAGGGTCTTTTCTTATGCTTTCATTGAATTCCAGGGGGAGAAAAATGACACCTCTGAGGAAGTCAGAGGATATTAGACAGCATACTTCCCATTGAAAGCAACAGGCTTCGAAAGACTGCAGAGCAACTGGCCATTTTCACTATGCAGTGTGTTTCAAACCTGTATATAGTGTCACTTAACAGAATTCAACTGCATTTTCTGTATCTATCCAATTCCATATTAAGTGCACTGGGGTAGTATCAGTTTAAAAGCCTTTACAGAAACCTAGGTCTATAACACACCGTCATATAAACTCAGATACTATTCTTGAACAAATTTACTCAGAAGTAAAAATAACAGCTTAGATTTATATTGTGTATCTCTTTCAAAGAACTCAGACAGCTTCCACACATAGCACTTCAGTTATTTTCATGTAGTGCTCTTGGGTAGAGAGGATGCATTTAAGTGAAATAATTGGGTGCAGAGAATTTTTTGAATTTTCTCAAGATTTCACAGAGAAAGATTGATACAAAAGCCAGAGCCTCTGTTTCCTTAGATAACTAGATTATGTTTTTGCAAGATACTAACAGCCATGCGATCAAAATATATTATTGACTTTAGCTAATTTGCAGCTAGTTCTAAAATCAGTAAGATCTTTATTCTACCCATCAAAATAATGGTGCGCTTGAGTCAATATTTAGAAGCAAACCAAAGCCACCAATTGGCAGCAAATGAAAAGCTCCATCTGAATTTTTCTGCTTGGGAGTATGTCATCTAGTGATAACAACCATTAACTAAGTGTGTACACATATATCATCTAATTTGATCACCACCACAGTCAATTATCTCCATTCTAATAAACTGAGGTTCTAAATACTTAAATGGTTTATTTGAATGTACAAGGCTCATAAGTGCCAGAGATGGGAGACAAAGCATGTCCAATATTCTTTTTTTTCTAGACCACTGCTACTTCTGAAAATAGAACAGTGATGTGCCAATTAGGCTCAGCACAAAATGAAACCCAATAGTCAAGTTTTCCTTTTATGATTAATTTCACTTAGCAAGCATTTATTCAGTAACTGCTATGTATGTCCTAAGCACTATAGGTCTGGTTGAGGGAAGGGGTAATAAACCAGACACAGATCCTGCCCTCAAGAAGCTCCAGTCTAAAGGGGGCTGTAGGAGCTTCTGGGTGGCACAGTTAGGCATCTGTCTTGCTTTGGGCTCAGGTCATGATCTCACATTTTGAGATCGAGCCCAGCTTCAGGCTCCATGCTCGGTGTGAATCTGCTTGAAATTCTCTCTTTCTCCCCCTGCCCTTCTCCCCACTCTCTCTCAAATAAATAAATAAATCTTTAAAAAATAATCTGTAAAGGTGGCTGTAGATAAGAAAGATAAGACAATGGTAGTCTAAGCAGTTTGTAAGCACAGAGGAAAGGCCCCATGGGCCCCGGTTTCCTCTGGTGAGAGGGAATCTGGGAAGGCTTAGAGCTCTCTTCACTTTAGGCCAATATTTTGCCTGATTGAATAAGATAACATGTCATTTGGAGGAAGCATGAACCATGTTTCTCTCCTGTAAGAGACGGCCCTATGATTAGCAGTTTTTCATTCCCATATAGGACCATGGACAATATGACCTGCTCAAACTTGGCAAGATCTCCCTGGGCTCACACACTTTTGGGGGTGTCCTGACTTGATAATCCTGAGGGTCAGGGTCAAGGCAAGGAGGGCATGTGTACTTGCTATTATAACAACTTTCTCCTCACTCATGCAGACAATAATCAAACTCAGCATCATTTGTCCATGACATTATTCTCTACTTGCTGTTCTGCAACTCCTGGTTTCAGTACTGCATATAGGCTCCATCAGCATAACTAGGAAAATATGTTCCCTCTACATCTACAGTCTTTAGTTTTGGAGTTTAAGTCTGAGAGCCATAGAATTTTAGCTTTGGAAGTATCTTAAAGGCAACCTCACTCGTCCTCATTTTTAGATGGGGACCCTGGGTCTCTGAAAGAGAAAGTAAATGCCTAGTAAGAATTAGGTGCTTTTTCCAAGTGCAGAAATTCAAGGAGTAATTTGTGAGAGAGGGAGTCATTTGTGAGAAGAGTTACCATCGCTTCTCTGCTTGATAATATCCATTTTTCTCTCTTGAAGTAATTTTTGAGGGTCAAAGGAGAAACATGCAGATAGAAGGTATCATTCCATCTTATAATGGACAAACTGTCTAATGATTTTGATGACATAAATAACAGTAATCATACCCACCATTAATTGAGATACAGCACACCAGACCCTTTACATGAATTATCCCACTTAATTGTCATCCAAAACTCTATAAAGAAGGGAATATTTTTATCTCCACTGTACTGGCGAACGTTACTGAAAGCCTAGTGAGGTTAAGTAACTGGCTCAAGATCACCAAGTTTATTTGCATCACAGCTAGGATCTGAATGCAGGTTGGTTTTATATCAGAGTCAAGTTCCCAACCATCATCTCTGTATTGGGACAGACCTTGGCACAAAGGTGTGTCTTTAGATATTGGAAGCCCAGGTATGGAAAATCAGCTCCACAGAACAGAAGTGGAGAAGATAATAGATGACAACCAACTATATAAATGCTTCAGGATATTGAAAGTAGATAAAGCAAGACTCCAGGTGTTCTGAGGATGGGATTTCAAGAACACACTGAAAAAATCTTTTGAAGCAATTCAACAGCTCCGTGGACAGCTGGGAAACAGCTGTGGCTGACAGACCTCTCTGGCTCACTGCTTTGGGGAACAGAATGGCTCTGTTTAAATGAAAGCAGTTCATTCTCAGCAATACTCAAAGACAGACCTGCAGGGCAGAAGTTTTGAAAGTCAGCGTCCAGCCCCCGCGTTCCATTTATGTGCTAACGAAGACATTGCACATTGTGGCAAATTGGATTTGGAAATTTCTTAGAGAGTATTTCCTTGGATGAGAGGCTGTCTGGCTCCCTCTAGGGCTCAGCTTGGCTGACTGAGGTCAAAACCCTGGAGGAGGAAGGCAACTAGGGAGTCGAGTTGAAGATGGCACTTAACTCAGGGTCGTGTAAGTGCAGAGTCAGCATCTGCACAGCTCGGAAAGTGAGTGCCTCCTTAAGAACAAGATGCCCAGAGGAGCCAGGAGCACCCACTAGTAGCAGACTGGGGTTGGGTCCTCTTGCCCTTCCCAGCCTCTCAGAGGCCCCTTGCTTTAGAATTCCTTGTGAAGTGGCTTCCCTCCTAGAACACAGCCAAGAAAGGACAGAGGCTGACCTTTCACCTGGGCACTACAGATAAAAAGCATTGTATTGTTCAATTTATTATTTTGAACTGAAATGGAGACAGATTTTTATAAAAAGTGCTGCCAGGTGAGTGAGTGGGCAAGGAAGTGACTGATCACAGTGGGAGAATATAAGAGAGGCAAGAACTGGTCTGCTCCTCAAGGAGTTCGCTACATGGTGCATGACCATCAGGCATCATTCATTCATTCACTCATTTAATCAACAGAATTAATTGTCTACTGCTTGCCAGAAACTATAAAAGGCATCAGTGAATATGTAGATGAACAACCGACAAGCAGCAATGACCAACTTTTTATTCAAGAGAACTAGTTTGAGGAAAAGTTAAAATGCTTGCAAGCTCTTTCTCAGGGTTTGCTTTGTTTTGTTTTGTTTTGTTTTTTAATGCTGCTTTCACATAAGAAAATGCATTTATCTACAGTCGAACTTCTACGTTCTTATATTATTTTCCAGTCCAGAAAGGATTACCATAGAAGGGCTAAAATTTCAGATATGACAAAGTGAGTTCATGCTGCAGTATCTGATGTAATATAGCACCTCTGAAACTGTTTTCTTTTTCTTTCCTTGACTGACCTTGTAAACTACTGAACTGCAAAGTGTGGTTTGCCTCTTGATATCATATCCTCTACAGTCCAGAGATCTTCCCACTGCAAATAAGATAAATCACAACATTTTTTAACACAAGCGAAGAGCTTCTTGGTTGGAGATAATGTCATTTCTGAGTAATTCAAAACTAAGAGCAGCAGATTGACTGGGTATGACTAGTGAGTGGGGAACACCCCCACCCAGTGTCAGGCATACAGTTGGTGGTTAATTGGTATTTGTCCCAGATAGAAGAACTCCAAGTGGAATTGTCTTCTCAGTGGCTGGATATGGGAGTCTGTTGACAGAGAGAAAGGGATGGACTGGAAATTAAGATGACTGGGTGTGGATAAGATTGCCCAGGACTAATTGGTAGAGTGAGAAGAGAACCAAGGAGATATTCCTGGCCAGTATTTGTATTAAAAGGATGGGTTCGCAAAGGAGAGACAGGAAGAGAGGTTGGAGGGGCTGAAGGGAAGCAAAGAGAGGTTAATTTCCTCAGTATTAAAAAAAGAGACAGAGCGAGAGCACTTGGGAGACAACAAGGGTCTACATGCCCTACTACTAAAGGGCTTGGTAGTCTGGAAATTCTGGAGGAAGTTCTAAGAAGGAGTGTGGGGAGGAGGGTCCTCATGCATTGCTTCCTGAGATGAGGGAAGAGACTTCGAGTTCCACATTTTATCTCCTCATTAAATTTTACCAATTTTTAAAATGGCTTTTATCCTTTCTTATTTTACAAGGAATGCATGCTTATTATAGTAAATTTATAAAATACCAAAAAAAAAAAAGGTTCAAAGAAGAAAAATAAAAGTGGCCATTGCTTGCTTAAAAGCTGTTTTATGACTTTTGGCTTTGCTCTCTTCAGACTTGGTCTGCCCAGTTGCGCTGACCTCCCATCCTGGTTTAGACTTTGTTATTCCTGCCTCAGCACCAGTTCTTCATGCTGACCATGCTCAACTGTGTACCCTAGATAGGGGTAAACACTGGAAACTAAAGTGATTTGATGAGCTATGAAAGAGTACATTCAGAGTGAGTGATCTGTTGTGCGTGACAACTGTACTGAGGGTGACACACAAAGATAATTAGCACATAGGGCCCCATAGCCACACATTCCCAAACCACAGCCTTCTCATTGGTCTGTGTTTTTCCTTGCTAAGCATGATCTAAGACATGGATGTATCTAAGTGACTTCTTTTCTACCAGTGGTGGGGTAGGGGCAGAGAGGACTGTGGCTTATGAGAGGTCATTCTAGCCACATCCCTACTCAGTAACTCCTATTAAAAAGTCAAATGCTGGGAGGCGTAACCTGCCCATTCATTTTGTAGCTCTTCCTATGAGAGGGGAGCAGAGTGTACTGGTTTGCTAGGGTTGCCTTAACAAATGACCACAAACAGTTTAAGACAATGTAAACTTATTATTTTTATACTGCTGTGGGTCAGTAGTCCAGGTGATTCAACTGGGATCTCTACTCTGGGTCTCACAAGGCCAAAATCAAAATGTTGATTGGCTGCCTCTTATGGGAAAACTGTAGGAAGAATCCATTTCCAGGCTCATTCAGGTGATTAACAGGATCTGTTCCTTGCTGACAAAAAGCTGGGGACACCCTTGCCTCCTAGAGATCTCTCTTTGGCCCTTGTAGGTGATCTCCTGCATCTCAGTCACTCAGTCAGCAACACTGTAGGTATCCTTCTCAAACATGAAAACTTCCTGACATTTTTTTTTTTTGAGTCTCTTTTCTGCCTTTTCTTCAGCTGCATCTCTCTGACTCCAGGCAAAGAAGTTTCTCTGCATTTAAGGTCTCATGTGACTAGGTTGGATCCAACCATATAATCCAACATAATCTACTTGTTTTAAGGCAACTTTAAGTATATTCAGACAGTCTCTTTCACCACATATAATATATGCACAGCTTCCAGACATAGATGTATGGACATCTTTGGGGGACACTATTCAGCCTACCACACAGAGTGATGAGGAGAATGAGTGGATTCATAATGTGATTTGTCTCCTCATGTCTTTTTTTTCCCCTTTCTTTCTCACATGCTCAGTGTTGACTCTCCTCAATATTACTTTTGTTCACTCTTACCAGCTTTGCTGATCTGCTTAGAAAACAGGAATATTCACCCTTCATTTTGAAACTTTCTTGAATTATCCCTCAGGGGTTTTGATCCACAACTTGAGAAATGATAGTAGATGACACCATTTGTTTCATATATTTTTGTAGCAAGAGAAAAATTTGTTTGTGAGGCCCACTTATTTTATGTGTACTGTGATCATGACTAACACAATTATCTCTTTCCTTACAATTGTTACATTTAATGGGTCACAGTGATATCTTTACCTCCAAGTCTTGATTTCTTGGGACTCATCCAAATTTTAGCTGCTTTATGGCTCCACTGAGCTTTTCTCTGAATTTATTTATAAATAATTTATATATAAATAAATACACATTTATATATATGTAAATAATTTATTATTTTGTGATTTGTAGGCAAGCCCTTATCTACCATGTTCATTTTTAAAGTGGCAAAATGCTTAAGTAATGATCCTGATTGGAGAATCCTTGTACAACAGGATGAGTCATCCTCACTCAGATACTGGGCTTACTGCAAAGATTCCCCATTAAACTGCAGCATGGCTCATTAAACACCATTGGTGAGAAAATTGGGTCTTTGTTAAATGTTTATGTTCTGTGCTAATGTTAAATTTAGAATATTCCTATTGTAGATACCTTTGGGAAAAATTTTAAAGTACTAGCTAAAGTGTGAGCAGATTTCAGGCTGTAAATTCCCAAATACAGGATCTGGAAAACATCCCCCAACCCCAGATTTATTCTCAGGTTTCTCTCTGTCCTGTATTTATATATTTTATTTATTTTTCTCTTCTCAATGTCAAACATCATGATCTTCAAATGACCTTTTTATACTCCCTATGACTTCTAAGAACCTTACTTTTGGTTTTTAAGCGCAAAAGAAGGTAGATTATTCTGGAACACCATTCAGCCATGTTTGAATCAAGGATGTCATTATCAATGTTTTTATTATGCATCTAAGTATTAAAGAAACAGTCTCTGTCTACAAAGCACTTACATTCCAAAACAAAGGACTTAAGCAAATACAAGTACCAATGACAGAAATGTGATTCCAGGAGTGTGTTAGTGGAGTTAGTGTGAAAAGAATAATTTCCTTCATTTAAGAGTTCATAGAAATCCTCTACATGTATGCCAAAAGAATCAACTTGTTATTATGTGACAAAAGACATTAAAATCTAGGGAGCCTTACTCAACAGGAATCCAACAAGAGAATTAAGCTTTACAGAAAATGATTTGAGGGACTGTTTTTTCACTTCTTTACAAGATGATGCTTATCTTAATGCCTAGAATGTAAGTTAATTCATTACATACAAATGCCTTAGGACAATGCTTCTCAAGTTTTTTGTTGTCACAACCCCTTTACAACTCTTCAAAATTAGGGAAAGACTCCAAGGAGTTTTTGTTTATGTATGTTATATCTATCAATATTTACCATATTAGAACTTTAAAAATTTTGAAACATATTTTGCTAATTGAAAATAGCAATCATAGAGGTGCCTAGGTGGCTCAGTTGGTTAAGCATCTGACTCTTAATTTGTCTCAAGTCATGATCTTATGGTCCTGAGATCGAACCCCGTTTTGGGCTCCATGCGGGGTGTGGATCCTGCTTGATTCTTTCTCTCTCTGTGTACTAACCCCCCTCTAAAAATAGAAATAAAAAATAACAATCATAAACCATTAGCATCTTAAATAACATATTTTTAGGAAAAATAAATTAATTTCAAAATCAAAAACATTTTACTAGGCAGAGTCACATTGTTTTACATTTTTTAATGTGTGTTGTAATAGAAGACAGCTGGATTCTCACATCTGTGTCTGCATTCAATTGCACTATCTCACATCACATAGCCGCTGGAAAATTCCACTGTATACAGATGAAAGATTAAGAATGAAAAATGCAAGTAATATTTTCACATTATTCTGAAAATGGATTTGACCTTGGGGATCTTCCTGAATAGGTCCCAGAAAGCCCCAGGGGTCCCTAGATGATACTTTGAAAACATTGCCTTGGGACATTAGAGCTTATTTCTCCCAAGGGTCCCTGGTAAAGAAGACTATAATAATGTGATTGCATATAGTATTTTCTCCACTACTAACTCTGTACCAAAATGATTCATCATATTGATGGCCAAAATAAAATTACAATGTTTTAAGGCTAAATCATTCATGATGTTTTGTGTAACTTCTCATTTAGAGTTACCTCAATGAAGTAACATCTAGTGATTAACTTTCCAGATCTAGTATTGTTTCTTTGATCTATTTTAGAAAGGCGAGGTTTTCTAGTTGTATTTCTGGGATATGATTAGCAGGGCTTGACTGGCAAAACCAATTTGTGTACTGATTCCGCTGCTGAGTCTCCACTGAGAAGGTTTAGGATAAAAAAAAAAAAAAATCCAGTATTTCAACCTGTATCCAGGATACTTCAATTTTCTTTGGAAACATCTCCTTGAAATCTCACTGTGTACAATATTTCAGAAAAGTGGAGAAAGTTACAGGAGAATTTCTTCCTCTCTCAACCCTCTGAAAAAAAGAAAACACATTTGCACAATATTCACTTTTGGAAATGGAAAAATGCTACCTTGTTTATGAGAATTCCAGGCTTCTCCACCTGTCAGGCCTGACAAAATTCCACTGAACAAGCCTGAGGTATTTGATTCTCCATGTGTCGGGGACAAGTGATTTGCCTGGAAAACCACAGAGAGTACTCTCCAGGGAAAGCCAGCATTTTGACAAGACTGAGTAATAGCTTAGAACAATAGGGGTAAGGATTATTGTGTGGGGTTGTCCATAGAACCCAGGCAGATCTTGTGCCAGGTTGCTGAAAGCTGCTGCATTAAAATATCATTTGAAATGTAAAATCCTTGTAAAACACACACACACACACACACACACACACACACACACACACACACCATATATATATATATATATATATATGTCTCAGAAAGCTGCTAATGGAGATCCTAGGGAAGGGACTGTCATTAAATCACCCTGAAGACTTAGAAGTGACTGAAAGAGAGCATTGGGAAAATAGTTAAAATGCTAGCATTAAAAAAAAAGGGGGGGGGACATCTTTTTAAGAGTTGGCACATGGATGTATTGATGAGGTCTAGCAGTCCTTATCTGTATTTTCATCTCCAGTTATGCTTATTATATTTGAGAAGAGAAAGTATTAGTTTTGATGCTAAAATAAGGTTGCAGTAGGGGACAAGACTCTTGGTATGATGAAGAAATTAATCAAAATATATTACTTCACTGTTAGGGCTTTTCTCTTGAAGAATAAGAATTATCCTATATATGACCTTAACAATTTTTCACAAAATTTGAAACATCCCCCCCCAGCAGATATTCTGGATATTTTCAACCCTCATTTAGCCTCTAATTCATCCGTTGGTCCCCTTGCACTCAGCAAATGATCTTTACTGAGAAGACAACTTTATTTCAACTCCTCACTTGTTCTCTGCCTTCTCTTGATCCTGATCCAGCAGCTCCCTTTCTTTTTCCTCTGTCTTCAGCCTCTCTTTTCTCTGGCTTATTCTGTTCAACCTATAAATTAGAAATCTAAGAGAAAGCCCCATTTGGCTTTCTACCCCATTGGCTACTACTTTTTTCTCCTTCCTTCTTTCATCACCAGCTTCTTAGAAGTGCAGTCCACACCACTGCCTCATCATCCATGTTCCCCACTACCCCTTGCTATTTGACTACTATAGTTACTTTCTCAGAAATCTCCAATGATTCAATGACATTTCTCAGTCATCCACTACTCTCTCCTGGAGTAGCTGTGTGTGTGTGTGCGTGTGTGTGTGTTTGTGCTCATCTACTTAAGCCTAAGATTATAAGTGCTTGTACCAATTTGAGAGACAACGTGGGTTTTTCTCTAGCTAAAAAGTCAGATAGGGAGGGTATATGGTGGAGGATCAGGAGTCCCAAGAACCAGTTGGCGTGTTAGAACCTGCCACAAAAAGATAAGTAGAACTAAAATTTGACAAAAGCAAATATAACTAAATCCCTGCTAAAATTGGAGGTTTAAGAAATTGGATTGTGTCCACCCCTTCCTATCTACATGATATCCAATGTGTTCTCCTCATAGTCTCACAGGAAGGCTCATCTAAATAGGCGTTGCTTTTTGGCCAGCCTTGGGCCCAGGTTGTCCTTACAAACCCAGCCGTGTATGGGCAGAGCTGATGTTTGCGTGTCCACACCATTCCAAGGAGTTATCTCCTAGGAAGGTGCCACGGAGTCTTGGACATTCTGTGTAAGATTGAGCCCTGCCAGTGAGCTAATGAAATGAGTTTTTAAGAGCTCCAAGCTTAGCAGCCAGAGTGGGTTGCTAATTTCCTGACTCACCTATTCAACTCATTTGTGGTCCCAGCAAATATTCCATCTTGTAGGATACACTGCCTGGCTTTATTTCGAAGTTGTTCCATTTCTTCACAGGGTAGATAGGAATGTGCACAGTAATAGCTTTTCTCTTTTGTGTGGGATATCGCTTATGAAGTGGAGTTCAGTTCTTTGTGCAAAAGGAATTGTGGGAATGCCAGAACAGTTTTGAACAAAACTGGATATTCAATTAAAAGCCTTTCCCTCCAAATGCCTAAAGTTCTCACTGAAAAAATGAAGAGTTCCTCTCAGCACAGAGGGGACCCCATAACTGGAGAGGTGGGGAGAGGAACCCATGTTCTTCATCCCTATTTGTGAGCCTAGGAAACCTCTCTGGGAATGCAGATGAGCTGCAAGTCATCTCCAGAGCTTAGAAATACAAATAACTGCAGAGACTAAAGTCAACAATAAAGCTGCAATGATAGAATTCTGTAGTTTAAGAATAACTGCACTTTTATTCCGCAAGATCCCAGTAAAAGGAAAATGTTGTTAATTAAAACCCCCAACTGAAACCTCTTTGTTTTGATGAGGTATAGGGTCTTGACTCTATCCAAGAAGGAGAAAGAGATTACTTAGCAGAGATAATTGCTACCTTCTCCTCCTACCACACTACCTGCAAAGGCTAAGGGTTGTAGCAAATGTGAACAGCTACCCCCTACTAGAGAGTACATCTCTGCCATTTTGCCCATCATAATTAAGGACCTATTCAGCTAGAATAATGAAATTGATTCTATGTCTGGCAAAATGAGATCTGGCTAATTGTCATGCCAATTCATGACATTTTATTTCTGTTGTCTCTTCTATCCCAAAGCTGGTTGTTGAGTTCAATATTCCTTCCTCTGGGATAATTTTTAGTAAATAAAAATCTGTCTACAGAAATTCATGATGGATGTAGTTTCCAGCTGACTTGTTCATGTTTAGGATCAGGTTTGGCAAATATACCACATGTGTTTTTCATGCTTCTCTTTCTCCATTCAGCCCTCTAAAAATCTCTTATGGACTCTCTTCTTTACTTATATACTTTGCCCAGATGCTCAGCCATTTCTGCGGCTTTGCGTTTCATCTATATGCTTATAACCCCCCAATTTTTTCTTCTGCCTTAACTCTGGACAGTTCCAACCTTTTATTTCCAGCTTTCTTATTGAAATTTCCACTTGAAATTCCACCTATTTAAGTCAACATGTCCAAAACCAAACTTACTAGATTTCCCTGTCTACAAACTAATTTCTCGTTTGTAGCAGCCCATCCACTAATTGTCTAGGATTGAAACCCAGAGTCACCCTTTGCTGCCTTTCAAATACCAAGTCTCATCAATTCTCCATCCCAAATATCTTGGACATATAGTCTCTTTTACTATGTCCTCTCTGACATTACCTTTCATTTATTCACTCATTAAAGGCTTGCTATATTGTAGCCCTGTCCTAAGGGCTACTGACACGTGGGAAAGATAAGAATCCATGAATAAGTGAAGTACAAAGTCCTGTGGCCATTGACCTATCAGAACCCAGGATGGTGGATGTTCTGGGTGAAGCAGGATTTCCAGGAGTTGGTGAGTCTGAATCTAGGACTCTTTCTAGCTCATTCATTGGAAGAACTTTCAGGAAAGCCTCTTGCCACATGTTCATTCTGCCCTCTGCCCTGCTGCCTGTGCTTTATTTCCAAAACTAAAATCAAATTGTCACTCTTCTGATTAAAATTCTTCCGTGGCTCCCCACTGCAGCAGAACAAGTGCCAAACTTCTTGACTCAACTTACAAAACCTTCCAACTCAGCTTTTGTTCCCCTTAGTGCTATTCTTTTATACAACGTGGTTACTAACTTCACAGTCCATGAAGTAGGAAAGGAAAGAACAGAACTGAAAATCTACCATCAGAATCATTCTCAATCATCCTCTTTTCAATGGATCATTTTCCTAATGATTGCTGTTCATACTCTGCATAACTGTTTCAAGTATCAAGACACTGAATGGTTCTGATGAACACATATAATCAGCGTGTGATTATTTACTGTCCTAATGTCTACTCAGAGGCTCCATACAATATGTGTGCATATAGGAGCCATGCAGCAGGCTGCCAGAAACAAGTCCTTAGGTCCTGCTCTTAGGAACACAGGGTTCATGTTTATAGTTGAGCATAACCTCAAGAGAGAATGAGACCAGGTGCTGCGCTACCTCTCCCGTCACAGGAGTAGGCCATATAACAACATTCATTCATTAATGTATTCATTCACTCTGTCATTCATGCATCAATCACTTATTGAGCATTTGCCTAAGTACTTTGTGTTACAAAGATGCACCCTGTCCCTAGGGAGCTCACAGTGACTTCTGTGATAAGTTCTGTGATTTGATTCAAATATGGGGATCAAAAAAGATTGAGCCAGATTTCTGCTGAGGAATTGGGGTCCTGGGGGACACTTGAGAGGTTTCTGACTCTTGAAGAATGGGTTTAGAGGGAGCAAGAAGGTGTGTGTGTGTGTGTGTGTGTGTGTGTGTGTGTGTGTGTGTATTTAAAAGGAGTGGGGAGAATGGTAGCTCATGGATGGGAAAGAAATTGCTGCTCTGGTAAAGAGAACCAAAATGCAAAGTTAATTTAGAAACTACCTGATTTGGGTGATTTGGGGAAATTATGGCAAGTTCAGTGTGACATGAGGCAGGCAGTAAAGGGCGAGCTGAGGACACAGGGGGCGATTCTGGAAGGTAAACAGGGTGCAAACTATAGAAGACTTGTACCAAGGAGCTCAAACTTTTTCTGGGAAGCCTAGAGAAATCTGTAAGCAAGGGAATGGTGACTCATCATAATTTTTTTTAAAATAAACATCCAGTGTGGATACAGTGGATAGATTTGAGAAGATGAGCATTTAATGAATCCTTTTTAGAGGTGACCACAACCAAGGACAGATCCATTGCTGTGTTTCAGCTAACTGCATATTTGTGTGTTTCCTCCTAGTGACAGTACTGGCCATTTTCCATGAACTGCACGTGGACCCCGACTTATACACACTCCTGTTTGGGGAGAGTGTGTTGAATGATGCTGTGGCCATTGTCCTCACATAGTAAGTACCAGAACTCGGCCTCTGTTTTTCTGACCATGTGAATAAAATATGCGTCCTTCCAGTTGGTGATAATTCCCAGTAGCTTTAAAGTACCTTTTCTCTTATGTCATAGAGATGTGGCAATTTCTAGTTTTTAAGGAATTGCTACCATAGAAAATCTCTAATAATGAGTATAATTCATTAGGTACCTAACTTCTAACACTATTAATGAGTTTCATGTTTCCAACCTGTTATAAGATACTACCCAGAGGGTAACTTTTTTTTTTTCCTCAGGTGCATAGATTTAGCTGATTTACTTAGACTTCCTCAAATGCACATAAATGAGCTTCCCTCATTTCAAATCAACATCATTTCATTTTTTTCTTTCCACAAGCCATTTTCCAGATAATGGACTAATGCTAACCATTGTATTTATAGTAAGTCTGACAAATTGGAGATAGAACCTGAGAGTCAGAATGCTCTTAATTTCTCAGTCCAGTTGTAATGTGTTATAGGAACACACACATCTTTAAATCCGCATATGACATGTGAAACTAATGGAGCTTCGGCTAAGCGCTAACATAATTTTCTCTTGATCCTGGAAGAATTTTCCTTTCAAGATGAGAACTAGTGCTCTTTCCTCACCTCTCCTTTAGATACTTGCCATTTATATTTAATAAATGCTTCTTCGGTGGCTTTCATTATGTCAGAGGTCTCTTCTTCGTTTTAGATTAAGACCAACATTTTGGGCAACTGTCAAATACCCCAAAGGAAAATAGCTATCTGATAATTAAATGTGACAACAGGACTCCATTCCGGGTGTTAATTACCTCAAATGCATTTGAAAATGTATTGTGCAGTAACAAAAGATTTTTAAAAGTCAGATCTCACAGAAAGGAGTAGGAAACAGCAGTGGGGCACTACTCTTCCTCTGCCCGATGACATTTCCTAAGGCTGCCACCCAGAGTTGCCACTGAACTCAGCAACTTTTAAGCAAGGTCTTCAAATAAACTCGTATTTCACCTGGCCTGAGAAGTGCCTTTCCAGCATTAAAGGAAAATATCAGTGACTGCAAATTGAGGGCAAAAGCCATGGCAGATTCACGGATACTAAAGGATGCTTTTAAAGAAACACCGAGAACAATTAATTAGGACATCAGGAATCTCTGTCCAGGAAATAGTCATATCAAAGGAACATTTGGAGTAAAAAAAAATTTAAATCTGCTGAGTCCCTCATTTTTGCTTCCTGGCCTGCCAAGTTGTAAAAGGCCAAGCAAAACGAAACCACGAAAGCACAAATGAGCTTGAGAAAGAGTCACACAGCTACAACCAAGCGAGAGTTTGGGCTTTTCCACTTCCAGCACCATCGTTCACAGTAGTTCCCACTAAAAATGCAGACTCCAAGGATGAATGCTGTTGCTGTTGCTGTTGTGCACCAGCCCTGGGGGCATTTGAAGCAGTCTATTCTCGCAAGTAAATACATGTTATTATGGCAGGGCCTTTTCTCTCATGTACTCATGGGTTGCATGTCTTAAAGAGTGTTTCCCACCATGGCCAGATCTCTTCCTTACTGGGCAAGACCCCTGCCATTCTAGCCAAAATCTTATGGTTCCCAGATTTAGCGATTGAGGTGTCATACTGAGTGACCCCAAAGAGTTCTACCTTTAAAGTAAAAGAAAACTAAGTTAGGAATACGTGACATGGAACTTCTACACATTCAAACCTGCAGGCTCGTTAGTCTACCTGGTGCATCTGGACCCCACTGGCTTCTTCCTGAGCTCTCCTGAGTAGTGTGTGCCTGCACCATCCTGGGTCCGGACTGTTCGTCCACCAGAGCCATCTGTTGCTGGCCACATCCTCCGCCCTGTGCAATTTTCCACCATGTCATACTCTTCACTTGCTCACTTGCTTATGTGCTCTTTAAACTTTGTGTACAGCACATATGATGATCTCTTTTTATAAATCTACTCACACACACACATTTGCTCTCCTTTTAATGCACCATCTCCAGACTCTCGCTTCCAACTACCTTCTTGCTCCCTTCGAAAAGCCCTATTTAAAAGTTGTGCATGACTTCCAGACCAGAAGTTCAAATATTTGGCTCTTCACTTTTTTCTTCCTTCACATTTAACTGTGCATAGCACCGTGACACAACTCTCTGCCTGGTAACTTATACCTTTGCACACACACAGAGTTCCCTCTTCCCCAGCTTTTGTTTCTGTCAAATCAAGTCTTTTACCATTTACCTCAGTCTCTTTGAGGAACCACAAGCCCACATGCTAAGCGCCTACTTCAGCCTAGCATGAACCTCCATCAGTTCCCATTCCAGCATAGCAGGGCAATCTTGGGTTCACACTTATATTTGTCTTTTGTGAGAGAGTAACTTTTTGAAGACAGAGTCTATATGCTTGAAATGCATATTAAAAGAACAAATGAGGGGTGCCTGGGTGGCTCAGGTGGTTAAGCGTCTGACTCTTGTTAAGTGTCTGACTCCTAGCTTAAGTTCAAGTCATGATCTCATGGATTGAGGGATGGAACCCAACGTTAGGCTCTGCGCTTAGTGGGGCATCTACTTGGATATTCTCTCAAGATTCAAATTTGATGACCACAACTATTGTACACAGCAGCCGGTGGTGGATGGTGTCCCTATGGCTTAAAATGATCCAGAAACTTTATTTAACAAAGAATGTTGAAATTAGCTTGTCTCTCTCTGACTCATACTGTCATTTTAAGTATGTAGGGAATGTCATGCCCAAACATGGAGAATGTGAATTGATTCATAAATGAATGAATTCCACATGATGGTTGTGCATTTCTAAAGATTGTTTAATAGGTTATAAAGGAAAGCAAAAGATATACTGAAGAGGTCTTAAAGGATGTGTGTTTCTGAATCCCAAACAAAGACATTACTTTCAGAGGCAGCATGGTAGACTACAAAAAGCCCTAGACTGAAGTAAAAAGAGCTTGTGTCAGGATTACTACGAATTAACGGTGCAGTTATTACAGTTGACAGGAAACCAACCCAAACTGGATTAAACAAAAAGGGAATTTGTGTTGGCTGGTGTGACTGAATAAAGGAATAAAAATGGCAGCAAATGATCCAGCAAAGAGCAGGACTCTTATTTTTGTTTTGTTTTGTTTTGTTTTTTTTGGGTTTTTTTCTCAGTTTCTTCAAGGTTAGTTTCTTTACCTGGTCACAGGTTGGCTGCCAGCAACTCTGAGGGCTGAAACTTTCTTCAGGAGAATAGAGCAAGAGTCCTTGTCCCATTATTCCCAATCCAAATCTTAATACACCTTATAGATTAGGATGCCTCTTCAGACCCAGTGTGGCCAGGGAAATAAATGTCCTGAATTTATTGGCTCAGCTCTAAGTAGCACACTTCATGAGTTTAAGACTATACCCATTTTCTCTTGGAAGCACATAAACTAAGACTGGGGAAAGGTAGGATTATTGCTTAGAGTAACATTGCCACCAAAAAGAAGAAGTAGATGTTGGACAGAAACAAAACCAAACCTAGAAGAACACGACAGTGACTGTATATGGCTATAAACTCTCCAGGCTTGTTTCTGTACCTATGAAATGTGAGAATAGTTGTTCTATATCCATTAAAAAATTATTCTGAAAAATAAATAAAGCAGTATATTTGGAAAGACTCTAAAATCTCTATAATCCATGTAATCTATGCCATATAAAGATATGTATAATTTATGTAACCATTTATATCAATATCTTTCATCCTACTTACACAGATCCCTTTGCTTTCATTAAAATGACTAAGGATATACTTGCTTCTAGTGGAGCATTCTTTCATAAATACGGCATTTTATGATCCAAGGAATATAGAGAATAACCATTTTCACATGTGAGTTCCCCCATTAAGAATGAAGCACTTAGTTAAGGCATACTGTCTAAAGTTGATAAATCAAGAAATAGAGGTTGAAGTATATTACATAAAGTTATAAAGGCACTCACAATCAAAATTGATGTTACTCACGGGAGTTAGTTGGAGAAGGGGAGAGGGAAAGGAAGGGATAAGTTAACTAAAATGTCACATCTTTCATAATAGTAAATCAATATATATTGTGTGGAGTTGATAAATCAAGAAATAGAGGTTTATCCATATTATTTAGAGTTCTAGGACAACCATCAGAAGAACTAAAAACATAAAGAGTTAAAGAAAATACTTTGGCTTTATAGAATTCGGATCCATATAAAGGAGAAAATGTAATTTAACTGTTTTATAACTTTTTATACTACTTGAATGTATTTGTTTGAATTTATTTAAAATATTTAAATTTATTTAAAATATTTTTTATTTAAATAATAAATATTTTTAGGTGAATATTTATTTAAAATATTTTTAGGTGATCAGGATACCAAAAGCAGAAACAGAAAAGAAAAGCCAATTTATTTGAGGGCAACAGAGTCCAGCTAATCCTTGCAAGCAAGAGACACCACAAATAAAATTAAATGTTGGGGGATAAACCAATGAAAGCACTTTCAACCACATGTTGATAAGTTGATGGTCTTTGTAATGTACAGGATGAATTGTTAATCTCCTTAATATAACAAATTTACTAGTTATGTTACCTTAGGTAAACTACTTAACTTCTCTGTGCCTAGATGCCTTGTTTATAAAACAGTGCTGGTGAAAGCACTCACCTCATTAGGCAAGATTAAACATAAAATACCCAGAACTGGCTCATAACACTTAATAAACATTAGATATTAGCTGCTGATATTACTGCTGTTATCAAAGACCAATAAGGAAAAGGTAAACATAATAGAAAAATGAGCAAAGGATTTAAGTAGGTAATGAACAGAAGAAACATAAATGGCCAGTAACACTGCTAAATAAGATCAGTTTCACTAGTAATGAAATAAAATATTTTTTTTAATTTTTATTTATTTATGATAGTCACACAGAGAGAGAGAGAGAGAGAGGCAGAGACATAGGCAGAGGGAGAAGCAGGCTCCAAGCACCAGGAGCCCGACGTGGGATTCGATCCCGGGTGTCCAGGATCGCGCCCTGGGCCAAAGGCAGGCACCAAACCGCTGGGCCACCCAGGGATCCCTGAAATAAAATAAATTAAACCAATAACAGTATTATTTTTTGATTGGAGTTTGAGGAAGTGGGAACCTTTCTACATTATTGGTGGAAGAGAAAAGCAATAGGATTTGACAAAGGCAATTGCCATTATTTGTGAAGAATCATTGTTCATTCTCTGATCTACCTCTTTCGTTTCTAGAAATTTATCCTAAGAAGTAATTAAGGGCCTGTTTCTCCATATAGATGAGTGCATTGATTTGAGCAAGAAGTTGTACATAAGTTACTAGTTGGTTGAGTAAATTATAATATATTAATAGGTAATCTTTATGCAGTCATTTGAAAAGTGATAGAGGAAAATGTATTGATGTGAAAAGATATTCACAATATATTTTTAAAGAAAGTAAGACATTTTAAAATGATATACACCATAAGTCCTAAAAATCACAGCCAAATTTGTATCTATGAGTGTATATATAATTATAACATATTATAACTATAATATATATTTAAAATCAACATGTTAGGTGGGGTTTTAGGTGATTTTCATTTTCTTCTTTTGGCTTATATGTATATTTATTGGAAACAGATTAAGCTACTTATGATCCACGCCCATCCAAAGAATCCTTCATAAACATACTTAATAATAGGCAATCTTCATTCAGATACAGACTCTAGGGATGCCTGGTCACTCAGTCGGTTAAGTATCTGACTCTTGATTTTGGCTGAGATCGTAATCTCAGGGTTGTGAGATTGAGCCCTGCAGTGGGCTCTGCACTCAGGGGGAATCTGCTTGAAAATTCTCTCTCTCTCTCTCTCTCAATCTCTCCCTCTCTCCCCCCAACCTGTTAAATTAAATAAATAAATCTTTAAAAGAAATAAATACAGATTCTATAAAGGTTTAAGTCTAAAATTCTTTTCTACCCATGAAAGAGTAGAAAGAGGATGTTGAGTGTTCTTGCCCATTTATTTGCAAAACAGAAATATTGCCAGTATTGTACTGAAACACCTACTTGTGAAAGAGTTCCACAGTGTACAAATGCCTCTAGATTTTCTTAGAGATAAAATAAGAATCCCATTAAACAACTGGCTCCTGGATGGCAATAAATACACACTAGATGCCTTTGTTCCCTATTAAGAAAATGCTTCTAAGGAAATTCAATGTAGATCATCAAAAAGGAAGGGAAAAATGGAGGACTAATTTTCTTTTTTAAAATAAGAGTGTTAGGTTGCTTAGAGGTTCTTACCAGAATATGTCATTTAAAATATACTGATGAAAAAAAATAAAATAAAATAAAATAAAATAAAATAAAATAAAATAAAATAAAATAAAATAAAATATACCAATGAATGCCTGGCAGTTAGAGTGAGTGACATTCTGAAAGACCACACTTTTTATATTCCATGCATCTTAAGCAAAATTTAGCATGGAAGTTAATGGGATGGCTATGAGACTCAAAGAACCATGTGACTAGGGAAACTCAAGACATCTATCATCCATTCATTCAACAAAAATGTACTGAGGATTTATATGTGCCAGACTTTGCACTGAGCATTGATGATATAGATGAATAGGTACAGTCACCCACCTCTGTCCTCACTAAAATAGGTGAATAATAGCTTCTAGCTATTTAATTTAATGTGTGCACAAACCTTGCTCTAAAAATCATCCCAGAAAGTAGCTGTGTAGGGTTGGCTATAAACAAATATCACTAAGAAAATTCATTATTTCTCTTGGTACCATCATCTCTATATAGATTACAAGCTCCTTGAAGACAAGTTCTACCCTTCTGCATCCTCCACAGCACACAGCTAATTACTTGGAAGGTTCTTAAATAATTACTGAAGGAATGAGCTAGTATACCTTTTCAGATGAAGGTAGAGGCATTTTACTAATCCTCTCATTAAAATCTATTCCAGAGCATGGATGTTTCATATTCCTCTTACTGCTTCTTCCAAATATTTTTAAAAGCTTGTTAGTTATCTCATTAGCTCAACTTCCTCTCCCATTTGACACATAGTTGTAAACACAGAGGTGATACGAAAGTGTCTCCTTTTGATGAGAATAAACCAAAACTGTTATTACAACCAGAAAACTTATTCCTCATGAATCTGCTTAACTTAAAAATAAGTTTCTTATATCTTGACACATCTTTCTGAAGGTAATTCACTTTGATATTTGCCTTGGAAACTGATCATCAGCATGAAACGCATTTATTTTGATGCCTGTCTAGATACTGCTGTGACATATAATTAAAAAAAAAAAGTTACAACCCTTCTTGCTTGTCTGGGCAGTCAATTCCATCCAACTTCATTTTTTGGACACCAGGTGGCATCACCTAGCAGGAATGGGTAGGCGTCCTGGCATCTTTAAGTGGCTAGAAGGCAGAGCTCAGCTGACCTCCAGCTTTAGTCAGAATGCCCAGGGCTTGCTGCCCACACCCCTGCCTGCTCCCCTGGCTGTTTGCTTTTTCTTATTCCTGATCCCTGGTTCCTGTTTCCGGGCTCTGACTCTGGCATCTCCCTATGCTAGCTCTTAATATCCCTGTTCAGATTACTGGGAAGTGACCTTGGCTTATCCTGTGACTGTTCCTTGTCTCTCAGATTAGATCTGATCTTCACTCACTGCTTCTCCAGATCTCAGCCTCATGACTTAGAACTTCCTTCGCTCCATGTCAAGCCATGCATGACATATTGACCTACTGAAAATAAACAAACACACATATTGATACTTTCTTAATTCCATTGTACTTTATTGCCATATCAGTCAGATGTGACAAAACCCCAATTCAAATTAGCACAGGCAAAAAGAATTCATTGGCCTCTTTAGCAGGGGTTGGGCTAACTCTGGGCAAGCCAGGACTCAGGGATTCAAACGAGTCTATTTTTTCTTTTCTATTGGCTATTCCTTCCTTTTCCTTATTTGGTTCTGATTTCCTCTTAGTGCTAGCCTCACTCGTTCCTAGTACAGATACATGACTTATTGTAACAAGCCGAAGAGGGTGGCTAATGGCATCTCCAGGCTTATATTGTTCTAGCTCAAAATTACACTTCATACTCCCACTATTTGCATGTCAGACACAGAGAAGGACTCCGGGTCTCTGCTCTGGATTGGCTGGGCTCAGATCAGAAGATCACCCCTAGGCCAATCACATTGTATTTTAAGAGAATTAAACATGATGACTGGCCATATCTGAATCATTTCCCTATCCCTGGGGCCAATGGCATGAAATCTATAATTAGAAGAAAGTGACTGGAGGGCAAATATAATGGGCATCCCAGAACAGTAACTATGGTATTTCATGATAATAAAATATTCAGAACATGATGGATTAAAATGAAACAGATAGGCCATATGCCATTATAAACTGAAAGAAATGCTTTGTTTAAAAAGGCAAAAATTCCTTTCTAAATGTAGAATTGATTTTGAGGAAAAAGAAATTCCCCAGGTGTAGGAAACAAGAGAGAAATCACTTACAGTGGGAAGCTACCACTGTCAGTGGCCATAGGATTTTGTATGTTGGAGCTGCAGTTCTATTTCCATGTGAAGTTATAGAAATCAGACCTTTTTTAAAATAATTAATTAATTTTTTAGTCAAACCTTTTTGAATAAAGCCTGGAGTCCAAAATGCTCCCTCAGTCACATAGATTCCATTCACCAGCCTTAAGGAATAGTGAGAAAACTTGCCATCTATGTGAAATTTGAATCAAAATCCCTGGTCTGTGCACTTGTGAGAGGAATTAAAGCCAATGAATTAATATAAAAGTTTTCAGTACTATTGAAATGCCTGCCCCAGCCTCATTTCTCTTTCCTTATTTCCTAATATGCTGAACTGCTCTGAAATGAAACTTTCTTAATCCAGGCACATGGAAATCTCACAGAAAAATAACACAATTTTTCCTGAAAATGAGCTCATAGTAAAAGTTTACAGGCCACAAAGGGAAAAGAATCCACCATGAAGAAAAGCCAGGAGATAAACAAAAAAGTAAATCGTAACAAGGACCCCAAACCACTAAACAAAAATTACAAAAATCTGAGAACAATTATAAAACGGACATATTAAAAATGACTGAAGAGATAAATGGAAAAGCAAGGAAAATAGGAAAGAATACTAAATAAGAACTTTTCAAAAAGAAAAATGCAGATATTGGCTTTAAAAGCTGATTGAGAAAAATGTCATACTGAATCCAGCTGGTGACCCAGAAGATAAAGTTGGCCAATGACCCAGAATGTAGTACAGATTAAAAAAATATAAAAAGTTGGCTAAGAGACATGGAGGATAGCATGAAACATTTCAGAATATAGCAATAAGAATTTCAGAAGGAGACACTAAAGAGAATCAATTTGTGACAATATTTAATAAGGTAGTGGGTAATAATTTTTCAAAATTGAAGAAATTGAAACATCACATTATATCCCGAGTTGGATAAATTAAAACTAATTCACACAGAAACATGTTGCAGTGAAACATGAGATCATCAAAGACTAAGTGGAAATTTTAAAAGCAAACAGAGAGGAAAGATGTATTCTTACAGTGGAAAACTTAGATGACATCGATTTCCTCACTTATGATAATAGCTACTAGAGGACAGTAGAATAATATGTACAATTACCAAGGGAAAAAACCAAAAACCTAAATTCTAAACTCAACTGAAATATCATTCAAGGGTAAGAATGATAAAAAGACATTTTCAGGTAGACAGAACTTACCATTCATCAATAATCAGTAATAGAAATAGGAACTGAACTACAAAGAAGTGGGAGACAAGGAGTGGTGAGCAAAAAAGTTGAAACAATCATAAATTTAATAAGGAATGATTGTGACAATAATAATAATGATTATTAGGAGAAGGGTAAAATAAGGTGAACCAAACACTCTATTATCCTCTATAATATTCAAAGACAGTGGACACTAAATGATAGGGAGGGACAAATGGTGTTATATAGAGAAAGTGGAGATGGCAAAAGACCTGTTATGAACCCAATTTTCACTCAAGTAGCCATGTTCTTCAAAATGTTTCTCAAAATGGTGCCGGAGATGCTGACAACAGATTTCAATTTGGATGAGAAATGTTGAAATCAATTCATATGTTGAAATCAGTTGTAGTCTTCAATAATTTCAAACTGTGTGAAGGATTCCTATATTTTAGGAAGCTGGTAAAGTATCTTCCCTGGGGTCCTTCCATTTTTCTCTGAGATTTTAGGCTCTGGCCTTTGTAGCTATAGTGTTTCCAGTTGTGGAACTCATCATATTCTCTCTCGAGGCTATCTTTCATCTTCCCCATTGTCTTCCTAGTTTCTCTTACTCTCTATTCTGCTTACCTCATGTTCTCTCATTGTCAGAGTTATAATCTATGCTAGGAAGCAAGCTGTTCAGTTCTCTCCAATTCCTCGAAAGAGGTTACCTCCATGAGCAGACAGCTGGGGACATTTTGTGCCATACCAGTTGTCGATTTGCTGTAAGATGCAGATATCTTAAAAATTGTCCTTTATGTGCTACAAGTAACTTTGAACTGATGTTCTAGGCAACAAATCAGTTTTGAGAGACAGTTGAAAAGTTATTTCTGGCTCCTGCTATATTTTGTCACTAAGCTATAGGTAGTTCCTTAATCATTTTAGTGTCGGTTTGAAATTTTAGCTTCCTACCTTGAAAGGCTTAGTTATGTTCTCTAGTCTGAGTCCAGGAATGACCAGCCATGTAGTAAGAAAGTGACTTGTACTAAGCAAAGTACATCTGAGGCAAAAGTAGACACCAGGGTGCTGACATAATAAACACCAAAAAAATGACTGCCCCAATGACCAGAATATAGATGCTGGCATGATCAGCTCATTTTCTTTTCATAGTCAAGCTACTTAGAAAACAGAATCATAATCAGCATCTACTTTATTAATTCACCACAGGAAATTACCTTCACTAGAATCTCAAGTAACCCAAAGATCATACGATAAAAGCAGTTTTTCCTATAGGCAAACTTGCACATTAAGGCCAATAATATCCAGAGGGTTGTCTGGTGAGCATGGGGACAGGTGACTGATAGATTGATGACTCAGTTGTTTATCTGCATCCTTCCCAGAGGAGATATTTTTTTCTGATAGACCTTGAAATTTTGAAATGCTTGGCATCCACCCCCAAATCCATACCAACATTTAGGATAACTTAAAACTACCATAGTATGTTAGAATAACTAAAATTTGTTTTCTCCTCTTTACATAGAGCTGGAATGGTCACGTGCAGTGTTTGATTCTGTGATTCTTCTAGATCTTCCATGTCTAATCAATCCTCCTTCTGATTGATACATTGTACTTTTGCCACTATACATAAATGCTATTTGTCTTTATCCTAATATCCTTTACTATCTGGTGGGAGGGGGGTTAATAGTGATTCTCTCTTCTCTATGTTGTGACCAGTAGCATACATTCCCAAGACAGTGGCCTAGTGACAGGGAATAGTTCATAACTAGATATCAGGCCCATCTATAAGAAGAACTGATTATGACTTTAGCCTCAAGTGAGAGTAGATTTAAAGTTGTTAAACTGGCTTCTATTAATAAAATGATCTAAAACACTACACATTAAACTTGTGAAGAGGAGGTCATAAACTTCCTAGTGTCTGAAGAAACCTATGGCTCTCACCTAAGGGACTGAAGTGAAGTGTATGTAAACAAAAAGATAAAACTTTATAGTTTTAGGAGCTCTGGGTTAAGATTTTTTTGGTCCAAAGGTATATTTTCTCTCCAATGTGTTTAAGCCTGACTTTATTCTGAACAACTAAGACCGTACCGTGCCTTTTATTTCAGGTGATCAATTCTGAATTTTTTCCTAAAAAACTTTTCCAGGGGAAAAAAAGGGGGGCCCAAATCAATATGCCATCATTATTTTGGTCTAAATTAAAAGTGCTCTCTTGGCCTGAAGAATATAATCTGTTTATATTACTTGGGCTCCATAATGAATTTACATAGCAGGCTTATTGCAAGTTTTATGTGAGCTCTCCCTTACTGGGGCATGTAATGCTCAGGGAATCTGATTAAAACTTTGGGAAGGAGCAGCTGTTCAGCTATAGAGGGTGAACTCAGGGCCCATTTTTCAGAGCCTGACTGCAAGGCCTGACACCCTTGCCAGCTATTGGATGATAAATGAACTGTCTTTGAATGCCCAGCTCCTGTGTTAATAGCTTTAAAATATTGGTTGTTTATGAGAAAGAAGTTGGGAGCTCTTATCAATTTTCCTGACCCAGAGGTCCTCAAATACATCACTTTTTTTTTTCATTGCCAGAATGACAGGCAGTGCTGAAGGGAAAAGGAAGAAATTTTTTTTGCCATTTAGTTTGTTCTTCGTGGGTTAGCAGTTAGTCTCTCATTGCAAAAGATAGTGGAATGAGTGCCAGTGAAATCAAATAGATAAAAGCCAGACTACATACTTTCTAACATCATTCTGTGGTGTCAGAATCATAATCTAGTTAAATCTGATTCTTCTAAAGGTGTGTAATTCAAATTAGGTATATGGAAGTCAAATTCTGAAGCCTGTGCTAAATAGCTTACTACCAGAATGGCAGTTAAATGGTCAAACTATTTAAAGTTTAACCCTAATATGTTTGGAAATTTATCTTTTTTTATCTTTAACCCCATCTTCACCTGCCTACTTTGTTTTTATGGACATCAGAATATCTTCTAAGTGAGTGAATTCTTAATTATGTAACTGTTGACCATTTAGATTTTTAGGCATTGTCTTTTTCTTATAGCAGCCAACTTTTAGCCTTTTCATTAGCATATTTATAAGAAAAGTAGAAATATATATACATATATATATTCAATTTTCTTTTTATTAGTAATTCTGGTAAATGTTTTGGTGGAAAAAAATTTAATCTAGAACACACCTCATGTGTGGATAGTATGTTTTATTTTTTCATGAAGAAGTTAAGGCTGGTCTGGAAGTCTAGATGATGGCTCTGTCATTTACTAATTTTATATCATTGAGTAAACCAGTCACCCTCTTCAGTCTGTTTTCTAATTTCATAAAGAGAGCAGCTTTAGTATATATATATATATATATATATATATATATATATATATATACTACACTAGCATCCCTGGGTGCTCAGTCAGTGGGGTGTCTGTCTTTTGCTCAGGTCATGATCCCAGGGTCCTGGGATTGAGCCCCACATCAGGCTCCCTGACCAATGAGCAGCCTGTTTCTCCCTCTCCACGACTTGTGCTCTCTCTACATATATTTTTTTAAATTTTTAAAATAGAAAAATATATAAATCTATTAGGAATTTAGAAGTGAGATTGTGCTGAAAACATAGATTTGAAAACAGATAAGACCAATGTTTTAAGGAAACAAAACTGCAGGAAACCAAAGCCTAAAACATGTTAATTATTTACTAAGATGGATACAAAAGACTATTTATATCCATAAGACAGGGATGAGTTAAAACTTAAAAAAGTGGGATCCCTGGGTGGCACAACGGTTTGGCACCTGCCTTTGACCGAGGGCTCGATCCTGGAGACCCGGGATCGAGTCCCACATGGGGCTCTCGGTGCATGGAGCCTGCTTCTCCCTCTGCCTGTGTCTCTGCCTCTCTCTCTCTCTCTCTGTGACTATCATAAATAAATAAAAATTAATTTAAAAAAACTTAAAAAAGTAAAATCATAGGAATTAAAAATATAAAAATCAAAGTAAAATTACAATACAAAAAATGATATATGATATGATAAGCATGATAATTTACTTAAAAATATAAGAGACTTGGAGCACCTGGGTTGCTCATAACCTGGATTATGTGTCCTACTTTTGGTTTTGGCTCAGGGCTTGATCTTATGACTCATGGGATCGAACCCTGCATTGCAGGCTCTGTGCTCAGAAGTGGGCTTGGATATTCCCTCTGCCCCTTCCCTCCCTCTCTCTCCTTCTCTCTCTCTCACAAATGAACAAATAGATCTTCACAAAAATAAAAGAGACTCAAATGGGGAAATATTAGAGAACTCAGAAATTTGGCGGCACAGAAGATCAACACAAAAATCAATAGCTTTCCTGGACTTTAACAACAACTGAAGATAAAATGTAATGAGAACATTATTTTGTTCCCATTAGCATTTTAAAATCTAAAATCATTAGAATAGCCCTAAGTAATAAATATACAAGATATCTGAGAAGATAATAACTTTAGTAAAGGACAAAAAAGACCACCTCAATAAAGGGGGGACCTGCTGTGAAATAGGATGGGGAGATTCAATATTGTAAAGTAGTCAACTCTCCCACAAAGTAATCTATGCATTCAGTATAATCTCCCTCCTAAAATCCCAACAGATATTTTTAGGATTATTCTAAAGTTCATATGGAGCTTCTGCTTAAGACATCAGGATAAATTATTTCTCTAGCCTCAAAACAAATTAAAATTAAGAAAAACATTGAAAAATAGAAACTTTTAATAGTCCATGAAATGGAAATAGCCACCGTTCCAAACCATAAACTATGAAAGATTTAAGTATGAAGTATTACTGTCAATAACATGAAATCTTGAACCAGAAATGGAAATATGCCAAGCCAAGTTGGTTTCTCTCAGACTTGACAGCAGATCACTTACTGAAAGGATCAGCCAATATTCCGTTGTTTAGAGAACAGATAAGATCAGGTAAGCGGGCCAAGAGAGAAATGGGGGAAATAGTCTGACCTTTCAAAATGAAAGATGAGTAGAAATCGTGCTGACCAACATTCTAGTTTTCTAGGTAGGACACTGCAAAGGCTATTTACATTGGGGGGTGAGGGTAGCAATTTCCAAATCAAAACATAATTTGTCTGCAACGTATGGGTCTTTTCTCTATGCCACCTCAATTTGAATGCCATGGACTGTGAAAGGATGTATTCCCAGCAGAAAGGAAACAGATTTGGTGACAGATGTTTGAGGCATTTTAAAACATGCCCCCCAAATTCTTTGACATTCCTTTCATGGAGAGATGAAGTCTATGTTCCCTTCCCCTTGGATCCACAGAAGGCAGAGGTAGAGATGCTGTGCCAGTTTCCAAACCCAGGCCTTTAAGAAACCAGCAGCTTCCATTTCCTGTCCCTAGGGACATTCCCTCTTGGGACCCAGCCACCTTGCTATGAGATGGTCAAGCTGGTCTGTGGAGAGTACTACTACCTGGGAAGGGAATGATAGCCAGCAAGACTTCCCAGACAGGTGGGTGATCTGTCCTTGGGGCTGACTGCCCAACCCCATTCCACTTGTCCCAGCTGATAATACCAGGTGCAGCTGAAGTGAGCTGAACCTACTGAGCTCTGCCCAATTTGCAGGTTGTTGCAAATAACTGATTTAAATAACTGATTGTTGATTTAAACCACTAAGTTTTAGAGTGATGTTACACAACAATAGATAATCAAAACAAAACCCAAATTAAAACTTAATCAGCCTCTTATTCAACTTTATTTCATCCCTTACCTTGTATCCCTATACAATTCTCTGATAAATAGCCTGTCTCTTTTAAAGATGTGTAATAATCAAAAAGGAGGGCAGGGACATGTTCATCAGAAGTGCAAAATATATTTTTTAATTTAATCCAAAGAAGAGCCCATAATCCCCAAACAAATTTACCAAAGAACTACGGAAAAGTTTAGACAAAAGAATTCTCCATTATCATGAAGGTCCATACAGATTTTCTCTATATCTATATTTATATCTATATCTATAATTCAGGATCTCAAAGAAGAGACATAAGATAATCAAAGGAGATTAAAAGTATACTAAGAGAGCTCAGGAGAAAGCCTGGAGAGATAAATAAAATTACTGAAGATATAAAAGACACTTTATAAGCAACAAAAATAGAATGAACTTCTCTGAAAACACTGTCAGAGACATAAAAAAGAGACTTGAAATAATCCAAAACAAAGTAGAATAGAACAAAGATGTAATAATGACTATAAAGAATATAATAGAAATGGATGGCAGACATTTGAGTGTTTTTGAAGGAGAAAACACATGGAAAATATTTTAAAACATAAAACAATATTCTCTTGAAATGATATAATATGTGGATTGAAAGACTTAAGGAACTCACTGAAAGCCAGGAAATTTTCATTTGGAATCATCCACAACATGAGATAATCTGGCAGACTTACTGAATTTCAAGTTAAAAGAAAGAATTATGGGGCCATCTAGGCAGAAAATCCAAGTCACTTACAAGAACAGAAATAATCAGGTTGGCCTTGGACTTGACCACAGTGACATTCAATTTCAGAAGATGGAAAAGCAGCACATTTTCACTTATGAGGGAAAGAATGTGAATCCTAAGCCAAATTGTCCTTTCAATATAAAGGCAACAGATTGGCTGTTTTAATAAATAGTATGGGGCAATGGGCTATTCCTTTGGAAGAAAAAGTTAAATGCCTAATTCACACATTCTTAAAAAGAAACTCAACATGGGTTACAGAGCTGAATGTTAAGAAAAACTATGAAAATATTAGGAGACATTTCTATAATTTTGGAATGTTAATGGTCTTCCTAAATAAAATTTAAAAAGTAAAAAATTAAGCAATTTAACTATACAAAATTTTTAAAAATAAATAACAGAAGAAATAAAAAACAAATGATAGACTAGAAGAAAATAATTGTAAAATTTTTGACAAATAGCATTTTAAATACACAAAGAACTACAAATCCATGTGAAAAAGAAAACTGGATAAAAAATACGTATAAATAATTTATAGATCTCTCTGTATATGTGTATATATACATATACAGAATACTTATAGTCAAGTAAAATGATGTTTACTTACAGACAACATCAACATTTCCTTTTAGATTACAGAAAATACAGATTAAAATGAGACATTTTTTCATCTAGCCAATTAGCAAGCTTTAAAGTTTATTCATGTTTAGATCAGTATTGGCAAGAATAAAGAAAATCAAGCATTCTTACACACTTTTTGTCACTATCACCCAAAATTTTAAATGCACCAAGTAAAACTATTTCTAGTGAAATACCTCAATAAATATTTGCTTATGTAGATAAAGATAACTATACAGTGCATCAGTAGAATGACAACAAAAATGTGAACAGCCAAAATGTCTATTGATAGGGAAGAGATTAAATATATTGTACTATATACAAACTAGGGAAAATTTTTGAACCTTTAAAAAGTAGATGACATAGAAAAATCTGTAAGACATTTTAAGTTACAAAATAATGTTTCTGAAGAATACATATTGAATACTAACACAGGCAAAAAATAACATTTGTATATTAGTTGCATATATATATATAAAGTCTTTTGCATTTTACTCTACATACTTTCGCTTTTCCTTAATCTTTAATGCAGATAGTATATTTTTGTTTTGTGTCTGCAATAAAAATGATTTAAGTAATAAATGCCTTTTAACTGAAATAAAAATATCTCCTCTCTTTACATAATAGAGGTTTTAAGTGTTTACTGTTACATTCTGGCCTTCTATTGTTAGTAAGTCTCCATCTAATGAATGAATGAATAGATAGGCAGTGAGGACCCAGTGGGAGGATGCTTGTAAAAACCCTATATAAGCATAGGTATTTGTATTACAGCAAACACTGATTTAAAATTATGTGAATAAATCTTAGAGATGTGTGTGCCTCTGATGGCGGAGCAATTGATTGAAAATTGAAATCTTTGTCCAACCAACCAGTTGCTTGACTGATAATTTAGACTTGATTGGCTATTTCAGAACAGAATAAGCCCAACCAGACCTGATAGAACCCTAATACTCCTGCAGAGTTGTGTCCAGGTTTGTAAAAAGGTTGCACCAGGTTCCCAAACTGTGGGGACAACTTATCAAACAGCTAAATATAAGATATATTACCAACTGCGTGGACTTCCAAAAATATAAATGAAATTCTCCTCTACCTTCAAATCAAACCTCCAATTTTCCTTTTAGATTATTTATTTGAAGTTTCGAATTCCTAATCATATAATAATTTTTGAGAGGTATTAAATTTACGTATCATGTATTTGACTCAGGAAATACATTTACAAAAGTCACAAATTATTGCTGGTGGCAAGGTGAGAGGAGGGGAATTCTAACCACTTTGGGGACTGGGCAAGTAATGTAAATTTGTGATAGACCAGTATAGGAGACAACAAGAGATGGTGGGACCAGTGGCTAAATGTAGAGTGCATGCCCTCCAAAAGTACTTTAGATTCAATTTTAATTTTAAACAGTGTAATGGCCAAATATAACTGAAGGCAGCTAGTTTGAGACCTCAGGTTTAGTTGCTGTAAACCGACTATTCCATTAGAATCTTCTCATTGCCATTCTCATCTGAGGCTACTCTCATTTCCACCTTTACTCTTTTGTGCTTATTGTTTTGTCAGTCAGGAATTCCTTCTCAGACCTTCTATCTCTAAATGGTAATCATTTTGCAAAATGGAGATCATCCTACCTCTCCAGTAAATAGTCTCAAGAACCTTCCAACCATAGATCCCCTCTCTGAATCCCAGGGAAAGCTTTATTTGGAACCATGGACTCTCAGAATGAGTCAGGACCTTAAAGATCAATCAATCCAGGTGCAGATAGAACTGCCTTCCGGGATCCCTGGGGGGCTCAGTGGTTTGTGCCTGCCTTCCACCCAGGGTATGTTGTTCCTGGAGTCCTGGGATCAAGTCCCACATCAGGCTCCCTGCATGGAGCCTGCTTCTCCCTCTGCCTGTCTCTCCACCTCTCTCTCTCATAAATAAATAAATAAATAAATAAATAAATAAATAAATAAATAAAATCTTTAAAAAAAAAAAAAAAAAAAGAACTGCCTTCCAATATGAGCAGCAGGTCAGTCCACCCAGATATGGTGGTCTGTTGGGAAATCAGAACAACTTGCAGTAGCAGTGAGTTTTTTCTTCTACTTATCTCTTACCTGATTCCCTGTATCTTCAAGCCAATGATCCTGGTCCAACTTCAGGGAATCATGTAGTATAGTAACTAGCAGCCTGGCTTTGATGGGCCTCGCCAGTGTTGACTGGCAAAGGGTTTTGTTTTTGTTTTTAGAAACATCTGAATTTATTGCCCAGATGTAAAATGCAGGAGAATTAATGTAAAAACCCAGACCTCTGGTTTCTTTTGAAAAAGCTGTAAGATACATTAATATTGTATTGAAGAAGACAACTTTCATTTCTATATTAGGAAAAAAGCCATTTATATATTAGAAAAATAAAATTATCAGAAGGAATTAATTTTCTCCTCTGCAAATCCCTACTTCTGTTCTATATAAGACATAGTTCCAATTCTATTCATCATCCTAGTTTCCCTCCTGTAAATGAGTTTGCTTCTATGTTTTTAAAAGTGAATTTGAATTTTTGACCCAAATTCAGGGATTATTTTTAATCCCTACTAAATTTTGTTAGGATTTATGCAAGGCACTTGGCCTCTCATCAGAAACTTGGGACTAACATGGAGAACTTAGATGTAAGCAAAATTAAATAATTGACTATTGATTTAAGTAGCAATAAAAGTCAATATTTCTAGCAGCTTGGCAGAGAGGTCTATTTAAAGGCTTATTCTATTTAATATTTTTATCAATGACTGAGATCTAGGGACAGATTGCAGGCTTGTCAAATTTGTAATTGATATGAACCAGAGAGGTAGAGCAAATACCCTGGATAAAATATTCAGTTTCCAAGAGACAGCAACAGGCTGGAGAAATAAATTACCACATGTAGTTAAGGTTAGCTTGACATCACTAGTCTCTGAATTATTAACTACTGTATTATAATCATCCTATCAGATTTTGTTTTAGGCTATTAACTAATTAATAATCCTAGGTAAGTGCTTTTCCAGAGAAATATACTTAAAGCAAAGTTTCTGTTCAAAAACTACACTGGAATATAATTTATTCCAGTGTAGTTTTTTGAACAGAAACTTTGCTTTAAATGGATGGAACTGGAGGGTATTATGCTGAGTGAAATAAGTCAATCGGAGAAGGACAAACAGTGTATGTTCTCATTCATTTGGGGAATATGAATAATAGTGAAAGGGAATATAAAGGAAGGGAAAAGAAATGTTGGGAAATATCAGGAAGGGAGACAGAACATAAAGACTCCTAACTCGGGGAAATGAACTAGGGGTGGTGGAAGGGGAGGAGGGCGGGTGTTGGAGGGGAATGGGTGACGGGCACTGAGGTGGACACTTGACGGGATGAGCACTGGGTGTTTTTCTGTATGTTGGTAAATTGAACACCAATAAAAGTTAATTTAAAAAAATAAATAAATAAAATCTCTTTGGCTCAAAAAAAAAAATTTATTCTTAAAATTTTTCGAATGAGCAAATAGAAATTAAGCTATAAATCAGAATTTCATTGTTTCCTCTATGATTTTTATGTAAATCATAACTTGAAAGTAATCTCAGATCATTTTTTCACCATGAGCTGCATTATAATTAATACAATGGATATTATCTGAAAAATTTCACGGTAATTGTCAAGTTGGAAAGAATTTATCTAAACTTCTATGATAAGAGGAATGGCTGACTCTGTGCTCTTACCCATAAGAATCACTACTTTTCCCCCAAATAAACTGATGTTCAGAGCAAAAAGACAATTCACTGCAGTGTGAGCTTTAGATCAACAATGAATACTTTTAAAAAGAATATTTATATTTAATACTGGCAATTCTAAATACTGTACCCTGATCATAGCACTTATCATAATTTGCAATTACATATTCACTTGTTTACTCATTCATTGTCTATTATGTTTTACTATTTTGTAAACTCCACGGCGACCGCGACCATGTCTGTTTTCCTCATTAACATGTCACCACTCAGCGCAGTTCCTTGCACTAGTAGATGCTCAGTATATATTTATAGAATGAATAATTTATAGAGATCAGATGAGCTACCAAGATTGATTAGTGATTGTCCATTAATTGATGAGTTGAGTGGACAGACTATTTATTTCTCAGTGTTTTTCCCCAATGTAGTCAGTTACATGTGAAGAATATTACCTTTTCCTTTGATAACATCACCAAAAAGTGACCTCTTTACATGCAGATGACCCAGAGGAAAACAAAAGTAGTCATGAATTTACTCAAAAGAGATTTAGTTAGTAAAATATTTAGAGTGAGTCTCCTCTGCTGCTAGCATTTGTGTCTATTTAAACCTTTTTGGCAAAAGAGAAGTACTTAACTGAGCTTTATTTATTTATCTATCTATTTATTGCACAAGAAGTTTTGAATATAATAATCTCAGAGAAAATAAAATAGTTTGACAATGATATTTCAGACATATTTAAACATACTCTTTGGGCCTTATTAATGCCATCTATAATATGAGTGTGACTAAATGCCTCTTATTTCATGTAATGTAACTGATACCACCAAGGTATGGTTCAGAAAACAATTTCACAGTTCAGAAAATGATTGGCCCAACAGAAATAATCAATTTAAGTGACTTAAATAGCTCTCTATATTCCATCTCACTAACAATGAGTATTGTTAGCAAATTATTATGGCATTTTCCCTATCCTTTTATCCTTCCAACCTTCCACCCCTATCCATCTGTTTAGGGAAATATCTTCTGCTCCCTAGTTTCTCACATTCTAAACAAGAGCATGCTACTTCTAAGAGATCATGAACAATGAGAAGGTAGTGTTTTCCTAAGAAATTAGTGTGTTGAAATGATTAACACATATCCCCAGGGTAGGATACAGACTACATTAAATTAAGTAAATAAAATATATTAAATATAGATACATTAAATAAATAATGGCCTGTTCTCCTGACAGCTCACAGTTTAATTGGAGAAGTAAATATTCTTCACCTGAGCTTGTGCATTACCATTTTCTACTATTTTCTTTTTAAATTTGAATATCTATTGAGCATTTACTATGTTATGTACTAAGTGATTTACATACACCATCACATTCAATCCTCCCAACAACACTATGTAATAGACATTTCTTATCACTATTTAATTTAAGATGAGACAACTAAGGGTCAGGAAGGTTAAGATATTTGCCCAAGACTCCTCAGCCAGAAAATGGCAGAACTTAGTAAAAGAGCCACTGCCCAGATATTTGGTAAATTCGAAGCAAAATAATTAGAATAAATGTCAAAAGCAAGAGGTCCTACAAGAGAAGGATCTTTGTGCAAATGAACATAAGGGATCATGTCATGATCTCCAGGCATAGGAGTCACTAAGAAGAAGAAGGGTTCCCCTCAGCCTCATTGCTGTTCCATGGCCAAGGTACAGCTGTAACAAGGGGTTCAGAGGGAAGAGCAGGAGGTGACCCAAAGACTGCCTGGATTGAAGCCCTATCACTCCCACTTCCTAACAATCCTGGACAAGTTACTTGACTTATTTGACCTGCATTGCTGTCATCAACAAAATATAGAAGCAACTTTTATGAAAACTTAATGAGGGGGCTCTTTGTTAATAGTAAAGCACCATGAACATGCTATTACTTGACTTCTTCTGTTAATGGGACCAGAGATACTGGGAAAGAAAAGATCATTCTTAGAAGTGCTTCACTTCAGTTCTTCCTCAAGCCTCTGGCCATGTGGGTAGCCCTCCAGAGTCAGCTGGAGGATAGCAGAGATTAAGGAGGACTAGTTTATCCTCTTACCCAGAGCTATTGTCCTGGTAAAATAAGGATTTATATGCCTTTCCTCAGAATTGACACAGCATGACACCCCAAGATGAATTTTTATCTGGGACAATGCAAAATGTTGTACACGCGCATTACACTAAATAAAAGGTTCTGCAAAGATTTTAATATTTGAATGCTGTGCATGGAAAATGTCTGTGCATTATGTATAAAATGCAAATTTTTGCTAATTTGAAAATCCCGTTTTCATCAGACAAGCATAATGGTTCTGGTTTGCTTCGAGTAAGCTTCCTTTCTAAATATTAGTTCCTGTTTGGAAATGTGTTTTCTCTCCCTCTTTTTTCTTCATACACAAACAAAATTACTCTGCTTAGAGTGTTGATCACAAGTTCTCTCAAATACTGAGTATTCTCTGGGACTTTGCTTTAGAAACTGTAATCTTTACAGTGACAACATTTTCTGCATTTCCTTTTTAACCTCCTTGCTTTTCCTCTTTTCTTCCAGTTACTCCTTGTGGACATTCTTCAACATCTCTCTATAACATTAATAAAATATAGTGCTCAGAAAACTGCCTCAGCAACTCTGACGAATGAGTTAGATAGAGGTTCGTGAGTTGTTGAGGTAACATTCTTTCTTTCCTGTAGAGATTCTTTTCACTGTTATGATGGACTTGGCTGGGGGAGGCTATCACAATTTTAAAAATGCAGGATGGCATGCTATGGGTCCCTTTGATGTGATGCACCATAGAACCTGCCATTTCTCTCAGAAGAGAGAAAACCCATGTGTCTTTCATTCTCCATTTAAAGAACATTGGGACAATATCTATAGAAAATTCTATTTACTTGGGTTTCTTTTCTGTCAAATAATTGTTTTAAGATTATTGCTCTGTTTATAAGTGAAAATAGCATTTCAATTCTTTTTTTTTTTTTTTTTTTTTTTGCACTTCAATTCTTTATAGCGATATTCCCCACTATTAGATGGGAATAGATCCTCACTGCAAGGATCCTTCCAGCAGGCAAGAAATGATCAGGGAAGCTGAGCAGATTGGTATGCCTCCTCTTACAGTGCCAGGTTGGTCCTTAGGCAGCCTCTCTCCCACCATCAGAGACACCATTGGTTTTAGACACAGAATTATGAAACAGTGAGAAGAAGCACATGGATTCAGTACTGTCTTGAGCCCCTGTGAGCTCTCTGTATTTATCTACTAACTTTCCAAATCTGGGATGCGCATTGGATCTCATGGTTCTTGACAAAGTTATTTCTCCATTTAACCACCCCGATGTTCTGCTTCTATCTGTTATGCAAGATCATGGCCTCTGCCTTCATGCTTTTTATAGTCTCTTCCAGAGCTTCTCTGCCCCACTTCAACATTTATCATTTCTGAAGTTCCTGATGCATAAGCCATCTTGATGCAGGTTGATGAGTAGGCCGCACAAAATAGGGCCAGCACCTTCTTGACTTTAGGACACTGTTGAAAAGATCCAAGTGGGTTCAGGAAATGGTAGGTGTTAATGCCCTTCCCACACCATTCCAGCAAGAACAGTAGTAGTAGCTGGCTTTTGTCAATCTAATATCTCCTGCTCGTAGCTTGGTCCCAGCTATGTTCATGGCTGCCATGTAAATATTCCTAATATTCATTTCTTCTTTGCCTTCCCTCTGACACTAAGTTAAGACCTTTCTCGATCTTTTCCTGGACTTCTTCAGCAGCCTCTAAACCGGCCTCATTGTCTTAGATCTTTCTCTCCATTAGTCCATTTTTCTTGCTGCTGCTAGAGTCCTGTTCTTTAAAAGGCCAATCTTGTGAGGTCACTGGGATGTTGCAAACCCTTCAGCAGTTCACTGGCACCTCAGGATCAAGTCCAAACTCCACAGCAAGGCATTCCTAGATATTCATTAAATCACCCCTACTTTTATCTCCAGCTTCTTCTGGAATTTGTCAACTTAGATTCCTGAGGGCTAAAGTAGACAGATGGGTGAAGTAGGCTGGGAGCAGAAGGACAATGGGAAAATGGAGAGCTCATGTCATCTGAAAGGGGCAGCTCGACTCATGCAGAGAAGTAGGTCCAGAATTGATAAAATTTCTGATTTTTTAAGGGGAGCTAGGAATCTGGATCTTTGTGTGAAATACTTTAATTTTCAAATGTTGACAGTATTTCATATTTTTTAAATAAATAAGAGGACAATGTACAGGCTAAATAAAACATGGCATTCAAATGAAGCCCATGGACCATCAGTTTATAATTTGGCCCTCGGCCTCTATCCACTCTAACCCAAAATTCTGTAATTTTTTCCCTATAAATCATCAGATAATAAATATTTTAGATTTTACAAGCACATATGGTCTGTGGCAACTATTTAACTCTGTCATTGTACTAAAAAAGCAGCCAAACACTCCATGCAAACAGATGAACATGGCTACATTCCAATAAAACTTTATTTATAAAAAATAGGTAGTAGGCTAGATTGGGTACATGAGCTGGCTGTAGTTTGCTGACTACTGCCTAATTAAACTAAGGTATCTGATATTTCTCTACAGACTCTGTGTGATGATAAATTCTCTTTCTTTGCCTGAAATGCCATTTCCTCCTTCACCTACCCGGCTGGCTTCTAGGCATCCCATCAAAACTGAACTCAAGAACACTTGCCTCTATACTGGATTCTTTCTAAATTCCATCTGCATTAGAGGTCCTCTGAGCTCCCATTTTTCCTTGAACACTCTTTCTACCACACTGAACTTTCTGTGTTGTCTTATTTCTGTCTCTCTAACTAGATCATGATTAGGCAAGCATTTATCTAATACCTAATTTATTGAACAAAATGGAGTAATTGATATGATAGAAAAGTAAAAAGTTAGATATCTAATTCAACAATGACAAATTTTGAGATTTCTTTTCTTTGTCCGTAGTTAGGAGAGGCTTTATTGGAGGTGTTACAAAGTGTTGTTAGGAGCAGAAGCCAGGAGGAACTGTCGGCCTCCTGAGCCTGGAGTTGGGAAAACAGAGGCAGAGGTCTGTGCTTAGCTCTGCTAGTAACCAGTAAGTGTCTGGGTCAACTCTGAAACCTCCTGGGCTTCAATTATTTATATCTGTAAAGTCAGCTCAATATATTGATCCATAAATATCCTTTCTATCTCTAAAATTTTCTGGGAAATTTTCTCAATATTTTAAATCAGGATAGAATGAATATAATTTAACCCTATTTAATGCCATAATCCAGTAATAACTTCAGAAATTATTGGGGAACACATAGAACCATTTTTGTCTTCATTCACTGTCTCCAGATTATTCATTTGGTGGGGGGCAGGTGTTTTTTTAAAATAGCTTTCTATTCTCCTAAATTTTCAATTCTAAGTTTTTGCACTTCTGGAAGTCTCTCAGATCTTTCAATTTCACTATTTCTAATATGTTTTACATCATAAAACCAGGTAGTCAACTTTTCTAAAAATCTTAGCATTCTGTAGAGGGTAAGGGTGAAAGGAAGCAGAACACTGTACTGAAAAGAAAACAAACTTTTGTCAAATAAAGATTCAGTTTCTACTTCTGTCATTCACAATGTGCACCTTTGGGGAAGATACCTTCCCAAACAGGTTTTCCTCCTCTATAAAATGGCGATAATTATACATACCTCACACAATGTATAATTATACATAACTCACACAGTTGTTATGAAGGTCAACAATCATATATTGTTTACAGCACCTAATACATAGTAAAAACTCAGCAAATGATGCCTCCTACATTTATTTTACTATTTTTATTGGTTCTGAGGTATTCCTGTGGTCATTTTAATGTGTGGACTTAAGCTTTCACAGCCTTTTTTTTTTTTTAAGATTTCAAATGTGTGGGCTCACAGCTGTCCTTTGAAAAGCTCAGATTGGTATAGTCAGATAGTATCTGTGAGAACACCAATACCCCAAATGACATGTAAAAGGATTCCATAAATGTGGAATCTGAATTGATAGATCTACCACTCATCACAACAGTGGAAAGTTTCCAATGTCCTAACTATGGTTTATATCTTTTTCATTCTAATAAAGAGACCCAAAAAAAAAAAAAAAGCACCTTAAATCGCCCTAGATCCCTATTGAATGCCATGTGAGCAAAGACATGATCCAATTATAGCACATTCAGAGAGCAATTTCTCCTCATTTTATTAGGCAATCAGTAAGATGTAGTCTATTGTCTGTTGGAGGACTATGAATTAAAGTTCCTGGAATCAGAAGAGAGCTCTGCACAGTCTATTTTCTCCCAAGCTGGAAGTATATCTGAATGTGCTTTGTGGCTCATTAGAAGAGAGAGGCAGAAATGATTGAGAGCCAGAAAGACTGATCAAAGAACTAAATATACAGCTTACCAAATGACGCGTAGCAAGGGTGAGAGGGGAAAATGGGATCAGAAATTGATACAGGCATACCACAGATGAGTAAAGGAGCTTGTTTAGAGAGCTAACCAGAAGCAGGACCATGAAATTGAGCCCAGGAAATACTAATCTTAACCCTCAGAGATGGTGTACTCATCATATGGTTTGTTGAAGACTCGCATAGGAAACAAAGGAAGAACCCACACTCAGTCAAGCAAAGCAACTGATTGCTGCTCTGGAGTAGGTGGGCAATCGAAACACACACACACACACACACACACACACACACACACAGGTTGTGCTTAGAACCTATAGGAAAAGAATTATAAAATTTTAATAGAGGAAGGATAGACTATATTCTTGCTTAGGAAAAGTCAATATTAAAAATGCTACTTCTCCACAAATTAATTTTTAAAATGTAATGTGGTTCCCCAAAACAATAGGACCACTCTTTTTCTAAGATTGTATAAAATTATCGGCAGTTCATATGGAAAAATACATGAGTTACAATAATGTCTAAAGCAATCCTGAAAAGAACAGATTAATAGAATGATACAATTACTATAATTATTGCAATGTGGTACCAGGTCAGGAACAGACAGGTCAAAGAAACAAGATAGAACACTCAGAAACAAACACATGTGTGTCTCAGACATGCATGCACATGTATTAGATGTTTAAAGTAGCATTACAGTTCAGTAAAATGAGATAAAATTGGGCCGTGTTGCTGGCTAATTATGAAAAAAGCAAAAGAGAAAGTATATTACAACTCTACCATCATAACTTACACATGAAAACAAATTCCAGGTATTTTAAAATGTAAAAAAAAATAAAATAAAATACATAAAATCACCAAAGATACTAGGATTACTACTACTGAATCCTACTCAGTAGCACTTAATAAATATTTATGAAGTAGTGGTCATAAAATATGATTTAAAGAAATGATTTTATCGCAAAATTTGAGATTTTCTGGTTTATATTCCGAAGACTCTGGTTTGCCAGGGCTTGAAACATGCTGAAATTACAGAATATTTCACAAATTTTGCAGGACTCTGTAGTTAATTTTCTTTTCCGTATTGTCTATGGCTGCCAGAAAATTAATCATTTGCTATTGGTATTTGGAATTCCTTTTCTATACTTTTCATTTATTTTTATTTTTTTTTTATTTTATTTTTTTTTTATTTATTTATGATAGTCACACAGAGAGAGAGAGAGAGAGACAGAGACACAGGCAGAGGGAGAAGCAGGCTCCATGCACCGGGAGCCCGACGTGGGATTTGATCCCGGGTCTCCAGGATCGCGCCCTGGGCCAAAGGCAGGCGCCAAACCGCTGCACCACCCAGGGATCCCTTTTCTATACTTTTCAATTCTAAGGTGGTTTTTGAAAAGAGAGAAAGAAAAAAAAAAAAAAGAAAAGCATACCTCAGACCCCCCTGAGTTAAACATTAATCATGTGACTCTAACCACAGCACAGCATTTGGGAGGAAGGTAATTGATCACAGTAAAAGCAGCTTGCCATAAGAAAATGTTTTGTATCTTTTCAGTAGTTCCTGGAGTCAAGGAATCAAACTGAGAGGAGAATACAAGCAGTATATTATTGGGAGGCTATTGCAATCAGCACAGCTGTTTCCAAATTGTTTGTCACATATTTCAGCCCCCGCTGTTTTCTTGTTTTTCTTTTTTTCTACATTAGGGGGAAAAAAATCCATATTGTTCGGATTTAGCTTTCTTGAAGTGCTTCAGGTTTCTAAGGCAGTCCTTTAAGTAAGTTGCTACTGAGGTAATTCCTTCTGTGTATGTGTAATATGCAAATGGAAATAACAGTACTCCCCTCTATGTGGCGGCTGGAACGTTTCAGTGAGAGGTGTCATAGAGTTTGCCCTCAGGGAAGTATGAAAATATAACTTGGTGCAAATCAGCTGGGAACTCCCGTGCGTGTCATTTCAAATCAGCCCACACTAGTTACAGGTATTTTGGTCTGTTTTGCTATAAACAAAAGGATACCATGAAATGGAGGTTTGACAAACACGCAGTTCTGTTGGGGAACCTTGACATCACCTCAAAAAAGCAATTATTTGCCTCTACTTTCTTTTTTTTTTAAAAAAAATAATTTATTTATTTAGAGAGGGAGAGACAAATAGCACACGCAAGGGGAGAGACAGAGAGAGAAGGAGAGAGAATCCCAAGCAGACTCCACCTTGAGCTCTGTGTCCCATGGTTCTGACTGAGGTCATGACCTGAGCTGAAACTGAGTTGGATGCTTAACCTCTAACTTTGCTTTCAACCCCTAACTTTGCTTTCCATATTGGTGGTCTGGCATCCTAACTGCCAGGTTCCTCTTGCAAACCTGTCAGAGCACTAGGGCACCACTCTGAAGATCAATGTGACTTAATGCCAAGCCAGCTCCTTGCTAGCCATGAAAGATTAAAGATTATCCATGAATAAGAGATTGTCTGAAGGCAATAGGATCGCACACGATTTGGCTCTACTTGGAGGGCAATATTCCATTTCAATGGGCTGCATTCAAACAAACTCACATGGGTTCAGAGTTGGAAACTTTGAAACAGGCTAAATGCAAATTTTAACTGTTTTCTGTCATACACAGTGATATCTACTTCTCTGCAATCTTGATGCTGCCGATGGCAATCACTGTCTATGTGGAGACAAGGCCAGTGCAACTCTGAAGTGACCTAACCCATGTGGGGCAGGCTGGGATGCTGTCTTGAATAAAGGCCAGCACTCACTGTCTTTTAGATGCTTCTAATATTGATGATTAACCCAAATCAGCTTAAAAGTACCCCATGCTTTAATCTCTAATTGCTTCACATTGACCTCTACATCATTGTCCTTGACCTCTTGACTTTCCTTCCAAGATACATTCTAAGTTAAGCTACTGTGTATTTTTTGGGTTATGCTCCCAGGCCCTAGAATACTTCCTAGTCACCTTATAGAAAAAGATCTAATTTTAAGACAACTTTGCAGACTAATTGGGTGCAAAGTGATCCGTCAAAAATTCTTTCCATAAATGAATATTCCATTCTGAGGGGTTTTTTTTCATGTATCATTTTGATTTTTGAGGTGCCACAGATCAGGTTTATACTGCTTTGTTTTCTTCTCTGAGTATCTTTTTGGTTTTTTGCTGTTTCCTCCACCCACTCACACCTCCATTCCCAGAATACAAGGGAAATTAAATGTTCAAAAAGTATACTCATTTGAAAAAAAAATCTAAATAATCAACATTTAGGATTGTACCCAATACAACTGATTGGAAAGGTTTTTAATGGATTGAAGATAAAAATTGATTAAAAATCAATGTTTCTCTCCACTATGTCATGATTTGGTAACCTTTTATATAAAGGATATGGGGTGGTATAAGAGGAGAACATAGAACAAACGTAATAGCCAGAGATTAGTTAGCTGAAGTTAACTAAGGGTTAAATTAAATTTTATAAATTAAAGAAAAAATATCGAAAGACCCAAGTCTGAAAAATTTTAGTACTTGTCCTTGTTTGTATTTTTATTGCTGTCCCACCTTTAGAAAACAATAAATTGTAGACAAGCAAAAATAAGTACACTAGAACCCCTGCCATGATCCAACCTACTCAAAGACAGCCACTATTATATATATATATATACACCATTTATTTTGCTCATACATATACATAATATATACATATAAACAGGCATACCTCGGAGATATTGTATGTTTGCTTCCAGACCTCTACAATAAAGCAGATATTGCAATAGATTGAATATTACAAGAAAGTAAGTCAAATGAATTTTTGGTTTCCCAGTGCATGTAGAAGTTATGTTTATACTATATATGGTAGCCTATTAAGTATATAATAGCATATGTCTAAAAAATGTACATACTGTAATTTTAAAAATACTTTATTGTTAAAAGATCCTAACCATCATCCGAGCTTTCAACAAGTCATAATGGGGGGTCATGTCTCGATGTTGATGGCTGCTGACCGATCAGGTTGCTTGATGATTGGGTGGCTATGGCAATTTCTTAAGATGACAATGAAGCGTGCTGCATCAATTGACTCTTCCTTTCACAGTGATTTCTTTGTAGCATGTGATGCTGCTTTATAGCATTTTGCCCACTGTAGAACCTCTTTCAAAATTGGAGTTAATCCTCTCAAACCCTGCTGCTACTCTATCGAGGAAGTTTATGTAATATTTTACATCCTTTGTTGTCATTTCAGTAATCTTTGCAGCATCTTCCCCAGGGGTAGATTCCATCTCAAGAAAGCTCCTTTTTTGCTCATCCGTAAGAAGCAACTCCTTATCTGTTAGTTCGATCATGAGATTGCAGCAATTCAGTCGCATCTTCAGGCTCCACTTTTAACTCTAGTTCTCTTGCTATTTCCACCACATCTGTATCTCCTCCACTGAAGAAGTCTTGAACCCCTTAAAATCATCAGTGAGGCTTGGAATCCACTTCTTCCAAACTTCTGTTAATGTTCTATTTTGACCTCTTGCCATGAACCATGAATATTAGTGGCATCTAAGATGATGAGTCCTTTCCAGAAAGCATTCAACTTACTTTGCCCAGATCCATCAGAGGAATCACACTATCTGTAACAGCTATAGCCTTATGAAATGTATTTCTTAAATAAAAAGACTTGAAAGTTGTAATTACTCCTTGATTCATGGGCTGCAAAATGGATGTTGTGTTGGCAAGCATGAAAACAATAGTAATTTTGTTTTATTTCTCCATCAGAGCCTTGGGTGACCAGGCACATTGTCAATAAGCAGTAATATTTTGAAAGGAATATTTATTTCTGAGCAATAGATCTCAACAGTGGGCTTAAAATATTCAGTAAGCCATGTTATGAACAGATGTGCTATCATCTAGGCTTTGTTGTTCCATGTATAGAGCACAAGCAGAGTAGATTTAGCATAATTCTTAAGAGTCCTAGGACTTTTTTAATGGTAAGTGAGCATTAGGTTAAACTTAAAGTCATCAGCTGCATTACCCCTTGATAAGAAGTTCAGGTTCTCTTTTGAAGCTTTGAGACCAGACAGTGACTTCCCCTCTCTAGCTATGAAAGTCCTAGATGGCATCTTCCAGTTGAAGCTGTTTTGTCTATGTTGCAAATCTGTTGTTTTGTGTAGCCAGCTTCATTAATTATCTTAGTTAGATCCTCTGCGTAGTTTGCTGAAGCTTCTACATCAGCACTTGTTGCTTCACATTTTACTTTTATGTGACCGAGACAGCTTCTTTCCTCAAACCTCATGAACCAACCTCTGCTGGCTTCAAACTTTTCTTTTGAAAATAGGTTCCTCACCTCTTTCAGCCATCATAGAGTTGAACAGAGTTAGGGCTTTGCTCTGGAGTAGGATTTGGCATAAGAAAATGTTGTGACTGGTTTGATCTTCTATCCAGACCACTAAAACTTTCTCCATTTCAGCAATATAGTTTTCTATATTTGTTTTCTTATCCTTCATGTGTTCACTGGAGTAGCACTTTTAATTTCCTTCAAGAAATTTTCCTTCGCATTCACAACTTGGCTGTTGGGCACAAGAGACCTAGCATTCAGCCTATCTCAGCTTTCAAAATGCCTTCCTCATTAAGATTAGTCATTTCTAGCTTTTGACTTAAAGTGAGACACATGCAAACCTCTCCTTCACATGAACATTTAGAGACCATTGTAGGATTATTAATTATCCTAATTCTAATATTGTTGTGTCTTAAGGAATAGGGAGGCCCAAGGAGAAGGTAAGAGGCAGGGGGAAGGCTGGTTTGTGGAACATTCAGAATACAAACAACATCTATCAAGTAATTTCTCCATCTTATATGAGTATAGCTCATGCGACCCCCCAAAACAATTACAATAGTAACATCAAAGACACTGATCAGGGACACCTGGGTGGCTCAGCAGTTAAGCATCTGCCTTTGGCCCAGAGCGTGATCCTGGATCCCAGGATCGAGTCCCACATCAGGCTCCCTGCATGGAGCCTGCTTCTCCCTCTGTCTGTGTCTCTGCTTCTCTCTCTGTGTGTCTCTCATGAATAAATAAATAAAATCTTTAAAAAAAAAAAACAAAGACACTGATCACAGGCCACCATAACAAATATAATATTAATGAAAAAGTTTGAAATATTGGAAGAATTACCAAAATGTGACATGGAGACCCAGAGTAAACAAATGCTGTTGGAAAATTGGTGCCAATAAACATGTTGGACATAGGGTTGCTATAAACCTTCACTTAGTAAAAAAAAAAAAAAGTACAATATCTTCAAAGTATAATAAAGTGAATCACAATAAATCAAGCATGTCTCTACCTTATTTAGAGATTGTATCATACCATACAAAGTGTTTGAGAATATTTAACCAATCATCTTTGGTGGGATATTAGTTTTATTTTACTACCTGTTGGCAAATTTTCACTACTACAAAGAGGTACAATAATAATTAGTAAAAATGGAAATCGAAAACTCAAGAGAAAGGCAAGAAAATTATTCTGGAAATTGACAAAAATATCTGAAAGCTAAACATTATAAATCAGATTCACTGAACACCCAAGCTACCTATTCATGAAAAAAAATGTGTTGATGATAATTATATTCTTCTAACTAAATAATCTTATTTAACAAATTGCTTGTACCACCCAGTCCCTTTATTAGGTCCCAATAAAGATTTTGCTGCAAGTATGTGGTTCTTGTGAGAAAGGACCACTTTCTGAGCCTCAGGTGCTCTACCCATTTAACATACTTCAGATCTACTTCTTGCCCCTTCAACCTGCTATTCTTCTACCAACCTTTTCCTCCAGATGTTAATTTATAGGAATACTCAAATCATTGCTTATAAATTAACTTTTGCCCAATCAACCAGACTTTAACATAACATCTAATTGTTCCTACCTTTATCTTCTTAATCTTTTTACTAATTTCAGATAAATTATCCTTCTTTCTTCACTTGGGGCTAGATTCCAGGACCCTGAGATCATGACCTGAGCCGAAGGAAGATGCTTAACCAACTGAGCCACCCAGGAGCTCCCTCTTTCCTCCTTCTTAAGGAGTATTTTGGCTTGCCTCTATCTACTTTACTGTTAATATGTTTTTCTTTCATCACCAAAACTAGCAAATGAATTGTGTTACTCTGCTTTCTTATATCCCTCTTTAACCCCTATAAACTGGCTTCTTTCCCTTGACTTAACCAAACCTGCTTCTCCGTTTCTTTTCTTTTTTTTTTTTTTTTGGCATTTCTTTTATTCTATTCAAACTGCCCTTTCCAAGAACTCAGCCTTTTTTCTTCTCTGAAACATCAAAAACTGTTCAACTGCCTACCTGTGAGAGCTCTCCTCTCTTCCATCCATTCCTTTCCCTGCTCTAATCTAGCTTTCTGTCTTTCCCTAAACCCTTGCTATGTTGTCTTACTACTTCTCTTTCTCCTGATCACCTTACGAATTTATCCCTACCTTTGTTTCTCTCTTGGCACTTATGCCCTTCAGCAAGTTGTCTGTTCTCATAGTTTCACATCCACTCCCTGTTTCAGGAATATAGATTTCTGGATGAATATAGGTTTCATGAATATATTTTCGTGAATGTAAGTTTCTGCAAAGGGAACGTAAGGATCAATTATTTTGAGATACTGCATGGTGAATATAGCTTTATTCTCCTCTCATGCTTGGGATGATACTTTGGCTGGCTATAGAATTTTAGGTTAGAAATCGGGTTACTTCAAATATTTCAATACATGTTTCCTTGTCTTCCAGCTTTCAGTGCTGCTTTCAAAAATCCAATGCTGTATGACTCTGATACCTTTGTATGTGATTTATTTTTTATATTTCAAGGAATTATTTAAATTTTCCTTCATATTCCTTTTGTTTCAAAATGCCACAGTAATGTGCCCAGTATAATGTTCTTTTCCATTCACTGGGCTTTATATTTGGTGAGCCCCACAATTTAGAAATTTATACCCTGCAGTCTTGGAAATTTTCTCATGCCGTTTGTCTGATCATCTCATTTTCTCCTTTTTAATTCTTCACCTATATCTATCTAAGTATATATCTATCATCTGTCTATTAATATAAACATTTTCTGGAAAATTTACTCAACTTTATATTCCAATTTTGAAAATTTCATTTCAACTCTTGCATTTTGTTATTTCTAAAAGCCCCTTCTTGTTTTTAGGTTGTTTCTTTTTCTAGGCTCCTATTCTTATTTCATGAATACAGTATCTTCTCTTGCCTCAGAATATTGATAATAGGTTTCAGGATATTTTTTTAAGTGCCTTAAATTTTGTCTGTTTTCTGCAAGTTCTTTTTTTCTGTCTTTTCATTCTGTTCTCTGTTTCTCCTCACCCCATTAGAAAGGCTTAACTGAATATCCATATTTAAGAGAAAGGGAAGGGGGGAGGCCTCAGAAGGCACAGGAAATGAGTTAGGGGCAGGCTCTGAGCTTGTCAACCAGTGAGCCTCATTGAAGGGTAATTGAGGAAACTGGTGTTTATTTGGTAGCACCTCCAAATTTAAGTATCTGTGAACCAGTTTCTCCAAATAATTCCTGTACTAGGAGGTATAAGCCAATTACCAATATTCTGGGAGACCTATATGGAAAAGGGTTTGGGGGTTTTCACGGTTTATTACATGGACTTTTGCTTAACCTACCTCTGTATGCCTCTCTTCCTCTCCTCTGTACCTATTGTCCAGAACATTCCTCGTTCAGTCTCTGAAGAAAGAAAATCCTCATGAGGTGGGGTATGTGATAATGGCAGGCTGCTCAGAGAAACAGATCAAATATCCTAAATTTAACAAAACAGTGTTGAAGTTTAGAAACATAAATATTCAAAAGTAATGGGTAAAATTATGAAAGTCCCGATTAATGCTGAGGAATCAGCTCTACCAGATACTAAAATGTACTTTGAAGCTCTAGCCATCAAAGTTTGGTGCTTGTGAAGGAAAAGGCTGACAGCTTCATGCAAGATTGAGTCAGAAAAAACTCCAAATGACACATGTGGGTATTTTGAATATGCTAAAAGTGTTTTTTTTTTTTAATCTTGTAGAGAAAAGATGAATTATAACAGGATATTCATTTCAATGTTATTTATGAAAGCAAAAAATTAAAAACAATCTAAGTGTTCACCAATATGAAACTTGTTTAATACACATGATAACTTCATACAACACTTGCAGCTGTTCAAAAGAATGAAATAATTCTGTGTGAGCTGATTAGGAAGAGATCCAATACATGACTTAAGAAGCAATTTGCTGAGTAATATGTATGGTATTGTGCTCGCTTCGGCAGCACATATACTGAAATTGGAACGATACAGAGAAGATTAGAATGGCTGCTGCGCAAGGATGACACGCAAATTCGTGAAGTGTTCCATATTTTTTTGTATGTTGCAAAAAAAAAATAATAATAATATGTATGCTATTATCTCACATTTGTTCTGAGAGAGAGCGTATCTATTTGCTAATCTATGCATGAAAGGTCTAGAAGCATAAGAAATACTAATAGTACCCCAGGGAATGGGAATCGGGGATTGGGAATGGAGGGGAAGAGTCTTTCATTTTTCACTGTATACCCTCTGAACTCTTAGATTTTTTCTTCACTTTTTTCCCATGAGAATATATATCTGTATAGCTAAACTTTTGTTAAACATTAATAACTACAACATTGCTAGCTTGCCATCCAAATACTAGATTGTGAAATAGTTTTTAAATGTAATTGAAAAAATATTGATCCTAAGCTGGCCTACCCTATAGCAAATTGGCCCATGAGCTGGGATTTATTTCTTCAGGCTTGTTATCATACTATATCTTTGCCCTCAACAACTCCAGCTGCCAATCATCATGTTTCCTTGCTTGCTTTCTTTAGAGCCAGACATCTAAAGTTCTTAGATCACTCTCTCCAGAATTTTTATTTACTTACCTTGCTGCAACATAAGAGTTACCCAGATATCTGTTCTCCTCAATCATTTGCTACAGTTGCAACAGATCTGTATATAAAACAGTCTTATACAGAATAGACTGGGGGATCCCTGGGTGGCGCAGCGGTTTGGCGCCTGCCTTTGGCCCAGGGTGCGATCCTGGAGACCCGGGATTGAATCCCACGTTGGGCTCCCAGTGCATGGAGCCTGCTTCTCCCTCTGCCTGTGTCTCTGCCTCTCTCTCTCTCTCTCTGTGACTATCATAAATAAAAAAAAATTAAAAAAAAAATTAAAAAGAAAACTGTCTTGGAGACCAGAATTATTAAAAAAAAAAAAAAAAAAAGAATAGACTGATCTTCACCCCTCCCTGCTTTAACTCACTGGAGTGGGGAAATGGATCACAGTACCCACAAACTACACAACAAACCAGGATCCGTCTAGGAAACTAGAGAATTTACATAATTTCACATTTCTTTTCATCTAGAGAAAACTTTTTAAATGATTCAACTATATGCAAATATATGGCAAATAAAACATATTCATTACCCAGATCTTTTTAAAAGATTGATATTATTTCAGAACCGTTTTTATAGGAATAAAAATACAGCTACTATTGTAGTCTTCTTATTTACTTCTTTCTCTAACTCTCTTCTCCCTGAGGGTAACCACAACCCTAAAGTCAGTATGTGTTTTTCCTGACCCTTTTTATATGCCCTACATCTGTATGGACCTATAAACAATATACAACACATTTCTGTGTTTTAAACAATTTACATAAATGGTATTATGTTGTACCTTCTTGTTTCAATTAGATTGCATTCAGCTATAAGTAACAACAACAACAACAAAAACAACAAAAAACCCTCTACCAAGCATTAAATAATTGTTATTTGTCTCACATAAGAGAAATCTAGGGAAAGGTGGCTCAGTGGTGATTGAGTGGCATAGTCATGTCATCAGAAATGGTAGTGACATTATCTATAATTCTGTTGCACTATCCTAGTGTGTGGCTTTCTATCTACTGGCTACAAGTTGGCTACCAAACCTCAGGAGCTCACATTCCAGAAAAGAAAAAGAGGGGAGTCAATGGCAGAAAGTCTTCTCCTTATTTTGCTTTTTTCTTTGAGAAGGGAAAGACACGCAAAGATTTTAGTAGATCTCATTTGCTAGAACTAATGCACCATTTGCTGTGAGAGAGGACAAGATACTGAGTATTTTAGCTTTTCTGCTTCCTTAGTACAGAAAATCACTGTGAAAAGGGGGTTATTAGTGACTTTTAGGTTATTAGTCATGATGTCTTCTATTGTATTCTTTTACAACTTCCTTTTTCCATTTGCCATTATTTTTTTTACAACTTAGCCATATTGGTAATTCTAGATATAATCCATTCATGTTAATTGCTCTGTAATATTCTATTATATAAATATATCCATTTATTTGTGCATTGTTGTGCCCAAGATTGCGAATCCTAGAGCAAGGAGCTGACACCGATGCAAACACAGGAGGGTTTATTTACAAGCTCGAGCTTGGGTCCAAGTATACCGACACAGCCACAGCGGAGCAGGGACTTGGACCCTGAGGCTAAGAGGCGTAGAAGTTTTATAGGGGCCCGTGGCCAATGAGATTGTAACACACACAGAAAGTTGCACAGTCATGTGGGTCCACACGCAGGTGGCCGATTGAATTACATTTGACCCTATAGTATCCATTTGAACTGGCCTATTACTTTGGTCAGAATTGGCGCCCAGTTTTGGCGGGCACAAGGCGGGGTTACATTGTTATGAGCCGATTTCCAGTAAGGGTGTGCCCAGCGGCTTGACTAGGGTGGGGCAGCGCCTTAAGCAATAAGCAGGTCATGTGGGGATGATACAGGAGGTGGCGGGTGCAGCACAAAATGGAGTTAGTCCTGCTCTGCTTGTCCAGGGGTAGGGGATTTTTGTTACATTTCCTGGGTCGCACATGCATCTTCCTGTTGATGGATCTTTAACTTGTTGCCACATATTCACTGTTACAAAAATGCCATGTGAATATCCTTGTATATATCTCTTTGTGCTCGTGTGAGAATTTTATGTGTAAATACATATTACATAATAGTATACTATACAATAAATGCATTACACAACATATCTTTATGTTTAGTATATTTATATTTATTTTATATTTAGTATATTGTATACTACATATATATTAAGGGGTGCCTGGGTGGCTCATTTGGTTGAGCATCTGACTCTCAGTTTCGGCTCAGGTCATGATCTCAGGGTCATGAAATCAAGCCCCATGTCCAGCTTTGTGCTCAGTGGACAGTCTGCTTGAGATTATTTCTTCCCCTCCCCCTGCAAGTTCTCTTCTCTCTCTTTCTCTCTCTCTGTCTCAAATAAATAAATAGATAAATAAATAAATAGTATAAATCATTTATATATATAGTAGAATAGAATGATAGGTAACATTATTTTCATCTCTGATCTCACACACAAACACGCACACGTATCTTATTTTGTGCTTTCAGTGTAAATACTTTTTCAATGCATTTTGTTTTTGCCTTTTCTGCTTTCATTTAGACTATGGAGTTCTTGCTATCCCTTTGTTGATGTTCTACCACCGTGAAGTGATTCACTTTAGTTCCTTTTATTGTTTTAGTCAATATCCTTAAATTCTAAATGCATAATTCACATAACATACATAATCAACAAAGTCCAAAATAAATATATGTCTCTGGCATCATCCTTCCTAATTCTGAGAAATTAAAATGCTTTAACTCTTCCATCATTCCTTCCATCATTCATGTCATTAATCATCTAGTATTTTAGTTCTACCTCATTTTAACCATTCAATAATCACAATTATTTTTACAATCAATGCTTATTTTGGTTTATCGGTATGTTTAATATTTTCTTCGCTTAGCATTGCATGTACCTACTCTTCCCTCTGTGTCCAGTTTTCTTCTTTCTGAAGCTTTTCTTTAATGATTCTTTTACTAAAGATATGTGATTAGTAAATTATCTCAATAGTAGTAATTTAGTAGTAAATTACTGTGTTGCATCTTTTCAATTTATTGTGCATGACTCTTAGCGTTCTTTTATATTTTTCTTCTCTTTATTTGCCTGTGTTCTGGATCATTTCTTCCGATCCTGTTCTCTGATCCTCTTTTGAACTGTGCTGATTGAGTTTTTTATTTTATTGCCTATGGTTTATTTTCTAAATTTTGGTCTGGTTCTTTTTCATATTGGCTATGTTCTTTCATTATGTTTGATATTTACTTTTAAGATATTAGTAATCATTTTAAAAGTAGCTATTTTTTTATGTCTTTTAGATTGTGCAGTTGTTTTTATTTCTTATAGTACTAGTTCTTTCTTTTAAATTTGTTTTTAATTTTATGCCTTCCCTTCATTGTAGTTACTATTTTTATTTTATGCACATATATTTTTTATCTTTATGTTTTGTGAAACAAAGTTATAATGAAAAGAGAGGGATATTGGTTTATATTGTACTTCAGTTCAGTTAAAGAAAACATACAAACACATCTTTTTGTGAGGCTTTTTTTTTTCTTTAATAGCGTCAACTGGAGCTTGTCATTCTTGCTTTGAGTTTTCACTTTGTTTCTTACTCCTAGGGATTCCTATTCCTTTATTTTGAGTTCAGCTATGTGTTTAAAAGTTGTTATAATTTACATATAGATTTATATACACTAATACAGGAGGAATTCTGCATTAGTTTAGTTCTATTGGTTGCTAGAACAATCTATTAATGACTTTCTGAAGACACTTAATTTGCTTAACACTGCTCTGTACTCCTGTCAGCACCTAGTGATGTCATGAGGTCATTGAAAACAAATAGTGGTCTTAAAAGTGGTTTCTGTAAAATTCCTTTAATATGTGCCAAAGATAATATCTGCTAATATGATTGTCTAAAGCGGAAGTAAACATGTAGGCCATCAGCCAGATTCCATCTGTAGACATATTTTGTTTTGTCCATCCATTGTTTAAGTATTTTATGTTAGTTTCCAATTAAAAATTGGGTAATTTCACATAATGGTTAAGAGTTTTAGTGTCTCTTAAAAACAAACAAGCAAACAAAAATAACCAGGAAAACACAGTTCCTCTTGCATCCTTGTGCCAGTATTAAGAGCCGCTGGCTCCAGTATTAGAGTTCTCACTACCCTCCTTTGTTTCTACACATAGCTTGTTCCTTTACATTGTAGGTGTGGCCTCATAAGCACCTGAGTTTGCAATTTCTGGTCTTAAGAACTAAAAATGTTTGTGGATTATCAGCAAATAAACCAGCATTCAGATCCTAATTATGTGTAAGGGCTAATTAATCTGGTTAGCTGTTGAATGTTTTAACATGTAGACACTTCTTAACTCATTAAGGTCAGAACGCGGATCCTGCTTTTCGGTATGCTCCACTGGAAGTGTATTTATTTTGGGGAGTGATCTAAGGTCCTGTATTACTACCTTAACTGTAGTAATATAACATATGGGTTCTGATGTGGTTTAGGCAAGCAGAAAAGAGGCTTTCATTTTTGCTTCATATTGGTCCATCTGTATCTTTGTGAGGTCTGGTGGTTCCTTTGGAAGCAGAAGCTCCAGAACTCCCTCTAATTCTTGTTTCAACTGCTGGGCCCCTTGGTGGAAACTTGACAGAATCTGTGGGTAATTAATAAGAATTGGACATGCTTCCAACTCTAAATTATTTCTTCTTTCTAGTTTTGCAAGAATTCAGCAGTATCATAGCTGAGTGGGAGTACTGTAAACTGTTATTAAATAGCTTTATTATTCTTTGGTAGGTTAGTTATTAATTTGGTCAGTCCTAATAGGAAAAAAAAATAGCCTTTATTGTCTCACAATCTCTTCCATATAAACTGTGTTCCCAGATACTCAGAAGCATGTGTTTTTGACTTGTACCCCATGTACTTCTACCTCCATGCCCCCCACCCCTTGCTTTAGCTGCACTAAACTTTTCACCATGTCCTAGATGACTCCTATTCTCCCTGAGACCTGGTGCCAGCCTCTTTTTCATCAAGACCAGTTCTGGTTGCTGTCTTAAGACAGAAGTCATTTTCTCTCACTGACACTCTCATTTTGCTTTATTGACTCTGTGAAGAGCATGATGGCTGTCACCTAGTTTTATGGTTGACTTTCCATATTTCTGTTCATCACTAGGTTTTGAACTTCTTCTTCAACTTTATTTTTGTTTTGGTTTTGACCTTCTTAAGAGGAAGCCCCACTTCTTGTCTTATTCATCTTTGCATTGCTAGAGCCTAGCCGTCTGCTCAGCACCTAACACAAACTCAACAAAGTCAGAATGCTTTGAATTCAACTTAATTATTTCAACAAAGGATATGAGTTGGTTTATAGGGCTAAGGAATATTTATTTTCGAAAAGAATAAGTAAATGTAAAAGATGATAACACATCACTTAAAAGAAAGAAGAATGTGGATATCTGGCACAAATCAGGTTCTTAGTTAACATTAAATTTTGTTCAGAGCCTCCTGGCAACAAGGTGAAAAGGGAAGTACGTAAGTTTTATATAGTTCTCTAAGTCAGTTAAATAAAGCACACAAATCATTTGACAGTGTTGTTTTGTTACTAAACTCTATGAAAAATAGGGCATAGAATGGCATAGTAGGCAATGTCCTTGATTAGCCTTAGGAAAGACCAGAAGTATTTTTCAAATTGACCTTCTAAAATCCACCCTCCATAAAAGCTAAAAACAAAGCAACAATCACTAACTGAATAAAGTCAATACTGTAATAGTTCCTTAAAGTTATTTACTGATGCTGTGATATAAAACAAAACTAGAGTCTAAGTAACTCTTACTTGTATATTGCTGTGTAACAAATTACCTCAAAACTCTGCTGCTTAATGTGGAAAACATTTATCTCACAGTTTCTGAGGGGCTGTTTAAGCTGGGTTGTCTTGTAGGGTCTTTCATGGAGTTGTAGTCAATGTAACAGCAGCACTGTAGTCTATGAAGACTCAACTGGAATGAAGGATATACTTCCAAGTTGACTCACAGGGCTGTTGGCAGAATGCTTTACTTCCTAGCCACACAGACTACGCTATAGGCCTCGGCGTAAGTTGGCATACCCCAGAAAGAGGATCCAAGAGAAAAATCGTGATATAGCACATGTGAGAAAATGAGAGAGCAACCAAAATGGAAGCTACAGTAACTTTTAAAATCTACTCCTAGAAGTGACATACTATATCACTTTGTCTCTATTCTGTTGGTCACATAGACCAACCCTGGTACAGTGTGAGAGGGACTACACATGCGTAAAGACACCAAGTGTCAGGGATTGCTGGGGGCCATTTCACAGGATGGTGACCAGAGTAAATGCTTGGTACTCATATACTTTTGGCGGTCTTTCTTAAACTTCGGACATGAGCACTTTTACATATCTCATGAAGACCATTCAGAGTTGATGTCTATGGCTAGAAGTCAATATTTATGCTGTTGATTCATGAGAGATGTGTATATCCCAGAAGACAAATGTACTTGGTGTAGTGTGAAAATGTGCAAGCCTGATGTGTGTGTTTCTTTCCCATCTCTGCAGTGAAAAGGTCAACAGCTTCCTCAAAGAAATTTGAATAGGCTCAAGGGGCTTAGAAGAGCTGCACTTAGATTTCTACACATAGAATCTGAAAGAGAAACTCCTGCCTTTAAAACCTTTAAGCTCACATGCGGTCATAGGCATTCTCAGTCACAAGTCTGGGAAATGCCATTTCCACTGCCTGGCTTTTGGTAGGGCTGCATCTTAAATGGTCCTCAGGGACAGAGCTGAAACTGAAATAAAGAAATGGTCTTATAATGTTAGAGGGATTCCTTTGGAGAAAGTCAGGTACTATTATTGTCTGTATTATACAGTTGGGTTAAGTAATTTATCCCGTATTATAGAGCTAAGTATCAGATATCTTATTCAACCAGGCTCTCTCATTTTAGACTACATGCAGAATTATCCTACTTGTGCCTGTATTTCCTGTAGTTTTTTAAAAGGAAACATTAAAACATTAAAAATGAATGAAATATTAATTAAAAGAACACAGAACTACTATTAAGTAATGTATTTAAGTATAAGAATTTCTAGAGGGTAAAGGAATTGCTACAACTTAACTAAGTCCCTTTAAAGGCAGTAAGTAAATGTTTGAAGCGACTGACCCCATACAACTGCCTTTCCTTACTTGGGCGGAACTTCTGAGAGAGCAGACTTTAGCTAAGATGTCAATGTTGAGATCTTGAGAGGTGTTGACCTAGAGTCCCTGGATCTGAGCCAGAGCATCCAGCATGGGTCAGAAGCATGGACAGGAAGGAGGTCGGTGGCTGTGGGGCCGGCTACGTGCCGCTGGTCCCATAGTGAGCAAGCCAGAGATTTGTGAAAGCAAAACAGTTCAGCAGAGGTCCATTCTCTCCTGACTCTTGGCTGCTCTGAAACATTATTTTGAAACATTGAGTAATACAACAGCCAAGTGAATTTTTTATATGATAGTGTTAATGATAAATAAAACCTGTAGGAGTAAGAAGTTTTTAAAAATTGAAGAAAGGCATTGCCTAAGAATTTAAAACAAGTAGGGAAGAGGACGACAGAAGATGGTGGCACACAGACTGAAAATGCTAAATAGCAGAGCCTCCAGTCTTGGGCAGGGTGGAGCGAGGGCAGGAAGGGGTGGTGGGGGTTCTGCAGGCACTGGGCACTGGAGGAGGGATGGACTTGGGGTAGAGAGGCAGGCACAGGGACGGGGGAAATCATGGAAGCAGAGGAGGGAAGAGTGAGAGGGTCTTGGGCCCCACAAAGGTGTTTCCTCCAGAAGAGTCTGAAAGGGAGCCTTTCAGTATTCTTGTGCAAACACATGGACACCTTCCATCTGATATAGGCATAGAACTGGGTCTTCCTTCCAGGTGGTTCTACATAATAGCTAGATGATGAGTTCAATAAATAATCCCTTAGCGGTGTGCTTCATAGACCCCTGGTCATGAGAACCTAGGAATGAGACCACCTGATCTGTTAGCTAGAGGTCTGCTGACACCATGACATTGATCCAAAATTTCAGTAGAACACTTGGGTTCTCTTTGTGAATGAAATAATGAGAATCTTAGTCCAGCTCTGCGTCTTCCATCAAGCATCTGTTTTAGAGGATTCCTATGGCGATCATTTTGCTTCACCATTTACGAAGTCTTCCCATGTGTGTTCTTATGACAGCCATAAGAGGCAAAAAAGAGTAAACTAACATTTTTGTTCCTTCTTTACAGATGAGGCAACAGAGGCAGGGTAGTAACTCCTCGAGGTTGCCTTTGCAGCTGTCCTACTGTGTATGCTGCACATTGCACTGAATCCTTACAGCGACCTTGGAAGTTACCACACTTAAAGGGGTTGAGTGACTTGTCCAGTAGACTGCTGCCTCCAAGGTAGCAGAGCTCACCCTCAAACCCAGAGGGCCTAATACCAGCCCTCCTTTCTCTCCACAGTGAAATTCAAACATGGTGGTTAAATCTAAACTCTGCGGTACATAAATTAACAATAGGGGTGGGAAGGTTAAATACACACATTTGGAGAATTATTTGATACTGGATTTGGAAACCCAACATAGATACACACTTTTAAAAACAATCCACGAAGGTGATATGGTACAGTAAAGAACAGGGATTTTGAAGAAAGATGTCCTCAATTTAAATCCTGGCTCCCCCATTTGCTATTGAAATGGATTTGGCCAAATCTACAGAACGGAACTCACCACAAAATTCATTTCATTGGAATGTGATGAAACTCAGATGTTGCCTATGAAGTCACTTTTTAATTTTTAAATCTAAATTATTTTTTTAAAGATTTTATTTGTTTATTCATGAGAGACAGAGAGAGGCAGAGACACAGGCAGAGGGAGAAGCAGGCTCCATGCAGGGAGCCTGATGCGGGACTTGATCCCGGGACTCCAGGATCACGCCCTGAGCCAAAGACAGACGCTCAACCACTGAGCCACCCAGGCGTCCCAAATCTAAATTATTTTGAATCTTTATGTGGGGAAGATCGCAGCTCATTCCCCATCTCAAAAGACGGATTGTTGGTTTACATATTTTTGTCCTCTCCTTGCCTCCCCGCCTCCCATAGTCACCTGTGTATCCCCAGCATCCACAGCAGTGCTGGGTACTTAGTAGGTACCCGGGAAATATTCATCGAATGAACAAACATGAATCCCAATAGAAATCATCATATTGGAATTTCATCAAAGAAAAGATATTTTTGAAAAATAGCTCCCCTCCTGTCATAATGGAGACTGTTTCCCCCTCAGCTTCCTGCGTCTAAGGGAAATGAAATGTGTGCTCCAACACACTTGCAGCGTTTCCGCTTACATTCCCATTCACCACTTTCTTATGATCAGTTAAAATAAATCACACAGAGCTTCCTCTCTGCATTGTTTTCTGATCTGTAGCAAGCCCTGCCAAGAAGGAGGGAGGCAACCCAGTGGGTCCCTTCTCTCAGCCTCCGGCACGGTGAGAAAAGAGGATTTGAAATAGTAGAAAGTATTGGTGGAGAATATATTTCAGCCTTATGGTCTCCTTAACTGTCTTTATCTCCTATATTTCATTATCCTAGCTCCTCTCTATGACCGTGAAACAATTTCCCAGTCCGAGCCTTAACCTGGTTGCTGACCAACGGGGGTGTTTTCATACTGATCGGTTTTTTCTGATTTACTGCACATTGAATTTTAGGACGGTGATTTCAAATCCATTAGAGGAACAAAAATGTCACCAATCTCTGTACATCATTAATATTTAAAAATAGAGTTATTAGCTTTAAGGGTTGACCTAGCAGTGTTAATATTTAAATCTGACAAATTGCTGAATTCTATTGTTTATTTCTCACATGCTTATAGTCCACCCGGGGGGGGGCTTCTCTCAGTTTTTGCTGCCTGTCAGGGCAACAGCATATCTGGAGGCAGCATTGGGCTGGTAGGTAAGAGGCCAGAAGATAATAGTTGGAATAGTTGCAACAGTTATTGATCAGCTGCATGACCTCAGACCAGTGACTTCATTCTCCATATTTCCTTTGATTTCTGAATTAAAAAAAAAAAAGAAATGGAAAGAGCCGTTGATTGGTTTCTTACTTTGAGAGATGATGAGAAGGCAGATGAAATATTTTGGTGCACTCTGATTTCTTATGGGTTTCAAAGGATCCGTAAAGTGTTTGTTTCTTTTACTTATTTCCGTGTCATTATATATTTTATTCTGTATGACCTTTTAACGCAGAACCCACCGTGGAGGAATTTGGGTTCTTTGTTTCTCCTGAAGTGCCTGTTTGTGTTGCAACTGCACAAAGGACAGAAGTGATATTTTGCTGGGTCACAGAGAGTGTCAGTGGCAAGTTAAGATCAAGCCCAGGCAATTGTTTAGCTCATAAAGCCCCACAGCTTCCTGAGGATTATTTGTAGGTCGCATCTCAATCTTAGGTTTAATAACAACAACCACCACAAAGATTGCTGATTACTCAGATGTTAAGAACAGCCGTTATTTCTTTGCAAACAAAGGCCCTCCTCCCAGAATAAAAGAACCACTTATGCTTTCCAAGTAAAGTCTTTTTATTATTAGATTCCTGGGCATTTGGCGATTTATACTGTTCATATTTCAGTGCTCTTGGTAACAACAAAATAGCTGTTAACTGACTGTTTGATAAACTATAGAGAAACCCAGAAACATAATTATGTTTTTTTTTAAGAGTTAAATAGTCATATGAACTGGGGGAGGAGAAACGACAGGGGATGTAATTTCTTTTCAAACCCTTTCCCCATGAGGCACATGCCAGGCTTTCTTTTCCGACTTAATCTGTTGCCACCGTCCCACTGCACCTGTGTGACAGCAAGAACTACCGCTCCAGGACAATGAGGGGCAGCGAGTTTGAATCGTGTTCAGAGTGAGGGATGGAGGCCATCACCACACTGAAGCTGTGAGTTCTCCTCACATAATTTTCAGCATCCCGTTTGCCAAGCAAATCAAGACCCTGAAAACAAAAAAAAAACAAAACAACAAAACAAAGATTTCTGCTCCCAAAGAGAGCAAGAAATGGCCGCTCCACAGGTATCCCTTTGTCTTTTTATTGTCAGTGCCTCCTGCACCCCACACAAAGAAAACCAGACTCCTTCCCTGCTGAAGGACAAGGACAACAGCAGGTAGCACACTCTTCCTAACTGAAAAGTAGAGAATGATTTTTAAGATGCCATGTTGACTTTCTGGCAGCATTTTAATAACACATTGGTAGGGGTAGGAAGGCATGGAACTTCAGATAAACCAGTACTGGGCTAGTGCTGTCGACAGAGCTTGCTTCTGGAATGTTCCGGGGGTAGCATGTGGAGATTCAGGGGATGAAGGTGTCTTTTTTGAAAGGTAGCTATCGGAGTAAGTTATGTAAACAGCATAACCAGTGATGACCTGGTGCTAAGTACCTGCCTGAGAAAAATGGATGGAAGTTGAACTCTGGTCAGCTCTCAGTGACCCTCCCAGAAGACCCTATCAGAGCATAGTCTCAGCCCCACTTTTGGTTCTGCTTGGATTTACAGACATGTCCTCTTCACTCTGGCAAAAGGCAGGAGCATCATTACATCTGGGCTTGTTTTATGATGCCTCATGGAAACAGCTGCGTTGCCTGTCTTTGTGTGGATACAGTTTTTAAAAAATGAAAATTGCCATGGCAACAGCTGCAGCCACTTATTACAGAGCAGTGGAAGTGACGCTGATATTTGTGGGGAAAGCTATGCTCTCAGAGTAATGTGTCCCTTACAATGAAGTGGATTTTTCCCACTAACATTTCCATTTTTAAAATATAATAAGGTATGAGAATATGTTCAAAAGAAATTTACTAGGGAACTGGAGAGCTCAGGGAATTGGTAGGCAGAAATGGAGCCTTTGATCTGTGGGCCCTGAGTTAAAATCCAACTGTTCATTACTGGCTCTCAATACTGCGATTCTAGGGAGGGCAGTGCTCGTTGCTTTCAACCTCCCCCTCCATAGACCACTCTGAACGGAATCGCTTCTCTGCAATAACGGTTATGATTAGAATTAATTGAAGCCAGTTTTTCTGCTTCTTTCAGCACCACACCTTTCTTTGAGCTCTGAGGAACCTCTAAATTTGAGACTATAGAAACCAATCTGCTCCCATCTCAGTCAGTAAGTGTGTAATAGTTTAAGAATCAGCTGCAGTTTACCTTTAACTCAGTTCTCAGATAAGTAATGTCTTTCACGGGCTCATGCTAAATAGGGTTCTGGCACTTTCTTTTTGCTGAGCTTTAAGGAGAGTGGAGAGGAAGGCTATTGAAGAAAGGTTTTGCCATGACATGTATTCAAGACTTTATACGTTGTTGGGAGAGTGTCTGTACACTGAGTTTTGAATGAATGAATGAGTTTTCCATATTCCCTAAGCATGATGTCATGTCATTTTAACAATCTCATAGATCATATCCTTGATGGAAGCAGCCAGGTAATTCGACAGGAAGTATCTAATAATGAGGGAACAAAAAAGTGATGTCAATATTGGATAATTCTCTCTCACAAGGTTCAAATCCCTTAAGTAAAACTTATCCCATATATTTTTGGTTGTGCGCCTTAAAACTTTAGAGTGTATATTTTTCCACCAAAATGATATTTCTTCCAAACTTCACTGAACTATGTTGTGTCCTGGATTATTTTCCTCCCATCACCCAGAAGAAGCAAAGAAGCCCATGGAGAAAGTTTTTGCCCTGGGCTATAGTAAACATATTGCAAAAGGCTCTTTCTCATCCTATTCCAGAAAATGACTAAGAACCAAAAAACCTTCCCTCTTTAAGTTCAGCCGCAGGGATTGTTTTATCGTACTAAAGGACAAGGTAGCATATTAGAATATATTGTGCAGTAAGCAGTATATCCCATCTCCCTCTTTGCTGCTGCCAAGTTTGTCTCCCATTTAAGCCAACCAAGAAATTGTTACACACAAATAAGCCAGAATTTGAGATTAGAATACCACTTGATGGAATCTTTCCAGAGAAGTCTTCATTGCTCTTTGATTGCCCACATTTATTCCACATTGTCACTTGCCCTGGCAATCAGTGTTAGTTTTTCAGTCAATAAATATGAGTTTCATAAGACCTGACCTTCTCTCTCTCTCTCTCTCTCTCTCTCTCTCTCTCTCTGTGTGTGTGTCTCATTTCTACACTACCCACACTGCCCTAATCAATTTATTCATGGTATTGCATCACATCTTAGTTGAGAGAGCTAAGAGGAATGCAATTCTAAATGACTTTATTTTCCCTAAACTAGGCAAGAATGAGGGATGTGCTGATTTAAATTCCGATGCAGGAAGGGAAACATTGAAAGGAATGCAGCAATGAAGGGAGATAATCAGTCTCTTCATAAGAAGTCAGTACATCTGCCTGGATATAGTAGCCGTAGGCAGATGTTTGGTAAGAGTTGTTGGTAGAGAAGAGATCACCATCTGGCATAACATGTATCTTAATATAATTAATTTCTCATTTAATAAATATTTCCAATTTTGCTGAACCACCTCTGAAGCCAAGGGAATATGGTTCTGCTGGGGGAGGAGGGAAGCATCAGGTCCACCAGCTGTACTTAAGGCCTTTGTTGGTGTGCTTAGGTCAGGAGGAACCACTGCCCCAAACTCTTGCATATTTCGAAGCACAAATCAGCTCAAAGAGAACTTACCAAGACTCCCTTTTCTTGGTGACAGCCAGTCTAGATGTCCCCAAGTTCACTTTGGTGGTATAGGTTTCCATCATTTTGCTCCCAGAGGAGTCACCTTTTGGCAATACATTCCACTCTGGTAGAAAAATAATGTTTTAATTATTTGTAAAATTTGGTAGCAGCCAAGAACAGATGTGCAACTTCCTGCCAGATAACAAGCAAAACACTCTACCCTTCAAACATAAACATTTTGTTAAGCCTAGAGGAAAGTCTGGAGGAAAGCAACCCTGTTCTACTTCAGTTTCAGTTGCTCTTGGGGTCACCTTTTATTTTTATTTTTATTTTTTTGCTGGTTTACTATTAAATAAATACACAAAGAACTAATGAAATATGTAGATGCGAGTTAAACCAGACAGTTTAAAGAACTCACCAGTAGGCCTACCTAAGGAAAGCACTTACCCATCGGGACCACCACATATAACTAACCTTTTGCTGATGTACAAACTTGCCAACATACAGTTTACTGGGTGGCAGCAAGAGTGAGGGCAACATAAGGAGGTTTGGAACTGGATGGTAATGCCAGTCCTACCACCTACTCACTGCATGACTTTGGCCACGTAGCTTTACCTTCCTCAATTTCCTCAATTTCTCTTTGAAATTCATAGATAATATTATCTCTCCTTTGGGATTATTGTGAAGATTACAACTAAGGTATACAAAATGCCTATCACAGTTCTGTCTGTCTTGCAAGAGACCTTCGATAAACAGCAGCTATTAACGTTGCAATATAGAAAGTACAAAGCCCAAGAGAATTTTAACACTGAGCATATTGCAGAAACAGACCATACAGGCCTTCCAAATTCAGTATTTAAGACTCTAAAATTAAGCTGGCATTGCACAGACTGATCGCTCAATTTACCAACAAACTGCCTTTTTATATTCTTACTAGTTTATTCTATCATGATTTGAAAACCGAAAATTATTTTTTCTCTTTCTCATCATTTTGGTAACTTACTGCTTAAGTTCTTTTTTAAAAATCCAGAATTTTAAATGCTGAACATTTTCAATGTAAATAATTGAGCAGAACCAATGCCCTCCTTCCTCTCACTGCCACCTACACAGACTGTTTGGTCTCAGAGCCAAGGTTTGTCAGGAAATTCCAAGGCAATAAATGGCAGAGACAATTGTCTGGTTTCCCTAGACCTTCCGTTTCATCATAGTCCCCAAATTCTGACATCAGGTTTGCGGGGATTATCATACTTTTCCTATGATGATGTTACCATGTTATCTAGGCCTTTACCAGCACATTTCATAAGCATTTATGGTATCATAATCTCCAATTATGCACCGACATCCTCCTGATGAAGTTTCATTAGCATTAAGTGCTAAAGCAGGCTTTTCACACACAAAAACAGGGATTTCACTATTCCTCAGCGTGATTTTTTTGGAGCTTTTCTCTCTCTCTCTCTCTCTCTCTCTCTCTCTCTCTCTCTCTCTCTCTCTCTCTCCCACACACACACACACACACACACACACACACACACACACACAGTTAATGAATATGAAAGCAGCTACAGTCCTCTATTACTTTTATTTAAATGGCATTCTCCTCTCCTATCACTGGCTCACCTCTGTTCCATTTGGCTGCTTTCTAACAATGGCCCTGAGGCATTTTTAAAAAACTGGAATTTACCAAGAAGGTGGTAATATGTTTGAATAAGAATCTAATGAATATACTTAATCCAGAGGAGACAGTGAGGTAAAATTGTTGAATTCTCTCCTTTTTCTCAAAGACTTTGTAATTTCTATGTAACCTTAGTCCCAAGAAGTGCAGTTCAACACCAGCTGGTAGCATACCCATTAAGTGGATAGAAGAGGAATTCTCTTCTCCTTCTGACCCACCTTGGCTACATGCTTCTTCTCTTAAAAGCTATAGGAAAGGGACGCCGGGATGGCTCAGCGGTTGAGCATCTGCCTTCAGCTCAGGACATGCTCCTGTAGTCCTGGGATCAAGTCCCACATCAGGCTCCCTGCATGGAGCCTGCTTCTCCTTCTGCCTGTGTTTCTGTCTCTCTCCCTCTCTCTGTCTCTCATGAATAAATAAAATCTTAAAATATATATATATATATACATATATATATATAGGAAAAATTGACTAGTTTTAACCCATTTCTGAACAGTCATCTGTATCCCTAATGCTTCTTATTACCATGGTGTTACTAGTTATTTCATAATTTAGCCCTCAAGGGACATTCTTCCCCCAAATTTCTGAGGGAGCAACAGCTCATTTCTCCCATTTGTCTGGTAACACATAAACAAAGACAACCGTTGAAGATCTTGTCATGGGCACATTGAACCAAGCCTATTTGTCTCACATGTTCTGGTTGACCTACAGAAAGCCAAGTCCTGGTAGTAGTGGTGACAGTGAGTACTGGCATGTGACTTTAGATGCATTGAATACATAAAGTTGACATAAGCTCACTCATGGATAGAAAGAAGGATTGATCCAGGCCACATGTAACTTAGGCTTCATGGTGTTACCTGCTATGGTTCCTAACTCTGTTATTCACTACCGTGCAAATATAACACTCAAAACCTCAACTTTCCATCCACATGTACTGAGATGTCAAGAATTGTCACTCTTTCTGACCTGTCATTACTCATTTGTGTTCTTCTGTACATTATCTGCTAGTCCAGAGCAGCCATATACAGCCCCTGCCCCAGCAGGATGTGTGTTCAAAAAGCTCATGACTTAGATATAAGGTTTCCTCCATTACCAAGGTGCTCCTGTGCCTTGAGATGGTTATCTGATTCTCCCTCTTGTCTTACCTTCTGGAGATCACTGTTTGACTCAGATTTTAACTACCCCTCCTTGTTCCGCCATCAGAATATGTGTACCCATGTTTCAGTGGTTTTTAACCTTTCTGAGGTCATGAACTAAATGGAGAACTTGACGAAAGTTAAGGAATTCCTTTCCAGAAAAGTGCATGTGTGGATTTATGTTGGGTTCACATTCATCTCTGGACTCATGAATCATTGATTTCCTGGCCACCTTGTTGGTTGTTTACTTACTTACTATGGCTTGCTTACCTGGTTCTAGTGTGAAGCTTTCCCCTGACCTCCCTTTGCCCCAATCTCTGAGGGTATCATCTGGCTTGCATGTTTCCCAAGCCTCTGAGCTATTCTCTGCCTAGATGTGCAAAAACCATTCTCCTGATACTTCAAGACTACTTCAGGACCCAGGGCTCTAGCTACTGGCACAGTAGCTTATACTCCTCCCCAGCTCAGCAAAGGCCTTGGTAAATGAAGTGTTCACCCTATGCTTGGCTTCTGACTCCATATCTTGTAACTATCTTTACTGCATGGGGTAGGAGAGGCCTATTAATTGCTTGAGTTAGGAATCTCTTAATTCTTACAAGTTGTATTAATTTGAAATTCAAATATACCTCAAAGTCCACATTCTTATCCCAGATAAAGTCGTGTCCTGAAGATCTACTCTCAGAAATGACTCTTCTGTGAAACTTAAGCATTCTGTAATATCCACTTGATAACAACTGCTAGATGCATGTAATGTAATATAAAAACATTATGTAGAAGCAAAACTCTATTTGGTAGAACTTGTTGGTCTGTAGGTTTCATGCTTCAAACACAAAACTAAATTCTGTGGCAGTGAGGCAACTAACTTGGTAAAATACATTAGTTTAAGAAGATAACTATGGGCTTTGCCCCCAGAGATACCCTAAAACTCAAGCAAAATTGTATTTAGCTCTAGAGAGATGGGTGCAGATTCTTAATTAAATTGATTTGTGATTTGGGGCCCAGAGACTCACTTAATTATTAATAAATGGAAGAACAGGGAAGGGTCTGGGGGAGTGAGCCAACCTGTGCAAGTAATTTCCAGGAGTTGCCTGTCATTAGGTAAAACTCAGTCTGTCTCAGGAAATGGTTTATAATGGGAGTGGGATCTGTGTAATGTGGGAATAAAAGACACTCAGATTAGGAAGGCAGCCCATTGTCTATGAAAAGTCCTTTGACCCAGCCAGAGGAAACTAGCATTTCATTCAGCCACGTCTCTGTCCTCCTCATGCAGCCTGCCTGAAACACTGCAGGCCCCAAGGCAAGCAAGTGCCTGTTTTCAGATTCTTCTTTATCTCTATGTAGCATGCGGTGAGCTGTGTATTGGTGATCGCCATAAAAGCAAACTCCATTGGTTTCATGATTTTTCCTTGATTGTTGCTAATCCGCAATCCAACACAACTTCATTAGACACCCTCTGTTCACGAACATTTTTTGCCTTAGGTATAGCAACAGGATTTCTGTGGTATGTCTACCTTTGTGTCCCCTTCCCTGGCTAGGCTGCTAGAAGTTCAGCTTCATTGGATTTGCAAGACAACCATGGATCTTTTGTGCTTAGCTATTGTTAACAATTTACATGCATCTCCTTGTTTGATACTATGCTAGTAGCCTTCTGCTCTACAGGCCTCATTAAGAAAAAGATGAATTCAGTATTTGATCTAACTCTAAATGTATTGCTCATTTCACCCCCAAAAGATTCTTATAATGTTCTGACACACTAATTGGAATTCCTAAATGCCTCTATCTTCCTAGAAATAGAGCTTAGTTTTTATCGATTTCTTTTGAGCAAATGGTGAAAGATAAAGCAATCATTCCAATAATAATACTAATACATATAACAATAACAAAAATAATAGCAGCTAGCATTTATGGAGTGCTTTCTACGTTCCAGGTAGAAGCATTGTACACATATTGATACAGTTAATCCCCAATCTATGAAGGGGGCATGATTGTTGTCATCACCATTTTTCAGGTGAAGACTCTGAGATACAGATAAGTAATTACTATAAAGAGACAGAACTCCGCATGTGGGAGCACAGAGTGATCAACCACATAGGATGATGGAGCTGAACTGGTATTAATGTGAATGCCAAGATATTAAAGCCATTTAGTATGGAAGAGTGGCCTCCATGAAAAAATCTTGGCCCAGAAGTAGTACCAGGTTGTCAGTAAAACTCTTCATATTGAAATGGATATACGAACGAATACAATTTTTTTTCTGACAAATTATACCTAAAGGTCCCAAAATCTTAAACTCTGAAGAGTGATCTTTTCTTTGTTCCTATAAAGATGAAATGTTTGCTGAGTTATTTAGCTGTGGACACACTTGGTGATAGATCCTGATGTTCCCACTTTCTAGCCTGCATTGTACATAGACTTGCAATTGATGAGATCTGAGCTGAATATCTGCTGCTCCATTGACTAGTGAGTTACCTTGGACAAATGATTTACCTTCTATGAGTTTGCGTATATCCAAAATGCAAATACTTTCTTCATTAGATTGTTAGAAAGATTGAATGAGATGATACACATGAAGTTACTCAATCTAAGCCATAGTTCCCTCATCTATAAAATGGAAATCACAATACCACCTACTTTAGGGGATCCTGTGATGATAAATCAGATGAGTTTGTAAAAATGCTTACCATAGTTCTTGACACATAGTGAATGCTCCATAGTAAGAATACAGGAAATAGTAAGTATTTTGAGGGCTGAATAAATGTTGGAGCACCTGACCCCCTTCTTCATTTCAACATGGGGGATTAATATTTGATGCTGCTTGCACCTGTTAATGATTATATTTTAATTTTAACTAGATTTCCATCTTTAGTGGCTATTAACCTACTTTTCTATATCTGTTTTTAATATCTATTATGACTAAAAGTTTCACAGATCACAGTACTCTTTGGAGCTAAGATTTCATTAGTGATGATTAAAGGAACTGAAAAGTAAGAGAAAGGGTTGAAATTCCCATTAGGTCATAAGAATTAGTCTCTCTCTCTCTCTTTTAAAAAGGCTCATAGTAGTGGGATTCAAATTTCTGTTTCTGTCTCAGGAAAGAAAGAAAGAAAACAAAATAAAAGAAGAGTATTTGCAAGTTACTTTTATCTTTAAGACTATCTCAAATTCACTTCCCTCTCAATATGAGGTGTTAGAGAAAATTTTCTCAAAGCCCACAGACTAATTCAATTCTGACAAGACTTTCAGACTAAATTGCAAAGTAATTTAAGATGTCCTTTCAAAGAAAATGCACACATAATTCATAACAAACCTCCTTTAACTCTTCTTCCCTTTTAACCAATTTTAAACTCAGGGATCTCTTTGTCACCTTAAAGTTGGAACTTAATGGAGCAGAGCCACTTAGGAATCTGTCAAAGGCTTTATTCCATGCTGAAATTTGTAACTGTTCTTGATGTCATTATCAACCCAGCTCCAGCCTAAATCATTTGTGCCTTCATTGTGTCCCCATTGCAGTAAAGTACTGCTCCTTACTCACTGAGTGTTCAGCCATTTCTAATGGCAGGATTTGGGTTAGCACAGAAAGCAAAGCACCCTACATCCCTCTCCTGATACTCCTGAAGGAAGTTGGAAAAATACGTAGTGAATCAGTAACTCTTGGGGTGAGAATTTCCTAGAGGCCACATTATCCAACATATAGTGCATGGAATTTCTCCATAGCACCCTGGAAAGTAATTCTTTCATCTATGCTTAAGTATCTCCAAGGACAGAGAACTCACTACATTTTCCTAGTACCCATTTCCTTTTGCATCGGATCTAAAAATTAGTAAATTTTGAAATAATATATGAAGTTGAAATCTTTCTCCCTATGGTGTTTTTACTTTTACTTTTGTTTTCCATAGCTTGCCTCTGGAACCCAAAAAACAAGGCCAGTCCTCGACTACATTACAAATGCTTACTGAAGCTATTTCTACTAAATTCATCTGCCCTTTAAACTCTCCTCCTTCCTTCCATCTTCCTCTCACCACCCTACTCCTTCTCCTGTGGTTTGCTGTGGTTTGTCTGGTCTCATTTAGATGATGGCATCTAGACTGATGAAGAGAGATCTGGTCTGCCTCAGCCATTGGGGAATACATACAATGGGACCATGCTGTCTCCTGTCCAACTTCTTCTACTTTATTGACACAGACTTCATCTAAAATATTTCATACTACAGCTCTCCCCAATTGTAAGCCCTCCAGTGGCTGCCTGTTTATCCCTAGAAGAATATCTTAAGACCTAAAAATGGCCTGAAAGCTTCCATAAGACCTGGCCCAAGCCCTATCTCCAGCCCTATCTCCCACCACTCTCCCCCCATTCATTTCCCTCCAGCCACATTGCCGCCTTGCAGCAACGCAGACCCACCAGGCAAGTGCTAGCTAGAAAGCAGAGGGTCTAGAAAGCTCACTCCAGTTCTTTTGATTCAGGACTCCACTTAATAATCTTTCTCAGAGAAGACTTTCTTGACCATACTAACTAAAGCATTTCCCCTATCACTTTGTATCCCATCCCCTCATACTGCTTTGTTTCTTTTCAATCTCTGTCATTAAATCATATATTTATCTGCTTAGCTTTTTTTTTTATGTTATTTTCTCTACTGGAATGTAAGAAACGTGAAATTAGAAGCTTTGTTGTGTTGCTGCTTGATCTTTAGTGCTTAGAAAAATATCTGATCATAGTAGATGAGTAGTAGGTATTTGTTGATGGTGTGAATCAGTACATGTAGCATGAGGCTGTGTTATTCTGGGGGCAGCTATGACACACCAATTCATACTTCCCACAGAATTCCCCTTGGCTTTTTCTCTTGTGTCAGATGTCAAAATGGCAAAATGAAATTTGTCAAGGATTTGGAAAATCACACCTTGGTATGAATTTGGAATCTCAGGGAGCAAAGTCATTAACTAAATGGTCCTCCAGAAGCAGAAAGAGTTATTAATGTGCCCTCTGCAAACATGGCTCTCCACCCTGCAGGGTTGTTGGCCCTTGGGAAGGTGAAGCCCAACGGTTCTAACTGAAGCTCAGAGGAACTTCTGGCCAGAACCTCTTATTATTAAGAGGCAGCTCTTCTAACCTCCCAGGGTGCCTGGAATGCCCCCAATTCCTGAAGTCATTATGTTTTACAGCAGGTTCTCTCAACAGAGCTTCATTGGCTTTTGGCAGAACATAAGCCAGAATAATGGGCAGGCAGATGCCAGAATGAATTCCAATGTGTACACACAATTCTTGGCCCCATAAAAATCAATTCCTTATTCATAATTAAGCAACTTCTTGAGAAAGGGCAGGTTGGTATAGTTATTAAAAGATAAATAATAGATAAGGATCCACTTTTCTCTGTTTTTTTTGCTTTGTTTTTTTTTTAGGACAAAACATTTTTTAAACACAAAATAGCACTGTAATTAGTTTTCTTCTACTTTGTTTCTTACCTATGACACTCAGGGCCAACTAAACAGAGGAGCTTTTACCAATTTTCATTTCCCCTCTATGTTGTATTTCTTCTTAAAAATGAGGAAACAACTCTAGATAGGGAGAAGAAAACTAGAAGCAACCTGACATAAAGGTCATAAGCTGTGTCATCCTGTGGGCCTTTTCCTGTTTGCCAAGTTGGGTTTTGGGAGCAAAGCTGAAAACAAAAGCTGATAAATGACTCCATACTAAAAAGAGCAGCAGCTTTCTCCAGCAGTTAACGCCTCACCTCCCAACTAGCTTAATTGGCAACAGAATCAGCCTCATTTCCCTCAACCTCCCCACCATCTCTTTTGACTCAAATTGGTATATGAAAGGGGTGGGGAGGAGTGGGGTCATCCTTGGAAAGACTACAGTGTTTGAGGTGTCAAGCTGTTCCCTTTGTCCAAGGGGGTGCTTCTTCTATCTTAAGTCAAGTGGAAGGGACTGTACTGGAAGGAATCACCCAGTAGGCTGAGGCTGCCTGCAAAAGAGGCCTTGCCAGTTCATTCCCCAGTGGAGAAAAGAGGCTAAAGCCCTCTCAAAAAAAAGTAAAGGAAGGGAATTCTTAGATGTGGTTTCTTGGAGTGGGAGTGCACAAGAACATGGGGACTGGCCTAGAGATTTCTAAAAGGAATCAGTTGGAGTGGTCTGTGTCAGCAGGACCTGAAGGCTCTGTGTATTTAGGGAGTGGCCAAAATGAACTGGCACAGTGGTCCATGGCCCAATAAAAGGGCTGGAATTCAAAAGAAGGGTGAGAGCCACCATGCTGCCCAGACGGCCCCTGATCCAAGCCATAGGAAAGGACTGGGAATGTACATAGCTGGCAGGGCAGATGGAAGATTGAGTGGTCCCTGTGAGGCAGTTCTCAGCAAAATGGAGGTGCTACTGTGTCAGCAGAGGCCTCTAAGAGAGGGACTGAGCAGGAACAAGCTGGACACCCCCACCCCCGTGTCTCCTATGCCAGGGGACATAGGTGCCCAGAAGAGACTTGGAGGAACACCGCTCCTGCCTCTCCTCCCTTCCAAGTCATCCTGCCTGCTGCTCTAGAATATTCTGTAGGGAGAAGAAGAATCAATCCTGCTTTGAAGATTTAAGTTTTAAGCTAGACTCTACCAAGTCTTAACAACCGAAAGGAATTGAATAATGGAATTTGGCTAAGACATCATTAGTGGAACTACATACCTCCATAAAGAAGGATTCGACATAGTACAGCTGGAAGCAGTAATTGGAAAAAAATGAAATAAACCACTTTATATATATATCCCAACTAATCAGAAATTCTTTAATAAACTGGTGCCAGCAGTTAGAATTTTTTTTGTTAGGGATTAAGGATTTGGCAAAGAAAATAGTAGGTCCTTTTGTACATCTTTGGCTACAGTAGTCATTTTCTCATTTTTTTCTTTAATGATTACATTAATAAATCATCTGAAATGATTACAATGTGTTTGCTTAATACTTTCCTTTTGAAAGTTTTAGAGGGACCTTGATTTCATGCTCACAAAAGAATTGAGACTAGACTGGGGACTAGGAGAAGCAGGTTGTCCCAGTCAGGCACCCGGGATGGAGAGTAGACTGTGGGAGCTGAGAGGGCCAATCAGAGGACAGCATCATAATGAAAAAACAGCTGCCCAAAGCTGGATGTTGTTGAGTAATTTAAGTGAATAAGTTTGAGGCAAAATATTTTAGCAGTAGCAGTGAAAAATAACAAAGTGGGATGGTGTTAGAAATCGAATGACCTTCATAAAGATTGTAAGAACCAGGAGAGAGAAGACTTGGTAGGACCCAGAATGGGAAGGAAGCCAGAGTGATGAGTCATGGAGGGGATGGCATTGGTGGCAGTGATAGTGGTACCATTTATAGAACACTTAACCTGCATTTTATCATTTTCATTTCCAGCATAATTGCATTATCTTCTTCTCTTCTTCCTCTTTTTCTTATTTCTCTTTTCTTCTTCTTCTTCTTCTTCTTCTTCTTCTTCTTCTTCTTCTTCTTCTTCTTTTTTCTTCTTCTTCTTCTTCATCACCAGCATTTATTGAGCATAGGCATCATACACCATTCCACAAAAAGCAAAACAAAACAAAACAACAATTTGTAAGATCAAATGGTCCCTGACACTCAGCAATCCTAGACAGACCAGTCCAGTCAGGGTATAAGAGAGACAGGTAATGACACCTCAATTCTGTTTCAGTTGAGGTGCTGATTGGGCATCATCTAGTTTGAGATGCTTGTTTTAGAAATAAACCAAACTCTCAGTTCAAAAGAGAGAAAAAGAGAAAAGAAGGAGGAAGAGCAGGAGGAGGAATGGGTTATTTGAAGAAGGATGATTTACTTAAGAAATTCTTGTCTAATTCCTACTATGTTACAGGTGCCACTTCAAGTGTTTTATAAACATTAATTCATTGAATTCTTGTAGCAGCTTCTGTGATAGTTACTACTGTTATCATCCTCATTTAACAGGAAACCAAGTTGCATATAATTTAAGTAAACTTGCTCGAGGTCACACAGGCAGTAAGTAGCAGAATTGAAATTTGAACCCAGATCCCAGATTCAGATTATATGCTCTTTATACTACCTGAGATGCCAGGTAAGTTCCCTGAAGGAACATCATAAAGATGAAAAAAATTGGTTATTGAGAAACTGGAGTTGTGATCCTGTCTATGAATCTTAAACGATACAGTGAGCAACACAATCCTGATTCATGTTGCTTTCATCAAAGGAATTGAGGATATTTCATCCATTTCAAAAATTTTGAATAAAAGATGCTGCACACATTTATTTCTGAGAACAAATACAATATACTATCATCAAACTCATTTTTGCTGAATAATCTATTCCTGAATAGAATGAATCAATAACCTGGACTTATTTCCAATTTATGAGATGAATATTTAAACACCGCTATGTATTTCTGCTCATATCATTTTCAAGGATATTGGTTTCATCTAACTCAAATATTCTTTCCAGAAATATAGGGATTGTAGATCCATCTTTACCAGCTTGTGTTATAAACAGTACCTCTATGAGTAGTGTCCCAAAGAACAAGCACCACAAGTTAGCAGAAACTCTAATTCCTCTTCTCCTCCTCTCTCCCTTCCCATGTTTGCATCCACAAATGGTCCAAGCATCAACCTCAGTGCAGGGGAGGATATGTTTTCTTTTCAAGTCCAAAGGTCTGCAACTGCTGGAAAATGCTATTTCTTCCTTTCTTGGGTTGAAGTTGGCAAACTCTGCATATACTACCCAAACCTCTGTTTGTTTCCAGAAAGCACCCTCTGCAGCTGCTGCCCTACAATCCAGAGGCTTAGTGTTGCAACTGAAAACCAGAGCCCAAAGAGATTTCTCCTTCACCAGGATTTAGAGCCCAGAGGAATAGCTTCCTAAATCCTAGCAGTCAGGAAAGATGTGACCTCCCTGACCTCTTTACCTGCTTTCTTTAGTCACTCCTCATCAAAAGTCAGAGGGCTTTGCCTACAGAACATCCAGTAGGGGTGCCACTTAACTAAGCTCAAGTTAAAGAATCTCAAGTGTCACCTTCAGTTTAAGCTGATGAACCTAAAAGCACCCACAATATAAATATATAAAGTCATTGCTTACTAAAGAAAATCTTGTATATGATGATTCGTTTCAAGACTAGGATCTGCAAACCTCCTTCTTTCCTGCATTTCTTCTTTCTTTCCTTTCTACTTTCCAGTTATCCTGCCTTTATTCCATTATCCTTTTTGGCCTGCCATTTGCCAGGCACCAATGTGTGTCCTGGACATGCAAAGAGGAAAAAGACACAGGCCAGGCCCAGCAAAGCTTAAGTCTGAGAGCCAGACCTGAAAGCAGATTCCCCTGAGAAGCCCCGAGTCTGGTCATCTAGTGAGATGGGGGAGAGGATGATCTCACCTCATACAGTGCAATCTGCTCTATCTTTGCACAAGGGAAGGTGCTGCCTGTGTTCCGTCCAGGGATGAAATTAAAGGTTCTGGTACCTGAACTTCTACTGCATTTACAAACAGTGCAGCACTTACTCAACTCTCCTGATCTGGCTTCTTGTTTTTCCTGTTTTCCTCCCAACAAGATCACTTTTTGAAGGAAGAAACAAATCTACATTTTTGAACTCAATAGCTCTATGATCTTAATTTCTCTCTCCATTTCTTTGTTTTATAAAAGAAAAAAGAAAGAAAAGGAAGGATGAAAATACCTGCCCTGTTTACCTGGCAGAAATGTTACAGGATGAAATGAAGTTAGAATGCAGGCATAAAGGGGACAAAATGTTATGTAAATGTGAGGATTTTTTTATACGTTTAATGTGAAATTTAAAGCTGAGCGGTGTCATCTCCCCATCTCTACCTCCATAGGTGCCCACATACATGGTCCCTGTGTTCCAACCATAACCATATAATTCTGCCTGGAAGTGCCCTCAACCATCTGCCTTCTTGCCTTTGCTTACACTCTTTCTACTGCCTGAAGTACTCTCTTCCCATCACTGTCTGTTGACTTGCTTCCTTGCTCAAATGCCATCTCCTCTCATCTAAAATAGTGACTCTTGCCTCATTTGCACCATTAGATGTTATCTATCTAATCACACTTAGCACCATGACTAGAGCTCATTGTCATCTACATCTTGGGCCTTTGTGCCTGGATATACCTTGTATATGTTCAATTAAATGTTTTTTAACTCAAATTCTTCTCTTCTCTATGCTCGTTCCTGCCTGCCCACCCCCCAACACCTTGCACCTAATGTCCCACTAGGACCCTACTGGGTACCCACCCCATACATCCTGAGAGTTTTAGGGGCAGCAAATTCAACAGACACGTCTTCATAAGACAAGGGAAGTTAAGCTTTTCCCTTAAGTTAAATCAAACATCACAGGGAAGTATATGAAGTTTGTCCGTACCCTTACTGGGTGGGGATCAGAGCCCAGGAAATGAATGTCTCCCAAAATGCAGACTGAGAACCAATGTGGGTACCCAGGTGATTGTAGGTGACACACAGGTTAACTTTTTATCAAATGTAATAATTACATAATCTCATATGTATTAAGAAGAAATAAAATAGCACATCAAATCTATGGCTTCATAAATATTCTTTAATAAAAGCTCTTGCATTCAAATACAAATGAACTGATTTAAAGGAAAACGTTTCATAAATAATGGAAATTACATTACATAGTGATATGGCCAAATGATATGATGATGATGCTTCAAGGTCAGGAACATAAGACAGAAAATTTTTTCTGGAGTGCAGAGGTGGAGATGGGGATGAAGAGCTACCTTTCTATGGATCAGATCTATTGGTGGCCTCAGCAATTAACAGAATTATTCACAGAGCTGTGTTACTATGCAGCTTTTTGTTTGGAAAGCAGAATGCAAATAGAATGTTTTTTCATCACATAAAAGATTCCCTCTTTGGAATGAGGAAATATGCTACTGAATGTCAACTCACACATCAAGCTTTGCAGCATTGGGCACCAAGTGTCAAAATGGCCATGGGGTTATACACCCATTCTCAGGACTGTCCTGTCAGATACAAAGGATCTAAATATGGGTTTGCTCTTCCATTTTTGTCTGCAAAACACAACACTTTACAAAAAGAAAACACTTCAAAGGCAATCCTTTTCTCGCATACATTTCAAGGGCTCCATTTGAGATCCACATTCATCTTCCTTATCCAATTAATGATCAAAGTGGAAGTGTTTGGCCTACTTTAGGGGTTTAAAGACATCCAGGGAAAAACTAAGAACATTTAAAACTACCTTTTTAAAGCCACATATCTTCCTGTAAAAGAGCTGGAATCCATTCCCCCACCCCCTTAACTGGTCTCTAGATACTAAAAGTCAAATCAGGTAGTTAACATGCTCTAATCATCCAAATAATAAAAGATTCAGTTACATCTCTGTAAAATCCAATCTAATCTCAAGTCAGTGTGTCTAGTATACTTCTTGCTTTCTGTACTGCTACAAACTTCTTCCAGAATTTATTACAAAACTCTTGATTTTCCTGATTGGTTTTAAAGACCTCATATTTAAAATAAAAACTATTTAAAAAAAAAAAAAAAACAACTGAAAAGTTACTTCATTTATCTCCCCAAAGCTACTGGTTCTAGCACATCTGTTCCTTTTAATGCTACAATACGGAGTTCATATTTCCTAAAATAGGATGTACCTTGTCCTTCATATGAATATTCTGGGATTTGAGGGCCTGGTTAAAAAAAATAGCAAATGTGGTGTCCTCAAAAATATTTAAGTGAACAGACTGCCTATTGGTGGATTGCTTTTTCTCTATGGAAATAAATCTGTTGGCAGCCACCAGAATTGGGGTATAAAAGATAACCTCGGGCAGCTGCTGCCATTTGTTTCGGTGGGAAAATGAGGGTTTTGTCTTTCCCCAGGGGTTAATACTGTGATGCTCTAAGCATCGTCTGGGCTCTGTTTCTGAAGGGTTACACTGGAGAGGAGGAATGCTTTGTGGTTTATGACAAGATCACAGCAGAATATTTTGTGCACGCTGTGATTTGTATTGCCCATTTGTGCACAGGCCATAAAAGTGCACTTTTTATCAGGAGCATTTGTGAATATATAACAGCACTGAAGACATATGGCCACTAAATAATTCACAGTTATCTATCTCCTCAGCAGATTCCTTATACACCTACCATGTTTTAATGCCTAGTTTGCTCAGAAACAATATTCTTTATGACCCTTCCAATATAAAAATGTTTACTGACTGGCAACAATATATGGATACCATGGGATTGGGCTGTAAGGAAAGGGAAAGCTCTCTACTTTCTCTACCTCTCCCTGTCCTCATCTGTTTCTCCTGAACTCTTCCAACCAGCAGCTAACCTCATAGAAGGTACCCTCCTCAAACGTGGGTGCTAACTTCTGACATCTGGTATTTGGGCCGTAAGAGAGAAGTCACTAATTAACCTTCACCATCTTTTCTTTTCAGTTCTATATCCATTTACAGTCCCAAGGAGAATCCAAATGCATTTGATGCTGCAGCATTCTTCCAGTCCGTGGGGAATTTCCTGGGGATCTTCGCCGGCTCGTTTGCAATGGGGTCTGCATATGCTGTTGTCACCGCACTGATATCCTTTGTGCATGTGTGTGGAAAGCTGGGGACTATTAAGAGCTGTCAGTGTCCCTGGAATGTTTCTGAGGATGGACAACCTCCAGGCCAAGCAAGAAATGGCTAAACAGTCTGATTCAAATGTGATCCAATGCCACTGGAGCCATCTTAGTTCTGAGTCATCTTTGAGGCATAAGTTTGGTAGCAGCAGAGGGGCCCAGGATCCTTCTTGTCCAAAGCCTTTCTAGCACTACTGCTACTGTCTGACCCTAAGATAGCAGTAATCTTAAAAATTGCCATGTAGGGAAATAGATGGGCATGGGGCATCAGGATTGGATGTATTAGGGTAAAGAGGGAAACTGAAGATGATCTGAGGTCAAGAACAAGACAAGATTGGGAGTGATTTACTAGGTATTCTCTTCTTCCTTTTCAAACTTCTTTCAATCATTAGCTCATAGGACTGGCTGAGCCAAAGATGGTTTAAGCAAACATCCTTAGTGATTTTACTGAAGGGGACCTACAAGCAGGGCAGAAATGACATGTTTGCCATATCTGGGCAATTGTGTCATCCCATTCCCTCTTTTGTAGTAGTGGGGTGGAAGAATGGTAGAGTTCCTAGAGAATTTGAGCCAGGGAATGAGGCTGGTCTAGTGAGTTGTCTAATGAACAGTCAGATGGGGAGAAATAGGTCAGAGTTGAGGAAACAGGCCAGAAAGCCAATGTCAAGTGTGAGGGCTTAACAGAGGCCCTAAAAAGAGGCACAACAAAGGATCAAGGACAAAAGACCTTGGGGAAAAGAGAAGGTGCAAGATGTGTCAAGGCTCTACTAAAGAAAGCAAAATGTTGGATATTTTTTCATGGGGACTGACCCAGTGAACCCTACTCACTAAGCAGCTGCTAAAACACTAGGTTCCACTAAGGGTTTCTTTTTAAATATATATATATATATATATATATATATATATATATATATATATATATAATTATAATAATATATAAATAATATATAAATATAAATATATATTTATTATATATTTATATATATATTGATTGATTGATTCATGAGTGACACAGAGAGAAAGGGAGGCAGAGACACAGGCAGAGGGAGAAGCAGGCTCCACACAGGGAGCCCATGTAGGACTCGATCCCGGGACTCCAGGATCACGCCCTGGGCCGAAGGCAGGCACTAAACTGCTGAGCCATCCAGGCGTCCCTACTAAGCATTTCTAATATGAGTCAGAAGATAAATAAAATATGGCCTTCAATTAGTAACAACCTTGGAAAGACAAGCTCTACAATAAGAGTTGTGTAGAAGACTGGTGCCAAACCCATAGCCACCTTATTAGGACTCTAAACATTCAAATGTGGATGAGTCCATTGTTTCTGAAATAGTCCAATAGACTCTTGACTAGTCTTATTATTCTGAAAAATAATTTAAAAAGCAATATTTACATACAGAGAGAGATGTAGGCTTGGCCTGAAATATAGATAGGATATAGACAAAAGCTATGTGATAAGCGATTCAGGAGAAAACCAGCATTCATTGAAGTGTGGGGATAGGGCTGGCATGAGAGATGGACGATGTGCCTGAAAGGACCAGAGGGCTCGGAATGGTGAGCAGTGGAAGATGGGGAGACACAGGTGGGTTGGACTCACCTTGTGGAGTCTCTTGGAGTATTATTCAAAGGAGTCTGAGCTTCCTTCTGTAGTCTACAATTAGCTACTGAAGGTTTCTGCTCAGGAGAGTGACATACTGAAAGCCCAGTTTTTAAACAATAAATGAGGAACTAGTTCATAGGATGAGTCAGAAAAGGATTAGAATCAAGAGAAACTGTGATGATGAGCTGTGGAAGAAACATCAAAGAGACTAATGTTTAGAAGAATCTCTAGGACTTAATGATTAGAAGAGGGGAGACTCAAAGGCCCCTCCAAAATTTTGGGATAGAAACCCTAAAGAGTGTCAACTCCTTTGACAAAGAGATAATGTAACTCAGAAAAGCTAAGGCTGATCTCTAATAAAAATAACATTAATAATCTAATGATTAATATCAGTACTTACGATACCTAAGGCCTCTTACTATTTGTTTTATACGCTATACCTCACTGACCCTCACAATGACCATGTCACATAGATACTATTTTTATCGGACCCTGAAGCTTAGAAAGGATAAGGTATTACCCAGGGACATACAGCTGTAAATTAGAGCCAAAATTCAAACCTGGAGATTGAAACCAAGAAACAGACCATGCATTTGATCGCTGATCCCTATTGCCTCTTGATTATTAAGTGGAATTATGATGGATCCCACATGTTGTTTTGCATAAGTAATGGTAGTGATGATAGCAACATTTCATGAATGTCTAACATGTGTCAAGGCCTTTGTATATATCTCTTCATTTGAATCAACCCTGTAAGATAGACCATTATTATTCTCACGCTACACATGAGGAAACTGAGGCTCAAGGAGGTTTAGTTGCTACTCTGGGTCACATATCAGTAAGAGTGAACACAATTATTATTACTGTAATGTTTGTAGAGAACTTTACCATTTGCCAGCCATTGTCATTAGCATTTTGCTAATGGATTTTCTCATATAGCTTTTGTAAAAACACTGAGAGGGAGATACTGTTATTATCTCAATTTTACAGCTAAAGAAACTGACACGTAAAGGTTAAACAACTTGTCTAAAGCCATACAGCTGAGACATCTCAGGGCTGGGATTTAAACCTAGGGTGGATTTAAACTCCAGAGCCTGCACTGGGTGGAAAAGCTGAAATTGGAACTCTCTTATGCTCAATATGAAGGGACTGTATGGAAACATAAGTAAACAAGTTGGTAAGGAAAGGGGAAAAAATTCCTGGAGATTAGAAGTCTGCCATGAGATTGGAACAAATCTGGAGAAAATGCTGCAGAAATGGAAGAGACAGGGGTTCAGTCTCAGGAGGAAGAGCTGTCATGTAGCACCTGCTGGCCTTGCCTCTCACAAACTCAGGCTGCAAAGGAGATGGGTGCACAGTCATTCCCTCCACCACACTGAGCCTTGACACCTTGTCCATGATGAGGTGGTGCTCCTCCGGGTATAGGCCTGTGGGCTCTATGCAAGCTTGGGTCTTGACCCAGAACTAACCTACTTTCTGGAGAAGGTTGAAAGAGAAGAATGTCATATGTCCACTTGAGTGACCTCAGCCTTCTCCACAATGAAGTAGAAGAGGGAATTCAGAGGAACAAACCCCACTAAAAACAAAGCCTGCCCTCCCAGTAATAAGAAGGAATGCTGAAAAGGGGCAAAGGGCAACCTGTGATTTCTTCCAGATAAAGAATTGCTTCCAGATCCTTACTGACTCTATTTCCAGAAAAAATGGTTTATGAAACAAATTCATTTAAATCACAAAAAGAGAAAAACGTGCATATCCCTTGTTGCATGCCCAGCACTCTTGTGAGTGTTTAACATGTCATAGCTGGTTTATATAACTAGGAGGTAGGTTGTGTGATTTATCCCCATTTTCAGGCAGGGAAACCAAGGCACAAAGTGGTCGAGGGACACGCTGAAGCTGATACAGTGAGGTGGAATTTGTCTTCCAGAGGCTACACTCCCAATCATGAAGTCACTCTGCCTCTTCTTGACATTTTGTGCTTTCTAAAATTTTGCAAGACATTTTAAATATACCTCATCTAATTTTATTCTCCACACTTGGGTGAGTAGGTATTATGCTCATTGACAATTCACACAGGATAGAAATGAGGCTCAGAGAGGTTAATACATTGCTCAGAAATCACACAGCCAGTGACCAGCAGAGTCAAAACTCCAATCTTGGTCTTCCACCCCAGGGGTCATGCTTTTTTGCTCCCCCCCACCCACCCCCTGCTAACCATCTCTTAATGTGGAATCTCTTCAGATGTTTGTCTTGAAGCATAAAAATGCAACACGACATCTCATTTGTCAGGGCATTTTTTCCCCTAGCTGTGGGCACAGTTGCAATGTAACCCTTTTCTATGGATCACATATTCCTAATCATCTTGCCATAACCCATTCTCTGCATGATTTGGATCAGACCACTCTTCTCTTGCTTTATGTGCAATTTATAGGCTATTGACCAAGTGTCATCCCAGCCAAAATGAACCATTGCCTCCCAAAGGGCTTCTTGCCTGACCTAGAAATAATATACCTGGCCTCTATCCTACTTATACTAAGATGGCCCCAGTAGTTTCCCTATCACTGAACATAAATGTCCCTCCTGATCCTATTTCCATCCTCAAGAGAGGAGTCTTTTCAGGTGATCTGTCCACAGACTCTCACTCCCCAGGGAGCAGTGGCCTCCTTTGGTGCTGACGCACTTGCAGCAAGTCACTGAGCCTCTGCTCTCCCTCCATGGCTCTGTTTTCCTGATGTGCTGCAGTCCTGGAGGGGACACGCCCCAAGGGCCAGGGCCAAATTCAAGAGGCTTCGTACCCACAGTGAGCCGATGCTATCTTCTTACTTAGCAAGACACCTTTCTGTAACCTGAATACAGGTTTGCATTTTCAGTGGAGTGTTCAGCCCCCAGATGAAGTCTGGAACTCCAGCTGGCCTTCAGCACAGTCCCAATGAGAGTTACAGTCTGAAAATCGGTTCCCTTACCCTAAAACCATCTCGACCAGATTTAGTTTTCCTCAGCCAAGGAGGAGAGGTAGCTGTAAAAGCATTTGTTGTTTCCCTTAACGTGTCTTTGTCACTTGACCAAATTTACCAAACTGTGTGAGTTCCCCATGCTGGAAACAGGCCTGTTTTTCCTCCTGTCGTGGAGCGCCTTCCTGTCTGCTGAGGCCGCAGGCCTGACAGGTCAGTGCTGCCTCCTGCACAGGGGGCTGGGTGTGGGAGGCGTGTGTGTGCTCCCAGAGGTACCCCTCCCTGACGCAGCAGGAGGTGAAATGGACTCTCTCTACTACGGGGTTGTGTCTGAATCAGCCTTTCCTGGGTACCCTGAGGAGAAAAACACAATAATTCATCCATTCTGCACGCAACAACTTAACGGGAAAGTCTCCAGAATGACATTTCCTCTTCTCTCCTGGCTGGGCGGGAGGGGATGTTAAAACCTACAAATGACTGATTTATAGAGGTGATGGATGACTTCATAAATGGAAGTCTACTCAGCTGCTTTGCAGAAAAGGGTGCTGGTTTGCCGTTGGCTGCTAACGGCGAGTACCCGTGTAAGCAGCCTCTCTGGGGTGTGCACATTTCCACACACATCAGTGTGGAGAATCCTTGTATGCAAAGAAACAAAGAGCTAGTGTGGCTGGGCTACAGTGTAGTACCTCTTACCACAAGAAGTCTACATATAGAATCTCTGAGGTGGATCAGTTAATAGAGAAAGGGGCAGCCCCTGATGTCCCAAGGGATCCTGTGATCTGGATTCGGCAATTAGATTGCCTTTCTGCAACAGTGAGGATTTGCGCTTGGATAGCTGCAACGATTGGGTGCTTTTCCACCTAGAAGAATCACTGTGGCTCTGAGCAAAATGTCAAAGCTGCTTCTGTCCTTTGGCCTAGTTCCCTGCTCCTTCCAGGTTTCAGTCCTGGATCCCTTGCTGCTCACTACTGTCATCTTAATTGACATTCAAGCGGTGAGACTGGCCTCCTCCGCCCCTCAATTATTAACTGGGAACAAAGTATTCCTCTCTGGGTATTTACATTTTATTAGGTGGTACTTTAAGTATAATTAATAATAATAGAAGTTGACGTATATTGACGGAGTACCGTGAGCCAAGCACTAGCTTCCCGCCTTTCATGGACATTCTTATTAATTCCCAGACCTAAGACTCAAAATTAGGGCCTACACTCGTTACTGGGTCAACAGTAAGTAGTGGAGCTGGGATTTCAAACTAGGAGATCTGATTCCAGAGCTAGACTCTTGAGGAGCAAGCGTTGCTGCCCTGAATGAAACTACATTTGTGGACTATCAAGCAAGCCCTCGTGAGGAGGAAGATATTTGGGGTCTCAGGAGCCTGCCTGGTCCACATGCCCATAGACTGGTTTGGCCCTCCTGTGAAAGGCATGGCAAATCTTTCTTGTAATGATAACCTGTCCTTCTGGGCAGCTGACCCAACTTACTGCAGAGTCACAGGGGCCACCCTGTTCCCACAGGCTTTGAAGGCGTCTGTCGCTGATGCAGAAAGCCATCTGCCAGTTCTTAGGAGACTTATGAAGGCTACATTGTCAGAGTCCACCCTATGGGCCCTTGTATCTAAATCAATGTCTGTTATGGTAGTGTCTTCTCTTGTTATTAGGGAGGTTGCTGAAGAGCTTATTCATTCCAGACAAAAGGAACAACAGTGTCCCTTAAATTAAAAACTAAAGGTATAAAATCTATATCAGCCATTCAAAATAATTTTGGTTCCCTTTCCTCCATATTCCATGCCCTTTTCAGCTCTCAACGTTTTGTAAAATGATGTAAGTAATGTTAACAGAACACATATTTGACCTTCTAAAAAAGTAAAAAATGTATCTTAACTCACCTGATATTTTTTAGTCTATGTTGAATATTGTAATAAACACACACACACACATGCATGCACACACCCCAATACCTCAAAGCTGCTTATTTTTATGTGTGAAAATTGCCTTTTTATTTCCTGGTCCGTTTCAGCAAGATCTTGTTTTATTAACTATTTAAAGGTTACAGTCCATGTATAAACGGCTAGTTTATCTGTACCTTGCTCTTTTGCCACCCCTTTCAACCTGATATTCTTATTGGATGGCACACAGACTACTCCTAGAGAGCCAGCATCATGGGATAGGTGAATACAGGTGTGGGCCGCAGAAGCGGACCCAAGAGTCCATGGCTGCACCCAAGGGGCACACTCGCTCCAGAGCACTACTCCAGAGTAAGCAATGTGTCTAATAGGCATTTGATACAAACCGAACTCTAGGTGTAAGCATTTTCTACTGTCATATACCAAGCCTGCTTGGTCTAAATTACTTATGTATTTGTTTGTTTATTATCTAATCCTTGCTTCTTTCCAAATTGGATTTGAGACAACTCATAACATGAGGCATGCATATCATGGGACCATTTAGTTGAGAGTAAATACTCAAGTGCTTTGGGATAGAGTTTTTCTGCAAAATTAGACAGCTGTTTGTTGCTGTGGTTTGGCAATAAATATAGCTCTGAGCTTTCTGGCAGCCAAAGCCAAAAGGGAAACATGATGAGTTATATAGGAATAATAGAGCATTATAAAAGGAAATCATACTTATTTACAAAAATGGGCAAACTTCTTTTCTGGCACTAAAATTTTAGGGGAATTTATCACATGTATCCTCGTATAAGGGACCTTTGAATGCTGTAGTGGAGAATATATTTAATAATACTTTTAAGGGGGACACCTGGGTGGCTCAGGGTGTGATCCCAGGGCTCCCAGATGGAGTCCCACATCAGGCTCCCCACGAGAGCCTGCTTCTCCCTCTGCCTATGTCTCTGCTTCTCTGTCTCTCATGAATAAATAAAATCTTTAAAAAAAATACCTTTAAGGAAGATGGAGATACAGTCTTCACGAAATCATTTCTCATTTCAACCTTCAGTGAAATCTGAGGGAGTGGTATCAAATAGTAATTATATAAGGATGTGTCTGGTAATGATATAATCTTTTTAGTTCTAACCCACCCACAACTAAACAAAGGTATTGGAAGGCTAAAATCTAGAAAACATTTTAAAAAATCTTTAACAAACGAATATATGGCAATGACTATAAAGAACTAAGTGTAATAAACTATTAAGCCATTTATGAGTAGTTATGGAGGAAAGCAGCATCATGGAGCCTGTCTGGGTTCATGAACAGCACATCATGTAGGTCCGAGGGATGGGATGGGGCGACATGCATTGGTTTCTCAGCAGAATTCCCTGAGCCCTGACGTTTCAAAGTGGTCTCAAGGATGCCCACCAAGTGAGCAGGGCTCTCAGCTTGCCACCCCTACACTATCCCTTTTATTGATTCCAAGAATTGGGTTTTCATATAAGATTTTATTTTTAAAAAAGGATTTCTGTTGTTTTAAACAAAGTCCATCTGTTTTGAGAAACATATTTTTGTTTTTTCTTACGACAAAGTAATGTGTAAACATTATAGACAATTTAAGAAGTGTAAATTCACAGAAGGAAATCAAATTGGAATCACCTGTTTTCTTATTATCTATTAATCACTATTGTTAATATTTGTCTGAATACATCTAATTATATGCATATCCGTACACTTCACTAAATATGTACATGCAGATATGAATGTAATCATACTTCTTAAATTTTAAGTAACTTGCTTCTTTTCACTCAAGGATTTATAATGACTTTTTCACAACATTTTTCATCTGTATTATTTAACGGCTGCCTAATATGATATCATATCAACTTGCCACAATTTACTCAATGCTCCTTTTGATTGTTTATAGTTTTTGGTATTATTAATATGATTGCAATGGTTACCCTTATAGATTGATGTATGCATTTCTATTGCCGAATTAATAGAAAGGCTAACATTTTAATGTCTTGGAAAATTCACCCAAATTATTCTCCAGAAAATTTGTGACCCTTTATACTTCCACAAATAATGAAAGAGAGCTCATTTACTCATATCTTTACTACCCTAAATCTTGCCCATCCCTGCTAATATGAAATCAATTTCTATTTCATTGTGATTTACATTTACTTTTAAAAAGAATTTATTTATTTATTCATGAGAGAGACACACAGAGAGAGAGCCAGAGACTTAGGCAGAGGAAGAAGCGGGCTGCCTGTAGGGAGCCCAATGAGGGACTCAATCCCAGGACCCTGGGATCATGACCTGAGCCAAAAACAGATGCTCAACCACTGAGCCACCCAGGTGCCCCTGTGATTTACATTTATTATATTTGTTCTGAGGAAAGCATTTTAGTGACATGTCATTGGCAATTTCTATTTCTCGTTTGCTGGACTCCCTGTTTCTGTCCTACTCCTTTTCCCTACTGAGATGCTTGTTTGTCAAATTAATTTTAGGAGCTTTTTATTTATTTAGAAAATTAACCTTTTGGCTGCCATGTAAGCTATAAATATTTTCCAATTTGTGGTTTTATCTCTTAAATATATTACATTTTGTTGGCTTAGTAAGGGAAAGGGATAGTATGGACATTTTCAAGTTTATGTAGTTAATTTTATCTCCTTAGAAAGCTCAAGGCTTTATTAATTTTTGCATAGAAAGCCTAAGTGTTTATTAATGATAATGCATACTTTCTTTTACTAGTCTTGTTTTATGAATCCAACTGGAATTTGTTTTGATATGTAGTACAGGAGATAGCAGGAACTTATCTTCCTAGAAGATACGTTCCATTTGTCCTAACACCCTTCAACTATAACCTATGTATATATAATATAATGTCCATGTCTATAGGTACATAAATGTATATATATGTTCTGGGTTTTCTATTGTACCACTTTAGTCTTCACTGTTTTAATCATTTCAGCTTCATTGTTCATCTTAATATCCAGTGGATCAATGCCTCACCCTTCCTCGCCCATTTTCAAGAGCTTCTTTGCTGTACTCACATATTTATTATTCCAGATGGACTTGAAAATAACTTTGTTAGGTTTCAAGCAGAAAATGACTGAGATTATGATTGCAGTTGCATTAAATTTTTAGATTAATTTGAGAAGTGGTGTTTTTACAATGTTGAGTCTTCCCACCCAGGAATATGTTATGTCTCTCCATTTATTCAAGTCCTCTTTTATGGCCCTTAGTAAATTTTTATAGTTGTCTTCATATTCAACCTACAAATTTCATGTTAAGTACTTTTTAACTATTTTATATTTGAGGATATTATGATGAATCAAAACTTCTTCCATTATAGTTTCCAACTGGTTACTGTTTACGCGCACCCAGACTTCACTAGGCTTTTGGATTTATTTTCTCTGTAGTCCTGAAATCTAGAACTCGAGCTGATGTGTAGAATCAGGATTGATAGGCCAAAGTTGCATCAGACTATCAGGTCCTCAAGGGCTCTATCAGCACCAGAAGTATGGCTGAAGCATTCTGAGCTCATTATCTTTTTTTTTTTTTAATTTTTATTTATTTATGATAGTCACACACAGAGAGAGAGAGAGAGAGGCAGAGACACAGGCAGAGGGAGAAGCAGGCTCCATGCACCGGGAGCCTGACGTGGGATTTGATCCCGGGTCTGCAGGATCGCGCCCCAGGCCAAAGGCAGGCGCCAAACCAATGCACCACTCAGGGATCCCGCCCATTATCTTTTGAGTAATAGAATGAATGATTTTAGCTTGACAAGAGGAAACATTTCCAAAATCTGAATAAAAGGCTGCTTTATAAGATAATGAGTGCCCTGTGCCTGATAATATATGAAAGATTATATATGTCCACTGGTCAGGATATTCCAGGGCAGATTCATACTTAACTAAAAAATGTATCATAAATTACATTAATCTGCAATTTCATTTCCCTAATTATTAAGCTAAAATAGAAACATGTAGACCTGAGGAAACAAGAGCCTAGTTGAGAGGAATATAGTAGACATATGTTGATTTGGACTGCCCAGCAATCATTCTTATTTTCACAGGTAATAGCATCCTGATGTTGCTTAGGAAACTGTCCCTCCTCCATCAGATACCATCTTGTTGATCAAGGTGTCTCATCCTCCCCTGCCAAAGAGAACAAGACTTTAGAAGGAAGGTCAGTCAGACACTTTCCCTAGGATGTGATCCTTTAGGAGGGATATAGAAGGAAGTGTGACTGTTGGCACCTGTTCTTTCCAACAACAAAGCCCTATTGGACCCCCCCTATTTACCCCTGACACAGATTCCTGGGGCTGCCTTGTGCATGTTTTCTGAGAGCTATCACTCTTCTCTCCAGTAAATTCTTTTCTGATTACAGTAGCTAGAATTAGTGTTTATTGCTTGCAAACCAAGAATCCTAACTGGTACAAGGGAAGGAATAATCCATGATGTATTTCCACAAATGAAACTAAATAACTTGGTGACAGAACAGAAGGGGAAAGAAGCTCAAAGACAGTGGAGCCTCTAGGCTAGGACACTTGGGACCCTCTTATGCCAGATGCACAGGGATAGGCAAACCAAAAGGATCAAGCTTTTGAAGACAGTTTGCACAGTGTTCATTATCATTTTTGATTCAGCTTCTTATAAGATTCATTCTGAACACTTCAGTGTGAGGGGGGCTTGCTCATTACCACATCTTCTGCTTTCACGTTCAGTTTTACTAATTTGATGATGATCATTTGATTTATTTTGATTATCTTTCACTTCAAGGGCCACATTTGCAACCGCCTCGTCCCAGTCACTTGGAAATTGCACCTGCAAGTGTTCAATAGTCACATAGAAGAACTTAGTTTTATGGAAACAAGTGGCTTTTAGACATGCAAATGAAGGCTGGCATTTCAATTACCCAGAAGTTTGATTCTGGTGTTGGAAACATACAAGTGCGGTTTGAGAAAACTTTTATGTGGGAGAACTGGGCAAAATGTCAAATCCAAGTGAGGAGTCTTTCTAGACGATAAGGGTGTAGAGATAGAAATGGACTTTAGGGAGTTCTTACATGCCAGGAGAGCAGAGAAAGAGAATGTATAAGGATGGGTCTGCCCTACTTACAAAATCAGCCACTTTAGGGGTATGTCTCTGGGTTCTGGCTCTTTGGTTTGCTTGCTGAGGGATGGGAATAAGTCATCCTATCAATTGGTATCTCAATTTTCTTTACTAAAAAGTAAGAGGATTTTATTACTTTGTAATAGAAGGACATTGTACATGTACAAAATGTGGCTTCTGAGTAAATACATGACCCCAAGGTATTCTCTCTATGAGGCACCTGGTACACATGCATACCTAATTTCTAATCAGATAGAATTTTTCTTGTGCAGACTTCTATTTTCTAGAAGTCATTAGGTTACTGAGCTTTTATTTTAAATTGAATATTGAAAATAGTTCAGCAGTATTATTTATAGCATAATCTGTAATGGAATTGAATCCTGTCATCGAAGCCGCTTTTCAGTTTATAAAGATAACCAAAAAGCACAGCTGCATAGGCTGTTTGAAGACTCATTTTTATAATCTGTTTCCCCACTGAGACTTTGGGGGTCAGGTTTTTGCCAGAAGCAAACTTTCAGGGACTGTCATTAAACACCCGAAGAGTAAGATTTCTAATGGCAACATTGACACCGTGTCTAATGATTTCTCTGCTTCCAGGTACTGCTGTAATAAAGGCAGCTTCCATTTTTAGATTCCTGGGGCATATTTTATGTCCACTCAAGGCAAAGGCAGGAGAGGGAGGCCCTGGCATACCTCATTTTCTCATGCAAGAAGTTAAATAGAATAGCTCGCTATTTACTCATCTTAGAATGAACTCTATCTAAGAAAATAAACACATAAAAGCCTGAAAGAAAAAAAAAGTCCTGATTATTAAGTAATGCTTTTGGACTTTCTGGTCTGATTCTAGACAGTAAGAAACTCTGAAAAGTTTTTTAAATGTAGTAGGGTGAGAATGTATGAGGTTGTGGCCCATTTCCTAGGGAACTGACCAAGATGTCTGAAAGAAGCATGCAACACACAGATATCAGGTATGACATAAACACTTAATTCATCTCAGTCCCATCACTCAGGCATGTTCTCCTATTGGTCTCAAGACAAGGGCCTAATTACATTGTCATGAGAAGGAATAGTTGACACTTGGAAGTTCAGGTTCTGCTTATCTGTCAGGTCAATTCTTGAAAGGCTTTTGTAGAGCACGTAGTCAGAAAAGGAAACTTGGGAAAGTCTTTCTTATTTACAATAGACAAGGAAGAAAGATTTCCAAATGAAATGAATATTACTGTACGTGTTGAGACTGCTCCATATGAGTAAGTTGGATTATTACTTCTTATCTCCATCGTCTCTCAGCTTGGAAAAATTTTGTCTGAAACTCTCAAGAAGGCTTTAGCTTAGAGGTGAATGTGTTCCATTTGGCTTGCCAGTGATGCATTGCATGACTTGATGGAAAATATATTTCCAGATCTTCGTAAATAAAACAAATCACTGGGAGGGGACTTGGTTTGAGTTGCTTTTTAAAACAAATCTAGCCAGTTTCAGCTTCTAAGGACATGTCATTAGCTGACATCTCTTAAAACTGCTCATGCTATCCTATTGACAGAACCATGTGAATCCAACTTAATTAGCCAACAATTCATCAACAAATGAGGTGTATTGAGTGTTTTCTAAGCCAAAAATAAAATCTGGAGGCTCAGAATATTAGGCATTCAAACTATAGTAATAGGCACCCAAAATTCTCAAGGGGATTAGTTAACCAACACACTGAACCAAGGGCAAACATGCAACGTTGCAGTCTCAATAAACACAGGTGTAACGTACATCTCCTCGCATAATAACTCATTAACTCACACCTGCACTTTCTTGAACTGAATAGCTCATCATTTCAATATTCAAACAACCTTGCACATGTAACTTAAGTAGTGGACAAATTTACCCCGGCTTTTTTCACTGTAAATATTTTCAGTCATTGTTTAATGCCTTCCTCATGGTACCAGGAGGCATAGGAGCCCAAGAAAAAGAAAGTTCTTTCTCAGAAACCCATTTTCTTTACAGGCAGATAGAAAATTGTTAGAAGATAGATGGCACAAATATATAACATACAGGTGAAGGATAAGAGAAGAGTCAAGGATAATTCCTAGGCCCCAGTATCAACTTGATCAATGGTTCATTCCACCAAAATGGGGAATATAAATAAATAAATGCATGCAATAGAAAAAGGGACACAGAAATTATTTCATTCAAAAGTCTTCTGGATTCTATGAAAATGTAGAAACTACATGGAAGGGTATGATGGGTAATTGGACATAGACATCTTGGGTCAGGTTGTTCGTTAGAGAGTTAGGTGACTTTGGTGAAAGTGTGTTAGCTGACTCCAAGGAAATGAAAACTGAAAAGATAGTAAGCTGATGAACCCCAAGGCTTGAGATGGAATGTCAAGGATATAAATGAAAATGTGTTTTTCTTCTTCTGCAGATCCCAATTTAATTTGCATAAAGACCCTCTGCTAAATTTTGAAGGAGATTTTTGTTTTAAATGGAAATTTATAAACCTTGCAACATAGACAGGAAGTTACTCTTAAATGCATGCCTACACTGCATTGGAGAAACCAGAAAAAAGAACATGGATTCGTGCTGCCTTCTATATTGATGTTATATTCCACAGATTCATGATTAATCTGCCAACTGTGGTGTTGCCAAATATGGTGAACTAGACAGTAATTGTACTCTTTGGAAACTTGGAATCTTTCATATTCCCTGAAGGAGTTTTCCATTTCTTTAAAATCTTTAACTTCTCAGTTCCAGGTTCACATTCAGCAGTGGTGGTAGGAAACCTGTCAGAAATGTCTCTTTTTACTAGATCAAAGATAAATAAAAGCGTGGCATGGAAAAATAACCCATCAACTTTAAAACCCCTCAGAGTACAATCTGAGAGCAAGACACATTTTTTCTTTCTCTCTCGCTCTCTTTCTGTGTTCTGATAATATAATCAATACATCCTGTCCAAAAATGCAATATTCTTCAGTCTTAGAAACCCCTCAAGTCTCCATTTAATGTCAAAGAAAATCATGCTCCTTGTGACAGACGTTTATTTTTCAGCCTCTGTATCTGAAGGCTTCATCAACTTTTAATGAAAAAAGAACTACTGAATAATGTTATCAGTAACCAAGACTGTAGGTGACAATATTCTTGAATAAGAAAATTTAAATACTAGAAGAAAATGGACCCGGCCACTAATAAATCCAGATAAACATCTATTTGTATGTGAGGATCAAAAACTAATTTCTCTTGCATTCTCTTTTCAAAATTTTTTAAAATAGAGATTCATCCTTTTGACCAACCTGCATTTCCGCACCCGACGTCTGTGGGCACTGTTATGGGAGTGCAAAGAGGGAGGGTGTTCACCCAGGGCTTGAGATGCTCTAGGTCAAGGGACCTGGTAATCGGTAATTGAGCTGACAGGAAGTCAATGTGAGGCTGTGGGACACCAGGTAATTCTTCAGTTCCATATATGCAGACCTTGAAGCCAATGTAAAAACTGAGCCACTCAGATCACAGACATTTAAGACTGAAAAATGCTTAGAGATCATTTAGAGCAGCGTTTGCTGGAATTCCTTGACCCTATTGACAAAAAAAAAAAAAAAAAAAAAAGCTTTATCATGAACCTATCTGCACAAAAAGGTAATTTTTTGCCCACAGAGTTACTTACATACTTTAGAATACACAAAAATTCTAATTAAAAACTGACATTTTTATATTTTCTTCCATCTTTCAGTGGGTTTTCTTTTATATTCCAATTTGATGAATACTAATGCAGACCATCTTCTTTAATTCATTGAAAAGAAAACAATGGACCAGGTGATGCGTTTAAATTGCCCCAGTTATGCAGCTCAGTGGATGAACTGTGATCAGATAGGTCCCGGGCCCCTTGATGTCCAATGTCGTACATTTTTCCTTATATAATTTACAGCTACACACTGAACCTTGATCACGCAAGCTTAATATACATATACAATATTTAGCAGTACTAATGCTTTCTGAAAGGGTCCAGAAACGGGAATCAAGGATAACAGTGTACATGGCACTCTGTTAACCATAAGTGTTAATTGTCCTATGAAAATTGATCTCTGTGGCAAGAATGTACTTGCCAGCAGAATCATTATTTTTCCCAAAGAAATATGGAGCTCCTCATGCTGTTTCCTAAATTTCTTCGCTTGCCAATTAATTTGAATTTAGCTGTGTACCTCTTTGTGGTTTCTCAAACAGCTCTTTTAGCTAGTGTCATAAAGTATCGGTTCTAGTTCTTACTTCAAATTGCATAAATGAGTCCCTGCCACCAGCCCTTCAGCGATCTTGTACACCACTAAAGTTCCACTGTGCAGACAGCTTTGAAAGGCAATCTTGCATATACACACATGAGGCAGGAAGTATTATTATTATTTTCTCTAGGCCACTTCTTGATTTCTTTCAGACCTCCTTTTTATTTTAGGTCTCAGCAATTTTCGAGCATGTTCTACTGTCCGTGGACCCAGATGTATGTTCTTGATTCCATCCGTCATTGTCACAGGACCCTGTAAATAGAACTTGAATCCAAGATCTTAGACATGCAATGCAGCCGTTGCATTTAGTGACTGCTTGTTTTTGCAGTAGAGATGGAAACAGAGTGATCAGTTTTTACTTCTGTTGGGAGGGAAGTTGTAATAATGTCTGCCTGCACAGGATAGACATACCAGATGCTTCATATTTCTAATTTTTATAAATAAAAAGGACTAATAAAACATGTAAGATTCTGTACTTACAGTAATTGGTTTGACCATTTTAAGAATACAGTGTAAGAGTTGTTTCCTTTATTAAATTTTTTACATAGAAAAATGTGATTAATTCAATTTGTATTTATGTCCTAACCTATAATTGATTAAAACCCAAAGTGTGCAGGGAGACTGCATGTTTCTCACACATGCCCCACAGCCTCCTACTTCTCTCCCTTCACTCACATTGAATTCCCTACTCCTGACCCTGCATCCTCAAACTTTCTCATCTTTCAAGGTCCAAATGCCTCTGCACTTTTTTTGGAAAATTTTCTCCAGCTCTCTCCCACCTTCTATAGCCCAAAAGAAATCACACTGTCTCAGGATTTCTGTTTTCTTATCACCTACTGCATTATACCTGCTATGTCTTTACGTACATGTTGTCTCTGTCAGGAGATATAAGGCTGCTTGAGGCCTAAGACCAGATTCATTCCTCCTTGTGTCCCCATAGCCATAACCTGTGCTTTGCTCACTGATGACCTCCACACATGAATAGAATCTGAGTAGATGATAGTAGATACCCAAGGTAACTTGCAAAAACCTGGTACCTTAACTGTAGTATTACTGAGAATTGTCTAAGTTTGGATTACTAGAAGTAAGGAGCACATTTTCATTTGTTTTTCCTTGATGCAGGAGTTACTGTGGAAGAAATGGCAAAAAAAAAATATGATGATTAAAGGTATAGAATATGCAAGACATGGACTGGATGCTTTGTACCTCTTCCCCCAGAAATTTATTAAACAGGAAGTATTGTGTCTATCCATAGAATGAGCTTCTCTAAGTTGTTTCTTCTTTTCACGTCTTCTTTCTTTCATCTACTTCTAGTAATAGTAAAATCTTGTATGTATGTACTTATCAATGTTTAGTTTATGAAGCATGTTACTATCCATGATATTGCTTTATACATGGAACAGACCTGTAAGACAGATTAGGTGTATCCAAATGAGGAAATTGACTCTTAAATGAGCAAAGCCATTGGCCAATGTCACCCCTTTTCTACCTGCAGCCACAACCAGAGAATGGGAAGGATGGAGACATAACAGACTCCAGGTCCTGAGAGACATAACCCACACGGTTACTTTACAACTCTCAATTTTACTAACCAAATCTAGTTTGTTTGTTTTTTTTAAAGATTTTATTTATTTGATAGAGGGTGAGCGAGAGAGAGCACAAGCTGGGGTAGAGGCATAAGGAGAAGGAGAAACAGACTCCCCACTGAGCTGGGAGCTTAACATGGGGCTCCATCACAGGACCCTGGATCATGACCTGAGCTGAAGGCAGACACTTAACTGACTGAGCCACCCAGGTGCCCCTCAAATATAGTTTTTATATGCTCTCTTTGACAATTTTGTTTTCACTTTTCTTTTATTAGGTTTTTAATCCTACTTTATTTGAGTCCATTGTTGTCTTTTGTCTAGCTTCTTGAGGTAAATAGTCCAATTCTTTTATTTTATTTTTCTAATGGAATGCATGCAAGACTATAAACTTCCCTCTGAATAATCTGGTTTCATCTCATTGATTTTGATAAGAAATGTAATCTACATTTACTATTATTTATTTCTACATAAGCTAAAATTTCAAATTTGATCTAATCTTCAACTCCAACTTCATCTAGAAGCATACAGTTGAAAATCCCTAATGGATACATTTTTGTAGATATGCTTCTCTTGTTAATTTCCAATTTTATAAAATTATGATCAAAGAATGTGATTTATTTCCTTTTTTAGGAGGAAAATTATTAAACTGTTTGACAGCAAAATATATTATCAATTTTATTCCATGCAACTAATTTCTTTCACATTCTAGTATTGCTGGGATAAAAAAATAAATAATTCTAAAATAAAGAAAAAAAGTTAAACTCCTTAAATGTCCTTGAATGATAATTGTTCCATGAAATTGAAATTAACTTCATAGAATCATGTCAATTCTGGAAAGTACAGAAAGAAAAATAGAGACTAAAACACAGAAATATAACTTTATTTTTTTTAAAGATTTTTTATTTATTTATTGAGAGACAGAGAGAGAGAGAGAGGCAGAAGGAGAAGCAGGCTCCACGCAGGGAGCCCAACATGGGGTCTTCAGGATCACGCCCTGGGCCAAAGACAGCACTAAACCACTGAGCCACTGGGGCTGCCCAGAAATACAATTTTAAAACATTTTTTTTTGTAGTTAGGAAAAGACATTTTGGACCATACAAGGTCGAAGCCAAGCCATAGCAAAGGTGAATTGATACTTAATACCAAATGTTGCTCAGAGATTTGCTTCTCAAAGTGTGATGCTACAACCAGTGGCAGGGACTTTCTTGGTCGACAAAATGCAGAATCATAGGCTCCACTGCAAGCCTCTGAAGCAGAATCTGCATTTTAACAAGATTCCCAGGTAATTCAGATGTACATTAACATTCCAGAAGCACTGGGTAGAGTTTTGAAATCTCTCTTGCCTAATCCAGATTCCTGAGCCATCGCTAAGTTTTCAGGTGGGGTCAAGAAGCTTCTGATGTATGGGGAGGACAGTAGTATATGCTGTAAATTAAGCACAGCCTGGAAGGGACAAGGATGAGCAAAACAGCTGAAATACAGCAGAAAGAGAAAAGAAAGGAAGTGGGTTCTTTGGAGGTGAGCTGCTTCTGTCACTTGAACACAGACATCAAAATTCACCGTTTTCAGTGTCCTTTGACCTGAAAGTTTGTGGTCTAAAGACTTAGAAACATTTTTTTTTTTTCCCTACACAGAGGAGACTTCCTGAGTTTATCTCTAAACCTCATAGCTCCCTTGAAAAAATTAAGTTTTTATGATTAGAAGGTATGGTAATGATGTGTTTTAAAATTTTATTTTAGAAGAGTCATCTCTGTCAAATTAAAAGGATAGTAGGAAGTCTCTAAATTGATCTTGTCTTTCCCTTTTGAGAAGCTTGGGCTACCTCTACTCCAAATGAGTTTCATTTGGAACCAGTATTAGTTCCTTGTCCTAAACTTAAAAAAAAAAAAAAGACTAAATTGGGCTGTTAATCCTAGTGAATTAATAAAAAAGTAATATAGGAAAATGACAGACCCAGGGAATTGGAGGATATCCACACCCTTACTTTATGAAGAGAAATTTTACCCACAGCAGCTCTGGCAGACAGTCATTCAACCCAAACATTTCAGGTGATAGGGAGCTTCTCACACTCCACTGTAGGATAGTGCTCATATTTTGGAAAGGTCAGGTGATTGGGAATTAGAAGGCACATATCCAGGTGTAACCCATGTCTTTTTAATAGTTTTTGGTCTAACTTAGTCACTGCCCCCAAGCCTCCTGTTCTATCTAATCTAGTGGCTCAAACTCACTCCTTTTCAAAACGTCAATTCTAACCATAAGGGGGATTGAAAGGAGATTTGAGTCCAGTCCTCTGGGACTTGGCACAGCATCTCAGCTTCCTTTGGCATCCGCCATTGTCCAATTGTAACAGGCTACAGGGTGGATCTTATCTCCGATGACAAACCTTCAGTGGTTTCAGAAAACCATCAACGTTTAGAATGAAAAGGGACCCATTAGTGAGTCCTGGTCAGGAATCAGTCAGGAAAAGAGAAACTAGCTGGCTGTGCCCATAGTTTAGTGCAAGAGATTGGGTATACAGGTGGCAGAGAGCTGAAAAATTTAAAAGGGGACACTGAAGCCATACAGGTAGTGACTGTAGGAAGCAAATGTAAACCCTGGGACAGGAGGAGCAAATGGAAGAGAATCTAGAATTTCCTAAGAGGGAACTGCTGGAGCTGGGACCCAGACCTCTGAGGTCACCAGCTGGCTCTTGCTGCTTTCTCTGAGGGTGGCCCATGAGGCTGGAACCAGCTGTGAAAGCTATGGTGAAAACCGTTGCTGAGATGCGCTGATAGAAGCAGCAGACAAGCAAGAAGGCAGCAAGGCCTTTTCTCTACTCCTGCATCCTAGCCTCCCTTTGGGCTCCAACGGGCAGAGCTCAAGAGGTTCTGGCAAAGGGAGATGTGGTCTGCAGAGCCCTGGCCCCAAGATCACAGGGCAAGCCCAAAAAGATAGGTTTGGAGCAGAGACACTGGCTTGCTGACTCCTAGAAAGAGAACTCGGTGCCCCTCCTTCCCCTTTTACACTGGAGAACGACATCCAGAGCCTGTAAGAGGGTTGTCTAGGGCCTCACATAACAGTAGTACAACTAGTGCCAGCAGGCATACGTATGCAAAAATACAATGACAGCTAAAATGCAATTTTGTAAGAGAGAAAACTTCCAACTCTGAATATGCTTAGATGGCAGAGAATTTATAGATAATAGGTGCATTTAGATGAGACATTTAAGATATGTTTTGGCTTGTAAAAGTCATACTAATTACAGTAATTTGTGTGAGTTAATTAATAACTAAGGTAGAGAATTACGATTATGTAGGCTAATACTAAAGGTGAGATCAACTCAGTTGTTTTATTTTAATTATAACATCAAGCCTCTGGTCATATAGGCATACTTTTCATTGTTTGTGTGATGTATCTGTACACAGAACTAAAAAAAAAAAAAAAAAAAAAGTATTAGCAAAAACATTGCCTGTTAGTGTTCTAATGGAGGCAAGGAAACAAAAACCAATGGAGCTACTAGGGAATATATCCTGAAACAAGATGCTCAGCCCCTTCAGATATGTAATCTTCATCATCATATCTCATTTTCCCTGGGACATCAGAAATGATATTTTTTAAATGGTTTAAGATTACCTTAAAAAAATTCACAGATGGTCTGTTACAGGCAGAAAAACACAGGGAGTTTGTGAATTTTGAATCTCAGCTCTGCTACTTTCAAGGTGATCTTAAGTAAATTATTTTTGTTTCTTACTTGTTAAATGGGAATAGGAATATTCATTAATTTATTCAACAAATATTCCCTGAATGCCTATCATGTGCCTGGCTTTGCTCAAAGGCTTAGGGAACAATGAATCCTCCCTGCCCTCAATGAGCTTTCCTTTGCAGTGCTGGAAGACAGAAAATAAACACATGAACTTATAAAATGTTAGATGGAAGTAAATAATATTTAAAAAAACAAAGCAAGATTAACAAGTAGAGAATGATGGGAGGGATCAATGCATACAGAAGACCTGTCTGATATATAGCATCTGAAGGGAAAAAGAGAGCCATGTGGATATCTGAAGAACTTTCCAGGGCATCTGGGTTGCTCAGTGGGTTAAGTGTCTGCCTTGGGCTCAGGTCATGATCTCAGGGTCCTGGGATTGAGCCCCACATCCAGCGCCCTGCTCAGCAAGGAGCCTGCTTCTTCCTCTCCATCTGCCTCTCCCCTGCTTGTGCTCTCTCTCTCTCATGCTCTCTCTCAAATAATAAACACAATCTTAAAAAAAAAAAAAAAGAAAGAAAGAAAGGAAGAAGTCTGAAGAAGAGCTTTCCAAACAGTGGGAACCAGAAACTCAAGGGTCCTACAGCGGAAAGTACTTACTTAGTAAGGATATAGTGTATAGCAAGAGGTAGGTATAGTATAGTAGGAGATGAGCTTAGAGACCTGTGGGAAGAGGAGAAGGGGGCAGGACTAGATCATACAGGGCCTTTTAGTTATGGAGATCTATTACAAAATTTAAAGAAGAGGACTGACATGATCTCAATTGTCTTAATGACTAGATGGAAGCTAGACTGCAGGAGGTTAACAGAGGACACAGGGGGACCAATCAGGAATCTGTAATCTAGGTGAAAAAAAAAATGATGGCGGCTTGGAAAAGGTTGTTAGGGGAGGCAATGTTGAGAAGTGGCTGGGTTCAGGTAAGTTCCAAAAGACAAGCCAACAAAATCACTGAAGTATAGAGAGAGGAAAAGTAGACGGTGATCCAGAATTTTGGCCTGAGCAGCAAGAAGAATGGAGACGCTATTACTGAGAAGGGGAAGACAGAAGGAAGAGCTGATTAATAGTGTTAAGCCTATTGTGAGATAATAAATCAATGCAATAAATAAAATGACGTTAAAAAAACCAACAGTCATTCTTGGCCCACCGTAGGCATTCAACCAGTCTTAAATCTTTCCCTTTAGAACACTTGTTTCTTACCACTTCTTGTTCTCAGAACATTTATGCACTACCCGCATGCTCTCCCACCCTTTTTATTGACCACTTCTCTGAAAATCAATATATAATCAAAAAGTTTCCACATCAGTAGGAGGGTCAGCTAAACCTCACCTGGAAAAATCTGCTAAAGAATCAGCAGAGATAGATAAATTACATTTATAAATAAGGAAAGAAAAATATTTGACAACAAAACAACATGCATGGCAATCTTTTTAGTGCTTCAAAGTACTTAAAGTTCTTCAGTACCCTAAAAGTTTCCCCAGGTCTTGGTTGTTTTTTAATAGAATTTTTGTGAAGAGTACCTTATAATATTTTATAAGCATCCTTTTATTAGAACTTCTGAAGAGAGGCTAAGAAACTGAAAAGTTACCCCAAAATCTATCGAATGCTTACTGCATATATATTTCTTGGCAGAATTTCCTAGTCGTTTTTATTCTTTTACCCAAAATTTTGAAGCATATTAAAAGGAAATAAGTAATGCAAATGTCTATGCACTTGTATTAGGTAAATATGTCCTAGCAATATTTTATCCAAAGCCAATCCAAGTAATAACCAACATATAAATGGAAGCGTACAGTCTAAATACAAAAAGAAAAGAAAAAAGAAAAGGAAAAAAGCTTGGTTCTTTAAAATTCTTTATTGTGGATTCATTTGCAATGTCAGTATTCAGTTCACATATCTCTATACTCTTAAGAATCATCAGCATTTAATTTATGAGTGTTTTTAGTTGGAAAGATTCTGCTGCTTAAAATTCAATTTGATCCCCTCGGTCTGACTTGAGGAATACTTACATCTTGTGTTTTTCCCAAAGCCCTCCTCTATCTCAATTTCCCATAATTAATAGAATCTTTAATCCAAAGTAGAATGGCACACCCACCACTTCCCTACCCCAGCTCAGGGGTGATAACAGAGAAGAGCAGCCCAGAGACAAATAACAACATTTGTCTCCTGGTTGCCACTCCTCTGTCCTCAGGGAACATCTAGTGTATGTATGGCTTCCTGTTGCATTGGAAGCTCGGTATACTGAGGGCTTAAGAAAGCAATCCTAAAGCCAGCCTAGAAGCAGCTGAGGCCCCACTGCGGGTGGGAAGCACACAAGCACAAACCAGCTTACCTGCAAGGAGCGTGTGGTTTGGATGTGCTCATTAGATTCTTCAGCAGAAAATAGAACACCCAGCTTTGTCAAGGAGGCATGGGGGCAAACAGAGACCTTTCTCTCATGCTCAGCAAGTAGAGGTATTGGCAGGGGCAACAAAACCCTTACAGATTTCTTAGATTTGTGACTCTAAAATTATGTATGGCAGGAACCTCTTCAGGTGCTTCAGGGTACCCAGTGAAAAATGTTTGACAAAAGCAAATCCTGATAGTGTTGACCCTATACAGAAAGCCAATGGTTGGACTCCCATATGCCAATGTTTGAAATAAAAATGCAAAGAAGCTGTTGGCACTGGCTATGAAAAGCCCCTAGTTGACTATGTGGTCTTTTGTTCTGTTTCCCCAAGTATAACTTTCCTTTTTTTTTTTTTAATTTTTATTTTTTTCCCAAGTATAACTTTCCTAACTTGTGACCAGAAAATCATTTATCCTCAGGAAAAAAATGTACTTCTTAATACTTTTCTTTAGGTTAATCCTGTAAGACCCGTGTTTAAAACAAGGAGCAAGGTATACACCACTACAGGATCCCTTTAATTATGGAGACTGATAATTATGATAATTATTAGCAGCTTTAACTCTATTGACACCATGTCCACCTTCTTCTAGCTGATGTGGCCCTATCCTTTGGCTTAGATGGGAAAGAAAATTGGTTTTGACTGGTGTGTTTTTGAATTTCAGGCATAGTTGCTGTTCTCTTCTGTGGAGTCACACAGGCACATTATACCTACAACAATCTGTCGTTGGATTCCAAAATGAGGACTAAACAGGTAAAAGAAAAAATTCGCTACCGGCTTTGTCTCTTTTCACGGTGTAATGGTTATGTTGCAATTCTGCAATGCACTCGGAAAGAATTTCATTAGTGAAGGAAGAAAGTAAGCTTAAGGCGTCATTATAGGTTGGATATTTATAGATTTTTTTTCCTCCAGGATAACCATTAACAATTCTCTTGGTAAGCAAAAATATAGTTATAATCGTCTCTTCCTTCTGAGAAATGTGGAACATAGACTGACAGTCTTGAAGATGAAAGGCCCACAGTTGGTAATAATTCAGTCACTTACATCTAAAAGCATTATAAAGTATGTGAGATTGGGTAGTTATATAGAGAGAAGGAAATGAAGAAGAATAAGGAAGCGATGTTTGGTCTTTAATTGGGTGCTTTCGCTTCTAAGTAAACTCAGCTGCCAGTTGTCACACTAGCAAAATGTATCTCCCATATGCCAAAAACACATGTGTTTGGATATTTGTACGTGAACCTTCGTAGATTCCTTACACAAACATGTGCTGCACAGTCCCTCTGCGCCAAGTCTATGCTAGATACTAGGGATAAAAGGACATAAGATACGACCTTGTCTTTAAGAGGTTCGTTATCAAGTCTGCTGATGAGGATGAGGATATGGAATGAACAATTAATTATCCACAGTGTGATACAGAGTGTGATAGAAATATCTATATAGGATGTTTGGGGAGCGTCCAATAGGGCATCCTCTGTAGTTAGGATTGGGAAGGTGGCAAGAAAATTTCTAGAGATGATGTCTGATCTGAAGCTTGAAATACAAATAGAAGTCAGTTAGGTAATCATTTGGGATCTAGTGGAGGGTGGGCAGGTAGCATGAAGAGCATTTAAAGCCAAAGTTGAAGATGGGCAAAAAATATCTTAAGCAGTTGATCAAAGCACTGTAACTGGTTCTGTGTGGCAAGGGAATGGGGTAAGAGTTGAAACCATAGAAAGAACCAGAGACCAGCTTAGGGAAAGACTTCCATACCTTGCGAAGGAGTGTCTAGACTTTGTCCTACAGGTAATGAGGAGTGGCTTAACCAACAGAAAGCCACATTGCATGAGAAATGTAGAAGTCTAAGATCAAGGTGTCAGCAGGATTAGTTCCTTCTGAAGGGCTGTGAAGGAGAATCTGTTCTAATCCTCTCTCATAGCTTCCGGTGGTTTGCTGGCAATCTTTGCTATTCTTTAACTTGTAGACACATCATCTTAATCTCTAACATCCATATTCATACGGCGTTCTCCCTATGAGTGAGTCTGTCTCCAAATGTCCCTATAAGGACGTCAGTCATTCTAGATGAAAGGCCTACTCTACTCTAGTGCAACTTCATTTTAACTCAACTAATTATATTTTAAATGACCCTATTTCTAAATAAAGTCACTTTCTGAGGTATCGGGGCTTAGGACTTCAACATAGGAATTTGGAGGATGCCCCATTCAGCCCATGATAAGAAGTCACTGAAGTGTCTGAAGCAAAATAATTTTAGGATAATCGGAGTTGCATTTTAGAAATAGCACTCTGGTAGACAAGAGGAGCATGAATCAAATGGCATTTGTATCAGTTACCTTTTGCTATGTAACAAACAACCATACAACCTAACCTCAGTGGCATCTGAAAATAAGCATTTCTCACACGTCTGCACAATTTAAGCCTAGAGTGGGCTTGGCTGGGGCATGTGCCATTGCCATCTGTCTGTCATTCTCCTAGAGAATGAGCAAGCCCTAATGTGCAAGTTCAATTCAAGCCTATGCTTGCATCACATTATCACATTCTGTTGGCCAAAGAAATCACATGCCTGAGCCCAAGGTCAAGAGACTGAGCAGGTCACTAGCCCACAGTGGGAGAGCACTGCAAGGTTGTATGGTAAGGAGTATGGATATAGAGAATAATGAAGAACTGGACCAAATGATTGCAATCTACCCAAAATGCAAATGGAGGCAGAGAATCTTCTATAATAAGCCCAACAATGCTAAAGATATTTAATGTGATATTGGGACATTAGGAGTAGAGAAAGACAATGACATCTGAGCAAAACCTATAATTGGCAAAGAATTCCCAAACAGTTTTTGAAGATTTACCATAAAGCTCTCTAAAATGGTTATTATTTTCCTCTCTCTCTTTGTCATGTCCCAAGCTCAGCAGGACCTGACCCTACTCCCCATCTACCCAAAGATTCTGCAAGGTCACCCTTCCCCCTCTGACCATCAGAGGAATCACAAAGATGCTATTATAGATATTTTAAGGACCCACAGTTTTGAAAAATGGAAGAAAAAAGGACACCAATACATAGAAACCTAATGTAGGATCCTTTTCATTATGGAGACTAACGCATTCCCTGGGGCTTAAAGGGAAATGTCTTGGGATGGTTTTTTCTAACCTTGTCTGGTTCCCTGAGCATTTGTATTCTGGAGAACTGAACTCTGGTTGGGGACTTGCACTTTTAAGTCATGCTACCTAGACTGCTCAGCAGAACTTCAAAGATAACTCATCTCATGGTGAGACAGCAACCTAGCACCTAGAGGAGGCAAAGCCAAAATCTGCCCTACAGCCTTTCGTTCTCCTCTGAATGACTTGACAAGCATTCCTTGATGGACTGCCAGCATCTGTTTTCATAGTGTTTTCCTTTAAAGAAGGAGACTTTTTGCAAGTTCATTCTTTAACATCCAGATGATCACACCCCTCCATCTTTGATTCCCCCTTTTACCTTCTTTCCTGGGTGCCTGATTCATAGTAAGAGCTTAATGAATGAGCAAGACTGGGCTCCCTTCCTTTCCCTTCCTTTCTCATACCTTTCTCCATTTTCTTTTCTCTCAGGATTTGCCATTTTCTACTGTTTTTTCTCTCATAACATATGTATATTTAGCCTTATACATATTTAAACATACATACATACCTACACACCCATATTTCCCACCCTAGTGTACAGAGTTTGCGGTTACCACTTTGAAAGAAAAGAGACCCAGCCCTTTAATTAAGAACCAGACAAGAGGTTCATGGCCACATCTGTGCCAGTATAGCAAGCGAAGTTCAAACTCCATTTGGGAAACCAATGACAAATTGCAAAGAAAGGCCGAGGCAGGTGTTATAGAGGTTACCATTATTTCCTCTCTGAAACTGGAAAAGATTTGGAAAATATTATATGATAATATGTGGTTATATAGAACAATATCTTCCTCTGTACCTCCCTATACTGTGTTCACTGTTAGTGAGAACAGTAGAAGTTACACTGGCTCTGGGCCTCTGTCCCCAGAACTGTTGAAGGGGAACAGAGGAAGTCAGTTAGTGAAGTCTAGAAACAATCTATGAAAATCAACTTTGTATTATAAAATGCAAAGGTGATATGGAGTATTAAGGCATTTTATTCGTGGACTGTGCCTATATCAGCTAATCAAATAGCTACATCTGGTAGCAAAGACTTTTGAGGATTATATATCCTTTAGAGCTTCAATAATTAGAGTGCCTTTTAAAAATTGCATTTTCACTTTAAAATATGTTTTGTGAATTGATTTTCACTCCAATCTGTGAAAAAAACCTGTAATATCACTATGTGTTAGGCAGCATAATAGAGACACTCTGGTGCTGTTACCCACCACAAGGCATATATATTTAAGGTTTTTTTATTTATTTGAGAGACAGAAAGCAGAGCATGTGAGAACATAAGGGCGGGGGGAGGGGGTGTTGCTAGGGGTAGAGGGAGAGGGAGAAGCAGACTCCCCACCAAGCAGGGAGCCCAATGCGGGGCTTGATCCTAGGACCCTGGGATCATAACCCGAGCTAAAGGCAGGTGCCTAACTGACTGAGCCACCCAGGCTGCCCCAAATCATTCTAATAAAAAGTATACAAACATGTATGGCAATCCCGTTCCCTGCACTTGCAGTGATTTGCTTCCCTTAGGGTATCCACACATAGCCCTAGAAATAGACAAATAATGTAAACTCTGACTCTTGCCCAAGAAACTGAACACTGTTAGAGATACTCCAGATGGACATCAGCACATAGCAGTCTGTGGGCCTACAGGTCTAACCCTGAACCATCCAGAAGACTGCCTACGGGCCCCATGATACACTACTCACACAGATCCCAGCCTGCCTCCCAACCCTTCCTCCTTCATGCCTTCACTTGCTAAGCAGGCCTGGGAGCTGGTAATCTGGGCTAAACTCCAGGTGTTTCCATAGCTATCTTTACCTTGCCTGAGGCTAACTTGCAAAACATGCACTTCCACATCACCCCTTTTAACTAGAATTTCTCCTTCCCCGCCTGCAGTTCCCACCTAAAAATTGTTTTCAACGGATACACATGAACCTATAATATTAACTTAAATAATCAACATCTGTTATGCATTAACATGTATGAAGTACTTATTTCATTCACTTTCTACTTACTTTCTTTTTTTTTTTTTTAATTTATGATAGTCACAGAGAGAGAGAGAGAGAGAGAGGCAGAGACACAGGCAGAGACACAGGCAGAGACACAGGCAGGCTCCATGCACCGGGAGCCCGATGTGGGATTCGATCCCGGGTCTCCAGGATCCGCGCCCTGGGCCAAAGACAGGCGCCAAACCGCTGCGCCACCCAGGGGTCCCTCTACTTACTTTTCTACCTAAGAAGTAACTCTCCTCATTATCACTGATTACCTTCATTCATACAACTAGTATTTTTTGAGAGCCTATTTCATACCAGTTACTGTTCAAGGTGCTGGGGTACAAAAGTGAATAAAAAAGAATTTCTGGGAACCCCGGGTGGCTCAGCGGTTTGGGGCCGCCTTTGGCCCAAGGGGTGATCCTGGACACCCAGGATCGAGTCCTGCATCAGGCTTCCTGCATGGAGCCTGCTTCTCCCTCTACCTGTGTCTCTGCCTGTCTCTCTCTGTGTGTCTCTCATGAATAAATAAATAAAATCTTTAAAAAATAAAAAAGAATTTCTTCTGGTAGAGGATATTTTTTTGTAATCAGAATGAATATGCTAAATTATATAGTGTGTTTATGGCAAGTTATAAGCCCAATAATAAAGCAGAGAAGGGAGTTAGGAATATATTTATGGGGAAGTCGTGTTGCAATTTTAGAGGCGTGGTCAGGGAAAGTCTCAATAAGAAAGTGATACTTGAAAGAAGTAAAAGAGAAAGTTACATGGATATTTGGAGCAGAGCTGTCCAGAAATTGAGAACGACAGATACAGAGGTCACCTGAGGCAAAATGACCAATGTGGCTGAGGTAAAGTGGACCAAGGGAGAATATGACCGTACCAAAGCAGTGACAGAAACAGGTCATGGAGAGTCTAAACAAGGTGAAGAAACACTGGAGGCTTTTAAGTAAAGGCATAGCATAATATGATTTAAATTTTAAAAGAATGGAGGCATCATTTATTAGCCAAGGAGCAATGCAAGACAGCAGGTTTGAGGGACAGCTGGGAGCAGAGTGTTGACTTGTTACATTTGAGATGCGGATTAGTCAGTAAAATGGAACTAATGAATAGCTTGTTGGACTTAGAATTCTGGAGCTCAGGAGAGAGGTTGAGGTGAGAAGTATAATTTTGGATGTCATCAGCATAGAGATGATATTGAAAACATGAAACTAGATGAGATGTCTAAAAGAGTAATGGGGAGAGATCCAGAAACCAAGCCTTGAGGCACTCCAAAAGTAAGGCTTTGGGAACCAGCAAAGGAGATTGAGATAGTAGCCAGTAGGAAGAAGGAAAATCAAGAAAATATGGTGTCCTGGAAATCAACTGAAGAGAGTGTCTCAAAAAGGAGCATGATGAATTGTGCCAAATTCTGCTGAATGGTCAAGTAAGATGAAGAGCATGAACATCATTGATGACATTGATAAGAGCCTTATTGGTGGAGTGTCAGGGTAAATGCCTAGTTATAACTGGGTTCAGGAGAGGATGGAAGGAAAGAAATTGGAAACTGCATTTAAAGACATGTCTTTCAAAGGAATTTTGCTATAAAAGGGAGCAGGCAATGAGATACTAAGAAGTGAGGCCAAAAAAAAAAAAATTTATTTTCAAGGTGGAAAAATAACATTACTTTTCTTGCTGATAGAAATAAACCAAAAATGAGAAGACTGTGTGTTAGAGGGTTTGCCAAAGCTTATAAGTGGCAGAGGCAAATTTTGAACTTAGATCTTTTGACTTTGTAGTTCAAACAATTTTGCTCATTAGTAAATATTCTTTTATTTCTTCTTCAAAGATTTTATTTATTTATTTAAGTTATTTAAGAGAGAGACAGAGACAGCACAAACATGAGCAGGGGGAGGGGCAGAGGGAGAGGGAAAAGCAGGTTCCCTCCCCAGCAGGAAGCTCGACATGAGGCTCTATCCCAGGACCCTGGGGTTCATAACCCAAGCTGAAGGCAGACACTTAAGCCACCCAGGGGCCCCAGTAAATATTCTTTGATTAATAGATGCAATAGCAGCAATTGTGGGGTTGAGCATCATTTATTCAGTAAACCTTGAGTGGATGGATAGATGAATGAATGAATGAACAAATGAATATTTAGTGATCTATAAAAAAAGAATATTTGGCACTGTATTATATTTCCATTAATACAGGTAATGACTCATTTATCTTATATTCTATAATTATATAAATTCTATAATCTTTGAAAAATCTATCAATTTTAGTGCATTTTAATTTTTTTTCTAAAGTACAGGTTGGGATTGACATGGATATTTTCATGCATTTATTTTTGAAAAGCCAGATTCTTTGTCTAGCATTTATGAGCAAACAATGACATCTTCATTATAGCACATTCTTTCCAGATGCTTATTTTATTTCCATCCCCCCTAGATGATATTTTGAGTGTTTATCACCATTGAATGGAAAGGCAGCAATGCAAATCCAAATTTATATTTCCAATTAAAAAAAAAAAAAACAATGGTGCCACATTGAATGTGCTGTATGTGCATGACTTTGTAAGAAAACTCAAGAAAAAGATCTGGAATGTGAGAGAGATCAGATGATATGGTGGAAAGAAGACTGAGCATCCAGTACACTGGACTTTGCTCCTCATTTCTATGACTAATGGTGGAGGCCTTGGATAATTAATTTAACACCTGTGACTTCTGTTTTCTCATTTGTAAAATGAATGACTGAACGATATGACTGGTTTTTAAGGATCATGCTCTAAACCTAATATTCTGTGACTTGACACAGAGCATAACATATGCATCTGTTTCCTTCTCCCAGAGTAGGATTGGTCAGAGATCACTTGCTTACAGACTGCATGCACAAAGATGAGAGTGGGGATCAGAGTTTGCCATTGATCTTGAGGACAAATCATTGGGTAGACCATGTTTAATAAAATGTCAAATCAAAACCAAAGTCCCTGGTCTATCCTAGGGTGAAAAGTTTTACTGAGGGCTGGTATTTCTTCTGGAAATCTCTCTTGTTCCTGAGTGGTTGTAATGGCTTTTTCTAAGACTGTCTATATCCCTGAGGCGGAGAGTACGAGGCTTATATTGCTCCCACTGAGTCTCAAGATCTGACTGAAGGGCTTTCCTGCCTTTCAGGTCAAGCATGGATTGATGGTGGACTAAACACCACATAATTGCATGGCAGACATCATGCTAGAAGCCAGAGAGACAAAGACAAATAAGACCCAACTCTCATCCTTAGGAGTTCCTGCTCTAGCAGGGGACACATACTTGCATATGCACACATATGCATCCCCATGTATATACACATGCTAGCCCACACATACACAAACAACGACCCCACATAACAAATGTTAACACAGAAGGATGTGCAACATGTCATGGGACCCAGAGGACTGAATTGCTTCCTGGAGGCAAGGTGTGCATGGGAAGCTTATTGTGGATTGGATGTTTGGATAATTGGAAGATTATCATACAGTTTTCATGGGATATAAAAGCAAAGAGAAAAGAGTAAGCAAAAGTACAAAACTAAGCAAAAGCTCAACAAGTCCCAGAAACAAAGAGATAATGCATTGTGACTGGGGGTGGGTAGCCTTGAGGAAGTAGGTTGGAGTGTGTTGAGGCCACCGGTGTAGTTTAGGGAGCAGAAAGGGAAGGGTGTGGGAGAGAGCTGAGAATTAAAATGCAGAGGTGGTTTCAGGTGGACCTTTTAGTGTCCCACTGTGCTACATTTAGGACAACTGTATTCTATAAGGCTAATAACTGCTTAAGGCTTTTAGGCATAGGGTTGATGATAATAATCAGATTCGTGCCTTACAAAGATAATGAAGGAAATGACATCAATCCGCGACATCTATCTCACTGCTCACCACACTTCCTTTTGAAAAACTACACACACACACATATATATATATAACATCTAAATTTATCTTAACCTTTTGTACCTTTAGACATATTTCTGTCCTGTCTAACCTCTTCAGATGTTGTGGTCGATATGAAAAGTTATGGAAATTTACGACTTGATTTTTGCCTTAAACTTAGGAGTTCATTAAATACTTGCTGAATTAATAAATAAATGAATGAATGAATGAATTATGGCCATGAACATTCCAAGACAAAAAATAGAGAAGAGAAACAATATATGCTAATTAATGGTTTTATTTAATTCTGATATGATGCATTAATTTAAATGTAATGAGTTGGAAGCATAAAGCAAATGTCTAAGGTAATCCTGAGATATTGAAAGAAAGATCAAGTACAATTCCATTACTTATGTGAGTTTCCTGCAGTGTGCCTCCACCTTATTGATTTGCATTACAGTGGTTTTGATTATGGTTTTGTGCAATTTTTCTCCGTCACTTTTAACAAAAGCAGGCACGTTCCATCCCAGTTACCTGTTCCAAGGCACAGTGGAGAGAAAGAGAGAGAGAGAGACTGTCATGGGCAACAATGCCCCTGCTTCCCTGGCTTCTGAGAAGTAAGATCAAAGATATCTTCATAAAGCATAGAATTGACTTTTTTTATTTTTTTACTCTAATTACATTTCTTTTGTCAAGATTTCCACCACTTTTCTTCTTCCCTTCATTCAAAGTACTTTAAAAATACCATCCTAGAAGGGTTGAATTTATAAATGATGCCAAAGTGTTTAAATTTCTCCTTAACTAAGCTGGTGATTCTTTTCAATGAAACTCATTATATTGTATAAAGGACATTTAGTAGTTCAGCTAATAAGTGTTCTTTTTTAAATGCTAATGAAAGTGGAGCTCCCACATCATGGCGAGAGCACACTGTACTTTCAGTGCCCAGAAAGAACTATTGTCTGCGAACCCCTAGTTAAGAAGCCTTACTCTACAACCAGTGTGCATTATAGTAGGGGGTCATAAATGACCACTTGGCACCCCTGGTGCCTCCTATATGCTGGGAACTGAGGCCCAGGGAGGAATGAAACTAAGATATGAACTGTGCTTTCCCTTGAAAATCTTTCACATACATTTTTTTTCTTTGATAAAGCTATAATTGTACTGTAACTTCTCAATTAAATCTTATCTACTCTTTCAACCACACATCTGTGCTTGTTTATCATAGTATATAATTGCAGTTGAATTTTTTAAGTCATAAAATCCAAGAAATTCGGGGGCACATTGGTGGCTCAGGCAGTTAAGCATCCAACTTTTGAGTTTTGTGCAGGTCATGATCTCAGGGTCATGAGTTGGGCTGAATCCTGTGTGTGGAGGCTGTTTAAGATTCTCTCTCTAAAAAAAAAAAAAAAATTCTCTCTCTACCCCCTCCAACGCCCACCCCCGGTGCATGTGCGCTCTCGTTCTTTAAAAAAAAAAAAAAGAAATCCAAGAAGTTCAGGGTGAGGTGAGACTATAAAGATAAGCATTTAAACTCAGAACTGTATTGGAGGAAACTGAATCCCAAGAAAGTTCAATGACTTGGAGGGGTAAAGTCAGTTCTCCAACCCAGGGGCCAAACTGGACATAAATCAGTACTCAAGGGATATGTACTATAAGCTAAAAAATACCTAGTACCTACCTCTAAAAGCAACCTTTGGTGTATTAGTTATTGTTATGTAACAAATTACCCCAACACTTAGAAGCTTAAAATTTGTATATTTCATACAGTTTTTGAGGGCTCTGAGTCCAGGGGCATCAGTTTAGCTGGATAGTTCTAGCTCGCAGTCTCTCATGATGCTGTAGACAAGCTGTTGACCAAAGCTGAAGCATCTTAGATGGAGGCCTAGAGGCCTGAAGGACCCACTACAGGATGGTGTACTCACATGGCTGTTGGTAGAAGGTTCAGTTATTGAACACGTGTCATCCATAGAGCTGCTTGAGTATCCTCCGTGATATGAACATTTACTTTCCCTCAGAGCAACTGAAACTAGAGAGAGAGAGAGGAAGAAGAGAGTTGAAAAGTCACACATTGTCACTACCATAATCTGTCTGTTAGAAACACTAAGTCACTAAGACCAGTCCACACTCCATGGGAGGAGAATTAAGCTCCCCCTCTTAAAGAGAGGTGTATCAAAGAATTGTGGACATATTTTAAAACTGCTATGGTGCCTGATGACATTTTTTGGAAACAATTTCTTGGTAATGGTTTCAATTTCTTATAAGTTTGAATGTTCAGGGTTTCTACTTCTTTAGTCAACTTTACTTTCTTACTAAACTATCTATCCTCTCCAGATTTAAAAAAATGTTAATAACAATTGTTGAACTCTATATTGTGCAAGGCACTATAAATATATCTCATTAAATTATCCCAGTTAATATTCACTGAAAGATTCATGAAGTAAATACCACTATTAGTCACATTTCTCAAAGGACAGAATTGTGCATCATAACCCATTATTATTTTTCAATATTGTTTTAATGCATTTGATTATATACCTTTCCTAAAGAAAATAATGTGCATGTATTTTCTCCCTTTCTTCATTTATGAAACTGCATATTATATCAATCATTTTGAGAAACATCTTTTGCATCTACTTATTATCCATTTCACTACTGTTCCCTCTAGTTCATTCTTCACTACTTATCACTCTTATTGTCCTTCCTCTCTTTGGACTTCTCTTCACTTCGTCTTCACTCTTTCCTATACTAGAGGATATGAGCCCAAGTAACCTTTTCCCTGCTGACTGCCACTCCTCCCTTTGCTCTTCTTCTTCTTTCTCAGCTTTAACACTGGCCTCAGAGGAGCTTAATAGGTAGAACCAAGAAAGTCTTTTCATTTTCCACCCAAGTATGGCTGCTATCACTTCTGTTCACCTCTTTATCTTGTGACAGATATTTTACTCCAGTTTGCTACTACTGGTTTTCTTTTTTTCAAGATTAATCACTATTCCTTGCAGCTAAGAATAATTGAGTATTATTAGTTGTTTTCTTCTGATTCTTCATCACCATCATAAAAGGCTCTGTAATAGAGTCACCTACCAGGACTATCTTTATATCTACCCAATAGGCAATGTCTTTATGGCCCATATTAATTCACCTTTAAATTTCTTTTTTTTTAAAGATTTTATTTATTTATTCATGAGAGAGAGAGAGGCACGGGCATAGGCAGAGGGAGAAGCAGGCTCTGTGCAGGGAGCCTGACATGGGACTCGATCCTAGATCCCAGGATCATGCCCTGAGCCAAAGGCAGACGCTCAACTGCTGAGCCACCTGGGCATCCCCATTTAGCTTTCTATAAAATTTAATTTTCTTTATTAAATTTTCCCCAAAATAATGGCTTTGTATTCTTTTTCACTATGTAGAGCCTCAGCCCCTCAGAGAGAGAATTCTCTCTCTTGCTCTCATTCTTGTTCTTTGTCTCATTCTTTTTTCTCTTATTCTTTCGCCTTTAGAAAACAAAACAAAACAAAATACTATCATTAATACTTGAGTATCAACATGTAAGTATATATTGTCCTTCTATGTATGGGTCTGATTCAATGCATAATGGAAGAATTTATCTGAATAGGATTTAAAAGATTGGCTGGCTTGGTCCATGCTTTAATGACATTCAAGACAGATGGTTGCTCATTATTACCTTAAAATTTCTAAGGATGGCAATGGCATAACCCCCTTGAATAGCCCATTATGGTTTTATTACCCTGCTTGATAGGTGCAGGTATGAAGGGCTTCAGTCTCATAATGGCATTTTGGGATGATAAATGGAAATTACTGTAATTTTTCTACTCATTTTAATTAAATTTTATTGATGCAGCACAGAAAACATCAAAGCTGAATACGTGTGCTGGAGTGTGTGTTTGTTAAAGAATGTTGCCAAGTTTAAGGATGCCATTTCCTTGATGGTCTTGAAAGATGCAGCAAATGGATTTAATAAAATGCTAAGTCTTTGTGCAATTCCTTCAGAAGAGAAATTGAATTGCTTCTGGAGACAACAGATCAAAAATCCAAAGAATCCCATCAGTGGGGATATGATAGAGAACCCTGATTAAAGTACCTGAAAGGGAAATCTAATAAATGAGAATAAGAATTTGGTTTTAGGAAAGTCACTTAACACAATAGTTCTGGCTTACACTGAGAAAGAGCTTGATTGGAATCAGCAGTGACTGATTTGTTCTTAAGGGAGAAGAGAATGTCCTTTATAATGGACCTGCTTTAGCAGTGAACATCCAGGTAACAAGCTATTTCTGATATATTTTTCCATTGGTTCCAAGTTGTTAAAAGATTATTCTTGAAGATTTACTTCGTTTCCTTTTTTTTTTTTCTGTGCCTTGCCCCTTCAAATTAAAGTTTCAAGGACAAATTAGAGGGGCAAAGATATCTGATCAAAAATAAAGGAATTATTCTGTTGGGAAAGAATGTCTAATCTCTTCTCAGTCACTGTAGGTAACTGGATTTGCACAACTCTTCTCTTTCCCAGACACTATGAAAATGTGGCTGTTGGGACCTCTGAACAAAGTGTTGTTTCTGGTTTCTAGGACAATGACTTCATACCTTAGCACTTGTCATCCTCCACCTTGCTCTTCCTTTCTAGAGAGGCTGTCCTAATGGTAGCATAGAAAATCTCTTGGCCAACTAGAAACAGAGATAGGGGGGAAGCAGCTACCACATGGGATCAGAACCAGCGAGTGTCAGAATTCTGAGTTCTGACACAGCAAGTTTCTGGACAGTTAACGTAAAGTTCTGTGAGTAGCCGCTGGGATCTTCCCTAGGGCCAGAAAGCACACTTACAACTTAACTTTTTATGTCCTTATGCAGGTGTTCTTGAATGGTGGTCTGCAGGCTGGTGGTGTAATGATTCAGTTTTATGAGACTGCCTATACTCCTTTCTGGCATAAATTAATAATTTGCACTGCCCTTTTAGGGAAAACACCACCCTTCTTCCCTTTGTGCTGATTTATTGTTTGGTTTGGAGCTTGCTTTTACATACCAAGTTGGGACAGGTGGTCTACAGGAGTCTTTAGCTTCATCGAAGTGTATTAGAGACTGAAAGAGTTTGGGACCCTCTAACCTTCCAGAGAAAAATAGTCTGATTTTCAAGGGAACCTTTCTTCCTCATTTGGCCCTACTAAATGTGTCATGTAATGGTTATACTAATTGTCAGGACTCAGATATGCACCTGTGGATTAAGGCAACAGCATTCTTTGAGGGTGTTCCTTATGTTCTGAGAAGAAAATATTTTATTAAAAGCTCCAGAATATTTTTGGCACTAACACAGGTGTCTAGTTCTAGTTTCTGATTTGCCCAAGGCCTTCCACGCTACCTAAGGGAAGGAGCTTGAATTTTATCTGTAATTGGAATCTAGGCATATAGTGATACATGTGTGAGGAAAGGGTTAATGAAAGAAGTTAGAGGGAGAAATAAGGAAACACTTAAGAGAGAAATTTCTATAAATGGGAAGGCATCTGGTACATTCTGGGGATCAGCATCCTCCTGTGGAACCTCGTGAGAATAAACATGGCCCTCCCAACCCACTCACCTGCTGGCATGCCTGCGCTCTGAGGGGGAGCACACTGATGGCAAAATGGGGGTAGCAACATTGCTTCACTGCTGAGACCCTCCTCTTTGTCCAGAATGTTGAGTGTTAAACTTGAGATAATTTAAGAAGGTATCCAAGTAACTCTACTAGACCATCTCTAAAAGAACTAGGCACAAGAAAATGAAGTTCTCCCCTACTGATTGGAGGGAGAGGGGAGTGTCAGAGACCCAGGAGTCAGGCAGAAATAGTGTATAAGGTGCCAGAGGCAGGTGCCCTGAGAAGTGAATTGCAGATGGCAGGTGGCTGCGGCGTGGGCAGCACTAGGCAGCATGGTCAGCAGCTTGGAATAAAGCAAGAATAGGTTGGTGTAAGCAGGTCAACCTGCTTAGCAGAGCAACCATACAGGCAGCCAGAGCTGAGGTATGGTAAGCTCTAGACTCTGATCATACGTATCATCCCTGTTCCCTTCTGTTGAAAGCTTCCAGAGCACTAATTCTCAACTCTGGGTGCCTGTCAGAATAACTGAGGAAATTTCAAAAATGCCAGATGACTGGGCCCCCTGCCCAGGAGTTCTGACTTATTCACTCTGTGTTGGGGCCTGGGCTATAGTATTTTTAAATGTTTACCTAAGTCATTCTAATGAATGGCCAAAGTTGAGAGGCTGGAAAGACACTGGACAGTTAGGACTGAGCTCTTGTCATTTGACCAGTGGGGGTTTTTATCCAGCAGACTGAAGACACACTGTCCAAATGATTTCATGTGGGAACCACATGCTGGTGGGCTTGAGACTCAGATTATCCAACCAGGCTGTACACTAGATCACCCAGAGAGTTGTCAAAATTATGATGCCTGGTGCCTCCCCCAGAGATTAGATTGAACCCACCTAGGGTATGACCTGGCCAGCAGAAATGTTCCAAACTCCTTGGCTGGTGCAGCCACACTTGAGAACCAGTGACCTAGGGGACATTGGAGTCACTCATAAGGCTCCCCTTTGGAATTCTCATAAATATTTAAGAGAAAAGGAAACTCTGGAAGGGATTTTATATTCTATGTGAGTAGGTGGAGGCTTAGAGACATTAGAATTTGGCCGTTTGTATAAATAACTCTGTATTTGAAGGCAGGATGTTTTGGAGACATTATCCACTTAAGTATTCCCACAGTTCCTCGATGTGGGGAGGCAGTCACACTGCCCAAATCAAAAAAACCAATTGAGGGCACCTGGGTGGCTCAGTGGTTGAGCATCTGCCTTTGGCTCAGGTCATGATCCCGGGATCCTGGAATCAAGTCCTGCATCGGGCTCCTCACATGGAGCCTGCTTCTCCCTCTGCCTATGTCTCTGCCTTTCTCTCTGTTTCTCTCATAAATAAATAATTAAAATCTTAAAAAAAAAAAAAAAGACCAATTGACAGACCCTCTTACAGGATGACTTACCCATCTGAAGCAAACAAATGGAGATTTCATTTTAAAATTCAGATTCATTACAGTAATCATAGCATGGAAAACTGTTATACTACCTAAAAAAATGATACTTCAACTGGAATGAGTTAGTGGTATCTACTATTACCTCTTTAATCTTTAACTTAGTGGAAAGCAGATTTGACTAATATTTACTGAATATCAAATAGCTGCCCATCTAAAGCAGTTTGGTGAAAATTAGTATATTTAATCTTCATGACAACAACTGGTGAGTTAGGTCTAATTAGCAGCTATTTTACTAAGGAGGACACTAGGACACAGAGGGGGTAAGTAATTTACCTGGGACCACACATAGATGGGGAAAATGGGATTGGAACAAGTTATTTTCCTGCCTCTCCAAACTGCCTTTCTTCTATCTCTAGTTCGTAACTTAAAAGTATCCCACAACTTAACTCTCATTTGCTAGTTTTAGTTTCACGTGGCAATTTTTACGTGATAAATTTCACGAAATACGATTTAGAAAGTTGCTAAGTATGGGATCTATATGAATCTAGACTACACTATCTTCTACTATAGGTAATTCTAAGAAAGAGAAAGTTTTTGCACTTCTTATCCACTCAAAATTATTTGAAGCCCCAATAAATAATATCTTCTTACAATCAATACTCGTGAGGCTTAAGAGACTACAATCAAATCTCTAACTTCATCAGCCGAGGAGGTGGTGTTTCTTAAATGTCAGTGATTCTAATTAGTGTACTCTATCAAGTATAAATTGGTAGAAAGCTTGCCATGTCTGTTTCTCAGAAGCTATGGCTAAGGTAAACTTTGATAATTTTTCAGACCTCTGTAAAAGAAAAATGAAATGTTTTCTACATAATAAATGTGTAAAGAAGAATCAAGTGTGTGTTTAAAGTCATAATCTATGTGCAAATATTACACGTGTTTGTGTTAGAAATTTTAGATTCTTAACATTCTGAAGAGTTTTCAACTTAGAACGCTTTATTCTATTCACTGAATCCCTCCTTAAAGAACACATTTGTATCAAAAGTCACAAGTATGTCAGAAGCTCATATCACCACAAGGAACATATTCACCTACTTAGAAATACAGAAAACCTTGTATCCAAAAGCATATGTTAATAATTTTTAAGCAAGAAATGCAGTGCTTTTCAGAGGAAAGCAAAAAAAAAAAAAAAAAAAAAAAAAGGATGTAAATTCATTCACAGTGTTCAACTGGACCTGAAAATGTACCACCCAAGTGTCATTGGCAGAAAGTAAGAGAATTGAGCCAGACTCCCGGTTTCTGCTTTATATGAATCTTTTTGTTCAGAAACTGTATGTGCTCATGGATTTTGTGATATAGCAAGTATGTCCATGACAGAGCACTAAAGTGTTTTATTTTTTTTTTATTTTTTTATTTTTTTACTAAAGTGTTTTAAACTGTTTTTAAGAATTGCTCCAGTCTGTGTGTTCATCAATAGCTTAACTTTACTTTGGCTTGAATATATATGCCTTCTCAGCACTGCCAGGCTTTTAAGTGTTTCTTTTCTAAATGTTTTCCTTGGGTATGATTTATCATTACAAGGTAAGTGGTAACTTATAGGAGTTAGGCTTCAGATCTGCTTTTATAAGAAAGATGGTTTCACTTCTATTATTCACCCAAATATTTATGATTAATGATTTATGAGATCAAAATTGCCTTTTCATCACTTTTTTAAAAGGCCTCGACCAGGGATGCTTGGATGGCTCAATCGGTTAAGCAACCAACACTTGGTTTTGGCTTAAGTCATGATCTCAGGGTCATGAGATTGAGCCCCACATAGGGCTTCACGCTGGGCATGGAGCCTGCTTACGAGTCTTTCTCTCCTTCTCCGTTGCCCCTCCCCACCCTGGGCTAGTGCACACACTTCCTCTTAAAAAAAAAAAAGAAAGAAAGAAAAGAAAAAAGAGAGGAAGAAGACCTCAACTTAAGAATTCTATTTCAAAAGAAAATACTTGATTTTAAATTACATCAGAAGCTTTGGTTTTTGCCACAGAACACAAAAAGTGATTTTTAAGCTTTTTTTTTTTAGGTGTACTGTTAGTTTCCGAATGACTTACAGGTTGCAATTCAAAGAGAAACATAAGCCAAATTGAACATATTCATCCCAAATATGTTTTTCTGATCCCCTGTCCAGCATTGCAACTCTTCCACCAGTTTCCAAATGTCAAGCCAAACAACTGCTAGGGTTGATAAAGAAACACTTATATGTACGGTTTGGTCAGCACACAGGACTTAGGAGAATGCCAGGCCCCCAGCTCTGCACTGCCACCACTTTGTACTCATATACCCAAGTTCTATGGATCAAAAGGGTCTGGGGCTTCTGAATGCTCTGAAGCTTAACATGAGCCAGTGGTCTTCCTAGGAAAACATGCCCACCACTTGCATCCAGAAAGCATCATTGCCTGACCCTGGGGAGGAGCAGCCCCAAGGTTCTGCAAAAGGTGCCTAATACCATTGTCTCCATTGCCACAGGAATATGAGACTTCAGGTGGTCATGCTGAGAAAACCAATAAAAAAACTTCACATTTTTACAGTCAAGAGTTCATAAAATCACACTTTACCTTTCAAATTTTGACCTTGATGAACATAGAGATGATTTGATTGGTGGCTCAGCTGGACTAAAGTTACACACCATTTAAAAAATAATTTTAGAATTTTCAAATTTTGAAAAGCACAAATAAGTAACTTTTGCGTTCCTTTGACTGCCAGATTTACCTGATTCTCAAAACATTACCATCTTTTAATTGCTATGAGCTGGTGTTGAGTTTCAAAGTATTATCTGATAACTGAGTTAATTTTCAATGTGTAAAATACAGGCTTTCTTCCCATAAACAGAACTGATTTTTTTTTAGGTGAAATCTGGGCAAGGTAATTATTACACTCACTTTTTACCATATGAAATCTTTAATAAAAAAAGCCTTTGCTATAGCCTTGTGAATTGTTCCAACTTGCAATGTAAGACTCACTTTATTCACAGATGCTTATGTTAGAAATCGCATTATATTTTAGACAATAGGTTCGGTGGACTAAACCGAGACATTTATTGCATTACAGGAAAGATCTACATTATTATTTTTTGAAAAATAAGCATAATAGCTCTTCATAAATGTTCACCTCATTAACAAAGAAATGCCATTTCACTTTAGCTACAAAGACCTTTCCCTGACAGAGGCGCATTCCCTACAAATGGTCTGTTTGAATTCTCTCTCTGTCTCTCTCGGATACATTTTTAAAATACCTCTACCTCAAATTGAGTCAAAGATATATGATATTTAAAGATGCAAGATTTTTTTTCTTCTTGGTTATGCATCAGTAACACAACAAAGGTCAGCTTTGCTCTGTTTTGCATATAGTATGCTCATATATCTGACTACTTCTATCTGATTAGCCTCACTCACTGTCTTTTTCCAGATTTCAGTGTGTTTATCCTTTTCAAAACATCTTCTGCTGGGTTGGATCCCTGACTTTTTGAATTATTAACACCTGGCACAATGCCTCCCAGAAGTGAGAGAATAAAAGTACTAAATTCTCCTGTGTGCCTCGAGGTCAGTCTACACGTGACCTTGGCATCTGGGGAAGTGAGGCTGGTAGGGGGACAAGAATGGAACGTGGGCTCTCAGCCTGGGTCTGCTCGTGCATTGCGGTTTTACTATTTTTTTAAGCTTTTTCAAAAATTACTATGTCATAGGTGATTTGCCAGGCCATGATATAGGTATACTTCATTAAAATGAAACTCTTGGGTGTAGGCTAAACAACTACCTACATCATTTGGTTGTGTTTTTCCTACTGTTTCTCATCATTTCCACCCACGTACTGTATTTTATAGAGTTAGGCTATAAAGAGGAGAAGTGAAGGAACTCAGTAAAGAAAGGTTTGTGTAGACTGCTCCTTTCAAAAGATTTTTAAGACAAGCTTCCCACATATTATGTTGTCCTTGGTTTGGTGCCACTTCTAGCCAAAGGATGGACTGTGGACCGCCCATGGTTTCAGCTCCTTTATTTCCTCATCAGAATCCCTGTCCCCAAAGAAATGAGAAGGCACTCTCAGTCCTCTTTTGAGAACTCAAATAAATAAAACTCAGCAGAAATCAATGTAGGCTCTAGAGAGTTCGGAGCAGTGACCAGGAATGAGGAAGTTTGGGGGTTGTGGTTTGCTTTCTTGTCAAGAGAGCATTCAAAATCCCAAGAGCTGGGACGCCTGGGTGGCTCAGCGGTTGAGCGTCTGCCTTTGGCCCAGGGCATGATCCTGGAATCCCAGGATCGAGTCCCATATCGGGCTCCCTGCATGGAGCCTGCTTCTCCCTCTGCCTCTCTCTCTCTCTCTCTCTCTCTCTCTCTCTCTCTCTCCCTGTCTTCATGAATAAATAAATAAAATCTTAAAAAAAAAAAATCCCAAGAGCTGAGTGAGACCAGGGTGCCTAAGGCATAAGGGGGTGGTGAATCAAGTTCATTGTTGAACAGAGATGATGACAGCTTCTACTTCATAGCAGCAGAGTAATAGTACTCATCCCCTAACAGCACTCACCAAAAAGCTATTGATGAATGAATAGGACTGTTGTGGGGATCAAATTAGTTTGTACCCATTTGTTTTTCAGACTGTTTGTAGCACTATATATGCATGTTGGGTTTTGTTCAGCTTATCCTGTTGTTTTGTTTTTGAGTGCTAGAATTAGGACTTATCATTATACCTTGCAGTTCAAGCTTCCAATCTATATTGGGCTTATCTTATTCTGTGAAATCAAACTTAAAATGCAGAAAGAAGACAGGCTGACACAGACAACTCCTGAATCATGTAATGGCAATTTTTCAATGAATTTAGAGAGTAGCTACTAATCAGAAGCTGGTTAGATTGGAAAACATGCAGTGACTAACGCTTGTCTTAACAGAGCAATGAGAGGCCAGATCTGCCCTTTAGATAGTTGTCTGATCTGATTCTTGTCTCCCTTTTTTATGTGTTGCAACAACTATTTAGTGTTTTTGAGATTTCTGATGGACTTGAGAACATGCATGAGCATTTTTCCATCTGGTCATTAAGGAGACATCTTGACTAGATAATATAACTTGAATATTTTACTAATCATGATAATTCACTAACTTATTTGCCACTTCCTGTTTATTAGCCTCAACTTTCTCAATTCCTTGAATATTCATCCTTTTCCCTGCATGCAGTGCATGTTACCAACTCAATAAATGCAGGCTGCCATAAACCATAAATCTGAAGTGCAGCTGCCTTCCTGCATTCTAAGAACAGATGATGCTCGGGTTAGACTCCAGGCAAGCACAACTCCGGGCTTCTCATTTTCACTCCTCCATCCTGGAGTGGCGCGGGGCTCATCTTTTCCTCTTACTGACAATTCAAAGCAAAGACTTTGTTTCTTCGGCAGACTTTGTTTTGACAGACAAACCTTCGATGGACTTGTCTTTTGCCAAATTTCATAGACATACAGCATCAGATACTTTACAATCTTTCTGGTCTTCTTTGAATTTTTCACTTTTTAGTGTACATATCAACAACTTCATGTAATACTTTATAAATACTATACAAATTTATACAAATGTAAAATCTGTTATAAAATACTGTGGTTTTTCCATCTCTCCCTAGAAACCAGTAATCATTCATAGGTCTCAGAGTCCTGGGAATTGAAAGCTATGACTTCTATCTTCTTCTCTTTGTTAAAATTTAAGTTTTTTTTTTTTTAATTTATTCATGAGAGACACAGAAAGAGAGAGAGACAGAGAGGCAGAGACACAGGTAGAAGGAGAAGCAGGCTCCATGCAGGGAGCCCGACATCGGACTCAATCCTCGGTCTCCAGGATCACGCCCCGGGCTGAAGGCAGGCACTAAACCACTGAGCCACCCGGACCACCCAACTTTAAGTTTTCTAAAGAGTTAAAAATCCTTGCTCATATGTGTTCAGCTCACCTAAATATAAAACTATCCGATAAAACAGTGTTGGATCCTTCCAACAACCATTCACAGAGCCTGTCATAGGATGACACTCCCTAAATAAAACATCATGCCTTTGTGGCATCTAAACCCCTAAAGAGGAATATATATCAAAAACAATTAAAACTTCTTTTTTTTTTTTTTTCAATTAAAACTTCTTTAGTAGAAATGGGACCAGGGCAGTCCGGGTAGCTCAGTGGTTTAGCGCCGCCTTCAGCCCAAGGCCTGATCCTGGAGACCCAGGATCAAGTCCCGCTTGGGCTCCCTTCATGGAGCCTGCTTCTCCCTCTGCCTGTGTCTCTGCCGTGCTCTCTCTCTCTCTCTCTGTCTCTCATGAATAAATAAATAAATAAATCTTTTTTTAAAAAAATGAGACCAAAATACTTCAGATGAATTAAGAAATTTAAATTATTTTCCATAAGCCAAGATGAATTTGGACCGCTTCTCCATCCTGTGTTTTTATCAAATAAAAAATTTTCGTGTGTGTATGTGTGTGTGTGTTTTAACTATCTCAGTGTTGTAATGCTGACTTCCTTCCAGGAAGACATTTGCCACCCTGAAATAAGATGCTGTGATTCCTGTTCAAGAGGCTCGCCTGGGTCTCTGAACCTCAACAAGTTAGATTATTCAGGAGTCAGTGTACCTCATTTACAAGCTCTGTCTCTTCCCTCCATGACCTTGGATCTCTCTTCATCTTTAAGATGAATATGTTCTCCTTCAGGCTTTTTTTTTTTTCCTTTTTCCTTAGAGTTAATGCTCTTGCTGGCTTCATAATTCTATCTTTTCATGTTGTTGATTCTCCTGACTTATGAGTCATAAAGATCAACCAAAGTAAAGTTAATAAACTCCTTATTTGTGAAATTGTTCAATGCCTAGCACACAGTCTGTGCTTAAGAAATATTTGTTGCCTTTTCTTTCTTTTGATCTAGAGGGACAAAAAAACATCTAGAGGGAAGTTAAAGCACAGAAAGCTCCTTCTTCTCCTTATCCCCTTCCTCACAAGGTTAGGACTTTCTACATAGTTGGATCATGTGAAATTGCTACTATTTGATGGTTTGGGCTTCCAAAAATGGCAATTTCACATAATTCAATCACTATCATGCTGCTAAGCAGCTGGATGTTCAGTTTATAAAGAGCTCACTCTCATTGGTAGGGTGACCAACCCACAGTTTGCCTAGCAATGAGGGGATCCTGGGAAATGGGACCTCCAGTGCTAAACCAGAAAAAGATCCTAGAAAAGTGATACTAGCTAGTCACTCTACTCACCATACAGTATGGAAATTCTGCTCTCTATGCTTTATTATTTCTTAAATGTAAAAAGAAAAAAGTATCACAAACATGATAATATAATAATTGGCAAGATTTATAGAAGGCTCACCATGTACAGACACATGAGTTAATTTGTTTAATCCTTCCAATAAGTCTATAAGTTCTAACCTGTCTCCATCTTACCAATGGAGATTGAAGGGAGCACAGAAAAAGAAAATAAACTGACCAAGGCCACAGAGCTGGCACAGAGCAGGAAGGACTTTGGGTCCAAAGTTAGTGCTCAGAAAAGGAATGTGAACTGCTCCCTTTCTTGAGGGCTTGTAGTGCCTGCAATGCCTGCCCATGGAGGTGGTTCTGAGAGGAATAGAAATAGAAATGGTTTTCTCCATTTCTCTTTGCCTTTCGTCTTCTTCCTTCTCCTGCATCCATGTCCTGAGTATCTACTTTTGTTGTAGTTAGTTAGCTTTGGCCATCCACAGCCTAGTCCCAGCCTGGTGACATTTCTCTCACCTTGTCCCAGGTACACACTGCCCAGCTCTTGACAGGAGGTGCCACTCTCTTTCCTGCTATGCTTGTCCCTAACTTCTGCCAGGACCACCAGTCCCCATGAAAGAGTTTCGTCTATGGCCCCTACTACCCTGCCCCCACTACTGACATCCAGAAGGGCAAAGATTTAAGCATTGGGGGGAGGGGGGTCAACCTATTGTTAGATCTTAGAGGGTCTTGCATCTTGAATGTCATCCGAAACAATTTGACTTTTATTTGATAGACAGTAAGGACCCAGGTAAAGTTGGTAAGCAATGACATGACTACATCTGTATTTTAGAAAGATAAGATGGAAGATGGACTAAAGCAGGTAGTCTACCGGATTGTCTTTATTATATGAGAGCTGATATAATTCTGAGGCAGTACTGCCAAACACATACTGTGTGGCACCAAGACAACTAGTCAATTAAATGAAAAAAAAAAAAATTAACCTAATCTAGTTACTTCAGCTTTGTGATAATGTTTTCTGTGAAGGAGAGCAACCCATAAATCACATTTTAATGACAATGTTCAACGTACATGTGATAATGTTTTCTGACTTTTATTCTCCTGAAGCAATAGAAAATTCTAACCTTAAAACAAACACACATTGTCAAGCTTTGTTACCTGTCAATTAAACATTTTAGCCATATGTTGGAACTTATTATATACTCCAATACGGCTAATGCATTTAGATAAAATTATAGTTTGTTAATCTTATGATAAAGCCTAGAAAAAAGCAGCTGGAACACCTTTCACACTATCCATAAAAAAATGGTTAAAAAAGGCAATATTTAAATCTATGAAAGAGAATTACAGGTGCTGAATTTGTTATTAAACTATCTTATCACTGTTCTCTATATGCTTGTGGATTTGTATAAAATCACACGGCGGTAGTTTCAGAATTAGAATATAAAAACCTACTTTAAAATAAGAAAATATCACCTCAAATAATCCTGATCCTTATTACCAGGAGGATCTGCTTTTAAATGAATACGACAGTTATCTATGCACATGTCCACGGTTCTCCACGGGGGCCCAAGCTCCGCCCCAACCAGAAATTTGATATATATTTCAACACATAAAATAACATATACTTTGCCCTGTGACTTCCTTTTATGCCTTGCTAAGTTCAAGATCCTTACAATGGCTGCCAACTCCTAATATTTCAAAGACTGTCTACATTAATATCTTTCAAAGCCCCAGACCCTGGCAAGGAAGAAAAATTGTTTTTGAATCTGCTTCAAGAATTAATATTAGAGAATAGGAGGTTTTCCTCTCAGCAAATTGAAGCTGAATAAATTGTTCTCTGTCTCCTTAGAAATGGAATTGATTGCTGGAGGTGAGTGCTGCTGCGAGGAGGCAGGGTGCAATGCTAGGGAGGGAGATGTGCGGGCTGAGAGGGGCCTTTGTTCTCTTAAAATTATTGGCAGGTCTGTTTCTTTAAACCTGGTGTGGATGCTAAAATACAGGAAGTAAGTATATTAGCTTGGAGTTACATTAAAGACAACTGGAATTGCTGGGCAATTACTGCCTCTTTTCTTTTATTACTGCATGCCCACAGAGCAGCCTGCTCCTAAGTCTTCCTGGGCGGCCACTCGTCCTCGCTGCTGTGACACAAGTGAATTGAAACAGTCCTGTGCAGAGTTGCTTTTGGCTTTTTCCCTTGGAACAAGAGAACAAACCCAAGAGACTTTGCTTTGTGGTGCTCCTGGCATCTGCTTTGCCTACTCCCTACCCCAAACAAGCAGGGATTTGTGGTTTGAGGGTTTGGTGTAGTTCACCCTGTGGATTTAAAACACCCATCAGAGCTACCTGCCAAAAGGTTTCGGTGATGGCCATGACTTCATTATTTTTTCCTATTTATAACAACAACACAATCCTTGCACAAAATTAGTAAATATAAAACAGAATAATGAGACTAAAAGAAATCCTTCTACCTAAAAGCAACTGTTGTAATTACTAATATTTTGGCATTTTTTCCTTCCATCTTTCTTAGCTATTTTAATTTAGTCAAGAATAAAACTGCATGTGTATGATTTTGTTTGCATCTTGCATGGTCTACCTGACAATTATAAGCTCAGCATTTCCCATCAGTTCTAATTCTTTTCTTTTTTTCTTTCTTTCTTTCTTTCTTTCTTTCTTTCTTTCTTTCTTTCTTTCTTTGTCATGACTGGCCGAACAGATATATCTAGATACCATCAACTTTTCTTTTCTTACAATCTGTGGATTTTATCATTTCATGCTTTCTTATTTATATATCAATTTAAATCAGATTCCACAACAACTGATCTGTACTATCTGAATGAGAAGGTATGTTTTAAAGGGGTAAACTATTTCTTGGTACTCACAGGCACAGCAAGATGTTCTAAGGCTGGGTTGAGATTTGAATGCTAATTCCTAGAGTAAATGAAGAAATGATTCCCCAGGAGACTGACAGAGCAAAGAGAAGATTGTGGGAAGATTTAGAAGATAAGATTTATATACTACTCCAGGATTCTATAGAAAATATCTATCAATAAGCTGCTAGAGTCAGAGTCCTTGCTTGTCATTTACTTGCTGTGAGATCTTGAATACATTAACCCCCCTGAGCCACAGAGGCCTCATCTGCAAAATGGGAGAAATAAAACTTATCTCACACAGGGGTACTGTGTAGCATATAATTGGTGCTTGCTGGAGCTCTGTCCTTAGCATTCAAAAGAGGTCTTTTCATAGTGAATCCATGTTAGTTTAAGTAAATAGTTTATAAAAATTTTAAAAATGACATTTCCAAAAGCCTTAAAAATGCGAGCACCGGTTCCTAAATTAACTGCATCCTCTTTTGGCCAGCATTTTTAAAAGCAGATAGCCCATATCCTGCCTCGACTGACAATTTCTTTTGACATTGGTATGACATTCAGGGTATTTGTTCATCTTCAAGTAGGGAGGTAGATTCTTAAGAGATCTAATTCCATGAATTGGTCATGATGGTGGGCACTCTAGAAAGACCGTACATTTAGTATAGATACAATTCTGGGGCCTTATTTCAAAATATATGTGCATAAAATGAATTTAGCTCTGTCAAACATTTTCAAAACAGCTACTGACATGTAAAGAAACAACACACTCAACACACATTCTTCCCTGCTTATTAAAACTGATCTACTCTCTTCTCTTTCTATGCATTCTGCAACCCACCCTTCCTTGACGGAGACAACTGAGGCCATAAGTAGAATAGGGACTCTGTTAACCTTGATCCTCCATCTCATTTCAGCCTCTTTCCTTTCCCTTTCCTGTGTCAGCATAGACTTGGGTCATCCTCTCACGCCTTTGTATTCTCAACCTCTCAATCCCTTCTAGCTATTTCTCCTCAGCACAGTTGTTCATTGTAGGCAATGGATACATTCTTCAAAACTCCTCTTCACTCGGTTTCTCTGAGACAATCCTTTTCTGATCCGCCTACTTTCTGGTCTTCCCTTCTCAGTCTTCCATCTGCTCTGCTATAGCATCAAAGTCTACATTCAGAAAGGACACCAAAATCATGTCTTTTCAGCAAACCAAAAAAACATAACATTACCATTAAAATTCAGTGCTTGACTTGGGTTAAAGAGACACCTATATTCAACTCTTTCTTCTTTTTATATAGCTTATGTGGCAGAACTAAAAATAAATGTGTGCCATCAATATTTCATTCCATCTCATTGCCTTCTTAACTTAGTTATACACAATGTTGTCATTTGGCATATACAAATATGCTAGACATCGAGAGGATTACAGAAAAATAAAATGATAGCAGTTACCCTTCATTGAGCCCCTCAGGTTTGCCAGACTATATATGTAACAGCTCCTAAGAGGTACAAATTATGAGAAGGGGTAATTACTGGGGTTAGCTTTGACTTTTGATAAAATTAAAAACAGTTTTTAAAGCCTGCTCATTTGTTTTTCTAAAAGCTAAGAAAAATATGAGTTCCTCAAAATTTTAGAGTTTTGTAAAAGGTAAAAACAAGACACCCCTATCTATACTTTTCTATACTCTTATCTATATTTTTCATTTCAATTTACAAATCATGTTTTCCTACCTTACAAAATCATGTAACTTGAAAGCAAAGATAAGCATTATTTTCTGAAAAATATGAAAATATATTCAGAAAAGACTAGCCTTTTGCCAGCCATTCCTAAGACCTCTGGACTAGGGATTTCTACATAGTTCAGGAGGTGCTGAGCTGTGTCTCCATGATGGCTTGTTAGTTATTGCCATTTTCTCTTTTACTGTCCTTGGAATTCTGGGACTAAGAGAGACCCTGTTATGTAGCCCCTATATGCAAATAAGCAATGATTGGAAAACAAGTGAAATCTGAGCAGGCTTAACAGATACATGAAAAAATGCTCAACATCACTCATCATCAGGGAAATACAAATCAAAACCAAAATGAGATACCACCTCACACCAATCAGAATGACTAAAATTAGCAAGACAGGAAATGACAAATGTTGGCGAGGATGCAGAGAAAGGGGAATCCTCTTACACTGTTGGTGGGAATGCAAACTGGTACAACCACTCTGGAAAACAGTGTGGAGGTTCCTCAATAAGTTAAATAAGAGAGCTACCCTATGACCCAGCAGTTGCACTACCAGGTATCTACCCCAAAGATACAAATGTAATAATCTGAAGAGGCACATACACCCCAGTGTTTACATTGACATGGATAGAACTGAAGGATATTATGCTGAGCTAAATAAATAAATCAGAAAAAGACAACTATCAAACATTTTCACTCATATGTGGAATATGAGAAATAAAACAGAGGATCATAGGGGAAGGGAGCGAAAATTGAATGGAAAAATATCAGAAAGGGAGGCAGACCATGAGAGACTCTTAACTATAGGAAACAAACTGAGGGTTGCTGGAGGGGAGGTGGGGGAGGATGGGGTAATTGAGTGATGGGCTTTAAGGAAGGCATGTGATATGATGAGCACTGGGTGTTATATGTAACTGATGAATTATTGAACTCTACATCTAAAACTAATGATGTGCTTATATGTCAGCTAACTGAATTTAAATAAAAAATAAAAAGAAAACCTTTCTATCTTCATGAAGAAGATGTTAGTTTAAAAAAAAAAGAAAGAAAGAAATCTGAGCAGGCCTAATGAGAATCAGGAGGTATGTGTGTAATGAGAGTCAGGCTGTAGTCCTAAATGAGAAACTAAACAGACTCTGTCTCTTTTTTCTATTACCGTTTCTGTATTTTTCAGGGCAATGTTTTAGGGTGTTTTAACAAAAATTTTAAGCATATTTCCACCTATACTTTCTTACATCATTATAGACTTCTAATATAGTGAATATAATGGCATGAAGTGGCATTGTATAATAACATAGGAAGATACATGGGGCAGTGATAAAGTAGCATGCGGAAGTCCTTGGAAGATCTGGTTGTTTCTGTGCCACCTCAAAGGTGCTCAGTCTCTCCTGATTTGGGGAGCTTGTCATATTTGGTAGGAATAGTAGGTGCTTCGGGTCTTTCTCCTAAGTAAGAGAAGACAAGAAGGGATGATATATGATGACTCAAATGAATTGACAATACAATGTGGAGGTAAAGTTTGTGGCTATTTTCAAAATCAATGGAAAAGAAGGCTGGGGTCAATTAAATGCCTGCCATGGCTGTAGAAGGAAGAAGTTATAGTGCCCACAGTAGGTCTTGGGCATTTCTACATAACAAGACTATAAATCCTATTAGTTCTTTGAAGATAAGAACTGTATTTTACTCTTATTGTATCCCTGAGTGGGTAGGATAGTCTTAACACAAGATAACAGTCAATCAATATTTGGAAATAAATGGTAATTGAATTAAAAGGATAGAAATAATGACCTTAAACTGTTTTTAAGTTTGATTTATGGACAAGATTTGGCTAGTAAGTAGCTCCTAAATGAGAGTCACTATCTCTACAATATCTCAGAAAACATTGATAGGCTCTGGGTGGGGAAAGATTTATTTCCAGAGAAATTTAACAATTGAGCTTACCCTTATAAGAGTTTGTGGCTTACGTTTATATTACCAGTGATATTCAAAAGACCCAGACTTAAAAATTAACTTAGAACCCCATCTCAAATTGGAAATATCTTTGGAACAACTGGCAAAAACAAAGATAAAGCATCTTTAGGAGGCTACCCTCCAGGCCAAGGCCATGAAGGTGTCATCTTTGTTAAAGTTCCACCAACATTAGTTCACAGTTCAAAATTAAAAATACACAAGGAAACAAACCACCATGAAACATAGCGGAGATAGCAAACAACAGAGTTAGACACCAGGATTTTCATATAATGACCAGTTAAAGATTATAAAATATTTCTTTTAAATAATTAAAGATAAGAAAAGTGGAAATAAAAATATAAGAAAGGAACATAGATTATTAAGATAAGGTGCAAACAGATTAAAGGATTTAAATTCTCATACGAAAATATTAACAGTAATTCACGTTATACAAAATATATGTGTTGTATTAGAATGTATAACTTCCAACCCAGTGGAGGAATAAGGAATAAAAAAAAAATAAGTCAACCAATAAAAAAGAAAACAGGAAATGGGAGCAATAACAACAAAATCCTAAAGCATAGAAAGGCAGGGTAATTTGAAAGTAGATAGGAAAATTAATTCAATTATATTAATAGTAAACAAAACTGTAAATTGGCTAAACTCATGAATTAAATAGGAGAGGCTGGGTTGCCTGGGTGGCTCAGTGGTTGAGTGTCTACCTTTGGCTCAGGGTATAATCCTGGGATCTGGGATTGAGTCCCCCATTGGGCTCCCTGTGGGGAGCCTCTTCTCCCTCTGCCTATGTCTCTGCTTTTCTCTCTTTGTCTCTCATAAATAAATAAATAAAATCTTTTAAAAAAATAAAAGGGAGAGGCTGCCAGATTTAACTTTTTTAAATTTATCAAATATAATATACACAGAGGAAAATACATATAATTGCACAGCTTGCTGAATTTTCATAAACTGAAAACTATGTAAACAGTACCCAGGCCAAGAAACATTATTAGCACCTTATAAGCCTCTCTCATATCCCTTTCAGCCACCTCCCTGCTCTCCCCCAATAGAATAATCACTATCTTGACTCTAACAGCATAGATTTCAGCCTCCTTCCTATTCTTCCCAAATAGAATAACCACTGTCTTGACTCTAACAGCATAGATTTTTTTTAGTTCAGATTACATTAAAGATGTAAATATGAAAGACAAAACTCAAAGTTTTCAGAAGACAGTTTATATGATCTCAGAGTCTGCAAAGACTTCTAAAGCACAAAAATATATAAAGGAAAAGATTAATCAGTTTGACTACACTAACGGACTTTGTTCATCAGAAGGCATCATAAAAATAATAAAAAGTCTAGTCACAGACAAGAGAAAATATTTGCAATTTGATAAATAACTGCCAAAGGATTGGTATCTAGAATATATAAAGAATTCCTACAAGCCAATAAGAAAAAGATAAACTACTCATTATTTTGAAAAACAAAGATATTAATAAGTACTTTTTTCATACAAGAGGAAATCTTAATAGCCATCAATATACCCACAAAATGTTCAACATTCCTTCTATTCACATAGGGAATTCAAATTAAAATGGCAATTACCAGATTGAGGATAAAATGAAATATGTGGTATAGTGGTTAAAAGCACAGACTCTGGAGTCACACTAGCTGGGTTCAAATCCCATATCCACATACCAGTTGTATGCTCTTGGGCAAATTACAGCATTTCTTCAGGCTTTGGTATCCTCATTTATAAAATGAAGCTAATAATTCTTTCTATCTCATGGAGGCATTAACCTTATTAAGAGCCTTCTAAGTCTTCCATTTGTTTTGGCCAAAATCTTGCATCACCTTTGACTCTATCTTTGATCCTTCAGCAAATCTTCTGACTTCTACTTTCAAAATAAATGCAGAATTTTATTGCCACCACTTTGGTCCAGGTTCACCATCATCTCCCGCCTGGACTATTACAATGATCTTCTAATTAGCTTTTCTACTTTAGCACTGATCCCTGTAGGCTATTTGCAACACAGCAGCCATAATCATGGTGTTAAAGCATAATCGGACCATGTCACTCTATTCCTTCAACCCCTCCAGTGCTTTCCCATCTTCTCCAGTAAAAGCCAGAATCCTCTCTGAGTCCTGCCAGTTCCCAGATTGCCTAGCTTCTAGCTTTCAGTCTGATCTCCCTTCCACTCTGCTTTTCTGCTCCAGCCATACTGGATTCCTGGGTATTCTTCAGAGCCTTTGGTTGCTGCTTGCTATAATGGGAATGCTCCTCTTCCAGGTGTCTACCTGGCTTGGGTCTTCACTTTTCTTTAATGTTTTTACTTAAAAGCCTTTTCTCAGTGATGGCTTCATTGGACACTACCCAAAATTTCAACACACACCTTGATATTTTAAATCTCTCTGTATTTTTTTTTTACTTTTGCTCTTATCACCAATATACTAGATATATTTTAGTTATTTATCTTGTTTGGTATCTCTCTCCTCTACAGGATTTATATTCCAAAAGGCAAGGATTTTTGCCAGCTTTGTTCATTATTGCATCTTTAGGACCTAGAACAGTGTCTGGCACATCATAGGCCCTCAATACCTGAAGAAATAAATGAATAATGAATATCAAATTTGGCAAGAGTATGGAGCAACTGGAACATTTACACACTGCTGGTCAGTGTGTAAATTTGAGCAACAGTGAGAAATAACTTGACAGTATCCAGTAAAGCTAAAGGTGAATGTACCTTATGACCCTGCAGTTCCACTTCTGGTAGATACTCTCTAGTTAAATGCTTCATATATACATCAAGAGACAGATACAAGAATAGTCAAAACTCCACTAGTTGTAATAATAAAGGATTGGAAATTTCATTAACAGAATAACATTTCGTTTTCTCTCTTATATTGCATGGAAAATGAATGAATCAGAACTATGGCAAAACAAATGAGTCTCAAGAACAAAATATTAAGCAATATATGCAACATGATTTCATTTATATAGATTCGAGAAAAAAACAACCAAATAATATATGTTCAGAGAAACTAAGATATAAAACAAAAGCATAAAGAAAATCAAGGCGATAAAGTACACAAATTTTAGGATAGTGATCACCACAGAAGCAGAAAGGAAGGGACGGGATTACAAAGGAGCACAGAGTAACTTTGAAATGTAATGTTATGTTCTTTCTCTTCAACTGTATGGGCGGTATATAGATATGTGTTATATTATTTATATTTCATAGTTATAAGTATTACATAATGTCTACTCAATATATAATAAAAATAAGGTTAAACAAAACTCCAAAGAAAATAAAAGAAATGTTTAAATAAATGGATGTTTATTGAACACCAATTCCAATGGTTAGTAAACATGAGAAATTGCTCAGTATTAATCAGGGGCTACAAATTAAAATAATAATAAGATAATATCAATGAGATTGACAATTTTTTTAAGTTGATCGGATTGGGTGTTCAGGAGGTTTCAGAGAAACAGATATTCCAATAAATTGCTCCTGAAAAGGTAAAATGATATACTTATTTAGAGGACAGTTTTATAGTATCTGTTAAATTAATGAGGTATAAACCTACAACCAATAAATTTTCAGAACAATGCCTTTTTTTCTTCAGTATATTATTTAAATAATACCATTTTTTGAAAAACATATACAAAAATAATATTTTGTGAGTATATATATACATATATTTTAAGATTTTATTTATTCATGAGAGACACAGAGAGAGAGGCAGAGACCCAGGCAGAGAGAGAAATAGGCTCCATGCAGGGAGCCCGATGTGGGACTCGATCCCGGGTCTCCAGGATCGTGCCCTGGGCTGAAGGCAGCACTAAACCACTGAGCCACCCAGGCTGCTCAGGCCCAGATTGTTTCATAGTGAGTTCTATCTAATTTGTAAGGAATCAATCACCTGATTTTATACAAAACTTTCAAGAAAAAAATATGGAGGAATGCTCTCCCAAATTATTTCATGAAACTATTATAATACTCTTAAAATCAAAACTTGTCAGCAGCAGTAATAAAAATAAAATGTATATGCCAGTCTCACTTATGAATATAGATCCAAAGTTTATGAACAAAATATTATCAAATATTTTGATAATTTATCAGTGTAAAATACATTATGACTGAACTGGGTTTATCATAGGAATGCAAGGATACTCTAATATTAGAATATTGTAAGTATAATTTACCATGTTAACCAATGAAAAAAATATCTCAGTAGATATAGAAAAAGCATTGATATGAAAGGTTCAACTTATAGATTATAAAAATTCTTGGCAAAGTATAGAAGAGGACATCCTATACCTGAGAGAAAATATCCATAGTAAAAATCCATAGACAACATTATACATGATGGTGAACATTTAGGAGTATAATCCCTTTTAAATCACTTAAGATTCTACTTTTGATATATTTTGATTGTTTTCCATGTTTTTTTAGGCAGTGAACATCCTTATGTGAATCTATGTATACTTGTCATGTTATTTCTTTAGGATAAATCCAAAAGGTAGAATTGGTCAGATAAAGGTTTTAGATACTATAAATTTTATTCTATTTTCCTAAATTTCCACATTGAAAAGTTGTACAAACTTACAGTGACAGGAAGCACCAGGAATTACACTTTTATCCATTTTATTAATTTAGCAGATACTTGTTGAGCATTATGATATGCTAAGGTCTCTGCTGGGAGTTGATATTCAATGACAAACACCACAAATCGTGGCCAGCGCTCTTCTGGAGCATACAGATTAGTTTTAGGGTCATTTGTATATCTCCTTTAAGAAACTGCTTGTTTATGATTTTACTTCACTTTTCTGAGTAATCAGTTTGACCAGAAGACAAGAATCTAGAATATTCAGAATCTGAAAGATAAGGGGCTCAAAGAGTGATATCTTTTCCATAGAATAACTTTGTTTTCCAAACCAGAAATAGAATGGTGGGAAAGCTCAATTCTACTTAGATGAACAAAAGTATCTGAAAATAGGCTAGTCCCCCCAAATCTGAAATGTATAACTTCCTCACCCATGGAAAGGGGAAGAAGGGCTATATACAGAGAAGCTGAGGGCATAGGCCACAAACTACATCATTTCCCTAGTTTTATCTTGAGCAGGCCATGCAGTACTCCTGATCTGAGCTGTAATTGGACTCAAACCCAAAACCCCTGTAAAGGAGAACCCTCAATATCATTTATCATTCTCAATCTGCAACCTTAACTTTAAAAAATAATACAAAAATTGGGAGCACCTGGGTGGCTCCGTCAGTTAAGTGTCTGACTCTTCGTTTCAGCTCAGGTCCTGATCTTAGGCTGGTGAAATCGAGCCCCATATCAGGCTCCACACTCAGTGCAGAATCTGCTTGAGATTCTTTGCCCCTCTTTCTCCCTCCCTCTTTGCTCTACCTCCTGTTTCTGTTCTCTCTCTCTCTCTCTCTCTCTAAAAAAAATAAAATCTTAAAATAATAATAATAGAAAAATCAGTGCTAATAAGAGCAAACTAGCTTCAGCTGCTGGCTCCTTCCTCTGGAATCAAACCTAGAGAAACTACATAACTGAGAGGAAACATAGATCCAAACAAGTTACAAAAGCTATGGGAACACCTGGAGAGGTCAGCGGTGGTCTTAAAGTGGTATGGAGAATGGTCACACCTGGACAGCAGCCTGAAGCAGGAGTGGGAACAAAAATTCAGTTAGAGATTTTAACTTCTAAATTCACTTCTTTTTCTGATTTTTGGGATGGTCTTTGCCCCCCTCATTTCAACAGTCTAGGGCATCCACTGTAAGTGTCAGTGTTAGCATCTGGACAGTAACGAAGTTGATGAAGGTGCAGGATGACCAGTTGCCCTGCCCTTGGGCATCCTCTTCTCCATCTCTTGTGCCTACACATCCCCAGGCTGATGAAAGATGACTTGAGATATTACCTCTTCCCAGTGTTCCTTTGTTCTAAATCTCTGACATAGGAATCGGTCAGAGTTGTGAACCCAAATCAGTTTTTCTGGGTGATCAAAAATGTGATGATGCTAAGGGCTTTCTCAACCCTGAAGCTAATCCCCTCCCATCTCCTAAAAATCACTAAAGGTACACTCCAGTGTGCATATGGGCCTTTCCTTATAACATTGTCAAACAAGATTGACCCCAGGAAAATATGAGCTCACAGGCAAAAAAACAAAATATACCATGAGTAAAACTACTATAAACAGAGACCAAAATCTAAACATAGGCCACATCAAGTAAAACTACTGGGACAGACTAAGAATTTAAAATGGTCATAATTAGTGTCCTTAAAGAGATAAAGGAGAATATTAGTAACATGAAGCAAGAACAGGAGTTGTAGGAAGAACCAAATGGAAATATCAAATACAAAAAAAAAAAAAAAAGTCTAAATGGAGAAGGAAGAAACACTACTTTTATCCAACACAAAATCAGAACCAGTCAATTAATGGAAAAGTCAGTTAAAGCAAGGAATCATTAAAAAATATAATACAAATAACTCCAACACTTAATTATCACTTATATAAATGCATATTTGCCAATCTTTTGATAAAGAGTCAATGCTTTTTCTTTGACTCTTAGAGTTTTAGGCTGTCTTTCTTGTACAATGCACACTGAAAATATATCTACCAGAACTTCCAGTTTCTATTTCTGTGTCTTTAATTCAGAGCAAGAATTTAAAAACATTGGCAAAGCAATATAAGCCAAGAACCCTTCTATATTTAGATATATATATTTGCAACATTTTACAGTTGTCCTGCTCACTACTAATTTAGTAGCATTTTCAAAGGAATTAAATTTTACCAAGTCTTTTCTACACATTTAATTTAGGTTTTTTTTAAATCAACTATTTCTTTCATATTCATAATCAATCTATATAGTTAAATTATGCAATTACTAATACCAATTTAAAGCAGAAATAAACTGATCTTGGAGCAAGTGGGACTAAACGTTGTTAAGCCTAGAATTCATATGGTGGGCGGAGAAGGGACCTTAACACCCTGGAGAAGAACTCAGTAGCCATCAGCATTCAGCATGCAGAAGGTCAAGGTCATTGTGCTTACAGAAGGAATGGAGGGTTAAACTAGAGAGTGGCAACTGATGAAGAGCTTTTAGTGCACACCTATAGTAGTCTTTCCCTCTATATATGTATATTATGTTTTGTGTATCATCAAATGTTTTATATATTATGTTAAAATACACATATATGGCCCAAGAGAACTTTCTGAAGAATCTTTGTGGATTACTTTGAAGTACCTAAACCATTTGGAACAAGAATAAACTTAGCTCTAAACCACCAAAATAAGTCAAAGCTAAAACTCTCATTCAGATTGATTTATGCATGCATGGTTTTTATGTGAAAATACAACTGCCTTCCCTGAAACAAAAAGAAATGCATTCTCAGTCTGTAATAATTTATAATTTTTTGACATGTCACCTATATTGTCAAGGATGTGCCATAGCTTCAATACAAGGAGGTTTTAAGGAGAGGGGCTTTATAAATCTTACTGAAAAAGAAAGCTCAATGAAGTTAATCAGTGTACAATAAAAGTTTTCTAGAGTTCAGTGAACGTACTGACAATCTACATCCACTACATTTTAACTGTCTATTACAAAGAAATAAGTCAAGCAAACTTAGTTTTTGTCAACTATTGATTTATTGATATTTGCGCCTTCATAAAAATCAGTTGATAGCTGTTCTTCAATTGAATGGCATTATTCAAATGTCATATACTTTTTGTCTTTTATTTTCATTGATTTCTCTGATTTATAAAGACTCACATTCTCCAATTTCTCATCTTGTTCAGCAGAATCAATGTTCTACTCTAAACTTCATTGAATGTCTTTCATTCAATGAAAGCCATCTATTGAATGCCTTTCCATATTCTACTCCAACATAGTTCAAAAGTTGAATTCAAAATCTTCTGCATAATGAAACTGATTTTTAACCCTTAGCTGGTTTTCTTTCCTTTATCAGTCAAATCAATTAAACCTAAAACCATATGGAGAATGATTAAGAGTTTGAAAATTAATGTTTGCATACAATACAATATAAAGTATGTATACTTTATATATATATACATGTACATGAATTAGACATAAATCATATTGAAAGACACAAGAAAAAATCTGTACCTCTTTACCTTCTCAATTCTGAAGTATCTACCCCCATACATTATGCAAAAAAAATGACCCAAAGCAAAAAAAAAAAAAAAAGTTGAGAAGAAAATTTGGTCAGCTTAAATAATTTAAGCAAATGAGTTTAATTAATCTTCAAATTCTTTTCCCTCAAAAGTAGGAAATTGGGGAGGATGGTAAAAGAAAATTTTCTGAAAACTTCTAATTACTGCTGTACCATTACATACAGTAGCATATTCAAAATTAGCTAATTTAGAAAGTCTGTCAAGGGAATTTGAATGTAGTAAGTGCACTAGCATAAATGACAGTGTTTATTAGGAATAATGTAACATGAATCAAAGAAGCTCTTGAAATGTTCAAGCTAGTGATACAACTAAGTGTTATTCCAAATAAACTCTTCAACCCCTGCCTCTAAAATAGGAAAGAAAAAGCCTTTCTCAGTGAATACTCATTTGATACTAGCATTTTGCATTTGTCCTGATGTTCTAATGCATTTCACTCTGAAATAGCTGGTATAAAACAACACTGAATAATGCCCTCAATCCTAAATATTTTAGTCTCTAACACTTTCATCAAGAAAATGGGACAGTCTGGAGAGGTCAGACACAGCTCATGGTGTTTGGAGTTTAATATCCTTTTCTGTATGTTGACAGTGGTAAATCTGCCTGTAGTAAGAGCACATTGTTGTCATTGAGAATGGGGAGATATACACACAACCGTGTCATGGGTGGCTGTCACTCAGATCACTAGCGAGAGCTGGGATATTGGTATGCAACTCAAAGACCTAAAGAAATGACATCATTAGAAATCTTCCCTTTTTTGTGTACGTTCTTCATACTCTCAAGAAAGAATTTAGCATTGGATAATTGCAACGATAAAAAGACACAGGATGAATAAGAAAGGAAATTCATCATAGCTAAATGAAAAAAGTTAAAGAAATGGAATATTAGCCTTTGAAATTTTTTGATAATGTGTGAATTTCATGCCAGTGCCTAATATTAATAGCAATGTTTCGGTCTTTTCATTAAGAGAAATTTTTTTCTTAATGAATTTCTGCACAGAAAATATGTTGTTTCAACCAGGTTTCTTTAGCTAGTGTTTATTGGCAAAATCACAGAGAAACTAATTATGTTATGCCATGACTTTTTTCCCCTAAGGCCAGTAGTATTAGATTTCCTGAGATGATTCTTCTAGAGAACATTGCTTTTAACATAATTCTGATTCTCTAGCCCCACCCCCACCCCCAGTCTTTGCAGTTATTCTAGACTCAAGGTTCTGTATGCCAACCACAAACTCTCAGCAAAATGTTTACTTTCAAGACTAACAAGACTGTGGAATGAAAACTGGCAGTTGCTGCCTACACCATAGAATTGCCTACTACAGCAAAGATTCTGGTAGAAATCCCTTTTCTGCTCTTAGAGCAAAGCAGTATGCAATAAATGATACTGTATTTGACTTTTTTTATGAACCAAAGGAGTATTTGAAAGTGATAGAGAACTACATTTCAACTCAACATAAGGAAGGATTTCCTAACAGTTTTAAATGTCTAAAAATGCCATTTGCTTCCTTGGAAAGTAGTGAGGGTTCTGTTTTTGGCAGTATTCAGTTACATGCTGAGCAGCCCCTTGACAAGAGTGTTAGAGCAATCAAGCATTGGCCAGATGTCTGGACATACATTAAAAGGTGACTCTATCCTTGAAATCTTGTAATCCTATATCGTGGGTGTGTGTGTGTGTGTGTTTGTAATTCATCAAAATAGATCTAAGTCCAATTTTATTTGGGGGCCAATATTTCTGACCAATACCACGATAATAATCAGGTTACAGACTTTAGAAATTATTCTTAACTCAATAGTATATTAACTTAAATGAGACCTTACAAAACTCTGTACTTTAATATCCCCCCTCAAAAAAAAAAAAAAAAAGAGAAAGAATCAAAAATGGAAAAACTCCAGAAATAAGAACATTATTATCAGTATTTACTGGGTATAGTAATTTAGCAAATTCATAAAAAATAACCTTCCCCTTAAGTTATAAGCTCAAGGATTTCAAGAAAATCTGGCTACAGTATTTATTCAGTTTAATGAAGCTGAATTCCTTGTAGCTGTAACTACATTTATTTCCTATATTAACTTTACTTACTTAATGATGCCTATTCATCTTCCTAAAATGTGTTTTGTTGTGTTTTTATAGGCTGTGCTTCTGAAATTCTCATGTTTTTAAAAAGTCAAATTAGGTTTAAAAGAAGACAATGAAATGTAGGAGATGGGAGGGGGTTGGGCAGCAGCCAGGAGTGCATAGGGAGCTCAAGAATTCTCAAAGAAATATAGAACAAAATAGAAGCTCTCTGAACACTTAAGTGGTATGTATACCTTCTCTACTTCAGAGACTGTATAGTCCTAAACTTAAAGAATCTGATCTTCGACTTGGAGCCTACCTCCTGCAGGTAGAGCAGAGAAAGAATATGCACACCGTGCAAAGTTTCTTTTATTTTATATATATATACTCTTTTATTTTAGATTATATATATAATTTGTATGCATAATAATATATATATAACCATATATAATTATGATGGTACTATAGAGCATAATGCAAAGCATTTCTCTAGGATTAGAAAGTTTTGTCTTAACATTACTGATGCATGGCAAAAGTTCTGTTTTCACTTTTTGCTTTTGGGGGGAGATTGTTCTGGGTAATCGGGTGGTAGTAGACATTGAGAGGAGTTAAGCATCCACCACCTCAAGTTACCATCTGTTCCTTCCACTAGTTGGATACTAAGAAATTTACCTTTCAGATTCCTTTACTTGACCAAAAAATGTGGTCAGAGTCACAGATACCTTCCATGCCAACCTCAGAGTTGAGAGTTGCCAACCTCTGATGATTAAACAAAATGTATGTATTAAAAATATCCTTTGTAAACTCTAACGCCTCATAAATATTCACTAATACTATTGTTAACAAACATCTTGCTGCCCCAGAACCTGAATCTCATATAATGAAGAGACAGCCTAGTCTGGCAAAAATGATTTGGGCCTAGAACAAAACTCAAGGCAGCTCAGTTCTTCCCTTTATTGTGTTTTATATGGGCAGGTGCAGCTTGCCCAACTGTAAAATAGAAAATAAAATTATCAACTTATGAGTTTTGCTGTCATTATAACATAAATTGTTAAAAATTTAAGTAAGTAAAAGCCTTTAACACATTCCTTAGCATAATTTAAATCCTAAAAAAATAGTTCCATTAATATTATTACTATTTTAGAAGTAGTAATACTGCTATTATTACAATGTCCTAAATTTAGAAGAATCTCAAAGGATTGCATATTTAGCTAGATGTAATTATAAATCTTCAGCTTCCTAAGAGAGGCTGCACTCTAGGATCCATGACCATGACAGGCAATAAAGCCTTTACATCATTTTCATCCTAGTGATAAAGTTCACAGATCTTCAGTACAATTCATCTCTTATACTACCTCTAAAGCCTGTAGGAATTATTGGATTTACGACAAACAAATTTCCTCAGGACAAGGACTAAGCAAATATTAGAATACAGAAGCAAAAGTTATAATTCCAGTAAAATATATTACAATGTTTGTTTGCAAATCCACCAATACAGGAATAAAAATTATTCATTTATGCCCCAGCTTTTTCAAAATATAGATACTCAATAGTATATTTAAAAAATGAAATCTGAGGGACACCTGGGTGGCTCAGTTGGTTATATGTCTGCTTTCAGCTCAGGTCATGATCCCAGGGTCCTAGGATTGAACCCCATTTTGTCCAGTTCTTTGCTCAGCAGGGAGTCTGCTTTTCCCTCTCCCTCTGTCTGCTCCTCCCCCTGTTTGTGCTCTCTCTCTCTCTCTGTCTCTGTCAAATAAAAAAAGTGTTAAGAAAAAAAAAAGAAAGAAAGAAACCTGAGATATTCTCTAAAGAACGCTTCCAGTTAGGAAGAAAGGCAAATTTTTAAAACAAAAAAACTAATCCTGGGACAAAATTATGGAGACAATAAAAGTTCTTTCTTCCTTCTTTCTCATTCTTTCTTTCCTTTCATTTTAATTATAGTTTTGTAGGTTCTTTCACCTCCCAATTAAAGTGGGTTCCAGGGCAGCCCGGGTGGCTCAGCGGTTTAAGCACCGCCTTCAGCCCAGGGGTGTGGTCCTAGGGACATGGAATCGAGTCCCACATCGGGCTCTCTGCGTGGAGCCTGCTTCTCCCTCTCCCTGTGTTTCTGCCTCTCTCTCTCTCTCTCTGTCTCTCATGAATAAATAAATAAAATCTTTTAAAAAATAAATAAATAAATAAATAAATAAATAAATAAATAAATAAAGTGGATTCCAGGGTAGCCCGGGTGGCTCAGCGGTTTAGCACTGCCTTCAGCCCAGGCCATGATCCTGGAGACCTGGGATCGAGTCCCACGTCGGGCTCCCTGCATGGAGGCTGCTTCTCTGTGTGTGTGTGTCTCATGAGTAAACAAAATCTTTTAAAAAATAAAATAAAATAAAATGGATTCCATTGTATTACTTGGACAAGTACATGAAAGTCAGTAGGTTGTGTCAAACTGTACTATGCCAAATAAAAGCCATGCTGAGGAATCCATGTGAATTTAATTGGTATTAGTTGAGTAGGGTATGGTATAATGAACTGCTGTAATATTTTTCTCTGTACGAACCATAGCAATATGGTAAATTTTCATTCTTTTGCAAATAGAGAAAAAAGCCAATCAGCATTAGTGATGTAATTTTATAAAATAGATGTGACTTTTTAAAATTTCTAGTAAGTACAGTAAATAACTTATACTAAAAAAAATCTAGTAAGTCTTCAGAGAATATGGTTTGCTGAGTTAAGTTGTTTAAACTATATCTAAGTTGTTTAATTAACATATGAGTGGTTACCATGAACTTTCAGAGTTTTTAAACACTAATTATCCTCTTACTTAGTTAATATTTCCCTAGTCTTCTTCACACTATTAACTTCCTTTTCATTTTCCTGAAGAAAAGCTTTGCTAAGCAAAGATTACTTAAGTTGGGTTCTCTCCAAATGCTCACAACTAAGAATTAATGGAAATAAAACAAATGTTGATTACTATACTGGATAAATAAAATGTTGAGTCAAGTTTTTTTTTTCATCCACTCTGAGTGAGGATGAAGTAGATATGAGGTTATTTATAGTGAATACTGATTCTGAATCTACTAGTTCCATATTTGTTGTTGTTGGCTGTTAATATTATTATTCGCTTGGAAGTGGAGTTTTGGTTTGTTTATTTTTTTTCTCAAAATTGACCAATGAATCTATTGCCTCAGTAATTAACTAATCCAGGCCACACTCAGGCATTGACGTCCTAATGGTCAAATTAGTTGCTTCTGTCAGCGTGGCCTTAATGTAGATTCTCCTTTTGAAATATGTCTTCAAGAGATTTTTGCATGTGAAACAAAATTGAATTCACCCACACAAGTTCATGAAGTCCCCCAAGAAGGAAATTATTATGAAGCTTGTTTATTCAGGGGAATGTTGTCACATGATATAAAGCGGCAAAGGAGTGCTAATCAGTGATGCTGCCTTGCTATGAAGGGAACCTTTTTAAAAATGCTAATAATCATCTATAATTTAGAATAAGTGAGTCTATCAGATTGTCAAGGTTTTTAAAAATTGATAAAAACTACTTTTGGCAAGCATGTGGGGAAAGGACACCCTCTGCACCATTATTAGAGGTGCAAATTGGCATATCCTTTCTGAAGGGCAGACTGGTAGTATATTGAAAAAGAAAAATTAATGTATACCCTTTGACAGAAGTAGCTCATGTCTAGGAATTACCTAAAAAGTAATCACTTAGTTGGGGAGAGGCATTTGTATAAAGGTGCTCAATGTAGCATTGTTTAAAAGGGAACAATCTAGAAACAACTGAATGTCCAATTATGGGTATGTGAATTAAAATTTGGAAGGAAGATACATAGGGATATTTTGCTGCCATTAAAAACTGTCCAGTGGATCCAAGTTTATTACCACGGAAAGAGGCTTATGAAATATTATTGAGTTAATTAAGTTCCCCTCAAAAATGGTCAGATTTGTAGAACATTGTGCATGTTGTCTATACATCTATGGATCTATGAAAAAGAAATTACTGAAAAAGATGTTCCCAAAAAAGATAAATGTTTTTGTCATTGTTGTTTGTATTTTTCCTCACTTCAAAACAATTTTAAAGAAAATAAGAAAAATATTAGAAATGGATAAGAAGGCTTGATAACCTCTCCAAAATAAAAAGATGAAAGTTTGAGAAAGCATAAGATACCTAGGAATAAACCTAACTAAAGAGGTGAAGGATCTATACCCTAAAAACTATAGAACACTTCTGAAAGAAATTGAGGAAGACACAAAGAGATGGAAAAATATTCCATGCTCATGGATTGGCAGAATTAATATTGTGAAAATGTCAATGTTACCCAGGGCAATTTACACGTTTAATGCAATCCCTATCAAAATACCATGGACTTTCTTCAGAGAGTTAGAACAAATTATTTTAAGATTTGTGTGGAATCAGAAAAGACCCCGAATAGCCAGAGGAATTTTAAAAAAGAAAACCATAGCTGGGGGCATCACAATGCCAGATTTCAGGTTGTATTACAAAGCTGTGGTCATCAAGACAGTGTGGTCCTGGCACAAAACAGACACATAGATCAATGGAACAGAATAGAGAACCCAGAAGTGGACCCTGAACTTTATGGTCAACTAATCTTCGATAAAGGAGGAAAGACTATCCATTGGAAGAAAGACAGTCTCTTCAATAAATGGTACTGGGAAAATTGGACATCCACATGCAGAAGAATGAAACTGGACCACTCTCTTTCACCATACACAAAGATAAACTCAAAATGGATGAAAGATCTAAATGTGAGACATGATTCCATCAAAATCCTACAGGAGAACACAGGCAACACCCTTTTTGAACTCAGCCACAGTAACTTCTTGCAAGATACATCCACGAAGGCAAAAGAAACAAAAGCAAAAATGAACTATTGGGACTTCATCAAGAATTAACAAGGCAGGAAACCACAAATGTTGGAGAGGATGCGGAGAAAAGGGAACCCTCTTACACTGTTGGTGGGAATGTGAACTGGGGCAGCCACTCTGGAAAACTGTGTGGAGGTTCCTCAAAGAGTTAAAAATAGACCTGCCCTATGACCCAGCTATTGCACTGCTGGGGATTTACCCCAAAGATACAGATGCAGTGAAACACCGGGACACCTGCACCCCAATGTTTCTAGCAGCAATGTCCACAATAGGCAAACTGTGGAAGGAGCCTCGGTGTCCATCGAAAGATGAATGGATAAAGAAGATGCGGTCTATGTATACAATGGAATATTACTCAGCAATTAGAAATGACAAATACCCACCATTTGTTTCAACGTGGATGGAACTGGAGGGTATTATGCTGAGTGAAGTAAGTCAATTGGAGAAGGACAAACAGTGTATGTCCTCATTCATTTGAGGAATATAAATAATAGTGAAAGGGGATATAAAGGAAGGGAGAAGAAATGTGTGGAAATATATCAGGAAGGGAGACAGAACATAAAGACTCCTAACTCTGGGAAACGAACTAGGGGTGGTGGAAGAGGAGGAGGGCGGGGGGTGGGAGTGAATGGGTGACAGGCACTGAGGGGGACACTTGACGGGATGAGCACTGGGTGTTATTCTGTATGTTGGTAAATTGAACACCAATAAAAAATTAATTTATTAAAAAAAAAAGTTTGAGAAAGTCTCAAAGAAGAAAACATTTGGAAAATGTTTTTTTCTATTTTAAAATTCTTGTTCTAATTTAATCTAGTTTTATAAATTATGAAAGTAATTCAAGTGCATGGTAAAAAATAATAACAGTGTCAATATCCATACTGTAAAGTAAAAGTTATGTGTATTTGTAAATGTGTATTAATATATGGATTCATACAAACACAGAAATATCTTTTATTTCTTTTAATTCACCTTTTATGATTTAACTATGGATCTTGGATATCCTTCTTTATCTTTCTATAGATCATAAAATTTATTTTATTATATGAGTGTACCATAATTTATGCAAACATTTCTCATAGATATTTATTTCTAGGCTTTTGCTAATATAAATACTTTATAAAATTTCTTGATTAAAAAGCATATACAAAATTACTGGTCGTTTCTTGAATACATTCATAAGTAGGTTTTGTTTTTGTTTTTAAATTGTTCATTCTTAAATAAATAAATAAATAAATAAATAAATAAATTGTTCGTTCTTCTGGAATTTACAAAAATTATTGAATAATTTTAGTAAGGCCCCAAATACAAGATCAATAAAAAATTAATTGTATAGGTGTATCTAACAACAATCAATTAAAAAATGAACTTTGAAAAGGGTACCATTTACAATAATAACAACAAAAAAAAAAACCAGAAAATATCAAGGAATCAATCTAACCAAAGTATGCACAATCTTTATATAGAAAATACTGAGAAAAATTAAAGAACACCAAAATCCTTATGAGGATATGTGATGTTCATGGATTCAAAGTTCAATATTGTAAAAATGTGCATTCTATCCAAATTTCTTTATAAATTTAATGCAATTCCAATTAAAATGCCAGTGAGTTATTTTTGTGGAAAACGACAAGTTGATCCCTAAGAAGTTCAAATGGCAATGTGAGGAGGCAAAGTGTTAATTAAAAAAAAAAGAAAGGCAACAAAACTGGGTGTTGACAAGAATGTCAACACGGACTGCTGATGGGAATGCAAATTGGAACCACCATCTTGGAAAACTGCTTGGCACTATGTCCTGACACTTCCACAGAAACGCAAACATGTATATATAGAAGCAAAATTCATCATAGCCCCAACTGGAAACCACCCACATATCTATCAGTAGTATTATGAACAAATAAATGGTGACATTCATATAATTTTTAAAAATGAACTAGTTCTGTACACAACAACATAAAGAATCTCACAAACGTAATATTGAGTGAAAGATGACAAACACAAAAGGGTATTGCCCAATTTCATTCTTATTTAACTGAAGGAAAGGTTTTTTTTTTTTGTGACGTCATTTGTGATGACAGAAGTACTAGTAGTAGTGCATTGGGGTGTGGAAGTATAAGTGGGAAGGAGAACGAGAGTAATTCTGGGGTGCTGGTGGTATTTTCTTACATAATCTGAAATTGTAAACATATGATTTATAAGCGAGTAAACATTAAAAACATTGCATTTTTTTAACATGCAAAAATAATCAGGAAGATTCAGAAGAAGGTAGACTATGGGAACAATCTAAATCTATGGAATATTACAAATGTATTATGGATCTACATCATTTACGAAAAGTGTGATATTGGTAAAGGAATGGGTAACAATAGAAACAAAGAGCCGGTCCAGAAATGGACCTAAATGGAAAATGGAACTTCTGTGCAATGTGTATATAAACAGTTACTTGTAATTTTGGTCAGTACTAGATTTCAATGAACTGAGTTACTACATCAGGTTAAAATCCCGAGTTTTCCAAAGGAAGCAAATCTCTAAACAAATATTTAATACCAAGGGTCTCCATGTAGACATATAAGACAAATTCCCATCACATCTCAACAACCAACAGAAAAAGAAAAAAAAAAACTTTCTTTTCCATTTAATGTAAGGAATAGATTGAAATTGGGGGGTGGAAGTAGGGGCAGGGAGTGAGCAAGGGTAACTGACTTTGCTGCTATATGAGAAAAGTCAAGAAGTTGACCACCCACTCTTTTTTTTTTTTTTATAACCCATATTGAGTCAGAGAGATGTTTTGCTTTGTTTTGTTAAACTGGTACAGGACTGTGAAGGAATATATATCATTGTAAGCAATAGAAACCTCACCTTGAGCGAAAAAGTGATTTCTTTTTAATTCAATAGTCCAAGGTAGATTTTGCTTCGGGTGAAGCTGAATACAGATTAAGCAGTGTGGTCAGGACACAGCTTCACTTTCAGACAGCTATTTCCCCTGTGATCACAAGACGGCTAGCAGCAGCTCCCTAGCCTGCATCCTACTGTCTCACACTGAAAATCTGGGGGTCTTTGTCCCAGCATTTCCTGCCAGGTCTCATTTGTATTTCTTTGGCTCTGAATGCACCACACCCATTTCTGAACCAAACATGTTGGCTAAAGAAATGCATTGATTTGAGTAGTTTAGTCCTAAATCATATATTCCATGGCTGAGCTACAGAGGTTTCAAATGTGAACTGAGAGTGAGGAAGAAGGTGGACCCCAGAGGGAAATTAGGGTGTGACCACCAAGAAAAGGCTAAATGGATCCTAGATGGCAAAAGGTCCCCTCTACTGTACTTGGGATGGGGACAGGAGAAGAGGCTCTGTGAATTTAATCTGGCATGTGTTTATTTATGTTCAAAACTGTTTAGCTGCAATGGACTGAATGTTTGTGCCCCTCCCATGACCAAATTCATGTTGAAGTCCTAACCAACAATGTGATGGTGTGGAGAGGTGGGGCTTTGGGGAGCTGATTAGATCATGAGAGTGGAGCCTTCATGAACGGGCTTAGTGCCCTTAATAAGAAGAGACAGGAGAGGATATGAGGATACAGCAAGCAGGCTGCTGATTGCAAACCAGGAAGAGGGATCTTACCAAAACCTAATGGATTGATTGACACTTTGATCTTGGACTTCCCAGCTTCCAGACTGTGAGAAATAAATCTCTTTTGCTTTAGCCAGCCAGTCTATATAGTATTTTGTTATGGCATGCTGAGCAGATTAAGGCAGTAGCCAAATCTCACTTTTTGAAAAAGTAAAGATTTGATGGGGTAGCAAAGTGTTCCCCATCCCCTATATTTTCTCCCATGTTTTCAAGTTTTCTGTGGTTATTTGGGTGACAGTGTTAAGATGAGCTGGTCTAGAATGTGAAACAAGTCCTCAGGATAATTGATGATTGCTGCCACTGCAGAAAGACCATCTTGTACCACAGGAGCTGTGTCTTTTTTAATCCTTTATTTCTATTACTGCCTCTAAATAATGTTTCTGACAGGATTCTGCTTTTCTTTCTGTCAACTGTCGGTAAGCAGGTATTGGGCATTATTTGTGAGGCTGTAAATACATTACATGAAAAAATAATGAGTCCTTAAAAAGTCAAGAGAAATGCCTCCAGAGACGTTTACCTAACACGGTGATTTATGTAGGTCTGAGAATGAAGTTTCAGAAACTTCCAAATGAAAATTCTGGAACATAAACTAAAGTCTCTTCCAAATGAGTGTTTGATGTAGCCCCTGGACACATTTCCCTTCTACTTCTAATCTGGAAGTTAGAGAACGTTTTTCATGTTCAACTTAAATTGTTTAGTTAATGATCTAAGAATAACTCTTGGGAGCATCCCCCTGCATAGCATGTTATTACTCCATTCCTCTGACTGAATTTGATGTATCTATTGTGTTCTCATTGCATAAACTGATCTCTGGGATTAATCATTTTCTTTTTACCAGCAAGAAATTGTAGACATTTAATGGATATACCTACATCAGTCAATTTAATGAGTCTCATTGTCTGGAGTTTGAAATATACTGATCATTCTAATGTTGAAATATAATTGACATTCATTCTTATTCCAAGTTTCCAAGTTTTCTAAGTTTGTCCCTCCTGCTTGCCTGAGAAAGGTAATTTAGCTAATTTTTTTTTTTTATTTTAAGTTTTTAGGGCCTAGGAACTCAAGGGCATCTACTGAGTAATGCTAGAAGATGCTAAACAATCCTGGCATCCTCTCCTATGGTATACCTTAAGCAATCACATAGATTTCTATAACAAGGAATATTCTATCATCCAAGTAGGAATTGTTCTGTGGAGGATCATGCTGGCTAATATGCCCAGGTGTATCTCTAGCAGCCTGACAGCTGGAAAGGAAGATGGCTGCTACATCTTGGAGCACTGGGTCACTGGGTGGAGAGCCAGGGTTGTGTCGGAGAGCCTGACAGGGTAGTCAGCTGAGCACAAGGCCAAAGGGTGGCCTTCCCAGATAAAAGAGGACCATCCATTTACCAGAACAGTTACAAGATATTAGTTGGATTCCAACCTGAATAATCATTAATGGTTTTTGGTTTCTGTTTCGTTTTCAGTTGTTTGAATTTATGAACTTCTTGGCCGAGAATGTCATCTTCTGTTACATGGGCCTGGCACTGTTCACGTTCCAGAATCATATCTTTAATGCTCTTTTCATACTCGGAGCCTTTGTATCCTTTGAAATACAGAACATGGAGTGATGAGGGAAAAGAGTAAACTACTTACTTTTACTGATTATTCTGTGAAATTGTTAAAGTAATTTCCTCAAGTTTATTGCAAGGCTCAAATTCATGGCAGATATGTAATTTCTAGTAGGAGGGAAAAGATCCTGAGAAACTGGGACCTTTATTAAATGCTTCTGTCTCAAGATAAGAAATTTGGAACATACTGAAAGAAATGAAGGGAGAAAACTGAAGGAGAATAGAATACTCAAAAAACGAATGTTCAAAATATATTTATTTCCTAAATATTCAAAGTATGTTTCCAAATTATGAATCATTTACATAAAAATATCAGTCCGTTCTTTACAGAGAAATATACTTAAACTGCATTAGAGTGTATCAGAATATAGCCAGGATTATTAAGCTTTAGAAATATTTTCATCACAAGATGGTAAAATCTCTTTTCCAGTGAGGACTTTGAAAATAAGATACACAGAGTGAAGATCAGATGAAATTAGCATTATAGATGTGATTTTAATGTCTTATGTAAGTGTAAATGTGAGTTTATTTTAATAAGGTCGCCCTTTCCTGTAAGTAAAATAACATAAAATCTAGACTTCCCGTTTAATACAGAGGACTTTTGCAGCTCTAGGCCCCAGTAGGAATGGATGTCTATTTGAAAGGATACTGAGTTGCTAGGGATGTCCCCAAGGGCAATCAACAACTGTTGTCCTTTGGAAATGGGCAAATGCCCCTCAGATCACAGGCATGTGATCCTGACAGCCAAAACAGCTGACCCTTTTCTGTAAGCCCTGCTCTAGCCAAGCACCACCATTTGCCTTCTGTCCTCTTTTCACTAAACATTCAGCTGGACACTCCAATTTCACCCAAAGACCTCTACATCTTAGAGGGAAGTTCCCTCTTCCCACATAACTCCACCCCCTTTGAGGACAACCTAGAACCTACAGACTCTCAGGGAAGGAGTCCTGGGTGACAGAAGAGGAGAGAGAACTACCACCAGTATTTTTGTAGATTTTAACCCGTAAAGCTTGGACTTTAGCAAAATGCTTCCTAGAGAAGCAATTGTATTATACATTTAGACAGGCAATTCCTGTCAAAATTAAATCCACTAAGAAAAAAAAAAAAAGTAAGTGAAGTTTGCTAGATACAGGGAGTAGAAACTGATGGAAAGTAAGATGGCAATCATGAGCAGAAGTACATTTATCCTTTCTAAAGTGCTGCTTGAGAAGATAATGCACCAACCCCTGAATGGTCTCTGCCTCAAATTTTACAGCAGAGTTGAGCAAAGAGTCAGTCATCAGTAACATAAATGTGATGAGAAAATTTACAGTGATTGAAATGGTTTGGGGTTAACAATTCTAAACCAAGTAGATATTGAAAGAAAAGCAGAGTTCTCTATTATTTTTGGAAAGGAATTGACATTTAAAGATGAATTTTGGAAGCAAGATGGACATACACATATTGACATATTTATCCCTGTTTTCTGGGTCATAAAATAGAGAAGCTTAAGAACATAACAGTTAAAGCTCAAGGACTCACAGCCTCATTGCAACAACATTTTCCTCAATGTTTCCCTGTGCTTATCTGTAGCTCGCAATTTTTGTTGCCAGAGCCTGCAACATATATCCCCTCTCCTTCCTCCTGAATCTGGGCCGGAAACAGAAGATCCCCTGGAATTTTCAGCACATGATGATGTTTTCAGGTATGTGAACTATGTTATGTGCTAGAGTTCCTCTTGTCTCACACTTTTCCTGAGGGTGCACATGGAAAGCCCCCTCAGGAGATGTAGAGACCTCTTGGTATTACCACCCATTGTATCTACTAGTCTTCACCCCATCATACCTAGTGCCATGCCGATACTCTATAAGTTCTAAGCAACCGTGGGATTTCTCTTTCCAAGAGGAAAATTAAACAAAAGGGAATTTTGTTGGAAAATACAGTATCTGCTAGAAACTGGCCTTTGAATAGGTATTTGACTTTCCCCTGACCTATTCCAGATCAATTTTTATATCAGGGAATTTGCACAGTCATTTCACAAGTTGTGTACTTGAAGGTAAATAGTATGCAAGTGGTGCCATCTTTGCCCAATGTTAAGACTTCTTCCTAGCATCCCTGCTCCTTCCCTATGCAAAGCTCCAGGAACTTTCCATAGTTAATATAGAAGTGAGTTGTATGTAAGTGTTCTCAGTTATTAGTTGAGAAAACAAGTATTAATTGCACATTCCCCTAGTGTGCCAAGCACAGTTCTAAACACTGGTGGATATAACTGACAAGGTCTCTGCTCTCAAGAAGCTTATGTTCTAATTGTTTAAATCATACCTGAAGGTTCCTTCTTCCAAAAGAAAATAAACCAAATGAATTTTCTGGCCCTGAACTACTCTGGGAATCGTGACTACTTTCTGTTCAATCAATTTTCCTACCATCAGTCTTCCTTATTCAGAGACATTTTCCCTTACATGCGTTCTATGTAGGAGTATGCTTACATTACACTCAGGGGCAGTTCATGGGAATATATGTGAGAGTACGACAAATACTCTCAGAATGGAGTAAACAAAATTTGGGGTATACAGGGAGATATGGAAAAACTGAGGAAACTATCACTTATTGAATATCTACTATTTGCCACTCACTGTAGATCAATTCTATGAAGCAGATATTAAACCATTTTTTAGATGGAGAAACTCAGGCTTAGGATCTCAAAGAGATTATATAACTTGGCCAAGGACAAAAGCATTCCTGAACCCAGGTTTGTTTGTAAGATTCCACTTCGAACCCACCCAAGTGTCTCAAAATCCATATTTTCAGCAGAAGTACTAGGATTAAAAGGCTTGTCTCACCTTCCATTCCAGTTTAACCTGTTCTACACAGTAAAAGGTTGGTAGTTCCCAGGTTGAGAATGAGCTATTTAATCAAGGATGAAAAAATGGAGATCCAGAGTTCAAAATTGCCCTTCTGTAGTCTTCTAACAGTGCTTCCCTCCATTTCCAGATAAGCTAGAATGAGAGAGTCATAAAGAGGATAAGTTGAACTGGAAGGTGATCTTTGACTTAGAACAGCAATGAACTTTGGAAATGAGTTGACTTCTATTATGAAAACAAAAGACAAGTTTGATCACTCATAAATAGGAAGTCAGCACTGGGTTGCACTTTAGCAACTCATTTCTAGGAGCTGGAAAGTACTTTCCTTCCTTCCCATCAAAACATCAATAGTTTTACTCTGGAGAATAAATATCTGGCTTATTTTTAAAATCTTAAGTATTATATTTTAAACAGTGCTTTATTTTACAAAGATCACTTTGAGAAAGGTGTGAGGTTTTGAATAGCCATGTTGGAATGTGAAGTGTCTGCCCAAAAGGCCAGCTGGCCTGATGGTTTTTCTGGGGTCTGGCATCTTCTATGTTTGCTTAGCTGTTGAATTAGAGCTGTGCTAAAAACTGAGGCCAGCAATACGGTACGTATGGCCAAAGGATGTGAGAAGGCCCAGAATTTGATGATATCTTTATGATATTCTGAAGGAGGGATTCAGCCTTTGAACCAAATGTAGCCCACACCAACTTTGTAAATAAAGTTGAAACACAGCTACACCCTTTCGTTTACATTCGTCTTATCTGTTTTTGCATTACAAAGGCAGAGTTGAGTTGTTTCAGTAGAAAACACATGGCCCAAAAAAACTGAAGTATTTACTATCTGGCCTTTGTTCTAAAGCATCTTCATTCTCTAGAAGGAAAATAATAACCTCATCACATTAAGGGAGTTGAAACTATTAGTTTAATTCAGGAGATCCCAATCAGTTAATTCCCATCATCAAAAGACCATCATGCCAAATTTTCAGGACATCTACTATTATACATGATTATAGTCCAGAGAATGCCCCCCATTGCCTTCCACATTGAGCGTCCACGTCATCTGCCCAGCATCAGTCACTTACTGTTAGCAGTTCAGCAGCTTGACCTCAAGGGCTGCAGTCATGCTGGGCCACAGTGGGCTTCTTTCCATAGTTTTGCCTAGATTTTTATTTTGTATGCCTTTCACATTGAAGTGAATCTGAACAAGAAAGAGATTGGGTTACTTCTTCTATTTTTAATACCATTTTAATTACAAGTTAATAATATTGTTGATATTCCGTGGTATGGTGGAAAGAACATTGGATTTTCCACTAAAAAGATATCTTCTTAGCTTTCAAACGAGGACATAGCAATGTTATGTGGTTGTATAATGGAATCATAGTTGCTCAACTCAAACTCTAACTTTTCTAAGACCTTTGATGAGCAATGTTTTGAGACTCAGATCCAGAGCAAGGTAGGACAGACATTATTAGTCTCTTTCTATAGATTGAAAAGAGAGAGGGAGCCAGAATGAGGGAGATGTGGAGAGTATGGGTATCTTACTCACAATCTTACAACCAATGAGAGATGAAAATGAGACTTGAACTCTAGCCTCTAGACTTTGAATTTAGAGCATCTTACCCACATAACACTACTTCGGATTTACCCTCAAGGTCATGAGAATAAAAGTTGAATCAAACCTGGCCCTTCCTAATATAGGCCAACCCCAACATATCTAACATATCTCTCACACAAACCTGATCCTCATCCATTTCACAACAAATCAAACAAGTGGATGACACCCCTCCCACGTCAGTTCAAGTTCTACACTGCACCCATTGACCTCCATCAGTGTGTAGGAAGCATCAGGTGAGTTCACCATGGGCAGTGCAGTATTTTTCTTCAAAAGAGAATGCTCCAAACTCAGTTTTGATATCTGCATGAATTTTGTCATGTTCTACTTCACTCAGGATCTAACATTTTAAATGTATTTGCCAGGAAATAAGAATTTAAATGGTCAACTTAAGGTAACATAAGCCAGAGAGGAGGTAAAGAAGCAGATCATATAACATACTGTCTAGCATTTTCTGGGTGTATGATAGCAACACCTGTGGAAACCAGAAGAGAAAGCCAGTCCCTTTAAAGAATATTTGCCTTTGGGCACCTGGATGGCTCAGTCAGTTAAGCATCTTATTCTTAATTTTAACTCATGTTTTGATTCAGGGTTGTGGGTTCAAGACCCACGTTGGGATCCACGCTGCACATGGAGCCTACTTAAAAAAATTTTTTTTAAGATTTTATTTATTTATTCATGTGAGACACAGAGAGAGAGAGGGAAAGAGAGAGAGAGAGAGAGATTGAGAGAGAGAGAGGTAGAGACAGGCAGAGGGAGAAGCAGGCTCCATGCAGGGAGCCTGATGTGGGATTCGATCCCAGGTCTCCAGGATCAGGCCCTGGGCTGAAGGCAGGCGCTAAACCACTGAGCCACCCGGGCTGCCCCCCCAAAAATTTTTTTAAAGAATATTTGTTTTAGACTATAGCCTAGTGTTCTTCACTATGCCTAGAGTAGTTTTGGTTATCCAATGGACTTTCTTTACATAGCTCAAAACATTTTTCAGAGTCTTTTAGAGATGGTAAACAATGACCCTTTATCTAAAATGGGAGTATGTAGCTAGTCGGAGCCAACAGTACATTAAAAGGATTATTCACCATAACTAAGTGGGATTTATTCCTGGGCTACAGGGGTGCTTCAGCATCCACAAATCAATCAACGTGATACACCATATTAATAAAAGAAAGGATAAGAACCCTATGCTCTCTCAAATGATGTGGAAAAGGCATTTGACAGAATGCAGCATCTTTTCTTGAAAAAAACCCTCCACAATATAGGGATAAAGGGAACATACCTCAATATTATAAAAGCCATATATGAAAGACCACAGCAAATATCATCCTCAATGGGGAAAAAACTGAGAGCTTTTCCTCTAAGGTCAGGAACACAGGAGTGTTCGCTCTTACCACTGTTGTTCAACATAGTACTAGAAGACCTAGCTTCAGCAATCAGACAATAAAAAGAAGTAAAAGGCATCCAAATCACCAAAGAACAAATCAAACTTTCACTCTTCGCAGTTGACAGATACTGTATGTAGAAAACCCAAAAGACTCCACCAAAAAATTGCTAGAACTGATAGAGGAATTCAGCAAAGTCACAAGATATAAAATCAATGCACAGAAGTCTGTTGCATTTCTACACACTGAAGCAACAGAAAGAGAAATCAAGGAATCCTGTTTCTAATTGAACCAAAAACCATAAGATACCTAGGAATAAACCTAATGAAAGAGGTAAAAGATCTGTACTCAGAAAACTATAGAATGCTTATGAAAGAAATTGAGGAAGACACAAAGAAATAGAAAAATATTTCATGCTCATAGATTGGAAGAACAAATATTGTTAAAGTATCTATGCTATCCAAAGCAATCTACACATTGAATGCAATCCCAACCAAAATACCACCAACATTTTTCACAGAGCTGAAACAAACAATTCTAAAATTTGTATGGAACCACAAAAGACCTCAAATACCCAAAGCAATGTAGAAAAAGAAAACCAAAGCTGGAGGCATCACAGTTTCGGACTTCAAGCTATATTACAAAGCTGTAGTCATCAAGACAGCATGGTATTGGCACAAAAACAGACACATAGGTCAATGGAACAGAATAGAAAACTCAGCAATGGACCCACAATTATATGGTCAACTAAGCTTTAACAAAGCAGGAAAGAATATCCCCTGGAAAAAAGAGTCTCTTCAACAAATAGTAATGGGAAAATTGAACAGCCACATGCAGAAGAATGAAACTGGACCACTTTCTTATACTATACCCAAAAACAAATTCAAAATGGTTGGAAGACCTAAATATTAGACAGGGATCTATCAAAATCCTAGAGGAGAACACAGGCAGCAACCTCTTTGACATCAGCTATAGCATCTTCTTACTAGACATGTCTCTGGAGTCAAGGGAAACAAAAGCAAAAATGAACTATTAGGGTTTCATCAGGATAAAAAGCTTTCACACAGCAAGGAAATAATCAACAAAACTAAAAGGCAACCTATGACATGGGAGAAGATATTGGCAAATGTCAGATAAGGGTTAGTATCCAAAATCTATAAAGAACTTCTCAAACACCCGAAGAACAAATAATCCAGTCAAGAAACAGGCAGAAGACAATAAGACAACACTTCTCCAAAGAAGACATACAAATGGCCAACAGACACATGAAAAAATGCTCAACATCACTTGGCATCAGGGAAATACAAATCAAAATCACAGTGAGATACCACCTCACACTGGTCAGAATGGCTAAAATGAACAACTCAGGAAACAACAGGTGTTGGCAAGGATAAAGAAAGGGGATCTCTCTTACGCTGCTGGTAGGAATGCAAAGTGCTGCAGCCACTCTGGAAAACAGTATGGAGATTCCTCAAAAAGTTGAAAATAGAGCCACCCTATGACCCAGGAATTGCACTACTGGGTATTTATCCAAAGGATACAAAAACAGTGATTCAAAGGGGCACACGCACCCCAATGTTTAGAACAGCAAAATCCACAATAGCCAAAATATGGGAAGAGCCCAGATGTCCATCAAGAGATGAATGGATAAAGAAGAAGTGGCATATATACATGTATACACACAAACACACACACAACAGAATATTACTCAGCCATCAAAAGAATGAAATCTCATCATTTGCAATGACGTGGATGGAACTAGAGGGTGTTATGCTAAGTGAAATAAGTCAGTCAGAGAAAGACATATGACATATGATTTCACTCATATGTGGAATTTAAGAAGAATAGTGGATGAGCATAGGGGAAGGGAAGGAAAAATAAAATAAGGTAAAAACAGAGAGAGGCAAACCATAAGAGACTCTTAACTATAATAAACAGAGGGTTGCCAGAAGGGAGGTCGGGCAGGGTGGGGTGGGGGTGGGGGGACAGGGTAATTGGGTGATGGGCATTAAGGAGGGCACTTGATGTAATGAGCACGGGGTGTCACACACAACTGATGAATCACTAGATTCTACCCCTGGAACTAATAATACACTATGTGTTAACTCAGTTGAATTTAAATTAAAAATTTAAAAATAAGATAAAATAAAATAAAATGGGAGTACGAGCTTACCTACACATTTACTCACTCACAGTCCTCCAGCTAGTCATTCAGTGGACATTCACTGACTCGCTCTTTGGGTAGGTGTTTACGTGAACAGAGATAAAGATATTGGCTCCGCCCTTAAGAAGCTCGCAGCCTAGAGAGAGCTTGGTTTTGTGTGGCGTAAAGTTGGTTCCCTGAGACAGTGTACCTCACGTGGTTCAAAGTCCAGTCAAATAAGAACTAGATCTTTCTGTCTCAGTCAATTGCATCTACCATTTAATAAATGGTAGATCTTTTTTCCATCATCTTTACCCTCACCTCCTGCATACCCTTATGGCACTGCAGGAGAACAGCTGGCGATGCTGTTCCCCAAACTGAAGTGGGTTCACTTGTGAGGCTATCAAAGCTTTAGCCTCAGTCTTCCCCATTCACACAGGCCCCTTCCAAGATCCCTGGAGGGGCCCTAGATGTGTGTTCTGATGGTGTGTCAAGTTGGTAAAAGGTATTCTTTGTATTATTTTTCCTAAAGAGGGTGCCCAAGATAGAGAAATTTCACCTCAAGGTGAAAGTTTACAAAGTGATCCATCCAGCTGTTTATCACTCATCTTCTGGCAGTGAGTGGGGCCTGCAATGAGCATTGAAATTAGGGCTTAGAGCTGAGTAGATAAAGTTTTTGAGTAAAGCTCACATTGTTTACGGATGACCCCACTACCACTGCTGCCACCTGCTTCCCCGGCCTCCACCTTTTGCCACTAGAGTCAATTAAACTGAGTGAAGCAATGTCAGAACCCAGATTGAGTTTCTCACCTAGCACAGACCTTACCCAATTTATTTTGTACAGACTAGTAATCTACACACACAAAGCCTTGGAACCTGCAAATGAGGAATGGTCTCAAGGTCAATAGTGGTCCTCTGCCTTGGAAGGCTTTCAATAATGCAAATTCTCTTTTTGGTAGCTAGGTTGCAGTTTCGAGTCAATTGGGGGAAGTTTCCCCTGAGACATTTTTAAGACCTTCTTTAAATTCAAGGCCAGGAGTTCGGAACTGCCTTGGTGTATCGTGTGACACCAGCACAAAGGGCTTAAGAGGAACACTAAGCTCCCCCTGAAACTGTTCCTGTTGCCCTCGAGCACAGCCCCAGTTAATGCCAGGAGTGAGCTGCCCCGCCCCAGCTCTCAGTTCCCCTGAAACCAAAGAGGCAGAGTTCTGTGGTTTAAATTAAAGGAGGAGATGTGCTCCGCACAAATTAGCCTTCCTCTTGATGTGGTGCATATTACAAAGATCAGGCCTCTTGTTTTAATTCAAATCCATGTGCTGCAATTTTTATTTAATTTAAAACTAAATAAGAGCCGAGAGTTGCTGGAAGGAGGGGAAATGCCAAGCCCAATTGAGCCCTGGCAGCCTTCCTGAAACCACTGTGACTTGGAGACTGTGTCCTGCTGGGCTGCAGAGCCTCCATGCAGAGCTGCTAGGCTGATCTGAACAGGAAGGAGCCCTGGTAGCGCTTGGACAGGTTGAAGGAGCCTGACGACATGTCAGAGAATATGCTTCTCCAATTTGTCCATTTCTGCTGTGTTTGGAAGAGACATTGAAACCCTGATGTGTACGATTGCAGAAACTAAGAAGAGTTTTAACCAGGAAAGTGTGGCCACTGTGTACAGATAGACTATAAAACCTCATCCATGAGCTCATGGCCATGAAGACAACAGCACCAGTGTCTCCAGGCTTTGCCCCTAACGTTATTGTTGCTCATTCGAGTGTCCACCAGTGCTCATTAGCATTCGAAGAGCTGCCGGCATCGAAGGATTAAGAGAAAGTCATAGAAGAAAAACTTAAATTAAGAAAAATGTCCCATTAGCATTCATTTTTCCCCGTCAGGGGTGAAGTGACTGCCTCTATGATTCAAGTGTTGGGGAACGCTGTGTCTACGGCTCACAGAACAGTGGTCTTCGATGGAAGGACTGCTTAAGAACCACTGTCCAGGAGTAGGAGACCACCTTTCTCCATGTCTTTTTGGTGAGCCACCAGTCATGCTGTGGTCAGGGCCAATTGGAGGCTGACTCAAAAATGGCCTGACCCAGCAGACTTATCAAGTGCAGCCAGGAAGAAAACAAGAGGAATTCATGGAAGCGAAGAGCAAAAGTCATTGTTTCAGCAATGCTTAGGAATCTGTGTCTGTCACTCCCCAAGCTACTGAACTCCAGCAAGCGACCAGGACTGCCCCCCAACAATTACCAGCCATCACGTGAAGGGACACTTCCCTGCTTTCTTGATCTTTAATAACTGAAAATGTGCTCCTGGAACCAGCCACTTTCACTGGTTCGCTTGAAAGCTTCTTAGAAACACTGAATCCAAACCTGCCTTTTAATAAGATCTCCGGGTAGTTCCTGTGCATGTGAAAGTCCGAGAAACATAATCACAATTCATGGTTTTTTGTTCTGAACCTCTTTCTTCGGTCTGTTCCTCCTACCTTCTTCTGTTTCGCCTTCCTGGATACTGGTCTTGCTCTTGTTCTGCCGTATGCCAACTGATGAGCATAACAATGTTACCCAGTTATTGAATTTCTTCCATTTCTTGAGCTTGCTGAAGTCCTTCCCTCTATTCACTCAGGCTCTCCCTCTGCTCAAAACCCTTGCCACACCCACCCACCTTCAACTCTTTTATTCAACTAATTCCTTTTTCTCTTCACATCTCTGCTTAGACATCACTTCCTGTAGGAAGCCTTGGTAACTCAGGTCTGGGTTGGTCCCTCTCATCTGTTTCCATAGTACACAGTACTTCTCTTCTAGTACCCATCACATTCTCCTGTGAATTTTGGCTTTCCTGCCTGCATTCCCTTCTACACTAGGCCCTTTGTGATCTCAAGGGCTGATCTGTTTGGCTTATTCTGTACCTCAGCACTCTGCACATTAGGTGAAACTGAGTAATCCTCCATAAGCAATCGGTGGATGAATAAGCAAATGAATGAACCTACAACATTTTCTACCCAACTAAAATTGTACATCCCCCTAAAATGACAACTCAAGGACTTTCCATTCCTGTTCTGTCAGCCCTGGGAACATCTAATCCCAGAACTGGTCCTCTAGGCACCTCTCAGACCAAGTTTACCTGGTTCCACAGCAATAATTTTAAAGAAGGAGATCAACAAAATAAACCTTTCATGTTTTAAATGAAAGAAAATATTTTTCACCTACTCACTAGGCTAAAAACCCTTCCCTGAGTGTTGATAACAGTAAACATTGTTAATACTTCAAAAAAGAACCATTTGGATCTGAGAATATTTCTTAGATCTCTGCTTGCTTTGTGTTGGAGGGATGTGTTTTTCAATTAAAAACCCAAGATCTTATTAAAAACCCTGGGACTTTTATGTGGGTCAGATGATTTGAATCAAGATCAGGCTAACTCTAACTTCAGCTTGGGAAAAGACTTCTTTCAATGTATATACAAAGATTATTTGAGAGTCTGAGCCCCTTAAGCAACAGGCTTTTTTCTACCTTTCCTCTTCCCTTCTTTATAATTCCTGAAAGAGACAGTCTGGATGATGCCATCATACAATCAAGCATTCCTACCCCTTTGCAGCTCCCTCACCCAGAGTCCAATGTTCCCTCATCCTCCCATACTATACACCCTTCTTGCCCTGGGCACATTTTGCGAAATTAATTAGGCCACTAAATAGCTAATGCAGCAGAGCCACAGAATGTTTTCTTCATTAGAGATGAATTTCCACTGAGTCCTCATCTCTCACTGTTGTCTGGGGTAGGCATTGTGAGCAAAGTGAACAACTGGAGTAGATCTTCGGAGATCTTCAAATGCAAAAGAGTTAACCACTTCTGCATGAAATGTATCAAGCTATCACAGAATAAATCACCTTAAATAATGAAAAAACATGCACACCATTGTTGTGACAAAGTAGACCGGGAGAGTAGGCCCATATGAATTGCAGATCCCATTAAGTCCTCATAGTTTCAAATGCAGAGAAAAGTTTATATGGTTATGATAAATTCAGAATATCTGAGAACTAGCTTAGACTTGTGGCCAAGCCCATAGAGTTGTTTTCTCTTATCATTAGGTCAAAACATTATCATTCTTCACTTTGCTCCAAAACAGATTTACAATAAAAATTACTAGTTCTTGCATTTTTAAGCAACAAATTAGATTCTGCTATTTGGCACACCATAATATTTTCTAAATATAAGCTACTGTTTTGGTGAAGTGCAATAAGTTCAGGCTTTCAAGCAGGCTCGACTACATGGAGCTATTTGATTAACTCTCCCTGAATCTCAGCTCCCTTGACTGTAAAATGGGGATAATCATGCTTACTTTAGACAGTCAGTATTGAAAACCAAACTAGAAAATATATAAAATGACTGGCACTGGACTACCACTTAAGAAACACTCAAAGGATGGGAATTTCTATCACTTTCTTTAACCATCACAGATGAGACAGCGCATTAGTGCTTCACAGAGACATGATTCATATAAACTCACAACTGCTCTCCGGAAAACCTCCTATCAGAGACGGAGGTTTTCATTCCAAAAAAGGTTTGACTATCAAATCACTGCCAAGGACACTGTCTGAGGCCAGTGCGAAGTGTTAGTGACATGCCCTTGAAAAACAAGACCCAAGGCCCCAATTTCCCTTCATTTGAGGACAGTCATTGACATTCTACTCTTCATTCTAGCAGTGACTCACTCCTGGCACTAAACACATAAATCAAAATGTTATAACTCAAAGTACCAGTTTTTATAAGAAGAATATATTGGAGCCCCCTGGAACAAATTGACCCATGCAAAATGTCACAATCAACTTAGACATTTATTGAGTGCGAGAAAGTGGCAAGATCTTGTAGATAACCCAATCATCCTATCTAATGAGATAGTGAAGCCAACAAGAGCATGCCAGCCGCTGAAAGACACTGAGTAATGAAAGGAGACAATCTAGAATGCTTGTCACCTCTCCCTGTTTCAAGGATAAGGTCGTAGGATACAGGAAAAGAAATAATTTTATCATTTAATTCAGGAACTTTCTGTATACATTTCAGTTTTTCAGTATGTCCAGAATGTCAGAGATATCACAAATATCTGATTGGTAATTTTAACCAAATTAACTTGTCCATTGAGGCAAATGGACTACATTAATTTTCCCCATTTTCTGCCTGAATTTTCTTACTGCTTGCTTGTTTTGGCGTTATATAGACATAGCCTTAGAAAACTATCAACACACATAAACAGAGTTCAAAAAAATAAGTCTGTCTATGCCAGACACCAATCTCTCTAATTCTGCCCTCGGGTTCTATGGATAGAGTTCAAAAGAAGTCAATAAGATTGACTCAAGTAAGTTATATGTGCAAATGAGCAAGAAGCAGTTACTTTTTTAAATGCCTGTACTAAATTTCTACACAGCCATTAAGTGATTTAGGAATTTTCAGCATTAGTTTTATGTATTGGAGAGGTTCAAATGCTGTTCAGGTCCTTCATAGATAGACCAAACTTCTAGGAATAGGGCTGGGTGTCATCCCCACTGCCCTGCCTCCCCCTGGTTTTGCCTGGAAGCTCTTTCTTCCTAAAGCACTGGAAACTATTTTAGAGACCCATAGTTCCACATAAGAAGTAGACACCAGGTGGGCCACTGGGGTCGATGAAGGATCTCAAGATGGCTGGGCGAAAACTTGTTCCAAAAACCATTGACTGGGTAGCTTTTGGGGAGATCATACCCCGAAACCAGAAAGCCATTGCCAGCTCCCTGAAATCCTGGAATGAGATGCTTACCTCCAGGTTGGCTACTCTTCCTGAGAAACCACCTGCTATCGACTGGGTTTACTACAAGGCCAATGTGGCAAAGGCTGGCTTGGTAGATGACTTTGAGAAGTTTAATGCCCTGAAGGTTCCTGTGCCAGAAGATAAATACACTGTCCAGGTGGATGCTGAGGAAAAAGAAGATGTGAAAAGCTGTGCTGAGTTTTTGTCCCTCTCTAAAGGCCAGAATTGAAGAATATGAAAAAGAGCTGGAGAAGATGAAGAACATAATTCCATTTGATCAGATGACCATTGAGGACCTGAATGAAGTCTTCCCAGAAACCAAATTAGACAAAAAGAAGTATCCCTATTGGCCTGACAAGCCAATCGAAAATTTATAAACTTGAGTTGAGGAGAAGCCCTGGCCCTTATATTGTAAACGTTGGACATTAAAAATAATGATATGGTAAAAAAAAAAAAAAAAAAAGAAGAAGTAGACACCAGGATAGGTGCCCTGCCTATGAATGACAGCCTTGCCCTCCCTTTACAAGACCCTCATCCCACTCACCACCCACTTTCCTTAGAGCCTGAAGAGTGTCACTGGACTTTCTGGAGCTGTTCTTCAAATTCTGCAAGTAAACATGGGAGCATGCATGTTAACAGGTATTGTTAAATGCATGCCCTCTAGGACGATTGTGTGCCATCCTTTCTCAACAGATTTCTTCCTTCTGATTGTTTTCAATTGTTTTTTTCCTGGCAGGAAGCTAATTTTGGCTGCATGGGAAATGGGAATTCTGACTGGAGAGTCTAGAACAGGTCATTTTAGATTAGACTGATGCTGAGAACAGGGAGAAAGAGAGAAGGGGGGAGAGAGAGTGAGAGATAGTGCAGGAAGAGTAGGGAGCAAAAGGCAAAATAACTATTTCAAAATGTTGCCTCAGATTGATCTCTGCCTAGGAAAGGGGAAGAAGATTTTCTTCTTTGCATTTTTCCTTAAAACTCAAATTTAAGATAACCATGATGTTTTTTTTAAATCTTTGTTATGAGTTAAATATTCAGTAGAGGGAATGAAACAGATTGAATAACCAGCCATAGAATTTACCATGTAACCTTGGCCACTCCATCCCTTCCAGCCTCTATTTTCTCTCCTATTAGAGAAGTATTCTGTGATTCTATAGGGACTTGTAGTGGGGAGAGGGTGGGGTAGGTAGATGTAGAGAGCTTTAGGATTAAGCTAAGCTGCTGAAACACAGATGCTCCCAAAATTCAGTGGTTGAACCACAACAAGTAAATCCTCTCTGGCTCGTATTAACAAGGAATCAGGGGAAAAGATGCTTCTCCTCTAGATACGTGATTCAGATTTCACCTGGGTCTTTCCATATTATGATATCATAAGTCCCTAAGTCAAGGGTTCTAAATGTGTGATCCCTGGACCAGCTCCACCTGGGAACCTATTTAAAAATGCAGATTCTTGAGCTCCACCACAGATCTACTGAATTAGACACTCTGGGGATGAAGCTCAGCAATCTGAGGTTGAACAAGTCCTCCAATTGATTCTGATGCAGCTAAAGTATGGGAACCACTGCTCATTGAGATTTATAACCAGCCAGCGTAAGGGGAAGGAGAGCCTGGGATAGGAACAGCTGCTTCTTAAAAGCCTTGGCCCAGGAATGGCATCTATCACTTCTGCTTTCATTTCACTAGTAAGAAGTAGCCATCAGGCTATACTTAGCTGCAAGAGATGCTAAGAAATGTAGTCTATGCAGTTACAGGAGCATTCCATGGATGATAAGAATAGATGACAGATAGCCATCTTTGCCAACATAGCCCTCCATAAGAGGAACATTATCACCATTTATAATATCGCTTCTATGGGAAAAAGCAATCCAGCATCGACACTAGGGTTTCTCAACCCCAGAAACTATTGACATTTGGGGCAAGTTCATTCTTTTTTGGAGGGGCTGTCTTGTACATTGCAGAATGTTTAGCAGTACCCCTGATCTCTACCCACGAAATTAAGAGTAGTGTCTCCTGTCCCCTAGTTGTAGACAAACACAAATGTCTCCAGACATTGCCAAATATTCCCTGAGGAGATAAAATCACCCAATTTGAAAACCACTGGTTTATACAGAAAACCCATGAGTTGGCTTTTGGAATGCAACCTGGCCATAAGTTGGATACTATTCATCGAATATTGACTTTCTTCTGATCTCTGTTAGCCTTTCTTTTGAAACTCTCTGTTGAAGATTTCAGCTAGTGGCAAGGATTATTCCGCAGTTTACTACCACATCCAATTTACCTACATAAAAATAAACTTCCAAAGCCAGAGGCATCTATGCATGTTGACTCAGAGCTGTGACAGAGCTAATCCTATTTACAGTACCCTTCCTGGCTGCCCAAGGCATCCAAAAAACAAACTTCATTTTATGCAAAAATATACCAAAGTCATGTTGCTTTCTTTCTCAGTGGCCTTAAGTTTAAATGATTCAAGTTCAGGAAGAGAGATGAAGGAAAGAAAGTTCTGCTTGTCTAATACAGACAGTTTCAAAAGAAAAAAAAAAACTAAATTTATTTTTGAATACAGAAGACATTTCCACTAAAACAATCTGTTGGCATCACTTCCATGTGATAAAATCATGTTGAACTGAAAATGGAACCATGTAGCAAGGTTGTACTATCCTGGAAAATGTAGTTTGAAACCAGACTGACATTTTTGCTGAAAGTAGTTACCCTTTGCAAGGTCATGGAACTTCAGCAAGGTTAAAAGCAATACATAATTCAATTGTAGATCCAAACTAGGTTTTGATTTATCAGATTATTGATGAGAGTGTGTTAAATCTTTGAAGTCAACTCCCTCACAGTACTTGAAAAGAAAGAAAGGATTGCAATTGATTATATCCCAAATGGAAAGAGAGTCAGCAAAATAACTTAAGAGACATTTCTTTTAAGGAATGGGTCAGTTTCTCAGGGACATTTCAGCATCCCTGTCCATCTACTGTCATTTTCTTTTGGATTCCAGTTGTGTTTCATATGCAAAATATGACCTTTCCGTCATCTTTTCGTTCATGTATTCATCGAATACTGGAGTGCCTACTCTCCAGGAGTAGCACTGGATATGCTCTCACTGACCTTGCTTTCTTGTGAGGGGACACAAATCTTAAAGATTAAAAAAAGTGATAATTTCTGATGTTGGTAAGTGCATAAAAGACATACAAAAAACACCTGGCTGAAAGTGGAGGGCATTTAGGTAGCATGGTCAGACCAGTCTTTCTTAGGACTGAAATAAGGAGGAACAGCCAAGGGGCAGTCTAGGAGGAGATTGGAGGTGGGAGAAGCAGCAAATACAAAGGCCTTGAGGCAAGAACAGACTTGGTTTAAAATAAACTTTATCTTCCTACACTCTCAAGCTCCAAATTCCCTTCCCGTCTTCCCACTCTCTCCAGTAAAAAGACTCTAACCTCTTCACTGAACTCCAGACTCTTAGATATAACTACCCACTCAATCTTTTCATTTGGAAAACCAATAGGCATCTTGGATTTCACATGTACACCAAACATGCTCTTTCCCCAGTTTTCCCCAGTTCTTCCAATGGCTTGGCCTTAAGCTTTTAGAGTTCTCTCTTCTCACACCCTTTATCCAACCCATCAGCAAATACTGTCAACCTTTGAGATTATTCCAGTATCTATCATGCTACCACTCTAGTCTGATTCTCTTTTACTTCTTATCCAGACTAATGCAGCAGCCTCCTCACTGACCTCCTACCTCCAGCCTGGGAATCAGTTTTTTTATAGCAGAGCCAGTGTGATGCTTTTAAGCATAGAGTAGTTCATATCACTACCCTGCCAAAAACCTTCCTTAAGTTTTCCATCTCAAAATAAAATTCAAAAGCCTTGCTGTTCAAGAGCCCAATGTAATCTGGCTCTGCTACGTCTTTGGCATTATCTCTTTCCACTCCCTGCCCCCTGCCACATTCATTCCATTCCAGCCATGCCAGCCTCTTTGCAGCTATTTGAACATACCAGACATATCCTTACCTCAGGGACTTTGCATCTACTGTTCCAGAAGGCTGGAATGCTTTTCTTCCAGATATCTACATGGTCTCTCCTCATTCTATTAGAGTCTCTGCTCAAATGCCACCTGGCCAGAGTGGTTTTCCTAACCACCCTAAACACCTCCAATATATAGTTTCCAAATAATGTGGAAGTTCTTTTAAGACAGAGACTATCTCTTATTTACTACTACCCCCTGGAGCCTGAATGAATGAATGGATGAATAAATGAATGAATGAATGAATGAATACATGAATACATGAATAACACCACCTCATATCTAGAGAATCAGAAACCTCTGCAGTTGTTCAATTTAAAAACATTTACTAAGTTTTATGTTTCAGGTACTACAAGTGTAAGGAAGATGTAATTCCAACCTTTAAAAGATTAAGAATTGAGGGTAAATAGCAGATTAAATTAAACTACTGATTCATTTCAGAATATCATTTACTGATGAAAGCAGCATGACAATATGTTTTATGGGATTTCTAAGAATGAGAGAACAATGTGGACTGGAGTATTCTAGGAAAACTTCATGGGGGTAGAACATAGGCAGAAAGGAGTGAAAGGGGTTAACAGTGGCGTCATAGCACAGAGCTAAGGACAGCAATTGTTTATGGAAGAGGGAAGACCATCTTGTTGGTATGAAAAGTGCTCAGTGGAGAAGAGGAGGTAAATGGGAAAAATGGGGTAAGGTTCTGATTGAAAGGTTTCTATGGGCTGTAGGAAACCACTTATGGTTGCTAGGTCAGATCAGAACCTGATAAAGCTAGGTTGCAAGGAAACTGTTCAGAGGAATATGGATAGTCTGGAAAGAGGAGAGGATGAAGGCTGTGAGGCCAACATACCAGAGTGTTGGCCAGCAGCATATCAGGGTGTAAGGTAATGGGCCTTGGACCAAGGCAGTATAGTGGGAAATGAGAGGAGCCTGAGCCATCATATAACCCATTCTCTGCTAAATCTAAATATCTAGAGTCAGGACACTAGCATCAATAGCTACATATATTTTAAAGTTCCAAACTGATTCTGATGTGTACTTCCAGTTAAAGACCATAAGTCTAATCTTAAAATCTCCATCCAGATATGAAACAACATAGATCCAGATGAGTCAACCTGCTTATGATCATGCAACCTATTAGGAACAGGCCTGAGAACAGATCCTGGGTCCTTTGACTCTCAATATAAGGCTTTAAGAGTTTCAATAAATAATAAAAAAGCAGAAGCTGAACTTGAAGAAACAATTACTCAATCATGTCATTGAACTAGATGGTATTAAGGATTAACTATATGTAATCAGGAATGGAAGAATCAGAACATTTATGCATTCACTGATCAACAAATATTTATTGAGCACCTATTATGTGCTTGGCATTGCTGTAGGCATTGTGGATAAACAACAACTAGCAACGTAATTGCAGTGTAATGTCCTAAGTCCCCTGATAAGGCAAGCACAGGTTGTACTAGGCATATAAATTAGCCCAACCCAGGCCCAGACTTCAAAGGGGACTTCATGGAGAAATCGATGGTTCAGTTGAGCTCTGAAGATCGGTTGGAATTAGATGAAGTTTGGAGGAGAGTTATAAAAAGAAAGAACTGGAGACAGGATGGGAGAAGATGACTCAAGCCTAGGAAACCATGTAAGCAAAGACTTCTTTTACCTCACCACTGATTTCAGCTCCTTAAACATTGCATATCTGTTGACAGTCGTCATAATTTGGAACCTCGTAAAGGTTAGCCATCTTTTCTTTTCCATCAGACTATACATGCAAAGTATACACTTCATACCTCTAATATACCTTATCCCCACTTACCTGTTAAGAAAGTCGTTTTTGTAGGACCATGAAGCCCTGGAATAAAGAAGCCCAAACTTCCTCATTACTGCACTTACCTACTGTGTCTTGGGTAATGTGTAGCCCACAGTGAGTGCTCAATAAATGTTTAGTTTTCAACTGTTGCTTTGCACCTTCAGTAAAATTGCCCTAAGGAGTACTTATATTCCTGTGATTTAAGTGTAGCTGTATTTGACCTTCAACCATTCAGAATACATTTGCAAATTTATAGCAGATTAAGTTTCACTTTTGCTCTTTAAAGATAAACAGGAAGCTGCACAGTTTCTGCAGCAGGGGTCCTTGCTAGAAAGCTTTCTTTGGTTGATAGTCTTCTATTGTTATGAATAGAACATCAACATAATTAACATAAGAATCCCTTAGAGGCCAATTTTAAAAGAAACCACATTTAATTGCAGGTAATTCTTTTATTCCCCAAGATGATGCTAACTCTCCAACTGAGTATGGAAAATATGTCATATCTCTGCAAAGTAAACCCATCTCAAAAGAAATGGTATAGTCTTATCAACCCCCAAAAGCATAAAATCATTTCCATTAGTTGACTAAAATAAGGAGAAAAAAAAAAAAGGTAAATCCGAAGGCTCAACATACCCATAAAACAAAACAAAACACAAGCTTTGACAATGAGTTCTGGATTTCTTGAGTTTCCAAGCAAAATGGATGTGTTTTTGGAAATAGTGTTTGCTGAAAGAAACTTCTGAGTCAATATTAATTTTTCATATCTAGTATTTTGCTGGTAGCTGAAGTAACTTATTTCAATCCTAAACCCCTCTGTTTTCCAAATGCATGTTAAATAGATAGGATAGGTGAGCACAGAATCTCCACAAAGCACATGAACTGAATTGTGTCTCTTCACATTTATATGTTGAAGTCCTAACCCCAATATGATGGTATTTGGAGGTGGGGTTTTGGGGGAGATAATTAAGTTTTGATGATGTTATTGATGTGGGAAAGATGTTGGAGTTTGGGGCCAATGGCCAAGAAAAAATTCTTGAGACATCTTTGGTGGAAAAAGGTGGTTTTATTAAAACACGGAGACAGGACCTGTGGGCAGAAAGAGCTGCACTGGAGTCATGAGGAGTAGCAATTATATACTTTGAAGTTGGGAGGGGGTTAGGGATAGCCTCTAAGGAATTTTGGAAGCAAAGTTTCCAGAACCTTGAAGGGGCTAGCTATGGTTGGGAAAAGGTTGTTGTTTATTCCTGTCCAATAAAATCTGAGTCATGAGAATCTTTAGATGTGTATCCCTGGGTCATGTGCTTGGAGGATGACTGCCAACATATACATTGGGGAGTAAAGATAAAGGATGTTTCCAAAGGAATTTTTATAAGTTAAAGTAGGATCCTGGGGGTCAGGCTAAGATTGCCTTTTGCACCTAGCAAAGCATTAACATCGAGGCAGCTGAGTTCCTAGAGGAATGTCACTCTGCCTGTTTCAAAGACTTGTCTGTCAGTGGGCTATAAGTAGTAAGGAAATTTAATTTTTCTTTTGCCTTTGTTTCCCACACCGTTATGAGGGTGGGACCCCTATGATGGCATTGCTGCCCTGGTAAGAAGAAACACCATATGGAGCTTGCTTTCAAAAGGTGGGCTTCTGAAAGCCAGGAAAAGTGCTCTCATCAGAACCCAACCACACTGACACTCTGATCATGGATATGCCAGCCTCCAGAACTGTGAGAAATATATTTTTATTGTTGTAACTACCCAGTCTATGGTATTTCACTATGGCAGCCCATATGGTATTTTGTTATGGTAGACTAAGACACGTATGTGTATTGAATGAAGCAATGAAGGACCACTGATTGACAATTATCTAGGCTCCAAATGTGTAATAAATAACTTTGAAATCATAAAGGATGGAATATAGGCATTAGTTCTTATCTGGGGTTCTAAAATAGCTTCACTTTGTCCATTTAGCAACCTCAACTGTCTCAGTTCCATGTTTCCCATGGTGCCAAACTATCTCACAAGTGGCATATGCCATATGTGCCACATGTGACCAGGGCTACAGACAAATGATCCCTTCTCTAAAAGCATCCTGTTTCTGTGGTTTTTCAGATGATTGTTATATGGAGAATGTATCCTCTTGTCAACATTTTGGAGTTTGGCCCTTTTAGCAGACTTCCCAACCTGCTACAATTAAAAGGTGGTGGCTGAACTTTTCCTTTTTTTTTTTTTTTCATCTTCAAAGATCTTTACATTGAATCTCCTGTAGAAAATCAAGTTTTATATATGAAATATGTATTTCATAAAAGTCAAAATAACAGCTATCTTTTGAGTATAGTTTTAAACCAAGAATTGTTCTTGTATAGATAATTGAGGTTTAAGAACCTAGTTATGCTAATTTAATGTAATAACAACACATCATCAAACATATTTAGAAAAAAAATGACTGTATACTTTCTTGCCCTTGATATCTAATGTGAAAGAGTTTACAATAAGCATGATAGAACTACTTTTTCTTTTATTCTAGTCTAGTCTCTTCTTTCTCAGAAAAACTCAGAGTAGAAACACACATATTCAATAAAATAAGAAATACACAGTCTCATCTCTTAATACTTCTAATACTCACCACCTAATTTGGCGTGATGCTGCTTTATGAACATTTCTAGCAATGCAAGCTTGAGGAAAAGAGAAAATGAAAAGATCACCTTCTATCTCCAATCTTGTACTGTGATACTGCTCGGAGCTTTACCTTGACCTATAAATTCTATCCTCTGCTACCCAAAGTCTGTTGCAAGATTGTTTCTTTTAGTTTCTGTTCCCTAATGACACCATTTGTACTTCCAGGAGAGAACATTATTAAAATGTTTCCCAGTATTAAGAGTTATTAATATCCCCACTCTTTTGTTCCTAGCTGGGCCGGAATGTATGAAAATCTCTGATGGGGGACTTTTCTTGAGTACAGTCATCTCTAGTGTTCAGAATTTCTGATGTATAAGAATTTTTTTATATTAGTATCTACTTCAAATGTTACCTTCCTTATCTTAAGGCCATTTCCTTGTCTACATGGAAATTTAGAATAATTTCCTTCCTCCATTACATTTTGTTCCTTCAAGGTATTTTATAATCAGAGTGCATGTTCCTCTTTCTGAAGCTTCCTTGTTTCGTGCAAAATATATTAAGTCTCCCTAGCCTAATCCTTTCGATCTTGTGTTATGCCATTTTTCTCTTGTATATTGGTGGCATGGAGATGAGAAAGAACATTATATCTAAGTCAAGAACCCAGGTTATAGTTTTCATCCTACCTGTGTCCGATTTCTAGAATTCTTTTAATGTATGAATAAAGATTTAGAAATTTAGATATAGTAAATATTATAAAACGTGGAACACTGAAATCTTATGTACATGATTCAAACCTTCTTATAAAAATAACCAAATCCCTACTTCTTTGACTTTTTCTTACTGTCATTAAAAATGGTTATTTGCGGGATCCCTGGGTGGCGCAGCGGTTTGGCGCCTGCCTTTGGCCCAGGGCGTGATCCTGGAGACTCAGGATCGAATCCCACGTCAGGCTCCGGGTGCATGGAGCCTGCTTCTCCCTCTGCCTGTGTCTCTGCCTCTCTCTCTCTCTCTCTCACTGTGTGCCTATCATAAATAAATAAAATTAAAAAAAAAATGGTTATTTGCCCTGTTATCTGATATAACAGGGCCCGTAAATGTCTTGTAAGTCTTGTGTTACCCAAAAGAGATCTTCCATTTTAACTTTTTTACTTTACTATTTGTGCTTTTATTTATTGTTCTTCAAAGTCTTCAACTCTGTTCTATTCATGTCATCACACTTTGATTTGAAGTTTTAATGTACCTCCTCTTGCAAATACATTTAATGTGGATTCATAAAAATTCACTTAGCATATTGTTGTTAAAGGAGAAAAAACAAGAAAAAAAGCAGGTTTAATAGGTAGTTTAGGTTATAGACTTTATAATAGTATGTACTCAGACTAGAATAGTTCTTAAATGTTATTTAATTATTTATTAATTTCAATGGCCCATAAGCTTGGTTTTCCTTATTGTCTGACACATATGATTTTTTATTTTTTTATTTTCTTTTTTTAAAGATTTTATTTATTTATTCATGATAGTCACGGGGGGGGGGGGGGGGCAGAGACATAGGCAGAGGGAGAAGCAGGCTCCATGCAGGGAGTTCATCTTGGGATTCGATCCCAGGTCTCCAGGATCGTGCCCTGGGCCAAAGGCAGATGCTAAACCGCTACGCCACCCAGGGATCCCCACATTTGATTTTTTAAAAGTAATTTGCCCAGAAAGATTTTTTGTAGCTATACACAGTATTATTCTAAAATTTTGTGGAAGGTCAAAAGACCTAGAATAGTTAAAATAATTCTGAAAACAAAATATAAGAATCATTCTATCCAATGTTAAGGGCTACTATATATCTACAGTAATCAAGACAGAGTACTATTAGTTGAGGGACAGACACATAGATAAATGGAATAGAATAGAGAACCCAGGAATAGATCCATACAAATATACCCAACTGATTTCTGACAAAGTTGCAAAATCAATTCACTTAAAAAATTAAATATCCATCGGCAAAAAAAAAAAAAAAAAAAAGGAATCTCAACCTAAAATTCACACTTTATACAAAACTTAATTCAAATGATCAGGGGCTAAAATGTAAAATGTAAAGCTATACAACTTTTAGAAATAAAATTTAAAAACATAGGGGAAAATCTTTGGCACTTAGAGCCAAGTGAAGTATTCTTGGACTTGACTTCAAACACATGATTCATAAAAGGAAAAATCAAAAGATTAGACTTCATCAATAAAAAGCTACAAAATGGGAGGACATATTTGCAAACTATATATCCAACAAAGGATATTATCTAGAATATATAAAGAACTCTCAAAACTCAATAACCAAAAATCCAGTAATTCAATTAGAACATGAGATTTTTTTTTTAAAAGAAGGTAAAGAAAAAAAAGAAAATGAGATAAAGACATGAGGAGCCATTTCAACCAAGAAGGTATAAAGAAAATAAATAAGCCCATTAAAGAATGTTCAACACCATCAGTTATTAGAAAAATGCAGATTAAGGCCTCCACACTGGGTGTGGAGCCTACTTTATAAAGTAAATAAGGGACCCCTGGGTGGCGCAGCGGTTTGGCGCCTGCCTTTGGCCCAGGGTGTGATCCTGGAGACCCGGGATCAAATCCTACGTCGGGCTCCCGGTGCATGGAGCCTGCTTCTCCCTCTGCCTGTGTCTCTGCCTCTCTCTCTCTCTGTGACTATCATAAATAAATAAAAATTAAAAAAAATAAAGAAAGAAAAGAAAAGAAAAGAAAGAAACATGCAAATTAAAACCACAATGACACCTACCAGAATGTCTAAAATAAAAATAGTGACAACATTAAATGCAGGTAAGGATGCAGAGAAATTAAATGACTTCTATATTCCTGGTAAGAATATAAATGGCATCTAGCCACTCCTGCAAACAGTTTGGTAATTTCTTTTAAAAATATGCAATCAGGGATCCCTGGGTGGCGTAGCGGTTTGGCGCCTGCCTTTGGCCCAGGGCGCGATCCTGGAGACCCGGGATCGAATCCCACATCGGGCTCCCAGTGCATGGAGCCTGCTTCTTCCTCCACCTGTGTCTCTGCCTCTCTCTCTCTCTCTGTGACTATCATAAATAAAAAAAATATATATATATATATATATGCAATCAATGATTATACTCCTGGGCATTTACCACAGAGAAGTGAAAACGTATACTTATAAACACAGCAGGCTTTTTTTTAATAGCCATAAAACTGCCCAGATATCCTTCAACAGATAGATAGTTAAACAAACTGTGGAGCATCCATACAATGGAATACTACTCAACAATAAAAAAAAGATAAACTACTGATACATTCAGCAACCTGGATGAATAGCCAGGGAATTATTCTGAGTGAAAAAGGCCAATTCCAAAAAATTACATGCTGCATGATTCCATTTGATTCTTGAACTGGCAAAGTTATAGAAATGGTGAATTGATTACTGGTTGCCAGAAATTAAGGAAGGGGTATGTGAGAAGGAAGTAGATATGGTCATAAAAGGGCAACATGAGGGACTTTGGTGATGATGGGAATGTATTGGATCCTGACTGTATCAATATCAGAATTCTGGCTAATACTAATTTTGAAAGATGCTATTACTGGGGGGAAGTGGGGAAGGGCATGCAATAAGTATATTATTTCTCACAATAGCATGTGAGTCTATAATTATCTCAAAAGGTTAATTTAAAAAAGTAATGTGGGGGCACCTGGGTGGTTCAGTGGTTGAGCATCTGCCTTTGGCTCAGGGCATGATCCTGGGGTTCTGGGATCGAGTCCCACATCAGGCTCCTTGCATGGAGCCTGCTTCTCCCTCTGCCTCTGTCTCTCTCTCTGTGTGTCTCTCATGAATGAATAAATAAATAAAATATTTTTTTAAAAAAAGTAATTGTGTTTGTTAGAAAATTATAAAGATGAATACAGGAAAATGAGAATGAGATTCGTGCAGATATTCACTTTCTCTTATTCCCTCTTGATTTTTCCTGTAAGGTTTGCGAGGAGCAATAGCATTTGCCCTAGCTATTCGGGACACAGAATCTCAGCCCAAACAAATGATGTTTACCACCACACTGCTCCTCGTGTTCTTCACAGTCTGGGTGTTTGGAGGAGGAACGACCCCCATGCTGACTTGGCTTCAGATCAGGTGAGCGGCACTGTTTAACAAAGGATATCATTGTTTTATTTCTGGTGTTGCTGATTTGGTCAAGGGTACAATGACTGGTCTATGCATTAACTTTCCCTGGGGTGAAGTTGACTTTCATTCACATGGTGAAACAGTCTGTCCTCTCCTAGACCTATCACCAAATGAACTGACTTTTCCAAGAGTCCTAGAAATCTCAGAGTGCTGTCTGTTTACGGTCTGTCTCTAGAAATAAATTTATGTATCTATGAATTTCCCCATCCAACAATACTTATGGAATACAAGTAGTATGTCCTGGAGTTTGCAAAAATGAGAAACACACAGGTCTTGTCCTCAAGATACAATTCAACAGGATTTATAAAAAAAAAAAGCTGTAATATCATGGAGAAAGTAAATTTGTTTTGTTTTTAATTCCTTATAGCATCTGGGATAGAATTAGGGACAAATGAGATCCTTAAATATATTTGATTAGTGAACCATATGTTTAGCCAGAAGGATCCTATAGACATAGGTTAAACAGTTTCTCAAGGGAAAAGGCAATAAAGCTTCAGTCAGGGGCCCTCCAAGAAATGCCTGGAAGATGGTTGTCATAAATCTAAAGTATATAGATAGTGGATAGTGGTATCCATTGATTTTAAATATGTATGTATGTATGTATGTATTTGTTTATGTAATTATATATTTAAATATGTGTTGTGTTTAGGGAAAGGGCCTGACAAGGTTCCAGTATAATAGGCAAGGTGGATATTTGACAAAAATGAATAGCTTATGCCAATTGTAAAAATCAGTAAATCTATTTTAAAATGTTCTTGCCTTTATTTAAGTATATTTTTTACCTGGGTTCTCATTTTCATATCCCTAAATGTAACAGTGCTTCAGGTAAATCACATTTTATCTCTCAATGCCATACATCTTGATGATCATGCAGCTAGCTCCTCCCTGGTCTCCACCCAATCTGTAAGACAAGTCCATACCCATCATATCTAACAGGAAAAGATCCATCTGACTGGAAAATGACTTCCAGAAAGATTCAGACAAGGATTCTTATTCCAGTACCAAAACAGTGCCTAGGACATAGTAGGATTAAATAAATAATTGCTATATGAAACATTAAATGAACAAACCACAAAGTAAATTGCTTTTTGTTAAGCACTTACTGATCATTTTCTATCCATCTGACAAAGAAGAAGCAGAAACAAGACTCAAAGCTTTAGTACAAGAGAGCTTATGCTTAAACTGGGCCAAGTGGCCATGCATACATTTAACCAAATTCAAGGAAATAAAGAACTTCTTGAAGTACTGTGAATATCGCTAACCACATTAAAAGACTTTGACCAAAGGTGAATGGAGAGTGTTTTTGAAATGCTTGTTGAATTGTTTTCTAGGCATATAAATGTGACCTGTAATTTCCTTCACAGTAGTAGCTACTTGTAAGTTCCAATGGATGAGCACACATATTGCATTAAACTCTACAACACCAGGTCCCCTGTGAAGTGTTAGCAAGATAGTGGTGTGTTCAAGTTTCTGGAAAATAAATTTCAGTAGGGGTATCCATGCATGGAAATATTAGGGCTTGGAAAACAAAAGTTATAGGATCCTAATCTCTACAAAATAAAAGTATTAAGTACCCCATCAGGTAAATTAGAGTATTCAGAACATGAAGTAGTGACATCAACATTTTCTGAAGTAAATTCAAATGTAATTTATTTTCTACTGTTGTTTTTCTTCATCCTGAAGCGGTCACCCCCAAATCAATAATATGTTTTACCCCTAAAGTGTTTACCTAACTCCCCTCTAGTGTTTTCTAACGGTACTATTGTTTTCAAATAGATGTCATAGCTTATGCAGTCTCTTGATATCCAAAACAACAAGGAGAGGGGAGTATAACAATGGGGCTTTTGGCAGGTTAGAATGACTATCTAGGTTATATGACAGGGCCTAATAAGGAAGGATAGTGTCAACAATGGCATCCAGAGGCAACCAGTCTGGAGGTCAGCCTCGACCAGCATTATTATGGCCTGCTGAGGGGCAAGGCATGGGGGTTGTCAGGTCATGGAGATGCCCCAATGAGAATTAGCTGCAAATGGCCCAACTGACTCAAGGCCAGACTTGGCCACCAGCCAGGAGGGGAGAGCATTAAAGACAGGACCATGATGTATTTAAAGAAAGGGGCTGACAGGGCTCCATTATAATAGACAAGGTGGAAATCTCAGCTGGGAACTAGTGTGTAAAATCTGGAATTGACAGAAATCCAGAGAGATCAGACACCCAGTCATGAAAAAAATCAGAGAAGGAAAACTGAAATTCATAGATATGTGAATACCCAGGGCCTAAGAATTTGCATTTCTACCACATTCTAGGCAATACTAATGCTTCTGGTTCCAAGGCCACATCTTGATAACCACCAGTTGAGACTTCCTAACCCCAAATGAAGATAAGGCTAATAATAAATATTACCAGATTTTTCTGGAGTTGCCCCAGGGCCAGGCACATCTAAGCCCTCAGTTTAAACTTCTTACACCTCTGCTGGATGAAGGCAGGGGCTAACTCGAGAAGGAAGAGCCACAATGCATTGATTAATGGGAGAGAAATAGAACATAATAGAATAAGCATAAAGAATAGGAATAGGAGTTCCTGGGTGGCTCAGTTGGTTGGGCATCTAACTCTTGATTTTGGCTCAGGTTATGATCTCAGGGTTTCGAGTTTGAGCCTCACATCAGGCTCCAATTTGGGAGCCTGCTTGGGATTCTCTCTCTCCTTCTCCCTCTTCCCCTCCCCCCCTAAAAAAAGAAAAATAAATTTTAAAAAAAGAATAGAGATGTAAGTTAATATGTATACAAATGTACACACAAACATGACATAAATTTGATTCAACCATGTATGAGCAATACCATCATCCTATGCTCTACTTCCCTGTCATGTTTTAGAGTGTTATCAAAAAAAATCTTCAATTCAATCATAGCTTCTAAATGATAATTGTCCATTATTTTAGACTGTATTTATCAAGGCTTTGCTTGTTTATAGAGCAATGCCTCATTTACCAACTTTCATGTCAGACTCCTTCTGTAAAATACTAGAATGTAAGTAAACTGGAGCTTTAATAAAATGACACAAATGGAGAAGCCCAAGAAGCCAGAATGCAAATGTGATATTGAATAAACTCAAACATTCTCACTTGATATATAATTTATTTGTACACTGTACATTCCCTTCCTTTCTTGATTTAATTTTACTTCTCTTTTAAATTATTAGTGTTTATTTGAGTTAGTTTTTACCCCAATAAAACTTGCCACTTAGCCTCAAACTAGCATAGTAGGATGCAGAAGAAATGTTTTATGTAAGATAACAACCGATAGTAGTAAGATGAACTGTACTTCAATGGAAATGACTTTAAAACAGCAATGATCTTGTGCTTAGAGAAATTCAGGATGATCTTTACACAATTCAAGTAATCTACACATTTAATGCAATCCCAACCAAAATACCACCAACATTTTTCACAGAGCTAAAACAAACAATTCTAAAATTTGTATGGAAAAAAAAAAAAAAATAAAATAAAAAATAAAAAAAAAAAAAAAATAAAATTTGTATGGAACCACAAAAGACAATGTTGATAAAGAAAACCAAAGGTGGAGGCATCACAGTTCTGGATTTGAAGCTGTATTACAAAGCTGTAATCATCAAGACAGCATGGTAGTGGCACAAAAACAGACACACTGATCAATAGAACAGAATGGAAAACCCAGCAAAGGACCCACAACTGTATGGTCAACTGAGCTTTGACAAAGCAGGAAAAAATATCTAATGGAAAAAAAGTCTGTTCAATAAATGGAAATAAAGTCTGTTTGAGGGAAAATTGTACAATATGCAAAGGACTGAAACTGGACCACTTTCTTACACCATACACAAAAATAAATTCAAAATGGATGAAAGACGGAAATGAAATACAGGAATCTATCAAAATCCTAGAGGAGAACACAGGCAGCAACCTCTTTGACATCAGCTGTAACAACTTCTTACTAGGCATGTCTCTGGAAGCAAAGGAAACAAAAGCAAAAATGAACTATTAGGACTTTATCAAGATGAAAACCTTCTGCACAGCAAAAGAGACAATCAACAAAACTAAAAGGCAACCTGTGAAATGAGGGAAGATATTGGCAAATGGCATATCTGATAAAGGGTTAGTATCCAAAATATATAAAGTACCCAAACTCAACACCAAAAATACAAATAATCTGGACATGAAATGGGTAGAAGACACGAATAGACATTTTTCCAAAAAGACATCCAGATGTTTAACAGGCACATGAAAAGATGCTCAACATCTCTCACCATCAGGAAAATACAAATCAAAACCAGAATGGATAAAATCAAAAACACAAGGAACAACAAGTACTGGCAAAGATACAGAGAAAGAAGAATCCTCTTACACTCTTGGTGGGAATGGAGGCTGGTGAAGCCACTCTGGAAAACAGTATGGAGGTTCCTCAAAAAAAAAGTTAAAAATAGAACTACCCTATGACCTAGCAATTGTACCGCTAGGTATTTACCCAAAAGATACAAAAGTAGTGATTTGAAGAGACACATGCATCCTCATGTTTATAGCAACACTATCAAAAATAGCCAAATTATGGAAAGATCCCAAATGTCTGTCTACTGATAAATGGATGAAGAAGAGGTGTATATATATGTATATATGTATACATACTGGAATATTACTCAGCCATCACAAAGAATGAAATCTTGCCATTTGCCACCATGTGGATGAGCTCAAGTATATTATGCCAAGCAAAACAAGTGAGAGAAAGACAAATACCGTATGATTTCACTCACATGTGAAATTTAAGAAACAAAACAGATGAACACAGGGGAAGGGGGGGAAAAGAGAGAGGGAGGCAAACCGTAAGAGACTCTTAACTATAGAGAACAAACTGAGGGTTGATGGAAGAGAAGTAGGCAGGGGATGGGCTAAATGGATGATATGCATTAAGGAGAGCACTTGTAATGAGCATTGGGTGTTATATATAAGTGAAGAATGACTGAATTCTACCATTGAAATCAATATTACACTATATGTTAACTAATCAGAATTTAAATAAGGGGCACCTGGGTGGCTCAGTTGGTGAAACGTATGATTCTTGATTTTGGCTTAGCCATGATCTCATGGTTGGGGGACTGAGCCCCACACTGGGCTCTGCACCAGGCGTGGAGCCTGCTTAGGATTCCCTCTCTATCCCTCTGCCACTCCTCCTGCTCTTACAATAAATAAATAAATAAATAAATAAATAAATAAATAAATAAATAAACCTGAAACAAAAATAAACAAATAAAACAAATTCTGTTAAGCCTTGTCTTAAGCACATTCAAATTTCTTGTCCTCAAGCTATTTTATTTTGTTTTTAAAAATAATAAAATATTCTTAATGCAGCATTTCAAAAGAATCACAGAACTTTGTTTCTTAAAATTCTAGAAAAAAAAGAAAGACTCCTGCAGTATTATTTTGGAGGTTTTTAGGTAAAGGAAAGAAGAATGGTTTCCTGATTAGAATCCGGATCTCCTCCCTTCTGTGGAATACATTAATACTGGGGGTAGGAAAAGCCAACCTTCAGTCTCCAAGGATTAGCTTTGCTGTTAGCCAGGAAACAAAAGATCAAGGGTATGTCTTCTCCCTACAGAAGCCAGTAAACAGGATTATCCACCAAATGATCACACATGCTTACAAATAAACCTCAAAGACCAACAAGGCAGAGAACTCTCTAGTAGCAGTAACCAATTTGGTTGGTAGCCCCATCCTTGGTTTAGGACAGGGCACCGCATGGAGCTAACCAAGCACATGAGAACGGAGCATACAGACAGTGCAAACCTTTCCTGGGCTCCCCCACATAGGAATGCTGGACCCATCTCTTCAAAATATCTTGGTCACAGTATAAAAAGCCTTATAGACCAGAGCAATACAGAACTTATATTCCAGACAGCATTAGAAAGTGTCCTCAGCAAGATGATTTCTAGAGCTTCCAGAATTTTGGCTTCTAACATCTCAATTAGTAATAGCTTATATTAGGCACTTAATCTGTGCCAGATACTAGATAAGAAAGTACAAGGCACATAACCTCCCCGTGACTTAGCCTCTAATCTATAATATAGGATAATAATAGGTAACTCCTAGGGTGTGAAAGGACCGGCAAACTGCTCCAGGTTTGGGCTGCTGGGCTGCAGAGCCAGACTCCAGCCCAGGCAGCCTGAGTCCAGGCCTGAATGCCCAACTAGCATATTCTTCTGTGGTCCTAAATAAATGAGTTTATTGCTGATGCCTGCAATCTACCTTGATTAACAAATTCTCAGGGGTGGGGGCAGGGGAAGAGATGTGCTTTTATAACTAAGACAGGCCTGTTAAAAACAAACACAGGAAATCTTCATCCATCATGAATGATTGGGTTGACTGGCTATGCAGCACAGAAATGTTTTGGTGCAGATTTTCTCTGACCTAGAACAGTTAAAGGTAAATGAGGCTAACCCTGGTCCAATGTTGCCAAGTAAGGAAGTTTGTCTTCTTCACTTAGAGGAATTTGGAATTGTAGGAATTGGTCACCTGCACACCTGTCTCCCAACCCCATTCAGGATTCCATGTCAGCCTTTTGTTGGCCTCTTCCACATATCACACAAAAAATTAACAGACTGACCTATGTCCTTTGTAGAGTAAATAATTTAGTCCAATGGCTCCATTGCTATCATTAATTTAGTTAAAAATGTAATGCCATGCTAAAATGCTTTCTTTATCATTTATACCCGCTGACTACAAAGTTTCTAATAATAGCCACCATAGGAATACACACAGATGTAGTGGAAAAACTATCCTTTGTAGTGTTTGTAATTTTAAACAATAGCAAAGTTAAGTATACCTGCTTACAGACTTCACATTTATTACTGAGGCAAGGAAATGTCAATTTAATATAATGGAGGAATTCAAATAATTAAGTTCCCTCAATATCTAGTTGTGTTCCATTGGGTTTTCTCTCTACTATCCAAAATCTCATGCATGTTTCACAATTTGCTTCATTGGTATATTAATATAGTAAATCAGCACACATAATCTGAAGCTGGACAGTGTGGGTACTAACCTTGCCTCCTTTTCTTATGAGCTGTTGTATCTTAAGCAATAAATTCAGCCTTTCTAATCCTCAATTTTCTTATTTATAAAGTTGGAATAATAATAATACCTACCTCTTTGTATTGTTATAAGGGTTAAATGTTGCATGTATGAAGAATTTAGGACACACGGTAAGTGCTCAACAAATGTTTCTAGAACAATATCCAAATGACCAACTATAAACCTTTTCTTATCCACTCTTACTGCTTATGGCATATGTATATATACACATACATACATATAAATATTACTAGTTGTGTTTGTGAAAACACGGTTTACAAGGGAAACGAAAAAAATAGCCTCTGGAGACCTTAGTGTATTTTTAGTAACTAGATTCATCAATTTTACAGGCAGCTCCTATTTCTGCATTCAAATGATAAACTTCTTAAAGAAAAATGTTCACAAAAAGCATTACCATTATCTAACAGCTCAGAAAAATTCTAGAGCATGCTTCTATTTTCTTCTTAATATAAGCTTTGCTTAGAATCTTATTTGATACTTAATTTGTGCTGTTTCATCAATTTGTTTAAATTTTATTATTTTACGTTGATTTTATACCAATTTGAATATTTTGTATTAATTTGTATCAATATACACACCTCAGAAATAACTTCTGTCATGAAACATGGGAAACCAATTTACTCATTTAAATGTAGACTTATACTTTATATTCCTTAACCTTAACCCCCATGTACAATTATGTTCTATTTTCTGTAAATTCTTCCAAAAAATGTTTCACAACTCCGGATATTTATTGCTCAAAGCAATCTAGTTTGACACATTCTATTAAAGATATTGGATAACAGTCATAACTTATTGTTGATCTCAAAGTATCCCAGATTTGTTCCAAGTATATGAACTAGAAGCTCCTAAATTTGCTTCCAATGTCATCTGAGTTCTTTAATATGCTTTCTTTCTGTGTACAGAATTGTCCTAGTTCCAGAGATAACAGCCTTTATCTTCACACTACCAGCTACCTTCCACTAGGCATGTTCTTATTTATCTTCTCCAACATACTCTAGAGAACATCGATATCAATAAGCTTTACCCATTTATTAAGTTTACCAAACAATGAAACTTCTGCTGTATCAAAGAGAATTTATTAGCCTATTATCATAAAGTATGATCCAATATAGTTACCTTACTTTAAGTAATAGATGTATCTTTACTTTAGGTAATAGATGAAGTCTGAGAAAAAAGTAATTTTAAGTTTAATAGATAAAACTTATTATTCAAAAGTCTGTGGAGAGGGTTCCGGTTCTGGTCAAGACTCAGTAATATATACTCCCCCATGCCTCTTTCACTAAATATAACTAGAAGCCCTGAACAGAATACCTGTAGCAATTATCTAAAGTCTCTTAAAAGTAAATAGTAGCAGAGAGATTTGGAAAGGAAACCAGCATTCAGAGTATGTACTATCAAACCAGCAGTGAATTTCCCTTTTTTTTTCCTCTCTGGAATCTCTTGACCTGACTCAAAAGGAGTTCAAAGACCAGAATTATGCAACAAGGAAGATAGAACTGCAAGAGAAATTCTCTGTTTGGGGCACAGGAACAGGAAAGGAGCCCCTGTGGGTCAGAAGATAGGGGGAAATCCCTTGGTTACATTTTTGTTGTTTATTTCATTCTGTCTCATCCCAATGCCAGGCAATCCTGAGGCAGCAGCAGTGGTGATGGCAGCAACAGTTGGGCAGACCTTTAAATTCCAATCAGAGGAGCTCAGGTCCTAAGACCTTGGGAAGAATTTCCATTGATTTTTTTTTCTCTTAATCTTCTCACTGCTTGAGCCCTGATGCAGACATAATATTATGGAAAAATTATGGAAAACACCTAACAGTGTAGGGAAATGAAAGCCCTGCGAGGGCTTGAAAGTGATCCAATAAAGTTGTGTATAAATTTTGGAGCTCACCTTCAAGTTGTGTATACATGTATCTGACCTTAAACAGCACACCAAAGGCTTTGAGAAATAAGCTACAAGGTAGAGAATCATTCAAATTCCAGACAAAACACTGGATGGCACACATTCAAGACAGATCTGAATACACTGTAAAGACTTTGAAACAACTGACATTGAAAACATAGGCAACAGAAGATTAGTAAGACTTGTGTCTTGGACCTAATGTAGTTGATTGCCTGGGAAAAGACAGTATCAACATTTTGCATAGGAGAATCCTTTGCCACTTAACATATCTAGATCCAGAGACACTTAACATATTGCTTAAAATTATCAGAATAAATCCAAAATTAGTCAGCATGTGGAAAACAGAAAAATCTCAATATTTCACAAGGGAAAACACAATCAACAGATACTAACCCCAAGATGACACAGATTTTGGAATGAGAGGATCAAGACTTTAAAACAGCTATTATAACCATGTTCCAGAAAGAGCAATCACAATGAAAACAAATGGAAAATGGGAAGAAGCAGAGAAACAGAAGCTACAAGAAAGAAAGAAATGGAAATTTTAGAACTGAAAATTCAATAACAAAATGAAACATTCACTGGATTGGATTAACAGCAAAATAAATGATGACAGCTGTGTCGGTGAACTTAAAGGTAGATTATTAGAAATTATCCAATTTGTACAAAAGTAAGCATAAAATTTTTCACTAGCAGACTTGCTCTTAAAAATAAAAAAGCCAAAGAAACTTCTTCAAGTAGAAGGAAAATGATATTAGAAGGAAACTTTGAACAACAGAAGTGAAGGAAGAGCAACAAAAATGGTAAATATCTGTTTAATATAATAGGCTATATTTTCCGTTGTAATATCTTTCAAACATATATGATTGTTGTAAGAAAAAATTGAACATTGTCTTATGGAGTTTTCTAAAAGGGGAATGGGTAAAGAGACCTGTAAGGTGGTAAGTTTTCTACTTTCTACCTCAAATAATAAAGTAACTAGTAGACTGTGAAAGTTGAATATTTGTATTGTAATTTTTATTTTTAAAAAAATATTTTATTTATTTATTTTTGAGAGACAGAGAGAGAGAGAGAGAGAGGCAGAAACACAGGCAGAGGGAGAAGCAAGCTCCAAGCAGGGAGCCCAATGTGGGACTCAATCCAGAGACCCCAGGATCATGCCCTGAGCCAAAGGCAGATGCTCAACCACTGAGCCACTCAGGCATCCCTATATTGTAATTTTTAGATCATCCACTTAAAAAGTGTAAACAAAGAGATATAGTAAAAAACCCAATGGATGATATGGAGTACACAGCAAATTCACATAACCCCAAAGAAGATAGGAGAAGATGAAGAAAAAATAGCAACAAACAGAAAACAAGTAATAAGATGATAATTCTAAATCTTAACAGGTCAATAATTACATTCAATTTAAGTGGTATAAAGATATAACTTTGAAAAAAGAGATCATCAGAGTGGTTAAAGTAAGACTCAGCTATATGCTGATATGCTGTCTATAAGAAATACATTTTAAGTATAAAAATATAAGTAGGTTAAATATAAAGAATGGAAAAGATGTAAAATATATGTACAATGCAAACACCAAACTAAAGCTGGAGTGGTCATATTAATATCAGACAAAATGGTCTTCAGAAAAATTCTCATGGATAAAGGGGACATTACACAATGATAGTAAAAGGGTCAACTTACCAAGAAAGATACAACTATATAAAATGTATATAAACCTAATAACATAACCTTAAAATACATGAAGCAAAAATGGGTACATCCAAAAGGAAAAATAGACAAATTCACACTTGGTTGGAAACTGCAATAGTCATTCCTAAGTAATTGGTATAACAAGTAGGCAGAGAATCAGCAAAAGAATAGAAGAACTGAGCAATACCATTAACCACTGGTTTTAATTGACATTTATAGAAAATTCAACCCAACAGCAGCATAATACATATTCTTTTCATATGCATGCAGATACAGCAAAATAAACAATATGTATTAGAAATTAGAAAATATCTTGAAACAAAGGAAAATGAAAATATAGCATATCAAAACTCATGGATGCAGCTAAAGCACTGTTCCAAAATAAATGTATAGCACTAGATGCTTATATTAGAAGACAAGGATATTCTCAAACCAACAATCTAATTGTTCAGAATTAGAAGATGAAGAGAGCAAACTAAACCCAAAGCAAGCAAAAGGAAGGATGATAAAAGGTTTGTGAAGAAACTTAAAATTGATAATAGAACAATAGAAAAAAATCAGTAGCCAAATATGGTTATTTGGAAAGATAAATAATACTGACAAATTTCTAGCCAGACCAATAAAAAGATGAAAATCACCAATATCAAAAATGAAAGAGAAATACCATGATATACCTTAAAGACATGAATACTATGAACAACTCTATGCACATAAATTCAATAAAATGGATGAAATGTAACAATCTTTGACAACCTGCCAAAAACCATTCAGAAAGAAATAAACTGAACTATTTTATATCCATTAAAGAAATAGAATTTATAGTTTAACATCTTCCAAAAAAGAAAATTCCAGGCCCAGATGGTTTCACTGGCAAAATCTTCTTTAGAAGAGGATATAACACTAATTCTAAATAACCTCTCCCAAAACAGAAGAGGAAGACATTTTTTTTGCAATTTATTATAAGAGGCCAGAATTACTCAAATATCAAAGCCAGACAATGATATCACAAGAAAGTAAAATTATAGACCAAAATCTTTCATGACCATAGATGCAAAACAAAATATTAGCAAATAAAATCCAGCAATACATAAAAAGACTAAATACAACTGTATGAGATTGATCCTAGAAATGCAAGATTTGTCCAATATTCAAATATCAATCAATGAAATCTACCATATTAATCATTAAAGAAAAGCATGATCATATCAATTGATGCAGGCAAAGCATTTGGCAAAAAAACAATTTTCATTTATGTTCAAAAAAAAAAAAAACTAGGAAACTAGGAATACAAGGAGACATCCTTAAACTTATAAAGGACATCTACAAAAACCCATAGCTAATATCATATTTAATAGTGAAAAACTGAACACTTTCTTTCTAATATGTGAAATGAGTCAAGAATATCCACTCAACACTTCTATTTAACAGAAATTAATTTTTAAAAATACTAACAATAGCTCCAAAAAATTTAAGTATTTAGGAAAATAATCTAACAAGCCACATTCAGAATCTGTATACTGAAAACTACAAAATGCCAGTGAAAGAAATCGAGAAAGACCTAAATAAATGGAGAGTTATACTATGTTCATGGATTGAAAGACTCAACATAGTTATTAATTCTCCATAAATTGGTCCATAAATTTAATTCAAATCTAATCAGTATTCCAGCTGAATATTTTGTAGATACAGAAAGTTAATTTTTGAGTTTAAGAGACTAGAATAACTAAACCAAATTTGAAAAAGAAAAATTAAGATGTAAATTCCCATTGCTTGATTTTAAGAATTACCATAAAGCTACTCTAACAAAGAAATGTGATATTGATGAACGGGACAAGCAAATAAACTAATCAGAAGAGAGTACAAAAATAGACCCTCACAAATATGGTTCATTGATTTAACAAAAGTACAAAGGCAATTCAAAGAAATAGGGATAGTATTTTCTACACATGGTATTAGAATAACTGGGTATTTGTGATAGGTAGAAATCTAAAATGCCTGCCAACATTTCCTGTCCTTTCTCACTCTGATATACATGCCTTGCATACTCCTTGGACCTGCAAATATGATGGATTTTACTCCCAGGCGTAGATTCTATTATATGGCACAGTTGACTTTAGGGAGATTATCTGGGAAGTGTTTACATGAGACTTTCTACAAGTAGAGAGTTTTCTCTGGCTGGTCATAAAAAAGGAATTCAGAAACTCAGAACACAAGAAGGATTTGATGCACTGTTGCTGCTTGAGGATGGAAGTAAGGAATACAAGGAATGTGGGCAACCCCTACTTCCTAAGAGTATCCCTGACATAAAAAAGGGAGTCACAGGCATACAACCACAAGGAACTGAATTCCACCAACAGTGAGAATAAACTTGGAAGCAGATTTTCCCCTAGAGCCTCCAGACAAGAATTCAGACCAGCTCATGCCTTAACTTTAGCCTTATGATATACCCTGAGCAAAAGATCCAGTCACACTGTGCCAGACATCCGACCTACAGAACTGTGAACTATTAAACGGGTGTTGTTTTAATCCTCTAAGGTTGTGGTAATTTGTAACACAGAAATAGAAACTTAATATAATATCCAAAGATTTAAAAAAATGAATCTTCACTTAAACCTCAGACTTTATACAAAAATTAATTCAAAATGGGCCATAGATCAAAATGTTAAATATGAAACATCTAGAAGAAGGTGTAATAGAAAATCTTCATGACCTTGAATTAGACAAAGGATTCTTAGATGTAATACCAACATCATCCCTAAAAGAAAAAAAGGTAAATTGTAACTTCATTGAAATGAAATATATATATTGGGAAGGACACTGTTAAGAGAATGAAAACATAAGTTACAGGCTTGAAAAGAATTGCTAGTGGGACATTGCTGGAACATTACTTGGAACATTGCTGTTGGGAATGCAAAATGGTATGGCCAATCTGTAAATCACTTTAGCAGATTCTTATAAGGTTAAATATACAATTACTATATGACTCAGGATCCCCCTCCTAGCCATTTGCCCTTAGAGAATAAAATAGGGATAATAGCATATACCTCTGAAGATTAAATATGTGAAGTTTAAATGACAAAATATATGTTAAAGTCCTTTGAGCAGTACCTAGCTCCCATTAAATAACCCTACTTTACTCAGAGCTTTTATTAAAAATGTCAGATGAATTTTAATTCATTTTCAGCATAATCACATAGTTTTTTCCTCTACTTTATTGATGTGATGAAACATATTGGTGGATGTTTTGATATGAATTATCCCAATATTCTCAGAATAGCTATTTTTCCTATAATTTTATATCTATAATAATTACTGAAATTAGCCTACAGTTTTATTTTTCTCTTTTGGGGGGTGGAAGCTGTCTTTATTGGGTTAAGATATTAAGGTTGTGCTATATTCATAACATGAAGTAAAGACAATTCTATATTTTTATGATCTGAAATAGCATAGAAATGATCAAGTTTTTATTTTTTTAAGTTTTTACTTTATTTTATTTTATTTATTTATTCATGAGAGACACGGGACGGGGGGGGGGGGGGGGGAGCGGGGGAGGGACAGAGACACACAGGCAGAGGGAGAAGCAGGCTCCATGCAGGGAACCAGACCTGGGACTCGATCCTGGGTCTCCAGGATCACACCCTGGGTTGAAGGTGGTGCTAAACCACTGAGCCACCCGGGCTGCCCTGATCAAGTCTTTAAAGACTAGTTAAAAGTCAGCTGTAAAACCATTTGGTTCCTGAAGTCATTTTAATGGTAGATCTTTAATCACCTTTCCAGAGTCTTCTATGGTATTTGGCATATTCAAATGTAAAGTTGTCATCTTGTAGCTCAAAAATGGTCATGTATTGGCAATTTCATATGGTTCAACCAATTACTGAAATAAATATCCATAAATAAATATAAATAAATATCCTCACCTCACTTTATCTATTGTTAATAATTTTTTCCATTTTGCTTTTTCACCCTTTGTGCATATATATGTATATCACAGATATTAAACATGTAAGTACTTTTTATTTATTCTTTTGTTTTTTACTGAATCATTTGAATGTAAGGACAAACATCATACGCTTCTGATCTAAAGGCTTAAGCATACATCTTTGAAAAATAAGGACAGTCTCTTAGATAACCAAAATACTAATATTACACTTAAAAATACTTTTAAAAAATAAATTTAAAAAAACTAAAAATATTTTTTAAAAAAACAAGGAATAGTTTTTATCATATCAGTATATGTTCAGATTTCCCCAATTAACGCAAGAAAATATATATTGTATAGAGGTTTTTTAAGATTAATTTATTTATTTGAGAGAGAGAGAGACTGCACAAGGTTTGGAGGGGCAGAGGAAGTGGAAGAGAAAGTGAGAGAAGCTAATTCCTCACTGAGCATAGAGCCCAACGCAACTGGGCTTTCCATCTCACAACCCTGAGATGATGACCTGAGCCAAAATCAAGTCACTCAACTGATTGAGCCACCCAGGTACCCTATATAGACGTTTTTAAATTCAGGATCTAATCAAGGTTATACACTGCATTTGGTAATTTTTCTTTCCTTTTTCTTTGTCTTTTTTTAAAATCTCTTTAAATCAGTTTCTTCTTTTCTTTCATGACACCAATTTTTAGAAGGAACCAGGTCATTTGTTTTGCACACTATTCCACATTCTAGATTTGTTTCCTCATAGCATCAATTAATGTATTTTTCTCTCTATTATACTTCCTATACACTGGAAACTGGGTCAGGTTGTTCCACTTGGTGAGGCCGAGTTTGTTCATATGGTTACAATAGTAACCTCCACTGTAAAGGTACAGTTTTACCTTTGTAATTAGTTTTTAACCATGGCTCAATACTTGAGTACTGTGTGAATATCCTGTTCCCAACAATCTTTTACCTACCGTTTTTAGCATCCGATGATGATCCTGGCCTAATTCCATGAGTACATTTGAGATGATTCAGTTTTTGTTTCTCTTTGATAGATAAGTTTTTAAAAGTTTCTTAGTTTACCAAATGATTACAATTTTTGATACCCTTTTTATTATTTCTAATTGATCAAATTATGAGGAGATAGCCTATAATGATTCTACTTTTAAAATACAAGATTTTCTTTGTGACCAAGTACATGACTGATTTGGTTGTATGTTCCCTGGGCATGCAACAAATGTATATTTGCTACTTTTGAGGGAAAAAAGTTCTATAGATATATATTAAATTGAGTTTCTTGATTATGTTACTCAAATTCTCTATGTCCTTACCTATATTTTTACTAGACATCAGTTTCTGAATAAGATGCATTAAATTTCCTACTATGCTTTTTTTGTAATCAAGGTCTTCCATTCTGATTTTATGCAGCCTTTTATAAATATCTGATATGTCGTGTGTGATATATCATTTATGATAGTTAAAAAAATCTTCAAATCGTCTGCTATATCTTTCTCATCCCAGAAATAAAACTTAAAATGCTCATATCCTTTTTACATGTTCATGCTCCTTTTCTATTCTCTACTCCTGGTAATGTGAAATCCTAAAATATAGAGTGAAAGCAATATAGAAAAGTCATTTTTATAAGCATGACACAGTGGGACTTCCTCTCCTTCCCTCCATTTTATTTTGGTTATAAGTGAGCGGTGAGCTAGTGTTGCTTGAAATAGATTTCAGTGTTTTGATCAACATCATTTAATTTCCCAGGGTCCTTAACTTCTCTTCAGAAAATAAAGTCTTATTTTTTAATCTTTTACCTGCTAGTATGCATTTTAAACCTTAATGAAATGGTTTAGGAAAAATTACTGTATAAAATCCAAAGAGTTGCAATAAAACTCCCATTTTGCATTCACCCTAAAGATCAATTGCATAGCCAAAATATGAGGTTTTAACTGGAGTTTTTAAAAATAAGTGCTGGATTCTATCATACAGAGTCACTTTGAAGAAACTGCTTAAGACAGGGAATTGGCTGTTAGAGGCAAAATATGCTTTAATGCAGGTTTCATTGTACTCAGTACAAGGAATGTTTGGAAGAACATTAGCTCTTTTTTTTTTTTAATAAGAAGAATGTTCCACCCATCTCAGTGCTAGATTTGTAAAGTAGAATATAATTGGTCTGTAGTGAGGTAGCACCCATATATGGAGATGATGATACAAAAGCATCTCAGTAGTTGGCTTCTCAGTGGCACAAGCTGCTTTTTTCTTACTTTTTGTAAGCTACAATTTGGACATTAAGGGTCACCTGATGTCCCCTTGAGCCTTCTTGACTCTCTCCTCAGGCACAGCACCCACATATGAGTTCCCTCCACCAAGCAAACTATTGCCTTTGTTTGGAAAACTTGAGCTGAAATGCTGGGAATGGATTCTGGGGCCACCATCACCTGGGTTTCTTACCTGACCCTCTGGTGTGGCCCTCCCAAGGCTCTGTCACAGAATCATGCTGTCTGCAGCCTTTATCCATGTAGGTTGTAGTTCATCTTGGTCTAGTCATCAAAATTATCCTGCCCTTTTCTTTCTTTAATATACTGTCGTCATGGATCTATTCATGCTTGTATAGCATTCTTGTCATTTCCTTGGGATTCTCAAAGAAAGAGGAGAAAATGTATGTGTTTGAAATAGTAATCTCTTGCTGTTTCATTAGCCAGTACCAGGCATTTAAACGGGTGTTTATTTTTTTATGAATATAAACTATTATGTGCCTATTATATACAATTAGATAACTAAAAAATTATTTATAAAGATAAAATTCACCTGAAGTCCTTTTACATAGAGATAATTACTGTTAACATTCAGTATATATTTCTATAGACATTTTTTGGCAAATAATCTTTTATACAAAATTCAGATCTGTTATTTTTTTTACTTAAAAATATAGCCTGATAGGGGTGCCTGGGTGGCTCAGTGGGTTCAGCTTACAACTCTTGATTTCAGCTGAGCTCATGATCTCCAGGTGGTGGGATAGATAGAGCTCTGCATTGGGCTCCACACTCAGCGGGGAGTCTCCTTGAGATTTTCCCACTCTCTCTGTCCCTCCCTTCATTCACATTCTCTCTCTGAAATAAATCTTAAAAAAAAAAATACAGCATGATAAGTTTCTAATTTTATTTTTAAGGACTGAGTAACAAAATCATATGAATATACCAAGATTATTTATTTAAATTGGTATTAGAATATATCTTAAGTTAGAATTACCTTCAACTATCATAAATGATACTATGATTACTATATGTATGCATATACCCATATAAAAATTTTTGTATTTCTGATTATTTTCTTAAAGTAGATCTTTAAACATGAGATTAAGGAGTCAAGGGATAGACTATGTTTTAAAGTTCAAAATGTATTTTGCCAAATTGCTTTCTAGTAAGGTTGAGTTAAACACTAGCAGTGTAATTTATTCTTTTCTTGGTGTCTTTCCAGCCTGTTTCTTATGGTCCAGAATTATTGCATGTTTTTGAGGATGCCTAATAGTTTTCTGAAACTGTGCCATAATTCCAGAAGCTCATTTCTTCTAGATCTTCAGGAAGATGTTTCTTTTTCTTTATTCTATAGGATATCTTGATAAGCTCTACGCTACTTTTCTTGTCTTTGCTAATATTTTAATATGGAGAAATCTCTCCAGACTCCATATTTGCCAAGAGACAGGTGTGTGCATTGCCCTTGGCTCCCCTCAACGTCCATCTGGTTGTTCATCACATTCTTTTCTTGGAGCCATAGCTAGCAAGTCAATTTGCAACATTTATAACCCAGGTCCTAGGATCAAGCAAATATTCATCTTTGAAGCTATGCCATATGTGTGCAGAACTTTCTGTTGTCCTCACTGTTAGTTTTCAGGCCCTTTGAGCCAATGTAGCATACTGTTCTTCTGGCATCTCCTCACCTTCATCCTTGGCTACAATTCTACATATGGGACATATACTCCACAGAATGCAGATGCCAGCTTCTGTCCCCCATCTTTTCCCTCATTCAACAAATATTTATTGAGCTACTCTGTGCCAGCAACCAGTAAAGCATAGAATAGACAAAAGTCCCTGCTTTGTATAGCTGACACAACACCCCCAAGTTCCACCTTCCACCACTGCCCTATGACTCTTTGCCATAGGTTTTTTTTGGTTGGTACAAGTTCTCTAAATTGGGGCCGATAGTGGGGCTAAGAACAAGGTGTGTTTCTGGCAACGATGTGGTATTCCATGAGGGAGGGATAGGCCCCTGATGGCTTTTCTCAAAATAACTCTATAAGCCTTAGGATTGTTGAAAACTCTTAGGAGATTCTAACACTCATTTTCCATTGTTTTGGGTTTTCAATGTTATTGGAATTGTTTGCCTTTTCTGGGTGTTCAAAAGCATTTGAGTAGGAATTTAGCCAGGGCACCATTAGGGACTACTAACTGGAAACCATTTTAAATAGAAGTCACACAGGGCATTTGTAAACTGTGACTTTTACTGTTTCCTTTTTCAAGGTAAACTTTGAAGCGATAGTTTTTGGAGAATTTTTTTGCTGGCAACAAAAGAAACATGAAGCTGTAGGAGGAAATGTACTTTGTAAAGCTATTGATGTATGTTGATAGCATTGTTTTTATTTTTTTGTTTTACTTAATATTTCTGCCTCCAATCCTCAACATAAACATTTGGCTAGGAGTTTTTTTTTTCAATCACTGAGTCAAATCCCTAGACTGTAATTCAGTAGGATACCAAGGTGATTGGAATCCCCACCTGTATTTATATCTTACGATGAACTTCTCCCTGGATTGTTCAGTGTGCCTTATAACTTATAATATATGCTCTAAAAATAAATAACAACTTTATAATTTTGGCTTCTTCTAAATGTATTTGCAATAATAGGTGGGACTTGGGGAAGAGTTTCAAGTATGTGACATACATCATATGGAATTAGGATGGCAAAATGCTGCTGATCATGGAAGTCAACACATGTATCTCTAGGAGTCACTTGGTCACACCTAAGCCCCTCCTCTAAACATGCATGTGTGTGAGTCCATACACATCTGTGCACATGCGCATACACACACGCACACACATAGGTCAGCCACATTGAAATACTTCTATTTGCCCCAAACAGGCTACCCTACCTCCTCACTTCATGGCTTCTCTCTCTACCAGAACCCTCCTTTGTCCCCCGCTCATTACCTAGATGACCCCTATTTGTCCTTCATGCTTCAGTCATCCACTCAGAGAACTTTTGCCTCATTACCAGCATCCTACTCCTCAGCTAGAATAGCTTCTTCCCTGCTTGGTACTCTCACCACAGCCCCCAGGCTTCCTTTCCTAATAGACCATACCTCACAGAAAGAATTTATAGTTCAGTGATGAATCTGAATGACAGCTCTCTACCTTGGACTGTGAAACTCCTGAGAGCAAGGTCTGGATCTCTTCCCTTTGTCTCTCAGTTCTGAGCATAAGGCTTAGCATGCAGTAGGCTTTCAGGCACTTTGGGGGCTCCTCCAGCAAGGCCAGACCACTCAGGGTGCTCAACCCCTAAACACTTCATGTCCTAAAGTTCCCTCGCCCATTAACATTCCAGTTCTGCCAGACAACTTCATTCATACCTTGCCTCCTTCCCACCCCTCCTCTTCCCCAACTTTTTCTTTCCAGTGATGATCTCCCCCATTCACTAAGAGATCAGAAGCAAGCAAAAGATAACTTCCGCAAATTCTCCCTATATCTACCTGCCTTCTTGCATCAGTGCCCTTAAGTTCCACCTTCCATTATATCAGGAGGAACAAACTGACCTTGCTTCAATTAAGGCCCATCCTTCTATTCGTCTGTTAGTCACATCCTCCCTCACTTATTGGAAGATATCACTCCAATATTGTCTCTCTTCTCTCTCATTTTGTCATTTGGTCCTCTTCACTGAATAATTTAAAGACCTAGTTTAATTACTTTCATCTTAAAAAAATAAAAACAAAAAACCTTTCTTGCTCCAGTACCCCTCTCCAGCCACCGCCTCATCCTTTGCTGTCCTTTATCTCTCAAAAGAGTTTCAACTCACACTGTCTACAAGTCCTGGCCTCTCAATCTCTCTTAAACCTACTCTGAACACAGTGACAGCCATCATTCCACCAAAACTGTTCTTATTAGTCTTGATGCCCCCCATCATGTTGCTAAATCCAATGGTCAAGCCTCATTTTTCATTTTTATCGGACAACTGTCAACAACATTTAATTCAATAGATCCTTCTTATTTGAAACTTTGGTCTTCACTTAGACTCTAGGACACAGTCCCTCTAAATTTCTTAACGCCTTCCTAGCCACTACTTGGCTAGTGTATAAGTCAGTTTTTGCTGGAGAAATAATAGCCCAAATATCTAAATGATTAGCAATCACAAAGATATGTTTCTTTTTCAAATTATGTAAAGGTTAGGGGTCAGATCCAGGGCTGCTTAACTCTACTGGGCTCTCATCTGTGGCTTAGCTTATCTAGACTCTACATGGCTGCAGGTTGGTGGAGGCTCTGATATCTGTTTTCTCACTTTAAGACCCAGACTAAGGAAGCAGCCCTAACTGGAACATGCTATTCTCCCATGACCCTTTCTCTAAAGGAAAGAGCAAGGGGCTAAAACACCCAAAGTTTCTAAAAACTTCTTACTTGCTCATGATGTATATCATATCTGCTCACATGCCATTGGCTAAGGTAGATTTATGAGTCCCATTTCCCATGAGAAAGGAATAAGACAGACAAGATTTGTCCTTCATCCTAACACCATGAGGTGGGATTCAGCAAGACCATTGGCAAACCTGATACATGTCCCCAGAAGTTTGAGAGACCCAGTGGCAGACCTGTTACTTGACTCACCTGAGAAACCTAAGGGTCAGAAGCTGACTAAAGAAGGCTTGAACAGACTGAGATCTACAGTTTGGGAAGTTGACGCATTTCCACCAAGAACATTCCTAAGGAATTTATTTCTTATTGATTGATTGTGTAGTGTAATAGAGAAAGCCTGTGTGGAGTTGTCTTAGATCCTGCCCTAGAATGTCACCTGGAGAGGTGAGGTGATCACAGCAGAAGAAAGCCAGATCTAAATAGTTAGATGTTCAGAGCCAAGGGAAGGGTGGATGGAACACACGATCCAGGTCAGGAATCCACAGATTAGAGAGCCCATCAGTAGATGGGCCTTTGAAGAGCCCTGGCAAACACCTGCACAAATAAGCTTCCAATATCTGCCATAGCCAAAGGGAAACAAGGCCACAGTTGTGCCAGGCAGACATTATCTTTCTTCCACATTAATCACTCCTCCTCCTCCTCCTCCTGTTCCCTGACCTTGGAGAGGCCCAAGTAGGGTGAAAAGGAGGAGGAGGATAGAAAGAAGGACTTGACCCTTGCAGCAGACCCAAGCTACAGACTCACTTTGAATGAACTTCACATTCTGGTATTATTACATGTAACTGGGCATAGTTATTGCTGAACTGAGACTATTTCTGTGATTACAAATGACCAGAGGACTCTTTTTTAAGCTATCTGAGATTAATAAAAAGTCACAGGAGACTGTGAAACTGGGGTCTGTGTGTGTGTGTGTAATTGTGTGTGTGTGTGTGTGTGTGTGTGTGTGTAGGTGTGGAGAGGAAGTATGATTAAGTTATTTTCTTTTGCACTTCCTGAGCCACATTTGCTCCAAGGGCTCTAGACCTCTGTGCTGGTCCCTGGGCTGATTGTATCCATCTGCCTGGTTTCTCCATACTAAGAAGTTGCATCACAGTTTTGTGGAAACTAGACAACTCCATTGGCATCTTTGACCATGAGGATCTGGGAGGCCAGAATCTTTAGTTTACTGTTGGTTGGCCTCACATTTGACCCTGTTTACGTAAAGGAAATCTAGGCATATGGTCAATTCAGGACCAAAGAATTCCGTGGCTGGGGTGTTGAGCTTCATTTCCTTTTTCATTTACAAACGCAGTTGGAGCTGATTCCAAAGTGTTTTCAGGAAGTCAGTAAAAACATCTAGGCGTAACTACTACTGTTTTATGAAATTTCATCTATTGTTTTGACCTTGCCTTTGCTTAAATACAGAAATAAAAAGCTCAGTGTGGCTGTGGGGGTACGGAGGGGAGTTATGTCATTACAGCACCTACTTCAAGTCAGGAAACCCCAAGCCAGCAGTCCATTTCCTACTTTATTAAGCCAAGGAATGCTATCAAGTGTGTGACTAAAGGTAACATGACTCAGATTGAGAACTGGGTCTCTGAAATTTGTTTCCTGGCCAAGAGAACTATCGTTCAATTGCTGCTAGAGTTAAATGGAAAATATATACTTTTGCCTTCACTAGAGCTATTGTTACTTTTAAAGACTTGTTGAGAACATAAGATCAAACTTAAACATGATAGCATGAATTCTAGTTATTGGAAACTAAGAGAGCCCTTGGGAATATTGCCTTCCATTCCCAGTTTTACCCATGCTCCGTGTCTGACCTTGGACGTCACAGCTCCGTCCTTATGCTTGAAAGAGAGACTTACTGCTTACTAACACTCAACACCAGGCAAATAACAAATGCTCATTTAGACACAGGTTTCACTAATGTGATTCTTCACCTGTGAAGTTGTTTGTTTATTTAATCCTTCATTTCTGAAAATGGTACCATCCGCAGAAGCACCTCGGGGTACAAGCAGTACATTAAAACAGTAATTAAAATAGATAAAACATTACAAAGCAGCAATTAAAAAAGTAGCAAATGAGGTTACATCTTAAAATACTATTATGCTTAAGATTTTAAAACAATGCTCTCACCTCATCAGTATAGCAGGTTCCTATACAAGTAGAGCAGGAGACTTTGTGGGAACTTTGAGAAATCCTAAACAGAAAGCATGATGTGACACAAATGACTCTAAACTTTACCTCAAAATATAATTTTCCAGGCTTCCTCACTTTACCCTACTCTCTTCACATTAAGGATGGCTTGTTGTATACCATGCTTTCCTGTGTCTGTTCAGCCAGAGAGAGTTACAGGGGATTCAAAAAACCTCTTTCTTTCCCAGAGGCTGTAACTGGAATCCTTAGTCATACCTACACTGCTTAAATGGCAGTTGGTCATACCTAAGTACTGGAAACAAAGGATCATAACTCCAGAGAACATTCTTCCCACCAAAGTAGAAAAATCCATGTCCTGCATCCCTAGCTCCTGCCAGGTCAGGCCCTGCAGACCTACAGGTCTCCTTATACTACACCGTGTACTCTCCCGTCCTGTAGACACCTAAACAAGCCTCTGCCAGTCTCCACTACCTGGCCTCACCAGTCCTGTTTCACTTTACCGTGCTAATAAAAATTACTTGAAACATGTGGCTTTTAAAGGTTAGGATTTATATGGGGAGCGAGCAACTTACAAAAGCTGATAGCACTGTGTCTGGTTTTTAAACATAGAGATCTTGGTGAGCCTTCTGAACTGGGGAACTGAAAGTGTATTCTCTGTTTTATCAAAATACCTTTAGCAAGATGCTGCTCTGTAGCAATACACTGAGTCCTTCCAGAAATTGTGTAAGAAGTCCATCTTGTTGTTTGTATAAAGTTGTCACTGTACACTCATTTTGGTCAATATGCGTATCTACATGTACATGTTGCCATCATACTTACAGGGTAGTAGTCCATCGTGCCGGTGCCTGCCTCTGCAACCCTCATTTCCCCTCTACCTTCCCACCCTCTCCCACTCCAGCAAGGCCAGGCCACTCAGGGTGCTCGACCACCAAACACTTCATGTCCCAGTGCTTTTGCAACATGTTGTTTTCCTACCTAATATGACCTCTCTCCCTTTTGACTAGCAAATATTTTCCATCCCAACTAGATTCATAGGGAGTTAAACATTTCCTTCTCTGTGCCTTGTCCAGGTATTCACTCCTCCTTAATGTTATCTATTTCTGTCTGGCCCCTTCTGTTGCTCTATGAACGAGCAGAGGGCAATAATTAAATTGTGTCCCGTTTGTCTCTATGGGCCCAACATCTAGTCTGACAGTAGCATGCAGTTGCGTTTGGGGGGTAAAGAGAACTGGACCTGGATTTAAAACTAGATTTGGATCCTAGGTCCACCACTTGCTGCATGTCACTTAAGTCCCAATTACCTTATCTGTAAAAGGAGGATAACATAGTACTTACCTCAGACAATCATTCATTTGTTCAATGAATACTTACTGAGTGCCTACTACTGTTAGGTGTTTCTCTAGTCTCTGGGGATAGAGCAAAGAGGAGAAAAGACTAAGATCCTACTTTCCTGGAGCTTATATTGTAGGAACAGTGACAAGTAGAAAATATATATGTATCTGTGATCTTACATGGTGATGATCTTAAGTAAGTGTTGGAATAAAAAGTTAAGTGAGGTAAGAGGACACTATGTGGCCAAGGGACTCCATTTTAGAAAGGAAAACCTTTTGAGAAAGGAACTTTGGATCAGAGACCTGAAGTGTCTCAGTGAAGGAAGTTCTGAGCAGAAGGATAGTGAGCAAAAAGGCCTTCAAGGAATATGAGAAAACCCAGTTATATGAGGGATAGGCAGGGGTTTGGGTATGTGGGAGCTTGTTAACCATGGGAAGGAGTCATGGAGTGATGGCAAACTATTCAAAACATTTGAGCAAGGAAATGACAAGTGACCTGATTCAATAAAATGATGAATGGATGGATGGATGGGTGGATAGATGGACGTATGGAAGGAAGGATGGAGGGATATAGGGATGCATGAATATACAACCTGCTGCCTACAGGATATTTTAAAGAACACTTTGTATATAGCTAAACTTAGTGTACAGGGCCAAGGTGAGGAATTCTGGGAAAAAGACCCACAAAGAGCCTGACATAGAAGAGACTTTCTTTCTGTACAGGCCACCTTGAACACAAAACCCACTTCAATATAACTCTGTCCATCAAAAAATGGCAACGTTTTCCTCTAAAAATAAGAGGTACAGATATTGGTTCACATAAAATTAGCAATTACAACGTTGGGTGGTCCTAAATGCTTGAGAGGTATACTTATTTACCTGCGTAGATGCATTTGGCTAACCTGTGGGTTCTTTAGGAAAGTTAGAGGTGCTGATGACTAAAAGGAAGTGGCTGTGAGTATATGCTAAGGAATCTGACACAGTGGGAATGACACATAGTTTGATGCTAAGACTTTTCATCCATGGTTTTTTATGAGCATCCCAGTTTATTTACAAATACATCTTTCCATACTCCTAGCATAGCTCCACACTCTTTTTCATATGAAATACCCTTTCAAGTTCCAAAGAGAACCTATTAAACAGGTACGGTTATTCTATTGCAAACTAGAGAAAGGGTTTGGGAGAAGGGAGGGATTCTAGTTCATCCTATTTATTCATGAATACGAGTGAGATTATCAGTTACTGTTTTCCACTTGGGCAGACAGAAAGTAGAGCCCTGAGAAAATGAGACTTAGCATATGTGAGTTTTGCTGGAAGAGAAGGGCTAGTAAAATGAGAAAGATAAAAAGGAAAAACTGTATAAAACAAGAATATCTATATCAACCCAGTAAGATCGTGGAGAAGGGTGAGCCTGGCTGAAAGGGTACAGCGCAAGGATGGAAGACTTCTGACAGCACAAGTAGAGGTGACTGCAATTCAGTAAAGAGAATTCCCAAGAGCAACACTTTTAAATCTGCAATTCTAGACCAAGCTCTGTAGAATGGCAACTCACAAAAGTTATGCCAGGCTTGTTTAAAGTCTCTTCTATGTGAACATATTTAAACAGCTGCAATTTTGCCAGTAAAAATCCTCTGGGGGATGCACTGTTCAAGTGCTCTTCTACCACAAAGCCCTCAGTGATCATTCTGGAATTTCACATCAAGAAGAAAATCGCGATGTTCAGTAAAGACCCTGCCTTGGGAAGCAAAGGCTTGAAGAACTCCTCCAGGTTCCTAAGGCTCATTTCATAAATATCTCCATGTACCCAATGGGGTGTGTTCCTACTCTGCCAACAATGAACAATGGGGAAATCTCCCAGAATTCAAGCAGCATTAACATAGCAGCAATTAAAGAAATCATTAGAATGCTTTAAGGGACCTTTTGATTTCCTACAGGAAACATTATGAAATTCCGTGTTTTCAGAGCTTATAAAATCCTGAAGTGGGTCTCCCCTGCAGAGGAAAGTGGCAAACAAAAGTCAAATGACATTCTCGGCTATCATCAGCATGTGTTCCCTTGTTTCCTGCACCATTCACTCCATCTTAACTGTCCTCTTCCTGCTGGAAACACAGTATGAATGTGGCTTAAGTGAGCATGAACACAATGCAACTTGCAGTGGTGAATTCCGCTGCCCTGGAAAGCCCACAATGTCAGGGGCAGACTGAATTTGGCACCAGGGTAACCTCTGAACTCCTGAACCCATAGAGCCATTGTGGTCTTAACTTTAAAAGCCCAGACTTGGGTGCCAGAGCTTTAAAGGAGTCACCTCTGCCCTTAGCATGACCAGCTTCTACTCTGTGATGTGCTTGTTGCCACTCACCCCCCTGAACTGCGTCCACTCCACCTGCCAGGGCTGTAACAGACCACTTTGCCTCCTCCCAGAGCCCAAGTCTGTGTTCTCTACCCTACCCTTTCTTTTCATTCACCTTGTATTTGTGGGGTGCTCCGGGGAATCAGAGGGTGGCAGACACAGAAACCAATGACATGATCCCAAAATTTGGTCCTTGACTGGGGGACAGATTACATGTGTGAGAAAGCTGCAAGACTCCACCAAACCAAGGTGTGACAGGGAACCCACTGTGAGGTCCCTCTAGCATTTGCCTCTGAAACCCCCATGGCTCAGGCTGTCTTTTTTGCCCAGTTCTCCTTCCTACTCCATCTAACACCTAGTGCTGAGTTGTGGCTACTTCTTCTCCATTAAGCTTTCCTGATCCTGCAGAGAACTGACCCCTTGCTCTCTGTGCCCCCACTGGACTCTGAAGGTAGAATGAGCTTAGCAAGAAGCAGTAGGAGGTTGTGGCTAGGAAGATGGGTTCCAGAGGCCCACCTATTGGGGTGCTAGTCTGGGTCTCCTTAGCTGTGTGACTTGAGACAAGTTATTTCACCTTTCTGCACCTCTGTTTCATCATCTGCAAAACGGAGACAATAGCACCTACCACATGGGGTTATTGTGAGGATTAACTAAGTTAATAGAAAAGGCTCTGAATGGTGCATGTGATCACTTCCTATGATTATTGCATGTTACTACTGCTGTCAGGCTCTGCAATTCCCCAAAGGATAGATACTGCTCATTTATCTTTATATCCCCATCATTGAAGCTATGCGTAACACAGAGCGAACCATCACACAACTTTAATGCTATAAGAATTGAACAGTTGCGTAAATGACTTAACAAATGCATGCACTTCAGTAAGGACACAGGAAGCGGCATCTTATTGTAGCAATAGCCCTGGTCAGACCAAGAGGCTTGAGTTCAGCAGCTTGGGCCACCAGACTGTACTTCCTTTGCAGAACTCCCTCCACTCGTCTCCCAGCCCTTACCACGCACACACATGCGCACCAGGGGGGATACTCAGTAGAATCAAGAAACTCTAACTTCCTTCAACACAGAACCTTGGGCCCTGCCAAGTCCCTCACAAACCTCTGCTCTGTGAGGAAGCGAAGAGTTGTTGTTCAGAAGCCACCACTCTGAGGAGACCGGGCATCTCCTCCCCTCCTCCTTCCCCAGCACACATGTGACAAGCAATGGAATGAATTACCACCTGCGATTGATCCATGCTAGTTATAAACTGTTATGGACCTGGTTAATTGTTTTGCCTGTATAAGCACATTTTGCTTCATCCATTTGTCAAGCTGAAGGAAGGTTGTTTTATAAAAGGGGATTTAATTAAATGTTTTGTCCCAGCCCGGCCTTTCCTTTCTGCATCTGCATTATGCTTGTGTCATATTTTCCCTGGAGGGCAGGAAAACAATTTAGTGAAAATGAAGGATCCATTGATTTACTATTGAAAAAGGAAATGCCAAGCTAACAACTCCCCTCTATAATTTTCTAGTGACCAGAAGAGAGAACCCAGCCATTTAACTTAAAGACAGTGTGTTTTCTGGTGCACCTGGCTCTTTATATCTTCCTGTACCATTCAGGCTGTTATGTTTATAGCCTTGCCCTTGATTGCAATTATTTCATGAATACTCTTAAGAGCTATTTTTCTTCCCTGAACAAAATAGATGTTTCTGGTAAGTAAGGTCCTTTCATTGTTGCTCCCTCCAGTTGGGGGGATGAGCATGGAGAATCTTTCTTTCCCCAAGATCCTATCAGTGGGATCATGATATGTCTCCCATCATTTAACGAGGGGTTTCCCCTGCTTATAGAATTTAATTTGACCTACTTTCCTGTCGGTTGAGTTGCCTCAGGCCTCAAATGTTCTTCTAGTAGAGATCAGCTGTTTTCTGGGTTAAACTCTTAGATCTTGAACTCAATACAGTGTCCTGTGCTTCAAAGGAAGCAGGATGCATTAACAATCTACGGAAGCTGGATATGATAGGGCTCTCGCTGGGTGTCCCTTTCCTCTCACCATCCTATGTCCATTCTAGAATCTGAGCTGAGGCCAGGGACCAGGATGGTTCTGGGAGCAACTTTTTCATTCTGAGGGGAGGGGGCTCACAAGTGACTATAGAAAGGAATGGGGGACTAAGAATCAGGAAAATATAATTTGTCACAAGAAGTAGTTGTGTTTTGGGGCAAATTATGTCATGTCTTGGGACTTCAGTGTCCCTCCTGGTGCTAACGGTCTATAATTCTTTCATTCAAAGTATATTGAGCAGCCGCTAAGTGGAAGCCACTGTGGCTGGAACACTTGTGGGGAACCAAGGCAGACCTAAGTCCTGCCATCATGAAATTCATAGTCTAGTGGGAGGAACAGTTTGGATCAATTGTGAGTTGATAATATTCTGGTAAGAGCTATACATGAATGGCCCATAGGTACCATGAGACATAACAGGAAAATCTAGCTCCAGCCTGGCTATGTATAACCCAGGGAGTGGGGGAAAGCCTTTAGAAGGGAGTGATATTTGAGTGTTCTCATTAAGGGTGTGTTAACTAGGAGGAAGGTGGACCCAGGCAGACCCCTTCCAGATAGAGGAGCAGTGCTCAGACAGATACGGTTTGCACATCTCGACTGAAGATGCTTATTCCCCTGTGACGAGCATTTGCCTTCTCTCTTGTTGATCCATTAGGAAACCCATCAGCTGACCTCCAGGTTAGAGTTGGTCAGCCAAAATGCATTTATACCTAATTAGCCACAAATTACAGTCCATGAAGAAGAAATGTTTTATTTTACTGTAGTAGACCAAGAACCAGGGCAGCTATACTTTTCCTGTTTCCTCTTCCACCAGCACCATGAAGAAAGCAAGGGAGAAGACCTTGCTTCTGCTATGATTTTCACAAATCATCTGACCGAAGTGGAAGAGACTCATTGGAACAGGACAGTATCTCACCTATCATTTGCTGATGGACTGAACAAGACTAAGCTGAGGCTATTTTGCATTTATAGCACTTTCCACCTGAAGGCCTCGAAATGTTTTGTGAGCAGTGACGGGCAACAGGCCTCATGCTAATACTAAGTGCTCTCATAATAAATTTTCACAGGCCAGGATCTGGCTCATTAGCCAGCTGTAGTGAGGGAGGGGCATGCCAGGGAAGGCGGCCAGATGCTGAGCTCGCCAGCAGCAAGACGAGACCCTTTGCCTGCCACCCAGTGTTCTCACCATAGACACCGAGTAGAAGCCTCGGGCAGGCTGGAACCCACTTCTCCCCATGTCAGGGGGAATCCCCACAGCCCTGGGATTTGGAGAGGTACTGTGAGGGCTGATTGGCAGGAATTTAGAACAAGAGAAGGGCAGAGAGAACCTGGAGGTAAACAGGAAAGTCCTGTCCTGAGGATGAGGGAAGGTTAAGTGACACGTGGATTGGGCCTTGGGGACTGGTTAGTTAGAGAAATACAAGCTGATGCAATCACCTTAAAGGATTGTTGTCAATGTCTGTGACTTTCCTTTCTATACAATTTCTCCTGGCCCTACCTCCAGCCCTGGTACATCCCTCCAAAGATGAAAGGTATAGAAAATGTCAAGCAATTCCATTTTGTGCATAATTGTGTTTGCCCTCCAGGGGTATTAGTGGTTTAAGAAGAATAGAAAGAAGTATTCTCATGTGCCATTTTGTACTGAGTGGCATTCAAACCACGAACTTTTGGAAAAATCTAAATGGGGTTTCCTGTCAATCCTCAAATCCTGCCACTCCACAGGCTGCTCTGGATACCTGCCCCAGACCTACATGCCCCTAGTCTTCTCATTCCAAAGCCCCATATCTTCTGAAAAGCTTGATTTCATAGATTCATTCCTTCAAGATAATTTAATCAAAGTCTAATGTGTCAGGCGATGTGTTAGACTGAAGATGAAGATATCCTCCCTTGCTCCAACTTCTGAATTTCCCAAATATTCTGCAATGAGTCTGCAAATGTTTTTGGGCAATAGAGTTTTCTGTAAAATTATATTTGGATGTGGAAATATATATAAGCTAAGCATTTTAATAGTATTAGAGAAACAAATTGTTATGAGTTTTATTGACTTTGATATCTTCTTCACCAAGAAAACACAGGGCTATTGACCTCAGACTCTCTCGCTATCTATCTACAAATGCCTTTCCTCCAACTCAGAGTAATAAGGTGCACTGAATTTGTAATGGGAAAATAAAAAAAACTTCTTTCAAAAGGAAAGACATATCAGCCATGCATTCTCTCCTCAAAATGTTTATAAGAAAATCAAACAGGAGAGTAAAGACCAAAATAGAATTTTTTATAATACAAAATATTTTAATTAAACATAAGACAAGGTTGTGAGGAATAAATGCTTTAAAGGGATTTTCATAAGGTCCAAGGGTCCTACACCAGTAGAAGGTGTTTACTCTTGCTGAAGGATGAGAAATCTTGATGACAGAGAGGCACAGGGGCCATCGAAAAGAAATCAAGACCCGGAGATACAGACAAGGGAGCTGTTGGGTGGCCAGGGAAGGATTAACAAGTGGTAGGAGAGAGGTCAGAAGGGGCTCTTGGGGTGGACCATATGAGCTCAGTTAGGATGAATCCCAGGGGCCATCAAAAAATGGGAGAGCTGAGTGTGGAGAGGTCATGGAAGGTGCTGGGGATAGGGCAGAGGGGTTTGATTCTCTAGGCGGAGCCACTGAGGTGATAGGAGCTCCACCTGAGTCAAATCTCCCCACAGCAGAGTTTATGGATCCAGGGGGGGAGAGATGGAAATTGACAGGACTGAAGGCAGGTGAGATAAGAGGAGCACCCAACCTAGAGGAGGGGGAGCAGGACAGGCATAGAAAGCATTTCAGAGAAAGAATCAGCAGATTCTGGAAAAATAAGGACTACAGAGAATTTTTCTTTTGACCTTTTTGCTCTCAAACTGGATGGGGCCAGCAAGAAGAGGTTAAGGTAGTTAGTAGTTGCAATAAAATACTGCAAAGGAAAATGATAGCATGATGCAGAGGCTAGAAAGGAAAATTACAGGATATTCTCTCAAGAAGACTTCTTCAGCTCAGAGGAGCTGCAGGAGATGCCTGCGTCAAGACAACTAAACGAGGGATTTCCAAATAAGCAGAAAAGATAACCCATGAGGCTCCTCTCTCTTTTTTCCTTTTTGCCTTTCTTTCTTTCTTTCTTTCTTTCTTTCTTTCTTTCTTTCTTTCTTTCTTTCTTTCCTTTCTTTCTTTTTTAAAATTCATTAGTCAGTAATATCCACTAATATCTATGAAGCAATTACACTGTGTAAGAAACCAAAGAAACACAGTTCGACACCCAGTCCCTGTCTTCAAATGACTCTCGGTGTATTTGCAGAGATAGAACTGCATCCCCATGTCAACATAGCATCACACACCACAGTTCTTGACGAAGGCCACCTTGCAAAAGGTGCTTGGACTTGAAGTGAGCTTGAAACATTGCTTAAATTAGGAGAAACAATGTGGGGTTGGGGGGAGGAAGGTGGGTGTCATACATAGTACAACGCTACTATGTGCCATATACTTGACTTCTTGTCTTGGTTTTGGGCCCACTTTAACGATAAGAAAACAAAGCTAAGAGAGATTGATTTGTTCAAAGCCACACTGCTGATTAGTGGTAGAGCCAGAAGAGCCTGACTCAAAGGCCATCTGCAGCACCTCACCCCCTTTGAGATAGCAGGTAAATGAAAACTTGGTATGCAAAGATATGGAAGATGTAGACTATCGAAACTCCGGTATGTGCCCTCGGCTTACTTTACTTTCCTGTTGATTTTAACAAAGGCTTCTAAGAGACTCCTTCTGCTGCCAAGAATCTGCACATTTCCTCAAGATTTGGGGCAGGGCAGGACAAGATAGAAACACATGCGTAAATAGGATATAAATTATTTCGCTGTCTAGAGAGTGTTTGAGAGTCAAACAGGTTTATTGCTTGTATTGTTCTTTATGCTTGCCTCCTGAGGTTTATAGGGTTAAGAGACACCCAACCTTTTATAGTATCAGAAGATCTCGATTAATCTGGCAAATGCTATAAATCAAGGGACAGTGTGAAATTGGACACTAAATGTATTGGACGTTATTATAAAGAGAGAAATTGGATAATTTCTACTCATTTCTATCTGAAAATGAAAAACCGCCAGGGTAATGAATCTCCTTGATCTGCTAAAATGCCTATCGGTTATAAAGTACTTTTCCATCAAAGGGATAAGCAGAGTCGAAACACACAATAAAAATTATTCACTGCAATATTTTTGAATAAAGGTAAATAAATCTCCATGCTGCTTGTGGAGGGCTTCTCCAGAGGACCAAGTGACCGTCTCTTTAAACAAAAAGCCAAAAAGTTAAAATTGAGAGAAATTCTTGTTGCCCTGACACCTTTGAGTTAAGGGAAGAAATCTCTGCAGCCATTACATGAACTGTCCGTTTTTACATAAAATCAAGAGCAAACTTATCAAGTTTAAATCCTACAATCAAATCTAGTGAGATTTGCAGGAATAGGAATGCTGGCCCAGGGGCAGTATTTAAATTCTTCCTTTCATTGTTAAGTTCAAAGAAAGTTACTAGAGCTGTGACTTCTATCCAAGGGAGATGGTTGGCACTGTTAGTCCAGTCAGATCATGTCTTGGATTCTGATTCCTCAGCCATAGTCCAAAAAGTGAGAAGTGACTTCAGTTGAGATCAAATGTGGGCAAGATCAGCCTTCAGGCCTCCCATCTTAAGGAAGAGAACCCTGGAAATGCAGACGCCTAGGCCGCCAGCTTATTATACCAACATCTTTCTTTGTAGAGTTCTCCAAAACCTGGAACCATCTGTTTCCCTTTTCTGTATGAATTATAGATGTGCTTGTAATCAAGTAGTGGAAATCAACATTTAAACTCTTATCTTTCCTTTATAAGAAAACACCCTCTGCCATTAGTGAGACTAGTTTGGGTGGGGTAACTGCAGACTCTCAGGGGCCAGGATACCATCTCATTCCCACCACAGCCCCAGGAGCTGAGAGGGTTTGGTGCATGGTACGTCCTCAGTGCCATAGTAATTTTATATGAATCGGTTTTTTCATGCACTCACAAATATTTCTCTGCCAAGCACTGTTCTGGGCACTTAAAATAAATTAGCTAACAACCACAACACACACACACAAAGGCAAAAATTCTTGCCCTTGGGGAGCTTGTATTCTGGCAAGAGGAAATAAAGCATAAGCAATTCACATTATAATAGGTAAGTCACATAGTGTATTAGAAGATGATGGCTGCTATAGAAAACAATAGAGCAGAATAAGCAGGGAGTGGAGGGCTGGGTATAGGGAATGGGGTCAGGTTGCAGTCTGAATGGGGTGTCCAGACCCCTAATAAGAAGGGGTCTCTAAAAAAAAAAAAAAAGAAGGGGTCTCTTAAGCAAAGACTTGAAGGAGGGGAGGAGAAAAAGCATCTTATCAGAGGCAACAACTTCTGTAAAAACCAGAAGGTGAGAATGTGCCTGGCACACTGCAGACCCATAATGTGGGCCAGTGTGGTCCAAGAGCCAGAAGCTACGAGACTAGCAGGAGTGGAGGTTGGAGAAGTAATGGGGGAGGAGGGGCAGAAAGATCCTACAGAGACTTAGAGGCCATTGTAAGGATTTTGCCTTTTACTTTGAAAAAAAAAAATGAGGCAGTGGAGGGCTTTGCAAAGAGGAGGGATGTGGTCTGACTGGTGTCTTAAAGGCGCTGTTCCATCTGCTGTTTGAGAATACACCATAGGAGACAAAGTGGAGGCTGGGAATCGGGTTTGGAGACAGTTAAAAGAATCTGAGCGAATCAACAAGTAATACGTGGTTTTACATGCTGTCATTAGTGATATGACAAGGCAAGAGCACAAGGCAGGGTGTGCAAGCAGTTCTCCCAGGGGAGACTTATCAAGGCTGTGCCTTTTGAATTGGAAAAAAGTGGTTTGGAGAAGGGACGAAGGTGGCAGGAGGTGAGACGGAGAGGTTTTGTGGCACCCGACTGGGAAAGGCCTTGAATCTCAGGGCCCATTGCTTGTTACGGAACCAGGAAAATACCCAACCCAACAGCTTAAACAAACAGGGCTTTATTTGTCTTACATATTAAGATACATGGGGGAAGCAGTCCAAAATGAGTATAGAAAATTGATGATGGCAATAGTAACAGGTTCTTCCCGTCATCCTTATTGTGTTCATTTGTCATGGTCATAAGGGGCCACAGATCCATGTTCCAGGGAGAAGGAAGAGAGCATGCATCACTCTTTTTTTTTTTTTTTTTTTTAACCTGGATAGCAAATCTCCTAGAAGCCCTACCCAACAGACTTCTATTTATGTATCTTGGGCCTGACTGAGTCACATGATCACCCCTTCGGGAAAGGTAGCTGGACAAAAGGGCTGGTGGACCAGGTGTGTCAGTGACTAACACTACTGTCATAAGTTCTTTCTGCAGCTGATGCAAGTGAAGAGGATGCTTCCCCCAAAGGCCATGTGCAATTCCCCCCACCCCTGCCCCCTGCCTCTTGGAGCCAGGTTCCACCTTCACTGTGGTCACCCTGCTGCCTCCAGAGGGGCCCTGGATGAGCCAGCTGGGGCTTCCATGTCCTGCCTTTCTGCATGTCTGTCTATGAGCATCACTGATTCAGTAGTGGGGTCAGCCCCTGTGCCGCCTCTGGCATCTGCCTCTGTGGAGAAGAGGGATGTATGAATGTACATAACACTTGGAATTTCCCTGAGACTGCAGGGCTCACTTCTATCTTGTCAGAAGAGGTTTCTAACCTGTCGGCGCAAATGATAAGGCATGAAGGCACATGTGTGGGGAGACCCTTGGCTGTGCACAATTCACCCACACTGTGAGTTGGCAAAGCTTGATTTCAGTGGCCTCCACTTGTTCCCCCTCACCCTTGGTGCCTACTCCCATCTCTCTTCAGCTTCTTTCCAAATCCATTCTCTAAAAGGCTCTGATGAAGTCATTCACCCTGAAGTATAAATGACTCAAAAGACTGAAAATGCCCCGTCTCCTAGGTGTGTCCTCATTTTAATAGCTGCCAAGCCCCTGTGGCCCAGGCCTAAGTGTGGCATGGATAGGGCATCAGAGCATCTGGTTTCTGTGTCTAGCTCTGCCACTCGCTGCCTAGTGTGAATCAGTATATCTCTGGACTTTAATTTCCTCATCTGTAAAATAACAGATTTGGAAGAGATGGCCTCTAATGTCTACGTAGCCCAATATGAACACAGGACACTCCATGACTCTGACCTTGGCTAGAGCTGAGCTGTCATGATGGGTGCAGTTGATACAGAGACTTTGCTCTAAATACTCTCTGATGACCAGAACTCCACACACTCTGCCTCTCCATCTGCAGGGATGATGTCCATCCAGGGGTCATAATCCTTCTTTCCAGACCTCTACCTGACTCTCCCTAGAAAAGGGTATCTCGGTTTGGACAGCCATGGAGAAGATCTGCCTGTTGGTGTCATTCTCTAGGCCATGAGCTCATTGAGGGCAAGGACATGTCTGGATCACCATGGTACTTCTGGTATCCAGCACAGTGCTGGCACACAGCAGGCACTCAATCAATGTTTATAAAGGTGAAGTGCTGTAACTGTGGTTAGAAGAGTAGCAGGGATTGACTTCTCTCTCCACTCCTCTCCTTGCTAATAGACTCAGTGGGGTTTTGCCTTCTGCCTTCACCTGCTTTCTTCCCTCCTGTCTCCCTAATACAAGGCAAAGCCTGCTTTACACACAGTCATAATATGAGTCCCAAGTTGGGCCCCTCACCTCGAACATCGGCCAAACGTCTTCACAGCCTATAAAACTGCTTGAGTTACCATTTGATTCAATTTCCTAGTTTAAAGGTATTATTGCTTTAAATGTCCCATTAATAATAACAACAAATACTTGTAACACCTTTTCAAGTTTTCCAAGTGCTCTCATTTATTCTACCCCAGGTCTCCTGGGAGAGGTAGTTTCTCAAGCCGGTATCAAGCTGTGGCTTCTAAGAGATGAGCTGACAGCCAGCTAAGAGACCCTGGGGGGAAGGAGCCGCAGGAGACATGCCTGAGAGAAATATCAGCATTAAGTGCCAGCAGCCAGTAGAGGAACAAGGATAAAAGATGAAATCTCAGAAGCCAAGACACATTTCACCATTGCACTGTCGCCTTGTGCTGGGCTCAGTTGTAGTAACTATGCTTAGCCCTAAGTTTTCTGAAACCAGCATTTTCTACCCACCCCTCTCCCCACCCCACTCCCTTTACATCACATAACACTTGTCCTTGTTCAATTACTTGACCTATATCGGAAGTTGCCTTTACCTCTAACTTGTAAAAGGATAGAGTACAGGTATGAAATGCCTTACTTAATAATTATTAGCCATCATTTAATCCTCCACACAAGATGCCCTGATGCAAGAAGATCCAAAAATAGTTTTGAATACCTGAAAAGTAGCCTAAGTATCTGAATAATAACAATAGTTTTAATTATGTGGCAAAATATGGCAGTTCTTTCTCTTAGATTTAGGGTCTAAGGTCACAGAAGGAGGTACAGGCAACTTTAATAATCTCTTATGGTCATGAACGTGTTACAAAAGCATAAGTTTCGCTATTATTTTCCATGGGCACCTCCTCAGTGTTTAATACTCTTCATGCTTTTGCCTGACACAAAGTAAGCAAATGGAAGATTCCCTGGGAATCTCATCAGCATTGATCGTCAATAGGGATGTGAAGAGACTGCTTTTCAAACCTCTTTTACTTCATTTTCATGGATTTAAAACAAACAAACAAAAATTGGTTTGACCTTGCTCTAATACTCATGTTTTATGGATACTAGTAGACTATAGTGGCTGAAAGCATGGGCTCTAGGGCCAGCTGCCTGGATTTGAATTCCAGAAACACCCCTTGCAAATTCTGTAGCCATGGTCTAATTACTCAGTCTCTTGGCTGAGTTAAATGAATTAATATGTGGATAGCATATACGGTACTTAAAACAGTGCCTAGCACACAAGTACACCCTACGAGTGTTAGCTCTTATAATTATGAATAGTCATCTACTGTTACACTTAAATAATTTCCATTTCTAGTGCCTTTTTCCAACATGGCATTGCTTATTATCTAAATTATCAGCTTCCTTCAAATAGGTTGTGTCCATATAAGGGTGATCATAAAAAGTCTAATTGACCTTGAGTAAACCTCCTGGGAGAGGTAGTTTCTCATGCATACTGCATGTGTGTAAGAATATGAGCCTACATCGGGGCAGCTGGGTGGCTCCGTCAGTTGAGTGTGTGACTCTTGGTTTTGGCTCAGGTCATGATCTCAGGGTCATCAAGCCCAGCATCAGGTTCTGCATTCAGTGGGAAGTTGGCTTGGGATTCTCCCCCGCCCCCCTCTCTCTCTGCCCCTGCCCCTCTCTGACTCTCCCTCTCTGAAATTAATTAATTAATTAATTAAAAAAGAATATGAGCCTGCATTGAGGTAAAATAATTTATTTAGAGTGAACATGAGCAAAAAAGGTGGTTGGGAATTAGGGGTATGCAAGAAAATTGCTGCCACATTTCCCAGAAATGGAGAATCAATGAACAGTTTATTTTAAGAAAGGAAACTGATAGGTTTCCACAAGATGCTTCTTATAAACCCAGATCAGCTTGGAAATTTCCAGTGGCTTAATTGTGAGGGGCCAAAATGGTTCCACACTAGTGACTGAATATAAAAGGGTTGATTAAAATACTTTTTTAGTAGTTCATATCCTTGAAAGTAAAGTCTCTACTACGACCTGAGCCAGTAATAGTCAGTAAACAGCTAATTACATTATAACGTGTGTTTTTTAATTGTTAATTATAATAAAAGAAGCAACAACCCTATAATAATTCGCCCGTCCGTACATCTGTGAAGTTTAAATGGGAAAATTGCCTCTTGTCTCAGCAAGGATGTAATTGATTCTTGGGCACTTAACGATATAATACCAGTTGCTGCTTGTTCTTTCTTCCTTCAAAGAACTGACACCATTATGTCACTGATATAAATGGAATCTTGAAGGTGCATCAAAAATTTTCTGCCTTTTGAGAAAAAAAAAAAAAAGCCCATGTGGCTCTTTAGTTAGGAACAGGGGCATATTCAAGTGGGCATCCCAGGGTCAAGGTTAGAGTTCAGCCCCAGTGGAATTTTTCACTCTTTTCTGTGGGGTAGCTACAGCCCATTTTGTCATGTTAGCAGTGGTCATTGTGAACCTCTAAAGTATTTTAAAGTAACATTTTGAAAGATGATTAAATGAGAGAGCAGAGAGGCTTTGTCAGAGGCCATCTGCTCTCATGTCAACCAAAGCTAACTGGAAAAGAACTCAGGGTTCTTAAAACTGAATTTCATTAGTAGAGATGAACCAAAAAGTACACATTGTAAAATACCAGCCTTACTCCCCATCCCCAAATTCATCCCTCATAGGGCATTATTGAAGCTTGATATTAAATATCCGAAGGCAGAAAAGAGATAAATTCAAAGAATCAACATCAAAGTGCTATCTGTATTTCCTTTCCAACCAAAACATTGTTTTCATTTCAAGTTTTAAATTTGCATTTTTAATTGAATTAACCATTTTTAGTAGTGGATATACTTTAATCCTTTGTAACAGTCATGCATGTATATGTTTAAACTGCTTAAGAGACATCTTGTCAATGTGGTAATCACTTTTCTTCATACTAATGCCTAGATTATTCCTAACACAATATTTAGGGCTGATACAATGGTTACGTATAGTCAAATGAAAGAAATCTAATCCCCATTGGACTCCACATCAAAACTAAGCGTATACCCGAGGATTATAAACATACTGGTATTATTTTAAACTTTCTCGGTCTATAAAATCCCTGGCCATCTGCCTGAATAATACAATTGACCATATAGCAAATGTTTTCTAGCTGAATTATATTTGTAGCTGAACAAGTCAGAAGGGATACACCACATCTTTCTTCCTGGCATGTGGTCCGAGGGAAAAATAGATCACAGAGAATCCTGTTGCCAGCATGTAATAAAAACAACAAACGGTATTAAGCACTGATATTTGATACTTTATGGTCTCTAGTGCATTTAAATCCCCGAGGATCTAATGTTGGTGCTTCTATCATCTCCATTTTACAGACCAAGAGACTAAGTCACAAATAACTTAGGCCTCAACTCACATAACTAGTAAATGGCAAACCTGGAATTCAAACCTGGGGCCTATGTTTTTAACCACTTTACTACAATCCCTGCGTGCAGCACCTGTGTTCCTTTTTATTGTTGCTTTTATTTTGAGGTTTTTATTGTTGGGGGAAATAACTTTTTATTTTGAAAAATATCAAATTTTAAAATAGCTGCAAGGACAGGGGTGCCTGAGTGGCCCAGTTAAGCATCCAACCCTTGGGTTTTGCTCAGGTCCTGATCTCAGGATTGTGGGATGCAGCCCTGCAAAATGCCCACAGTCAGCACAGAGTCTTTTTAAGAGTCTCTCTCCCTTTGACTCTAACCCTGCCCCCAATCCCCCCACCCCACTCTCTCAGGCTTTACTCTCTCTCAAATAAATAAATAAATCTTTTTTTTAAAAAAAGAGTTGCATGTACAATACAAGTACCCTTTTTTCTGAACCATTTGAGAGTAAATTGTTCACGTGATCCATCATCACCTTGAAATACATTAGCATATAATTCCAAGAAACCAAATATTCTCTTACATAACTGCTAAAGGAACACCAAGATTAGGAATTTAACCTTCAAAACATTTCTTCCGGGATCCCTGGGTGGCGCAGCGGTTTGGCGCCTGCCTTTGGCCCAGGGTGCGATCCTGGAGACCCGGGATCGAATCCCATGTCGGGCTCCCGGTGCGTGGAGCCTGCTTCTCCCTCTGCCTTTATCTCTGCCTTGTCTCTGCCTCTCTCTATATATATATGACTATCATAAATAAATAATAAAAACAAAACAAAAAAAAAAAAAAAACCAAAACATTTCTTCCATCTAATTCTCTCACCTCTTTCAAATTTTACCAATTCACCTGGTAATGCTCTTTAAAACAAAAGGCTGCAGTTCAAAATCATGTTGTTGTGTTCACTTGTCACATCCCATTGGTCCCTTTTAATTGGGAACAGTTCCTCAATCTTTTAACTTTAATGACGTTGATACTTTTGAAGATTACAGACCTAATATTTTGTAGAGATCTTTCATTCAGGGGTACCTGATATTCCCTCATGATTAGATTCAAGTTTTACATCTTTAGCATGAATATCACAGAAGTGACGCTGAGTTCCCATTGCATGTTTTCGAAGGGCACATGATTTAGACTTGTCACGTTGTTGGTGATCTTCACTTTGATCACCTAATTAAGATGGTGTCAACCAGGTTTCTCCGTTGCGAAGTCACTATTTTTACCCTCCATGATTAATAAATATTTTGTGGGGAGGTTCTTTGAAGCTGTGTAAATATTCCAGTCCTTATCTACTTTGAAGCCATTCATTTATTCATATCAGTGTGTGGACTCATGCCTTTCTATTTTATTCAATGGATTATACTGTGTTACTACTATTATTTATTTCAGTGTTCAAGTTGTCTTCAATTTGCCTTTTGGGAGCACCTTCAACCTGTCTGCTCTGTCTTTTTTATGTTTTCCCATCATTTTTAGAGCACTTCCTTGCTAATTGGCACAGTAAGATATGTCGGGCTTATTTTGTAACCTCCCTGCTCCAACCTTCATTTCTCTAAGGATTCCTGGTTCCCTTTAGTGAAGAATGATATTTAGAAACCAAGATCTGATGGTAGGTATGCTCATTTCTGCTTCAAAGCTGGCCCTAAAGGTGTAAAGAATTAGAAACTTATGTGTGTGAAAAAAGAGAGATTTACATATTTGTTCTTTTCTATATATGGAGTTCACACCAATACCTTTAGCTCTAGTCCAACACCATTCTAGTTTTTCTCTTTCCATATTTCTAACAGTAAGAAACCAAACAACCTGTGTTCTCAACCATTCTACATATTGTCTGCCCCCAGGGGCTCAAGGAAGAAGAGGAAAACTGACCAAACAGCAGAAAAACTAGGACTCAGTCTGGAGTCTTCTCTTCAATAGCTGTATGACCTTGAAAATGTCACTTAACTGCCCTGGTTTGGCATCCTTCATCTATTAAACAGCTATGACCATCAATATCCGTCTCAGGAAGCCACACAGGATAGAGGTCAGAGCAAAGAGCCTGGGCCCAGACTGGCTCTGACACTCACTGGCTGTGTGACCTTGAAAACAGTGACTCAACTTCTCTGAGCCTTGGTTTTTTTATCTTTAAATGTGAATAATGCTACCACCAAGCTCCCAAGTTGTTGTGATATTTAAATGTATCCAAAACCACTTGGCACAGTGCCTAGTCAATAGAAATAGTCAGTAAATAATTCTTCCCTTCACCTTCCTCCTCACCACAATGTTGTAATAATAATAATAATAATAATAATAATAATAAAGCATAATTTAACATATACATATATATAGCAATAGAAAGTCCAACACAAGTTAATATGATTGTGTAATTTCTTAAGTGGAGTCTAGTGATAACCTTCTAAAATAACAACTGAGTATATAATAAGTTGCATTTTTATGGCCTTTTCACCTTCTCTGAGTATGTCCAAGGTGAAATAGAACTAGAAGGAGTAAGTGATTGCTCCAGCAATAAAGGATATATTCACGAAAATTTTGCCATAGAGTTTTAACTTTCATGTTTAATTCTATAATAATAAATAATGATGGCTTTAGTTAATTGAATGTCTATTATGCTAGTAACTTTACAAACTCATTGCTAATCTCTACAACATCCCTGCAAGGAAGGTATTACTTTCTCCTTTTGTAAATTAGAAAACTGTAATTTAGAAAGCTTAAGTATCGGGACGCCTGGGTGGCTCTGCAGTTGAGCGACTGCCTTTGGCTCAGGGCGTGATCCTGGAGTCCTGGAATCGAGTCCCACATCAGGGCTCCCTACAGGGAGCCTGCTTCTCTCTCTATGTCTCTGCCTCTCTCTTCTTTGTGTCTCTCATGAATGAATAAATAAATAAAAATTAAAAGAAAAAAAAGAAAGAAAGCTTAAATGTCTTCCCCAAAGCCATGCAGCCAGTAAACAACCAGGTCCAAAATGGATCCTATGGGTGAGAGGCTCCAGACTTGTCTCTGCTCAGCCCACTGTCACATTACCCATCACAAGAAACACTCCCAGGACATGACCTTGTTTGACTGATGTGTAGAACTCCAGCCATGTCCCATTTGGTCAGAGACAAATTAGAATTGCTAAAACTGAGCTCAGAACATCACCTCCAGTTCCCAGCATTCCATACTCCCCATGTTCAGGAAATTCAAGAGCTCAGTGACAAGAGTTCTTGGCATCTTGTTGCCAGAGTAATTCTCCAATACAACTGGACCAGTTGACATCTATCTACTCAGGAGCTAAAAAGGTTCCCACTGAGGCTGAAATAAATTCAGCATTATTGACTTGTTCTTTTTTCTTTACAGAGCTGGTTTATCATAGGATCTCGTGTTTATGGGGGTTTACCTGTATCCTTTGTTGTTCTGGCCCTGTTCGTTTGTTTGATCCCCACCTAGACTGAGCTCTGGACATGCAAGGAGAGTGTTTTGGTCAATTTTAGCTCATTTGTACTAAAATGGGGTAGGTCTTTAATAAATACGTATTGGCCAGCTGGATAGATGATACTCCATAATCTTTATCCTTAATGACGTGGGGGAGTGGGTAGATAAATACAGTGTGATAGGAAAGTAACAAAATGGCACAGTTAAACGTAGGTAGATCTACTATGAATTATCTCAGAAAGTCAATATTGTAGAGAGATACAAATGTTTACCTTAATAATTTACTTTCAAGGGTCCATTAGAGAAGCATAGAATTACAGAGCATGGACTCTAGAGCAAGGCTGCCCAGATTAAATCCTAGCTCTGATACTGACTCACTCCATGACTTCATGCACATTGTTTAAGCTCCCTATGCCCTACCTGTAAAATGGGGCTATTGTGAAAAATGAATGAGTTCACATACACAGAGTGCTTAGAACAGTGCCTGATGCATAGTATGTGCTTTATAATATGAGCCTCTGTTATCGTCCTGTGCTTTTGTTGTTCTGGCAGAGATTAAGACACCGAAAGGGTAATGAAAAGAAAAATATAGTACCCAAAGCCACATAAACTAAGAAAATGGTTTCTTTGTCCAAAGCATTCCACAAATTAAATTACCATAAACTGATAATTTACACATGTAGGCTCAGGAAGAAAGGACAAGGGAATAAAAATGAAATTGCAACAAGGTGAGAAGACTCTAATATATTGCCCTTTACCATTAGCATAATGTGTCATGAAAAAAATTGGCACAATTGTTGTCTATAAAAGCAGACTTTAGTGCACAATGGACACCTACCTACTCCCCGCCCCCCCAACAGCCCCACTGCCCAACAAATGAGGACAATCGATCAGAAAGCAACTCCAATGCTTTCTCCCTGCCAACACCGGAGCTGCTGGATGTTGGAAGAAATTCACACCATCAAGCCTCCGTTTTCACTTTAAATTCATAATCTCAAGACTCAAATTGGCACTCAATATTGCTTAACAAGCTAACTAGGTTTCTCTAGAAGGTTCATTTTCCCCCTCTCTTAGACATTTAATTCATTCCTTCTCCATCTCTCACAAACCTAGCATGGCCCCTCCTCCCTGCTCTCATCAACTGATGACGTTGTTTCACACATCATTGAGAAAACAGAAACCAAGAGGCATGAACCCCTCCACCTTCAACTACCAAACCTGCCGCGCTGTCTCCTTCTCCTGATACAGACAGCATTTTCCTTTAGAAGCATGTGCCTAGGCCTGAGCTGCCCAGGCATCTGTCCAGGAGCTGCCACAGGCCCCCTGCTGATAAACCTGAGGAAGGGGATCAGCAAAAGATAATAACAGCCAACACTGAGTGTTTACCACTTGCTAAGATTTTGTTTTCATGTATATCTTAACTTTCTTGATTCTTTAGAGTAAACTTACAAAGTAGATGGATAAGAAAACAAAGGCACAGAGAAGTTAGGCAACTTGCCCTAAGTCACAATACCAGTAAGTGATGAACTGAGGTATCTGACTCCAGAGCCTAAATTCTTAACCAAGTACAAGCTCGCCACAAAGACTGGGTAGCAGATGTGGGAAGAAGAGATAATAAATCATGAATTTTTATGAGAACCTTTTGGTCGCTCAGAACAGAACCTCCTCCTGGTTCTGCATCCTGCTTGGGGGACTGAGTAGGAATCAGCCAAATAGAATACCATGGTGGAGAAGCACAAGATCTGCATGTAATAAAGCTCCTTGGACTGAGAGGGAGACTGCAGAAACCCATCACCCCTTCTTCTGAAGGTCTCTCATTGTTCCAGCCTCTGTCACTATCACATAAAGCAAGGATGTGCCTTTCCCAAAGTTAGAGTTTCTCTGGGCCTTGGAGGCTACTTGTTCACAAGTCAGTGGCTGCCCGGGCAGAGATCCTGAGGGGTATCTTAGCTCCTATAACAAAATACCACATACTGGGGTTCCTAAACACCAGAAATTTATTCCTCACAGTTCTGGAGGCTGGGGAGTCCCAGCAGATTCTACTCCTAGCAAGGACCCTTTTTCTGCCTTGCAGATGACCTTCTTCTGACTAGAGCCTCACATGGCTTTTCCTCGGTGTATGCAGGTGGAGAAAGATCACTCTTCTTCTTATAAGGCCACCAATGCTTTGGAAATAAGACCTCACCCTTTTGTCCCATTTAGTCTGAATTACCTCCTAAAAGCCTTATCTCCAAATACAATCATATTGGGACTTAGGGCTTTAACATATGAATTTTAGGGGAGCACAATCCAATCCATAGCAAGGAGTATTTCAAGTCTGCTGCTACCATTGCTTCTTCCCTGAGAGCGGTTGAAACAAGGTAATTCCACTTGGAAAGAGCCTCCTAGCTGAGTAAAAGTAAAAGACTTGCCTCTTCTTTCTATAGCAACCCTCCCCCAAGCTCTGGATTCTATCCTCTGTCATTTCTCAGATCTCATTTCCTTCAGCTCTCTCTTCCTCCTCTGCTGTACCATCAATATCTCCTTTTAGACTGGATGGCTAATGTCAGGATCCCAAAGTCCACTAAAGTAATCATTTCTTCTTTAACCTCTTCCATCCTCCTTCACAAATGCTACAAGACTCAGTGAATGTACCCAAGCAAGATGGCATTTAGAATCTTTTCAGCTAATTTCTATGAAGATGTGGATTGATCACTAGGCTGTAGTGGGTATCTAATATATACACATAAAATGTATTTATGCTCACATATTCACATATGCCTACATACATAATGCAAATATATGGTATTATACACATTTATACAAATACACACACATACATATACATATAGGTATATAGACACACACAAACACAGCCACACATAAGCACACACAATAAAGAGATACAAACACGCAGATTGACAGCTATACACACAAATATACTCACAAATACAGACATGTATACAGATATACACACATACACACAAATATAAAGACAAACATACCTTTACCCCCAAAAGTACATATAAACATAAACAAACACACATACCTATATGAACACATGCAAAAATACATGGATAGTTTTGAGGGGGTTATAGAGGAAGAAAAGGAGATGGAATGCAATTATAAAAGTAAATGATTTGAAGGCTGAAAAGGAAGAAAAGATCAGACTTTCTACCTTTTCACTGAATACTGACTATTCCATTTCAGCACATTTTTCAAGAGCCTGCTAAGTGTCTAGCCCTGGGTGAGGCATTGGCCCTTGCCTTTAAATGGTCCATTTAAAGCAACAGCATGTTTTAATGGGATTCTTAAAGGGGGCAATAGGCTCCTCTCCAGGAAGAGCTGCAGTGTGTTCTCACCCAGGGAAAGCTGATTGGAGCATGCTAACATATCTTTACAATAAACGTGCACGTGCGCACACACACAGAGAGATAATAATACTGGTCTCTCTATTTTAATGCCTTCGACATGGCTTCCAGAGCAACAGCAAGAAAATGGCACCAGAGACCAGCTATTTCAAAGGACTCCCAAGCAGAGAGATAGTTAGACCAAGTCAATATTCGACTATTGCTCACCCAACAGCCTTTTCTTTGCTCACTCTCAAGTCACACAGAGGTCTGGTGACAGGTGAAGGGTTGGTCCCTCAGTAAGTGCTTGTTCCTCTTTCCCTCCACAGCATAACCTCCTCCCACACAATGATTCTGCGCAGTAGCTCCCACTCCCCTGCCCTGTGTCCAGCTTCTGTCTATGAGGTGCGAGTTTACAACCAGGGATGAGTAGAGTGAGTCTCGCTGCATTATAGTGAATCACCTTTGAAAGTGCCTTTGAAAGAAAGAATTTTTTCTTGTGTACTTTGTAGGACTGCCCCTTATTTGCTCATCTAATCTTTCTACTTTTTTTTTGCATTTTTAAAAATTTTATTTAAATTCAATTAATTAACATATATTATTGGTTTCAGAGGTAATCTTTCCACTTCTTAACACGATGTATGTTTTCAAATTTCCTGAAGTAGTAGGGGCATTTCCCCTCCAAAGTTCATTTCTTTAATGGTTCATGTACAACAGGTATTCTGAGAAGCACAGACTTCTGGGATGGATTACTTTAGCCAGCCGTCTTTGACTTTCCTAACTTTCATGCTCTCAGGCAACTGAGGAGAAGGTTCTGCATGAATTTCAGTGGCTGTGACCAACCATGATCCCTGTTACTCCACATCCTATCACTCTTTGTACAATAACACCTCTGTGGGGTAGAAGAAAATAGTTGGAAGTCCCTTCTGTGAATTCAGAGGACTTTTCTGAAGTTGAAAGTCTATAAACTGATGCTTAAGCAGCAGTTCCTCTGTTAAACTTCAGCAGATCTTCATGGCTGTATCTCTTTCCAATAGTAAGAAAAGCTCAGGATTGGTCCATCAATTTCCAGTTTAATTGCTTTCCACTGTCAGTTCAACACTACAAAGATCAGGTACCCAATTCATGTAAGATACTGCAGGAAAAGATAAAATGGAACAAACCAGCAACCTGCCTTCATGTTATTTAAGGCCTGGAGGGGGAGAGAGAGAAAAGTACACAGATAATCTAAGAAAAAGCAGGTTCTGTTAAGTACTGCCACTGAGGAACAAATTGGAGCAGCAGGGGCACTGAGGAGGGAGAAATAAATTCCAAGAAAGGCTTCCTGTAAAAGGTGGTATCTGAATTAGAGAATGGAAAGGAAAAAAAAGAGAGAGAGAGAATGAGAAGGATGCCAAAAGTCAAAGACAGGAAAAGTGGCAGTACTACCAGATGAAGGGGTACATATGCATCAACACAGAAGGGGGAGCACATGGCATAGGCTTGGAGAAAGTGAAGAGTCTAGTTTGATGGAAAACATAGAGCATAAGATATGTGGCCTAGTTCAATGCATTCAGCTTGAGAAGGGCTCAGTTCAAAGGACTTAGGGTCTGGACATTGTGCTCTGGGAAACGGGGAGCCACTGAATGTAATAGGATTATGGTGCCTGCACTTTAGGAAGGTAACTTGGAATCTGAGAAGGTGAATGCCAGAGAAAAAACATGGACCTTGTCCCCTATCCTTTTCAATCCCTTCTCTGTAGTCAAAAGTGAGGTTAGAGGCAGAGTCCAGAGGACATATGAAGGGGAGAGGATGTTGGAGTCTTCTGGTTCCATGGCGTCCAGCAAGGCCTAATGACCAACAGCACAGAAGGAGCCTGAAAGTAAAGGCCTTAGATTTTGTGGATCCCCAAAGAAGCCCATCTGGTATATATATTTCTCATAGAACAGGGCTATGTCTCTCCTGACTACAGGTATGGAATTCTAAGAGTATGATCACCAGATCATACACTCTTGGGCCTACATGGGGTTTCTCTGATGAGCTAGATTGATCTCAGTCTGTTATGTTGAGAAAGAATTCAATCAGCACATCAGCCAAAGTTAAGTTTGCCTGCTTGCTGGCCACCAGCTCACAAGAATGGATACTGGCATGCCTCCTGTCCCCTGCTCTGCCATCACTGATGGAATGCCCCAACAGTCTGTCCAGTACAGATGTTGAGAGAGCACACAAAATAAGTAGGTAATGAAAAATTACAACCCACTTAAGGGGACTCTGTAACTAGAGGGAAAAAGACCAAACTGAGCAAGTAGAGATGGCAGCTTCATTTATAGTAGAACTAATAGAAGAGAGAGAGAGAGGGCATTAATAAAAGTAATTAGAACACAGATATAATTAGAGCACAGAAAAGCCTTTCTGGAACTAAGAATGATATTTCTGAATTTTAAAAGTTCAGTAGACAAATTGAAAAAAATGAATCTTCACTGCTGAGAATAGAATTCATATTCTGGAAGATCAAGTTAAAAAAACATCTCAAGACACAGAGAACTAGCCCCCAAAGTAGAAATCATATGGAGCAAGAAAAGGGACTCAGAAGACAAATCCAGAGGATTTACCATGTTAACAACAGGAATGCCAGAGGATATGAAATAACAAGTGCATGGGAAGCACTAAGCAAATAGTAGAAGAAAATATTTCCTAAACTGAAGAAATACTCAGGACTTCAGATTACAATCCCTGCTGAGTCCTAGAGAGGATGAAATAAGAGGGTAAAGCAACAACAAAAACCTGAGACATACTCTGGTGCAATTCCCACATTTCAAAGATAAAAAGCAAATCTTACAGCCCTTCTGACAGAAGGATCAGGTTATATATCATCTGGAGTACTAGCATCTGAAGAGTACTGAAATATCACCTATAGAAAGAAGGAAGGATTATTAATAGAAACAGATTATGATCCTAAAATACTATCCAGTGAAAGTATAACTCATCCAAAAGAGAAAAGAAAGAGGAAGATTCTCTAGCTATAATCCATTGACATTATAAATCAACAATAGGTGATTACCAAAAAATTTCAATTAGTTGCAAATTAAGAAGCCTTCTTTTAAATTATCTTCTGTAAAATAGGTAAGTTCTAGCTAAAATTTATCATTGTCTAGAGACTAATAAAAAAGAAAATATTTCATACCAAAGAGGATAGGAAACAGCTAAATCTGTGTTCAAAGGAAAATGGATAGCTTTAAATCCTTTTAGCATATTAGAAAAATCAAAACAAAGAGTGAAAATAAATAAAATGGGGATCCCTGGGTGGCGCATCCTGCCTTTGGCCCAGGGCATAATCCTGGAGACCCAGGATCGAATCCCACGTCAGGCTCCCGGTGCATGGAGCCTGCTTCTCCCTCAGCCTGTGTCTCTGCCCCTCTCTCTCTCTCTCTCTCTCTCTCTCTCTCTCTCTCTCACTATCATAAATAAATAAAAATTAAAAAAAAAAGAAAAGAAATAAAATGTTCCTATTCAACTTTTAAAAATTAGAAAAGCAATAGCAAAGAGCAAAAGAGGACAATTCAGGCAGCAACACCCTGAGATTAAGGGTGAAAATAATTCTGTAGCAAAGAGATGAAACCCTAAAATACAGAAGAAACAAGATCAAAAAAAAAAAAGAAGAGTTAGATTGAGAAGCTGTTCTGGAAGTGGAAAGATCCTGGCATCTGGAAGTAGAGAATAGGAAGTGAAAAGACTTCAATATGAATAAGAGTTCGAGATTGGGTGACTAGGTAAAGGTAACACTACCAGTAAAACATAAAATGGAGAAGGAATAATAAGGCTGAGAGGAAAGACAAACTTCAATTTCAAATATATGGAGTTTGAAGTGCCTGAAATGGGCAAGGCACTGTATGAGGCAACATACTCATTATAAATATGAATATATCCCCTGCTCAACCCAGATTCCTTTGTTATCAGTCCAGGGCTGCAGTTGACACATGCAAGGTGACAAAGAAGCCAAAAAGTATATGTTTAATAAAGGCTGATCTTAAAAATGCCCAGCTCAAGCTCCGGAGTGAGGGAAAAGACGGCTCCACCCTGTCCAACACTCTCTTCTATTGCAGTTCAGAGGGACTGCCTTGGAAATTAGAAATAGAGGGTGGAGGGCAGAGAGAAGCAAGTAAGGGCAGCATTTCCTCAGTTGGACTCCATTATTCAGCTTAAACACCCTAGTAAAAAAAACAAGCTTCTCAAAAGATTTGTCCCTAAAGTAATTAAACACAACCTCACACTATTAAATACGACTTTAGCACGTTAGCATAATTTATATCTTTTTGTCCTTTTTCCCCCCTCCCCCCAACCTCTTGCAGCTCACAACCCCAGTAACACATTACTGAAAGATTTAGATCTTGGGAATCAAACAAAAGAATCGCTGGTAAAGATCTCTTAATATTCAAATAACTCTTTCAAACAAATCTTTTAATATTCTGGATTCCATACCAGTCTTCCTGCATAGCTTCTAGGAAAAGCAGCAGGTCAATGATGATATTCACTTGGAAAAAAAAAAAAAAAGAGCCAAGCAGAGTACATCCAAAAAAACAAAAAACAAAAACAAAACTCTAGTCTTCTATCCTGTGCCTCTTCTTAGGCCAGCTTGATTTCTTCCTTTGATGCAGAAGGATAGCTTCAGGCAAAGTATATTTGCTTAATCCTCTGCCACTGATTTGTGCCATGTTAACTTACTTAGTCCTTGGTGAAAAGGTTTAAACTGTGAATGAAATGGGAACTTTGAATACTGGCAGCCGATTTAATCAAACCTTCCTGTTGCTTTGTTCAAGGCTGTGCAAAAAAAGGACTGAGAGGCTAAGTCACTATTCTAGGCTCCCAGGGATGCTTTCAAAGTGGAGGCGTTCTGTTGGTTCTCCTACCATGACCCAGTGTCTGAAAATGTCTGTGCGGTATCCTGAAAAAGCTGTTCCCAAGTTCAAGCCATGGAAGATCAGATAATTATTTTTATGCCTGCCACTTTTCAGTCAAAAGAAATAGAAGGGCATCAGATTATTTACAATTGAAGCTGCCAATGTTTTACCTTGGGTTAACACCAATACTGTACACCAATGGGTACAGTACCCTGATCTCACATCCAAATGAGCCCAGTGCATGCTCAAGGAAAATAAAGACACAAACATCCAGAATAGTTGTGAGAACCACTGACGTATCATTAGAGAAAACTGGTATTCCTGAGCCCAGAATTAAAGAAATTGTCAAAATACATCTGGGAATGCCTTCTTTTATTTTTCTTTTCTTTTTACTTTTATGCAAATCTTTCGTAAAGTCAGTCTTCATTTCTCCTGGCTAGTGAGGTACAAATTAGCAGTCCAAATAAAATGATAGCAAAATGGCCTCATTTTTCATCTGTTTTTTAAGCTGTTTCTATTTCTATAAGTGAATAGAAGTGTGAATTTGGAAACTCAAATGGGATTTTCCTTCCTCTCTATATGCTAAGATTATTTTTCTCATGTGGTACTGATGTTCTTATCTCTTCCCATTAGCTGAAAATGAACTTTTAATAATGTTTCAGAGAAGCAGTCTTTGGTAACAGATTTTCAGATTTGGAGACATGAAGCGTTTGATCTGGAGAATTTCATGTCTTAGAAGAGATCCAGAGATCTGAAAGATACTGTTCAAGGTAGTTTTCATTTGGGGTTATTTTTTGAAGAATTGGCTGCCACTGGGGGAATCTCTTCATGTCTTTTTGCTTTCTTTGGTGACATCTTACATATAAGTAGAATGCAGCACTGTTATTGTCATCTGCATCTTTCCTGAACAAGCCTTATTAACCTGATTAGCTGTATCTCATCCCATTCACCACTGATCACCCTCACTTTTTCCTAAAGCAGGACCTGGGACTTAGACTCTAGTTCCTTAATACCCAAAATGTGGTCCAAAGGCCAGCAGCATCCACATCACCTGAGAGCTCACTAAAAATGCAAAATCTCAGGCCCCACACACACTTACTGCTAAGAACTGATTTTTGTACTCCCCCTCAAATTCATGTTTGAGGCTCTAATCCCCGTGTGACTGTATTTGGAGATAGAGCCTATTAGGAGGTAATTAAAGTTGAATGAGGTCACAAGGGTAGGATCCAGTAGGATAAGTGTTCTTATAAGAAGATGCACCATAGGGGTACCTGGGTGGCTGAGTTGGTGAAGCATCCAACTCTTGATCTCAGCTCAGGTCCTAGTCTCAGGGTCATGAGTTCAAGCTCCATGTTTGGCTCCATACCCAACATAGAACCTACTTAAAAAAAAAAAAAAGGAAAAAAAAAAGATGCACTAGAAAACTAATGCTTTTTCTTTCTCTAAACATCACAAAGAAGAGATTATATGAGCATACAGTGGGAAGGCAGCCATCCGCAAGCTAGGAAGAAAACCCACTAGTATCTGAATTAGCCAGCACTTTGATCTTGGACTTCCCTGCCTCCAATACTGGAAGCAATAAATGTCTGTTGTTTGAGCCATCCAGTCTATGGCACTTTGTCATGGCAACCTAAGCTGACTAAGACATCTGCTGAATCAGACTCTTCATTCTAACAAGATCCTCGGGTGATAAATATGCATATTATGAGAAACACACTGCTTTAGTTAACCTTGATCATGACATTATTTAAATTCATTCCCTGTTGTCATTTTTTCTATGGAAAGAACTTGAGCCATGGATTTGGTTGAACTTTTAAACAAGCCTTAGGCTTAGGTAGGCCCTCACTCTCTGATTTTAAAGATCCTGGTCAGCTTCAATTTGCCAATCAGTCTCTGAAATGGAGAGAACCTATAGGTTGTGGTTAAAAGGGAAGAGGTCCTCCTTGAAAAGCCCTATACATCTGTAATCCTAGAAAGTTACACTTCTTTTGCAGGAAGAGTGTATGAGAGGGTCACTAGGGATTGTATGTTCAAAACTGAGCCAACTACACAATTCTTTGGATTATACCAGAAGCTTCGTACCACACAAACACATTTATTTTTATCTATGGCATTGACCTGCTCTTCAATCTATTTGGGGGCAGGGGTTGGTGTCCATCAAGTTTATAAGACTCTGTTTTTTGGAACCACACTACTTTTAGAAAACCTAGATATTTTTTCACTATAGAAGGTGATCAGTAAATACTTGTTTCTTCCTTCCTTTCTCCTTGGTATCAATAATGTTGGGTGAGATAGGATGCATGACCAGAACACAACAGTGACAAGTATGTCATTATCAAACAGAACATTACAAATAGGAATTGGCATTTAAGGTAACAAACAGATAAGAAATACATGTTTGCTATGGCATGATACCAGAAAAATCCAGACCTGGTTGTGGAGCTGGAAGGAAGAAAGGCTCCACCCTCTCCAAGCTTCTACCACCTTTAGGGGAAATGTCCTAAGTCAAGCTTTCCACCTGTTTGTGTATGGTACAATAGCTAACAATGACTTTTACATTTTTGATGGTTGAAGCAACATTTTTCAGAGAACTTTTTGGGGAATAATATTTCTTGACATGTGAAAATTGTAGGAAATTAAAATTTCAAGTTTCATGATAAAGTATTATTGGAATATAACCATGCTCATTTGTTTACATATTGTCTATGTATGGTTTCACCTACAACCACAGAGCTGAGAAATTGTAACAGAGTATGGCCCCAAATAGTTACTACTGGCCATTTACATATAACATTTGTTGACTGCTGTGCTAGGATAACTGAGATGGAGGTGAGGAGATAAAACACTAAATTGTTTCTAGATGTCTAGGTTTTCAGACTGTTGGTGAAAATGAAAATTCTTTTAGTTTGGATTTTACTTTAAATGCCAGTTGGATAGCTTAATTTCAGAATCAATTCCCAGAAATAGACTCTTGGCGCCAAATAGTATATGTCTTTTACATATTGCTTAATTGTTCTCCAAAAGAGTTATAGTGATTCCTTTTTTTTTAAGGTTTTATTTTTATTTATTTATTTGAGAGAGGGAGAGAAAGAAAGAGATAGCAAAGAGACAGAGAAAGAGAGAGCATGAGCAGCGTGGTGAGGGAGAAACAGGCACCCCGCTGAGTTGGGAGCCCAATGTGGGGCTCAATCCCAGGATTCTGGGATCATGACCTGAGGCAAAGGCAGACAACTAACTGACTGAGCCACCCAGGACCCCCATTATAGTGATTCCTAGTAACACTGACGGTTTTACCATATTTTTCCTAAATATTATGAAGTATGCCTTCCTAAAATCAGAGAATATACTTGATTGAGTCTACCATTTCTGCTTCTCACATTAATAAATCCCAGAATGACATGGCAACCTCCCCATTCCTTCTATGTCATCACTGTTCTGCCTTCTTGGTCGGTAGGGAAAGCAAAATAGCAATGCCTTTTGTTGCTTGCATTTTCTTCTGAGTAATAGTAATGAATTGTCAATAGGAAAAAACAAGAAATAATCAGATGCCCTGTGTTAAAAAAAAGAGCAGGAGACTTAAATTCCAATGGATATCTGAACCACTGAAGACCTAAGAATAGGAGCTCTTGTTTTCTCTCTTGTTGGTATGTACATATTAAGAGAGTAGCACATCAATGTCTCTATCAGGCCTGGAAATTTTCATCATACTCCCATGATATAATCCTTCCACTTCTCTTTCATTCATGCATAAACAGTCTTTATCTCATTTTTCCACTAAGATTTGTTATTTTCATTTAATTGTATGCCTATAAACACATGAGCATGTGCACAGCACATGGACGTGCATGCGCGGGCGCACACACACACACACACACACAGTACCATTCCTCTATTTGTGATGTTCATTTTGAGCCAGACCTATTTTTTTTAAAGATTTATTTATTTATTTATTTATTTATTTACTTACTTACTTATTTATGATAGACATAAGAGAGAGAGAGAGAGAGAGAGAGGCAGAGACACAGGAGGAGGGAGAATCAGGCTGCATGCCGGAAGCCCGACGTGGGACTCGATCCTGGGACTCTAGGATTGCACCCTGGGCCAAAGGCAGGCGCCAAACCGCTGAGCCACCCAGGGATCTCCCAGACCTATTTTTCTATTAGTCATAATCTAGTCATGCATCCTCCTCAACAAAGATTATCAATATTAAGGAGAAAAAAAGGAGGAAGCAAGCATTTATTGACCACCTATTGTTTCCTAGTAAATATGCTGGATGCCTTGTCTTCATCACTGAATCACTGAATATGATGCTAACTCTGCAGAGCAGACTCTATTACCTCTTTTTATAAATGAATAAATGAGGATTCATAGAAGGGAGGATTCTTGTCTATGGTCACACAGCTAAAAGGAGTGGGGCCAAAATTAAAACTGAGTCATCTTGGTTCCAAAACCATCAGGCACTCTAGCACATCTCTGTGTCTAATGTGTCATTTACATGAATGCAGTACTATAGGTGGTACAATGATGAACTTTTTTATATTTTAAGACATTTTACAAATAATTTTCAGAAGAATAAAAGGATAATGAAAAGCACCTTTATTCAGAATTTTGATAAAAAAATATAAACATCAAACACAGTATTTTGTGAAAGAAAGAAAGTAAAAATCTGAAATGAGCAACATTCTCTGAGTTCAACTAATTGCTCATCAACTATCATACATGCACTTGGAAGGTATTTAATTTGTAAATTAAATACCACCGTAAAACTTATTCCAGATTTAAAATTCATAACTAAGAGCTTCTATCTTATCATTACTTATGGATCGTTTTCTTGTACTTGCATTATCAAAATGAAAAACTTAAAGATTTGGGAAGACCTTTTGATTAATCCTAATTTTGTTGAACAGAAGGCCATATTTTAAATTCCAAACTACAAAACATTTCCATTTTAGATTTACAAACAGCAATTAGAATAATGAGTCTTTTGAATTATTTTAATTTCCTTCCACTCATCTTTGTATACATTCCTGATTCAGCATTTGTCCACTTATAAATCATATCGAGTAATTTTGACACAAAAACATCATAAAAGTTGAAAGAATAATGGATATGTCCTTTTGAAACATGGGATAATCTAAGTTCTTGTTGCAAAATATTACATGACAAAGTTCTTTCTGTTCAATGACTAAATACATGGGAATGCCATATTTCCTTTATTCTCTTAGAATTCTATTCATCATTTATGCATTCTTGAGTTAATCTAAAAAAATAAATAAAATAAAATAATTAATCTAGGACATTGTTATCTGGAGAGTTATGGCATAAGATTTTGCTAATACAGTCAATTTGACCATCATCCCTAGAGTATAGAGTTTTGATGTCTCTTTGTATTTGGCTTCTCATTTGTCTAATAATTGTGAAATACCTTTCATTGTAATTTTTTTCTTTTTTGTTATTATGGGTGAAAAAATGAAAAAATTCTGCATTCTTAGTTGCATCCAATGAAAGCTAGGAGACTACAAGGAAAGTGTCTCTGGTCTTTTTTTTTTTTAAATAATTTTTTAAAATTTTAGTTCCAGTATAGTTAACATACAATGTTACATTATTTTCGGGTGTACAGTATAGTGATTCAATAATTCTATACAATACTTAGGGCTCTACAGGATAAGTGTAACCTTAATCCCCTTCACCTATTTCACATATCTCCCCATCCACCTCCCCTCTGGTAAATATTATTTTGTTCTCTATAGTTAAGAGTCTATTTTTTGGTTTATCTCATTTTTCTTTTGTTCATTTGTTTTATTTCTTAAATTCCACATTGAGTGAAATCATATGGCATTTGTCTTTCTCTAACTTATTTCACTTAGCATTATACTCTCTAGATCCATCCATGTTGTTGCAAATGTCAAGATCTCAGTCTTTTCTATGGCTGAATAATATTCCATTTTATGTGTATATGTATACAGTGGAATATTATTCATATATATATTATTGATATATATATATATCAATAAACACTTGGGCTGCTTCCATAATTTGGCTATTGTAAATTATATTGCAAAAAACATATTGGTGTATATATATTTGAATTAGTATTTTTGTATTCTTTGGATAAATACCCAGTAGTAGAATCATTGGATCATATGGTAATTCTATTTTTAATTTTTTTGAGTAGTCTCCATACTGTTTTCCATAGTGGCTGCACCTAGTTTATATTCCCACCAGCAGTGTACTGGGGATTCCTTTTTCTTTGCATCCTTGCCAATACTTGTTGTTTCATGTGTTTTTGATTTTAGCCATTTGACAAGTGTTAGGTGATATCTCATTGTGGTTTTCATATGCATTTCGCTGATGATTCGTGATGTTCAACATCTTTTCCTATGTCTGTGGGTCATCTGTATGTCTTCTTTGGAGAAATGTCTGTTCATATCTTCTGCCTATTTTTAATTGGATCCTTTGTTTATTTGGTATTGAACTGTATATGCTCTTTATATACTTTGGATACTAACCTTTCATCAGATATATCATTTGCAAATATTCTCCCAAACGGTTGTACTTTAGTTTTGTTGATCATTTCCTTTACTCTACAGAAGCTTTTTATTTTAGTTTCCATAGTTTATTTTTACTTTCATTTCCATTGCCTTGGGGGACATGTCTAGAAAAATATTGCTCCATCCAATGCCAGAGAAATTACTGCCTGTGCTCTATTCTAGGATTTTTATGGTTTCAGGTCTCATATTTAGGTCTTTACTCCATTTCAAGTTTGTTTATGTATCTGGTGTAAGAAAGTTGTCCAGTTTCATTCTTTTGCATGTAGCTATCCAGTTTTCCTGACACCATTTGTTGAAGAGACTGTCTTGTCCCCATTGCATATTTTCCCACTTTGTTGAAGATTAATTGGCCATATGGGCATGCATTTATTTCTGGGATTTCTATTCTATTCTGTTGATCTATGTGTCTATTTTGGTGCTAATACCATACTGTTTTCATTACTACAGCTTTGTAGTATATCTTGAAACCTGGGATTGTGATGCCTTCTTCAGTATTGTCCTTTTTCAAGATTGCTTTGGCTATTCAGGGTCTCTTGTGATTCCATACAAATGTTAGTGTTATTTTTTTCTAGTTCTCTAAAAAAAGTCGTTGGTATTTTGATAAGGATTGCAATCTGTAGATAGCTTTTGGTAGTGTGGATATTTTAACAATATTTGTTCTTCCAATCCATGAGGATGGAATCTTTCCATTTCTTTTTGTAATCTTAAATTTCTTTCAACAATAGTTTGCAATTTTCAGATTACAAGTTTTTCACCTCCTTGGTTAAGTTTATTCTCAGATATTTGGTTATTTTTGGTACAACTGCAAATGGGATTGTTTTATTAATTTCTCTTTCTGCTGCCTCATAAGTAGTGTACAAAATGCGATGTATTTCTATATATTGATTTTGATCCTCTGGGACTTTACTGAATTCACATATCAGTTCTAGTAATTTTTTGGTGGAGCCTTAAGGTTTTCTATATATAATTTCATGTCATCTGCAAATAGTGACTGTTTTATTTCTTCTTCATTAATATGGATGCCTTTTATTTCTTTTTCTTGTCTCATTGCTGTGGCTAAGACTTCCAGTACCATGTTGAGTAAAAGTGGTGAGAGTGGACATCCTTATCTTGTTCCTAATCTTAGAGGAAAAGCTGTTTTTCACCATTGAGTATGTTAGTGATGGATTTTTTTTGTATGTGGCTTTATTATGTTGAGCCATGTTCCCTCTAAATCTACTTTGTTGATGATTTTTATCATGAATTGATGTACTTTGTCAAATGCTTTTTTTGCATTTATTAAGATGATTGTATGATTTTTATCTTTCCTCTTGTTGATGTGATGTATCATGTTGATTTGCAAATACTGAACCACTCTTGCATCCCAAGAATTAATCCCACTTGATTGTGGCGAATGATTTTTTTAATGTGTTATTGTATTTGATTTCCTAATATTTGGTGAGGATTTTTGCATCTATGTTCATCAGAGGTTTGCCTTATAATTTCCCTTTTTTGTAGTGCCTTATCAGATTTTGGTATCAAGGTAATGCTGCCCTCATGGAATGAATCTGGAAGCTTCTATTTTTTGGAATATTCTGAGAAGAATAAGTATTAATTCTTGCTGGAAATGTTTGGTGGAAATCACATATGAAATCATCTGGCCTTGCACTTTTGTTTGTTGGGCGTTCTTTGATTACCGATTCAATTTCACTGCTGGCAATCAGTCTGTTCAAATTTTCTGTTTCTACCTGACTAAGTTTTGGGAAGGTATATGTTTCTAGGAATTTACCCATTTCTTCTAGGTTGTCCAATTTGTTGATATAATTTTTCATAATATTCTCTTATAATCCTTTGTGTTTCTATGGTGTTGATTGTGACTTCTCCTCTTTCATCTGATTTTATTTGAGTCCTCTCTCTCTCTCTCATTCTCTCTCTCTCATGATGAGTCTGGCTAAAGGTTTATCAATTTTGTTGATCTTTTCAAAGAACCACCTCCTAGTTTCATTGATCTGTTCTATTTTTTAGTTTCTGTTTTGTTTATTTCTACTCTAATCTTTATTATTTCCTTCCTTCTACTTGTTTTGGGTTTTCTTTGTTCTTCTTTTTTTAGGTCCTTTAGGGTTGAGGTTAGATTATTTTTTTGTGATTTTTCTTGCTTCTTGAGGGAGGCCTGTATTGCTATAAAATTTCCTCTTAGAACAGCTTTATTGCATCTTAAAGATGTTGATCATTGTGTTTTCATTTTCATTTGCTTTCATGTTTGTTTGTTTTTTTTTAATTTCTTGGTTGACCCATTTTTTGTTTAGTAGTATGTTATTTAACCTCCGTGTATTTGTGTTCTTTCCAGATTTTCTATTGTGGTTTATTTCTACTCTCATAGTGTTGTGGTTGGAAAAAATGTATGGTGTGACTTCAAACTTTTTGAACTTGTTGGAAGTTGTTTTGTGGCCTAATGTGATCTATTCTGGAGAATGCTCCATGTGCCTCAAAAAGAATATGTACTCTCCTGTTTTAAGATGCAATGTTATGAATATATCTGTTAGCTCCATCTGGTGCAGTGTGTCATTCAAAGCCATTGTTTCTTTGTTGATTTTCTGTTTGGATGATCTATCCATTGATGAAATTGGGGTGTGAAAGTCTCCCCTATTATTATTGTATTACTACCAATTACTCCCTTGATGTTTTTTATTAGCTGCTTTGTGTATTTGGGTTCTCCCATGTTGGAGGCATAAATAATTATAATTGTTATATCTTCTTGTTGGGTTGTTCCCTTAATAATTATGTAGTGTCCTTCTTTGTCTCTTGTTACAGTCTCTGTTTTAAAGTTTATTTTTTCTGATGTTTAAGTATTGCTACCTGGCTTTCTTTTCACTTCCATTTGCACAATAAATGCTTTTCATTCCTTTACTTTCAATTGGCATGTGTCTTTAGGTCTGAAATGAGGCTCCAGTAGGCAGCATATCGATGGTCTTGCTTTTTTTATACACTCTGTCACCCAATATCTTTTGATTAGAGGATTTAGTCCATTTACATTGAAAGTAACTATTTTTTATTTATTTAAATTCAACTGATTAACATATAATGTATTAATTGTTTCAGAGGTAGAGGTCAGTGATTCATCATTTTTATATAATACCCAGTACTTATTACATCACATGTCCATCATCCAGCTACTCCATTCCCCTATACGCTTCCCCTCCAGTATCAAAGTAATTATTAATAGGTATGTACTCTTTGCCATTTTGTTACTTGTTTTGCGGTTGCTTTTGTAGTTCACTGTCCCTTTCTTCTGTTGCTCTCTTTTCTCATAATTTGCTGGCTTTTTTTAGTGACATACTTGAATTTTTTTCTCTTTTTTTTCATACTTATTACTTGCTTTTGATTTGTGGTTAACACTAGGTTTGTATATAATATCTTATGTATATAGCAGTCTATATTAAGTTAATGGTCCCTCAAGTTTGAACCAATTCTTTACTCATCCCTCCCCCCACTTTTTAGGTATATGGTATCATATTTTACATCCTTTTATTCTGTGAATCCCTTGACTTATTTTTACACATATACTTAATTTTTCTGCTCTTGTTTTTCCTAATTTTCTTATTCCTGCCTATGGTCTTTCCTTTCCACTCACAGAGGCCTTGTTAATATTTCTTGTAAGGCTGATTTAGTGGTCAGGAATTCCTTTAACTTTTGTTCATAGCCTTGCTGGATAGAGTATTCTTGGTTGTAGGTTTTTTTCTTTTCAGCACATTGAATATATCATGTCACTCCCTTCTGGCCTGCAAACTTTCTACTGAAAAATCAACTGATAGTCTTCTGGGATTTCCCATGTATATAACTGTTGGTCTTTTTCTCTTGCTGCTTTAAAAATTCTCTCTTGATCACTACTTTTGCCATTTTAATTACTCTATGTCTCTGTGTGGACTTCCTTGGATTGATTTTGTTGGAGACTCTATGCCCTGGATCTGAATTTCTATTTCCTTTCCTAGATTCAGGAAGTTGGGGGATTCCTGGGTGGCGCAGCGGTTTGGCGCCTGCCTTTGGCCCAGGGCGCGATCCTGGAGACCCGGGATCGAATCCCACGTCAGGCTCCCGGTGCATGGAGCCTGTTTCTCCCTCTGCCTGTGTCTCTGCCTCTCTCTCTCTCTCTCTGTGACTATCATAAGTAAATAAAAAAAATAAATAAATAAATAAAAAATTATTTTAAAAAAGGAAGTTGTAAGCTATTATTTCTTTGAATAAATATTCTGCCCCCTTTGCTCTCTCTTCTACTTCTTGGATCCCTATAATGTGAATGTTATTATGCTGGATGGTGTTAATGAGTTCTCAAAGTCTATTTTCATTTTTTTCTTATTTTTTTTCTCTCTCCTATTCAGCTTGGTTGCTTTCCATTACTCTTTCCTCAAGGTCACTGATCCATTCTTCTGCTTCATTTAGTCTGCTGTAGTCCCTCTAGTGTATTTTTCATTTCAATTATTGGGTTCATCTCTGATTGGTTCCTTTTGTTTTCTCTGTCTTTGTTAAGGGTCTCATTGAGGTCTTCCACTCTTTTTGCAAGTCCAGAGAGTATCTTTATGGCTATTACTTTAAATTCTCTATCAGGCATATCTCTGTTTTTGTTTAGGTCTCTTGCTGTGATTTTGTCCTGTTCTTTCATTTTAGATATATTCCTCTATATCCCCATTTTACCTAACTCTCTGTGTCTATTTCTATGTGTTAGGAAATTCGGCTGTATCTCCTGCTCTTGAAATTAGTGGCCTTAAGAAGGAAAAAACCCCATAGTTCCCTGCAGTGTAATATCTCCTGTTCACCAGAACCTGGTGCTTCAGGGGTGTCTCCTGTGTTTGTTGGATGTGCCCTGATGTTGTTGGCTGAATCACTTTTGCCTTCAGTCCAACCAACCACAATCGCTCTTTGCCTGTTGTAGGTCCCTGTGTTATTAATGGGCCAGTCTGGGGCCACCTTGAGCTTGAGTTGAGTCAGAGCAGGCATTTGCCAGAGATGCAGTAGCATAAACTGCAGGTACTTTTTCTGTTTTGTCTCCTAAGAAACTCTTATTGGTGGGTGTGGCCTGTAGTCAGACCAGATGTCTGCCCCCTACCCACTGCTGATGATGCAGTCATATTTTTGTGTGTGGTTATCTTCCCCTCTTCCCAATTCAGGGGCACTTTGGGGTGGTGCTACCCCCCTTACAGCTGCTTGTACATTGTTAGGTTGGTGGCACTGCATTGCATGGGCTCCAGCCAAGAGCACTTTTGAGGGGGCAGGTCGGCAGGAGAACATGGGGGCAGGGCAAGTGGCATTAGCAAAGTTTGCATGAGTCTGCTGTGGGAAGGAACTGAGGCAGAGGCCTGGTTGGAGGGGGCATGTCCACAGAGAATGTGGGGGTGGGGCACACTGTTAGCAAGTTAGGTGAGCAAGGGTGGACATTTTGCTGGTCCCACAGGTATAAGCGGGTCTAGATTGGGGCCTAGGGCAAGGAAATGGCTCCTGCGAGCTCCTTCATTTCCTGGAGAGGGCTCCCAATAATCACTGCTCCTCCAGCATATGCTCTGAGATTAGTAAACAAATCTCCCTCCCATAATACCCCAAGCATTTATTAACCTGCTGCTTCTATGCTTTATCTCGGCAAGGCTATTTGTTATGTTTTCTTCTTAAGGGGGGAAACTCAGTTTCTTCTCACCCTTCTGATTCTCCCAAAGCTGAATCTGCTGATTTTTAAAATTCCAGGTATTAAGTCCCACTGATTATAAAAACTGGTGAAACTTGGCCTCTCTGGTTTTCAAAACCAAATGCTATGAGGACTCTTTTTCCCATGTCAGTTTCCTGTGCCTGGGGTGCCTGGGGTGAGAGTCTGTTTCTCTCCCTTCTCTGAGCTGATGGCATCCTCCCTCCTATAGACAGACCCACAAGTCATTTAGCTCCTGCCCACATCTCCACACTTCCTACTCTCTTAGATAAGAGAGCCTTCTCTCTACATTTAGCCGTGGAGAGTCTTCTGCTAGTCTTCAGATTATTTTCTGAGTTATTGATGCTAATGTGGGTGTTATCTAGTTGTATCCATGGGATGAGGTGAGCTTAGGATCTTCCTACTCCACCATCTTCCCCAGAAGTTGGCTCCTGTCTTCTTTTACATCTTTTTGACAGATGTAACATAACTGAAGGATAGTAAAATAATGATGATTAATTTCACTATTATATCTAGGTCTCCCATCAGTCTTCTTGTCTTCTTATTAATTTTGTATTTTTTAACATCACTAAATAATGATGACATCATTTTTGGATGATAAAATAGCAAAATTTTTCAAGAGATGGAAAAAATATCATTATCAGTTTATAATATATCTTAGATTTTTAACAGGATCCAATGGACCTATGTAGTAACTTTAAGGAAAAATAATATTTTATTTGCTTACATAAATAGGACCTCTCTTTGTATTTTGGAGGAAGTATAAGAAATAATTTTTACAAGACATGAAATATCAATACTTATAAATAGAACTACTCAAAAAATAAACTAAAAAACTGGGACACCTGGGTGGCTCAGCAGTTGAGTGTCTGCCTTTGGCTCAGGGCATGATCCCAGAGTCCTGGGGTCAAGTCCCACATCAGGCTTCCCGTGGGGAACCTGCTTCTTCCTCTATGTCTTTGCCTCTCTCTCTGTGTGTCTCTCATGAATAAATAAATAAATAAAATTTTTAAAAAACCTCAAAAACTAAAATTAGGTCCAATGAATCCTGATGGTATACTGAGGATTAAGGGATATTAACTATGTAACTCACATAATAAATCATGATTTCATAAATATTATTTAAGATAAACTAAGCTTCTAAAACATAAGCTGACCAGAACTTCCAAAATGGAAATAGGTTTTACATAATTTGTCCAGGTAAGCCACTAAACCAATAAACTAACCAAAAAAAAAAAAAAAAGAAAAGAAAAGGTAACATCAACTTACAGTGGGAGTGGGAAAGGGAGCTAATTAAAATACAGAATTATGGAACATGGAAAGAAAGAGGATAGTGTGACCTATGTACAGAAAAACAACAATAAACACAACAAAGCAACAAAACAGCATTTAGGTGGCCCAGATGAAGGCAACAAAGACTTCAAAGAAGCTATTATAAATATGTTCAAACAACTAACTCCAATCACATTTAATAATTAAAGGAAAGTATGATGACAATGACTCATCAAATAGGGAATGCCAATAAGGAGATAAAAATTATATTAAAAAATGGAAATTCCAAAGTTGAAAAGTGCAGTAGCTGAAATGGAAAATTCACTAGAATGGCTCAACTATAATTTGAGCTAGAAGAAGAAAGAATCAGTGAACTTGATGATAGGTCATTAAAAATTATTCAATCTGAAGAACTAAAGGGAAAAAAAGAAAAATGAACAGATCTTCTGAGACACTATTAAGCACACCAACATGCATGTAATGAGAACACCAGAAAGAGAGGAAAGAAAGGCGGGGGGAGTTTTTCAAGAAATAATGACTGAAATTTTCCCAAATGTGATGAAAAATATTAATCTATACATCCAAGTTCAATGAACTCCAAGTAGGAAACCAAAATGGAGTTGTATATAAATATATTACAATAAAAATGTTGAAAGTCAAAGAGAAAGTCTTGAAAGTAATAGAGAAAAATGATTTATCACATAGAAGAAAATTCCAACAACATGAATAACAGCTAACTTCTTATCAGAAACAATGGAGTCCAAATGATAGTAGATAACATATTTGAAGTGCAGGGTGCCTGGGTGGCTCAGCAGTTGAGCAACTGCCTTCGGCTCAAGGCATGATTCTAGGTCCAGGGATAGAGCCCCACATGGCGCTCCCCACGAGGAGTCTGCTTCTCCTCTGTCTGTGTCTCTGTCTCTGTGTATGTCTCTCATGAATAAATAAATAAAATAAAATAAAATAAAATAAAATAAAATAAAATAAAAACATATTTGAAGTGCTTCAAAAAAAGCTGTTAGCCAAGAATACTATAACTAGCAAAATTATCTTTCAAAAATGAAGAACACATAAAGATACTCTAAGATAAACAAAGACAGAGAATGTGTAGCTAGCAGACCTACCTTCAAAAATTCTAAAGGAATTATTTTAAGTTGAAAGGAGATTACACTAGAGCGTAATTTAATATACATGAATAACTGAAAAAATGCTAGCAAAGAAAATTATGCATCAACTATAAAAGACAGCATAATTACATACTTCCTTTCCCTTCTTTTTGTAATTAATTTAAAAACAAGAGGATTAAAACAATATTTATAAAATTCAGTTGTGGGGCCTATAGCATATAGAGCTATATATTTGACAATAATAATATAAACAGGAAAGGAGACTGCATAGAGCAAGCAAGGAAGTGACATGAGATGATATTAACTTCAGTCCACAGGGAGAAATGAAAAGTACCAAAAATGGTAAACAAGAAGAGTAATACAAAAACTTTGTTAATATTTTTCTGGGTTTTTTCTTAGTTTCTTTTTCATTATGTAATTCATTTTTATGTAAACTATGTAAATCAACAATTATAACACTATATTGTGTTTGAAATATATATAGATGTGAGACTACATTATATTCTACATTACATAGTACATTACTATTGTGTACTACATTATATACTACATTAATAGTACAAAGGAAGGAGAAGAGAATAGAATGGAGCAAATTTTCTAAATCTTACTGAATCAATGTTGTATATATCTGAAATAGAGTCTGATAAGTTTGGATGTGTCATGTAATTCCTAGAGCAATCACTAAGAAAATAACTCCAAAAATATATTTTAAAAGCCATTATAGAAATTTTTAAAAAAACATAGAAAATTATCCATTTACTACCAAAGAAAGCAATAAAGGAAGAACAGAAGAATAAAAAATATATGAGACATAGGGAAAATAGTAAAATGGCAGAAGTAAACCTGATTATATTAATAATAACATTATATGTGAGCGAAGTAAATAATGTCATCAAAAGGCAGAGATCATCAGACTAAATTAAAAAAAAAAGAGATCCAACTAGATTCAAAGATACAAATAGGCTAAAAAGCAAAAGATAGAAAAAGATATACCCTGAAAACAGTAACTGTAAGAGAACTGGAGGGGCAGCCCGGTGTCTCAGGGGTTTAGCGCCGCCTTCAGCCCAGGGCGTGATCCTGGAGACCCGGGATCGGGTCCTCTCAGGCTCCCTGCATGGAGCCTACTTCTCCCTCTGCCTGTGTCTCTGCCTCTCTCTCTGTGTCTCTCATGAATAAATAAATAAAATCTAAAAAAAAAAAAAAAACTGGAATAGTATACCAATAGCCGACAAAATGGACTGTGACATACGCATGTTACTAAAGACCCTTTTATAATGATAAAAAGGCTCAATGCATCAGAAATCTATAACAGTTATAAATATGTTGATAAGAAGAAAACCCCAGAATACATGAAGCAAAACTGACAAAATGGAAGAAAGAAAAAAATACTGAAGAAATAATGGTACAAGTGACTTTCAGTTCTGTAAAAATTCACAAAGGTGCTACGTGAATTACCAGAATTTGAGAAAGACCACATCACACCACACTATAGCCATCTTGCTTTTAAATTTCAAATTCACTCTGTACTGTTATATGCTGACAATTGGGGAATAGGCATCTTTTACTAATTTCCATGTTTTAATCTTTCCTTCTCCTGAAAGTTCATTCTCACTGAAGTGATTTTAAAAGGTTTTATCATCTCCCCATGCTTATTCATTTGTTTGCTTCAGGTAGGCAGCATACAAAGTTGAAAGGAAACAACCTGAATCTAAAAACTGGTTAAAGTTAGACACCCGGGTGGCTCAGTGGTTGAGCATCTGCCTTTGGCTCAGGTCATGATCCCAGGGTCCTGGGATCTAGTCCCACATCAGGCTCCTTGCAGGGAGCCCGCTTCTCCCTCTCCCTGTGTCTCTACCTCTCTTTGTGTGTCTCTCATGAATAAATAAATAAAATCTTTAAAAAAATTGGTTAAAGTCTTGCTTCTGTTACTTACTACCTAATACCTTCTGCCAAGTAATCCCTACCAAGTGAATCTTTATGGATCTTAGCATTTTCATTTTTAAAGTGATATGGTAGGATGACATGATCTGAGGTCCCTTACACGTGTAGTTCTGAGCCTGATGTGAATTGTTTCCACCAAGCTCACTGTTAGGAAGGTCAGCAGGATCCAGGCTGCTGAGCCTGAGTTAGTGAGCTCCACCTTATTACTACGCCACTAGGGTACAATTTCAGTTTCTAGAAGACTTCTGAGAACGGTTAACATTTCCACAGAGTTCAGTAGTTTAAGTTGGAGCATTTAATAAAGCATGATTGCCATTGGGCATAATAAGTGGGTTCTACTCTGGAACACTTTCATTCCTCCTGTTTAGGTCTTATGGTATGATCCGTACTCCTCACATCTGCAACTGGCAGACGCCACAACTTATATATAAATTCCCTGTGAAAACCTGATCCTGCCTAGGGCTTGGGACAGCGTATGTCAAATGGGCAGGAATATTCAGGCTCCCTAGAGAGATAGTAAAAAACAAACAAACAACAACAACAAAAACATTATTGTAACTTTAAGGCTGGAAACAAAGCTCTGTTTAAGATTTATTAAATTCAGGAGTTTCTTAAGAAATTTCAAATGCCTATAAACTTAAAGTTCCCAGTTCAAGCGAGACCTTTCTATAGCTGCATGCTTATGGATGTGAAACTTTCCATATGCAGGAAGGAAACAAGTAGCACAGCCAAACTGAGTCATTTAAAGAAAATTAATAAAGGGGATATTTACAAAGATAGGGGCTGGTTTTAGAAAACCAATGAGGGATAGTGCAGCACCCCAGGATCAGAATCCATGGGAAGCAGTCAACACTCTTTACTCAAAAGTGCAGAGAGAAGTATTGACCAGAACCCAGGGAGAGCAGCTGCCCAATTCAAAGCTGAGGCTTTGGGAGAGGGAGACAGACAACCTTGGTGACCTGGCAAGGACGGGGCCTGAGGTATAAATATCTTGTCTTCCCTCTCTCTTCCCTCCTCCCAATATCCTGCCATTGCTTCCTTTAGGCCGGAAGCAATCCAAAGTTAGAGGGCAAGAGAATGCATTCAATGTAGTCCACATCAGGGAGCATCCTGGAGCCCAGAACAGGGTGGGGGAGAGGGGGAGAGTCTAGAGTTGCAAGTGAAAACAATTGTGAGGCAACAAAAACAATTGTGAGGTTATTCCACCCAGGTCAGAGTTAGGGTTAGTGAGGCAAACCTAGCACTCAGGATGCAAAAATCTGCACTCTCAGGATCAGACAAATGCTCAGCACTTGCATAGCCCATGGAGAGAGGGTGCCTTGCTTACCTCACCGAGTCCCAGCTCTGATTTCACCTAGAGACTTAGAGTTGTTTGCCATAGAATTAAGAACAGGAATGTATTATCTTTTAATCTGCAAGCATTACGAGAACATTTTGATAAAAGATTTTAAAATATCTCTTTAGACTTTTCCCCAAGGAAGGGGCAGGTAATATACTACTCATATGTCCAGAGGCTGGTGTGCTTAATGGTCTGGTGTTGTTATCGAGCACTGGATTTTGATTATTTTGTGTGGGTGTGTCTTTGATTCCAACTGCACATTTTTTCACATCTTACCATTTCTAAAGTCAAGATGTGTCTTATAATGAATAGTATCAGAAATATAATTAGCAGCACGTTTCTTCTTAGAAATATATAAAGTGATAGTGTGCTTCGTAATTGATGGCACCTTTGACTTAATGAAATTCAGCATAAGTACTTGGAGGATGTATCTGGTTTAACACATTTTTATATCTATCAAAATATCTAACATGTAATAATGGTCATCGTATATCTTCAACCAGGATTTCATGAATGTATGAAAGAAGTCAGTAAAGAGGGGAATTAATGAAAGAGTCCACTTGTCCTAGCCGGTATATACTTTTAGGGCTTAGGTAGTGTGGTGTCAGGAAAAATATCAGTTCATATCAATAGTTGTTTAAGCTGTCATCATGATCTTCTGGAATGATAGACTGAAAAAGCCTGAATGTTGCATTTGCCATGAGCATTCACTTAACTCTCATTATTTCATTTTCTGCCAAATTGATGCTAATTCTGTTCCCATGCTGTGCACTTTCTGCAATCTTCATGGTAATTTGAAAACCTGTTTTATAGCAGATTTTTATCCATTCCTTTCGTCTTCCCCTTTTTTATCTGCTCTAAGACAACTTCTTCCCAATGGCATTTTCATTAATTCTTGTCTCACATCCCTGATTTTAACCCTTTAACTGTGAAATCAAAGTGCAGTTTTTCAATATAATTCTAGCAGTAACCATGAATTCTTTTACTTTTTAAAGCTTAAACATTTAATTTCATTTCAACACAGCCCTAAATGCAAGCCTGTGCCTCAGCCTCATCGTAATAGCAGCTGGTTTGGTCAGAGAAAAACATTATTTTTCTAGTGATTTACTTTAATCCCTCTCAGCAAGAAACAAATTATTTTCCTCTCTTTTGATGAGTCATGCAATAGCAGCTTCCTAGCTTACCCATTATCTCTACCTGTCAATTTCCCTTTTAAAATTAAGATATTTATTCATGTTTAGCAAAAAAAGCAAGATAATGCAATACTAAGACTAGTGTTTCTGATTTAATTTTTCTTGGAATAAGCAAAAAGTGTTTTTATTGAAAAAGGTAGTAGGGGTGTATCACAAAGCTGGATACTAATTATTAAAAGCATCACATGGCCTTCCAAAGTGGTAAGTATCCCAAAGGAGAGTGAGATTCCAGTTGTTTGTGGAGGTTATAGACAATAATCTACTTCCAAATGTGAGCTAAAATGATTTTGGTAACCATTATTTATCCCAAAGCTATTTTAATGTCTATTTCAGTGATGTATTAGTGTTGGTGAAACAATCTTCCTTGGCTACTTTTTCATGTTTTAAGAATACATAATTAGTAATTGTCTACCATCTCTAGGATGTTGGTGATAGCCAGAAGCAAACGATTTACTGATGAAAAACTATTGCAGAACCCAGTTGCAAGGGTTTTTTAATGGCTAACTTATAGAAATGGATTATAAATCTTTCTTTTTTATCTTTAATTACAAAAATGTGTAGTGTTACAATGATAACTTCAGATCTTCTTCCCAACCTCCATATGCTTTAGGTGATACACAAATATTACCTAGTGCACGTTCTAGCACTCCATAAGCACTCAATAGATGTCAGCTGCTATTGTTATACTTTTACAGCTCCAACTAGCTTTTTATCCTCTGCCTCCCTTACTTCAGTGCCTGCTCTCAAAATCTGGTGTCCTTTTGCCCTTGGGATTTGTTCTCACCTATTTCCATTTTATTCCTCAGGAGTCCATTTGATCCACTCACTTGTACCTTGGGTGCATACAAACCCTAATATTACCTCTCCCAAGTTTTTGCCTTTATGTCTAGTCCTCAATGAGGAATAAAGAGCTTTAGCTCATGCTAAGAAAATTTAGGATTAGAAATTATAGAAGGTCATAATTTGGGTAGGTAGCTTTCTCAAAACCTCTTGTAAATCACCTGCCCTACTAACAAGTAAAATCATTTGGGGACGAAGAGGTCAGAACCAACCATTGGAATTAAGCTTTTTCATCATTTGTGCTGTAGGTAAATGTCCATCAGCTTTGCAAAGTTTTGTTGTTCTCCCCTTGATTACTTTCAGGACACCATCTCACATAAATGTCTCCTGGTCATCATTTCCTTTGACTGAGTCACCTTTTCTCCTGCATTATTGCATAAAGAATTTTATGCTTCCCTAAATGTATGTTCCATTTATTTCTCTTCATTGTTGAAGTTCATTCTTGATTTTGGTAGATGATTTCTATAGAGAAAATATGTTCCTCGTATCCAGAGAACACATTCCCATCCAGCTCCTTCCCACTGAAGCCCGAGCACATCAAAGAATAACAATATAAAGACTTGCCCTGAGATGACACTTCAAACCCACATTGTACACCAAGCATGGTCTTTAAGGGAGAGCTGGGATTAGGCCACAATTACACCAGGAGTTCTTAATAGCTGGGGATGGTTTGGAGTGAGAGGAGATGCACTTTTGGTACTGCCATATGAGCCTGTTTGACTATGAAATAACCATCATGGTTTCTAGGTTTTAAGTTTTCCACTTCTCATTCAGACCTCTGACAGTTTGGGATTTATTTTCGACCACTTTTAGTTTCATAGCAACATAGAAAGCAGACTCCTACAACAACCTTATATTCAGTAATAAGTTGTCTTCTTTTTTCTCATATAACATCTTCAGTTTGACATTAAGAAGATGCCCCACACAGAAACACACTAGAATTTAAACAAGCTAATCCACTTGAAAGGATAGTTTTTCTGGGGAATATGCACTTGGCTCTGATAAATCCCTAATTGCCCAAGGAGAGCACCCTGAGTGAAGCCTTAGGGAAGAAAGTCCCAGTAACTTGATAAGCTATTGCATCTATCTTCCCACCAAAGGATGTAGTGCGCTTATGGCTTAGGTCAAAACAAATTAGTCTAAGTATTCAGTCTCAATCCAGTTTCTGATTGACTGTATTCTGCAGCCTGAAATTAGCTTACATCTTGGCAGAACTAAGTCCTCCAAATTCAGAGGAAGTCTTGCCAAACTTAAAGAACAGGATGTAGATCTGTATTTGTGTCTGTGACATGTACTTGTTTATTGGTGTTTATTTTTCAAAGAACATGTTTTCCATCTACTTATATGTTCCTGGATGTATTTCTAAATTGTTAGACATTTTAAACACTAGCCCCAAGGCTCATCTACACATCCAAAGCACACCTACTCTAATTACTCTTTACACTGTAAATAAGCCTTCAATGGAGCCAGACTCACAAGGAAAGCCTACTTTAAGATCAGTTGAGGAAAAGATCATAACTCTTTTTTTTTTCAAGATTGTATTTATTTATTTGAGAGAGAGAGCATGCGTGCGAGCCAGGGAAGGGGCAAAGATGGGGTGAGAAAATCTCCAGCAGACTACACACTGAGTGCAGAGCCCAATGTGTGGCTTGATGCCACAACTCTGAGATCATGACCTGAGCCAAAACCAAGAGTCAGATGCTTAACTGTCTGAGCCACCCAGGTGCCCCTAAGACATAACTCTCATGCTGGAGATAGTCACAGCTAACTCTTCATTCAAAAGGCCTACGTAGCAAAGACAACATCAACAACCACCTTAGCAAGAATAGCAGCTACCACCTCTAAGCACTTCCTAGGTGAAGCCCTGTGCTGAGCCCCTTGAATGCATTATCTCACAGTCACTCCTGGAATAGTTACTATTCATATTCCATTTTATTAAAAAGGATATTGAGGCACAGCCTCTTGGCAGCAGTCACACACATAAATGATGGGACTAGCTGGTCAGGGTCCCTAACTCCTGATGATTATGCTGTGTAGCTCTTATCAGCTGTTAGCTGGTATGTTCAGTAAACTGTGTCAGCACAAGGTTAGAGACCAGATCCTTCGTTACTCAGGTCAGCATGATGATGCATAATCTCTAGGAGAAAAAAAAAGAAATGTGGGCAGCCATTGGACACAAGGACAGGAATATCACATGAACCTTGATCCAGCCGGTTTCAATCTGGTAATCAGACATGTCCCACATATGGGAAAGTGTAACCTAGGAAACCAATCAGGAAACCAACAGATGACAGTGTGTCCATGCACTTGTGGAAACCCAGAGTGGCAGCTCTGCTCTCAGCAGCATCCCCAGACTTGTGTCTTACTCTTCTATGGGAGTTCGCAGTCATCTCACATGCTTCATGTCCCCACATTGTAGAACATCCTTTTCTTTCTTCACTTCACTGGCACATATGTCAACCTATCACTTCCCAAATTTAAAATCGGGGTTGCCTCTCAGTACACAGTAACCTTTGTGCTCTAAACCCAGTCTTCTGATACAAGTATAAAATCACCTACCCAGTTGCTGACCAAGAGACTCACTATCACACCTCTGATATAATCATCTTTTGCCTGAAAGCAAGAAAGAAATGGGGGGGGGGGCTGTTATTTTCCCTGATACTGAGCCCACGCTGACTACATTTGGGTATCTCCCACATGGTTCTGTCCCATGTAGTGCATATTAGTCCAAACCAAAATTTTCTGCATCTATTGCTACTACATTTGTTCAGAAAAATGTTCACCTCTTTCCAAGGTTATGAAAAATTACTCTCCTGAGCCTCTTTCCTACCAGCCTCTCTGTAAATAAGAAGCCCAAACTGTCTTCAAATACCAAGCATGACACACCCTTCTCTAGCTTCCATTAACATTCCCAGTCCACTGATCTTGACCTTGAAACATCCATTATACCTCCTTCATTCCTTAGACTTTACTGTTTGATCTCAACCTCCACTTCAGACAGCAAGTAGCCAAAACTCTGAAGGGGGGGAGAGGCTATTTTTCTGGAGCTAATAAGAATGTGTAGAGCTAACCTTGCTTCACTCACAATAGATATGCTCAGACCCCACCTGACCCTGAGCTTGTTTCATTTTTCTAACAGGATATATGCCTCAGCAGAAATTCCCACACATACTTCTCCTATAATATGGTTAATGGCAGGGGTGAACGGTTCTGGTATCCTGAGTGGAAACTCAGAAACATTTCAGCACTTTCCTCTTCTTCACTTCACGGTCAGTTTGGCATGTGACACCGCCACCCCTCTAAATATACATGCCTCAGATCCATCTCTTCTTTACCAACTCTATCTTCCATTAGGCTCTAATGGACTCTTGGGCAGGCTATCACAATAGTCTACTACTAGATGAACCTTCATGCGTACAGTTTCTTTCTTTTAAAAAAAAAATTATTTATTTATTTATTTGAGAGAGAGAAAGTACACACACAAGCAGGCAGGAGGGAGGGGCAGAGGGAGAAGCAGACTCCCCGCAGCAGAGAGCTTGATTCAGGGTCCCATCCCAAAAAGATCATAACCTTAGCTGAGGGCAGACGCTTAACCTACAGAGCCATGCAGGCACCCATGCTTCCAGTTGCTTAATATCACAATTTTGCCACCAGTGATTTTTCTAGAACATAAATCTAATTATTTCAACTCCTACTGCCTGCAGGAAACAAAAACAAAAGCAAAAAAAAGAAAAAGAAAAAAGAAAGAAACTTTTCCTAAGCATAGCATTCAAGGCCCTTTATAATTTTTCCTCAAGTTACTTTCTGTTCTCACCCAAAATAACTGCCTACTTCACCTTGCTTGAACCTTCACAGTCTAGCCACACAGTGCTATTTACCATGCCTTAAACCTCCTTGGTACTTTTAAACTTCTATGCTTTTGCCCATGCTGTGCCCTCAGCCAGCAGTGCCCTCTCCCACCCTCCTTTTCACTCACCATTAACCTCTGCTGTGATGGCTCAAGTCTATTGATAGTGATGTTGTGGGCTAGGAATGCCTGAAGCACACACCTGGTTGTATTACTCATACAGAGATCCCACAGACATTTTCTCCATCAGGGCCAATGTTGTGCCTGAACCAGCCCTTGTGATTTTCATCATGATTTCAAGATGCCCGCACTTCAGCAAAAAGCATCAGGAAACTGGGACGCCTGGGTGGCTCAGCAGTTTAACGCCTGCCCTTGGCCCAGGGTGTGATCCTGGAGACCTGGGATCGAGTCCCATGTTGGGCTCCCTGCATGGAGCCTGCTTCTCCCTCTGCCTATGTCTCTCCCTCTCTCTTTCTCTGTCTCTCATGAATAAATAAATAAAATCTTAAAAAAAAAAAAGCATCAGAGAACTTTGAGGAATAAGATTTATTACTTACACATCCTGGAGGGCATACTCAATATGCTTGAGGCCATGCAGCAAGGTTGTGGGCAGAGAGAGAGAAGGAGCAGAACCTGGGGTTCTGCCTTTATAAGGGTCTAACGTGGAGTATCTAGGTTTTCACTTTTTCACTCTTTAATGACTAATGTAAAGCACAAGAGCAAGAACTAGGTCATGGGAAATCAGAAGTGGGATCACTCAAGTGCTCAGTCATCTAGGTTACCCAGGGCTTTCTGAAAGGGGAAACTTCATGAATGGGACAGCTTAATTCCTTGTCTGGTTGTTTAGCTCGTAGCTGTATCATACAGCTGGCAATATGTTTATTCAAGACGGATATATTTTGAAATGGATGCCTCAGCAAACAAAAGCTTAATGTCAGGCACTTGCACTACCAGTCAAAAACCTTAATGTCAGGCATTTCCACAACACTCACTCTTCAATGTCCTACTCCTTTGTGAAATGTACCCAACCTCTCCAGCCCATCTTGGGTGGGCTATTCGTTGGTGTGCTCAAATAACTCTGTGTACCAAGCTGACCTCACCATACCATAGCTCTTTGTTTCCAATGCCAGTCTCCCTATTAGACCTTGGGCCATTGAGGACAGGAATCCTGTCATTGACCTTTACATCCTGGCCTATGTCATTTATAGAAAAATCTACTCTTGGCTTTAACCTATATTGTATTTACCATCCAGTGCAGGCTATATCAAATTTTTTCCTAACAATAACAAGAGCAATAAGAACATCAGCAAATGTTTCATGAGAGCTTTGGAGGTGGCAGCCAATATTTTATGCACTTTATATGTATAAACTTATTTTATCCTTATATTAGCCCATAATGTGTATTTTTATATATATAATTATATAGATAGATAGATAGATAGATAGATGATAGATAGATAGATAGATAGATAGATAGATAGATACACACACACACACACACACACACACACACACTTCTTATCCCCATTCATTTCTGAGAAAACAGGTTTAAGTAATTTGTCCCAAGGTGACAAATCCAGTAACTGATAGAAATGAGATTTGAACTCACACAGCCTGGCTCCATGGTCCCAACTCTTAACTATTGTGCCACATTGAAATAATGGAATGGGGGATCCCTGGGTGGCTCAGCGGGTTAGCGCTTGCCTTTGGCCCAGGGTGCGATCCTGGAGTCCCGGGATCGAGTCCCACGTCGGGCTCCCGGCATGGAGCCTGCTTCTCCCTCCTCCTGTGTCTCTGCCTCTCTCTCTCTGTGTGTCTATCTCTATCATAAATAAATAAATAAATCTTTAAAAAAAAAAAAAAAGAAAAAGAAATAATGGAATGAAGCGAGATGAGTTTTTTTGTGTACTTTAGTTTCATGTTCTTATTTCCTCAAAACAAATTTAAAATGTTTGAGTGATTAATTAAACTAATTTTGGTCATACTCAAGCTCCACTAGTTATTTACTCAAGTGAGATGGGATGGAGGTGATGAAGCGCCAGATTTTGGCCCCTGTGTGATGTTCTCATAGCTACATGCTGGTCCCCAAACCTCTCTCTGGGGGTGTCTTGCACACTCTTCCTTTGTCCTGCAATATTTATGTGCTTAATATCCAGTCACTTTTCCCTTATTGAAAATGTCATTTTTTTATACTTAGCAGTCAAACACAATTCTTAGAGAAAATGGTTTCTCCTCCCCCACCACCCAGCCCCTGTCAGCAGGGGCTCAAAGAACCAAAATTGCACCTAGGACTATTGGGATTCACACAATAAGACTAAGCCCTAGAAATATTTCATTGCTTTTCTGGAGGTGCTAAATGATAAGGATCAGAATGGATTTTGTTGACTTTAATGGGAAAAGTGAGCCTTTTGTTAGTTACTCCTCTTGCTTCCCCTCCAAGAAAAACCCAACTCTGGAGCATTCTTTTCGGCCATGACTGGATATGGGAGCATCCTGAGATTTCAATATGTCTAATAAAACTCACCAAAGAATGGAGGTGCGATAGGAAGGGAGGTGCATTATGGTAGCACAGAGATGTGTTTTGCTCTGAAAATGGAGCTGGATGCTCATTGTAAATGAGGAACCCGGAGTGAGATGTTTGAGAGCACAGCTGGGAATATCTGCAAAGCTCACTTTCATTTTCATTTGAATACCATAGAGGCAGCACTCGACTCGCTTAAAATTAAAAGGTACATCAGGAATGCAAAACATTGTATAAAATTTTAACCAGTCTTTCTAGTTGCTTTATAATCTCTTTCTGGTTCTTCATCTCTCTGTATTTTGATAAATGTTTTGGGGGCTGTGTGATTGTCCATCCATCCACCCCTGGCTTCCCCTTTCTAAAGTTGCAGGCACCTTTGCAATTCTTTCCCTACCACACGCACCTCTCTCTATAACCACCTGGTGCTTCCTTTTCACCTTCTGTCTCTCTCCAGTTTTTCTGCTCAGCTCCACCCATACCCTTCTCTTGCTCTTGGTCTTCAGACACCTTCCTTTCCTTTTTCATTGCCCTCTTACTCCACCAGCCTGCCAGGAAGTTTGGAATAAATTCCAATCTGGGAAATTTGGCTCTCCTTAAATAGAAATGATGTTTTACTATGAAATCCCTGATGTGCACTGGCCACTCACTGTGCTTAACTGTAGGTATTCCTATACTTTCAAGGGTTGTCCATTGCACAGCTGGGGACTAGGAGGGCTGATCTTGAAATTAGTTACCAGTGAGCATGGTAGTGAGCATTGGCCCCAACGAATCTTTTTAAGTACTGATAATAATAAAAATAATAACAGGGACAATGGCTGCTAACATTTCTTGAGAGCTTACTAGGTACCAGGTCCTAAGCTAACCACTTTTATAAGTATTTTCCCATATAACCTTTACCAGAACCCTGGGGAGCATGTTCTGTTATTATGGCCATTGTGCTAATGAGGAAAAGAGAGCACAGTGAGTGATGCAGATCACACGGCAGTGAGAGGCTCTGAAGAGCTGTGTTTCACTGATACTTCAACAACCATAGGGTAGTTGTGAGTCCTGGGTTTCCAGCTAGGGCCAGTATATCATGAAGAGCACTGGCTTGGCCTGTATGGCTGCATATAACCAGACAGGTGAACACAGGTTGGGCCAGAGTTGCCATAGTCAGAGCAAGGTGATCACAGGTGCCAGAGAAAGGGTTTGGTCTGGGAACAGAAAACAGAGTTGGAGATATACAGCTACTTAGAGTCCAAGTCAGCAAAAACATTATGTGATGGGGGATCCAAACCAATGTAGGGCAATAAGATGGATGGTCCATGGTGGTGATCAGAAGGGGAGGGACAGTAGTGGAAAGTTCAGGAAAGGAGGTGGTGCACCAGAGATGCCCAGTGGTGGCCATGCTGGAGTTTGGAGGGAGAGGAGTCAGTCAATGGGAGAGGCACTGGCAGATCTGGGTAGGGCTACAGCTCCAGGATCCTATTGAGTAATAGGGCTCGGAAATAAAGACAGGTCCAGTTAGCACCCCTGGGGCGCCGTGTCCAGATCAGATGAACAGAAAGGGTAGCTTAACACCACAGGAACAGTGCAAAAGAGCCTTGGATATCACCTAAGGAGGTTGGACTTCGTCCCATATACCTGTGATCTCTTACCTGGGGAGCCGCTGCGAACACACATGGCACCACAAGCTGTGTGACATCGTGTCTTCTTTCCATTCATCTCTCAAAGCCCATAGTGTGTAAATGATCTTTCATACCTAAGAGTGAGTGGATTCAAGGTTAACCCTAAGAGAATGCCACTTTCACACTCTGACTTGCTTTCTTGAACAGAAGAATAAGAGGTACAGAGGCAGCTGGCATGTTTGCTTAACCCTGGGGATGCTGTGTGAAGGTGCCAGGCATGCTGATGTCAGTTTATAAGCCACAATAGAGAAAAGGTAGAAAATTGCCCTCGGAAGCAATGGGGAGTTAGTCTGGGGAAGTAGGGCAGAGAGTAGGGCAGACAACAACTGTGTTTTACTTGTAAGGACTTCTATAATGTTTCAGTTTTATTGTTTTACTGTGTCTGTGTCTATGTCTGTGTATTATAAACTTGAAAAAATGTATTAAATTTGACCATCAGGTAATCAGTTCTGTGCTGAATTAAAAGGTAGGAGGGAGCACAGAGCTCATCTGCGAATGTACGGTTGCAGGCAGGAAATCAGAGCAATCTAACTGGCAGATGATAAGAATTTTAAAAAGAGAAAGAATAGTAGCCAGGGACCATTTAACGTGGGCATAAAGAGGTTCATATAGCACTTGGAAATCATTATAACACAGCGAGTGTTAGACTTTATGGGGCCAGTGGTGATGCTGAGACCTCCAGTAAAGATCCGAGTATCCCCATCACTCCCTGTTTAAGGAGGCAAGGAGCCAGGTAATATAATTTAGCAAGATTTTTATCAAAAGGAGCTAAAAATCACAAGTAAAAGAAGGCATTGTTCTTATGACAGTAAATGTTTTAGGTTTTTCTAATTCAGTCTGCCAAACTGCATGCTCTGTGAGGGCAGGAACCACATGTGTTCTGCTCACCCCAGCTGCCCCAGGAGGGAAGTAACTTCTATGGAGTTTCTCTTTCCTCAAGCCACTCGAGATGCTTAGTCTGCTCCAGGCCAAGAAGGGCTACGGGCCTGGTCCCAGGAGCAGACCCTGACCTTCCATGAAACGGGAGCAGGGAGGAGGCGTTGTTCTTGCTCCCAGTAGAACAGCATTTCTCAGGCCTCTGCGGGGCTCTTCACCGAGTCCCCCATAAAACTGAAGAACTTAATCCACTGCCATCATTCCTCAGCTCCATCTGGCTGCTGGAATAATTGAAACTAGAAATGTCTGCTTTGATTGCTGCTGGAAAGGAAAGCTCAAATTTTCGCGGAAAACCTCAGTACTGCCTCAAACCTTCAATATGGGGTTTCTTGTGAAATTCGATTTTCTGTTCTTTCCGGTTCTCTAGACAGGGAACCTGAAAGAGGCCCTAAACAGATGCAGCAGCAGGAAGGCCCCGGGGTTCCATTCACAGCTCAACAGGTGCCAGGGAACCCTCTGGGGAGGGGCACGGGGAGATGGGGGATCTGGGCTTATGGAGAAATAAAGGCTCCTGGAGGCTCCCAGCATCAGCCACGGAGCTCAGGCCCCACAGAGCCTTGAACATGACCCAGCCTCATGAGAGAGAGGGTCCAGGGTGTCCCCACACTCGTACCTCACTGTTCCCGCCTTGAGAGGCTGGGCCTGAACCCGCCCTCCACTCTCTCTCTCCCCTACCCCTCCCTCATGTCCTCCCTTTCCCTCCTCCTCTAGCCTTCCACCCTCGGTGCCCCTTGGCCTGCTGGGCTCCAACTGGACTTCTCTCTCCCCCCTCCCCTGCCCTCTCCTTGCACTGCCTCCTTCCTCCCTTCTCACTTTAGGAGGCCGATGCCTTATCCATGAGGCCACAGGGTGACTCTCCCCTCTCCCTTTGTCTCTCTCCTCACCCCTCCTTCTCTCTCCCCCCTGACCCCTTTCCCTCCCACCTTCCTTCTCTCTCTCTGACTTCAAATAGATCAAATGGCTCTTTCTACTCAGAGAAAATCAAAAGTGAGTCCCCACCAGAGGCTCTTCTCAGTTCCACATACAATAAATAGCTACCCATTTCACCCCCTGGGTTAGAAAGAAGAGGCTATTCATGCCCAGAAGACACTGATTTTTGAAGTATCGGAGGTATTTTAAACAAGCTGTCTCTGCACCACTTTCCTTTCACAGGCCAGCAGTCTGCCAACTGGTGGCTTCTGACCCTGCTTTCCCCTCCCCCACCTGGAGAACAGGACTGCAAGGGGACCAAAGGAGTATTTACGGGGGAGTTAAAGGGAAGACCCTAAAGCTCTAGGAACTGCGGTGTTCACAGGAAAGGCTCTGGAGAGCTTGAGCCAGGTGTCTGAGGTTCTGAGCTGTGCCTCCCCGCCCCGCCCCCTCCAGTCCCCCCAGCCTACCCCCACAACAGTCAGAGGCCCACTCTCTGGAGCAGAGGAAATTCAAGCTTCAGGCCCCTCAATTGCTCTGGCCCTTTCGAGGCCGTGGGAAGAGACCCAGCATCATGATCCCATGGTCCTGTGTTTTTGCAAGATCTGCAGAAGGAATATATTTTAACCACAGTTGGGTTTGATGACAGTTTCTTTCCACTACTGTTTCCCCTCAGTTGTACCTCTCCCCTGGTCAAGTGGCCCTGGAGTGGGCATTTGGGGGATCTGACTACAGGGAAGCTGGGCTGGGAATGCATTTAGTTTATATTGAGTAGGATAAGTGTGTGTGGTCCGCAGTCACTTCTGTGCATGGGCAAGTCGTGGCTGGCCATCCAGCGCAGGGAGGACTCACAAGAATAGTGCCACAAGGCTGAATCAAAGGTGGATGTGTCCTACGCACCAGGCTTCAGACGTCTGTGGGTAGTGTTAGAAAAACAAGGCTTGAAATGCACTGAGCCTAAAGCTAGTCTGTGGGAAATTCTTCTAATCATGAGATGTGTAAGATTCCGAGTGGAGGCTTCCATTCTCATTGGTGCCCTATCAGAGGCAGAAATCAGGAATATATTCAGTGATGCAGTACGCACACTGCTAAGCACACTGCGCTTTGTTCATGGGACTCGCGTGACATGAAGTTTATCAGGAATCTTGTGTTTGCACAATTAACCTCGAGCAGCACTGCACACAGCGAGCATGTCTGGTAAGGAGGCATGCTTTAGTGCCTCCAAATCATCAATAATTTTGATCGATCATGCTAGAGAAAAGGTTACCTTATCTTCCTATTCTCTCTTGTACAAAATCATTGCCACATAAAGGAAGCATCAAAGTATACAGGCAAAACTTACAGAGGAAAAAGTTATTTTAGAAGTATGCCAGGCAGTTAATGAATCTGAATATTATTTATTTTGTGCATTTGGAGATGTCTGCTGCATTTGCCAGATTTTTTTTAAATTTTTATTTATTTATGATAGTCACAGAGAGAGAGAGAGAGAGAGAGAGAGAGGCAGAGACACAGGCAGAGAGAGAAGCAGGCTCCATGCACCGGGACCCCGATGTGGGATTCGATCCCGGGTCTCCAGGATCGTGCCCTGGGCCAAAGGCAGGCGCCAAACTGCTGCGCCACCCAGGGATCCCCAGATTTTTTTAATTAGGAAACGTTTTGTAATTTATTTTTTCCTTTCTCAAGAGCCACTTCCAAACCTAATTTTATAGATGTATTTTTGTATTAATTCTCTTAAAGAGAGGCCCCCCTCCCCAAATTGTTTAAGCCTGAGGCCCTGCAAACCTGGATCGTCTCGACTGGGCAGCCTCAGTGAGCATCTGGACAAAAGAGTGGGGTTTCTTTTGCCTCCAGGAGCCTGCTCCATCTCGAGCCCCCACATTCCCAGAGCAGTTTGGTCCGCGAGTCCTACGAGGTTAGCATGATCTCTATTTTCCGTGGAGGTCTGTTTTTTTGAGGGCTCCTATCCCAGGTTCTCAGGCTCCTGCTCTAATCAGGAGACAGCAGTGAGGAACAGCTGGTGGTGCTCAATCTCACTGGCAGTGCTGAGGCCCAGCTGTACAAGTTCTCATTCTGACATAAATCCATTTGAGGTTCTTTGGATTCAGGGAGAGGTAGGATGGTTTTCTGTCAAACTTTTCCTCTGATTTGTACCATATTTGGTTCAGGTGTCCGGCCACCCAAAACTGTCTCGTGTATCTACAGCAAGGCCCTTAACCAGCTTTCTGATTTCTTTAACAGAGTTGGTGTGGAGCTAGAAGAAGAGCTGAAGGAGGCGCCCACCTCACACCAGGCAAGTCAAAGAAGTCAATTCATAGAGTATAGAGATACGAAATGCTCTGTCCCGTGGAATGGTCCATGCTTGTCCAGCATGTGGCCAAGGGGCTCATCCTGGAAAGGGTTGCATCCACTGATAAAACACATTCAAGGACTATAAAATACCCGGTAATTCAGGACATCAATAACCTTTGCATCACCTTTAGAATGCTTAGAACTAGCATGCCCCATGCCCTCTCTGAGGCAACAGGAAGCTGGAAACTCTACAGTGTAGAAGCAAGAGCATGGATCTGGGAATGAGGTAGTGTGGAGTTCAAATCCCTGCCTAGAGACTTGCTAACTAGGTAATCCCAGGGAAATGTAGTCAATGCATGTCCAATGCATGTTGGGCACACAACAAATGGACCTCTTTCTCCCACATGGCTCCTCATTAATCGTGTCTAGGTGTATAGAACTATTGAAACATTGAAAAATTGCAAAAGCACAGCAAAACTGTCTAGGTGATCCATTCCTCACTGAGCTGAGCAACCATTATCTGCAGCGACCTGAAAATCCTTAGGGAAATCTGCTCAGAACAATGTGCTGTTCCCTCGAGTGCAGGAAGTGTATTGTCCTAACTCTGAACTGGAACCTGACATCCCAGTACAATCTGCCACTGGCAATTTTGCATCAGCCATTTTTAACTCAGTACTTAAATAATTGTGTGGAAATGTTGTGCCTTTTGTTGAAGTCGTAATCCGATAGACACGATAGAATAATGTCATAAATAAGTGATGTTGCTTAATGACTCGTGTTATGATCATACCTGGATTTGAAGAGGATCCGTCTCTCATTTTGTGATTTTTTTTTTCTGTCTATCATGCCATCAGCAGGGCACAGCTGGTTAGTGCTGCTGAACAAAATGCTGCTACCTTCCTGGTTTACATAGACATAAAGAAGGAATGATCCTGTGCTCTATAAAAAAGGGCTGGAAAATTAAGTTGGTGATGATCCTGGCTTATTGTACTTTGAAATTTTTTTTGTGACATGTGTTTCAAGGCCAGGCCGATGCTTGTTTTCACAGACTCGTATCCCAGGAAACACACCTAACTGCAGGAGTGAGCACAGCAGGGGTGCCAGCACATTGGGATTGGGGCCAGCTCTGTGTGACCTTAGGAGGGAGATCAAAGCCCATCTCCCTATACAGAGTGGGCTGTAATGAGTAGTTAGTAAGGTCTGGTGGTAGCTGATTTTTGAAAAAGCATTTTCATCTCATGTAGGCCAACTAATCCATTCTCCTACCTTCAAGCAAAACTTTTATCTAAATTCTATCTTTCTCTTCTTTTTCTTTAAAAGAAAAGAGATAGAATAAGAAAATTCATCAAAGAAAATTCTCTGTCTTTCTCTAGCTGCCTATATTTTGAAATCACATATAATTATTGTGAAGTCTGGGCGCCTGGGTGGCTCGGTGGTTGAGCATCTGCTTTCGGCTCAGGTCATGATCCTGGGGTCCTGGGATCGAGTTCTGCATCAGGCTCTCTGTGAGGAGCCTGCTTCTCCCTCTGCCTGTGTCTCTGCCTCTCTCTGTGTGTCTCTTGTGAGTAAATAAATAAAATCTTTTAAAAAATAATTTTGAGGGGAGATTACCTACCAGCTTAACTCCTTCCTTTTACAATTTAAACATTTCATTTTAGCTCATTTACAGGATTGTTAGTTAATTTATTAATAACTCCTTGGTGTATTTTTCTGTTAGAGAAATGAGACACTGCAACCAGGTACAGTGAAAACTACACTGTATTTGGATCTTGGACAGATTTTTTTATGTCTTTGGGTCTCAGTTTCCCTATCTGTAAAATGTGGACAATAATAATGTTTACTTCCTCAGGTTGGTATGACAATCAAGTGAAATTATATTTATGAAAACTATGTAACTTAATTAATTTAGTTGAACCCACCTCTTTAGGACAGTGAACACATATACTAAAATAATAGTATAATATTTTGAGAGATTTTCAAATTCAATAAATAATATTAGTCGGAGCAAAAAGTCAAAACCAGAGGACCATAAAGAATCATGAATGAGTAGATCATAAGGTCCTGTGGGCTTGCTTAGTCAAACCACAAGTAAGCTTTGGTAGCCAAGGGGGAAAGGAAGAAAAATGAATGAACAATATATTAAATTATTACCATTAGAGGGAAAAATCATACTCTCAAGTGGTACAAAACTCCACAGCCCACTGTTTTACAAGAAATTTCTCACTTGGGGCTTCCCGTACAGGACACATAAAGAGCTACACAAATGTCAGCTAACTAATCTTATAAGTCATACCATTCCTACTGAACTGTTGCTGCTTAAAAATAATGTCTTTTTTTTTAATTTTTATTTATTTATGATAGTCAGAGAGAGAGAGAGAGAGAGGCAGAGACACAGGCAGAGGGAGAAGCAGGCTCCATGCACCGGGAGCCCGATGTGGGATTCGATCCCGGGTCTCCAGGATCACGCCCTGGGCCAAAGGCAGGCACCAAACCGCTACACCACCCAGGGATCCCAATAATGTTGTCTTTAAGAGGTGTCCAGGCAGTGTTCTTATTCACAACAATGTTTCACTCCAAGGTGGCTATATTTCAGAAAGCGGTTGCCCCCAGACCTTGAAATAATTCTTATTTTCAGTGTCAAGTATAGGAAACAGTGAGATCGAGCTAGAAATGAAAAAAAAAAGAAAAGAAAAGAAAAAAACCACGTTGTCCATGCAGCTGCCACCTAATCTGGACAGGTTTTTTTCGGTACTTTCCAAACCATGTGTCAAGAACCTTTTTGCCCTCATTTTGCCTGACAGCTCTTCGCTTATTATCAACATCTGTTGCTCTGTTGGACTGAAGAGCATAAACTCTAACTCTTAGGAGGATTGCATGTTTCCACTCGGTTTGCATTTATTAAATTGGGCTTGCATTAATAAATAACATGGTTTTCACACTGGTCAACTTCTAAAAAAAAAAAGAAGACTTTTTACCAAAAAGCTAAAAACTTTACAGTTATGCCAATTACTGATCATACACCCTCAAAATCAATAATAAATATGGTATTATATTTTTCAAGGAACCTCCTCTTTCTCTGTTGTAGAGAGTGAAACAACCTTTGAGAAATATGAACTTCTAGCTGTGACTAACTCACAATGTCACAATTTTCCTCTTTGCTTGTAACAACTTTAGAGTGTGAGTGGTATTACAGTCTTGTACCAGATCCAGAAGCTTCAGAAAGCAGGTTCCACATGCAATTATTAAAGTTTAAATATATATTCTATGCAAATGTGCTTCTTTGAGAAATGGGAGATAATACAGTTGGGAGATAATCTTATGTCTCATAAATTCAAAACAAAACAAACAACACAAAAAAACCTCTGAGACTCCTCCTCCCCCTCAACCATAGGAAGTTTTCCTTGTTAATTGATTCTGAGTCCTTGAAAGCAGAGCGCTGCAGAGAAGTTAAGAATCACTGGAGCACCACACTTGCCTTAATCTTTTAATAGATATTCCTGCTGCCCAAGAAGGGCTTCCACTATTGCTTCTCTTTTTCCTTTTTTGCCATTTTTCTCATGATTATCCTAATATTTGTTGAGTATAGACTATTGTTAACACCTCTCACCTTATCTATATTAACTCAATTTCCAAGATAACCCTATGAGTGGGTACTATGATTATCCCCATAATACAAATAAGAAAACTATACACAAATAAGTCAAATAGCTTGCCCAAGGATACATAGTGGAAAGAGGTGGAATGTTAAACCAGACCATCTGGTTCTAGAACTTCTACTCTTAGATGGAATGCATTCATGCATGCATTCATTCATCCATACAACCCATCATGTCAAGCACTAGTCTAGGCGTGAAGAGGATGCAGCAGTTAGCAGTTCAGAGTTTTCACCCTCACCCTTAGAGCTTGTACTCTAATGGGGGATGCTGATAAGGAAAAAGGTATGCAACTACATAAGTTCAGATAATGATATGAGTACAGCAGGTGAGAGGATGGGGATGAGGGCAGGCCTCTCTGAGGAAGCGGCATTTGACCAGAGGTCTGACGATGTGCAGGAGTGAGCCATGTGAGATCCGGAGGAAAAAAAACAGTCCAGAGAGAAGATACTGCAAGGATGAAGGCCATAGAGTCTCAGTGGGTTATGGCGTGTTCCATGAGTAGCAGGAAGGCCAGTGTGGCTGCGGCTTGGTGATCAAGGTGGGAGCAGATAGACATGACTGGGAAAGACACAGAGGGGTCGCCGGATCATTGGCCATGGTGAGGAGTTTGACTTTATTCTACATACAATGGAAGTAAAAACTCCTCCAGGTTTGGAGCTTGGAAATAATGGGACGAACCCTTTTTAAGAACTCCTTTTTCTCCCATCTCTCTTTGGCCAAATGTTACAATGAGGTTAATTTTCATTTTTTCTTCTCAGATAACTTTTATTTTTTAACACTATGCGTGCTTCTCAATGTGATCTCTCTCTCTCTCTCTTTTTTTTTTTTTTTCAATGTGCTCTCTTAGTGCTAACTTCCAATTTTCTCTTTGCTTCCCATAGTTCCTTCATTGAAATTCTGTTTTTGGTTGTCACTTATGCTTGTGTGTAACCTGTGTGGATCTGTTCTGGTCACTGCCGCTCAAGAAAGTCAGAGTCGAGCTGAGAAAGGTCCAGAGAAGGGCAACTTCAATAACTTAGCAGGGGGAGATTAAAAGGATTACTATTTCTCCTGCAGAAAGATTAGCACTAAGAAGGAATACAATGAAGTGTCTATAAAAATATGAAGAGTGTGAGTAAGGTGAACAAAGACTCGCTGGCTAATTCCCAGAAAACCATAACCTGGAATACCCCCTGAAACCTGAAAGAGCTTGTTTGGGGAAGAATAAAAGGATTTGTTCTTCTGCACAATTGATACTTATTACTCATGGTCATCTAGAGTTGCAAAGGCTGGAAATATAAGTAGATTCAGGAGGAAAAGAGATTAATTAGCAGATGGTGAGGTCATTTCATCATTAAATAATTTTTCCCCTGTGAATATTTTCAAATATCCTAATAAACTTCTAGAAAACAAAGTAAATATTCCCATATATATTCCCCCAGATTTAACAATTATCAACATTTTTCCAAACTGGCCCCTATGCTGTTGGAGTTGATCTCATAGAATATAAATTCCATACTACACTTCCACAACTATTTCAGAAATAGAATACTAAGCTCTATAAAATTGATCTGACCCAGATGAGGAGTTTTTATGTTGCACTGTAACTAATAATATTTTGAGAAAAATAAAAGGCATTTTTTAGAGCAAATATCTTGGGTTTTCCTTTGGTAATATTGACTTTATTTTGGTTACAATTACTTATCTTTCATACATCCAAAAGTATATTTCCTCCCACTAATTTTCTACTGCTTAGGACTAAATTCCATATACTTATCTATACATTCTACCATTGCCTGCTCTAGAAACCAGGAATGATCATGAGAAAGAGAAAGTGGAGAAAGATGGCAGCACTTTTTACATATTAGGTGCCATCTGTATAACCATGTTTCTTTACCTTGACCCATCAAGTCACCTCTTATAACCCCCATTTTAAAAATTATGAAATTGAAATTCAAAGAATTAAAGAAACTTTCCCAAGATGACAACAACAATGACAAATTCCAGATAACTTCAGCAATACCCAAACTCCGGTCTCTAGTTCCTCAACTCGGTGCGGTGGCTGCCCTCTGCATGGACTGTTCGCTGTTTGGACTCTCCTGTCTCACACTGCAATTGGAATAGGGCCTCCAGGCAGAAAGTTTAAGGAAAGTGGAAGCTCACGTCATTCGTTTTCCTTCTCTTGAGAATCACAGCCCTTCGCTGCCTGTTACCTAATACTATCTATAGATATATTCATAAATATAGATAGAATTCTATCTATATTTATGAAAACTGGTTATTTTGTAATAGTCAACCATTATGTATTTTGGAAGTAGTTTGGTAAGCGGAAACATTGTTTTGTTTTGTTTTCAGAAAAATGCATAATATTATATATTCAAATCACAAGCCTCAATGTGAGACTTATCTTTGCTGTAGTGTTGTGGTTTGGGCACTGTCACTAGGAGACATCTTGAGTCAGGATCTTATTCCAAGATGCAATTGCTATTAGGATGTATGTGTACGAGTGTAAGCGTGTGCATGTGTGTGTACATGTATATAAAGGAGTTAACACACTATCTAAATTATGACATAAATGAGGCATTAATTAAGAATACTGTGAATTAAGTATAGTGAGATGATGTGAACTTCCTTCTGCCTCTAAATCGGTCCATCATCTTCTGTCTTGCATTCAATCTAAAATCCATAACATGGTATACTGCATCTAGGATAAGTTTTGATATACTTTTAAGGGGGGAATATACCTCCTATACTTTTGTGGATATACTTTGTAAGCTACAAAAAATTGTGCCTTTTCATTTTAGTATCTCTTCCCAACTCCCACTCCAATCCTTTTACATGTGGGACTTATGATTCCAGTATATAGTCGGATTAGCTTTCTATTGATGCAGGACAAATTATCTCAAAAATTAGTGGCTTAAAATAAGAAACATTTATTATCTCACATTTCCTATGGGTCAGGGATTTGAAAGCAACTTAGCTGAATGTTTCTGACTCAAGGTTTCTCAGGAAGTTGCAATCAGAATGTCAGCTAGAACTACAGCCATCTGGAGGCTTCACTGAGGCTGGGGAATCCACTTCCATGTTGGCAAAAGGCCATCAGTTCGCTGCTGACTATTGGCAGGAAGATGCAGTTCCTCACCACCTGTATCTCTCCATACAGCTGCTTGAGTGTCCTCACAATATGGCCACTGACTTCCCTCAATTGGTCTAAGACCGACAGGGAGAAGGAAGCCACAATGCCTTTTTTATGACCTTGTCTTGGATATGACACAACATCACTTCTGCCTCATTCTATTGATTAAAAATGAATCACTAAGTACAATCCATACTCAATAGGAAGGGAAATTAGGTCCCATTTTTAAAAGAAAATATGCCAAAAAATTTATAGATGCACCTTTTTAAACCACTGCAATATTATATTTACCTGAACCAAATAATTTATTTTCCCTTGGATTAACTTGGATCTCCTATCCAGAAAAGCAATTTGAACAGGACTTGTCTCTAACTAAACCATGAATTTAGCCCATCTTGTAGTTTGCCTATGTCTACATGTCATCTCAACAGTTTTATCTATCCTTGACTAGTTATCTCCTTCATTTTTTTTTCCTCCTTAAGCATGTATTTTCTGACTATACCTTCTTGAGAACATTTATGAATTTATCATGACACGGGGAAGGTAGAAGGTAAGAATATTTGTATACAGTGCTTTCTATGCGGAGGCTAAAAATTAATGATTTACCTTTTAAAATGTAAATTTCAAAAGATTTCCTATTGACCTTCGATTATATTATGCTCCTTCTTGAAAATCCAAAAATTTTTCTCTTTCGGGGCATACAATCTGATCCCCTCCTTGGAAATGAGAAAATCAAAGCAATAAACTTGAAGTTATTATATAAGTACATTCCAAACTGTGGGCAAATGGCAGGGCACAAGTACTATTATCGAATTCTATTCACACGTACCACTTGAAAAAATGCTCTGGAACCCATAAGGAGCTCTACAAATTTGTTATGATAATTATTTGTCTTTATTACCATTCTGTGCAACTTCTACTGACATTAATATTGAATATGAACTCTGAAGAAATAGAAAAGAAATCTCTCTCTCTTAATCCATTGAATCCCCCTGAAATGAGGAACAATCCCACATGGTTATCCCAGAGCAGAGTTCATCCAGTTCACTTAACAAAGGCCCCACATTTGAATATTGATAGAGGAGTGTATTTGCATTTGCTTAGTCCTTTTTCATTAGGGTTAGTACAACAAACAATCCCTTCTTGCTTCAGTGTCTGGTTTGCAGAGATTTCTGGCCTGAGCCTTTTGTTTTCTCCCAGGGGTCCAAATAAGCATAAAACAAAGAGTACCTTCCTAATTTTCCTGTTGCTCCTTCTCTGGGGTAGTGCTAAGGGCGAGGGGGAGGGGGTCACTTAAAAGATAAGGACTCACTCCCTACTGTGCTCAGTCACTTCCCAACCTCTGGCCTATTCCTTTGTTTAAGGAGGAAAAAGAAAGATATCAAATGTCCCAGTCACTTTTACCTTTTCCCAGAAATAGAAGCTAATAAAGGAACCAGAAATTGCACATATATCAAACACTCTGCTTCTTAGAAGTATCAAGGGCAAATAAAAGTTAAGATTCAATGCGCTTGACTCTCCAGTTCCCATTTACAGTGTGAAACATGAGGCTCAGAGTTGATAAGTGTATTGTTATTAAATGGTAAATGGTAGAGAGTCAGAACTCAAATCTTGGTTTTCAGTTTCTGAATCCTCTGTGTGTTCCAAACATGCGCACCACATCCCCGCTGGGATAAAGGAACTCAAAAGAAAAGAAATACTGTTAGTGACAAAGAAAATACCATCAAGTTCCAGATTTCGCTTCTAATGATCGCTCATATCCATTGTCCTTGGGTGTGAGTTGATCTCTGCTTCAGAATAATCTTGGTAAATTAATGCTACCTGCTGTCCTCTGCCCATCTGGACCCTCCCAGAAGCTTGCCCTCTGTGCTGCCTCATCAGATACCTTCCCTGTTCCAGGGTGAATGCAAAGCCTGGCCTTCCCTTGGCACATTTATCTTCAACCCCCAGTGAACAAGCAGAGCACACAGTAGACTAACTCATTTATTTCTACTCATTTATTGATGGCCTTTCATAACCGAGTTATTAAGTCATCAATAACTTCAGAGAAATAAATGAACAGATCCAGAACTGGGCCAACAGATATTTAAGATACCCACTGAAAATTTTGTCTAGGATCAGCAGAAAAGTCAATGCTGGGTCGTCAGTGGCATTTACCTCACCTGGGAAAACATGGTCTGTGTTTTATTCTAATTAAAACCCAGTCCACTTCTTTATAAACTAGCAAATACCATCACCAATCTCCCAAGTAAAAGAAAGTTTGAAAAAAAGATTACATTTGTTAACATTTTTCTAGAATGCTACCTAATATGTGTTGCTCTTATCAGCTGTCAAAAAAATATCTCTGAAAGTTTTGCCAGAAATAGAGTATAAGATCTTTCACGAGTGCTTGTGAGTTCTGGTATATTCCCCTCAGGAAATAAAATAAAAAAGATCTGGAAAGGGGAAAGAAGGGCAGAGAAGTTTCCTAAGACCTTGGAAAATGCTTGAAACCAGTAGGAGTCTAAAGGAATTCCTAACACAGATGTTAAGTTTCTATAGGGACACTCTTCACAGCCATCAACACGTTACCCATGCATTTTCATTATGTTTTGGGGTGTAGGTAACTGCCTTGTCTCAACCTACATGATCACCCCAGAATCCTGACCCCATCTCCCTGTTCAAATATTCCCTTACCTTAGTTTGCTCCCCACTTATACCTTGGGGCCCCATCTAAATGAGAGGAATCTTGGCTGCTGATGGATCACAAACATGCTTGGAAGAAGACTCTGTGCCTCAGTTTCCTCATCTGTCAGATAGGAATAATAATAGAACTAGCATACTTCATCAAATTGTTATAATAATTAAAAGAGTTAATACATGAGAAGCCCTTAGAATAGCGTCTGATACATGGTGAGTGTTCACAGAGTGTCAGCTGTTATTGCTGTTGTTGTCATTAATAAAAATATAATGTTTTCCATAAGATTAGAACCTTGGAGACCAGCCAGTCACAATTTCCTCAATTCGTTTTGTAAGCGAGGAAACTCCAGCCCAGTAACTTATCTTGCAGTGTCTGTGCTTTCCAGAGTTTAAAGACTAAATGAGATAACTTGCAGAAAAAAACATCATCTTTGGAGTCCAGCAGTCTTACATTCAAAGTCTAGCTCTGTCGCTTGCTAACCCTGGGACTTTGGGCTCCTCTCTTCCCTTCTGTGCGTCTCTCCAGGTCCTCACTTGTAAACTAGGTATACATGGCCACCTTTCTAGAGTGATTTGAAAACTGAGAAGTAATGACTGAAAAAGTTAATGACTGTGACTAGTGTGCTGCCAAGGAATTAAGGAGCATTCGATAGCTGGGAACTATCACTATCACTGAGCGGGGCAGAGAGGGTGCTAGACCTCCGACCTGACTGCCAGGCAAGCTCACCATCACACAGCCCACGTTTACTTAAAAACAACCAACCAAACCAAAAACATGAAGTTATTTACACTAAGTTCTCTCAGTTTTCTTCAGTGACTATCTATCTTGTCACCAGTAGATATTATCAGAAATCACCTATGCCTGCTGATGGATAAGATTTTGTAAGTCCTTTATTGTTCTCAAAAAAAAGAAAAGGAAAAAGAGAGAAAGAGAGGCAACTCCCCACTGTTGGGTCAGAGTTTTTCTAACTAGCTTGTTTCGGGGTAAGCAGTTTTCTTCTGCCACCTGAGCCCCAACAAGCTGTGCCTGTTGGAGAGATGGTGACTCAGAAACAACTTACAGATGTTATAAAATAATAAAGGAAACACTATGTGCAGCAGTGATTTTGCAAATCTGAAACCTTTGTTGGGGTAGAAATGGCTAGAGAAAGATTCAGGGAAGGACAGAAATTGAACTGACACTCTGGTTTTCTTTTAGGGGGAATATGATGAATCAATTCTAACTCTAGATAATAAGGCATAACACTCAGGTCTATCAGAAAACAGATTTTTAAAACTTAATGTCCATGAAAAGATCACAGATGTCCCATGCACCGGGGGGGGGGGGGGGGGGCTTGGGAATGAGGAATGGGTTCCATGGCCAAGTAAGTTTGAGAAATACTTCCCTCTTAAAGATTTTACAATGCTGATTTATAAACAAGAGTCTCTGAGAAGTCCTGTGTTAAGAAAACTTTCTGGGTGGCTCAGTGATTGAGCATCTGCCTTTGGCTCAGGGCATGATCCCAGGGTACTGGGGTTGAGTCCCGCATCAGGCTGCACAGAGGGAGCCTGTTTCTGCCTCTGCCTGTGTCTCTGCCTTTCTCTGTCATGAATAAATAAATAAAATCTTTAAAAAGAAGAAGAAAGAAGAAAGAAGAAGAAGAAGAAAAGAAAAAGAAAGAAGAAAGAAGAAAGAAAGAAAGAAAGAAAAAGAAAGAAAGAAAGAAAGAAAGAAAGAAAGAAAGAAAGAAAGAAAGAAAGAAAGAAAGAAAGAAAGAAAGAAACCCTCTGACACTATCAAACCTGCATTTTCCAAACAATGAGCACAAAATTTCCATCAACACCATAGAGGACAGTGGTATTCTAGGGAACACTATTCAGGAAACCATACAAGATTCGAAATCAGAGATCTTAAACAACCAAAGAGAAGAGTTTCCAGTTTGGATTTTAATTTAATTGTGAGTCTCTGCTTCAACCATTTTAGACAAAGGATACAGACTAGAAATGGACCCCATTTGGCTTTCTTGTATTCCCATTTTATTTCTGGGGGCTGGAATTCCAGCATCTGCTAGTACACATGTTTTAGAGAGCAGAACAGAGCTCTTTAATGCTAACCATCAAGGGAACTGTCTGGGAATGGGGGAAAAGTAAATAAAATGAAAGCAAATCCACTTGGGTTCATCTAAGGACTATCTCAGGAATAGTCTGGGAATTGCCATTGTCTTCCATGTCATAGTTTCTTGAGAGTGTTCACATTGTTAACGGGCTCTGAACAAGTGTTACAATTTGGGGGTGGAAACTGTGGGCCCAAATAAAGCAATGAAGTCCATGTGTACAGATCTATAAATGCTTTTAATGATGGAAAAATTTACAACCAATTGAAGCCTAGGAGTCTCTTTTCTTGATATGCAAAATGGGCCCAAATAAAGCAATGAAGTCCATGTGTACAGATCTATAAATGCTTTTAATGATGGAAAAATTTACAACCAATTGAAGCCTAGGAGTCTCTTTTCTTGATATGCAAAATGGGATTCACAAAAGAAGTAAAAATGCCACTGGATCTCCTTCCTACCACAGTGCAATCAATCTTCACTGTCATCTGTCTGTAAGGTTCACAAAAATTTTTCACCTTCTTTCCTTTTTCCCACATTCATCCTCTACTCTCTCGTAAATATACATCAAATACTTTCTCTTCTTTTTTTGTTGTTGTTGTTTAGTTTTTATTTCATAGTCATAAACTTAATTGTGCAATCCAGCTCTTGGAGGGGAATAAGGAAAATATGGAATCATAGACCTGCAGTGAGAGCACAAAGATTATAGGCTATTTCAAGCAGGTGGGGGTGAACGGATACCCTCCAGAACTACAGAAGGAATGGTCTCATAGTTGAGATAAAACACAAGTCAAATGTATTAGATTCATCCACAGTCAGGAATGGTGATCTTCTTGTGGGGTCTTAACCATTCCTGGACCCAAACCAATCCATGGCTTCCACAATTCATGCCCTCTCTCACTTTGCCAAAGACCACATGCCAACCATCCAACCACTCAGTGTTGGCAGCACAGATGAAAAACTGGAACCCATTTGTGTTAGGTCCAGAATTTGCCATAGGCAAGATGCCAGGACCTGAGTGCTTCAAGACAAAATACTAATCAACAACTTTGTCCCCATAGATGGACTTACCACCAGTGCCATTATGGTGTGTGAAGTCACCACCAGGGCACATAAGTCCTGCAATAATCCTGTGAAAGCAGGAACCTTTATAAACAAATCCTTTCTCCCTAGTGCTCAGAGCACAAAAGTTCTCTGCTGTCTTTGGAACTTTGTCTGCAAACAGCTCGAAGGAGACAAGGCTCAAAGGCTTGCTGTCCATGGTCGTCAAAGAACACAGTGAGGTTGACCATGGTTAGCGACACAGGTGGCTCTGGGGTTAGTGACACAGGTGGCTCTGGGGCAGCGGTGTCAGTAAGGCTGAGTGCTTTCTCTTCTTAATTCCCCTCCTACTTTGGCCCTTTTGAAAAAAAATAATAAATGGACAAGCACATTCGAATATTACAGGCTTTTATAAGGAATATCTATTTCAAAACTCTTAAAATAGAAATAGAAAGCTATCAAATATTAACCATAGCCTTTGGTAGTAATCACAAAGAAAAGGAAGGAAAACTAGCTTAACAATTATTAGACTGTTATCACCCCTTTAGACTTGACCTTTTGGTAAGTCATAAATAAATACCATCCAAATTTGACAGAAGTAAACAGCAAAAATCATGCAACAGCAATCTGACAGAAATATCACTTTTATTGATGTAAAAAAATGGCATTTCTTAGCTGTTTAATAAAATAGGGATTATGAAGAAAAGTAAATGTTGAATTATGCCACAAGAGTCTCATCCACATGGCAAGATCTATGAGCTAATTTGCTTGGCAGCTGCTTCGCCATTTAGATAAAAATGCCTACAACCTAGAAAATTTTTTTTAAGTGGTTACATTTAATTTGGTTTGACATGTATTTTTATAGGGAAAATATATGAATATATTCTATATTAATTTATATTGATATTAATATATATTAATATGTATTGATTATTTATCTGATACCTTTTTCTATTGTCTTTCTCCAGGAAGCAAATAGCTTGGAGAAAAACACAACCAAAACAGAGAGTGCTTGGCTCTTCAGAATGTGGTACGGCTTTGACCACAAATATCCTTTGATAATGATAACCTTCCAGATCCTGCTGCCTGGTAGAGACTAACTTCAAGCACTTAGTCATTGAGGTATCCGCTCTTGCTCTTCAAGAAACCCAGAAAGGTAAAGTGAATTCATGACCAAATTTGTCAAAAAAATAAAAAGCTGTACAGTCTATACGTAAGTGTTACAAGGAACTAAAGTGAAATCTCTCAGAGTCAAATGAACTTGGTGTATTCATGGCAATCTAATATTTCCTAAATGCCAGATGATAAAATCTTCCAGTCCTAAGGACTGATCTATTTTACTAATTTCACTATTCTTCCCTTTGCAAAGATCTTACTTCTGGTCCGGTTGGCCAAGGTAACTGGACAAAAATCCCTCATCCTTCTCCCAGCCCATTTGTATGTGCTCTTTTTTCATGCTATAAGAAAATGGAGTGGGGCTAGGGGCAAAGGGAATGAATGGTCTGAGAAGAATGAGTCTGATCACATGATTATAAAATAACATTACTTTGTTTTCCAGAAAGATTTGAGTAAGTCTTTTCTAGTGAAGGTCAATTTTACAATTCTCCCAATCAGTATAAACATAGTGGCTCAGTTCCACCTTGCCATGTGACTGGCAGGGCTGAGAAGTCAGGCCTGAAGGGCTGTGCCATTGTGAGGTGCAGTAAGCGGTCCATCTCTAATCCCAAGCAAAAGCACCACGGAAGAAAGGAAAGAACTGCACTGAAAATTGAATGTGTTGGGTCTTTGTAGTTAGTTTTCCACAGTCACAAATCCTCTTCCTTTCAGGGAGAAAATGTCAGTCACTGGGTGATTTTAAAGTGCCCGAGCAATGATTAAAACCACAACAGATCAGTAGGAAAGGAAGAAGAATTAAGAACAGGAAAAATAAATTCAAAGAATAAGGTGAAGAAGAGGTAAAATGGAAAGGGGAGAGGAGGCAAGAGAAGTATAGGAAATTCACAGTGGGAAGGAGAGGAAGGCAAATTGGAGGAATTGCTACATTAGAAGAAAATTAAATAAGAAAGAAGAGAAGTCAACTGAAAATTGCAGAAATAAGCAAAACAGGCGAGAATTTAAAAAGCAATTCTGCAAAAGTAGAGCATTCCAAGAATTACAAAATGCACATGTGGAAGGTAGAGGGTTCTTGAGTCTACAGTTTTCTTTTCCCACAGCTCTGCTCTCTATGGACAGAGAGCATGCCTTGCTCAATCTTGAGCCTTTATGGACAGTGTAGGTTTCCAACACCTTAAAAGCACTCCCTGTTGGCCGTTAACTACCTCATGGAGGTTCTGGTATCTCATAAGCTACCCATCGCCTTGCCTTCTTGGTCTCTCTAAGGGAAGCTGGTTCGTAGCAGGTTATGCTGGTTTATGTTCCAGGTTGATTTCTCATCTGGAAACACAATTTTCCCCTGCCATTGCGTCACCTAGCTGATAACCAAATTTTAAGAACTTATAAAAATTTGACAGATGAGTACACAAAAGTCTGCTTGATTATGAAAGGTATACAGTAAGAAAATGTCTTTTTGGGTTCCTGGACCCAATTTTCAAGCTCCCAAGATTGTTACTTATGTGTCTGACCCACTCACTACAGATTGGAGGTTCCCATGACCTCCTCTTTGGGTTCAATTAATTTACTAGAGCGGCCCACAGAACTTGGAGAAATGATTTACTTACTAGATCAATGGTTTATTATAAAAGGTTAAGAGATACACAGGGCAAGGTATGTGGGCAAGGTCACCTAGCTTTCATGCCCTCTCATAGTGCACCACTCTCCCCAAATCTCCATATTCACAAACTAGAAAGCTCTCTGAATCCTGTCGTTTTGGGTTTTTATGGAGGCTTCATTATATAGGCATGATTGATTAAATCATTGACGGCTGGTGATTGAACTCCATCCCTAGCCCCTTCCCCCTCCCAAAGGTGCACAGAGGAGGGGAAATTAAATTTCCAGCCCTCAAATCACAGGTTGGCCCAGCCCTCAAATCACAGGTTGGTCCTCCTGGCCAGAGGGGTCCAAAGCCCACCTCATTAACATAACAAAGGATACCTTTCTTCACTTAGGAAATTCTGAGGTTCTTAGCTCTGTGAAACACCAAATCTATGTCTTATTATAAATCATAATCACACCAAATGGTAAATCAGAAATGAGATGAAAAATGTTTTTGCTCAAATCCTGACAATGCTGCGAGGAATGCTTTATAAGGAAGAAAGAGGGTAAAAGTGGAAAAAATAACTTGGAGACCAGAAAGGAAAGTGGAAACTCACCCAAATTTTTAGCTTAGAGCAGTGACACCAAATTCAGATGATGTCATAGTTTTTGTCTCACTTTTCACCAGGGGTTTATTTCCATATGATTATGGACAGACTTGCAAAAAATGAAAGTAGATTTACTCTGTCAGTAATATCTCTTCTCATGGTAATTTGTCCTCCTGTGCATTCATTCTAGAAATTGCAGTGCTACCATCACTGCACAGATATATTTTCACTTAGACAACAAAGTTTTTATATCCGAATTATGCTCTGAATTCATACCCAGAGAATAGCAAACCAACCAGTCTCTACCCTGTGACCCCTTGATATATCTGTATTTCCAGAGACAAATTATCCACTTGGCATTTATGTTCTTTCTACTGTTCACCTAGAACCCAGGTGATGTGCCCTTGGACCCTCATAGGTAGGCTATTCCAGCCACCGTCAGTGTAGGGATGATCGCTACCCCAGGGTTAGGTGGCCTGGCCAAGGCAAAAAAGAAATTGTTGCAAGGCTGAAAGAAACTGACTCTGAAGTTCGGAGCTGCTTGAGTTTCATTTCAGTAAAATTGCATCATGCAAATGAGGCATCATGAAGAATTACTGACAAAAGGAAAAGAAAAATAAATAAGCCTTCGTGTGCACCTGTATGAGTCAGCATTCTCCAGGGAAACAGAAACACAACCGGTAGGAGTACACACACGTACACACACACACAGAGGCATAGATACACATACATATTCATACACATATACACATACATATACATACATACACATATACACTTACATAGATTTATTTCAAGAAAATGGCTTTATGGGTGATGCAAGTGCGGAAATTTGTAGGGCAAGCTCTCTGGAAACTCTCAGGCAGGAGCTGATGCTGCTGCCTTGAGGCAGCTCAACTGTCTTTCTTCCTTAAGGGAACTTCAGTTTAGCTCTTAAGGTCATTCAACCGGCTGGATGAGGCCCACCCACATTCAGGATTATCTCCTTAGAGCAACTGATTGGTAACTCAGATGGGGACCACACCTACTGAATAGTTGGGTAGGCTAGTCAACTATTGGGCAGACCCATAAAACCAAGCATCACAAAAAAAAAAAAAAAAAAAACAAGCATCACAGTACTCAGTTTGCATTCAATTTCTGCCCAAAATTGAGACCCTAGAAAGACCCTCTTAATTCACCATTGGTATCAGTAAAACAAGCCGCTGTTGCTTGAATAGTTTTGTTTTCTTTTTTACTTTTTCATAGCATAATTAATACACATATACATTTCCATAACATTTTCCCAAAAACTACAGGGATATAAAAATAATAAAAAATTAACATTCAATGAATAATGGCCCAAGTACTATGTTGAGTGCTTTACAGTGATAATTTCACGTTATCTCCACGGCTCTGCGGGAGGTTAGGAGGGGCTAGAGCATATGATGCAACCCAAATGGATTGCTGATTGTGTTGGCCATTGCTGAAACAACCTGGGCTCCTTTGTTCAAGAGCCTTGCTGGAAGCCTATGGTGCCAAAATTGAGGGTTAATTAAGATTTCATTGTGATTCAATGTGGGCAGCAATTCTGAGTCATCTGGTGCAAAGGAGCAATTGAGAAGGGGAGAGGAGAAGGGAATCTATTTTACTGACCCACTGCTTTGCCAGTGGATACATTGTTTCACTTAATCCTCATAACCACCCTTTTTTGTTTTATTTCATTTTACAACCACCCACTTTGAGTGGCCTCAACGAGACACCAAATTCCTAAATCATTATCTATATCCCTGGGGAGGATTATCCTTTCCCTGCCACAAGAAGATTCAAGTCACAATCTGGCCTCTCATGGCCCTCTATCCATCTTCTACTCTCACTCCCTGGCTCACTCTGCTCCAGCCACCCTGGCTTTCCTAGGATATATCAAGTGCATCCCTACTTCCAGGCCTTTGCACTGACTCTTCTCCCTGCTTGGGATGTTGTTCCCTTAGATATTCCCATGCCTACCTCCTTCACCTCCTTCACTTATTCATTCAAATTATCAGTGAGACCTTCCTGGCTCCATCTTTAACAGTCCCAAGAGCACTCCCTCACCCTTCATTTGCTTCATTTTTTACCTTAACACTTGTCACCATCTGACACAGTATATAGTTTATTTATGTGTTTTAATAGTTTCCTCCAACCAAGATATGTGCCTTCTTAGCAGGGACGTGGGACACATCTCATTCACTGATGTGTCCTCAGGACATAGAACAGTGCCTGGCACATAGTGTACATTCAGTAAATATTTATTGAATGGATGGATGAATGAATGAATGAATGAATGAATGAAGCAAGCCAGCAAACAATATTTTCTGTTCACAGCACCTTCATTCTAGACATTGATATAGCAGGAAAGTCCAAATAATTATTTGAAGGTTGCTAAGTGAGCTGGAAAGCAGAGCAAGGCAGAGTGCATAATTTTGGTGTTTTCACCCAGAATGCCATTTGGTAACCAAGGAATATCTACCTCCCCAAGCCTCAGTGTCCCTCTCCCTAGGCAGGGACCACCACCCCAGCAGACTTGCATCTGTTTCTTCACTGACTTCCTTCCTATGGCTGGTTCATCCTTCCTTAGGTTTAATTAGTACACCTGATCTGCTACATGCAGGCCTGGATCAGGTTTAGAAACCATTCTCTGTCTGGGTGACTTTGAATACATCTTATCTCACCAATTGTGTGTTGATTTTATTAGTATACAGAGCTCAAAACTTTAGAGCCGCCTATCATCCTCACTAGCAATCTCTTATAATGATGATAACAAAACAGAAATTGATATCCCTTTATTCATATTTTCTAAAACATATTTTCTAAAACATCAGATAAAATGATTTGCTTAGATCCACACTGTTACAGCTGGCATGGGAATCTTAGGTTGCCTTATTCATAGGTGACTAATGACCCTGCTCAACTGTCTGCCTCTTACAGCCTCTTTCCATTCTATCATTTATCATCTCTCTCCTTAAGAGATGTGTATATATTAGTCCGTAAGCATGTGTATATATTAGTCTTACAAATGTGAATGACACAGGATAAGCATGACCTTTTCCAAAACAAAAAGGGCAGCCAAAATCATTTTTAGCACTTCCTGTATACCGACATCAACTGAAAATAAGAAGTTATTATGTGGTTGCCAACATTTTACATAAGTGTAAGAAAGTGCAAAGATAACAATGGATTGGCGAGTTGACACAGTAACAGAATTACATAAAGCCACGTGGATGGAGACTTCCTTCCCATCACTGGTTTGGAATGAAGAGTGCACTGAGGTATTACCAGCAAAATGAAAGGCCCATGGCAGATGTGCGGATGCTACAGCTCTGGAGTTTTCCATTAAAGTGTCTGGCAAGGAAAGTGGCAGATACCAGACCCCCTCCTCTACTGAAGTGTGACAGGCTAGGGCTGCATTCCAGGAAAGTAAACACGAACATGAGGATCATTCAAAATGACACTTGCAACCAAGTATTCAATGGGTTTAAATGTAATGGCATTATAGTCCTGAAAAAAAAAAAAAAGAGGGGGGGAAAAAACCCTTCCCCTCCCAAAACTTGACAGAATTCATTATATCCTACACAGCCAAACTTATTTTAAATCGTAGGTATGAATATTGTGAGCAGCAATTTCCATTTTAAATGATAATCACTGCATTGCAGTTTTACTTATTCTGACTAGCAGAAGCATCCATGAATTATTTATTGAGGTAGGACTGTGGCCTTGTGAATGACTTGAGTTTACTTCACAAAAAAACTCTCAGAGGAAAAAGGACCGTTAGCTCTATGATCCCTGTTTTATAAATGAGGCAACAGAGCCCAAAGGCGGGGGAAAGGCACATCCAAGGTCACTGATGGACTTGGAGGCGGCATTCATAATCAACAAAGAGCAGGCTGCGTCCACCTAAAGAATCCAAGGGTCCTGGTTCTGGTGGTCCATCCACTGAGTTTTGGTAGCGTGAATGTATGTGTGATGTTGTTGTAAGTGTGCCTGGCATACAATCGATAGCTTTATAGGATAGCTTCTTTGGTAGCTTATCAAAAACTTCACTAGTTTGGAGGCAGGGTGTGTTTCACTTTCAGTAACAAACAGGAGGACTAGCAGAGGATGTAAGATTTCTTTCACTCCGTTTTATTTAGTGCCTACTATGTGCCAGGCAATATCCCAGCAAAAAACAAGGTGGATATCGCTGACCTTCATGAAGTCTTGCTTATTTGCCTGGTTAAAAAGAGTCATGACCCCAAAACCCCTTCAAACATCAGATAGTCCTTAGCATAGGAAGGAGGGACACTGGCATCACTAGAATTTAACTGGGAAGAGGGGGACCTCTGGGGGCCTGGGGGGTGGAGGAGAGATTTCTAAGGAAGCTGTAAATTAAAAGAATTTATAACCTCACTTTGCAAAATGTAACCAGATATTTCCACAGGTGGTTTCAGAAAGCAGATTTAGAGATATTGGAAGTGTAACTAATCAGCTTTTTAAAGACTCTCTCTGCATGATAATTGTGCCCCTGAGAAGCTGGCCATAGGGAGGAGCTAAGGTTGCACTGGGCAGGAGGGCAGCTACCACTCGCATCCAAATGGATCATCCATTGGGTATTCAGCTTGGCTTTTGGTCATCCTTGTTCTCATAGGTGCTAGTGTAGAAAGATCTTGAAGGTAGCCCCTGACATAGCATCTAAGTGAAAAGAAATTAAAATTCACTAAAAGAAAACACTAGCTTCCTGGATCCTTGTGTTCCCATGACTCGTTGGTGAGAACCAATGAGGAGAATGTTAAGGGTACCCGGAAACATGGGCTGTTTTCTGTTCAGGTCATAACTTTGGTCTTCCATGATTTCTTATTCCATGTAGTGGGAATAATAAATACTGTCCTCTGTTTTGGCTAAATCTATGAGAAAAGTTGGTGGGTTATTAAAACTGTTTTTTACTAATGGTAACTTTTTCATTTACCTCCAGGGACAAAACATGATTAAGACAGTTAAATAGTGCAGTTTTCTCAAGATTCTATAACCTAAATACACTATAGTATTCCATAACTGGACTAAAACTCTTCTGAAGGCCTGAGAAGAGACTACAAGTATGACTTTGTGAGCTGTTGCCTGAAAATGTTAGATTTTCCACTGTGAATATGAAAAGCTGTGGGTCCCAAGATTATAACTGAGTTTTCTACAATAATCTTAGGATTCTACAAGAGTTGAGATGCCCCTAATTTATTTTGTCTTTTCTTCTGTAAAAGTTTTAATGATATTCCTATTAAGTGCACGGGAATGAGAATTCCTATTAAGTGAGAATGTTTTTTCATGTCATCTTTATTTTAAGCAAATGATATGAAAATCTGGATTTATGCAAATGAGAAATCAGAAGGTGACTCTTCTTCTAGAATGGATTCATAAATTCCTTTAAAACCAATTTTTAAAGAATTTGTTGAGCACTTTCTCGTCGCAAAGTACTATACTAGATTCTCCCCACTTAGTCATCACATATTTTATTAAGATCCTACTATGAGCCAAGTACTGTCCTGGCACTAAGGATACAGCCGTTGACAAATTCTCACAAAACTTACATTCAGGGTCTTTTTTTAAAATTTCTCATTTACAGATGTCTTTTCAGGAACATGATTGTGGTATAAAGGTATATACACTTAGACATTCCACTATTGGTTTTTATCAAATTGAGGAAAGTCTGGCTCACAAGTCAGGATGTACTGATTTGTTATTGTAGCCTATCTACTTACTAGCTGTGTAATTTGGGGAAAGTTATTGACGATCTCTGTGCCTCAGTCTCTAAGCTGCAAAATGGGAATATGGAAGTCTGCTTGGGGAATTAAATGAGTTAACACAAAGCACTTAGAAAAGTGCTCAAAAAATGTTAGCTTCATCATATTATCATTACTACCTGTTAATGTCTACATCTCTTAAATGGAGACACCATGTAATTTGTTTAGTATCCATTGTCATTTATTATCTCTGAGTGACCAAAGTATCTATTATTTTGTATGCCTGTAATAATTTTCAGTTGCAACAGCCATATTTTAATACGATAAGAACATCTCCAGTCTCCACATAAATGAAAGTTTCCGCATAGACTATAAATCATACATAATTCTTCTTATTTGGTCTTGAGTCAATGGATGTAGCTGGATGCTAGGCAATTTCTTTGTGTCCTCTGTTCTGCACATGTGATTGTTTCATTTATGATTTTTCTAAGTTATAGTCCATCATCCCATAGTTATTTTTCTGGAAATTACACCACAGATAGCAATTTTGACTCAATAGAGAAGTGCAGGCAATTTTTCTGTTCCACAATGAAAGCAATACAAGCCTTTGATGATAATTATTCCTCTTGTCCCTTCTCGTGATAAAGGAAATCTTTCAATTGCACCTTTCAGGTGAAGCTGTGGTGTTTTGTCATTAGCAATAAGATGTTATATTTGAAGATTTCTAGGTCAGCATTGAATCGTTTTATTTGAAAAAAAAAAAAGAAGGAAAAAATGTGAAGACTGACAAAAATGTATGTATTACCTCAATGTTGCCAGTTTTGAATTTAGTTTTAATATTTCTTGCCTATGAGAAAAGGAGTATTTTGCTTAAATTTGCTTCAACGGTTACTTGGTCACTCGTTCTCAACTGTAGGAGCCAGCTGTAGGCTGCCAGCAAATTCATGAGCTACCAGAGACACATTATCAGCATGAGCAATTGCTAACCAGTCCCACATATTATCACCTGACAAGGAGACAGAGACTGGTCTATCCTGGGGACCACACTACTCAGCCCTTGTCTGCATGTGAAGCTGTGGTAGACACAACACAAAGCATGTGGGCAGGCAAGGCTCTGCCTAATTAAAGTTCACTTCACCAGGTAGATGGTGATGACAGATTCTCAATGTAAATAAAAGTGGACAAACAGAGAAGTTTGCTGGTGGTTAATGGAGAAAGAGACTGTTGGCGAAATAAATACTGTTCTTTTAGTCATGTGGCAAAGAGTCCACAGAGGAATTGGGAGTTCCTAACATGAAATTAAACAACAGGAAGGGAGGAAGAATGTTCTGAGCAGAGGGAACACCATGGAGATCCCATGACAAGCGTGGTATGAAGAGCTGAAAGGAGCCTGAATGAGTCTGCCTGCAAGACACAGAATTGGAAGTAAGGTGAGAAAGGAGGCCTTCTCCAGAGAACAGTGCAGTCAGCCTTTGAAGCCGAGGATGAAGCTCTTATTCCCTACCCCCAGTATTATCAGAATTCTCTCTTTTTGGTACGAATTTCATATTTTTGTTTGGTAACTCAGGTAGCTAAAGGTAGAGAAATGTACCATAGGCTAAAGGGCCTCTAAAGTTTCCTTTCTGTCACAAATCTGATTCATCTGTGTGACAGCCATTTATCGGTATCTGCATGTTTAATGCTTCCAGAACTGGATTTAGCTTTAATATTTATTCCCCTGGGGGGGGGGTATGAATATTTTGTGTAAATTTTCTTCATTTGTTTTAACTGAATTTAGTTTTAATACTTCTTCCCTAAGAAAAAATATTACTATGTCAAGCTTCTTTTGAAGTCACAAAATAAGAAATAGTAAGATAAGTAAGAAATGCTGGTTGTCCTCAAGATGCCAGCATCCTAATGAGGTGGAGACAGCAGCCAGCCATGCAGTAAGCACTATATTAAAGTCATGAGCAGAGGGTTATGGAAGCCAGAGACCGGTATAGCCAACTAACCAGCTGTGGAGAATCAGGGAAGCCACACAGAAGGAACTTTGCAGCTGGGTGGGGAAAAAAAAAAAAGTAAGAATCTCTAGGGAGCTGGGCTGAGGTTGTGGGGGACTTCCTGGCAATGGAAACAACTCAGGCAACAGCACAACCTGGGAGTGAGGTATTTGAAAAATGGTGAGAGTGTCAGTGTGACTGGATCAGTGGGAAGTGAAATTGGAGAATTATCATGTGGACACACTGGGCAGGACCACATGTGTCACGGTCAAGAAAATGGATTGTGTCTTATCGACTGCAGGAAACCAATGCGGTGCCTTAAGCACAGAATCACACAGTCCAATCTGCTGTAATGAAGAGCACTCATGGCCATGTGGAAAGTGCTGTAATGGGGAGAGCGAGAAACTTAAAATGATTCTGATAGTTGCTTCCGAAGACACCCACCAGTTTCCCATATAGATAAAAATGAGGACAGCAATGTTTTCATTCTTCTTGGAAACATCCTTTGGAACACCCATTATGTGTTTCAAAATATAAGTGCATTAAATTATCAAGGTATCATTTCAGTACGAGATTGGTTCTTAAATTTCACTAAAGAAAATGGCCCAGTGGTGTAATTGTTAGAGTCTACCAAAATGTTTTCTAGGTTTTTTTTTAAATTATTAATATGCTATTTATTTGTACTCAAGGGAAAAAAATAGACTGATATCCTCTGATAAAGGAAAAAAAAAAAAGCCAAACAATCCAACAGGACTTAAATATGAGAAAGAGAAGTAGGATAAGCAAAAAAAAAATAAAAAATAAAAAAAATAAAATAGTCTTTTGAAGCAGAAACTTTGATTTTCATACTTGGGGTACAATGCTAATTAGCTGGCAGCCAGCAAAAAAAAAAAAAAAAAACAGTCAGGGGATCCTGTCCTTGAGCAGCCAAGTGGCAAGTGGCTCATCAAAAGAACCGTTTCAGTTGTTTGTTTATTCTCCAGAAGACCCAAGGGGTTTACCTTGGACACTTAGGAAGCAGGCAGTCTCTGCATTAGGTCCTGTCCGTGTATCCTTGGTCAGCACGTCCTGCCCAATTTAGGCCAAGTCTGCATTTTCCTTATTTAAACTGTTCACTGGTCATCAAAAAGCTAAATTAAAGAAGCCAAGGCAATCCAGATTTTAAATGAAACTGCAAAAAAAGAAAAAATATAATTCCCCTGTGGTAGATGCAGCAAGTCATGGTGGGGCTTGCTTTCCCGTGTGAAGTTGGCCTCCCCCCTTGCTACCTCACCTTTGCTCCCTGGCTAGCAACCTGACCACCTGGTCTTTCTTCAAGATGTGCCTGTGCTGGGTACTGTGGAGGTGCCCGACTTTTTCCTCTTTTCCTGTTTTGGCACTTACAGTCCTGCCTCCTGAGAAGCAAGCCCCTGAGAAAACCCCTCAGGCCCAGGCATGGTGGGGCAACTGGTCACCCCAGTACTCTCCCCCCCTGGAATTTAAGAATCAACTCCACACCGCAGTGGTGATAAGATCCAGGAGTGCTGCCCCTTGAAGAGGTTTCTGGAAGCATTTGCATTTTCTATCAAATTCTTTAAGTAATACTCTTTCATTGTGGTAAAATAATACAATACATAAAATGTGCCATTTTAACCATTATTTATTTATTTCTCTCTTTTTTTAATTGAAGTAGAATTGCCATACTGTGTTAAATTAGTTTCAGGTATATAATATAATGAATCATCAATTCTTTACGTGACTCGGTGCTCATCAAGATAAGTGTATGCTTGATCCCCTTTATCTATTTCTATTTCCCGTCCCCCACCCACTTCCCCTCCGGCCACCACCAGTTTGTTCTCTGTATTTGAGTCTGGGGTTTTGGTCTGTCTCTAAATGTTTCCCAGTTTACAGAGCCAACTCAGTCTTTCAGCTCAGCTTCTCATATTTCAGTTACCAACCCATGGTCAGAAGTGAGAGAATTTCTGACAGAGGCTTTAACTAATCTAACAGAAATGTAGAATTCAAATTTACTTTCAGAGAAAAGGCGGGTTTTTGTTCCTAAATTCCTGCACTAGCATGCCACCAGCCCTCAGTCCACACTGAGCTTTTGGGACAGCCACTTGCCAGCGGTAGCTCATGCTGTGGGCTTTTAAACGTAGGGGAAGTAGCACAAGAGAGCTAACCTTTTTCCGAAGGAAACAGATATATCCTCAAACCACTGCTTTTCACATCCCTTGAAACCATTTCCTTGGAATTTCTTGAAGTCTACCAGTGTGTTGGATTTCACTGACCTGTTCCCTATAAACATGACCAGAGCTGATTTCCAGCTTGTATATACAGGCTCCTAAGCAACTCTAACTCTAATCTTTTATTATGTGGTTGATAGCTGGAACAGGAAAGACCATAACTGCTTCTCCCTTTCCTCACTACTCCTTCCCAGCAATAGAAAACACCTCTTCCCACATCCCACACGAGTGGGATTGCGGGTGCCAAACCCTTTGCCTTTCTGTCCCCTGCTTCATGTAGACACAGATCATTCTTGGAGCTCCCGAAAGCAGTGTGCCAGCGTCAATCAGGAGAAGTGGCCCACCCCTAGGCTGGCTGCACGCACTGAAGACTCTGGGTGCTGAAGGAAGAGAGGACCACACTCAGAAGCAGGTACCCCACGTTTGCACAGCTCCAGCAGCACAAGCTCAGAAGCCTGATCTTTAGCTTGACCAATTCTTTGTCTGTTTTGTTTAGGGGTGTGCTTTTTTAAATTCTTAATTTGAAGTCCTCAGGCCTTCTCTGAACTAAAATGTTCAGAAGATGAACATTATGATAATTGGTAATTGTACAAGCACTTTGCAAACATCAAGTGCTTCATAAAGTTGAAATGATACTAAATTCAGTGACAGGTTTATAAGCCTGAAGGCCCTCAGACTCACTGTGCAGATATAAACAAAGAATTTTATTAGATTTTTATTATTTTTAAATTCTAGCTGATTTTCTGCGATATTCAAGATTATGATGAGCATATAAGTCTCCTCTCAGTCTACAGATATGCCTTATTGAGAAATCTTCCTCCCTAGCTATCTGGCACCCACAAATTCCATTCCTTTGAAGATGGCTCACAATGAAATGGATGTACCCCATGCCTCCATCAATTAGTCCATGAAGAATCCCTATCCCTTAAATTCCTAGAAACACAAAACCTTCCAAACTCAATGAGGAAGAGATAGAAAAGTTTGAACAGAACAATTACTAGTAACAAAAGTGAATCAGTAATCAAAAAACTCCCAACACACAAAAGTCCAGGACCAATGACTTCAAAGATGCATTCTACCAAACATTAAAGAAGAATTAATACCCATCCTTCTCAAACTATTTCAAAAAATAGAAGACAAAGGAAAGCTTCTGAATTCATTCTATGGGGCCAGCATTACCCTGATACCAAAGCCAGGTAAAGAAAAAAAAAAAAAAGAAAGAAAGAAGAAAGAAGGAAAGAAGAAAGAAAGAAAGAAAGAAAGAAAGAAAGAAAGAAGAAAGAAAGAAAGAGAAAGAAAGAAAGAAAGAAAGAAAGAAAGAAAGAAAGAAAGAAAGAAAGAAAGACCTGCAGGCTAATATCCCTGATGAAAATATCACCAAATATTAGCTAATCAAATTCAACAATACATTAAAAGAATCATTTGCCACGATCAAGTGGGATTTATTCTAGGGATATAAGGAAGGTTCAATATTTGCAAATCAATCAATGTGATACATCACATTAGCAAAAGAAAGGATAAAAACATACGATCTCAGTAGATGCAGAAAAAGCAATTGACAAAACACAACCTCTATCTGTTCGTGGTTAAAAACACTCAACAAAGTGGATTTAAAAGAAATATACCTCGACATAATAAATGCCATGTATGAAATCCCCTGTATGAAATCCCCACAGCTAACATCATACTCAATGGTAAAAAACTAAAGGCATTTCTTCTAACATCAGAAACAAAAACAAGGATGTCCACTCTAACCACTTTTATTCCATATAGTACTGCAGGCCCTGGCTGTAGCAACCACACAAGAACAGAAATAAAAGACATCCAAATTGGTCAGAAGAAGTAAAACTGTCACTATTTGCAGATGATATGAACTATATATAGAAAACTCCACTGAAAAACTGTTAGACCTAACAAAGAATTCAGCAAGGTTGTAGGATACAAAATGAATACATGGAAATCTGTTGTGTTTGTACACTCTAATAATGAAGTGACAGAAAGAGAAATTAAGAAAACTGTTCCATTTACAATTGCACCAAAAAGAATAAAATACCTAGAAATAAATTTAATCAAGGTGAAATACCTATATTCTGAAAATTTTATGACACTGATGATAAAAATTGAAGACACAAACAAATGGAAAGATACACTATGCTCATGGACCAGAGAAATTAATATTGTTAAAATGTCCATATTAAAAAAAATCCATATTACCCAAAGCAATTTACAAATTCAGTGCAATCCCTATCAAAATACTAATAGTATTTTTCACAGACCTAGAACAAATAATCCTAAAATTTGTATGGAACCACAAAAGACCTTGAAAAGCCAAAACAATCTTGAAAAAGAAGAACGAAGCTGGAAGTATCATAATCCAAGATTTCAAGATATTCTACCAAGCTATAGTAATCAAAATAGTATGGCACTGGCACAAAAATAGACACATAGGTCAATGGAACAGGATAGAGAGCCCAGAAATAAATCTATGCCTATATGGTCAATGAATCTATAACAAAGAAGGTAAGAATATACAATGGGGAAAAGACCACTTCTTCAATAAATGATGTTGGGGAAGCATGACAGCTACATGCAGAAGAATAAAACTAGACATTTTTTATACCATACACAAAAATAAACTCAAAATGAATTAAAGCCCTAAATGTGAAACCTGAAACCATAAAAATCCTAAAAAGAAAACACAAGCAGTACTCTCTTGGATATTGGCCTTAGCAACACATTTATGGATATGTTTCCTCAGGCAAAGGAAACAAAAGTAAAAATAAACTACTGGGACTACGTCAAAATGAAAGCTTTTGCACAGCAAAGGAAACAATCAACAAAACAAAAAGGCAACCTACTGAATAGAAGAAAATATTTGCAAATGATATATCCAATAAGGGGTTAATATTCAAAATATATAAAGAACTTACACAAATCAACACCAAAACAAATCTAATTAAAAAATAAGCAGAGGACTTGAATAGACATTTTTCCAAAGAAGACATACAGATGGCTGACAGACTCATGAAAAGATGCTCAACATCACTAATCATCGGGGAAATGCAAATCAAAACCACAATGAGATACCACCTCATACCTGTCAGAATGTCTAGAGTCAAAAAGATGAGAAATAACAAGCATTGGCGAGGATATGGAGGAAAGGGGACCCTCGTGCCCTGTTGGTGGGAACATATATTAGTACAACCACATTGGAAAACAATATAGAGGTTCCTCAAAAGATTAAACATAGAAAGACCATTCAATCCAGTAATTGTGGGTAATTATCTACAGAAAATGAAAACACTATTTCAAAATGATATATGCACCCTGATGTTTACTGCAGTATTATTTACAATAGCCAAGATATGGAAGCAACCAATGTCCATCAATTCATAAATGGATAAAGAAGATGCGATGTACATACACAATGGAATATTACTCAGCCATAATAAAGAATGTGATTTTGCCATTTTTGACAACATGGATAGACCTAGAGTATCTTATGTTAAGTGGAATAAGTCAGACTGAGAAAGACAAATACTATATGATTTTATTTACATGTGGAATCTAAAAAAAAAAACAAAGCAAATGAACAAACAAAAAAAACCAGACTCTTAAATACAGAGAACAAATTAATGGCTGTCAGAAGGAAGGTAGGTGATGAGATAAATAAAATAAGTAAAGGGTATTAAGAGCTACAAACTTCTAGTTATAAAAGAAGTGTCACAGAGATGCAAAGTACCACACAGGCAATATAGTCAGTAATATGGTAATAATATTTTTGGTGACAACATTTATTGTGATGAGCATTGAGTAATAAATAGAATTGTTGAATCACTATGCCATATACCTGAAATTTACATATAATTGTATGTAAACTATACTTCAATTTAAAAAAAAAAAACCCTAATCTTGTATAATCTCCCTTATATGTGGAATCTAAAAAATTCAAGGTCATAAAAGTAGGAAGTATGACAGGTTCCCAGGGGCTGGGATTTGGGGAAAATAGGAAGATGTTGGTCAAAGGGCATAACATTTCAGTTAGGCAGGATGAGTAAGTTCTAGAGATCTAATATACAGCGTGGTGACTAAAGTTAACAATACTGCATTATAACTGGGTGTTATATGCAACTCAGGAATTACTGAACTCTACATCTGAAACTGTTGATGTAGTCTAGGGCGACTAATTGAATTTAAATAAAAAAACAGTGCTGTATTATATACTTAAAATGTGCAAAGATAGTAGGCCTTCTGTATTCTCACACATACACAAATGGTAACTGTGAGGTGATGGATTTGTTAATTAGCTTGATTGTGGTAATCATTTCACAATGCATTTGTACATCAAAACATCACATTGAACACCTTACATTTATACAATTTTTTGTCAATTATACCTCAGTAAAGCTGGAAAAGAAAATAATCCCTATCCTTGACCTTCTAGCAAGTAGAAGCAGATGCTCTTCAGCTGAGGCCCTTCCTTCCTGCCCTAGCCATTGTGAGAGCTGTTTGTGTTCCTGTTAGGAATTACAGATTAAATGCCCGATGAACATAGCTCTCTCAGTCTTTTGCAAATCTTTGAAAATGTTCTCTAGGCCATTTAGAAGAGACAGATTTTGAAATAAATCAGTCGGAGAAGGACAATCATCTTAGGGTTTCGCTCATACGTGGAATATAAGAAATAGTGAAAGGGATTATAAGGGAAAGGAGGGGAACTGAGTGGGAAAAATTAGAGAGGGAGACAAACTGTGAGAGACTCCTAACTCTGGGAAACAAACAAAGAGTTGCAGAAGGGGAGGTGGGTGGGGGATGGGGTAACTGGGTGACAGGCACTGAGGAGGGCACTTGATGGGATGAGAACTGGGTGTTATACTATATGTTGGCAAATTGAATTTAAGTTAAAAAAAATTTTTTTAATAAAATAAATCTTTAAAAAAAAAATCTAAACCAGAGTTTTCCAAACTGCTGATCAGAACTCACTAAAGGTTCTCAAAATCAATTTAGTGGTTCCTCACCAGCACTTTTTAATAGATGAAAGTAAGCTAAAGAAAATATGAGAATGCACTGCAAAATTAGAAGTAAATATTATTTCATAAACTTGCTCAGGCAGGTTGGGGGCAGGGGGAGGTGGGCATGTGCATGCGTACTAGTTGGTGATATATAATGTGTTTCTTAATTGGAGTCATGATCAAAAAGATCAAATACTTGATCTGTACCGGCCTCGAACCCTTATGCAGGAACTCCCAGGCCTTTTCACCTAATTGCTTTGAGCTCCGGGTGAGGTGGAAGGTGCTGTGAAGAGCTCGAGGAGAGAGAGAGAGACATCAACTCTCGTGTATTACTTCAGAAGAGTTCTTGGAGTCAGCAGATGTGAGCTGGACTTTGAGGAAGAGGTAGCGTTTGACAAGCAGCAGTTAGAGGGAGGCAGAGGAGAGGCCAGATGCAGGAAAGAAGAATGCAAGACAGAGCTACAGAATGAAGTGAATCTGAAGATCTGGCTCGTAGGCCTGCCTCCACCCCTTAGCTACAGAACCTCAGGTTCTAGACATGCTCAGAGCCAATATTTTCTAATCTGTGAAGTGAGTATAATTGTATCTGCCCCTCTCTGTAACCATAATTTTTATGGAAAAAGGGTAAGCGAAACCACTTTGAAAACTATGAAGTACCAAATAATGCCTATTAAGATAATGCTTATTAAGTTTTTTAGGCAAAGCAAAGATAAGAATGTGGGGAAGTATGTATACTCAGGATAAAATGAGGATGGTAGCTTGGCACGTTTAGGGTTGGGTATTAGGGAAGAAGGGACTAAAATGCTGAGTTTATGCAACTCTGTAAAGATTTTGAGCATCAGGTGAAGGTGTCTGGATTCGAGTCCATAGATAATGGAGAATCTGATGATTTGTAGGCATGAGAGTGACACAGAGGCTTGTTTTGAAAGATTGATCTAACAGCATTGATTAAAGAGAACTCACAAGGACCTAAATGATGGTTGTTGCAATAGGAATAGGAAGAAAATGGGTTTATGCTAGAAAATTCTGGCCCCAAATTCATAGAATCCAATGCTGTCCTACTAGGGGTAGCAGGGCTGCAGAGAGGAAGGGCCAGGGAGGCGCAGTTACAAGGAAGTGGAGGACTCGGAGTGGCTGGGTGGTTCCAGCCCTCCTGACTGTACATCTGTTCCTGCCAGCCACAAAAACAATGGAGGCAGGGGACACCTGGGTGGCTCAGTGGGTTCAGCGTCTGCCTTTAGCTCGGGTCATGATCCCAGGGTTCTGAGATGGAGCCCCACATCGTCGCATCATAGGGGGGCCCAGCTTGGTAGGGAGTCTGTTTCTCCCTCTGCCCCTCCCTCCTGCTCATGCTCTCTCTCTCTCTCTCTCTCCCTCTTTCTTTCAAATAAATAAGATTTTTTTTTTAAGGAGGCAGGAAGACTGCTTTTGGGGAGAACACAAGTGGTTGTTTTACCCCAGGTGGAAACTTGTTTATATGAGCCTGCTCTGTCTTCTTGCTGGGCCTATTCTTTGGGATAAACAAGCCACTCACCCACTCTTGCCTCATAAATGGATTTCTCTAGACCTTTGAGTGAACTTTCTTCTTCTGAGCTGCTCTCTCATAAGGAGATGCTCTGCAATTAAAACCCTACTCAAAAGGAGACAGCACACGTATTTTAGTATTTTGTAAAAATTCAGTCATATCAACCTGTCGTGTTTATAGACTTCACTTAAATGAACCCTCGGGTTAACTTATGTAATGAATACGTCACTGATAGTATATCCAACCAAGTCAAGTTCAAACCCACTGACTCCAAACCCACTGACTCCCAACCCACTGCTCCATTCTGGAGCAGAATGGAGTCAAATAACTAGGTTTAAGTCTCTGCCAATTACAAGCTTCGTGATGCTGAGGAAGTTACTTGAACTCTTAGAACCTTGAGCTCTTAATTTTTAAGATGGGGTTGATGATCATGATCATACCTATCTTTCAGGATTATTATAAGATTCATTATATTAAACTTAGTAATTATACCTAACTTAAAGCTTAGAAAAAAAATAGGTCAATAGCCCTCAATACAGGGCTGCTATTGTTATTATTATTTAAGGGCATGAAATACCCTGCTCCACCCGCCTTCCTACCACACATGGAGTCCTCTCCCTCATTCCAAGGGATGAGGCCTACCAGGTTCTGCCCAAAGAGAGGAGCTTCCAGCGCTGACCTTAAATCACCTACTTCTGTAGGAGCTAAAAGGCTATCACTGCCCCTCTGCCCTCAAGTAAACAACTCTAAGCCCACCTACAGGCTTTTTAGGTGAAATAACTTTGTTCCAGCTCAACAGTGGCCTAAAAACACCATGTGTACCTCACTGGGAATTAATACACAGAGGTGAGACCACTCGATATGTACCACTCCAGGTCTCCCAGTAGCCAGGAGCAAGGTATTTGGAGCAGAAGGGGAAATTGAGTCCCCGTGGCTACAGTCAGCCGAGAGCTGGGGCAGCATGTAGTCGGGCCCCAGGGATCACAAAACAGCTAGATTATGAATCAGAAGTCCTGATTTTGGACTCAGTTTCCCCATCTGTACAGTACATGGAATGTACTTCCTATGTTTTATTGATGAGAGAAACTCCCCTACTGCACAGCGGTCTGGGTACAAGTTCAGGAACCCCTGAGGCCTTGACAACTCGTGATTCCCACACAGTATCCTCCATGTTTCTTAATAGGCTTTGGAAATTAGAGCTCACTTTTCAGTCTTTTAGGTCTATTTATGCTTTCAACCAACGCCATATTACACAATGGAAGTGCTTAAAACAAATCCTTCATTCAGAATTTGACCAAATAAAAGCCACTTTTATGAAAAGGAGTATATGTTCTTTCGTGGTTTTGTGTGAAGGAAGAAAAGAGGTGCCTGGCTCTCTGCTGCACACTTGGAATCTGTTTTCCAGAAATAGGGCACACTTGTCATGTTTTTATTCTAACAAACTTAACAGAATGTAATAGCCCATTTTGATGGCACACAGTTAAGAAAGGCACGTTCTTAGACTCCCAGGAAGTAAATAATTGACCTATTAACTTCCTATGATTCAATCACAGGAAGCATAAATGAAAATGAAAGAAAGAAATGGAATAAAATCCAAAATGCCATGACCAGTAGCTGCTCACGTTCTCATCTAGCTTCCAGAATGGCCTGATATTGCCTCATTTCTGATAGAAACAGAGAAAGCAATCTTACATTGCTCCTGACAAGTCACGAACACATCTTTCTTTTTTTAAGAGTTTCCTTAAATTGTCACCTTACAAATATTTTTTTCTAACTAGACCTTTTTCATCATCTTGGCTTTGGAATAATTCTTTTAAGACAGATTAGAAATAGCTGCTCCCTCACAGGTTATCTGTAAAATACATCTCAAGTGTTTGGAAGAAGTGTTGAAAAGATTAGCTATCCTAAGTAGGATGGCTGTGGATGAGGGTGGGCAGGTGACAACTCTGGTGGCTTTTTTGCTTTAGCACAGACCGAAAGGCATTTCTCTCCTTTCAGGTGGGGACACAGAGACTCTGCAAAGCTAAGAGCATGGGACATCCCCATCCAGGAGCCCTGTCCCTATCTTGTGCTTTATACCTCTGGACCACAGCTGGGAGTAGTTTCCACTTGGTTACTTGGTATTCAGTTTAGCACAAAAAAAAAAAAAAAAAAAAAAAAAGAGTCTACAATTTCTTATAACAAATTCTCTTTGGAGCAATTTCATTTTTACTCCTTCTCTTATCTGAGTGATCCTCCTGAGTTCCCCTTTTCTATGTCTCACCACTCCATTTGTTAACACAGACAAACACAACTATTCCTGCTCCTTTCACACACCACCATCTGATTAAACCACACTAAAAGCCCCTTTCCCATTAAAACCCTAAATTACTGGTCGCCACGCTTGTGAAAGTGCCTAAGCTAGCATGTGGCCAAGGTCATTGACAGAATATACATTGGGTGTTCCTTGCTGAGAAAAATCTTATCCATCCTCTCCTAGGCTCTCACACCCTCACATTCTGGAGTTCTAGCAATTGCTTCAGTGTATGTCTCTTGCCAGATTCAAGTTCAGGTCCTTGAATTGTGAGATGTTTTTGTTTATTTGAGGTTTAGTTGGTAAGGAGAAAATTCCATTTCCTTTCATTTGCTTTTCCGGAATAACTAGTCATTTTCCTTTCTGGAAAAAAAGAAAAGTTAGATTTGCCCTTGGCTGTGATATCACCTATTATGTAGTGAAGGAAATTGACAACAGTCATCTGAACATTTTGCAGAGTTTGAAGGCAAAGTTCTTTCTCACTGTTTTTCTCTTGAGTTTTGATGTGAGTGTTTCATTTCTTTCCCTTTCATTTTATCCAAAGGTTTTAGTAAAAACAATATGGCTTAAAAACTCACATCGTGGGCTGCCTGGATGGCTCCATTAGTTAAGCATCTGCCTTTGGCTCAGGTCATGATCTCAAGATCCTGGGATCCAGCCCCACATCAGGCTCCCTGCTCAGCGGGGAATCTGCTTCTCCCTCTCCTTCTGCTGTACACGCCAACACCCCCCAATACCCCCGCCCCGCTTGTGCTTTCTGGTTCTCTCTCTCTGTGTCAAATACATAAATAAATTTTGTTTTTAAAAAGTCATAGAGTGCAGAAAAAGAAATGAGGCTTTTGGATGATTATTTTTAAGAATATTTTTTTAGAACACCAAGTATCACTTTCCCCAGCAATTAGCTCAGCGCTCATTTTAATGAAAATAATGAGAAAATTAAATGAGGTTCCCCTTTGAGTCAAGTTATGATTTTTATCTTCTCTATTTTTTTTCCTCATCTGGACTACAGTTTTTTGTACACAATGATGTTCCTTTACATTTAACAAATGAAGAGAGTATTTTTCCCACAAATTTATTATGCTGAAAGCGTTTTAACTAGCATATAGGGAGAAATCTGTATTCAGATAAGAATATATACAAGCCTGAGCTTGTCTTTGAAATTTGTTTTGTCCTCCTATAAATTGGAGGGAGAAGAACAGTTAAAATTAGACTTCATTTTCTTTTGCCCTTTAGGATAATAAAAAAGAAATTTTTTATACTTAGTGGCTTTAAAAATTTATAATTTTAAATAAGAAATAACTTTTTCTTCTTCTGTGGACAAGCTGTACTACAAGGGCATGTGACTTGATGATCTCCTTGTTTGACATGATAAGGACTCCAGTTCACTAAGGTCTATCTTTTCTCTACATCTCTTTAAAAAAAAAAAAAAAGATTCTATTTATTTATTCATGAAAGATGCAGAGAGAAAGGCAGAGACATAGGCAGAGGGAGAAGCAGCAGGCCCATTGCAGGGAGCCCAATGAACTCGATCCCAGAACCCTGGGATCATGACCTGAGCCAAAGGCAGAGGCTCAACCACTGAGCCACCCAGGTGCCCCTTCTCTACATTTCCTACACTGAATTCATGCTCTATCACTTCAATAACACCCTTGTAAGCACTCTAGATTCCTTTGCCCATTCTTTTCAGTATACACATCTGGCAAAACCCCATGCAGTGATGAACCCAATTCTCTGCTTCTGGGGGGACCCCTTCTGAGTAGCTGAGCCCTGTTAAATTTCCATACCTGGAAGGACTGTTTCCCTTGTAAATTATTGATCACCCACCTCAAATGGACCTGTATTGCCCAATTATTTTACCTCACATCTATCATAACTTTTATCTTTAATTACTCTTCAGAACTAATCTGCTCTCCTCAAACTTCAACTCTCCAACTGTCCAACTTGCTCTCAATAAATGAGCTCACTTCCTACTTCATAGGGAATATAGAAGCCATTGGGTGGGAACTCCTCTCATCAATCTATCAAACATTTAAACTGCTTCTATACTCTCTCTTCTTATAACATTAACCAAATCCTTTCCAACTAAATCCTTTGAAATGGCTTTTAAGCTTGCCTAAGTCTTAACCATTTAACAACAACATAAATAAAAGCTTCCAGGAACCTCAAACAACTACATCAATCATCTTCTATCACTTTCTTTTTCACAGTCAAACTTCTTAGAAAAGTTGACTATACTCACTGTCTACATTTGCTCTTCTCCTACCTCAGACTACTTACATCTGGCTTCCACCTCATCCACTTTACTAAAGTGGCTTGTTAGGTCAACCATGAGCACCAAATCCCTAAATTAGATGGATATTTTTTAGTTTTCATTGGACATGTCTTTTTTAGCAGCATATGATGCTATTGATTGCTCCCTTCTTGTTGTAAGTCTTTCTTTGCCTTGTCTTCCCTGACTCAACCCTCTTTGAGTTTTTCCTACTTCTCTGGCCAGTCATTTTTAGACTCATCTTCTCTTGCCCATTAAACATACTATAGTTAATCAAGATTCTATCCAAGGCCCTCTTCTCTATCTCTAAGTGATTCCATCTATATTCTTAAATTAAAATAGTATGGAAACAGAGATGAGCCACAGATTTATAACTGTCAGACTCCAAACACATAGATGCAACTTACCTGATGCTCCATTTTTCTACCTTAAAAATTCATTGCTGTTAATATATCCAAAACCAAACTCCAGAATCCCCCTCCAAACCTAATCAATGTCCCGTATCTCCTTTATTCTGTTATGCAAACAAAAAGCTCAGTGTTTTCCTAAATACTCTCTCTTTCATCCTACTGCTATGTAAAGCATCCTTCACTAGTTTTACTACTTTCATAATTTACATTCAAGGTAAATTCTTTAGAATGTTCTGATTGTTATTGTTTGGTTGAATGTTTCTTAAACAACTACATAACATTTTTTTTTCCTCCAACACACTGAAACCAGAAAGGATTATAAATGGGAAATGATCTAAGTGTAAAATACTGCAAAGAGTCAAGTATTTTTTGAAAAAACAAAACAAAACAAAACAATGACATGCCAGGAAATACTTTGTTTTTTAAAAGAGAAACATTAATAGTGGGCATTATCCTTGTTACTTTCTCAAGGTCAGAGTACTAAATTCAAAGAACTGAGGCACATAAAGGACTGCAAACTTCACCAAGAATTTCAAAAGGTCTAGGTAGATTAGTAACTTATCTTCTTAGATACATATATTTCTTACATTTGGTAGAGTTATAAAACAGTTTTAAAGTTAATTTTCTATCGTAAAATCTTATAAATGGGCATCATCATCATATTGGATTTCTCAAGAGATCTGTAACTTGGCCTATAAAAGAGATGTCTTTTAATATATTTTAAAATTATTCTAAGCAGAAAGCACTACAGAGTTAGAATGAACATTTTATCCTATTCTAGATTGTATGCTACTAAAGAGAGAGATTCTTCTGCAAAGCTTCCTAAGGATACAAAATATATCAGCATATTGAATTATTGGGGAAAATAAGAGTTACATTTTTGCAAATAAACCCTGTACCTATATTGAAAGCTCAGTATTCACAGGAGCTTTCCCAGATAATATGCCTCCTTCTGCCAAAATACAAAGCAACCTCCATCAGTTAATAATGAGCATGACTAATTATTAACCTGAACAACAGATGACATCAGAGAAAACTGGCATAAATTATCCCAAAATGAACTGTGAGTGAATCTGTCCATTTAATGAATCTAATTTACATGATTCTTCTCCCTGCTGTTCCCTTTGTAAATAGTCTTTCATTTAAATAATTTTCAGCCCAAAAGCTAGAATCATAATTATTCTGGGAGTTATATGGGTTTGATGGATAAGCCACTCTTTTAGCCATAACTTGCAAGCTGTTCAGATCATTGATCACTACACCTGGCTGATAGTTTAGATACTATATTGCTCAGGTATTTGGCTCAGGACTCAGTTCAGAGCTCAGATCACAGATAAACTCCTTAAATGGGAACTCATAGGACATAGAACCATGCTTCCAAGGCAGTAGTGTTGGGCAAGTAGCCCAGGTGAAAATACAGACAAAAGTGCTTCTTTTGTACATAACCATGAACCATCTTTGACACCATCTGAGGAATGAGTGGTAGACATGCCACCTTCGCCGTCCTCCAAGTTCCAGAAGACCCTTTCAATTCATTCTGAGGGGACACAATTGGGTCTTCTGCATTTTCTTGCCCAATCTGAGACCACTTTATGAAGCCATGTCATTGATTTGATCAAGTACCCCTTGTGGCAATTCTCCCCTCGCTTTTGAAACTTACTTTTTCCTCTTTAAATCTTGGTAGAACACCTCATTCTGAGAATTAGTTTACTCTTGCCCTCTATTCCCACCCTCTGCCTGGAAAAAAAAAAAGAAATTTTAAAAGAATACCCTTCTGTTCCTATCACCACAAAAAGAAAAATCAAAAGAAATTTAATATTTCCTGTCACACATGTACTCACGTGCACAGGTACACAATTAGTCTTCTTCATAATAAAGAGGAAAAGAACCAAGGGGGGAAAAATCCATAACCTCTTTGGTATTAAGTCCATGGGATACTTTGCACAGTCAAGCCATCTATTAAGGTCAAAACCATAATCTCCTCTTCTGGATGTCTAAACTGCCCATATCAGTCATTTCAGTGAATACAGGAATAAAGACTAGAAAATAGGATAAAGATTTGAGAAATAGTAGAAATGCCAGTTCTGTGGATGGCAACAGTACCACTTCTATTATTACAGTCATTTTTATATTACTAGAATTTGAGGATTATATTATCTAGCATTTGAGGATTGTTTTGACAATTTGTCCTAAGAGAGATAAAATAGACAGAAGGAATAATCTTTTCAAGAAGAAGCACATTTGTGTGTGTAGGTGTGTGTGTGCATGCATATGTACTTCAACATGCACTAGATACATCATATCCAATCTGAGTAATTCAATAGATCACCTGGTACATAGAAAATGAAGCTAATTTTCAGTTTGCTTCATCTTTTGAAATATGGTAATATGTTATGGTGTCTACAAGCATTGTAGATTGTAACAATGCTTATCTTGCTCGAGTTAATCTTGACAAATCTAGGTCCTAGCCTAGATTTGGCCTTGGAAGGTATTTTATTTGTAGACACTGCTCTGGTTGCTACATAGTTGGTGGCATTGGGTGGAAGTATTTTAAATCTAAGATAGGGGGATCCCTGGGTGGCTCAGAGGTATAGCGCCTGCCTTCAGCCCAGGGCATAATCCTGGAGTCTCAGAATCGAGTCCCGCATCGGGCTCCCTGCATAGAGCCTGCTTCTCCCTCTGCTTGTGTCTCTGCCTCTCTCTCTCTGTGTCTCTCATGAATAAATAAATAAAATCTTAAATAAATAAATAAATAAATAAATAAGTAAATCTAAGATAGTTCAATGGATAAATAGGAATACATCAGCAATAAGCTTTAAAAATGGCCTCATGAGAAAAAAAAAAAAAACAGTAAATACTGAGAGCCTGTTGGTCACAAGGAGGTAGAAGTCCTGGTGTTTGTTTCATTGAGAAGTCCCTTCCAAAAGAATCAACAGTAGCTTCTAAGATGATCAGCAAAGCACTCCAATATGCTATGTGTGAACCTTAGAAAAAGAGTTTTCACACTTACCTTTGCCTGTCCCCTCCTAAGGTGAGAGAAGAGTTGGGCCCTGCCCATGACGTGGGTTCTCATAATACAGCTCTAAATATCCAGAAGTAGATTCACCAAGAATCAATAACTCTCAGGGCCCTTTGCTTGAAGGACTCTCTTCATAAAATATCTATCCTTATTTTATATTCAAAACTTTATATTTTTTATGTTAAGAAGGGTCCCTCCAAATCGGGTATCCTTCAGGCTCTACAAAATCTGGATCCACTCCCGTCTATGTGAGTAAGCATGATAAAGAAAGCATGATGAATTTATGGCCTCACTGTAATATTATGATATATCATTGTGAAAGATTTCAATCTCTAGCATTCATATAAGCACCGTTTTCTGCATTTGCTTATTGGAATATTTTTAGTAAAAGAATATATTTTCAGTTTACTTGACCAGGGTTCAAAAATTCCTCAGATAGTTTAACTTTCAATTTGGTGTCTGAAGCCATTATTCCTCTCCACCTCTCTTCTCAACCACTTTGCACCATTTCTCCTGCTCATCATACCATGGCAAACAATTTGGCACCTCCTGAAAAGTGTGTCTAATTCACAGATACCCAATAATGGTTATTACAGGATCATATAATATTATACTCTAACTTTGTATTGTATAGCTATGACCAACCTAGAATGACTCTCTTACCCTCCTTTGCAACTCAATCCAGTTATGAATTGATGATTAGTTTTAAATCCTATTCTGGATCCACCAGTCCAGCCTTTAAAGTCTTTAATGTTAAGCATTGGAGGCTCCCAAACTGGTCCCATCTCAGGTATACTTTCTCATAACCAAAAGTTCATGGGAACTAAGCACCTGTGAGCCCTCTGCTCCAAAAGGCCTGCACAACAGAAGCAGAAGAACAGTGAAAAAAATCCTACTTAAAGAAAATCACCTCCCAATCATACCAAATTAATGCTATCCTGAGAGAAACTCAGAGAAAAGAACTGATTATATTCAATGTAAGTACCAAAAGCCACTTGGACAGACTTTTCAGCCTAAACGAAGATGGTGGGAGAGTTAGTCTTAAGAATTTTGTTAAAGATTTCTTAAGAATTTTCCTAGAATTAAGTACCCCTTTCAGCTTTAATTATGATTCTGCTACTAGCAAGAATGATAACGTTCAGATAAACTTAACTGCACAAAACATGTAGAAATTAATACAAACTTTTGTGCTGATGACTGACAAATTGCAATAAATTTCCCATCTCTTTTTTACATTCCTCATACTGACCTATTCATACTGTCATCTTAGAAAGAACAAATGAAAGGATGCCTGCTAACAGGTTTTTGGGCCTTATGAGAATCTTGACTGAGTGAAGGTCTGAGCAGAAGACCTTTTCTGAATATATTCTGAAATATAGACAGATGAATACAGTCAGGACAAATAATTATTATAAATTGTATTTGAGGGAGAATTGAGGCCCCCTTTCCAGCAGAAATCTTGAAAAAGTTTGCAGAGAGCACTGGGAAAGCTGCCAAAGACATGAACCAAAACCCTTTTGAGAGAGTCTCTACAAAGACTCTACTAACTATAGCGTGGTTGAGATGGGGTCTCATCTGGTTTTCCATTGAAAAATTCCTGCCACTCACTTAATACCTGTTTTCTGACCATGATAGCCTCAAGGCTTACCGCTGTGCCTGGCACATAGCAGGTGTCGTAGTACATGTCTAATAAATGTTGAATCATCAAGTCATCAAAAGTCCTTCAGTTAAATGATAGAAAAAACACTGATGTATTCCATTCAGAGTCTTGCTCTATTTCAGGTTGATGTTGGGCATCGTCTTTTGACCTCTGCCCACTCTTTTATTTATTTATTTGCTTTTCACTTAATTTTTGTGGCTTTGCGTGGTTGTGCACAGAACCTGGAACCTAAGACTATTAGGCCAGTCAAGCATGAAATTATAGTTTGTTGGCTGACAATGTGCAAGGGTGCCCAGGAGACTAAACATGATATAATAGTACAGGGGGCTTCTAACATGAATTTAATCAACCATGATTCCAGGTGACTTATTATTTTGTTTACAATGTCATAATGCAAAAGTTTTTATGTTGTGTCCTTAATGCTTTTGAGATTTCTCCTATGCATTAGTCTTCGACATGGTTGCTTTCTTTTCCATGTCAGTTAACACCTTTTTAGGAGCTGTACCTGTATGTAGCACAGCCTCTAGTTTAGGTAGCACTACCCTTTTACAGAGGCAGCTGTCATTCCCAGAGTCATATTAATAATTGTAAGAAAACAGCGAATTGAGCAACAGTTGTTAACGTGAACCTAATGATCAGAACTGAATATAGCCAAGATCGGCTTTGGAACAGGAAAGGAAATCATCAGAATAGATGTGATTGTTGAGAACTCCAGAGTACACCTCAACAATCTGCACTTTTAGTAATAACTATTGTTCACCGGGCACAACAATGGTTTTCAACAATGTGGCAATATCGTGTGATGGAAAGCCCTAAGAACACCAGTAAAAAGGATCTGAAGAGTAATTTATTCATGTTAGAAACAGAGTAGTATGTCAGTGTAGGAGGGAGTGGATATAAAGAGAGGTAGGAGGAAAAAAGAATGCTGTGCATTGAGCAAGAATTGCCACTTGGGACTCAAATAGAAGATCCTCACCCAAGGCTTGAGCCAAATAGGTGAACAAGAGAGCTGGAAATTGCATTTCTTCCCTCCAGCCACTCTGGTCACATGCAGCTGCGCAAATTGTAGTTAATTACAGAAGAAAGAGATGGCTGCCAATACATACTAACAGTGAAGGAGGCGGAGGGCACCTGTCCAAGGAGCCACGTGATGAACCTCCACACCAGGAGGGAGCACTAATGAGAAGATTGTGAGATAGAGCAAAGTGGACTTCCAAGGGACTCACAAATAATTACTGGTGATGATTAAGAGTGAAACCATCGGTGGCAGATAGTGGCATGGGGAAGCCAAAATTCTATCCCTTGGGCTGTCAGATGACAGAGTCTTGTGTAGGAGGAATCAATAAGATTTAAATTGTGGAGTCTGAAGGTTTCCAGCATTCTCAACCACTCCTTGGCTATAATTCCAGCCAAGAATTGAGAAGAGAAGTGAGGAAATTCTCTGAACACCTAACATTTTGTTGTGTTGTAAGTTAAAGGTGGTGTAACATTGTGGAACTTAGAAGGTCTTTGGATTCAGAACAATGGGTTCAGACCCTGTCTCTTTCACTTGGGCAAGTCACTTAACTTTTTCAAATCTCTATTTCCTAATCTTCGAAATTGGAAAAAGCTGTTATTATAATGGTGAAGTGCCAAGCATCATACCCACATTCATGAAAATTTTAATAATTTGGAAGCCTAGACATACAATCCTCAGACTGTTTTAAGTTTGGGGATTTTTTTGTTTTTGTTTTTTGTTTTTTGTTTTTTGTTTTTTTAACATAAAGGTGATTGCTTTGCCCTGGGCTATTCTAATTCTTATCTTCTATCCAGTGATTGCTGTAAGCAGAAGCAAGCACCTGTAAGGCCATCATGTGATTTAGGATATAGTCCAGTGTATCATTATTTTTATTTTTATTTATTTTTTTGTATCATTATTTTTAAAGACCTATTTAAAAATATATGTATGCAGGTGCCAAGATTTATACACCCAGTTTGGGCTGGGAATGAGTTAAACCAAAAAGAAACAATTAAACAGAGTTGACTGGCTCCTGCTTGCTTCCTTTCTCCCTCTCTCTATGGGTTTCACAAAAGTGTTTGTTAAATCTAACACTGCCCTGTCTGCCTGTCAGGATTTTCAGTTTGACACAGAAAAACACAAAGACCAAATGGGGCCAAAAATGTTTAAAATGGCCTTCTCTTTGCCACACTCCTTGTGCAAACTGAAATATTATAGAAAACAAGATTTAGTTTTATTTAAAATGAAACCTCTTAAAATGTATTTAGGCACAACTGCTTTGACAACCATAGCACTTTGACATTGCAATCAAAATGAGAGCTCTTTTCTTTCTTGAAGCTCCAAGACCACTAAGATAACATAGCCAGTTCTCAGCCTGGTACAAGAAGTACACATTCATACCTCTTCAAATATTCATGAGCATACATTTTAATAGGACTATTCATTTAAAGGGACATCCATATCAGTCTCTTATATACAAAAGTTACTTAAATGACATTCAAGGATCCTTCCTTGCTTCTTTTATCCATTTCCTTAAGGACAGAAGAGCAAAAAGCACATTGGACTCACCTTCATGAGGACTTGACTGGTTCTATTCTAGCCCTAACAAGAAGCAGTTATGAGTTCTAACATCCAAAGTACCAAGGAAGATCCTCCCCTGCCAGCAGAGAGGATACAGATTATAGGGTCAGGGTCACCACAGGCTGGGGATTCTCCTTACAAATTCTTTAGTTCCCCAAAAACCTTTATCAGGGTTTGTCAAGCTCCCTGTAAAGTGGAGGCAGCTCAGAATCCACTGGGGCATTGTGGTTATATGTTTAGATCACTAGCCTTTCCCTTGAAGATTCTGATTCAAGCAGCCTGGAGATAGGAGATCTATATGTTTAACCAGTATCCCAGGAGATTCTGCGATAGCGGGCTGACAGGAAAGTCCAGACGTTCTGTGAAAGAGCTGCCCTGTCAGATTCAAATAGAACTTGACTACTATGCCATTTTACAGAAGATAACACTGAGGTTTAAAGTCACAAAACAAGTAAAGGGCCAAACTGGGTCATGAACCCAAATCTATTACAGTCCAGAGTCCATACTTCACTCTATTAGGAGTAGTCCCCCCAGTCCCCAAGTGACTAAATCTTAACACAGTTCCTCTGCTGTGGCATCTATTACTTTTCAACTCATCAGCTTCCAGCAGCTCTCTGCTGACATATGCTGTCAAAATCAAGTAACCAGGATTGTGAATTCATAAACCTCTCTTTAAACCCATTTGAAGTCTATTGGCCATAGTATAAGGACCTGCAAGTAGTTCCAGACCTCTCCTGAGAGTCAAGTCCATGGGGTTTGTGACAACTCTTTTCTGCTATATTCAGGCCACTTTTTCCAGACATGCATAGGATCAAAATTGGATTTCCAGATGATTAAAACTGAAAGAAGTCCAACTGATTGACATATGCAAATGTTTTACCCAGAGATTCCTTATGTCTAGTGCTCTTCACACCAATTATAGCCTTTATTTTTTTTATTTTTATTTTTTTTAATAAATTATAACCTTTATTCTTCAAATAAAATTAAAAGCAAAACTTCTCTGGTTGAAGATGGGATAAATATTCTAAAGCCTAAAGTTCAACCCCCTCTTCCACCTTCTCCTCCCCATGACATCCACTGAGGGCACTCTCACCCACCAAGGAATCTTGGTGATCCACAGAACATAGCTGGAAATTCAAGGTCCTAGGGTCGCCTTCCAGTAATAAAAAAGCAAATGCTAATGAAATGTGTAAGATTTTGCCAATAGAGTAACTCATAACAAATCAATTTTTACTTGGTTCCATCACTAGGAATTAATATGATCTGATAATTGAAGGCATTAGACTTGGACTTAGCAATTCTGCACTCTGTTTTGCATTCCATAGCTCGCATTTTTAGTATCAGGACAAGCCACGGGGCTCACCTGGATGCAATAACATGCTCCTCTTTAAGCCTGACCTTCATGGCTTATTATCCAAGCCAGGAAGCAGCCTGCTGGCTTGTAGAGGAGATACAGTTTGTTTAATTAAACACACATCATGGGTGCTGGCTCTTATGGCTGCCCTGATTTTGTACAGATTCTAGAACTGAAGTTCCAGACCAAGTAAGAACTTAGTGTTTCCCATGATTACTGCTGCTACCACTAGCTCTCTGCTTACTAGTTCTGAAATGATCCAGATTATTAGCCAGCCACAGAGCATTATTTGGTTGCTAAATAACAACTGGTGAAACAAATCCAAATTTTATAGACATTTGCAAAAAAGACATGTGAGTGTGTTAATGAATGAATGTGTCTCTTAATTTTAGAGGTTTCTTTGTACTGTTTGTTCACAAAATCACAACCAAACAAAATGCATCTAATCTAGGGCAATGATACGATATGGATATAAGGAAGACTTAAGCCAAACAGAACACAAAGTGAAAGCACGGTTCCTGATGAGTGAGAATGACCATATCCTGACCCAGAGAGAAGTCCTCATGTTCCCATCAGACTTCTCCAAAAAGACTACAATAAGTATAAAATCACCCAGTTCCTGGGTCAAAGGGCCTGCCTAGCCTACCCCAGAGCAAAGGTACTTAGGTTTTAATTTTTTATTTATTTTTATTTTTAAAGATGTTATTTATTTATTCATGAGAGACAAAGAGAGAGGGGCAGAGACACAGGCAGAGGGAGAAGCAGGCTCCATCTCCATACAGGGAGCCTGATGTGGGACTTGATCCCAGGTCTCTGGGATCACACCCTGGGCCGAAGGCGGCGCTAAACCGCTGAGCCACCCGGGCTGAGCTGCCCGGTACTTAGGTTTTAGTTTCTGAAAATAAATTTGATCATACCCAAAAGTAGCAATACACTACCCAACTTCTGTTATTTCTCCTAACATATTTTCTATTTCTTATATGTGATTTAAATAAGTCCTGAAAGTAACATGGAGGCATGAAAAGAATATAGCTTTTGGCATCAGATTGCCTTAAGATCTTCAGCAAGTTACTTAAGGTCTCTAGGACTTGGTTTACCTTACTTGCAAATCGAAGATAATGAACACCTATTCAGAGGATTAATGTGGGAATTAAATGAAATGATATATCCATATATGAGTCAGTTGACAGAAACACAAAGAAAGCATAATTGTTATTAGCAGTATTATTTGAGTAAAGACCAATCAATGGCAAATCCTTTCCCATCTTCCCCAAACTATCTTCTCTCTTCCCCAAGCCCATACTGAAGGAGAATAAAACTCCATTTGTTTAGTAAATATTCTCATTAACTAATAGCCAGACAAGGGATCCCAGTCCATGGTACACATGAATCACTTGGGTTCATTGGTTTGAGGTGGGACCTAAGCATAAGATATTTTGTTTAATATTTATTTATTCATGAGAGACACAGAGAGAGAGAGGCAGAGACATAGGCAGAGGGAGAAGCAGGCTCTCTACTGGAATCCTGATGCAGGACTTGATCCCAGGACCCCGGGATCATGACCTGTGCTGAAGGCAGACGCTCAACCACTGAGCCACCCAGGTGCCCCTAAGCATAAGATATTTTTAACAAGTGCATGAGTATTTCAATATGCATCTGGGTTGAGAACCAATGGCTTAAACTATTAAACAGCTTACTATTAGTTTTCCTGATTCAAAAATCCCCCCACTCCAATCCATTCTCTAGTGTAGTAAAAGAGTCTCCCCAACAACAATCAGATCTGGCCTCGTAATTCCTACATTTAAAAACCTTAGTTAGCTTCCTTTGGCTGTAGCAAAGATGACGAACATACTTCTTTTATGTACCAATTCCAGTAGGTTGGGGGTGGCTTCCTGAAGCCTTGTGTAGAGAAGGATTCCACGGATTGGCCTGGGCTCAGCCGGAAAAAAAAAATGCCATTCACGGCAGATTGAGGACATCTGTCATGAGGATAGAAAGTGCAGAACTCTGGGATTTGCCATTCCCGATATATGAAATACAGCTAAAACTCTAACATGGCAGAGAAGATCTTACACAGTTTATTTCTCTAGCTGCATTTCCTGCCTGTGCAGCCACAAGCTATATTCACAATCAATTTCTTATTTTTCCCCCCAAGCATGAACCCTTAACTTCTTTACTTTGCTTGCACTATTCCTTTGTTAGGAATGGCCCCGTCCTTCTCCCCTCCTCACTTATCCCCCTAATCCTTCTTCAAGATTCAGGCTGAATGTCACCTTTTCTGGAAGAATTCCTATGCATATGCCAGATATAATTAGTCTATCTCTCCATCTCAATGCTTGTGAAGGAGTTTTTCCCCTATCTTTATAACTGACATTGTCATAATACCATATGGTAATTTACTCTATGTTTACATATTCAAGTCCCCAAATATATGATGCACATCATTAATGCTCAGTAAATGTTGATGAATGAATAAATGAATGAATGAATGAATGGACTCCTTGGATGCAGATACTATCACTTACTCATCTTTGTTTCCCCATGCCCAGCCAGTAACTGACGCATAGTAGGAATTCAGGAGTCGGCTGAGTGACTGAGTCAGTGTCTACAGGCTCTGCTGCCACCCATATGGCACAGTGATCTGGGCTCATTCTGAGTCACAAATCACAATCTGCCAGAAAACTTCCATCTGGAGAGATCGCTCCCCGCAGCAGCTTTTCCTTTCAGTCTTTAGGCCTGTTTTGTTCCTTATTCAACAGGAAATAATTGAATGCTAGCACTGACTCAAAAATAACTCGGGAAGCTATAAAAATTGTAAAAGGTCTATTAGTAATATTGTGCAGGATGCTTTATGGCAGCCCTGCAGAGCGCCATGCATCTAGTTCCCAGGGTTTCTTTATGCATTTATGTTGCACACGCTCTTCTTATCCAGGTGGTCAAGGCAGCCTACCAGCCCCTCACCACTCTCTCCTGCACAACTCGGAACTGTGGACTGCTCAGTGCAGGAAAACCAAGCGGCTGGCTATGTGTGGGATAAAGGGGAAGTGCTCAGGGCATGCTCAGGATGATCCCTGATCAGGTAACGTTGTGCGAAGGAAAGGTTACATCCATTCTTTCTCACCCCGTCCCACTTGAAGCATAAGTGTTGTACCCTCTCCACTGAGAGAGTAGTGTTGTACTCTTCTCTAAGCATGATAATGCTGAGATGCACAAGGAGTTAAGCTTTCTCGATTCAGTGTGGTTTACTCATTTAAATCGGCATCGCTACAGAGCAGAAACTATTTTAGCTCTATGCATAAGTGGAATATCTAATATAGAATTACATTATAATGAAATATGCATTAATGCAAGCCTCATAAAATGCTTTTCATGTTCTGCAGGCATCCAAAAGTTGGAAATGCCTATAATCTTATTTTACTTGCAGCTCAAATGATGACACATCAGGTTAATATGCTTAATTAAAAGTCACATTTGAAACATTCAAAAGGATAGTTAATTCACTATTGACATTTGCTATAACACAGTTAAGTATTGTGGAGACAAGACAATGGGACCTGTCACTCCTGCTAGGAACAGGACGACAATATTTTATGATTTTTCAGGAAACAGCATGTGCTTGACACCCAAGAAAATGCAACTAACCATGCCCTAAAATATTTGCCATTAAATTAATAATAAATTTTTGCTTAAAGAGACATTGTCGAAATAATATCCAAACCACTTAGCTGTGTACTTGTAAATGAAGATTAATGAGAAAAAGATCGTTCAGGTGCCATTTATTCCACATTTGGGGTTTGATTAGTCGACTGTTGGGCACATTCCTCAGAAATGGCCAAAGGCTGCCTGAAGACTGTCCCTTTCAGCTTCTGATAAGCAAGCTGTCCCCATGTTGAATATGAGACTTGAAGCTAACAAAGTCCCCTCCCTGCCACTTGACACTGAATTTTATTTTTTTTTATTTTTTTTAAATTTTTATTTATTTATGATAGTCACAGAGAGAGAGAGAGGCAGAGACATAGACAGAGGGAGAAGCAGGCTCCATGCACCGGGAGCCGGACGTGGGATTCGATCCCGGGTCTCCAGGATCGCGCCCTGAGCCAAAGGCAGGCGCTAAACCGCTGCGCCACCCAGGGATCCTGACACTGAATTTTAAATGAAACAACTGTGCATATTCCATTTACAAATGGTTGACTTCCCATTTTTTTGACTTCTCATTTATAAAGCTTTATCTTTTTATTCTCCTGCTCTAAAGTCCATGATGGTTTCAAATGCAGTTGGACAGTCCTTTGCTCATCAGAGCTCTTGTGGATGGTTCTGGTCGGTCCATCAGATGGCACACCCCATTCCTCACTTTACCGTCTGTCTCCTCCACCCTGGAGTCAGAGCCTGGCCACATTCCGCTTCCCAGAAGTTGCACCTACAGTGGGTTATTTTTTTTTTTTTTTTTTTTGCGAGTATTGCGAAGGCTCTTTCTTAGGATTTCCTCTTAATTACTCTCCCTCATGTATCCTGGAGAAAAAAAGAATACTACAGAGCAGTCCTGCAGGGAGCACAGGTACAGAAGAGAAGCTGGAGGGAAAGTGAGTGCCTTGGCCCAGGAGGTGCCACCCCCAGGGATCTGGACCTGGACTCCAGACTCCAAGGCCCTGCCAGTGATGACGTGGCTGTCCCTGTGGAGGAGGGAAGGGCCCTTCTGAGAGGGGGAAGGGCTGGACACCCCGAAAGATGAATGAAAAGAAAATGGAGCTCCTCCCGAGGGGCGAGAGCATTGGTCAGCTCCAAGAACTGCCAGGCGAGAGGAGCTGCCACTGGGTCAGAGAGGCCACCGAGAGAGAGTGAACTGGAGGCGCAGGTGTCAGGCATGCCTGCCCTGTTAGTGTGTCGGGTTGGGGTGAGAGCAGCTTCCCCTGTATCTTACACACACACACACACACACACACACACACACACACACCAAGAACTTGCAGCCACCAACACAGAGGGGGGTTTCCTTTACAGGTTCTACAAGTTATTTATTGTTCATTTTGGCTATTTTGCTCTTCATGGCTCTACTGAGTTCCCTGTTCTGCCCCTCGAATCAGGTTCTCATCCTTTTTTTTTTTTACTCACTCATCAAAGTGCTACCACTTCCACTCCAAACACACACATACACACACACACATGACCTTCAAGGGACAATAAATGATCAGATCTGTAAGGTTGCTCTAAATAGGAAACATTAGTCATACCACAGAATTTACTGTGAGTATTATGGAGCAGTGTGTTGTTTAGGTTATGGCTGCACTGAGGCTCGAACAGCTCCCTGCTCTTAAGCGGTTGGATTCTTAAAAGTCAGCTGTTTGTCTTCCTGACCCTTTCACCACAAATACCACATGCAGAGGTCAACTTCAGCGGAAAGTTCAGAACCTACATCAGGCAATAAGGTTATATTTTCAAGGTTCTTTGACAAGATCTTTAAAGGGTCAAATGTGGTCCTTTAAAGGGTCAAAGTTGATGCAGTATGTGAAACGTGCATGCTTGCAGGCAGGCAAGGAACTGCCTTACCAGAGAGGGAAAAACCCATGTTCTGTTGTAGCAGTCCTTGGGGTCCATAACAAATAGAGTGTTGAGAGAATGGATCAAGATAATCAGGGAAAACAACCCAAATATCCTCCAGCAGCTACAGCTAACTTGTGGTTAAAAAAAAAAAAAAAAAAAAAAAGAATAAAGAATTAAAAAAAAAAAAAAGAACAGGAGAAGCCCTATGTACAGCATGCAGAAGCAAATTACCTCCAGGTTCAAGAATGATAAAATTACTTCCAGGTGGAGAGTTGGAAGTTCTGATAGGGAGATCACAGGGAGCTGGGATTTGAATGCTGTGTTGGGGTTTGAATCAAGGAGATGGAGGAAGGGGAATGTGTCAAACATAACCAGGGGCATCTAGACTCCATCCAGTGTTACATCAGCCTCCCATTAAGATGGCAGGAGAATTTCTTCTGTTTCTTTATGGTTCACTGTTGTAGTGTTTTCAGGCTGTTCAGAATAGTTCAACAGAACAATCTTCGATACCATCAAAGATCTTAAGACTGAAGGGATTATAAACTACTCTGTATGTTTTTAATTACTAGACCTTTCAGGGAAGTTTTCGTTTTACAGAATTTTAAGCAGAAAGTACAAAGTTCCCATATACTTTATCTCTCTCTGCACAAAGTTTCCCCTATTATTAACATTTTGCATTAGTATAGTACATTTGCTATGATTGATGAGCCAATATGGGTACATTAACTAAAGACTATAGTTTACGTAAGGTTTACTAAAGTCCATAATCAACATTAGGTACATGTTGTACATTCTACAAGATTAGAACAATATATAATGACATGTATCCACCAGTTACAGCACCATATGTAATAGTTTATTTTTTTTTAGTGAAAGCTTAGATTCTGATTTCCTGATACCTATTCTTGATTAAAATCCATGGAGGCAGGGAAAACAGTACTTGTACATGGAGCAGAAATATTCAAATAGAGAAACTCACCCTGTTGACCTGCATTCCGACAGAAGAGTGGAGCCTCTCAGAACCTCTCTTAGTTATCCAGGTTTGCAACTTTTAGTGGAACATTAAAGGTGGGGATTGGACTAGTTAGTGTTCAAAGAGTTTAGAACAAATTTGGCGTGATTAGCCCTGCTCCTCACAAAAGTTACTGCGTGTACTCGATTTTCCTTCAATAACCTAGAAAATCTAGTTACTTGGGATGCCTGGGTGGCTCAGGGGTTGGGTGTCTGTCTTTGGCTCAGGATGTGATCCTGGGGTTCTAGGATCAAGCCCCGCATCGGGCCCCCTGCAGGGAGCCTGCTTCTCCTTCTGCCTATGTCTCTGCCTCTCTCTGTCTCTCATGAATAAATAAATAAAATCTTTAAAAAAAAAAAATAAAAAGAAAGAAAGAAAAGAAAATCTAGTTACTACCGCATTTCAGAAAGTGTGGGAATACCAAAGGTTTGGGGTCAGAATATCCTGTTCATTCTATGTTACAACCAGAGTATATCCCCAAGCACATTGAACAGGAAAGATATTAGATGATATTTCTATATCTCAAGTAGCTGGCCATAGATGGAAGACATCTGTAGTAGAACTAAGAATAGTGAAGGGGAGATGGGGCAAAGCAGGGGCCCAGAGGAAAATACTTCTAAGTTCAAATGATAGGAAACAAGAAAAGCCTCAGGGCACAAAGAAATAGAATCAATCTACTAGCAGTAATAAGAGGAGATGGAAAAAATAAAACAGACAAAAGCTATGTCTTCTTTTCCTCTTGAATTAAAACTCGTATTTGTTCCACATGGCACCATTATACTAAGGGACTTCTTTTTGTGCTGTCTAATCTAGTGTCTAAATTGGCTTTTCTCCCCCACATTTTAAGAGGCAAGTTCCTTACTGTTTATTCACCCCATTTAACTACCATCCTCCAAGTCTACTTTTATGGATTTCTTTTTCTTTAATTGTGGGAGGCAGTGATTTTAAGAGAGGAAGTTTAGCGCTCATTTGGACTTATTGTCTGCCATTTTTGGAGAATTTAAACTTCCTTCTTCTTTCTGCCCTGTCTGAAAGAGCCTCTGTAAGTGAGTTCTAGTTGAAATTCTAGAGGACTATGTTTCCAGCTCCCCACTGTACTCTCAGAATACTTGCAAGGACCATTTCCGAGCTTTTGCAACTGGAATTATCCTAAGACTTATTTCTGAATGTGTGTCTGCTGACAGATTCAAGAAGATCATTACTGCTGAGGAAAAAAAAATTATTTTACCACAAGATAGATGAGTGCCTCTGTCATCACTTGTGCAAACTATGAGCACAAAGCAAGAGAAAATGGGCCCCCAAAGGAGAGACACGTGACCATTGATTTTAAGCGCACAAAGATATAACACCTCATTGACTAATCTCAAACTTAACATGTTTAAAACTGAATTCTTGAGTCCTCCCTGCCCCCACCCAGTCCTTCCTATCTTTGTAATTGGGACCACCATCTACGTGGTAGCTCAGGTCAGAAACCTGGGAGTCGCTCTTGATTTTTCATTTCTCTCACCCTACTCCCACACCAAAGGCATGAAAGTCCTGCGAGGCTACTTGCAGACGACATCTCAAAGCATCATGATTCCTTGCATCTAGGCACCCTTCTCTCTGGCCTGCACTAATGTAACAGCCTTTTAACTGCCCTTCCGGAGATGCCATACTCACTTTCCTATAATTCACCACAGCACAACAGGAGTGATCTGTACAAAAATAAGTTAGATCACATTATTCCCCTGCTTAAAACCACTTGATGGATGCCTACTTCACTTAGAATAAAATATACACTTCTTAGCCTGCACAAACTCTCCTCCTTATCGGCTTTCTCTTGGACCTTCCTCCTCGGTCATTCTCTCCTTTGCCACACTTTTGACACACAGCTGCCTTTCTGTTTCATAGATAAACACAGTAAGTGTTTCCCCTGCCTTCTCACGTGCTGTTCCTTCCACCTGGAACCCTCTTCTTTCTACTTTTCAAGAGGCTGGCTCTTTCTCATTTTCAGTTTTGGAAAGCCCTTCCCTGACTACCTTCTCTAATGTAGCACTACTTAGACCTAGAGAGAGAGATGGGATTCTACAAAGGAAATCGCAAAGGAGAGACCCATGAGTAGGGAGGGGCAAGCAGAGTCCTGAGAAGTCAGGTAGAAGAGGGTATAGAGAAGACTGGCCAGTGTGCCAGTGGGGCTGAGACACACAGAGAGGGGTTGGCACCACAGAAGTCATTGGTTGACCTTGACAAAATCATTGGAGTGGCAGGAGCAAAAGCTAGTGAGGGTAGATTGAAGAGTGAATAAAAATGAGGAAGTGAAGACAAATATAAATGAACTTGTTGAGTGAGCTCTAAAAGGAAGCAAAGAGATGGGGCAAAATGTGGAGAGAAGTTAAATATGGTAGATACTGGATCTTGTTTGCATGTAGCTGATAGAAATGATTCAGTAGGAAGGGAAACAGCAGTGACAAAGAGCTAGAATAAAAAGGAATTCCCTGAAAATGTGTCAGAGGATGGAATCCAGATCCCATGAAGAGATACTGGCTTTGCGGGGGAGGGGGTGTCAAACCCATGGAAGAAAGAGTAGAGTGTGTAGCCCAGATGGGTAGGAACATGATGGTTGGAAGATGACGTGGTTCCCATCTGATGACTCCCCTTTATTTACAACAGAGGATGCAGTGAGGTCATCACCTGATTACAAGGGTAGAGCAGGACTAGAGGAAAGAAAAGCAGGCCATTTCAGGAGGGAAAACAGGTTCGCTTAAAAAAAAAACCCACAGTAGATTATCTAACAGAGCTGAGGACTCAGTTAAGGTTTGTTACCATGACTCAGTTGAACAATTTTCTCCAATGCTGCCCAGAAAAGGGATCATTCTTGCTTTGCTTCCAGCATATGGCTCCATTTGTAAGACACTACACCTTGAGGTATGTGTCCAAAAAAAGTCCTTTTACTTGCCAGAAAATGTATCCCCGTTTAAGTGCTAACATTAGGTAGCTTCAGAAATTCCTAAGGACTAGAAGCTTTCCATGAAATGGAGCCCAAACATTGTACAGGTACCTGGGAATAAGGGATAGCCAGCAAGGGCTGACAGATGAAATGGATGTAGGGAGGAATTTCTTCTTTTTTATCCCATTGCATCCAAAGTATTCACTTCTCTAATAATTGGGTCCAGAGATAGTCAAAATCGCCTTTCCCTGCACATCCAAGATTTATATTTTTTTCTTTCCACTATTACTAACAACTTTTTATTGAATTTTTTGTGAATTTCCACATACAAACCGCTTATATAAAGGACTCACAGAGCAGTTGCATGCATGAAGAGAAAAACCAATACCAAGTGGTGTCAGGACTTCAATCATAAGAAAACACATTCAACCTTCTTAAAGAAATGCTTTAAACCAGAATGCATTATGATGCCTAAGGACTGATTGAAGGCATGTGTGTACATTCCAGAACATGCCTGAGTGATGGCTGTTATGACCCTCTGTTTGTTTGCCCTGAGCTGATCCCATAGACAAAGACCAGCTCCGAACAATTCACTCTAAACACCATAGATCTTCCATAGCTGCCCCTTTGGGCACTGCTGCTGATAGTACTAACTGGCATTTGGCTGTGGGCTTCCAAAGATTTGAAAATTCCACAGAGCCCAATGGGATGTTGTGTCTTCTGGAACTGGCCACAGCCTTCCAGGAGTGTCTGTGCTACTCAGTTCCTCCTGCCCATAGGCATCTTCACCCTTAACAAGTTAAGGAAGACTTTTATACTGATTTGCACGTGTGACATGTAAAGGAGGTTCCAGCCTTGGGAGCCTGCAGTCCGAGACAGAAGGCCAGAAGGACAAACAAGCTGACTCTGCCAGAGGAAAACTCAACCAGACAATAAATTCCATCTGAACTGAGGCCAAAGACAAAGTTTTGGATTATGGAGGATGAGGAAATGAGAGACTTGGTTGACTAGGTTCCACACATCTGTTAACAGATACTTATACCAATACCAGTATTTGAAGTACTTCCTGGGGCTCAATGCTTTCATTACGTAACCACCCATGCTGGGTATTTTACACGTATTTTCCCATTTGAACTTTGCACAAACTGTATCTTATCAGTGAAGAGAATCTGGAGTTAAGGCAGGTTCACTGACATGGTGATATGGTGGTGAGGAAAATTCAACCAGACCCAACAGTGAGTAGGCTCAGAACTGTTCTCACCATTGTGGAAAGAGGAGTATTGGAGGCTTGCTTTTTATTTATTTATTCATTTATTTATTTATTTATTTATTTATTTATTTAACTGGTCAGTGAAAAGAGATAGAAATACATTTTAAAAAAAGAAAGAAAATACCAAGTCTCCTATTATCTGACCAGCCAGAGTAAAAGATCTGGGGAATTTTTGCTTATTTTCCAAAAGTTTCTGATGAAGGAGGTGACATTATTTTAAGATGAAGTTGACAGTCGTGTATGAGGTGGGAAAAGCAGCCTCTCAGAGGTTGCCGTGAGATCTTCATGTGGACTAATGGAGATGCAGTTACATTTATTAAGCCCCAACATTGGACCAGCATAGCCCTGGTCTTTATAGTGATGCTGTCCTCACTCAACCCTAGTACGCAGGTATTGCTTCCAAATGGAAGGAGGAACCCACCCAATGAAGATCACACACTAGTAAAAGGAAGGTCCATGAATGCGACTAAAGCCCAGGTTGGTGGACCTGCATGGTGCTTTCCCAATGGGCTGTATTGTTGGAGTTTCAAGCCCAAGGAGGCTGTGAGGATGGAGAGGAAGATTTAGACCAGGCTCACATGTTGCCTAGGGAGCACTGCAGTGACTCTATGATGCTCCCACACTTGTTTCTAGGTCTTGTTCCTAGGTCTTGTTCAAATAAGGCTCATGCTGTTCTCCTGCCCTCATCTCTGCCCCCTCTCAGGAGTGTAGGAGTTCTAAGCTGAGCAAAGGAGAGAGGTGAGGATAACAACAAAGAGCAGTAAAGGGAAGTAACTTCCACCTGGATTGTCACCTCCACCATCAAGAGCAGACTGATAAATATAATGCAGAGAAAAAGGGATACATTGGGACCAAGTATATAAGACCAATTAAATAATTAGAAAATTAGGTAGCCATTTTCTTAGGCTGACAAACTGAAGACTGACGTAAGCCAACTTTAAGAATCCATCTTTAAAATGTTAGTATCCTCAAGATGTATGTGTCTTAAAAATGGAGCCATGTGCTGGAAACAAAGCAAATATAACCATCTTTTATGATCACACACACAATTGTGTGACGAACATGCCAGAAACTCTGGTCTAGTAGACTTCTTTTTTCTTTTAATCTGTAAGCATCCTATTTTGTCCTAAGAAATACCTTAAAAGTAGCCCTTGGAATTTCTGACTTGAAGACACAAAAAAAGAAAGGCCTAGATCCACTGAGGAAGAACTAGTTCACAGGCAAAAAGAGGTACAGGTCCTACCTCCTCTTTCCCTGGTTGTATTAGTCAGGGATCTTCAGAGATACAGAATAAATAGGAGCTATGTGTAAAAAGATTTATTTTAAGGAATTGACTCACATGGTTATGGAGGCTGAGAAGTCTCAAAATCCTCAGTCCAGCAAGCTGGAGACCCAGGAGAGCTGATGGTATAAATTCTAGTCTGAAGGCAAGGAGGATCAAGACCCAGGAAAAGCCAATGTTTCAGTTCAAGTCCAAAGTCACAGAAAGGTCAGCTCAAAGGCAGTCAGGTAAGAGGAATTCCTTCTTATTTCTGGGAAGTTCAGCTTTTTTTTTTTTTTTTGTCCTATTCAGGCTTTCAGCTGATTGGGTAGAGCCCATGCACATTGGGTAGGGCATACTGTTTTACTCATTTTGCATATTCAAATGTTTACATCATCCAGAAATACACTCACAGACATATATCCAAAATAATGTTTGATGAGTTCTCTGAGCACCTTATAGCCCAGTCAAGTTGACACGTAAAATTAACCATCACAATGGTCAACTATGTAAATTAAGGAAAAACAAATGGATGAGGTCAACCAAAAGGTCAGGTCTACTGTCTTCCCAAAACCTGGGCAGTCAGTAGAGAAGTCAATGGAAGTCAATGGAAGAGTCAAGTGGCTTTTTGACAAGCTGAGATGAGGGAGATGATCTACCTATGGCAGAGCATAGGTTCCTGATGTGGAATCCAGGAACAAAAGCCACCATCAAGATGTTGTATGGAGGTTCACCTGTATGGGGAGAGACTCTGTAACATCAGCAGACTCTCAAAGGATCTGTCACCTAAACAGGTCCAAGAATCACTGCTTCGAGTGAATAGAGTCTTCTTAAGGAGCTAAAATTCAGAATCAAGAACCACTGACATTCCAAAAATATTGGAGTTGAATTTGTAAATATTCCTTAGTTACGAGAAGGAATATACTTCAGAACAATGTAGGTACTATTATGACTGACTCTTTGGTCATTAGGGATTAAAATTAATGTAAAAGGCAATGTCCTAAAACATACCTGGACCTACAGACCACAGTGACTCTGGCAGACCCCTTGGTCTCTCTGGAAGCAGAGATATGGAACACACAGAGTAAGAATTTGAAGCTCCAGAATGAAGGGCAAAGAATAAACAGCTGGATGTGCCAAATGAAGCTAATCATGGGAGAAACACTTTTTGGAATGTGAAGGATTTCGAGGGGCCATATTCGAGGACCAGGATCACAGGGCTCCTTGGCACAAAGGGAAGTCCTCCGTAGGTTACACCCACTCCCCTCTCTTCCTATCCTTACCTGTTACCCCTCTGACAAATCTGCTATGATTAAAAACGTCCTGCTTTGCTCTTCAGTGGAAGCCGTAAGCTAAACTTCGAAGCAAGGGTGAGGAGTCTTCTCATTTCCCAAAGGTCTCCGGTTGATCTATAATAACGTTCACATATTAGTTTCCTAGAGTTGTAACAAAGTACCACAACCTGGGTGACTTAAAACAACAGAACTTTATTCTTTCACAGCTTTGAAGGCCAGGTGTTTGAAAGCAAAGCATCAGTGGGGTCATGCTCCCTCGAGAGGCTCCAGGGAAGGAAGCTTCCTTGCCTCTTCTAGCTTCTGGTGGTTGCTATCAGGTAATCTTTGGGATTTTTTGGCTTGTAGATACTTCACTCCAATCTCTGCCGTTGCCCTCATATCATCTTTCTCCTGTTTGTCTGTGTCTCTGTACAAATTTCCCTCTTCTTATAGACACATCCATCATTGGACTTAAGGCCCACCCTAATCCTGGCTGACCTCATGGTAACTTGATTACATCTGCAAAGAACCTATTTCCAGATGAGGTCACATTCACAAGTACCAGGGGTTAGAACTTGAATGTATCTTTCTGGGGGACACGATTCAACAATTCCAGTACAGAAACTTCCTCTTCTAAATAGGTGTTTGTTGTCATCGGAGTGGTAGTGTAGAGAGGATGGGCAATCATTCAAGCAATATTCATTAACTACTCAATGAATTAATAACTATTAATAACTACTACTATTCAATAGCTGCTCTGCACCAGGCCAGATAAGATGCCTGGCCTCATGGAGTGCACCGTGGAGTGAAGAGAAGCAGAGTATGAACCCCTAAACAGGAAAATAACTTCAGAAGGGTCATCCCAGCCATGCCAGCGTGGCCATCCAGGTGGCAGAGAACTAAGTGGATCTCCAATGGGCAAATAGCTTGTGTGTATAGGACATGCTGTGGCAAAGATCTTGAAGCAGTGGGCACCAGCCGTACAATATGCCAGGAAAGCAAAGGGATAGCCAAGGACTAGTGACCCACTTCAGAGTCAGGAAAACAGAAACACAAAAAGGAAAGGCATTTACCCATAGTCCCTCTAGGCCTGCACTCCGCCTGCTACCTTTTTGCCCTGATAATCTTGCAGATGTTTCTCGCAAGGTTTTAAATTTCAATTTCAGCAGAAATCCTTAGTGGCTTGTCATCGTTGCCACTTAGCTTTCTCCCCAGTCTGTCTATCCTTTAGGAATTTGTGACTTGCAACAGACTGCAAATGTCAGCTGGGGGGAAAGACAAATGATAATAATACACTGGGAGTTGTAGCCTCTTTGCTAATTCACAGAAGCTGCTTCCAGAAAAACATTGCCTGCTAATTAAACAAACCCCTTTCTTCTGACAGATAAAAACATGGGGAAAGATCTTATCCCATCAGATGGAGAGCAGCCACTGCCCTGTGAGACGGCCTCTCTTTCTAAGGGAATTGACTTCTCAGGAACAGCAGTATAAAGCTTTTACAGTAGGTAGAGCTGTGATCTTCAAAGTACTTGGCAAACATGGACTAATTAATCTACCCACAACCTGTGGATAGGTATCATTCATTAGCTACTGTTTGCAGGTGGGAAACATGAGCCAACAGCCAAAGTGCTTTTGGCAAGGTCAAAAAGGGAACGTACGGGCAGCCCGGGTGGCTCAGCGGTTTCGCGCCACCTTCAGCCCAGGGCCTGAGCCTGGGGACCCGGGATCAATCCCACATTGGGCTCCCAGCATGGAGCCTGCTTCTGTCTCTGCCTTTCTCTCTCTTTCTCTCTCTTTGTGTGTCTCTCATGAATAAATAAATTTTAAAAAAAATTTTTTTTAAAGGGAACTCATGGTACACCCAGGCTGCCCAGGGCCCACCTTGGGGACCATAGCCTCTTTTGCATTCATTCTCAAACTGCTTTTAAAACTACATCTCGTCTTCTCCAACACTTCACATACCCGGGACTTGGGCTCCAGCATGCCTAGCCATTGACCAGGTCTGCAGTGAGTGAGCTCCCATTAGGTACCATTTCAAGAGCACCAATTTATGGCAATTTCAATTATCTTTACATACTGGGCATTTTATTTTAGTTTGACAGTTATTATAAGAAATCAAAGTTATTTATTGTAGGAAACTGAGCTCAAGATAAGAGACCTTGCCAGAGCCCGGAACAAGTGACATACGAAGCCAGAAGACAACCAAAAACCAGCCTTACTCTACTAACTCCTTTATTCAGTGCCACCACAATCTGTACCTTCTCTGCCACCTTCCCATTTCCCTCTCCATCTCGCTGGTCTCTCTCTAGCAAGGCTAAGCTCAAGTGTCTCTCTACCAAGAAGGCTTCTGTTCATGTTAGCATCTCCCATCATCTCTAACCCCCTTTGTCCTGCCTCTATCCCATGTGACTAGTTTCAAGAATCCTGGCAATAGCTACACTTGAGTAGGTGGGATGTCTTATACCTTATCCTCAGGCAGGCAACATAACTGGGCGTTACAGGCTGAGTAAGGACAGGAATGACAACTGAGGTGCCACCTCACGTCAGGGAGAACTGGTGGGGACTCCGGCAAGTCCAGAGTTCATACCCCGTAAAGAGCGGCCGCTGTGACAGAGGGTTGTTTTGTTTGATTTGATCCAGTGCATCCTTCTAGACAGTTGACTCTTACATTTACTGGCTAATTGTAAGGTTTGTGTGTCGTTACAAGTCCTGCTTGAGTGCATTGTGTATTCTGAATGAGCAAAGCACTTTTCCTCTCCATGTTTGTTTTCTCATGAGAAAAATGCACCTAATAACATTTCTCTCGTATTTACTTCACAGGGTTAATTGAATGTTACTTTGAGTTCCTCAAAGAAATAACACAAAATTGCTTGCTTATCTTATTCTAAAAATTGCAGTAATGACAGCTTCTTCCTAATACAGTTTTAATTTATTTCTCATCTTCCCTTTGAAAAAAAATCCAGTCTTGATTTGTTGAAAGAAGGGTAAAATGCATTTGGGAGTATTTATCAGTCAATGGTGAAACAACCTCAGGTGTAGTTTTTGAAAGTAGATTGAGGAAAAGTTTTAAAAAAAGAAAAAAAGCACAGGCGACTATATATCAACATCAGCCCTACAAATCCCTTTGGGTGGCAAAGGCCTACAAAGAGATCGGGATGGAGAGAGAAGGAAGAAAATGGAGCATAGGACATTTCAAATCTCTAGAAATAAATAATAAATTTTGTACACACTGCTTTCTTTAAGAGAAAGAAAATAGATGTCTATTTTCTCCAGTGCCCAGAGTGTTATATCTTGGAAAAAAAAAAAAAAACTGGTGGGAAGTGTGGTTCACTGAATCTCATCTATCAACCCTCCGAAAGACCTCACACCCTCCTGCTGGTGTGGGAATCAGGAGGATTTTGACTAAGAGAGTCTTTTAATCTGGGTAACACGGAGACATCCAATCCGAGAGAAAAGCAAAAGGCAAATGGGGTAGGACTTCTCCCAGGCATGGACTCAGGAAGAGCCTTGCTAAGTTCTACATGGGCAGCAAGCTCCTCAGGCGGGAGCCCGGCCTTGAGAAGGCCTGGCAAGGCACACCATGTTCTCATTTCCCTGCGAGCCTGATGCCTGGCTGGCCAGAGGGAGCAGGCAAGCTCCTGCCTCATTTCTTTTCTCCTTCAGAAGCAGATAATTAGTGACTTTAATTACTGAGGGGTCTGCATTAGGTTGGTTATTTGAGGCGAGATCGTTTGTTTTTCTCTTAGAAGACATCTGCAGGAGAGATTTATCTGTGTTAATAAGAGTGGTTAACACATATTGAGTGTTGGCTCTCCTCTGGGCCCTGTTTCTAAGACTTTACAATTATGAATTTATTTCGTCCTCACGACAACCCTAGGGTCAGAACTAAGATTGAATTCTGTGCCCCTCACTTAGTATTTGGGTGATACTGTACCCATGCAAGCTACTGGACCTCTCTAAGCCTCAGCTTGCTCATCTTTGAAATGGGAATAAAGACAGTTCCTTCCTGGGAGGTGTGTTGTGAGAATTATGTGAAGTAACACTTGCAAACGGTTTTAAGTGCTCAACACGAATTTTCTCTCAATATTGTCTATATCTTTCTTGACTCCCTACCTGGTGTGTCCATTCTATCCTGCTGATTCCGGCAGAGCTGGCTTTCCCCTTTGTTCTATTTTTAATCCTTGTCAGATAGGCTCTTATCCAATGTCCAGAATGCATTATTTCCTATTTATAAGCCTGATATAGGGTCAACCAGATATTTTCTTTCCTTCCTTCCTTCTTTCTTTCTTCCTTCTGTTTTTTTTTTTCTTTTTTCTTTTTTCTTTTTTTTTTTTTGAAAACGAAATCTGTTTTATTCCTCTTGGCACAGAGCAATATATGAAGGTGGCTATCTCTTGACTCCATATATCTCTAACACAAAAATGCCCCCTCAGATAGGCCCACTTATTTGCCCTACTTCAGTCTTGGAGAACTGGCAGTTAGTCGGTGGGGCAGAAGGCTTAAGTCTCAGGAAGGTTTTTCTGAGACGTTTTGTGGGAAATTTTGGATCAAGGGGAAAGATTAGACCCAAGAGTGGGTTGCTCATTCCTCTGTCTTCTGAAGGGAAATCCAGATCCCACAGGTTTTCAGAAACAAGGCACCTCTCTAAGCGACCTAGGGAAAGAAAGAACCCAGACCTGACACCTGGGTATAAGGCTGAGGCAGAGCGAAGACAGGGTTAATCGGCAGAGATTGCAGGAGGCAGAGGAGTGAAACCAAGTACTTTCTTAACAGCCTGCAGTACCAACATCCGTGCAGTCCTAAAGGCACATCTCAGAGGCACTCACTGCATGGAACGTTGTCTGCTTGGCATTTTGCTGCAGACCAGCTCTTAAGAGAAGAAGCTCTGCAATATAGGAGAGGTCCTTTTGCCACCGAGTTTGGTAATAACTGCTTTCCCATATACTCCCAGAGATTCCTATCTAGCCCCTCTAGGAGCACTGAACACAGGGACAAAAGGTGCCTGTTTACTTTCTGTCTCCCACACTAGAATAGGAACAAGTTTGAGGGCAAAGATTATGTCATAATTAGGTTTATATCCCCGTTGGCTAATAAGCTCCTTGACATGTAGCAATTGCACATCATACAAGTTGGGTAATCAATAAAATAAAATATGTGGCCTTTGTCCACATGGCCCACTTGTGAGTGGCAAGTGGTTTTCGATGATGAAGATGAAGGGGAATGTTTACCCCGGTGTAATTTCAGCAATGCCCCATTTCTTCCTCGTAGCTTAGCTTCAAACCTTCCAACTCCCTCAACCCAACATCCCTCAATTTTGTCTTCCTAAGCCAAGAATAATCCAACCTTGATTACTCAGAAACTCAGAGTCATATCCTAGAACCCTCTAGATATAGCTTTGGGCATGGGGACAACTCAGTGTCATCTTCCCTCTCTGCCTCTTGATTTCTTTTCACCAGCCAAAGACTCTTCCTGGCTGCCATTTGGAGGTCTTTTCTCTCTATCTGGATTCAAGACTGTCTTTTCCAGTGCCTTCCACAGCACAGAGCCAAGGGATCATGTTCACTCTACCAGTACACAATTAATACACGTTTTAGCATTCCCCAGGGAAGCATTAAACACTCAGTTTATTTTAACTCTGCCCAAGTGGGAATTCTTCCAGTTAAAGAAGATAATGTAAAAACCTAAAATTGGTATAGACAATAAGTAGGTGTCATCAGGTCTCCTTGACCAAAGGCCAGGCAATCCCCTGGGATTGCCTTATGGGCAATCTTATGGGTTTTGCACCATGATTCTTACACATGGTTTTAAACAAAACCAGGTAGGAAAGTGACTAACTACCGTCTTTCAAGTCTTGTCAGGGATGACATGGATGTTTGGCTAGGGCCAGCCATGCATTTACTCTGTATGCTAAGCAGCACTGGAAAGAGAATGGACCACTAAGTTTTGTTTTGTGCCATGTAGCAATCCATCAACTCTTCAAACACAAAGATGCTTTATAGAGCTGAACAGAACAGAATCTTCCCAGATGGAGTGTGTTGCTGCTAGAAGCTCTCACCACCCATCAGCCCTGTCAGGATGAGCCAACTCTATCTTTGCAAAGATCTAATTTTAGAGAGATCAGAGCTTGGTAATATGTGCCCGGTATAATGGGAATAAAATGTGACTTCCATTAGTTAGATGACCAGAAGATGTACTATAACTCGTCTTTGCTGAGGCCTATAGCTGACGCATTTTAAATTTAATTTATTCTCAAAAATTGATTTTCTTTATTTGATTTGCCTCCTCTTCCAGACTTTCTACTAAGACTGCTCATTGTTTGGTCATTAATAACCACAGGACTCTCTGAAATTTCCTTGAGTATCATACCTTGGGGTTATTTGTTTCTGTGAATTAAATTCTTAATTCTCTAATGAGAACATTTGGGAAAACCAAACAGTATTTTATATTTAACTTTCCAGGTGCTCAAAGGCTAATGGAAATAGCATTGCCCACCAGCCTATCAGCTATTCACTTTTGAGTGTCGTGATCGACCAATTCCGAGAGTCCCAAGGGCTGCTCTGAGGTTAATCTCCAAGAATGTGGCTCTTTCCCCAAACAGAGGAAAGCTAGCCTGGCCACCTCAGTCTTAGGTGACATTTTACTTCCAGCTTTGCAGACAGTGCTGGGGCATTTGCTCGAGGCCAGTTAAAATTAGTGACAAGCAGCCAGCAGGAAAGAATTGGGATGCATTTCATCTCTGTGATGTGGGGGACTGTAGCTTCCAGGAGCTCTGGCCAAAGGGGAAAAGCAGGACTAAGGGAGATCTTTTTGGTCTTCAGCTGGAGAAATTCTTCCCTTCGACCAGTTTAGAATGATTTAGAATGATTCGTTTCCATGGAGTTTTGTTTTAAATTCTGAGTTCATTTGTAGTGATACTTGCTAATCAATTTTAAGTGGAAACAGCTGCTGTGTGTCACTCACACAGTGCCCCCCTTCAAACCCCGGAAAACTATAATTCAAACCAGTCTCTCCCCACCCCCAGCCCTCCTCATAATGCTCATTCATATGGTTCTGTGTGCCAGGTTCCTTATGTCTATTCCCTGGGGTCAGCCCCAATATGGGGACAGGTCAGAGGGAGAAGTCCAGAACAACGTGAGGAGAGGCTGGTGAGCAGTGGGAGCGTGGGATCCTGACATCTCATGCGCTAGAGCAGTTCATGATCTGAGCAGCAAGAGTGAGAAGGGTGATCTACACGGGGTAGTCATATTTCTCCCCCCATTGTCCAGTATGTACCAGTAAAAAATTACTACATGTTAGCAAACTACGCTGCCTGCTAAGGATGGAAATGAGAAGATGCAGATCCTGTTCTCAAGAAGCTCACAGTCCAGGGGTGAAACAGAGGTTTCGAAAGTCATAATTGAGGGAGTTAAGTACTATGATGGAGGTGGGCACAAGGACAAGGTCACTGAATTCCCTCTCCACCCCGCCTATGCACACCCTCATTCTCGGTCCCACAAAGAGGCAGGTCCTGGCAGCACGGTCAGCTCCACACCTGGGCCTGGCATGAACATCCCCAGGGGATTGGCTCCACCCATGTGGAATCAAGGGAGAATTCCATGCCCTTCTCTGCCTCCCTGTTCTCTGCTGCAGCACTTCCCACTTTGAAGCCCAGCATCCCAACCCGGGCCTTTTTGTAGGACAGTCTAGGAGAAGAGAGAGATGCTGCTATGCCCCTAACCAGAAGGGAACAAGAAGGAAGATCCCCATGTTTCTAAAAGCCGAGCAGTCAAAAAATGGTGAACTCTCACAACTTCATTGTTTTTTAGAACATGGGTTTCTCTATCTGCAGCATGGGAATAACACTTGGGACATTTTGGGAGAATCCAGGGAGAAAACAGAACTGTTGACATTCTTGTGCTATAGAGCCTGAAGAAATCTTATGACAAGAAGCAGCGTTTCTGGCCACCTAGGCTCAAGCAGGGCTATAGCTTCGATTATTCTTTCAATCTCAAGCCAGCTGCTCCCTGGCTGTGTTCTGTGAATTACAGGTGCAGCTACCTCCCTATGGCTCCACATAGAGGCTCCCCATGTTGTTCCAGGGGGAGCAACAACCACCAAAAAAAGAGGCAGGGGTAGAATTTAACCTTTCGGATGGAACCCTTCCCCATCACTGGGCCCCTGCCCTCCATGAGTAGCTGTGTGGCCTTAGAATCAGCAAGACACTGAACTGCATGCAGTTCTTCCATTCACGATGGACCCAAGGCTCCATTTCCCCAACTGCAAAAACAGCAACCACTAAACCAACCTTGAAGGGCCATCCTGAGGCTTAACTGTGACAGTCCATGTGGAAGACCTAGGTATGGTGCTCAGTCCATAGTAGAAGATGAATTCTAATTTTTTCATTTTTGAAGCCTCCTCAACCTTGGTTCTGTTCTTGTGTAATATTACTAGCTTCACCATCAAAGAATAAGATGAATTGGTTAGCTTTCTTGCCCAGAGAATGAGCTGAAGGAGGGTATCTGAAAGGAGCACGTCCTCTGGGATGGAAGATTGCGGAATTCTCTGAGTCAGCAGCATAAAGCAGAGGTTACCACAGAGCACAGGCTGCCATCTTGGCCTGAGCAATGGTCGGTGAGTGGTGTGAGGGGAATGCTGTCGTCTCCAAATGCCTGATATTATTAGAAAATAGCAAGCAGCTACACTGAAGGAAGATGCAACATGAGGGACTCAGTTTCACCAGTGAGACGACCCGCTAGGAAACTGAAGTTGCACTTTAAGTAATGAGTAGCCTAAAGGAAGGTGAAGAATATTACTTCTCTGTCAGTTGTGTAAGGCAGGATAGGTTTTCATCTACCAGACAGAAAAGCAGGATGCGGGAACAGATGACTTTTCTGATTTTTCTGGGTCTTTTCTAACCCTCTGGCCTGATGTTTCATTCGGAAAGACCATGCTTACTACCCTGGTGTGGCATTATCAGCCTACCTGCTTCTTGCCTTGGGGACACATTCAGAGATGGTCAGATGGAGACTGTAGCAAAGACTTAAGAACAGCCTCTTTCCAGACAAATGCTCATGCTTCTGAAAACAGCAAGGCCAGACCTTTTGTAGAAGTGCTTTTTGTGACATTACAATTGAGGGTGAACTTTTGGGCGACCATTTCTGTGTTTCCTCCAAAGTTTATTCCTGCTCCTCTGACTTGCTACTGGTTGGAGCCTTGCTGCAATGCATTTTCAGCCATCCACCACCCCCCCTACCCACACACCCACACATCAGTTCTTGTTCAACAAATGACAGAAGTAGGTTACACCATATCCTCTGACATTGTGAGAGGGCAACTGAGTATTTTCCTGGGGTGTTTTGATTCTCTGTAACTTAAAAAAGATTTAATAGACCAAATTGTCAGCATTCAGACTCGTTTCCTCCCTGAAGATTGGGGCTTACTGCTTTGTTTTACCTTCTTATAGACAAATAGAGTATGTTTCATCCCTCAAAAGGACTAGCTCGTTTCATTTTTCTCCATTGAGTAGGGAAGTGTGATGCATTTTCAAAATATTTTCAAAAGCTGAACCTAGAAGGATCTTAAAGAAACTAAAATATGGAATGGCAGTCCTCCCGCTTCAGTCCCATAATGTTTAAAGTTGGTATTCAGTACACAAGGGAGCCAAGTCAGCCAGAGCAATAGGCAGAGACAGAAGAACATTCAGAGCCTAGGTCCTCTCCCCACCATTGTCAACACAGTCAGAAAAGACATTTTCCCCAATATTTTTATTTTATGTAATAAGATTGGACATATCACCTGCTTCTAATACAACTTTACTTAGGCCTAATCCTCGTCATTACTGTTGTTTAGTTCTGCAAGGCAAAATGTGTTGTTATTGATAGTAGAAGTGCCTAACCTTCCCAGGAGTAAAGTCTGCTTTTATGTGGGTCCCAAAGAATTTCTAGAAAAAAAAAAAAAAGAATTTCCCACAACCTGAAAAAATTGAATTATGATATGGTAGCAACAGAATTTTGAACTGGGATGAGAAGTCCCAGGGTCAAGCCCCACACCTGCCACTTCAGTATCGCCCTTGAGCAAGTCATTCTTCCCTGTGCTTTTAACTTCTTTGTCTGTAGAAATGGGAGCACATGCCTCACCCAGCAGAATTGGGAATACATGAGATGATGTGTCCTCATTAACTAGGTGCTAGACAAATGTATGATAAAGCATGTTATTTACATGGTTTTATTCCATCGTATTTCCCAGCTAACCAAAAGAGAGGGTCATAACCAAAGACAGGGACGTAAGTTTATTCATGCAGAATGTTTATGATCTCATGCCAGAATCATATGCCATGTCACTTCACCAGCCACTTAAGGTCTTCCCTAGGTAGACTCAAATTATCAAAACCAGGACCATCAAGGCATATTCATTTTGATTTCTAGCTATTGGAAATATTTCATTGTCTTTTCTGCTCATTGAGACATCTGTCCCTTTCCTGAGAAAGTGTAAACCCTCCCACACGAGAGAAAGATGCTGGGCAGCTAAGACGAGGCCTGATCGCTATAGATAAGGCAGTTATTCCAGGGCAGATTAGTGCACCTTGGACTGGCTTTTACGAAAGGCCACCATCTCCCACGGACAGCGTGGGGCAGGTAAGAGGCCACTTTTAGTCTTGGCTGAACTGGATGGGAAAGGTTCTCTGGAAATCAAGTTGTTTATGCAAAGAGTCTTCCCTTTTACAATCTCGGAACTCACTTAACCTTTCTGGGCACCCATTTCCTGATCTCTAAAATAAGAGGCCTAAGGACGTCCGACATCCTCCCAAATAAACAATCCAGTTTGACTTAAGGATGTTCTGAGCCCCAAAGGATTTTAGGCCCAGAATATTTTTTCTAGAACTTACATTTTCATTCTGATTTTCTATTCATGAAAATTATGACCACCGTGTTATTAGTGTTTACACGATCTTACAAGCATGTGAGGGGTCCTATGGCACAAATTCTTCTGGATACACCATTTCTCATCACTGCCCTCTCTGTGCACACAGGATTATGCCCACTAGCTTTCTTGTCCCTCTAGGGAATGCTCCATCCACCTACACAACTACAACTAGATCTCTGCAACTCTCCAATCTTTACAATCTCTAGGAAGCATCCCTGTGTCAGGTTAGTGGGCAGGAAGCAGGAAGTATCCAATTCTGAAGTAGGTGCAAACCTAGATTCTAAATTAAGATTTTTTTTTTAAAGCGTGAGACTTTCCGGTTTTGGTTTGTAAAGGCCTCTCCAGCCCCACATTTCACTCTGAGTGTCTCCAAGCTCTCACATGACCTGATAGCAGTTGAAAATGCATGGCAGCCCTGGATTTATGTGAATTTCTTCTAGAAAAGAGATTATTCCTTGCTATTGAAAAGGAAGAAAGTGCCCACTGGAAATTGTCCTTAGTTTACTAACCTCATTCACAGGCAAACTCGAACTGGTTGGCAAATCATAGTTCCTTAGAATTTGAGACTTTGGACTTCCTTTCTAAACTGTTTAAAATGGAGAAAATGGCATATTGCCCTAAATCTCAGTGAATGCTGAGGGTGGCACCAAAAAACTCTTTCCAGTTGACTCTGAAGCATCTGTCAGGTCAGTAATATTGCAGCCAAAGAAGGTTGGATTAAACTAAGAGAAGAACAGAAAAGTACAGTCTTCTTTTCCACTAAAACAATATATGTTTTGTCTGGCCCTGAGCCAGGTCATGTGAAAAGTACAACCTTAAATTAAAAAATAAATCACTCAAAAAGTAAGCTGGATCCATTGTCCAGCCAGCGATCCCTTGGTAAAAGGACCAGCACAGACAAGGGTGGGAATGATTTTAGGAAAGAACAGGATTTCCAGAGACAGGGACTTTTTTTTTTTTTCTTTAACTCTCATCCTTGGGAAAAGCTCAAGAATTTCCAACCACCAGCCACATGATCAGATGCCCATGGAGAGGTCTAGTGGGAGTTCACATGGACCAGACCCAAGAAATGGCTGAGAACATTCCTTCCCTCCTGCCAACCTTTTCTTTTAAGGGAATAATTACATATCCCCTAAAGACCAGTTGTGATAGGAGGTAACAAAAGGTTAAGAAGATGTGCCATTAAAGGAACATCTGCTTATTCTTCCTAGAGCACAGAAACATGGCGAAAGGGTCTGAGAACCTTACACTCAAATGGGAAGAGAGGAAACCCTTATCCTTACTAAATAGAGACTACTAGAGAAATCCTGAACCTGAGTCTAGGTCAGGTGTCCAGGGTTCAAGAAAAATGGGGACATACTTGGGGAAAAAAAATCCAGTGAGCCCAAATGGAAAGTTACTTTTTTTTTCTTTTCTACTTCCTCTTTCTTTTTATAAGAAATTTTTTAGGAAAGAATAATTGCGAAGTACAATTATAAATGTACCCTCTGGTGTTTCCTTAGGCAGGAAAGAAACAATATAATACTGTGGAGGACTTAGGCTTGATTCTTATACTTCTCCATCTCATTATATGGCTCCAGGCGAGGTGTTCAGCTACCCCAAGCCTTAGATTGCTCAGGTGTAAAATGGGTTGACTTTTGAATTAGAAGAACTTTAGAAATAATTTAAGAATGCTTGATTTATTCAGGGTTGGAGGGAGAGACTCTTTGATTTGAATGGAACTTGAAGGCCAAATAGCATCCCAGCAAACCCAGGGAGGGAGAAACTGCTTTCAAAAGAACATTAAGACCTTGCTCATATGTATAAATGTCACGGAGTTGGCCGAAACAGATTTAGAGCTGGTAAGCTCTTTAGAGATTTCCTGCAATCCCCATGTTTTATAGAGGGAAAAAATCTGAGCCTAGAGAAGCTGAAGTGACTTACAAAAGATTACTGAATTCACGTTACTGGCAAGGTAAAAATTTCAGGGGTCTGTTCTGGGAGAGGCTGAGCAGGCCAGGAGGAAGCAGGATCAGACCTCAGAAACAGTCATCACCATCTTCTGAACATCATCCCTGGGCCAGGCATCTTACTCAATGCTGTTGATGCTTTGGATCACTGAATCCTCACAAATTTGAATGACAGGTGTTATCATTTATCTCCAGAGCCAGCTTCCTGGGCTTGAGAGAATTGGAGTCACAGAGAAGGCCCCCATTCAGAAGGGCCTCATATCTTTGGACACCATCTTGAAGTTCTTCATAATTTTTGAACAAGGGACCCCATATTTTCATTTTATACTGAGCCCCACAAATTATGTAGCTAGTCCTCATTATCTCCATGTTATAGATATGTCAGCCAACAGAGGCTTCGAGAAATTAAATGATATGCTCTTGGTCCTAGTCACTCAACAAAGATGAGGACACAGATGCATAAAATCAGCAGACAGCATGAAGGTGGACCTAAGGAAGTGGCTGTGTGGATGCTGTGCTTTGAGAGATTTTGGGATTTCCATTTATCTACTGGCCTCAGATCTCTCTGTGCCTTGAGTAGGGTGACCGACCATACCAGGCTGCCTGGAACTGTGGGGGATTCCCAGGACATGGGACTTTTCCAGTGCTAAAATGGGGAAAGTTTCAAGCAAACCAGGATGAGTTGGTTACCCTATTGTTGAGTCCCACGCATGGGGCTCCAGAGGCTTCATCCGTTTTGCCATGTTCTGTACCTACGGGGCCGTATGCCAGTCCCCAAAGGAAGGGCCCATCCAGAGGACAGGCTGGAGACTTGATCCAGGCAGAGGGTGGGCAGCTCACTGGCTATGATTGTGAAACTAGGGACCAGGCAGATGAATACAGAAAGACAAATCTGCTTGGGAAAAGACAGGCTGCAGTCCCTATTTAGAGACCCAACCCAGGCTGAAGATAGCGTGAGTGCAGACAGCCAAGAGCAGAAGACAACAGGCTGGAGCAGTGCCCCAGGGTACAGGCTCAAGGGATCTTCAGCTTACTCACTCTATGACACTGGGCAAATCGCTTACTTCGCTGAGTCTAAACATCCTCATTCAAAAAATAAGGGATGCAATACTAGCTTCATGAGATCACTGTCAAGATTAGAGATTATATATATAGTGCACAGTTCACTATGGCCACACTGAAAGTCTCAATTTATGTTTATTGAATTCCATAAATATTTATAGAACCCTATTATGAGCCAGGCTCTGTGGGAGGAACTGGGATACCTTCAGTTCTTATGGGAATAACCAGTGGTTTGCTCATAAATGTTTAACAACCAGCTATCTGGGGGGAAAGTTAAAAACTGCCATGTAGCATTTGCTAATTTCTATGGTATAAATCCTCCCACCATTCGTTGCTGTCCATCTGCTAATGTGAGGTCACTGAATACAAAGTCGGGAAAAGTTGTGCTTAATCTGCTTGCAGGAGACTATACCAGCCATTCTCAGTCCATACCCTTGAGTTACTTGCTGGTAGAAAGAACAAACTTATACCTATAAGTATTCTAGAAGAGGGAAGGGGAAAACAGGTCAACATAACTTTTTCCCTTGAGGAAATGAGATTGCTCTGAGACCTGAAGGAAGCATAGATATAATCAGGGGAAGGACTCAGCATGTTTGCAGGTCAGGAGAAAAGAGAGGGAAGAAGAAAGAGGGAAGCATATTTGAGAAAGACCTGGAACAGGAGAAAACAAGGTGGGGAGGGGTAGAGACCAGACAGCACAGGAGCCCGGTTCACCAGGTCCCAGAGCAGAAACTGATGCTAAGGAAGCCTCAGGCATAATACTTCTATTTCGGAATCATCACTCTGATACAGGGGATGTGTCCGGGGACAGAAGGCAAGCAGGGACATCAGGCCATGCCAATACCCCAGGCAGAAGATACTGGAGGCCTGAGGTCTTCACTGGAAGCATGTGGGTGCTGAAATGATGGCAGAAGGTGGCCAGGTCCTCCAGGGAGCCCTCAGCCTTCTGCCAACAAATCACTGCCGTCCTGTTCAGTGCTCCTGCTACCCTTCTTCATGGACCCCCACCCCCACCCCAAAGGTGCTTCTAAGGCACATTTGAATCCTTCAGGAAGAAAGTAAGGCTAGAGTGAGACAGTAAGGAAAACAATGTCCATATTTGTCACTGTCATATTTTAGAATGCTATTTTAAGGAATTCCATTTTCATGATTTTTTTAGATCATACAAAGAAAAAAAAATGTTCACAATCTAATTAAATTGCTGATTAGAATATACCACAAAAGGTTTCCTGAGACTGTTTGGTCCATTCTCAGATAAATACGAATTTGACAAATAGCAAACATTCTTCTGCACCACTCGACAACTGAGAAATTGAGACAGGCCAGGAAAGAAGCCGAGGAGATCGTTGTATGGTTTGAACTATATTTCCTGCCAGCCCACTTCTGGTTAAAGATGCACATTTCATCTCAGTTATTTATTTATTCTTTTATGAGGTAATAGGCAGTTAGTTTTGATGAGGGGCTTTTAAATAGAGTTGGTCTTCATTAACCAGTTGTGTCGAAATTTGCCAAAACATTTCCCTGAGAGCATTCCACACTGTGGTATTTATATTTTCATTGGCAACCTCCTCCCTAAACTTTCTCTTCCTATTAATTGGCTCTCTCCCAGCATAGCCGCCATAAAGAGAGCGAAACCCAAGTGGTTGTGAACTGTTATCAAAGCAACAAAATTGCCTTCAGTACTTTGAGATCAGATAGTCCTGGTTCGAGTCATGGTTTCCACCACTTAAGAGATACGTGACTCTGAGAAATAGACTTGGCTTCTCTAAACCTCAGTTTCTCAGCTGTAAAATGGTATTGCCTAGCTTACATGGTTGTCAAGAAGAAAGAATGAGATCAAGAATATAAAGTGCTTAGCACTCAGTTCATCTACTGCTATCATCAACATCAGGCGCTGCTACACCCCAAGGAAGTAATTGTGATTCAATAAGAGGTTTCAAAAAGGGAACAGAAGTCACCCACTAGAACATGGTGAGAAGCAGCAGGAGAAATGCCTAATGGAACTTCTCAAGTAATTGTCGTCAGCTTTCCCTTCCCCAGACTATCCAGAGGGCACACAGCAGTTGGCCTTTTAGGAATCCCGAACACACAGATACTGATGCAAAAGCTGTGAGTTGGCCTGGTCACTGCCTGAGCAAAAGAAAAGGGAATCTTTTTCCTAATCCCTAAAGTATTTCTAATTTTGACATCTGGTCCAGAATCAGATATCAAAACATAAAATATTCTCTAAAGTTATTAGCCAATTGACCTAAATTAATTGGTCGACCCAGAGTTACAAAGTTAAAAGCAGAGCTGAGCAGTCACCAGCAGGAGGAGCTAGAAGGCCAAAGTGTGTGTGTGTGTGTGTGTGTGTGTGTGTGTGTGTGTGTAAGGGGGAGTTTGGTGTGGAATTGTGACCTAAGGATGGGGATGCTTTTCACCATGGGTTGCAGGTACACAGTCAACCTTTAGAAATTAAAACTAAGGTGCTTTATGCCACCAGCCTTAATTTTTAGTAGGAATACTCTAGAAAGAAAGGGAGGATATTGAACCAATCTTTGCTAAAAATTACTAATATGCAATGGATTTTGAATATCTAAGGGAACATTTTGGGAAGGGTCATGATTCACATTTTCTTCACTGAGAGAAACCTCAATGAGCCCCAGCCTTATCAGCAGTGATAATAGTAATTTATTGGCTTCTCTGAAGACAGACCTTGGGTGTCTCATTTACGAGACAGCCTTGGCTGGACTTTTATCAAGTCTGTCAACTTGAAACCAAGTTCTGGCCTGAGGCCTGAACATCACCAAGTTGAAGCCAAGTGTAAACAAGGCATAAATATCCCCTTACCCCAAGGTGCCTCTCTTACAAAACTCCAGGTGATTAACAGACTTTGGGTTCCCCTCTGTTTCGTGGCTTAGACTCATGTGTTTCTCCCTGCTGGAGTGAAAACAAAGGCACTTCTCAGGTGTGGCCACCAAGGCTGGGCAGGGTGGGGCATTTCCTTGAATGTCTCCAACAACCAGAGATTCACAAGATCAACCCCATCAATTTGATCTTCAAGGTTCTTTCTCATCCCCTCCTCTCCCTGAGGCCAGTCTCTCTGTTTAGTAGAAATCTCACCTGTGTATAGGAAACAGGAAATAGAGAAACACACAGAAGAAATTCCATTTTATTATCATAAACAGACCTGGTATGAAGTTCTGTTGAAGGAATAGACCAAAGCAAGTGCATACAACTTGGCTTCCAAATCCACCTTTGCAGGGGGTCACTAAGAATGCACAGTCTTCCTATGGGGATCTTAGAGATGCTTGAGTCCTCTACCCCACTGGCTCCTGCTTTCCCTTTTTCAGCTGACAGTAGACATGTGTTCTGGAACTCAATGCCAATAAATGCCCAATGGAACATTTTGGTTTAGCTTTGTAAAGACTAACCTGGTATGAATACAGTCCTTCCATTAAGAAATGAAGGAACTCGGGGCGGGGCGGGGGGGGCGGTGTTAATGGCTTTTTGGAGGCCCAAGGAGCCGTATCTGTGCTGGCCTGAATCTAGTCCTTTTTAGCTTTTGAGTGAAGTGAGATGGGCCTAGCAAGTTCTGCAAAGGAAATCTCACAGAAGTCTCTCAGGCCTGAAGAGACCCAGGCTTAGCACAAAATGGAAGCAAATTCTGGTTCTGCCATTAACTATGGGACACAGAACTGGTCATTTATAAATAGCCCTTTAAAGGTGAGTTTGCTCAGATAGAAAAAGCAATGAATAATACCGTTCCAAGGCACTTACTCTCAAATGCAAAGCTCAAGTCCCACCCCTGCTTAAAACCAGACACTCCCTATTTCCTATAAGGTGACATCTGGTTCTGAGCCTGGCATTCAAGTTCCTTCATGACAAGGAAGGAATCTTCCTTCCATCTCTAACCCTATACCTCACTCGGTCCCCTCCTAACTGCCTTTTACATGACTTGTCCAGCAATACCGAGTACCTTAACTTTTCCAACCTCTGCTCCTTTGCACCTGCTCTTCCTACCCTGCAGAAGGCCTCTATCCTCATTCCACTTTCCCCACCACAAAAACAAAACAAAACAAAACAAAAAAAAAGCAGCCTGACCACCCAGAACAGGAAAAATATCTTTTGCTTATCTTTGCTAAGTCAGTTCAAATAGCACTTTCTGTGAGAAACTTGCCCTAAACACTGCCCTCCCCATGCCCCACCCCCTCACACGCAGACAGCTGCTGCTGAGAGTCTCTGACTGTGATTCTCCACTCATCTCCCCTGTAGCCCTCCCTAATCCATCTGCCCGAGACCCTCACGGGCCCCTTTCCCTGAGCTACACAAAGGCTGCGGATGGGCCGCCAGCGGCCCTGAGGGAACAGGAAGGCGACCCAGATGGTGGTGCCTGGAGGTCAGGAAGGGAAATGCCTGGAGACGCAGTTGTGGCCCCCGCGGGGGAAGGGCAGGACGGGGAGGCGGGCGGGAAGGCTGCCAAGGAGGTGCTGGTGCCGCAGGAGGGCCCTCTGCTCTCTTGGGGAGGATAATCGAGAACAAGGAGGATTATGCAATTTGAAAACCTCCATTTCCAGAAAACGTGATAATCCCTGACCGTGACCCAGTTCACTTGTACCAGTTTGGCTTTTCCCTGCAGCCCCTGGTGTCTCGAGCCAGAGCCACAGTGGGCTGTCCTCGGTGGGGAGAACCACCCACTGCCCCCCCCAGCTTCCACCCCCTGTGGCAGCTCTCCCTCGCCCCTGCCCCCCTGCCCAGCTGCTCCTGCTTTCCCTCCACTTCTCACTTCCCTCGTCACTACCCTCTCTGCTGTCTCCTCTGTCATCTCTCGCCCTTTCTCTGGCGGTCCCAGGGGCCTCCTCCTTCTCCCCGGTCCACACAAACCTCACTCAGACCTCCTGGCCTTCCCTCCATCTCGTCCACGGGGCCTTTTCCGCCCTCTGCTTCATTCCCTCTACTGTTTTTAGTATCAATACCTCATTTTCTCCTTTTGGCCTTGAATAGTGGTTCCTCTCTGTTTTCTGGAAGCCTTTGGCTCCTCTGTGCTGTCTTATTTTACTTCTTTCTGCCCCTTCATTCCCTCCTTCACCAGGCATCTGGGAAGCCCCCCCTGGGCAGCGAGCTGGGTGGTAGGGAAGCAAGGCTGTTGGAGCCCCTGTCATAAAGCTGAAGTCCCAGGGGGGCACCTGATGGGATGAGCACTGGGTGTTATACTGTATGTTGGCAAACTGAATTTAAATTTTAAAAAAATGTAAAAAAAAATAATAATAAAAAATAAAGCTTAAGTCTTGGCAATCATCCAGAAGCAGCATGGGTGGGACACGGAGTGGACCCAGTGGACAAGTGAGGGACGTTTGGGGGGGGGGGGGGGATCGATAAGAAGACTAACCCTGCATGGCCAGTCTTCTCTGCACAGCTTTTAAAAGCCCATTTCTGCTTTCATGCTGATTTTCATGAATTTCTAGCGTGCATTAAGCCTAACCCGTGCGTGAATAGAACAGGAAGCAATTGGTACCATTAAGAGAGGGAAAGAGATAGAAGACTATAGTGTAAATGTGACAGATTTTCGAGACTCACAAAGTATGCATTTGCATAAATGTCCAAAGTTAGTCAGCAAATCAGAACAATTTAGGAGCCGTGCGGCAGGAGTGTTTTTGAAGTCACATCTGACCATACACCAGTCCCGTGGTCATTTTGTGGGATTAGCTAGGTTTTGCAAATGAGGGAATATGGAAAATGAACATGAAAAGATTTCCCAAGGTCGCACTGAAGACAGTGGTGAAGGGGATTAGGAGCTGAATGTTCTCTCGGGCCTATTTCTGAGCTACTAGACAACACAGCTTCCTGAATGCAGATGTTAAACAGGTTTTTGCCTTTAAAATAAGGGTAAAAAAATGTTCTTATTTTGGCCATATTTCAATGCAAATGTCTTAGGGCAAAGGGGGTTCATCTGAAGGGAAATTAATTATTTCAAGCTTCTGGAATATGAATCAGTCCAATTTCTCCCTGTGCCTTACTAAAGAGTGCTTTGGACTTCTGAGAGAGGTTCTCCAACTTTGCTGCTTATTAGAATCAGTTGAGAGCTTTGAAAAACCCTAATGCTCAGGCCTCAGCCTGACCAAGTCAGAATCTCTGGAAGTAGGACCCAAACAGCATGTTTTTTTTTTTAATTCTCCACTATGCAGCCAACTTTGAGAACCAGCTCTGTCCAAATGGTGCACAACAGGATCACCTGGGGAGCTTCAGCCATTGGACCCTACCCCCAGGTTGTGATTTAATTGGTTTGGAGTATGGCCTGAGGTTGTTGAAAGATCCCCAAATGATTCCAATAGGCAACCCGGCTCATGAGGGACTGCTGAAGAGTCTTGCTACTCATAGTGTATCTCTGTGGCCCAGCTGTCACCTGAGGCTGCTTAGAAATGCAGGATCTCAGGCCCCACCCCAGGGCCAAAGGAAATAGACCCTGCATTTTGACAAGTTCCTCAGGTGATTTGGATGCGTGCTAAAGATTAAGAAGCATTCTTTTAGAGCACTCTCCCCTTCAGAAAAAAATTATTTTAATTTTTTACATTTCTAAACAGTGAAGTTTTATCCCCTTCTTCCAATAAGGTACAAGCTATAGGCCCAAGGAGTGAACCACAGAATTGTAGAAATTGAAATAATAACAGCTAATAATACCTGCGCAAGGTACTTTGCATGCCAAGCATTCTACATGCATTACATCATTTGATATCCACCGCAAACCCATGATAGAGGTACAAACACTGTGCCCATCTCACAGCTGACCAAACTGAGGCAGACTCCTAAGTGAACAGCTGCAAGACCACACTAGGCAAAAGGAGGACTTACCCTAAGATTTTTAGGACATAAGACACACATGCTCTCAACCCACTCGGTCAGACTTTCTCAGCCTGCATGCCAAACACTCTGGATGGGTTGCAGATGTGCTAATCCCCCTCCGCCCCCACGTCAATCTGGCAGGGCCTGGGGGTGGCCACCCACTACAGAAAAAAACCATTAGGAAACTCTGCTCTAAATGACACTTTTTCCAAATTATACTTTTTACCTGTTGTTGGACAAAGAAGCTGTATCTCCTGGGGCTTAAGTAACTTGCCTAAGGTCAGGCTGCTACTTAGAGACACAAATGGGCCGGGAGCCCGGGAGTCTCAACTGCCCACACACCTCCTCCCAGTAAGTAGTGTTTCTTCAAGGGTAGTCCCCAGACCAGGAGCATCACCATCATCTGGGAACTGTAAGACATACAAAGGTTCCCATCCCACCTAACAAGCTGTTTTAAAAAGCCCTGCAGGTGATTCTGACGTTGTCTTGTTTGAGATGGGGAGCCCCGATGGCCTTGCCATGCGCTGGCCTACAGCTCCTGGGGCCCCTGCTTCGGGCTGCGGCTTCTCTGCAAAATAGAGACTTCTTAAGGGGCTTAGCTTTGAACTAAGCTAAAATTTACATGCTGATTTAATCCACCTAGGGCCTTCTTTACCTCTCAGAAAAGAGCTGTAATGCTTTAGAAAAGAGAAAGTAAATGATGAATAACAGCTAAAATATTAAACACCCTTTCCATGCCTTCAACCCACTTTCTGCTAGGACAGCAAATACGTGGGCATCAGTAAAAGGAAAAGAGAACGGACATTCCCTGAACACGTCCCGCATGCGAGGGACCAGGCACACAGTGATGCAAGCACATGCTTTGCCGGCCCATTGTCTGGTCGAATACAGTGATCTTGGTCTGAAAAATAGGCAAACTGAGGCTCAGAGAGATCCTAAAGCTCAAGTGGCAATAGTGGCAATGGCAGCCCCACGGTTTACCCCACAGCCCGTGCTCCTGTGTTCCTTGCTCTCCAGTAGGAAAGGTAAAGGGCTTAGGACCCTCAGTACGTGCAATGACTGGTTTCCACGCTACTCAGAGCAAGCTCCCAAACACAGCCACCTACTCAAAGCCCCCAGGATGCCCACGTCAACAACCCCTTCCTGTTTTCTGTGTTTTCACTGCACTATGAAGCTGCTCTAAAGATATAAGAATAGATCAGCCAAGAAATAGTTCAGCTGTGCTTGAGCACCCCAAAACCCTTAGAAATGTATTCCTAACTGACAGCTTCTGTCTCCCGGCAGCAGATCCTTTGTCGCCAATGCACTGCTTGCTGCCTTGAGCTTTGCTCTTCAGGAGACCGGGGAACCTCTTTGCCACATCTAGAACTTGGGAAAGGAACTCCCAAGAGAAAGAAGCATATGAAGGTAGTGCTGGGGAGCCACATCCTCTCCACCTCCCCCAGGAAGCGCTCATGTTTTTGCCATGAAATGCAACAAGGCTCTGAGCTATGATGCAACAAGTAGAACAAAAAGGACATTGGCTAAGCCAACTATAGAATGGAACAGACGCCTGGTTAAGCGTCAGTGTTGGGCCATGAACCCATGCAGACTGTTTGCCCCAGGGCCTGCCCAGCACAAGCTCTGAACACCCACTTCCTAGTCCTCATGCTCATCCACAGTGTGGACACACAGTAGTTAACCTGAACTCTGTGATGAGGGAAGCTCTTTCAACATTCCTAGGCCAAAGGCAGGCGCTCAACCACTGAGCCACTCAGGCATCCCACTCTGAGTGATTTCGTTTGAATTTTATGCTTTTGCCAAAACGCAGGTCAGTTACTTCTATGAGGGCCTCCGTGGGCCATCTTCCCTCTTGTTTGAGGTGAAGTCAGTCAGGCCTGGGACTCTGAAAACCTGCATCTGGCACACGGGTTACGATTTGCTTGTCCCTATTGGCACCCCAAGTTCGACTCCTCACTGCCCATTCCACGTGCATATACCACCACCATAGCTGACGCTCAGATTAAAATCAGGAGGAGGGACTCCTGGGTGGCCCAGTGGTTGAGCGTCTGCGTTTGGCCCAGGTCGTGATCCCGGGGTTCTGGGAGTGAGTTCCATGAGGCTCCCTGCAGGGCAATGCCATATTATTAATTATTGCAGGCCCTTTGAAACAGGAGTGACAATCGAACGATCCGCAATAGTAGCCACATGCCAGAAAGCCCAGGGGCCTCCCTTCTCAGTAGGCCAAGAAGGGTGCCAAGAGCAGCTGTGTGAAGGAGTGTCAGGGGTGGAGGACTGGAGCCTCTGCACATTTTGCTCGATTGTTCCACTTTGTATTATGAAAAAATGCTGCTATGTAATTATAGTAGTGTTGGAAATGGTCTGAAGCACAATTACAAATTACTTGGCTAAAAACGGCATGAAAGGGAGGGGGAAATGGTCTAGAAAAGGGCATAGGTAGTTAGAAAGGTTAGCTGTGAAGATAGCTATGAGAGGTTGTGGGTACACTGTCAGTTAATCCACTGTCCTCTGTGGATTGGTGGGGGGTGGGGGGAGGCAAAATTTCTTTAAAGAATGTTTTCCGGAATGCCTTATGATCAGTTAACATATACTGAGCATAGTATCATGGACTATTTTACTTAATCCTTCCCAAACCATCTGCCATCCCCATGTAACAGAAGAGGAATCTGAGATTCAGAACGATTAATGGGCTAGCCTGAGATGACAGAACTGATTAGTGCCATGGTAGTTTCTTGAACGCAAGTCCCTATTCTTCTAGCTGCTACTGTTCTCTGAATCATGAGACCCACCCAAAGGTGCCTATGCCTTTAGGGACAAGGTAGGCAGTGCAAATAAGGGGAGTTACCAGATCTGAGGGGGGAAAAAAGAAGAAGTAAAAGCAATCAACATACAGCTTCAGTCAGTGAACATTAGGGATTGGTGGGGACTATGGCAAAATAGAGAATTGCAGACAGCATCTAGAGTGAACAGCTGGTACTCAGAAGCTGAGTACTACCTTTCAGGAGTACAGACTCAATTGCCAGATCTGATGATGGTTTAAGAAAAACTGGAAGTCAGATTTTTATATAAGCTGCTCTGTTTTAATGTTAGCTAAAAAAAAAAAATTTTTTTTTTTTTAATCTTAAACATCAGATGTTTGCCTCTTCCATCAACAGGCAAAACAAAGCCCTTCTGCAAACCAAATTCAGCTCGTGGACTGCCAGAGGTGGCCTCAGCTTTTTCTAAACCAATGATCTCAAATTGTTAAATCTTATCACATATAGGACCTCAGTGATCTTCTGATCGGCAGCTTTATCTTACAGATGAAAATGTTATAAGTCATAAGCACAAGTTGAATATAAATATTAGTCCTCACGATAATGTTATTTTAGACATTCTATTTCCTGCATGGACCACGTGTAGGAAGAACATGTTGTCCCACGAAGGCTGGAATCCCAGTCCTGCTAAGTAGGAGTTGTATGACCTGAAGTAATTTAACCCCTTGGAGCACTCAGCTTCTTCGTGTGCAAGATGGAAACGCTGACATATAAATTACCAAGCCGAGATAAGAATTCAATAAGGAAATTATTAGAAGTTACAGCATACAAGGCCTGCCGGAGAAGCCTGGGCAAGAAGCTTAGAGATTGCTACTGCCCACTCTCCTCCCCTCCACCCGGCCTTGTCTGTGAATTCCTTTTCTTTTAGTATCTGGACAGCCCATTTAGAATCCAGCCAATTTCCTTAAAAAGTTCATGTAAAATAGAAACTGGAATTTCTAATTTTATCTGATGCAGGCTCCTCCACTAGATTTCGCGGCTTCCTTGTCATCCCCTCACTGAGAGTACCTTGTTTGGTGATAGTCTTGCCTTGTCAAGATATGAAAATGCACTGTAAGGATTTGAGTCTTACCCTACCGGAAAGGAAAGACCTAGATTTTTTTTTTCTTTTCTGAGTGGGAAAAACCCAGTTCTTCCGTACTGTGTTTCTTCCTTGTGAGCCCCCTGTACCATTTACATGGCACACTTCACTTCTGACACTCCTGATCACCAAATGAATGGCGGCTTTCCTCACAACAACAAGCAGGTCTCAGACACCAGCTGGATACCCTACAATTAAACTCAGTTTTGATGCTGTGTACCCAGAGATTAGCATCAGATCTCACAGGGAAGGGCTCAGCCCCACAAGACTGACCCCTCAGCTTCAGAAGCCAATCATAAGTCCAGGTTGTCACCTGTGCTTCTGACCTACCAGCTATAGATCAGAGGTTCCAATGACCCCTCCTCAGGTTTGATTTATTTGCTAGAGTGGCTCACAGAACTCAGGAAAACACTTACATATATTCACCAGCTTATTAAAGGATATGATAAAGGATACAGATGAACAGCCAGATGAAAGGTAGCTACAGAGAGTTCTAGGAGGGTCCTGGGCCCAGAAGCTTCTGTTCCTGTAGAGTTGGGGTGGGCCACCCTCTTGATATGGATGTATTCACCCACCTGGAAGCTCTCCAATGCCCCTGCTATTGGGATTTTATGGAGGCTTCCTCACATAGCCATGATGGATTATTAACTCCATTTTGAGCCCATCTTTCCTCTCTAGAGGATGGAGTGGAGCTGAAAACTCCAAGCTTCTTATCATACCTTGGTCTTCCTGGTGACCAGCCCCCATCCAGGGGCCCACCCAGGGTTGCCTCATTAGGACAAGAGATGTTCCTAGTGCTCTTATCACTTAGGAAGTCATAATGGTTTCAGGAGTCCTGTGTCAGGAGCCCAGTGTGAGGTGAGGAGAAGAAAGAGACTGGTATGTATTTTCTATTATCTCACACCTATTCTAGGTGTTTTTTGGTTGAAAGCAGGCAGAAAGCCAAAGCCTACATCTCTCCCCCTTCCTCCATTAGCTGCATAAATTCAGCATGTCCTTTCTCACTGTAGACACCAACAATTACAAGAGAGGGTAAGCAATTTGGGTTTGGTTTTCTTTAGTTTTACATGATGTTAGGTGAATCCCACAGCAATGAAAAATCAATACTGTATTTGGTCAAATAGACATTATTAAAGCACCTAAATTAAATGAAATATAAATAATAGTTCATCGATTTTTTTATCCTACTTTGTAATTTAGTTTACAAGAAACAGAATTATTCTCAATGCACCAAGCGCTTAACTTGGCTAAGCGCATTCTACAACAGTTTATATAAATTTATGTTTTATCATCCCATCTTATTTGTCCTATTTGTTTTTACAGAGGCGTATAAGAAAAGAAGTTTATAACATTTTTCTTTTTTTCTTAAACTCTCTGGTCCCAACGAATGTTTGATTTTAACAGAATACCTCCTGCAAGGGTTACAGAAGAATTCAAAACATTGACTTTGGCTAAAAGATGCAATTCTTCAGTATTAGTAAATACTGTAGGAATCACATTTTTAAATCTGATCATGGAGATTAAGCCGACTTCCAATTCTGAGACTACCCAATGCTCGAGTGTCACATTATTCAGGAATTTCCATTTCCAGGCCAAATAAGACTCAGATAAGCTCCTGTGATTGACACTAACTTACTAAAATTCACAACCGCCAACCTCAGTCTCAGTCACATTCAACAACAGAAAGTGAACTTGCACAATGCCCAGTCCTCAGGTGGATTCCATCTCATAAGCACTGAGGATACCAAAGCCAATTATTGGGAAAATGCCAATTATGCCAATAACAGGACGAGCCATAGAATGATAAACAGCATGAATTAGTCTCTCCTTCCCAGGTATTTCCAAAAGTATCCATTTATGACAGTTTTCCTATCTAAAGGGGTGATGGTAAAGCTAAATTTATGCACATACTATTGATTTTTGACAGAGTGACGTCAAATAATGCTTTAAAAGTGTAAGAACAAGGGATACGTGCAGATGCACATATCTGCCGGGCCACTTGTTAAACCCTGCCTGAACCAGTGCACACAAGTAGGTCACTGAAAGTCAATGCAAACCAGAGCAGCTCCCCTGGCAGGAGACATTAACCTGCAGGAGGAATCTTGTAGACAAGTGATACATTTTAGCCAAGCAGCTATATATTTTATTTATGAATTGATATAAGCATCAGATATATGGAGAGGGGACTGCATATAATATGTATCGTTAAACACACTCCAAAATAAAGATAGTTGGGAAGAGAAATTTAACACCCACACATTCTCCAGTTTAATAGGTCTTTTCCCCCCACTCCTAAACCCTCCGGGCGGGGGGGTGAGGGAGAAGAAAGAAAGAAAGGAATCAGAGCTCTAATTACAGCTCTGGGGCCTTAATATGGTTAGTGCCTTCTATTTTGTCCCCACAGCAGGTGTAGCATTAACCAGCCCCAGTGTCAGTTAAGACCACTTTTGCTGTAGCCAGAGCAGTGCCCTCAAGCACGGAGGGATCAGGGGACTCACAGATGTCACTTGGCCCAAAAGGTGCCAGGGGCTTGCATTTTAGAAACGAGATCCTACAGGGGACAGATTTCTCTTCCTAAGTGACTGCTGAGGTGTGAACCCCATTTTAGACATTGGATCACATGCTTGCTTTTCATGGAATGCAAGGTCCAGAAGAACCTTCAAGATCATCTAATCCATAATCATTTTACAGCTTTAGGATGTCCTCCAGCCACAAGGGCTGCTCCCCAGACACAAGAAAACACAAACAGAGGATCTCCATGTGGCCTGGAGGAGGCAGGATATAGCAGAAAGCCTGTGGGCTCTGGAACTAGGCCAAGTTGGGTTCCAGGCACAGATGTATGAATTGAGCCAAATTCCCTAACCTTTCTGATCTGGGTTACTCACTTACACATGGAAATAATAGTACAAGTCTACAAGTTGTCATCAGTAGTTCAGAAATCCAAACTGCCCTGAAAACCAAAGTGTTTCCTAACTCATTTGGTAGCCAAGTCAGCCCAGACTGAACTTCCTTAGAGGTAAAATCTGCCTGAAGTGATGAGGCTACATATCATCATTACTTATCCCATGGCAGCCAAGCACCATGCCAGGGCCTAATGCTCAGGATTCTAAGTCAAACGGAAGGCCCTCTGGTTCTGTGTCCTCCCCCCACATGCTCAATGGAGAGGCCTCTGCTGCTTCTAAACCTCCAGCTCAAGCCTGCTGTTCCAGTTGGAGTAATAGGTTAGGCCAGGAAGGAGTCCAAAGGGTGACTCTGCTTTGTAGGAGCAAAGGAACCTGTGTGAGAGTCCCTTCAAGCCCCACCCTCACGGGCTTAGGGCAGCCCTGCGGCTGACCATCTCTTCAGCCCAATTCACTGGGAGCTCCGATTGACTCACATGCAAAATTTCACTATGACATTTCTTGACATTTTTCCCATTCTAGGTGGGAAAAGGGACAGTGGAAAAAGAGACTTGTGACTTCACGAAATTCTTTTCACTTTATAATAAATTTGAAAGAAGGAATGGTATCTCAGAAGAAAAAAAAATCAAAGTTACCCTGCAAAAAACCTCTTGAAGAGAGACTTTTTAAACCTGCTCCCTGGGAGATGGATTGAACTTGTGATTGCTGTCTTTTTTTTCCCTCCATTACTGGGTAGTTTTAAGTTGAGTTTGTGCTTTTCTTTCCTGATGTCTCAAAGCCAAGATCCTCATCCTTTTCCTCTCTGAATGCTGACCCATAAGGCTTCCTTTAAGTGCTGGAGAGAACATTTGGCCTTGGTACACCATCAGGGCCAGCCTTACAAGTGAGTCAGGTGAGAAATGCCACATGTAGTAGAGGGGGCAAGATCCTGCTTGGCGTAAGCCCTGCCACCTGGCCCTCTGCCACTCATGCTGCATTCCTTTGAGGCCAGGAGAGCATTAGTCAGTGGGAACCATCTAAGAAAACATCACTAAGACTAAGCCCCGTCAGCTTAGCATTTTGGTGAACAGACACTGATAGTCAAATCCTGTGGGCATGCACGCTGGGAAGGTGGGATAGAAACAGGGTGTGAGGCCAAGGAGGGCACCGCTTGCAGGGAGGGTAACTGGCCATGAGAGATAAGCTTCACCAGCCTCACTGTTTCCCATGTCATCCTCATGCAGTTCAACTCCTTCCCCATTGCTAAGGCCGCTGCAATGCCAGAAGGGCAGGGTTACCTGGTTTCCCCCAACCCCACGTTCTTCTGTCCTCAATGCATGACATCCTAGTCCACATGCAACAGACATTTGTTGAGCATGGACTACGTGCCAGGCAGCTCCCAGCCTCGACAATGGGAAGACATAAAGTACAGTCCTGCCCTTGAGGGACTCAAAGCTTTCACCTATCTAGTGATGTCTGGCCAACATGATGTCATTAATTCTCAAAGTAGGTTCCACGGAACATGAAGTCTGGGAGACAAGAGAAGTAAGGGGGATAGGCCTTATCTAAATTTGAGAAACACTGTTTACTTTAGAATATATAGAAGGGTTTTAGCAATAAAGACATATGCTTAATTTCATGACTTATTGGGGCCCAGAGCCCATTTATCATGTAACGTGTCCTAACATCATAAGATGCTTAATCTGCCATGAAACACAACTTGGGACCTGACCCATCTGCTTCATTTGAGCCAGATGTGCCTTGGAACTCAGAACTTTGAGAGAGTTAGCAAGGTAACCTAGTACACCCCTCCTGGGTGCTATTTGTGACGGCTGGGGGCTGCTTCAGAGAGGAAACAGAGATCTAGCTCCATTAGACATCCAAGCCTGCCAGCAGGGTTTGGGGACAAATGGCTTCCCATCTTGTGGGACCACATGACCAGACTCCTATTTGTTTCAGTCATAGTCATCCCTCCCTCCACTCATTGAACAACAACAACAAAAAAAGTATTGAGCACCTATTATGGAAACAACTACATTGAAACTGGTTATTCTCTGTCATCAGAGAACTTGCAGACTGCCTCGTAGTGTGAGGGGAGGACTGACCAGTTGACACGCAATTTGAAGGTGTGATAAATGCCATGATTAGGGTAACCATACATCCCAGTTTGCTTGGGTCAGGCCTAATTCACACCTGTTGTCCTTGCGTAACATGTACAGGTGCCTCCTTTTACTCCTGTGAGTGTCCCAGTTTTGACAATACATGACATCGTTACAATAGGTTCAGGCTGTGGAAGTCCACAGAGGAGGGAGAGTCATGGAGAACTTCTCCGAGGACCTGATACCTGAGCTGAGTCCTGAACAACTGAGGAAGAAGAGGTAGCCAGGGATGGTGAAGCGTCAGCACTCAGGTGGAGGAAATAGCAAATGTGAAAGATGAGAGAAGACAGGACTTAGCACGGGCAGTCCATTGAAGGAGGCAGGAGACGGGTCTCAACGGGTCCAGTTTAGACTCCCCAGGGCCATGGGAAGCGTTTGACAGGGCCATAGGCAGGGGAGACCATAATCTAGCCAACGCTACGGAAGACCCACTCTGGCTGTGAATGGGAATGGGGTGGGGGGTGGGGGCAGTGAGCTGGGGCTGCTCAGCAGAACCCCTAGACCAGTGAGGAGACTGTCGCAGCCCCCAAGAGGAGAGATGCTGGCAGCCTGAGTGGTGGCAGCACCTGTGGGCTAGAGAGAAGTGGGTGGGTGGATGGATGGACGGATGGACAGGGATGTCTTTAGCAGGTGGAATGGATAGAACTTGGTAATTGATTGATTGACTGTGATGGGAGGTCAGAAAAGAGAGATAAAGGTCAGGCCCCCGCTTGAGCATGACAAGTGTGTGGTGAAGCCTTTAAGGAAACAGGAGGGCAGGAACAGGGCTTGGGGAGAGGGAGACGAGGAAGTCAATTTCGGTCAGGACAAATGTGAGGTGTCCTTGCTCTGTCTTGGCCATTTCCAGAGCTTCGGGGCTGACAGGGTAAAGACAAAGGAACGTTTTTAAAAACTATTCAGAAACATTCTTGAAACTGAATGAAACAAAAAGCCAAGTCAAAGTGTACCAGAGCAGCCTTGTTACTGGCACGACATGTCACTGGCTGCTGTTGTTTGGGAGGCAGTAAATTGAGCCTCCGACACCAAGCTCCTCTGTTTGGCCCTACAACAGAGCAGGTGTCGACAAGGGCCCTGTAAGCAAGTCTCCCACCCACCCTGAGCACAGAACCATCTGCCTCCAGCCTGTGCTACCACTGACAGCCCCGCTGAGCGGCCCAGCAGCTATCCCAGTCCCTCCTCAGGCTGAGGCAGGTTTACGTTCCAACAATGCAATTCTCTCAAAGCCTTCCATCAGCCCCTGCACCATCCACCAGCAGTGTTGGTTCTCTTGCGACTACTTCCTCATCATCCTTGGGGCTGTCATGCAAGCTGGATGAGGGCAAAAGCATGGGTATTTGGTTTGTTTTTGTCCGGGAAGGATCAGAGCTTTCAATTGCCATGGCAGCCCTTGGGTCTTCCAAGGTCATTTGAAGTTCTCTACTTGACTGTCTGACCATTTTGGCTTTAGGCTCTTGGTTCAAAGTTTATTAATATTACTCACATGGGTTATGGTCTGAGAAGTTACAAGTGACTGGTAATGAGTCTAGTCTTTCCACACAAAGAACAAGAAACATTGCTTCATGGAACATCACTGTTACCAGGCTCCGCTCCGTAGTGACGCGGTGGCAGGAGGCATCCCCTGTGCAGCAGTGATGGAATCATCTCACTTCGGACTGTCTGCTTCAGAGGCTGGAGTGAGCCTATTGTCCGGAACCCTGAGCCATCTGCGGATGTATTATTCACCCCCAAAGGCTTCCTGTTGTAATCCAGAGAGCCAACCTTTGCGTGCAAAGCAAGAAAATTCCAGATTCAAGTTTCATTTCATAAGTTGTTACAGTGACCCAGGGCCAGGGTACACCTTTTAAAGGAAGCCTAGATAGAGTTCTTGGCCCTGAAAATGCAAATAAGTGGAACCTGAACTGTATATTTCTATTTTACTCAGCAGTCCCAAGAAACCTACGGGAATTTGGATTTTAGAAAGTGTGATGTGTTCTTCGGGTTTTGTTATAATGGGAGCCTGGGCTTAGCTTTTTATTCCATGCTCTCTCTGTGTATAGCTGGAATTACAATCATCATAATCAAGCATTTAAGCAAACAAAAATAATCATTTGAAAGCTATTTTCCATAAGCTCTTTAGTTCTCAATTCACTACAATTCTGTTCAGAAGGAAATGTTCCCCTTTTCCCTATTGTAGTACTGTCCACAGTAGAAGCAATGACCAGTTCTGCACATATAAAATTAATTCCATTTCAGCTTTTCTGAATAAAAACAAATCTATCAAAAGCTCAAATTTGTTTTTCTTCCAGGAAGACATTTTTTTTGGTCCAGGCCAAAAATCTGCTACACCCTAGTTTTACTTAAACGTAAGCACTTGGTATAATTTTGAGCCCTCTTGGAAAACCCAAACGGTTATCTCTGGGAAAGATTTTAATGTTTAAAGTTCCCTTTGGGGTCCACATTATGCAATTCTCTTAACCTAGGCCATTTCTAATTAAAGTGCAAAGGTCCATACATGCAACAATTCTATAAACTAACTCGCTATTATTTCATTACCGCTGGAGGACAAGGTGCTGAGCAGAAAATGAGGAAATGATTGTACTGGCCGGCAGGAATAGCAGCAACGGGAATTAGTCCAAACCCGGAGGGAATAGCTATACAGTCAGCTCCTTCACTGTGTAGGCAAAGAAGAGAGAATTTGCAAGGATAACTCAAAACAATGGGCAATCTGCTCCAGGTTCTTCTTTAAACTTCAGGAACCTGTGAATCATAGAAATGAAACACCAAATCGCAAGAGAAGCTGGCAATGGTAAGCACAGGAAAAGAAACTCCCAGAGTGTAAGAAGGGGTAAGAGGAGTTTTGCTCTTAATCTATAGCGCCCTTTGATGTCTGCCCCTTAAGAGGCTAGTTTTTGAGTCATCAAATAAATCAGTTTGCCTTCTTAGGAATCTTCTAAATTGGCAAAGAAAAATCATTTGCCCAACGTGTGAGCTGGCCAAGCCAAAGGTCAAGCACAGAATAAGAAATGTTGTCAGCTTTGCCACCTCCTGCAGGTCAATACCAACTCTCTATCCGGAGCTACCTTGCTGGGCGTTCTTGGGCCTTCCCTCCTTGCCAGCAATTATCTCCCATTTCATGCCAATCCAGCCACCAGGACAGAGGAAGACCCGAGAGATGGAGATGTTGGCACACACTTTGTGAGGTCCAGAAATAGGGGAACCACATTTTGCTTTAAGACTTCTAATGACTTGGGTTACAGTGACTCAAAAGTGACTTGCATTTTCTAAAGAGTCTGGAATTAATCTGAGCTATTGTCTTCCTGGAGGAACACCAGAAGATTCCATCCTGATGGTTATCTGCAGTCATTGAAATCTAGTGTGGTTGCTTTCCAGCTCCACTTATATCTAGAATTGCATCCCTAAACTGGGAAGTATCAATGGGAGAAAAAGAATATCACTCTATGGTGCAAAACGATGTAGGATTAGCTTATTAGCAAGAACACTCTGTGAGTCCCCAGCTGAAAGGAAGTTTGAGAGCTGGAGGGGATGTCACCAAGGGGTAAACCTCAGTGATCAGTGGGGACTCTGGGCACTGCCTCTACTAAGAAAGCCTTAGTCTCCTTTCAAAATTTCAGATTCACTCTACAGGCTCTGAACAGGAGTCCTGTGCCCCACAGAGGCCAATAGAAAATGCCCTGGATGCTTGGCCTCCTCCAAACCTTTAAGAAGGTCACAGAGCCTCCATGTCCAGCAGCACTGTGTGCACAGGCCCAGGGCCTTGCCTTAGCTCTCAGGCAGGACCTAGGAAGGTGTACTGAGACCCTCACTCCTTCCCTACCACTATTACCTCTGGAGCACACACACACCTCTCTTTGCAAACACTCTTAAAATCAGCAACAACAACAAAAAGCCCAATTAGGAGAAAATTACAGCTATCATTCAGTTGGCAGATGGCATGTGTAATATGAAAATTTTCCAACTTCCAAAGTCACTGATTTTTGAAAGCCCATGACCTCTCTTTTGTTGGATAAAAGAGAAAAGAATCTTTCAGTTCTGCGTACATTGCTAACCTCTATATTTCAGCCTGTCCTGGGTTCTGGGTTATAAGCCAAATCTCATAACCTCTCAACTGTGTATCCAATTCCTTAAATGCTTGAAACACTACTGCTTATGAATAGAACCTCAAAACTATAATAGAAAGCAGGGATTGTGAGAAACCTCTGTTCTTCCATGGCATCTCTATTTTGCTTTCCTTCTATTCTTTTTCCTCAAACCACCCATGATGGTTTTCCTCAAACCGTCCCATGTCAGTGATACATGGGACGAAATGTTAAAACTCCAACCACTGCAACTGGAAGCCCCCAGTAAATTCTCCATGGCAAATACCAAATTGTGGGTAATTCTCCCAACCCAGGCTCACAAATCATGCCACAAAGTTTCTGGGCTACTGTCATCTGTTGGGTTGATGGCCTTAGGTATGAATGGTGTCAGAGTAGCCTCAGAGAATTCAAAAAAGTGAAGATCTTATCTAAGATCTTCAGATTTTATCTTATCTACCTCAGAGTTACCTCTGAAGACTCTTTTCAAGGCCACTGATATGCTCATGCTGCCCTAAGCTCCAGAGTCAAAGAGACGGAGTTGTCAGGCTGACAGTACAGCAGCCTGAGTTCACATCCGGGCTTCCCAGTTCCTAGCTGTATGGCATAGTCTGGCTCCTTTGTCTCCCTGTGCCTCAGTTTCCTCACCCATAAAATGGGGATAATGATAAAGCTACCTCTCAGGATCAAAGGGGATTATTCATATAAAGTGCTCAACACAGTGCTTCCAATACACTTAGTGTTTAATAAATCCCAAACACCATTAACATTGCAATTTTGAGCTTGAGGGTCAGAGAGACATGAACTTACTTCTTTTTTATTCTAACCCAGGTCAGAAACTCAACAATTTTGCATAGAATTTGAAATTGGAGAGGCAACAGTAGCAGAAACTCATCTCTACTATGGAAAGGCCCATTGATACCAGCATATATTTACCTTTCCCATCCCGACTTGCAGTTGATCAGCAGGGATGCAAGGTTATTTGAAACTTCATGAACAGCCAAAAGGATGCGGCTGTCTGTCTCACTCGTGTTGTCAGTAGAAAGTTTTACTAGGTTTGACAGCTTACCCATAAATGATCACTTCAGTGTGAGATGGGGAAAACCCCTGGGAGCACGATGGAAAAGCAAGGACCCTCCCACCACCACACAGTGGTTCCCAAAGGCTTCAAGTTTTTCTCTAGACACCAAGGTGGAAATCTCTTAAGATCTACAGTTTCCTTGCCAGATTCGAATTCCTAAGATTCAGGTTGAGCTGGAAATGTCCTCGAAGTAATCATATTTCTGAGAAACTGCCAATACTTCCCACCCATGACCACCACTGAGTAGCAGAGGGATGTAAATGAGGGGAAGTTCTCCATACTGCTCAAATATTTAGAGAGGAATTCTGACTGAAGGTCACAATCAATTCAGCCTTCCCAGTTCCTCAGGGTGATTTCAAATTGGGTTTCAAAAAGAGGCCAAGAGCCAAATCCCACAGAAACTTCTGGAGCTGGCATTAAATGAATCTTTCACAGAACTCCTAGCAGCGGTTAGATATTAACAAGGAGAAAAGAACAATTATCGTTTGGGACTCCAAGTGCCACTTTATGTCACTTTAAAGAATGAATAGACTTCCAGCTCCACTCAGCTGTCTGCTCACAATTACAAAGCAATGGTAAATAATCATGGCAAATGGAAGGTTTGATTTAGGAGAGTGAAGTTGTATAACGACTCAGTGCTTTCTCTTCCTTTTCTGTGGCAAGTGGGACAGTTCCTGCCACTGGTTTGGCATCTGTCCAGGTCTGTGACTTACAGAAAAAGGCCCTGGAACTGTTTATTAAAGCAGGCGCACAAACCCACAGAACAAACCTACCAAAACATTTTTTATTATTTTTACGAGGAGAGAATTATCATATTATGAGGCATGGTTTAATTTGCTCTCCAGTGGGGTTTTTCTTTATTTAGCCAAAAGATTGTATTTGTCCGTGCCAATAAAATTTTTGAGTGGCTTTAATAGAAAGTACGTCTTTCCATTTTCTCAGTACATTGGTTTCTGAGTACACCATCTGAGCTCTCCTCCTGAGAAGATGTATTGATACGGTGCATATGGGCTGTACTTCTCTCCTTTTGCACCCATAATTCACTAGAAGGGGAAGGCAGGTTTTATACCTGCTCTGAAAGCGGTCTAGACCCTGAGCAGTGAAGACTTTGATCTAGGGCCCAAAAGCATCTTATCCAAACATGCATTCATTTAATCTTGCAACTCAAGAGTGACGGACCCTTCCAAAGTGGTTCAGGAGGACCAAAAGGACAGGGTTGGGGCACACAGGAGGGACTGGCAGGTATGCCCAAGGAGCCAGTTATCTGTGATACCCAGTCTCAGGAGAGAAGCTTTGCCTTTCAGAGAGGCAGGAGGGGCAATGTAAAGCATTCCTAATGCAGGCAGTCTCCTTGCAGGGCTTTCCAGGGGAGTGAGGTTTTGTATACGGGAAAACATAACAGCAAAGGAGAGCCACCCTTGGGAGATCCAGACTGAAATCCATGGCTGCAGTTTTTCCCACCTTCCATTCCAGGGGCCAGTCCGGCCCTACTCATTTCTCTCAGCCCATCCCTAAGACAGTGCCATTTCCCATGACTTTATTTCTTGCCAACTAAACCCCAAATAAGGTTCAGGTTTCAGATAATACCTTTTCCAAAATAATTTTCATATTAACAGAAAACCCAAAATGCTTTTCAAGTCTCAATTAAATTCAACAAACATCAATAGAGAACACTCATTTCTGGTTACTGGGCATTAATCACCACACACACAAAAAGGAATGAAAAAATGTTCCTCCTTCAAGGAGCTCACAGTCTAACAGAAGAAGAGATATATAGGCAAATAATTGTGACATATTATGATAAATGTAATCAGAAAGGTCTGAGTCTGAAGGTCCATGGGAGCCCCAGTGAAAAAAATTCTCTAGTCAGAATATAGGGATAGACACAAAGAGGTACTATTTGCATTGAGCTGTATCCATTAGGACTGTGTTTGGCTGCATATAACAGAAAAATCTAAATAACCATGGCTTAATCAAAATAGAGTTCTCATCCCATATAAAAGGAGTCCAGCATTAGGCAATCTACAGCTGGTAATAGAGTTCCATGATGTCATCAATATTTCTCTGGTTTTTCTATCTTTCTTCTTTACATCTTTAATATGCAGCTTCTACCCTCAAGTGTACCTAATGGCCCCAGTATGATTATTGGAGCTCCAGACAGCTCGTTTAAGTTCCAGGCAGGCAGGAAGAAAGAGCAAAGCTGATGCTGTCTTGAAGGAACTTCTCTAGAAATTCTATCCCACAAACTTTTTCCATTTCGTTGGCTGTTCAATCTGCTGAGGAAATAGAACCTCCTTCTGTTGTAAGAGACTGGAGATTGGGTAGGCAAATACTAGTGATCTATTCCACAGGCTTTAATGAGTAAACAGGTCTCCCTGAAAGATAAATTGAGGAAAGACATTCCTGGTAATGGAAACAGAGGATACAAAGATAAAAGTCTGTAAAGTATTTGGTAGATATGGAAACTGTGAGTTGCCAAGAAAGGCCTTCCATGTCAACCTTAGTAAATTAACCATTTTTTTTTAAGTCAGTGGGTTTTCTAACTTTGATGTATGTGTTGTGGTTATTGTTCATAGGAACCTTTGATCTGGATGAAATTTTATGAAAAAAACTAAAAGAGGGGCACCTGGGTGGCTCAGTGGTTGAGCGCCTACCTTTGGCTCAGGGAGTGATCCCGGGGTCCTGGGATCGAGTCCCACATTGGGATCCCCACAGGGAGTCTGCTTTTCTCTCTGCCTGTGTCTCTGCCCCTCTCTCTTTCTCTCTCTCTCTCTCTCTCTCTCTGTGTGTGTGTCTCTCATGAATAAATAAATAAAATCTTTAAAAATAAAAAAACTAAAAGAGAATCAGCTCTGGCTCACGATAAGATTGGAGGGGAATTATACTTTAATAACCATAGGGTAGAAATACAATAACTATAGGGTAGAGAGTGGCAAATCCTAAGAGAGCAGTAAATAAAATACCAATAGGATTTCAGAGGCAGTGGCAGTTGAGCTATGTCTGAATGAATGGATTTAAGATTTCCAAGTACCAGCTGAAAAGAAAAGTTGTTCAAATGGAGGGAATAGCATATGCAAAGGCCCAGAAACAAAGTGATACATAAATGGGAATCAGCTCTTAATTCTATTTCTTAGGAACTAAGGTTTGTGAAAGAGTGGAAGGAATAAGGTTGGAAACATAAGTGGGATGGGATCAACAGAGGGCAAGGAAGTTCAAGTGCCAAAAATATATGAGGCCTGAATCCGTAGCCACATACATCTAAAAGGCAAAATCCCACAGAAAGAGTAAGTTCACTACTCAATCACCTTTGGAACTAGTCCCTGGCACCTACCCCACCAAAGCAATTGCAACCTAGTTCTCTGGGACCCTAGTCTCACAATGACTTAGTCCTTATTCCTGACATCAACCAACTCCAGAAAGTTAGGACCCTGATGACAGACAGTGCTGGTATATGTTCTCCCTCCACTATGGAGAGTCCTCTATCTACCTATATTCTGGGGCTATCAATATATCAGATGATTTGGGAAAACAATTTGCAAACTGTAGGAGGCTACCCATAATGGATCATGACCAGCATTTCTAAACAACAAATGAAACAGAAGAGAATACTGTATTAGTCAGAATAAGATAGACTATACCATGGTAACAAACCTTTCCCAAATCTCAGTGGCCCATCACACTGTTTATTTCTCTTTCATTTAAAGGCTCCAAAGGATGTGTGGGCAGTTCAGTGATCCAGGCAGCTTCAGCCTATGGCTCCACTATCTCAGTCTGAGGCCTCCTTTGGTCACTGTGGCAGGGAAGAAGTCAGCTGCAAGGTTTCATGCCAACCCTAAAAAATCACGGATTAATCAAAATAGAGGTTTCCAGTCAGTGTTTCAGTGTAGAGATGACACTAGCCACTTATAACCATGCACATTGGCCAAAATTAGTCATCCAGCTACCCTTCCTTCAAAGAAGCTGATGCACTTACTTCAGGTATCCGAAAAAGGAGGAGACTTGGATATTAATACACACTAGTGATATCTAGTATAAGCATAATAGAAGGCAGATGGAATGGAATCGGGTAAGATCGGATAGGACAGGGGAATACGATAGGATAGGGAATAGGAATAGGAATAAATCCAAGTGCATCACCGAAGTTTTTTTAGTGTTATATAATGTATGACTGAGCAGATGTTAGGGCATGTACTGAGTAGCAATTCTAAAATGTATTTCCAGGCAGGGGTTGGAGGTAAAAAGAAAGAAAGAAAAAAGAAAAGAAAAAAGAAAAGAAAAGAAAAGAAAAAGAAAAAGAAAAGAAAAGAAAAGAAAAGAAAAGAGAAAAGAAAAGAAAAGAAAAGAAAAGAAAAGAAAAGAAAAGAAAAGAAAAGAAAAGAAAAGAAAAGAAAGAAGGAAGGAAGGAAGGAAGGAAGGAGGAAGGAAGGAAGGAAGGAAGGAAGGAAGGAAGGAAGGAAAGAAAGAAAGAAAGGAAGAAAGAAAGAAAGAAAGAAAGAAAGAAAGAAACTAACTGCATCTGAGAGAAAAATGTGCCTGGAGAGGAGAATGAGATTATTTATGACATGTGACCCTGTAACAACAAAGAGCTCTCCTCTGTGTCTTGTCAGTCAAAGGAAATAGAGCTTCTAATGTCTCCTGAATGGGCTTCATTTCATAGCTCAAAAATAACTTAATGTCACATACCCTGATTACCATATCCATAACAAACTTAGTGGGTCACAGCAGTCAGCATTTCTGGGGTGGGGTTGGGGGGAGGGAAGGAGGGTGAGAGAAAGTTTTGTCTTTTTCAAAGAGCCACAAGGCATGTATTCTACTGAGTTTGCTGAATGATCAGAGAAGGTGTCCTTAGAGCACAGGAAAGTTAGAGTGGCCTCAAGGACAACCAAGGCCCAGAGAAACAAAGGTGATGATAAGACAGGTCTGCTCTAAGGTGACCTTAAAAACCTGATGCCCTCTATGAAAACACCCACCTTCTGAGCAAGCACCTCATTCCTTTGGAGATGGGTCATTCCTGTGTTAAGACTCTCACAATAGAAATGCTCCACTGAAATCCTGCTGTCAGGAAACAATGAGCAGTGCCTCCCTGGGCACCCTGTGTGGGGCATTGCTCCAAGAATAGAAGGGGATCTTCTGAAAGAAGCTTTGCAATATCTGTCTCAGGGCTCCAGCACCCAGCGGAAGAAATATTATGAACTCTGTAGGGTATGTGGTGGATGTTTCACAAGTAAATTGACTTGGGGATGTTTGAAATATATTTCTAATACTTACAAAACTCCTTAAGGGAAACAGTAAAAAATAATAATAATAATGTTAACTAATATTTATTGAGTGCTTATTATATGCCCAAAACTGTTCTAAAAATTGTATCTATTTTCATCTCACTTAATTCTCCTTCCTATGAGGTCACTATTATAAGCTATTTCCGTTCTAGGGATGACAAAAATGAGGCTCAAAGAACTTAGGAAATTTGCCCACTCATAGATAATAAGTAGCAAAGCTATGATTCACACCCAGCCTTTTTAACTATTACAAAAAAATTAAAAATAAACAGAAGATTTGGGATTTTTCAGAAGAAGCAGGAAGTTATAGGCTGAATAATTTACCCCCAAAAAATATATATTGAAATCCCAACCCCCCAGTACCTGAAATGTAACCTAATTTGGAAACAGGTTCATTGTAGATACAATTAATTAAGGTGAAGTCATACTGGAATGGGGTGGGCCCCTAATCCAGTATCACTGGTTTGCTCATAAGAGAACTTTGGGCATAGGAAGATACAGAGAAAACAGTATTGGAAGATGAAGGTAGTGGTTGGAGTAATGCATCTCCAAGCCAAGGAAAACCAAGAATTGCTATAACCAGAAGCTAGGAGAGAGGCATGGGACGAGCCCTCAGAAGGAACCAACCCTGCCAATAACTTCAGCTCAGACTTATAGCCTCCAGAACTGTGAAACAAAAATTTTCTGTTGTTTTCAGCCACTCAGTTTGTGGTACTTTGTTACAGCAGTCCTGGGAAACAAATAATTGCAGTATCTGAGAAGTTACCTAACCAGATCTAACATAGCACCATGTAGCTCCTTAGGATGAGAAAATCAAGGGCATAAAGAGTTGGAGATTTTGCTCAAATTGAGAAGCAATCACAGCAGCCAGAACCTCAGCCATCTGTGTTTGGTGTCTGCTATCTCCCACCCCATGAAGGTACTGAAGGTAGTTTTCACTTTCATGCTCTGAGTCCTGACCCATAGGCTCCACATTGCAGTTACCAATACAGAAGGGCCTGTTCCTACTTCCCCAGATGGAGAAGATGAGTACAATTATGCATCCCCCATGGAATACCTGCCCATGTGCACATGGAGGTCAGTCCTTCTCAGGCATGCACTCTTCTGAGAGTTGAGGGCCCCAAGGGCCTGGCCCCATGGGGTAGTGAATGAGCCAGAGAGGGCTTGGGCAGGGCTGGCCACCTGTGTGTTAAATGTGAATTCTGAGTTAGCCAGCTGAGGCTCCAGCATTCATAAGACCACATCCAATCAGTGTTAGAGGAGGAAATCAAATAGAAATTTCCCTCCAAACCAGAGTAGAGACTTGGAATGCCAGAGCAAGTTACTTCTCAAAGCCCAGTTCTCTGACACACTGCCAGGAAGGTAACTCATAAAGGTCTGTTATCAAATCACTGTGAGCTAACAGAGGGGGACTGGCAGTTTTTTTCATCAGAGGCCACCAAAAGCCAAGATGCACTCCATGTGAATAGCAGCAGCATTTTTTCTCCAGAACCATTTTCTCTCAAAACACCTTGAGCCAAATGTAGCATTCCATATGGCACAAGTGGATTTCAACTGCATGTGATAGGCAGCAAAAATTCCTGGAAATCTGTTGATTTCCTGTGTCCAAAGGGAAAAGTTTTGAGGACACAATAGTGGGAGGAGAAGCAATAGTAGTAAGAGCAAAAGTGATATTATTATTATCATCCAGAGTCCTTCAATGTGATTTTTTTTTTAAGATTTTATTTATTTATTCATGAGAGACACACAGAGAGAGAGAGAGAGAGAGAGAGAGGCAGAGACACAGGCAGAGGGAGAAGCAGGCTCCATGCAGGGAGCCTGACATGGGACTCGATCCCGGGTCTCCAGGGTCAGGCCCTGCCTGGGCTGAAGGCGGCGCTAAACCACTGAGCCACCCGGGCTGCCCCTTCAATGTGATATTATTATTACACATCCAGAGTCCTTCAATAGACCAGATGGTATTCTTCTCTGCACTATTTAGACCAGTGGTTTTCAGGGGACTGGCAAAATGCAGATTACTAGAAGATCAGGATCAAGACCCTGGGAATCTGCATTTTAACAAGCAAAACAGGAAATTCTGGTACAGACGCTCAGGTGACCACACTTGAAGAAACTCTAGGTTTAGACTTTCTACTCTATTAATATCTGAGACTTTGGATCAGATGAACTCTCAGGTTTCCTCCAGCCTCATGATTCCAACATTTCCCCTTGTTTATCTGATGTTCACTTGTCCTACTTACGTTGGTTGCTTTGGTATCCTGCCACTGTCGTCTTTCCTTTAACCTTTCCAACAAATTCCACTGTCCTTTTACTGTCTCTGGATTGTCTGTCTGGAACAAAGGGGCCCAAAAGAATTATCTTAACATTTGATAGGTAGATCTTAGAGATACCACTGATAAAAACAACTTCCAAAACAAAGAGGGTAGCAAGGACTCCACTTTATTGGCCTCTAGTCTGCCCTCATCCTTAATACTTAATTGCTCCTGACCAGAGTTTCCTAGCTCAGAACCTCTAAGGGAGCATGAATGTACTTCAACGCATCTAGGAACTCTTTAAAATGTCATGTGAATTTTTATGTAAATGATGAGCATATGGACAATTTTTCAGGCCACTCAGTCCAAAGCCAGGGGAGGTAAAGAACCCTTCTCCATTCTGGAAAGATGACAGTGGCATCAACAGCAGTCTTTCAATCTCTCTAAACCCCTAGATAAAAGTAGGCAAAATAAGTAGATGATAAAACCAAAATCCATGGACACATTTAAAACAAAACTAAAGACAAGTTTTTTCACAAACTCCAAATTACAAGTTAGTGGAGACAGACCACCATTAATATAAGTGTCCGCGAAGTGGGAAAAAAGAAGCAATAGAGTAGTATCTGACGGACCTGAGAATTGGAGAGCTCCTAAATAGCCAATAATATTTCCTAAAAAGGGTAGGTGGGCTAATTTGATAAACATCTCTGAAACTCAAATTGGGCAGGGAGTGCGGGGTATTTCCCTCTCTACTAGGAGTAAATGAAAGGTCTCAGTAAAAAAGGATGAAGAGCTGGAACACTCAAGAGCTCTAAAAATGCATCCCTCTCAGGGTTCCCTCAGGGTCCTGCACTCAGGAGCAGCCACCTGGAGTGGAATAAAAATTGAGCTGGACAAAGATAATAGTGATGAAGGAAAGACGAGGTCCAGATCAGCTGAGGAGGAAAACCAGTCAGGAAAGTCAGTATGCAAGCCGCCATGCTTACCATTATACAAAAACCACAGAAGAAGGAACTAGGAAATTGAAAAAGCTTTCCTGAACACTACCTCCTTCAGGGAGTTTAGGAAAACTAATTTTACATTTTAAAAAAACCTACAGGAAAAGACAGAAGTCAAATCTCATAGAGAGTTATTGAAAGAAAAAAAAAAAAGGATAAGAAACAGAATAACATCCCTAAAGACAGTGAAAGCACGCCAGAAACACATGCCAGAAGTAGGTCAAAATTATAATATACTATAATAAAACAAGTTAAAACATTATAAAAATGATGAAATGGAAGATCAGCATAAATCAGAAATAGAAAAAAATTCTGAAAATAATTTCAAATGAAGAAAAAACACATAACAGAAATGAATAGTAAATTAGAAGAAATAAAAAAGCAAATAAACACAATGGAAAATACCTTAAAAGAAATAGCAGGTAAAAAGAAAGAAAAAAATTTTAAATCAAAAAGAAATGAATAAAAAGACAAAAAGGATTCAAGGGTAAGTGACAGGGCAGCCCGGGTGGCTCAGTGGTGTACCGCCACCTTCAGCCCAGGGCATGATCCTGGAGACCTGGGAGCAAGTCCTACATCAGGCTCCCTGCATGGAGCCTGCTTCTCCCTCCGCCTGTGTCTCTGCCTCTCTCTCTCATGAATAAATAAATAAAATCTAAAAAAAAAAAAAAGTGACAAATATTGAAGATATGTAAAGATGGAGCAAGAAAGCAAAGCAAAGAAACAGAATACTAATACAAGCGAAGTTCGCTAAAACACAACACATTTAGCACATTTGAAACTATACATTGGAAGAGCACATCATGTACCTGAAACGTTCAACCTAGAACAACCAACATCAGAAAAAATTTAGTGAAATTAATGAGTTTTAAAGAAAAAGTCCTTTTGGCATCTAGGGGAAAGGGCCATTTGATTTATAAGGAAAGAAAGTGGGCAGCCTGGGTGGCTCAGCGGTTTAGTGCTGCCTTCAGCCCAGGGCGTGATCCTGGAGACCCGGGATCGAGTACCACGTCGGGCTCCCTGCATGGAGCCTGCTTCTCCCTCTGTCTGTGTCTCTGCCTCTCTCTCATGAATATATAAGATCTTAAAAAATAAATAAATAAAGGAAAGAAAGTTATATTTTCATTATACTTTTAAGGAGCAACTACTTATGTCAAAATAAACTAGAAACATACATGAGATAATCAAATAAAGAAAGTTATAAGCCAATCAGTTTATTTCCAGAGAAAGACTTTCAAAATATAAAAAGCACAAACTGTTATCAATGTTCAAGAACTCAAGAATTTTTCCATGAGTCCTTCCTGAGCAATCTACTAAAGAACAAGCTTCAGGCAATCAAAATGAGCAGAAAAGCATGGATATAAGGCCAGAGGGTTAGTATTAAGTATATAGTTACCCAGGGTGCAAGCACTGAACAAGACCTAAGAGAGACAGTACAGGATGTAATGGCTATCTGATCTGACAATGTAGATGTAGCATAACTATATATAGTTGCACAGTAGTGTTTTTTTTAAAGATTGTATTTATTTATTCATGAGAGATACAGAGAGAGAGAGGCAGAGATACAGGCAGAGGAAGAAGCAGGCTCCCCACAGGGAGCCCTATGCAGGACGCCACTGAGCAGAAGGCAAATGCTCAATTGCTGAGCCACCAAGGCATCCCATAGGGTATTTTTTTTTTTAATGGGAAGTTAAAATAGAGGGAGGATACGCAAGTTTTTTTTAATGTATTATGTAATTTTTTATGGCGGTACTATCAGTATTATTATTCTGAGACTACTATATATTTAATAAAGGATAAAACAAATGAGTAGTTACGGACCATTCTAATTCTATCATTCCTTATGTCCTTGAGAATCAGAAATTCTTAAGCTTGAATTGGAAGTATCCATAGTAACTCACAAGATACATAACTAGTGGCATGATGAAGTTGGTCTGCACTAGCTGGTGAGAACAGATTGTACGCTTCTTGTCCCAACTCCACATTCAGTGACTTCATGTTGATATATAGAAATCAGCCATAATGGGAGTGTTTATACCATGGAAACTGGGAAATGCTACTAATCCAGCTTTAAAAAAGAAAGAAAAGAAAAAAAAAAGTCAGTTATTGAACATTTACCGGTGCTTCACTGTGTATCATAACCCTTGGTACCCAGAGTTTGCAGTTAAAACACCATTTCTCACTAAAAGAAATCAGAGAATTTTGGAGAAATGGTTGGTTTGAGATCTGAAAGAGGCAATGTTCAAGATGAGCCTAGAACAAGTTGTCAGGCAGATGACAAAGAAGCTATCGAAGATACAGACATCATGTCAATAGGACTCAGGAGCCAATTTGAAAAGACTCCCACTGACCAAAGATGGGTCAGTTTGAGCTTCAACAATGATCGTAATTGCAATCAAATTCATTTAAATTCATTACACTTTAATGACATTTAAACAAAGAATCATTTTCAGAGGATGATAATGAATCGTCTGAAAAGCTGGTAAATGGGTGGAATAAACCAAGCATTTATCTTGTCTTTCCTATATTGACTATTCCACTGAATATGCCAATAGAATAAATGAAAAATGTCTCTTTATAAAAGTATTCTATGTAATAAAATAATAAATATACATATATGTATATTGTATGTATATATAAAATTAGAACTTCACTATTTGAAATCCTCAGAGAGCAAACATATATGGTTATGGCACATAAGTGGCTGCTTAGACCACACAAAGAGACACAACCAGAGATGATGTGCCTTCCTTCATCTTGCCAAGGAGATGGAGAGAACCTGAACCCAATTTAATCTCTGGATCCACCTGGCAATTTACAGGAAATACCAAGGGCAGGGGACCATGCTAAGCCGCACATCAGCAAAATTCAGACCATGGAAAACTCCGCAGGTCAAAGGGGCCAGGTTCTTCAGATAAATCGTAAAGAAATTAAAAGGGTAGAGGAAGAATCTACATACTAAAAGGCATAACACATTTTTTTAAAATAGGCCAGACTGAACTATAGTGTGTAAGAACACACACTTGAGTGCTAAAATTATACTATAAACTCAAGGAAGTGATTAGTATACAAATCAGGATAGTAGTTCCTTGTGGGGGAAAGGGCGGAGTTTGCATTAGGAAAAGGGGCTCCAGTGCTGGGAGACAAAGTTCCATTTCCTGGGCTGGGTGATTTCCTTGCTTTATAGTCATCCATTAGACTATACATTGGCCTACACTGTATAATCTAATTTCCATTCTACAATATGAATATTTTGTTAAATAATAAGAAAGTTCTTGCCCTCAAGGGGCTTAGAAAGAGCTGGAGATGTAAACAATTAGCTTCCAGGCAATGTGACGAATGCTTCCAGACAGACGCATACACATTGCTACAGAACAGCCATGGAGCTGAAGCAGTTCAGCACGACAAGTCTGAGAAGGCTGCTGGGGGAAGGGACACACCAGCGTGAAAGGAGAGCCCTTCACCAAATAGACATAGGAGTAGCAGAGCTCAGAGACAGGGCTGAAGGCGGTTGCGGTCACTCCATGCTGGCTCCCTCCAGGCAGGTCTGCTTACCTGTCAGGTGTTTATTCTGGCATTTGCTGCTCTCTTTCTACCCCAGCAGTTGTCTAAAGCAATTTCCTTTAAGATGATAAAAATTAGGATTGTTAAGCAAAGAAGCATATGTTCATCAGTGTATGTGAATAGAGGATTTCTGCTTTTTCTTTATTTTAAACCATAACTTATGGACAGCCTAGGAGGCACCATCTTGATAGCTTGTTCTTGAAATAGAGTGGCTGCTACAAAGACAGGATCCTACTCCTATGTTCTCTGCAAGTGCAGGGTGCAAAACTGGATGTCCACCCTCGAGGTAGAACAGAGGGATAAAACAGCTCAAAGAAGAAGGCTTCTTGTTTGGACTCTTAGAGCCTTCCTCCAGCCTGAACCCTGAGCACCAGCTCTGCAGAATGGCTCTTCGCAGGCTCATCCAAAATGGCAAGACAGTGAGTGTTCAATTACAAAATCTGATATATCCAAAGGAAAGAGGGAAAACACATTCAATTTGTTAGGACATATTTCCTGGGAAACAAAGCAGAAGGGGTGTGATTTGTGTATTGGAACCAAAAGGTGATAGGGTGTATAAAATGTGGGGTGTCCTCTGTGAGTTTCATTCATGGATGCTGTGTAAACAGCAATGTAGGGACTCAGCAAATCAATAGCAAGTGGACCTGGTTTTCTGCATGAATGTATGGACTTGGAGGGCAAGGTTGATTTCCACTACAGGATATATTTATCCTTTCCCACCCACTTGTCATTGATCCCTGACTATTTGGTGGCAAGCCAGCACTGGAAGCTAAATGCACTTGGGAAAAAGAGTTAAGAATAGGTTAGAAGAGGAGCTCCGGGGTAGCTCAGTCAGTTAAACATCCAACTCTTGGTTTCAGCTCAGGTCATGATCTCAGGGTGGTAAGATCAAGCCCTAGGTTGGGCTCCATACTCAGCAAGGAATCTGCTTAAGATTTTCTCTCTCTCTCTCTCTGTCTCTCTCCTCCCTTGCCCTTACCACCCTCACATGCTCTCCCTGCCAATAAATAAATAAATAAATAAATAAATAAATAAATAAATAAATAAATAATTTTTAAAAAGAATAGATAAGAAGAGAATTGAAAAACCATCTGTTTACACATTTCTTGATCTGTAAAATGGGACTATAATTCTCACCTACAGCTGTAAGGAGAAAATAAGACATATTAGAAATGCTTTATAAATGAAAAACTGCAGGGTATACTCTTGAAAGGCCTATACAGAGATAAATGTGCTTTGTTCTTTACACAGCTATGCAGTGATGAGTATTTTATCCAAATAACAAGACTGTGTATCGAGCTCACACATACAAACACATGCAAATGCTCCCACTAGGCACAAAGTCTTCCTCTACAAGCCCAGATACGGTGCTTCATTAATTCACTCTCAGGTGTAACATCATCAAGGCTTCACATTTTTGAGCCAACTATCTGACCCCTCCCCCAGACAAGACGGAACCTTTGACAAAGGCCATTACATTAGATAGATGTGGGTTCTGGGCCAAATGGACTTCCCTTATACCTACCTTTACCCTAAAAATGATGGCTTTGAAGACATAAGAGACCATGTTCTTTTTCTTCCCATTTAAAATTTGAATCCCCTATGGAGGGCAACACTCCAGAGAGAGAGAGCAATATGTTCTATCCATCCTTGCCAAATCACCAGTCACCTGGGGCACCTAAAATACAGATTCTCCATAAAATAGAGTCCCAGGCCACTTCCTGGACCTGCCAAATCAGAATCTCCAGGGGAGAACTTGGAAATCTGAATTGTTAACAAATATCCAAGCCGATCTTCATGATGAGGCAAGTTTAGGGAAGCCGAGATAGAACATAGCTCTTCAGGGCTCTCAGTGATTTTTCAAGAGGTCCAGAGAGGGAGTGTGTTAGTCTGCCCAGGCTTCCATAACAACATACCATAGACTGGATGGCTTATACAACAGATACTCATTTTCTCACAGTTCTAGAGGGTAGAAGTCTGAGATCAGGGTGCCAGTATGATTGGGTTCTGGTGAGAACTCTCTTTTGGGCTTGAAGATGGTCACTATCTCACTGTATGCTCACTTGACCTCTTCTTTGTAGATATTTGGAGTAAGAGCCAACAAACTCTGGTATCTCTTCTTATAAGGGCAGTAATCCCATTATGGGGGCACCCCCCTCATGACCTCATCAAATCTAAATAACTTCCAAAGGCCCCAACTCCACATACAATCATATTGGAGGTTAGGGCTTCAGGATATGAATTTGGGAAGGATGCAAACGTTCAGCCCAGGGTAGGGGGCAATGGAGATGACTCCGCTCAAAGGGGCAGACATTCATTGGTGGAGCTGGATCATTGTTGAGCATTTTTGCATCTCACCAGTCTATGTAGGATTATGTCATATGAAGCATAGGCATGAGCAAGCTGTATGCTGATTAGTTTTGGCATCTTATGATGGGTAAAACATGAGGATCTAAAATAATTAAAACAAAAACTAACAAACAAAAAAGAGAAAGAAATCAACATTACCAGGAATTTGGGATGTGAGTTCAGTTAAGCGCATAATTTAGCTCTGGACCTTCTGATTACTCAGGCCAAAGGAGAAAATGGCATCTGTTAATTGTCTTCCTTATTGCACGCATGTTAAACTCTGAGTAGAATTCTAGCTTTTACTTACATCTCCTGAACCAAGCTGCTATTCCCAAACCTATGCCCTTTGGATGGGAAAAGCCATTGTTTTTCTCCCCCAGAGCTTCACATTTCATCTCGATACATTTCTAGCTTATTAGAGAAGCAAAACTAGCTGCATCAAAAATACCCAATGGGGAATCTCCCTCCCCAAACATATACTAGAACCTGATGAAAAAAAATAACACATTTTGCAAAATCAGCAGTTGGGGTTTTTATTTTTTGTAGATCAAAAGAGTTTTCTTACTCTTTAATAATTTAGGTAACCCTGGAGATCCAGCCACTTTCCAGACATTGCTCAGCAATAAAGAACTCCAAAACTCACTGATTCCTCAATTCCAAATCAGTTGTCCAATCTGACAAGATCTGTTACTTGGTATCTCCGTAGCAGAAGAAAGATGGCCTGTGTGACAGAAATGTCCTTGATCCCAGGCCCAGCTCTGCCATTAACTATCTGGCTGGGCTCCACTGAGCAATTATTTTCCTCTCTCTGAGCCTGTCATCTTCATTAATTCAACAACTATTTCTTGAACATCTAAAATGTGCCCAGCACTGTGTCCAGGTGAATGGGACAGCCTGCCCGCCCTCAAGGAGATCACAGTCTTGAGACAAGGGAGCTTCCCATTCTATAAGGCAATTGTCCATTTCTTTGTGTGGATGCCTCACTGGATTCGTACATAAAACAAAAATAAAAACATGTGAGCATATGAAGGAACAAATGAATGAGTGAGTAAAGCATAATATTATTTTTTAACCACTTTATTTCATGTCGTTCCCACTCTTTCCATGGTCCCCTCAGTCTAATAACTCAGGCCCAAGAGGTTCATCTTCAACTTAACCTTTCTTAGCCTTTTATCCTCAGAAAACTTCATTTGTTGGTTATAATCTGCCCCCTTCGTCTTCTCTTGTCAAGTTACTCAGAATCTACTTCCATCACTCATACCACCCCTTTATATTTCCTACGTCAGAAATTCAGCAAACATCCACTGAGCACATAATATGTGGCGAGCACTAGGCAAACCGAGAAGTTCAGCAAAGCTTCTGGGGCAGGCCACATCTGCCGTGGCTTTGCGTGTAGCTTGGCACATCCTACTCACTGCCACACTTTGACCCACAGCTACTGAGACACCAGAGCAGCCAAAATGGTATATCGTGAGTTTCCTAGAAGAGTCATACATCAACAAATTCTGCCCACTTCTCACCTACCACCTCACGCTAACTGCCTGTATGACAAATTTTAACCCAAATAGCTACTTTTGGTGTAGGAGTGCCTTAAATTTCCCACCTACGACATAGCCTGTGAGTTCCAAGGCCAAGCCAAATGCCTGGAGTGCCATTGTCTTGTCTCTCTCTCTCTCTCTCTTTTATTTACTTATTTCAGACGGGAGGGGGGGAGAGAGAGAGAGAGAGAGAGAGAGAGAGATAACGAGTTGGGGTAGGGACAGAGGGAGAAGCAGATTCCCCACTGAACAGGGAGCCCAACATTGGGCTCGATCCCAGGATCATGGGATGATGACCTGAGCCAAAGGCAGACGCTTAACCAACTGAGCCACCCAGGTGCCCCCCATTGTCTCTCTACCCTCAGTCTCATTCCCCCATTATTATCCAAACGATTGAGACAACAATTTCTCAGAAGTATTTCTTAGAGAATAAATTTTTAAAATGAAATAAATAGCATTTGAATAGTGCATAGAGTTTAAAAACACTTTTACATTTCCCATCAGTATTCACAACCTGTTCCAGAAGAGGCCAAATGGTACCCCATGTGGCCCAGGCCCCACATTCACAAAAAGCTACAAATTTCATCACTAAGTGTTAGCTCCAATAACATTATACATTAGTGTTAAAGAGATACCTCATTAGGATTAAAAGAGAAAAAAAAAGTTCATTACACAATTCTAAATTTGCACTTTACCTTTGTTCCATTATTGTGGCATTTTGGCATTTAATTTTTCAATATTCTGAGAACCTCAAACAGTGGAAGTCACCCAGGCCTCTTTGAAACTTTTAGAGCCTTGACAAACCTCTTCAATTTTTTTTACATGACATCTCTAGAAATGTAGCTTACCTACTGTCACTTCTCCATCTTGAAATAAAATTGGCTGGATTTTCCTTGATTTACACTCTAGTTGTACATATATGTTACCCACCATGCCTCCCTAGAAGAGCGTTTTTTTGTTTTGTTTTGCTGACCTACACACACCATAAACCCTAATAAACCACGTGTCCTCATGCGCCCCTGTGTGAGAGGGTCTGCAGCTCGCCAGCACGGATGAGATCTGCAAGCTTTTCTATCTAGAGAACCCTCTGGTCACATGCATGATTCTGCCCTGATAATTTATCTTTTGCTAGCGATGTTGGTGGTGGATTCAAACAGCAATGAGAGCCTTTGGATTATTTAAAATCATTATATCTCTAGGCCTCAATTCCTCCAACCATAAGATGAAGGAAATAACAATTTGTAGTGAAAATTAATAGAAGACCATCACAGGATTTCCAGAGTCGTAGATAGGCTCAACAAATATTACAAGGAGGGCAGCCTGGGTGGCTCTGTGGTTTAGCACCAACTTCAACCCAGGGCATGATCCTGGAGACCTGGGATCGAGTCCCATATTGGGCTCCCTGCGTGGATCCTGCTTCTCCCTCTGCCTGTGTCTCTGCCTCTCTCTCTCTCTCTCTCTCTCTCTCTCTCTCTCTCTGTGTGTGTGTGTGTGTCTCATGAATAAATAAATAAAATCTTAAAAAAACAAAACAGATATTACAAGGAATGCCAGGCTCTCAACTTTAATATCTTCCTTGGTCCTTCATTGAGCACAGCAGCTGCCCATCTGAAAGGAATTGTCATGTTTTCCATTTGCACTTGGAATTACAGACTTGCTTAAGCATCTTTGCAGTAACTGCCCTGGCATCGTAACTAGGCTATATTCACAGGCATCCCCTGCCTTATCACCACTTTGGCAGCGGAGCATTTGAAGCCAGAGACACCGAGATTCCTGGCCCCCAGAGGCTGCATCTTCCCTCTGTCCTCACGTGCTCAGGGTATCACAGGAATGACAGAGCAGTGGCCAGCTCTAGATGACCTCCAGTAGGGCCATCTCCAAGATCTCCTCACATCCTCGGTGCCGGGGGTGACTTCGGATCTTCACAAGCCAACCAATGCTAACTGCTTTCCACTTTTTCCCTTTCCCTATTTATTATAGTTTTTCAGAAAGTTGATGAGGTGAAATATTCTCCAGCAGAGGAAATAATATAAAGCTTAAAAGTTGTGTCTGATGGAATGGTAAAATAATTCCACCACGTTCCTTTGAGCAAAAAAAGAAATACTAAGGCAACCCAAGGCAGCTTCTAGGGGTTTCACTACTGCTAGATTGGAGGGAAACATAACGGCTTTAGATGAACACGGTTTTCTTTGAACTTGTTAGAGCACTTTGGGATGAAGAGAGAAGAAAGATGGGTGCTAGACAATAGAATGAACCTGGCACCAGTTTATTTACATAATTTCGTATGGGGATGCACTGATGTCTGAAGTATAAAGCGACTGTGCTGAATAGTGAAAATAAAGTATTTTGGAAAACAATCTATGTTCACTACCCAGTTCTAAAACGACTGAACATTTTATGAAATACCTCTTGCTTCTTTGTGAAAATTACTGGTGGTTTAAGCACTGTGTGCAGTTTTAAGAAAACACAATCCTTTATGCTATTGTTTAAGATAATTCTTAAGAAATGCATTCTCAAGCAGATGAGACATTGAGGGAGAGGGGGGAGGAGGAGACGAACATTTACCCCCTCGCTGATGTTGGCTGGCCCAGTCCCCATTTCTTCCTGATTAAAGGCTACCAGCAGGGATGGAAAAGTGTGTGGAGCAAAGATTATAAACAGCAATTTTTGCAGGCCAAATTGCCTCCTAAATGAGGGAGTAGGGGATTTAAAGGTGAACATAACTGTCTCTTTCGCTGCATGCGAAGGTCTGTGCTGTGTGAGAAACGAAATTCTAACTTCCTTTTCTTGCCAAGTATTCCTTAACAGGCCTTGCAGATATCTGAAACCAATTTTAACCCACTCTGGCCCTCCACTGACCACTACATTACCTGAATGGTGTGGTCCAATTTCCAGGCTGCTCACCAGTCCTCAGGCCTATGGGGTGAGTAACTACCCTGGGTGGGACAGGCTGCTGGGTGCCGAGGAGCCCAAGAACCTCAGGGCTGTCACTTCCCAGCTTGAGGAGGAAGCCTTTTAAAATTCGCTGCACCGAGAGGCATTTCTCTTTTCTTTTCAGATGTTGCTGATGTGGGCTCATTCTTCTTTTTAAAATGCAAGTTTTTTTTATTGTTACCAATATTTTTTTAACCATAAAATGAATTGAGAAAATGTAAACGAAGTCATATGTCCTCACAAACTGCTGTGTACTGAGGTTTTAAATATTAGGCCTGCCTGTGCTTTATAGCTCAAGGGAGTGGAATAAAAAATGCTGAGAAGCAATTAGAATCTTTACCAACAAACCAGTGTCAGGAATTGGAGAGGAGCAAAATCTTAAGGGTTTGTGGCACTCTTGGAGGTTGTCCAGCTGGCCACCCCGCTGCATAGACAGAGAATAATGCATCTCAGATGTGCTCCAGGCAGAGCAGCCTAAGGCAGCGGTTCTCGAAGTGTGTCCCCAGACCAGCAGCCTCAGCATCACTTGCGAACTTGCTAGAAATGCAGATTATCAGCTTCCCACCCTCAGAACTCTGAGCTTGGGGCCCAGCATCTCTGCTTCAATGGACCTTCCAAGTGATTCTGATACAGCCTAATACTGGAAACCACTGACCTCGGTCACCTAGCCCAGGCTCATTCTATGAGTAATTTTGTATGGTCTTCCCAAAGCCAATGAAAGAAGAGTTGAGATCTTAATTCTTCCCTTCAAGGAAAGCTCTGTCTGAGGAAAACTAAGTTGACCAGATCTAGTTAGTTTCTGCCATTATCTACTCTCGGGACTTCCAACCATTTTGAGCTTTGTGACACTTATCCCAAGAAACATGCTGTGGGGACACACTTTTCAAATAAAATACAACAGAAACTGTGTTTGGAGAATTTAGTGATAGGCAAGAGTGTTACAAAACCAACGTGGAGAATCATTCTGTACACTGAGGGGCCAGGATTCTCCTCTAGCTCCTAAGTCCTCTCAACCTAGTTAAGTACCAGTCCAGGAAATCCACTGAATTTTAATTCCCTGAACCCAAGGAGGCATTCAGTCAGCGCCCCCTCTCTACCAACTGTCAGCTCAGGCCTGGAGCCCTCACGTGGCTGTGTTAGGGCCCCCAACGTGGCAAGGCGGTGCCCACTGCCACAGAACCTCAGCCAGGGCAAGCCAGGGCCATCAAGAAAGGAAAACAAGCCCCTGTGGTCTTACACAATGGGGACAGCTGTGGTTTTCTTCATCACAAAGTGACCTCTCTCTCTTCCCAAACTCTAGGAACAGCTAAAAGAGGAAGACGTGGAGTGCATTGTGAACCAGGACGAACTGGCCATGAGCTACCAGGAGCAAGCCCCCTCGCCCTGCAGGCCTCCTGCAAGCCTGAGTGTGGCCCAGAAAGCCTCACCGCAGACTCCAAGCAAGGACAACATTTATGAGGGGGACCTCGGCCTGGGAGGCTACGAACTCAAGCTTGAGCAGACCCCGGGTCAGTCCCAGCTGAACTAAGGGGAACAGCACCGATGTGACCACAAGTGATGCGAGGCTCGCAGCGGAATCCTTGCCAAGCTGGGGGGGCAGCGTAGGAGAGAGGCTGGACCATGTGGTAAGAGCATCCGTCGGAGAGAATCACAACCTTGTCACAAGTTATCCTCCGGTGCCTGAAGAAATAAGAATTTCTTATCATCCCTCTATATTATGCAACTGAATTGAAGTTTCTGGCAGCAGCCATTTTTATGAGTGGATCGGTTGGGGTGGGAAGGGCGGAGAAGGAGGGAGTCAGGAGTCTGGCTGCTGGAAGGATGGAACAGATGTGCTGCGTCTGCAGGTGTTTCTTTTCGGTGTGTAGCTCTCCAGGCCCTTTCGCTTCGATTTTGGATTTTACTCCCTTCATTAGGGAGAGTTTAAAAATCAGAAGAAAAAAAAAAAGTTTCTGAGCATAAACATGTGGCTTCTAAGCTGAAGGGAATGCCCAGTTATTTTGTAAAGTGGAATTTTTATATTATAAAGACCTAGACTCCTACATGCTCTTAATGACTCCAGGGCTGTTTGCAAAGCCCAGGCAAGGGATCGATACCACTGTCGGTGGCCTTCCAGAACCCACGCTGTGCGGTGACCCACTGTTCTCCTTGGCATTCTTTTCAAGCCGCTTCTCCTATTAAAGGCAGGGGATAGTTACAGCTGGGCGTACCCTGCACTCAATGCAGTTCTGCTTTCCAACTTGGTAGGACCCCTTCCAGGAAAAGCTGTTTTCTCTTCCCCCATTCTGTGTTGTATCGGAAGAATGAGCCTTTCTGTCCTGCTTGCATTTAAGTCACTTCTTGGCCCTGTGGCAGGTCCCCTCTCTATGCTGGGTAATGAGATTCTACAGCACAGGCCGGTCTCCATGTGGCAGGAGACGGTGCAAGAGTCCCGACCCATCTTCTACTTCCAACACTCACAGCTGATTAGCAAAAGCAGAAACTAGAGGAACAGAGCTGATGATGCGTACACCAGACTGAAAGGTCAAGGACATGGCACCAGGACTCCCCTTATGACAGGTGGCTCATGGCCCATGACAGAGAGACCAACACAATAGCTTTTAATTCAGCTGCATGACCTGTGCCTTTCAAGCCATAAAGATACCTCAAGCCTAGCTTCTCTTGAAATACAGATGTTAATATTAGATTCCAAAAAAAAAAAAAAAGTGGGCTCCAGTCTTAGGTGCCCAGACTATGATAAGCCTGCTTCTGAAGGAGGTAAGAAATGATGTTTTCCTCATCATTCCCCAAAGCTTGGAAGTAACATACGCTTTGCTAACCAGTTGTTAGGCTATTAACCGTGGCGGTGTCAGGCACACCACTATGTACGTCGATTTTCTTACTTTCCAAACAGTACAGGGCACAAATTGTTTTATACTCAGCTAAGTATAATCTGGTCATTCCAGGTTAATACAGCAAAAATGGCAAAGCATGAAGTTTTCTAATGTGACCTAATCCTAATAAACTTTTGTTATAAAGTATGATTGTGTTGGCCAATGCTTTATTTAGAGACATTTTCTCTGCCCGTGCTAATTGGCAGTTCTACGCCTTTACACTTGAAATGTCAGATGAAGCAAGCACCAAAAGATAACGTAAGGGAACTGCAAGGGTCCTCTGGCCGGAGGAAAGCCATAGGGGCTGGCCCGCCAAGCCACTGGAGGAATGAGAGAGAGCACATGGCAGCCAGAGAAAGGAGAGCTAAGTCAGGCCCAGTGGAACAGCCTCCGCCTTTTGCACTGCTGGAGACCAGAAATCATGTAGAGCTTCAAAAAGAGAGGGAGGGGGTCCTGGAGGAGGAGAAAAAGGGAAGTCAGAAGACAAAGACTCATCTCTTTCTGCCCTAATGTGAAAGGAAGAGATGAGAACTTGGGTGCTTTGTGTGTAGTTGGAGAAAGACACACCAGGGAAAGAGAAGATCCTCTCAAAACAGACAAACATTAGCATGGGCAGGAGTGGAGAGAAGGGAGGGAAATATAACATATGAGATGGAAATGAGAAGGGGGGGAGGCACACAAACTAAACCCAGCATGAGCTCACGAAAGCCCGTGACACACAACACAGCACAGCCATCTCATGACACACAGGAAAGCCCGCTTTCTGCATAGAAAAAAAACTCTTCCCAGCTGAACATCACGAACCATCACAAACAAGGGGAATCAGGGGCTGTTTAATCTGGGTCGAGCCACGTATCCCACTGACTCCAAGTAGGTAAAATACTGTAAATTTGAGGAAATGAGGGAATTGTCCAATCTGTAAGACAGTGCTCTAGATTCAAGACGTGATTTCCAGCCTCCTTCCCTCGGAACCAGCCCAAGACCCAAAGAGAGGCGAGCTAGTGTCCCAGTTAACAATTCATAAAACCAAATTCCCTTTATGCTCCTGTTGTGAGGGATAATAATTTATGATCTTAAGATCTCTGTGCTTTGATTAGCAGCATGAGGACTGTGAAATTCAAACCTATTACTTACTGCCAGTTTCTAATGAATAATAAAGGCAAAGAAGCTTTATTCAAACCACTAATGCTTGCACTCATTATTAGAGCAGGACTCTAATTAATTAATTGACTGCTGGTTTTTCCTTGAGCTTCTTACTATGTGTACATCACACACACACACACACACACACACACACACAGTTCCACTCACTGTCAGGCTTCCAACTAGATCCTCTGTAGTGTCCCCCTGGCCCTCAGTACATGTCTGAGCCAAATTGGAAGCCTGGTGGCAAGCCTTCATTCATGAAGTTTCTAGAAACTTCTTGGAGAGGAACTTAATGATATGAGTCAAAGCTGAAAATTCAAATACCCTTTGACCCACCTATGTCATGTGCAGAACTTTTATTCTAGCTATTTGAGAATATTATACATAGAAAGAGTATTTAGTGAAACAACTCTAATTGCCATCCTGGTTAAACAGAACACAGCACAGCCATCTCAGGACACAGCATCACGTGTACTGCTATAGAGTGATCTCCAGGACATATTGTTAAATAAAATAGCAAGGTGCAGAACAGAATGCATGGTATGCTGGCATTCTGGAATATTAAAGAAGAAATTGGTAGTATAATTGCCTCTTAAGAACTGAGGGAAGACTTAATTTATCACTTTTGTACCTTTGGGGTTTTGTACATTAGAGATGAATTATTTATTCAAAAACAAATTAAATAATAATAAGAGTCCTGTGTAATAACTCACTGAAGTACTGAACTACAATAAAAAGTGGAATAAAAACCAGAAAATTTGTTATTTGTACCATGATCTTTGAGACCTTGAGAATATAAACGGTAGCATCAATAGTGCCAATGCCTTCTGGGTTTACTCATCTGCATCAGCCAACACACATGGAGACAAACTATGAAAAGGTCTTTAAAATTCAAAGACAAATAGGACTTGGTCCCATCCACCAAATATCTAGTAGGAGAAGACAGCTGCTAAAAAGCAATAGGCTCCTTATAAGATACCAGAACATACAATTAAGCTATAGTAACCAAAACTGTGTGGTATTCACCGAGAAATAAGAAAAGGTATCAAGAAAATCTATTATAAACTACAGAAGCAGGGGATCCCTGGGTGGCTCAGCGGTTTAGCACCTGTCTTCGGCCCAGGGTGTGATCCTGGAGTCCCAGGATCGAGTCTCACATCGGGCTCCCTGCATGGAGCCTGCTTCTCCCTCTACCTGTGTCTCTGCCTCTCTCTCTCTCTCTCTCTCTCTCTCTCTCTCTCTGTGTCTTTCATGAATAAATAACTAAAGTCTTTAAAAATAAATAAACTACAGAAGCAGACTCATGAATATAGTTAGAAAGTTAGTTCATAAAAAAATGGCAATGTAATTTGGTTTGAGAATAAATAGGCTGTCATTTACTAAGTAGTGTGGATAAACTGACTTTCAGTTTGGAAAAAGAAAAAAAATCAGGTAATGCTCTGAAAAAATACAAAACTAAATTCCAAGTAATTTAAATGGCTAAATGCAAAAAAAAAAAAACAAAACAAAAAAAAAACAAAAACAAAAAACACCAAAACTATAGGAGAGCAAAGCAATAAAATAGAATATGTAAATAACTGTGGCATGTGAACAGTTTTCCTAAGAAAGACAGAAACCAAAAGCAAAGAATGATAGATTTGGCTACATAAAAAACATAAAATTTCTTATGACAAAGACAATAAAATTTTATAAGACAAACTTGGAGAAATACAAACACACACACACATATATACATTTATGTATGTTCATGTATATATCAGAATAAGGATTATTCTTCAAAATATACAAAGAACTCTTATCAATGCATGAGAAATTAAAAATATACTTTCAAATATAAAAGTATCTTTAAAAATAAGTAGAATCAAACATGTATACCTTCTATTCAGACTTCTACTTTTAGGCATCTCTGCAAAAAGGAAGCCCTTGACATCTGTGCATAAGGAAGCAAATAAAATGATATTCTTTGTGGCAGTGTTACTGTAATTATTGGGGAGGAAAATATCCATCAATAAGAAGAGTTAGCCACAATACTCTCATACTAGAGAATTCTCTGCAGCAATTAACTACACTCTGTGTAGAACGGGTCCATAAGCACACACTCACATGGAAATATTTCCAAGATAAACTGTCGGTGAAAAAAAAATCTGGAATGATCTACAATAGGCTGATAACCAAGAGGGAAGTGAGATTGCAAGGGCTAAATCGAGAGAGCCTTTGGTTTATCCACGTTACTTTTAATTTTTATAATGATACCATATTCATGTATGGTCAGTTTTGAGAGTGGCTCTGTCTTCAAGATGTGGGAGGGAAAAGAAGGCATGGTCAAGAAAGGCTTTAAGGAAGAAGTTACACATGAGCTCTTGAAAGATGAGAGGGTTTAACCAAGCAGATACGATTGGTGCTGGTCTGTGGGGCAGGAGGTAAGACTGATCACTAGAATATGGGAAGAGCCTTCCAGTTGAAGGGAACAGCGTGGGCAGAGACAAAGGGGTGTGAAGCACCCTGGCACATTAGAGAAACTAAGTTATCCCACATGGCTACCATATAGCCTGTTTGTGTTTGGGGGCAAGAAAATGGAAGAATAAGAAAATTTTGGAGCTGTAGATCAGAGGAGTCTGAGCCATGATCTTGTGAGAATGGGGGGCTATTGAAATTTTTTAAACAGGAAAGATAATTACATGGATTATAGGGAGATAGGGTACAAGTAAGCCTGGAGGAAGTATAATAGCCCAGTTGGGGTGCTATTTCAATAGCCCAGGAGAGAGATGATGAGAACTTAAATAAGACAGAATCAGGGAGGATGGACCAGAGTATAGGTTCTAGGTAAGTTTCCGAGCTAGAATCTACAAAGTTAATAACTGATAGGCTATGGAAAGTGAGGAAGCTGGAGGAGCCCAGGATGACCCCAAGCTTAAGGCTGAAATGATGGCATTTTGATGGTTCCATTCATTGAGGGTATTGAGAAGAGGAACAGATTTGGGGGAAAGCCAACAAATTCAGCTCTGGATATGCTGAGCCTGGGTTTCTGGTGGAGAGCTGCATGGACAGGTCCAGATGCTATTTACATGGATCTGAAGTTTAAGGAAAAGGTCTCACCTGGAGATGTATATTTGGAGGGATGAGATGTGCCTCACAGCTTCACCAAAGAGGTTTTCAAATACCACATGAACTTCCTCACCTTTCTCTAACTCGTGCAAAGAAATCCTGATACGCCCTCCCCACAAAAGAACCATGCCAGCATCTTTGCAAGGATAAGCACATTTATCTTCAAGGCACCATGGATGATTTTCATTCAAACCCTGGGGAGAACCACTGACAAGAAAAGGAAAGAGGGAACAGAACAGAGAACCAGGGAGTGTTAAAACCAGTGCATGGACAGAGTATGCACCTGGGAAACAACCCTTGGAGAATCCCCTCCAAGGAGATCTGGGCACTCCTGGGAACAGGGTTAGAGACAGAAAAATAGTGATTTCTGTTACCGTGCTTGTGGTCTTACACAAGTGCCCAACCTTTCCTCAGCGGTGATGGCCACAGATTCACTTGTCAACCAGACTAGGATAAAATCCCCAACCATTCAATCAAGCACTAATCTAGGTGTTGCTACGAAGGTAGATTTTGTAGGTGTAATTAACATCGCAATCCGTTGACTTTAAGGAAAGGAGATTATGCTACGTAATCTGGGTGTGCCTGATTCAATCAGTGGAAAGGCCTTAAGAGCAGAACTGAAGCTTCTGGGAAGAAGGAGAAGTTCTGCCTTTGAACTATAGTTTCAGCTTGTACTAGATAGTTCCAGCCTGCCCATTCTGAAGGCCTGCCCTGAGCTGAGACTTTTTTTCCCTCATCTGATCTCCCCCGCACCTCCCCGTCTCCCTCTACACTGGAGCAGAAGGACAAAGGTTGTAGGAGGAATGCTCGCACGGAATTAAGGAAACAGGTAGATTATCTGCTGAATTCAAATGTTTTTGAAAGGAGCACGTCAGGGACTTGTTTCTAAAACACACACGGCATGCTATATTCTGATTTACCCAGTGTTGATCCGGTCTCCTACCCCTTCTCCATCTGTAGCACAGTTCAAGGATGGCCCTGAAGCAAAATGTCGAAGTACTTGTGAGATTAACAAAGAAGCTTTTCAGGCATTTGTTATTCAGAGCAGGGCAGCTTTTAGGCTAGGTGTAGGGGAGGTGGCAAGGAGTGAGAAGCTTACCTATGGAAGGTTCCATATATTTCCCAAATATTGTCCATCAGCCTGTCATTCATTCAGTTTGACAAACATTTATTAAACCCTTACAAAGTGCTGCTGATAATCAAGGTTAGGAATTGCCAATGTCAGCATCATTAATGGGATAAATAAAGATGGGACAGATGAGCAATGATAGAGTCCAGGAAGCACATCAATTCAGAGATGTCTTGGCTCACCTCGCCACACAGATCAATTAGTTGTAGCCAGGAGTCGGGAGGAGGGAGCTCCAACAAGCCAGCCTGTAGGTAAAGGAGGGGAATGAACCATCTGAACTGCAGGGGTCAGCTTCTCCCCGGAAGGCATCCTCCCCAAGGCTGCCCACCCCTACAACTGGTCTGTGGGAGGCTAGTGCCTCAGCAAGGATTTAGTTGTGAGAGATCAGATTCAAATACCCTCTGCTTCAGAACGTGGCCTAAGGCAGTGCAGTCATACTGTGAAACTCACCAGCCCTCAGTTAAGCAAAATTACCTCCCAGAAACCCCATTGTCCACTCATCATCTTGCAGATGCAGGCATTCAGGATATGCTAATTTATCAGAACTGAACTGAATTCAATCCTGCTAGGTAGAGCTCTAAAGTACCTGGGACCGTGTCTAGAAAGAAAAAGGAAAAAATAACCCTTTGATATGAGCCTCACTTTTCCATATGTGATATTTCATCCTCATGACAGCCCCGGGAACATCACGTTTCAAGTCCTGCTTTAGGTGCACGGAGCTGGGAGACAGAGATGTTAAGCCCTTGGCCTAAGATCACACAGCTGATTAATGGCAGAGGGGAGTCTTGAACCCAGAACTGTATAAGTCCAAAGATCATGATTATATCCCCTGTCCCAGGCTGCAGGCAGAATTAGTACAAGTCTGTCAATATGCACTAAGAACTATTGATGCCTCAGCACCGAGGACAGAAAACTACATATATGCCCCTCAGCTTCCTAGGGTTTACAGTAGAAAGACCAGAGACTGGAGAATGACCACACACAGAGCAGTGCGAGCCAAAGCGAGCTGGGGGGCCCCAGGCTTCCAGGTCCTGGATTAGTCAGGATTGATTTGGTACAAGAGGCAAAAATCTAGATCAATCTAGCTGAAGAATGAAGTCTTTACTTGGATAACAAGTCCAGGAGCTTTGGTGCAGCTGATTATAAGGGCACAAACCAGGCCATTAAGATATTTCCTCTCTCCGTTTCTCTCTCTCTCTCCTCTCGCTCTCTCTCCCCAAATATACACACACTCTGTTCTTCTCCATTTTTGCCTTATTCTCAGCAGGCCCACTCAACAGTTTCAAAGATGTCCACCAGCAGCCCTGGACTTCCATTATTCCCACAGCCAATAATCCCCACACCAAGAAGACATTTTCTCTTGATCGCTCTAGCAAAATCCTAGGAATGACAGTGGTTGACCTAGGTTGTGTCCATCACATGCCCATTTTTACACCAAGACTATTCACCCAAGGGACATAGTTATCCAGTTGGCCAGCCTACATCATATGTTCATCCAATAGAGGATCACCAGAATCATTTAAATGACTGTCCCTCCAGTAAAGAAAAGGCAAGTCCTTTTTGTTGTCCCCTCCCACTTTGACCTTGTAGCCAATATGATAGTGTGGAGATAATGGCACATAATTATAAAAGACATTTCACCTTCTGTCTTGCTGTCTTGGATCTCTGTGAGGGGAAATAAGCTGCCATGTTGTAGTGACACTCAAGCAGTCCCGTAGAGGCCATGTGGCAAAGAATTGAGGCCTCTTGCCAAGTTAGCACCAACGTGTTGGTCATGTGTGTGAGCCACCTTGGAAGTGAATCGTTCACCTCATTCTGCCTTCAGAATGAGGCGATGACAGTCCTAGATGACAACTTGACTGCAACTTCATGAGAAAGCCTAAGCCAGAACCACCCAATTAAGCCACTCTCGGATTCCTGATCTACAGAAACTATGTGACTGAGTGTTTACTGTGGTTTTAAGCCACTAGATTTTGCAGTAATTTGTTATGCAGCAAAGATCATTCAAACGAACAGTTCCTAAATAGACAAAAAGACGTCTATAGTCCTCTATACCTCTACGTACGCTTTTGTCCAGCAGAATACAATTCTTTCCTGAGTGGATAAAAGCCTTGGAATACCAGAAATATTGGCATATCTAGCACATATAGATCTGACTTCTCCTACCTCTAATCCCTGAACCCAGAAATGGAAGTGACAGTAGCAACAAGAGCCACAGAAATCATGCCCCCTCTGATCAGGGTCGGTGGTCACCCTAGGGCCCCACAGCAGGGTGAATGACTGGTAAGAGAACAGTGTGCAAGTTCCCTGAACTACATACTAGATGTTATTGAGGGATACAGAGATAAGAAAACTCTGCCCCTGATTTCTGGAAGCTTATAATTCGGGCACAGAGATAAAGTGAAAGCAGTGGCCTCTTGTGTGATACATAGCAGAGTTAGGTTTAAGAGGAACTTTGAAGGGAAAAGGATTATGGGACTACTTCTCCACCCTCGCTTAGCACTGGACTCACCTGGTGAGCTTTACAGTCTACTGATACCTGGGTCTCAACCGCCTAATTCTGATTTAGTTGGTCTGGGCTCTGGCCTGAACGACGAGAGCTCTTAAAGCTTCCAAGATGATCCTAATGTGCAACCAAGGTGGAGAACCACTAAAGTACGAGGACTTTCTAGGAAGGAGAGACATGATCCAGTTGCAAAAACTCATCCAAGTCTTCCAAGAGGAAGTGGTGATTAGGATGGGCTGTAAAAGCTAGAAATGTGGGGAGGACTATCTAAGGAAAAAGAAGAACGAACTAGAGCAAGCTGGGACAGCAGGGGGCTTAGGGCCTATCCAGTGGTATCACAGTTGCTGGAGCAATAAGGAGCACATGAGCTAAAACTAACCAAGAAGTGCTGAGGACGCATATTCTCAACCCTCGGGCTATAACTACATGCATCGCTGAGACCACTGTCCAGCTAGAAAAGCACCAACTCACAAAACCTGTGAATCATCAAGTTCTAAATCCCTGGCATACAACACATTTGGGATATCATTTATAGGGAGCCACAGCTGCTGCCTGAACAAAAGAGGAAAAAATAACTGCTCCCTTCAAGCCCCTGTGACCACACAACATCATCTGCCAAATCGCTCCAAATTGCTCCTTTTCATAACACTGGATCCAAAGATGAGAACTGCATCAGAATTTGGCCCAACCTTGGCTCAGTCAACCTTGGCTATGGGTCTCCAAGAGCATCCTTTTCCTGGTGAAACCTTGACCAAGAGCCACCCTATTCCCCACCCCCACCTTACAGTCTGTGCCCGCCAGAAATGAAAAGCTGATTACTGGGTCAGTGAGGGATTGCATAGGGGCGAAAAACTTTTTCATGTTACCCTTCTAGGTTCTTCGGCCTATCTAATAATTAAATTGACATAAGACAGATTAACAAGAGAAAAACAAATTCTGTATATATACAGGAGCCCCATAAGAATATGGGGAGCCCCCCCCCCGCTCCTCCCCGCAGTCAGGTAATTGAGGCTGATAGGTCATCCTGAGCTCCGAAGGCAGTAGTGGTCTGGGCCTTCAAAGAAGGAAGAGGGTTCACAGGAAGATGGGAAGAGCAGATGTTGGTAAACTTTTCTCTGTTACACAGATAAGCCATTGTGATGTAAGAAGTTATCTCTGGTGACAGCTCTGGGGGAGGAGGGCTATAAGGGGAGGAGGGCAGTTTAGGTGCAGGTAAAAAGCTCTTCCTGAGTCTGAGCTCAGAGTCTTCAGCTCAACAGGATCCACATGGCCAAAGTAGCATGTCCAGGGTCCTGTTGCTACTCCTTTCCAACTGCCAATTCAGTTGGTGTGGATTGACATCCTTAAGGGCTGTGAGGCTGCTGTTCTTTATTAAGAGAGTAAGTACACCTTCCTGATACCCATCTTTGAAAGAGAAGCCTAGAATAGCTTCTCAGACTTCAATGTGCATTTGAATGCCGTGAGGACCTTATTAAAACACAGATTCTGATTCCAAAGGTCTGGGGCAGGCCCCTAGATTCTGCATTTCCAGCCGGCTCTCAGGTGATGCTGACCTGCTGGTCCCTGGACCACACTTTGAGTAGCTGAGGCCAGAGCAAGGTTTCTCAGGCTTGGGATTTGGTTAACAGGCGGTCTTTAATGATCTGTCGAGGGGTCTGCAGGCAGGTTGGCAATAAAAGGACAGAGCCATTTGGTTCACAGCCAGGCCACTCATTTTAAATGGAATATTGACTGTGATTTTCACAAAAATCCTCCCACTTTTAAAGTTTGTCCATGACTGATAAGGATAGTACTGGTCAGCTTGCTCTAGCAACCCTTCAGTTAGCTACTCTTCGGTTAACAGGGTGCAGCTCATCTCGATTAACATATTTTCTCCTTATTTATGCATCACTCTTTACAGTAGTCAAATATGCGTTTTGGTTGTTAGTATCATGTCATCACAATTCGTAAAAATGGATCAGTGATTCCTAAGTTGTTCACTGGAGCGTTAAAGTGGAGACAGACATAGTAATGTAAACACTATGATTCAAAATGGTATGTGTATACATAGGTAGCGAACAAGACTCAAGTGAGAACATGGGCTGTGGCTCCAGTGGCTGGCCTGGCAGGTGAGTCCACAAGGATGACACGGAGCAAGAACATCTGAAACTCAGCAATAATCACCTCCCTCCACCTCACAGGACATCATCTGGTACAAAACTTGTCAGAGGAGGGTACGAAGCCTTACCTTCATTGTCAGAGCTCAAAGAGCTCCTCTTTTCTCTAGTGAAGCCCTTGAATCTGTCTAGAAAAATACAAAATAACACATTCCAGTACAAAATTGACAGATTTGGCCCAAAGTTGAAGAAGGGTCATAAGCCACGGACACATCATTCAAAGTTGTGTGCCTAACAGTCAAATGGGCCAGGCCATACTTTTGTCAAAGGTTTGTTAAACTAGTTTCATTATAAATACGCTCATGAGGAAAATATGAATAAACTTCAGCACCCAATTTTTTTTGTTGTTTTTTTAGCACACAATTTTTGAGGTGAAAAGCCTTTGTGATCACGTATGTTTGCTAGTTGTCATTTTCACTTCTCGGTTGGACACCACCACCAATGAATAGAGTATACATCAGCTCTTGGCTTATGTGAGATAAATAAATGAAGTAAAAATGCCCCGTAACATTTCATTTTCTTTGTTACTAAAACAACTTGCTACCAAAAAGACTTTCCAGTTTAACGGTGATTGTTTTACGCCTCATCAAGTAGACTAGAAAAGGTGTGTTAAGATCATACTGGCAAAATACTGTTAGGATAGCCAGGGAGCCCTTTGCTAGGCAAATAAAAATGTCCATCCACATACTACATTATTCAGAAAGAACCTCAGTGGTCACCAATGTACATCTTGACCTTTATTCATCAATATTTAATGAGTACCTACAAGAAATATATCAGTCACTGTTTCAGGTACTTAGGATACATGAGTGAACAATAACAACAAAATTGTCCTACCCTCATAAAGCTTACATTCTAGCAGAGAAAGACAGACTTTAACAATGAATGTATGTATATGGTGAAGTAATACAGTATAGGAGAGGAAAATGGGGCTGGATGAGGAAGGTTGAGAATATATAGTGCGGAGTATGTGGAAGTTGGAACTTCAAATAGGATGATCAGAGTAGGCTTGTGAGAAGATGGCATTGGAGCAAAGACTTGACAAAGGTGAGAGAGCAAGCCATGGAGATATGGGTGGGAAGAAAGTTCTAGTCTTATCTGGGACGTTCAAGGACAGCAAGGAAACAAGTGAGGCTAGAGTGGCTAGCATGGAGGAGAGTTGTGGAAGATGAGGTGAGAGAGGAAATGAGAAGGGGAGGAGATCATGTATGTTCTTATAAAGATTTGTGTTTTACTCTTGGTGAAATAAGAGAACCAATTGCAGGAACAACAAAGAACTGATAAAAATCTGGCTTCGAAGAGGATCATTCCACCTTCTGTGTTGGAAAGAGATTTCAGGGAGATAATGCTAGAAAGAAGGTATTTCTGGCTGCTGTTGCTACATAAGGAACAACCACAAAATCTCAGCACCACAAACAGTAAGCATTTATTCAGCTCATGTGTCTGTGAGGTTTTGGGGTCTGCTAATCCCAGCTGGGTACAGCTGAGGTAGCTTCGGTGCCACTTAGGGACTGGTCCTGCTATACCTTCTATTCCTCTGAGACCAGCAGGCTAGACCTACAATTTTCTTTTTGTGAGAACCATCAGCATATAGATGGCATTTTAAGCCATGATCTTGATTTAACATTTAAAAATTGCGTATCAAATCAAATTGTTGTATAGAGTTTTTCACTGTGTCTTGTAAAGAATGGACAGTGAGTCTTCTATGCTTTCACTCACCCAAATATTCTGAATGTCAAGGGGAAAGGGACTAGGATTTTTTTTTTTTAATGGTGAATGTTTTTGACTTCATCACTCTGGAAGCCAGTAGAGAGCATCTCTATCTATAATTGATCATTTAACTGTTGCTCAAGTTATATATCACGGTCATTTATTCAGTGTCTTGAACAGCGTGAACCCATTACTTCGGAGCTGAAATACCATACTTTTAATATTGGAAATAAGACACGTAAAATTTTGAGAAACAACCAGTGATGCAGACAACTCCATTCCTCCATCCCATTGGCTATTTTCCAAAAAATTATTTTCTTCTCTCCTGAGAGAGAGAAATACATGGTTTCTTAATGGCCACATTTAAAGGCCATATCTAAATGCTACAAAAGAATATGAAGAAGACTTACAAATACAACCAAAAAATAAATAAGGTCTCCGCTCACTATCATCTTTCTTGTTGAAACATTACCACTTCCACAGTAGGACATGTTAATTGAAAGAGAGGCTGATGCGTATCAAGACAATCACGAGAAAGCACTCTGTAATTTTGGGTTTATGTTCTAGTCAGATACCCAGAACTATCTGACAGAGAGATACCCTACATGTCCCTGCATTCCTAAAGACATATTACGAATTCAGATTTCCAAATGTAGGAGAAATATGAACTAAAAAGCAATCGACTAGATAGGGAAATTCATCTGTGGCTCAGACTATCCATCACTGGGCAGGTATATTCTGGGGTCTGTATACATACGTGGATTCATTAGTGAAGGATGGCAAACCTTATCATGTCTCTCACGAGGATAAAACTGTTGTTTTTCATTCTGAACACAGTTTTTATTTCACTTTTTAAAATTTGTGTTGTAGGGGGTGCCTGAATGGCTCAGTGGTTGAGCGTCTGCCTTTGGCTCAGATCGTGATCCTGGGGTCCTGGGACCGAGTCCCTCATCGGGCTCCCCTTAGGGATCCTGCTTCTCCTGCTTCTCCCTCTGCCTATGTCTCTGCCTGTCTCTCATGAATAAATAAATAAAATCTTTTAAAATTTTTTTGTGTTGTATCTTTTTGCCTATGAAAATGGTGGTCCACGGGTGTATCAAATGCCTGCCAGTATCCTTATGTGCTAACAATGTTTTGAGAAAGACATGCCAAGAAGCTGCAAGCAAATCCAATTCAGTCATTCACCTACCACAAGTCAGGTTATACTAAGTACTTTTGACAGATAACTGAGGAAGAGGTAGAGGAGACTTTCCATTTGAAGGGGAAAAAATTACTCCTAGTAATGTTCAGTCCACAACACCCAGCTGTGCCAATAAGCCAAGCCAGTTTTAAGAAAGATGAAACAAATACAGCCATAAAAACTGTGACCCAACCACATTAAAAAGGAAAAAATACACACAACTCCATTTAGCAGCTCAATTAAGATGACCTCCAGCCATCACACTTGTTACAGTGACAGCGCCTCCCTCCAACACCCACTAGGCTTGGCTTTCTCGGGTAGCCTGGAACCGACAGGGGAATTATTAGCTCTTTCTATCCAGGCATCAGCATTTTACAAGCATTTATGGTGGCTTTAACCTCAAAAGGATTCCTGCTCTGAGAAGTAAACTTTTCTCCATTGTGTATAATTAGCCCAGTGATGCATCTCCCACACTGTGGATCCCCTGGAGAGCAGCATTAGTGGGTCAAGTTCAAGTGATGAAGACACATAGCACAGCTGTGTAACATGAGAAAGCCCTCTGTGGAGACAGGGTGGGGCCTAAGGGTCTCTGAACAAATACTGATGCCCCCCAGGGGGACAGGACAATAGTTTGAACCATATGGCTGGCATGTGATGGAAGTGTTGGGGTGTAAGGGGCAGGGAGCATGTGACTGGGATGTGTCGGTGTCGTCGTCTCTCCTCTTCAACCTTTCACAGAAATTCTGAGCCAGGGAAGGCAGAGCTGGCTGTGATGAGGGCAAAGCAGGAGCAGAGAGGGAGACCAGAAGCTATAAGGTATGTAGGGCCCCTGTAGGATGACAGTGGGAGAAGAAAACTATTGTTTTCAAGTCGATGTTAATTAAACACAATTACAAGAAAGAAGTCACAACCAGCTCCAACCGAAATAGCAAGTAATTGGAAGAGAATAAAAAATATGGATCCTAAACCAAGCAAAGCTGAGTTAGCACAGTCTCACTGAAGACTGAGATGCTGGGACGGAAGTGTCATTAGCAGTTGAGTTGTCCCTGAGCACTCAGCTGTTTTTCTGTTCTAGATTGGTGAAGACATGGGGATTTTGCATTGTTGTAGAACAAAGAGAACCATGACTTGAGGTTCTTGAGTTTTGAAGCTGAGTTTAGACACTTCTGATGGTTCTAATCCTATGTCAAACCTTACAATTCTCTCCCCATTCAGAAACTTGGAGGGAAAGAAGAAAACGTGTTCTCTGCCCCCCTCACAGGCACCCTGGCTATGCTACTGGGTGGGCTTCCTGTGAGGAGAGCAGGTGGCTCCATTCAGAGTGAGACCCTCACCACGGGATAAGTCATGGGAGTGACCAGAGTACTCAGCAAATATTCAGGAATAAATTTGCCCTCTGAGGCACCACCTGTAAAACCCATACATAATTCATGAATTGAGCCATCTGTAGAAAGAAGCCAAAAGATGGTAAATGTGTGACTGAAGAGATTGGGAACATTCAAAACTCCAATCAAGGGAACCAGAGTGTTATTTCAAAGAAACAAAACTGAACTGTAATTGTAATTTAGAAAAATAAATCCTAATCAATTGTATTGTACCCGGTGTTTAAGAACAAGCTCTGGAACACAAAGGGGTTTGGCTGGCCTGGAGCGCACGGTGGGGAAGCTCAGAGACCCCCTCGCTGTTTGTCCAGCCCTGTCAGTCGGGATGGGAGAGATACCAAGGCCTGGCATCAACAAGGTGTATTCTGATATGGCACAGGGCTCACGCACCCAGCCTGTCCCTGGCGGAGCCACGGTGGCCCTCCAAGGACCACCAGGGGCCACCACAGGTGAGAGGAGGAACCCCCACCCCGACGCACCCAGAACAATGTGAGAGCACCTTGTTACTCTCACATATCGAACTTTGCCAAGCATTTTTTTTAATTTCTTCTTTTGAAAACAGTTGTCCCAAATTAAATATCCTCTAAATTTTTATATATTAATATCTTCCCTTTGTGCTGACTTCACAGATGCTAAGCGAGCTGCTGACAATAATCGTTCCCTACTAAAGGGAAGAACATTCCCAAATGGAAAGTGTAAATACCAGTCACTGGCGTTAAATATACTGGGTAGGGATGGATAGAAGCAAGTTTAATCGCCAGCTTCTTCTGAGTTTAACTGGCTCCAATAACACCCAGTCCTATCCCGAGTCCAGTCATCCTCCTGTCCAACCGAGACCCAGTACCGTGATGAAATCAGGGTCCTCAAGGCCCTCAGTAACCCGGGGCAAGCTGGCCTTCCACTGTGATCTCCAAATTACAACATAGAAGTGTGACTTAACTTTGTATTGATCAACTGACCAGACCTCTGCTCTACAGTAAAACCCGGTGACAGAGCAAGTGGACAGCTTTCACTGGTAGCTGCTGTGGCAAGGGGACCATTACTAGTGTGACAGAGGAAGGGAGCGGAGAACAAGGGCCTTGCCAGCAAGGGGAAAGGTTTTTGAGGATGTGCACAAATCAGAAGTTATTCTCTTTCCTCTTTTAAGGAACCCAGAGGAACCCATGATGCCCACCTAGATGGAGCAGGGGGAGGTCACGCGTACACCTCCACAAGCCCCTCACTAAAATGCTGTGTGGCAGGTATTTGCAAAAGGCATTTGCTGAAGGAAAAAAATAAATCCCTCCAACATCTAAGCTTTGGTCTGGAGCATATGCCGCTGTAACAAATTAGCACAAATTTAGTTGAAGACAACATAAATTTATTATCTTACAGAGCTAGAGGTTAGAAATTCCTATCAGACCCATTGGCCTGAAGTCAAGGTGTCAGAATGGGTTCCTCCTGGAGGCTCAGGGAGAGAGGCCATCTGTCTGCCTTTTTTCCACCTCTGGAGCTGAGGCAGTGTGAGGCTCATCACCACGTCCCTCTTGCTTCTGCTATCGTGTTTCCTTCTACTCACACTCAGCCTCCTGCACCTCCTCAGAAGAAGACCTTGTAATAAGTACATTGGGTCCAGGAGAATCCGGATAATCTCCCCCACCCCTTAAAATCCTGAACTTAATCACAATGCAAAGTACCTTTCACCATGTGGGGTAACGTGTTCACAGGCTTCAGGGACTAGGACGCGGACATCTGTTGGGAGTCATTCTCAGCCTACCACAAGCGGATAGCTATGGGGGCCGCTAAAAGCCAAACTGAGGCATATTAAAATTTTTCACTTGTATTTGAGCAAAAATCTATTGTAATGGGGCACCACCCAACCAGAAGTGGTTAAGAGCATTCTGTTTGCTGACAGGTGCTAAAGGAAAGACTTAGAATGAGAAAGTGTGAAAGCCAAGGAAGTATTTGATTGGCTACTGCTGAGAGCCTCGTTGGCTCTTTGGGATTGGTTGTCTTTAGCATTTTGATTTTATAACTTTGAGGCATTTACAGGCTTAGACTTTGGTTCGCTTACATAGACAGCCATGGCATTAGAGCCACCTCAGTCTAATGGGTTCTTTGTTTAATTAATTTAACAATTGGAACAAGAGTACATGGCATGACTGAAATGGAATTGATAAACCTTTCAGACTGAGTTCCAAGTGGTTGCATTCTAAAGGAGAACACTTTGTAACTGGGATATCGACTCTGATTCAGAAAGAAGAGTACACGTCTCAAGTGGGCTGGCATGGATCAATGTGGGACACAAATCACCACAGGACATTAGCACAGATCAACAGAACTCCTAGGACTCACACAACATAAGGAACGAATACTAATAGGCCCTGGCAAACGCCCCCTAAGCCCAGCCAGCTCCACATTTTACCAACTAGTAATTAACACCAGATGCTCAAATATAAGGAGCATCCAGTATGTTTACAATATGTGTGGGTTTATTCTGCAATATATAGGCTGGATGAGAGCTGTGTTCCGCACTGTGTCCTTAAGGATTCCTTCCTGTCTTTCGAAAGTTCTGGGTTGAGAACCCCTTTAGATCTTGTTAAGCAAATAACCTGCGACCAGAGGCCCCAACTGCAGCTGATGGTCGCTATGCCTGGGCCCAAGGTGGGCAGCACCACATATGATTTATTCCCAGTGAACTCATCCTTCCCTTTCAATATCTAGCTGATCAGACCCACCACAAGCCTATTAATGAAGATCTGTTTCATAATCAAGCTGCTTTCAAACTGGGTCTGTCTGAATGCAGATTTATTCTCTGTCTTAGCTGTGCGATGGTGAACTTAACCTTTCTGAAACTTGGTTTCATCGTCCATAAAATATAGACTGAAATCTCTACCTTGCAGGTTATTATGATTATAAGGGATAAAGTAGAATTAGAGTCAACATTAGAGCGTAGCACTCAATAAATAGTAGCTATTACTACCGCTGATAGTATTTTCTGATCTGTAAAACAGGGATGCTAATATACATTAGATCTGTGTAAGGAGTGAGGTAACGTGTGTGAAGCATCTGACACAGTACCTAGCACAGAGAAGTTACTCAGTTATGATTCATCCCCAACCCCTCCTTCCTTGCAACCCTCACAACCATTCTGTTGGGTTAACCAAAAAAGAAAGAAGTGTTGGCTCCAGAAAACTGGTATTGGAATGTAAACCCTTTTCCAGAGACAATCCTCTCAACATCTCTCTCCCAATGGCTCATGAGCATGGACTCATTTCTTAGGAGAGCTCACCACACACCACTGGCCCCAAGAGCCTGTCCCCAAGGAGATAGGACAGGTCAGTTTTAACTGGATGGTACATGAGTGTGCATAGGAAAGTATTCACCAGGAACCTCTTATGAAAGGATCCTATGAGTTACAGAGACACAGCTTTAACCAGCTGGAGGAAAGACATGTGGGAGGGGGGTATTTGTTGACTAATGTAACAGAAAAGTCTGATGAGCATATCTGATGAATATGACTGAAAAGACATCAGGAAGTAAGTATGTCATGCTCAACCTCTTGACACCGCTTCCTTCTGTTTCCCTTTCTCAAGAAGCTACCCTCCTCATGGTGACCCCTGGGCACCAGCTTGGCAAATGCAACAGACAGAAGGAACTTCTTTCTCAATAGTTCCAACAAAATCCCTGAGCCAGAATTCTTAAGATAAACTTGAATAAGGCGACCAACAACCCCACGCAAGTCACTGAGGCCAGAGATGGAATATGTTAATTGGATAGACCCAGGGGACATGTCCATCTTGGAGCTGAGATATATAGATGTTGAGGGAGCAGGTTAGTAATGGCTTCCACCTGAATTCCATGGATTGAGTGGGTGATGAGTCGTTCGTCAAAGAAAAAACAGTGCTAAGATTAAAAGAAGCAGGAGTGGATGACAGAGAAGCAAAATCCTCCAGAGGATCCAAGAGAGGGGGCCCTGGGTTACCTGGGCAACAGGAGGTCTCCAGGCCAATGCAGCAGGCCCTAAAAATGGGAGGAAAGATATGTAATGTCTAAGCAGCTCATTCTCTTAGAGTTCTAGCCCTATCTGCTTATTATCAAGTGATCATCACATCCCATCAGCCTTTCAAAACAGTCTCTAGAATAGCTATGATTCATTTTCTTTATAACACTTTAGAAGATTCTACATTTTCAGAATGTGAACCAAGAACTGAGGTTAAAGCCAAACAGCCACCCAACCTTGCTGCCGCTCTGTCCTGGACAAGCTGCCTGGGACAAGGACGAGGGTAGAGAGCCGGTTTATTAACCCCATCTGCTTAAGGAGCCTTGTTTCTCAGAGGGTGCTATGAGGTTGGGTAATTAAAACGAAGAGGAACCTTAAAACTCACAACATTTGTTCATCAGATCACTGTGTGGGTCCCCAGCAAACTTGGTTACCCTGAAAAATGCCCATATGTTCCTAACTCGAGCTGTTCTCATCCCGTGATCAGTCCTCAATCCCTGGCAGTTTTTCACTTCCCTCCCCAGTTACAAGTTCCCTTATGAAAAACTTATCAAAGGCTTCTGAAAAAAAAAAAAAAAACCAAATAAATTACAGCCACTGGCCCCTTTTATCCACTGCTTTATTTCAAGAACTTCTGACAGGTTAAAGAGACACAATTTTCCTCACTCCAAAGGCATGCCAGCCTGTTCCATTCAAGCCCTACCTTTTCCAGCTGCTTTAGAAGATGAGAGCTTCAGTTTGCTTCATTTGTCTGGGCCTCCTTACAGAGAAGTTAGATCATTAGTCTGTGACTCCCGAGGATAGGCCAGCATTCTTCAGCATCTGCAGAGTACAATCAATGTGGCTTAAATTAAAAATAGAGCAAAGTTCTGACCTGTTTGGCCACAATTCTACAAAGCCTGCTTTTAAGGATGAAGTGGTTCTGAACCAAATCGGCAAGAGAGCCAAGAATATTGGTTCTTAACCCTGGTCATACATTAAAATCATTCAAAGAGATGTTTTTAAAATAACCATGCCTAAGCCTCGTCTCAAGCTAATTAAATACAAATCTCTGAGGTTGGGGCCTAAGTTCTGGAATCTTCTTTTAAACATGCAGCCAAGAACTACAGCATGGAAGATGCTGGAATTCTCAGGGCATCAGTCCAGGACATCATTTCTGATTTGTCCGCAGGCTGGTGTCACCTGGGAAAAGACATCTGCAAGCATCCTAGGAGCTGTGTGTCCCATTCATCGTGTCTTGAGTACCTGAGGATGACAAGCTTATGAATTAAAGGATCCTGAGGTCAGCTTTAAAGGAGGCCAAATCCCCTGTGCTTATAGAAGAAAACTTCACCTAGTCACAAAGGAAGACAGTGGCTGATAAAGGAAGTGTGTCACCTAAGCTATAAAATATCAGGCCATTAGGGTACAGTTGACAAAATTTTGCAGTGACAGCATGTCAGGGCCTGGGTGTTTATTCTTCCCAGACTCTGACACTTAACTTGCTATGCGACCTTGGATCAATCTATTAACCTCCCTTGTCGAGTTTATCCACTTGAGGAATGGGCATGGCCTTCTTGGCACTTAAAAGATCCTCTCCATAGAAATAAAAGGCATTAGCCCTCATCTAAAAGTACCTTTTGACCTATAATAACTGAATGAAAGAAAAACAGGAAGTTTTTCATCGACGTTGTTCATAGTCAAGAAAGGGGCAAGTCCTCCTAATAAATTCTAACCCTATCCTCTCCCCATTGCCTAATTCACTATTCACAGAAATAAGGGACAGAAGTACTAAAAATGCACCAAACGAGACGAAGGACCCGTTCAAACTCCCTCAGTATGCTGGAGATAAATGCTTTGAAAATTAAGTTGATCAGAGCTACTCAGAACTGAAATACATTTAGGGTAAATTAGAGATTCAGAAGTTTCAACAATCTGATGAAAAGCATAAAAACCCACAAGCTTTAAAAGAGCACCCCAGATCTACAGAGATATCCACACGTTGTCAAAATTTCTTTTTTGTTACCGAGAAACAGGAAATAAAGAAAGGGAGGTGGAAGGGTTGTTATTAATCATTATAAGGCCCCTCGAAAATAAAAATTGATACAGAAAAACTGAACAACATCCAGAGACAAAGGCTGATATCGGGGCCCATAGACCAACCCATCCTGGCATTCGTTCCCTCAAAGTCTTCAGTATTTCTAGGTCAAGTGGCTGAGAAGATGGACTTAGACTCTTTATATGATCTCCATTGTCAGAAGGACAGAACCTGGGAAGCAGACTGATTTACCCTTCCCAGGCCTGGCACCTGGCTCTAGAAGGCAACGGTAGTTGATTCTGGAGGGCACAGTGGGTTCTGTCCATGTGTGGACAGCCGAGAGGGCACACAGGCGATTTATCTCCCAATGTAAATTCTGTGTGGCAAGGTACTGAGATGTTGACATCAAGTCTCAGAGGACCATCTACCTTCTAGACTTACTCCCATCAAGATGATCCATTCCTTCCTTCCTTCTTCTGTTCGCTCTTTCAGAAAATATACTCTATTTCTATTGTGCGCCGGACTTAATGCTAGGTACGGTAGATGCAGAGCTTCAAAATAAATTCCCTTCCTTTAAGGAGTGTGTAAGAGTTACGGAGAAGGAATGCATAGGGCACACCATGCAATGGGAGGGAGAACCTAACCCAGATTTGAGAATAGAGTCAGGAAGGACTCTGTGGGAGAGTCAACTAAGCAGAAATGAATTACCCAATTCATTAATTAATAACACAAGGTAAAAATTAGGGAGATTGCACCCCAGACAGATGGAAGAATTTACGCAAAGTTCAGGAGATGACCATTGTTCAGGAAGAGTGTTCCAAGCATTCCCATATGGCTGGAATGGGAAGAATTTGAAGGCAAAAGGAAAAGCCCCTTTGTAGAAGCTAGAGAGGTAGACCAGATCAGGAAGGGTTTTGCACGTCCTGTTAAGGAGTTTGGATTCTACACTGAAGTTAATGTGGAGTCACAAAAGGTTTTTAAATAAATAAGAATGGGCAGCCCGGGTGGCTCAGCGGTTTAGCCCCGCCTACAGCCCAGGGCGTGATCCTGGAGTCCTGGGATCGAGTCCCACGTCAGGCTCCCTGCATGGAGCCTGCTTCTCCCTCTGCCTGTGTCTCTGCCTCTCTCTCTCTCTCTGTCTCTCTGTGTCTCTCATGGATAAATAAATAAAATCTTAAAAATAAATAAATAATAAAAAAATAAAAATGAAATAAAATAAAAATAAATAAATAAATAAATAAATAAATAAGAACAACAGAGGGAAGGATGGACTGGTAGGTGGAAAAAAATGGAAATGAGGCCAGTTAGGAATGCTCATTACAGTAAAGCAGAAATCCAGGGGCACCAGGACAGGAGTGAGGGGACAGGCGGAGAGGGTAGAGGACCAAGAGCGTCAGTGAATCCCTGGGGGTGAAGAGCCAGAGAGCAAGCAGGGCTGGGATGAGCCAGGTTCTGCGTGGGGTGACTAGGGGCCCCCCTGAGAGAGAAACCATGGAGGCAAAGCGCATCTGGGGAGAGGAGAGTGAGTTCAGTTTCGGTATTACTTGCAAGCTGGGTCCGTCAGCAGGTGACTGGGTAAATTCTGGGCTGGGAAGAGAGATTTCGCTAGAAGTAGAAACACAGAAGTAGAGCTACAGAATGGAGGAAGATGCAGTCGCCTCAGAAAGCCTGTTTTGAGGCAAGAACGGGGTCAAAGCCAGATCCTCCCTTGGGGAACGTGTGGGTTGACAGTGATGAAATCGGTAGGGACAAAGAAGGAACTTAAAACCCATCAAATGCATAAATAGGATGAAGCAGTGTCGGCTACCAGTTATTGAACATTTAGCAGGTGCTGGGCAGTGCATGACTGTGCCCAAGTGATCTCATTTCATCCTCAAGCACCCGGGGAGGTGTTTCCTGTGATTACTCTAATTTTTCAGAGAAGCCAACCTAGATTTATAGAGGTAAACAAACTTGTCCCAGGTAATACATTAGTAAGGGAAGGAGCCCGGTTTGGAATCTAGTCCTGTCAGATCACGGGGCATGAACCTTGAACTAATGTATGTGTGTATTAAACCACCATACACTATTTGAAAAAAAGAAAGAAGAAAGAAAGAAAGAGAGAAGAAAGAAAGAAAGTAAGAAAGAAAGAAAGAAAAGAAAAAGAAGAAGAAGAAGAAGGAAGAAGAAGAAGAAGAAAGCAGAAGAAGAAGAAGAAGAAGAAGAAGAAAGAAAGAAAAAAGAAAAAGAAAGAACTTTCCTTTTCTTCTACTCTTTATGAAGGTGAGAGGTGATATTTTAAAACACAGATATTAGAAGAAGAAACGATGATTCCAGGGCTAGGAGAAGCATGCAGAAAGATGTGGTTTACTAAAGTCATGTCACAAAGTGTCTCAGCTTCACACTGGCTGTGCCGGGGCCAAAAAGGAATCGTGGGGACCAGCTAGATGTCCCTTAGTCCAGCCCTCCCTTCCTGCAGCCAACAAGCACATGCTGCCATCGTAATATGGTTCATGCAGCGCAGCAAAGATCTCTGCAGGGTGGGTGGGCCAGGGACCGAGATGCTAAAGAAAACAAACTTTCAAGGCAGAGTGGAACTTTGCCAAAAAAGTGTTATTTTCTTCAGCAAACCATCAAAAAAGGAAAGTGCTGTTCACTTGTTTGACATCAGATAAGATGATTCTCACACTTTTTTTTTTCTTTTTCTTTTTCTTTTTTTTTAATTTTTATTTTCCTCTGGAAATCTGTATCTGCACAGGGCAGACTGGCCTAGAGCCTGGTTTTGTTTTCCAGGATTCGCAGTATTCGGACCGCAGGCTCAGCTGGGGCCCGACCTCATCTCAGAGATGGGGTCCTTGAGGGGGACTGTCCCCGTGAGCCCCTTCCACAGAGTCCCACCAAGGCCCGTGTTGCCTCTCTGATTTCACACCGCTGACCAGAGCACAGCATTTCAGAAACCAACTGTTTTAAGGTGAGTGATTCTCTTCGCTAAACTCAAGACTGGCAGCCTAGCACACGTACACACACACACACACACACACACCCCTCTTCATTTCTAGCAGTATCTTATCACCTTGGTGAAGAGTGCAGTGAAGCAGAAAACAAATTCAGGAAGTGACAGATGACACAAGCATTTGTCCAATTAGCAATAAGAAAATCACAAGCGCCAGTGGTGAGCACTCATGTTGAACAGCCAGCTCAGCAAAGAGCCTTGCTCCGCGTCTCTCTGATCTAATTAGAACCATTCAAGCCACGACTGACCAGCTTTTCCCTGCATTTTTAGTATCCTGCAGACCCTGTGCTCTCTTGGGCGTTAATGAGGAACATGAAGCCATCAATAGTTTTGATTAAGCCAAAGACCATTGCGCTATTTAGATGCACCATATTTCATCCATTCAAAACATGCCTTTTTCCTCCCACATTTTAACATCTTTAAAATCAAAACGTGCCTTAGAATCAAGGCAATCATGGTACAGTTGTCATTGCCTCTGCGTGGCAAACTTGGTCCCAGCTGTTTATATTGTCATCTGAATTTCAGCTGAGTTCAATATGTGGTTGCAACAACGGGTATCGAGGTTCAATGCCATTTAAAAGGCTCCTGAAAGATTATCCTACATTTTGGCACTCAAATAATGAGCTATTGTGTATGCATAAAGAAACAGAGGAGTGGGGTGTAAATTGACATTTGTGAAGCAAATATTTGTTGTTATAGGAACAACTGCAATTCTATACTTTCTCACAAAGCTACAAGCGACTGCTTTTAAGGCCTTTAAAAAAAGAAGAAATCCACAAGAAATGAAGCAGTTATATTTGCCCCACACCATGCAATGCAATGGAAAGCAGGAGTAATTACAGAAAACCCCTCGGAAGGGATGAAAGAAACTTCACAGCAGTTAAGGGGCTAGTATTACAGACTCAAGGGCCACAGACGACCACTGTTAGGACACTGTGTTAGAGTTAAAAATAACTTTTTTTATCTTAGAGGTTCATAAAATGATGGTGAATCTTATACTCCATGGCTTCTTAGGTTTGGTGAAACCTAGCACGTCCAGAATCACTTGCACCCAAGAACCCTCAGCCACCCTTTAAAGTACTTGAGAATTTGCCAAGAGCAAGCTCACATTTCATGAGAAGGTAGCCACTTGCAGACTTCGACTTGAAACAGAGCTGGGCCCACGTACCCAAAAGCATCACCTACCCTGTGGCAGATGTCATTGTTTGACATCTTGTCCCCTCTTTTCCCTGTGGACACAACTCTGACTTGATTTAAGCCATAGGGGGCCCTGTACTTCAGAGGAGCCTTATTTCCTCTCTACTCTAGGGAATCTCCAGTAATCAATCCCAACATGATGATCTCTTCTCTTTCTCATTGGTTATTTTAGGGGTAGCAGGTAACCCAGTTTTGACCAATGAGATACGAAGGAAAGGAAGAGGGAGGGTGGGATCTTAAAAACAAATATGCATGAGAAGAGAAGGAAAAAAAAAGGTGTCTTTTCTACCTCTGGGCTTGCCGATGCCTGGAGCTACTGCGGCCACCTTACAATCATGAGGAGGGAACTGAAAGACAAAGACACACACTGAAGATGGAGAGGACCTAAATCCTTGATGACATCACTGAGCTTCTTTCTTAAGCCTAAAGCCTGGTTTCCATCTAGTTTCTCTGGTTATGTGAGATATTGCAAATCTTTATCATTCAATCACTGTCAGTAGTTGGATTTTCTATGACTTGCACCCAAACTCATGTAATTAATCCACTCCCCACGCCACCCCCACGCTGCCATGATACCACCTTCCCTTCTATACTCCTTGAAGTATAGCAGCTTAAAGCAGCTTAAATAGCAGCTTAAATAGCAGCTTAAAGCAACACACATGTATTTTTGCACAGCTTCTGAGGGTCAGGAGGCCAAGAATGGCTTATCTGGGTCCTCTGCAAAGCTGAAATCAATGTTCAGTCAGAGGCGGGTTCTCATCTGGAGGCTCAACTGGAGAAGGTTCCCCTTCCAAGTTTCCATGTAGCCATAAAACACACAACAGCTTGCTTCTTCAAAGCCAGCGTTGGAGATAGCAAGACAGTCTGCTAGGGACATGGAGTCTTATATAATTTAATTATGGGAGTGACATCCCCTTTGCCACATAGTATAATATAATCAGAGGAGTGACAACCCATTAGCCTTGGCATATTCCATAGGTTAGAAGTGGCTCAGTGGTTGAGTGGCTGCCTTTGGCTTAAGGCGTGATCCCAGAATCCTGGGATAGAGTCCCACATCGAACTCCCCACAAGGAGTCTGCTTCTGACTCTGCCTGTGTCTCTGCCTCTCTGTGTGTGTCTCTCGTGAATAAATAAATAATATATTAAAGAAAAAAAAAAGAAGTAAGTCTCAGAACTAACCCACATCAAGGGAAGGGAATTACACAGGGGCATGAACACCAAAAGGCAGGGGTCACGAGGTCATCTTAGAGTCTGTCCAATTCACACAGTCAGTGGCTCTTGTGGATCTGGAGACCAGTCCTATTCCAAAACCCATTCTCTTTTAGTTTAACTACGAAGCCTGAAAAATAGAAGAATATGTTTCTAAAAATGTAGAGCCTTCTGAAAATAGAATATACTGACTGTAGAGGTCCTGAACTTTCCGTCACTGGAGATGGCTGTGCTTAAGTTGGGCAGTCATTTGAGGTGGATGTGGCTAAGAGACTTGCCTTTAGCAAGAATATCCTGGGGCAGGAGCCAGGGAGGAAGTTGATTAGGTGACTTCCAAGGTGCTTCCACCTTGCACTTCTGATTCGTTCAGGCACATCATAGAATCACAGAATGTTAAGACTGGGGGGACTCTTTGAGATGAAACCCCTGCACTTTACAGATGAGGAAACAGGTTTAGAGAAGTCAGCACCTGTCTTGGGCTCATTGAAATTTGTTGGTGAAACCTGTTGCTGATAGGCTTCAATGCAGAGGGTGAAAACCAGGACTTAATACCTGTCTTCAAGAAGCGTATAATCTAACAGGGAGAATGCAGTAAAAATAAAACATACTAGACAACGAACAGGTTCTATGATGACAGTTTGAGGCACCCCAGAAAGCCAGAGGAAGAGAGAAACCTCAGGAGCAGGATGAGTTGTGAGGACAGATGGTCAGGTTAGATTCAGACCAGCAGACGTCGAGTACTTCGGGGACGTCCAGGTGATGAAGTCTGGTACAGGGCTTCTCAAACCTCGGTGTTCACACAAACATACCTAGGGACTGCGTTAAAATGCAGCTTCTGATTCAGCAGGTGGAGATTGGGGTTCTGCATTTCAAACGAGTCCCCAGGTGATACAGATGCTACTCATCCTCAGACCAACACAGTCTCAGTAGCAAATCTAATAAAGCAGCTGCATAATCAGATCTCAGATACTGGATCTTCAGCCCTTTCCCCCTCATTCCATTGTCCACTCTGAATAGGGTCAAAACTGAAGGAGAGACACCAAGGGGACTCTCCCCTTGGAGCACCAGATAGGAGCACCTTCACCAGAAGGCCACCATGGCTAGCCACATCACCTGGGAGGGGAAGATGCCTTTTAGGTGGTTCAAAGAATTCATCCACCATTTCTAACCTTCAACTCACATTTATGAAGCCTAGTTTTTGAGACAAAAATCAATGACTCAGCCTAGCACTACAAGTACTTAATAATGTGGATCAGGAGCCGCTGGGTGGTTCAGTTGGTTAAGTGTCTGACTCTTGGTTTCGGCTCAGGTCATGATCTCAGGGTCACGAAATTGAACCTTGCATTGGGCTCCATGCTGGGCACAGAGCCTACGTTTAAGATTCTTTCTCTCCCTCTCCCTTTGCCCCTCCCCTGCTTTCTTTGTATCTCTGTTTCTCTCTCATAATAAGTAAACAAATCTTTAAGAAAAATGATGCAGGGACGCATGGGTGGATCAGCGGTTGACTGTTTGCCTTTGGCTCAGGGTGTGATCCCAGGGTACTGGGATCGAGTCCCACATTGGACTTCCTGCATGGAGCCTGCTTCTCGCTCTGTCTTCCTCTCCCTCTCTGTCTCTGTCTGTCTCTCTCTCATGAATAAATAAATAAAATCTTAAAAAAAAAAGAAGAAGAAGAAGAAGAAGGAAAAGAAAAATGATGCAGATCAGTGTCCCTGATTGGCCAAGACTTGTGGCTGTGAGGGCAGGTGATATAACTGGCTGGTTTCAATGCAGAGGGTGAAAACCAAAAGAGGATGGAGCAGGGGTGGGGACAGAACACTAAAAGGAGAATCAGGGCTGAATTGAGAGGAAGCCAGAGCGAGAAAACAGTCTCCTAAAATGACCTTTCCCTTTTTCAGACAGTACCTAGACCCACTCTGCTATGTCAGAAATGCGCTAAGTCCACAATCCTATGAGACTATTTTCTCCATCTCACTCTAGGCCCAGTGCCCATGTCGCCTAAGTTCTTCAGAGACCTACAAAAATGTTGGAGGCCAGAATATAAAATCATTGGCTCTGAAATGTGAAAAGAAACCAGCAAAATATAAATTAATACATGTTTATTGCCAAAGTATATTATTTTAACCTCATTAATAATTGTTGGGTTCAGTATTCATACAAATTTCATTCCATTTAAAATCACTTGTAAGTTACTTCTGCGCACTTTGCAAAAAGTCCTGAGTAGGCATAGTGATTGCCAAGAAATCCTAGTAAATTGTCAATTAAGTAAGTTTCCAGCAGCCAGTAATTTCTAAAGCATCATGCAGAAATCTTTTCATCAATTTACAGCAAAATATTTTTTAATGCGGGCTTTGGTTTGGGTGTATATGTAATGCTATATGAGGTCTGAGACCTGGTGCTGACCATAGGAAGTGTCAGCAATTTGTGAAAAACCATTAAACTGAAAAAGGAAGCGAGATCTCCGGGTGACAATAATTGTCCAGGTGCAGACTATGGAATTTCTAGGGTTTCACTCCAAGTAGCCTAATGATAAAAAAGACGAACTCATTGACTCATTGAACACTTTTATACAAAGTGATACAATAGCAAAGAAGTTAGAAAAAGCAGCAGATTGCAATGTACCTTGAGACAGAGCTCACTAAGCCACGCTCACCCCACCCGCACCCCCACTCCATGCTGAGGCAGGCTCATGTGACCTGACTCATGGAAGACAGACCTGCAGGATTCCATGGGAGGTCATCCCTGCTTCCTCAGAGAGAATGAAGAAAATCTTAAGTGCCAACCTTGTGCCAGACTACGCAAAGTACTAATTCCTTTCCGTTAACCCCCCTGACAGTTCCATGGGTTCCCTTAGTTCTCATATTAATAGCAAGGAAACTGAAGCTCAGAGGGTCTAGCCACCTGCCCATGACCAGATAGCTCATTAATGAGCAGGTCATTTGGGATTCAAGCCCAGGTATGTCTGACCCCAAAACCACACTCCTTCCCCATGACACCATTCCTGAGCGTTGGCTAGCCCTGACCACCTCACATTTGGGAAGTTCTCCAAGCTGGCCTGACTGGTGAGAGCCAGAAACATGGGGCTGTACCTCTGTCACTCCCAGGAGACATGTCCCACCCAGGCCCTGGCTGTGTCAGAGAACCGCTGGCAGCCCTAGATGTGCTTTGTCTCTGGGATCATTACCAGCCCCTAGACAAACACCTCTCTGGCCTAGGGCAGGGTTGTCTGGCATCTGGGGAGCCCTCCCATCCCTGCCCTCTCCGGCCCCTCCAAGTCCTTCACCTGGTTGTCTGCAACTACAACAATGCTTCGCCTTAGGCTCCAAGCTCAACTGTCCTTTGCGTCTCTAACCAGCGCAGAGAACTCCTTTCCTCCCTCTGGGTCTTTGGGTTCAAAGCCGGCCTATCCCTTTTGGTGCTGCTCAGCCAGCCTCTCGTCCTCTCTCGTCCCCAAGCCCCCTGCTTTTCTCAGGGTGCACCTGTGCCTGGCTGTCTCTCAGCCCAGGATGCCAGGAGCACTGGGCACAAGATTTCCCTCAAGAGCAATTATCCAATGGGCCTTAACTTCTCACTTCCAAGTACCCCCCGAAGAGCGGTCCCATTCTGCAGGCTGCTGGGGAAATGATGAAGGACCCTCACGCCCCTCTCTGGTGTCCCTTTAAGGTGAGGACAGAAAGCAATCAGCCTTCTGCTTCCTTTTCTGGCTTTCATCCCCTATTTTTTCCAAAGTAGTTAAGATGAGGAAAGAGGCAGTAATTATACTTCTTTTCCTTCCTGTGAAAGAGCTATTCTAGAAAGTTTGGGGGGTTGCACACACCAACATAAACTAATTCTCTCTCATTCCCCCCTCTCTCTAATTTCTTCTCCTTCTCTCTCTCTCTCATTCTCTCCCCCACCCCCACCCCCTCTCTAGCTGGCTCAATGTCCACCCTCCTGGTCTTTCCACATTGTGTCCAAAGCCTCACCTCCACGCTCCCTTGCAGCAAGGCCGAGGCAGGCTCCTGTCCGTCCTGCCAGCTTCCCTTCAGCCGGTGAGGATTTTGGACAGGGTGACAGAGATGTGGTAGCCAAAGCAGAATTTCAAACAATGAGATCCATCAGTTCAAAGAGGCCCTACATGCCTCATTCCTTTCATCTGTTTGGGATTTATTTTTATAAATGATACTGGATGAGAGTCCTCTTTAATTTTCTTCCAGACAGATAGCCTGTTGTGCTCACATTATTTATTAAGTAAATCATTCTTCTTCCACTGGGTCAAAATATCACATTTTCATATATAAATTCTCATATAAAATGGGATCTAATCCTGAATTGTCCATCTGTGCTGTGATCTATATAGCTGTCCCCATGCCCGTATCATATTGATTTATTATGGTGGCTTTTTAGTGTTCTAATACCTAGTAAAGTAGACGCCGCCTTGCTACGCTTTTTACACATTCACTGGCTATTCATAGGCATTTTTTCCCTCCATATGAAATTTAAGATCATCATAATCAATTATCCCCCCAAAAGCCTTCATTGGAATTCTAATTGGAATTGCACTGATATATTAATAGTGACATATTTGATTTTATATGATACTAACTCTTCCATCCAAGAACATGATACATTTTTCCATTTATTCAGTAAATTTATATCCTTCTATCTCACATTATCATTTGTTCCATGTATGTAGGTTCTGTATTTTTCTTATTCATATATTAAAATTTTTGTTGGTGTTGTAAATGGAATGTTTTCCCATTTGCATTTCTAGATTCTTATTTCTAGAACATAAAAAGTGTGTGTCCAGCATTACCAAATGCTCTTATTTGTTGTAGAAATTTTCAAAACTAGAATTTCTTGGGTTTTTAAGGTTTGGAATCATATGGCAAGTTTAGCTCTTTTTTCTCCTAGTACTTATGCATATTATTTCATTATTATTTTGTCTCACTACATTCAATAGAATTTCCAAAGTTATATTAAGTAATAAAAGTAGTAGTTGGCATCTTGTTTCTGAATTTTATTGACTTGCCTTTATCATTTCAGGACTTAGAGTGATATTTCCTGTTTTGTTTTTAAAAATAATCATTTCTAAATAACCTCTTTTTATTGCCATTTATTTAGAAGTGTTTTGTAAGAATAACTGCTGGGTTGGTGTTTTGTTTTGTTTTTAAACCAAATGCCCTTTTAGCATTTATTGCTCTGATCATATGGTTTCTCTTTTAATTTGTTGACTTGTTAAATTATATTGATAAATTTCCTGACATTCAACTACTCTTGCCTTTCCATTCAGTTGCTATTTTGCTATATTCTTTTGCCAATATATCATTTTTTATTTTCGCAGCTATATCCATAAGTACCAACGATGTATACGTTTTGCATACTAGTTGTGTGACAACCGAGTTTGCTATTAACATTATGCTGGCTTCACTAAATGAATTCGGGAGATTTCCATTTCTTTTCTGTGGTCTGTAAGAGTTTTCAATGGTCAGAAACGTTGGCATTATTTGTTCTTTAAATGTTAAATATTATTCAACTGTTGAAAGCAGCTGGCCCTGGTCTCTTTTATATTAGTAGTTCTTTAAGTATTGTTCTAGTTTCTTCCACAGTGATTGTTCTGTTCAAATTACCCATCTCTAGGGACAGTGGTTGGCTCAGTGGTTGAGCGTCTGCCTTTGGCTAAGGTCGTGATCCCAGGGTCCTGAGATCGAGTCCCACAGGAGCCTGGTTCTCCCTCTGCCTGTGTCTCTCATGAATAAATAAATAAAATCTTAAAAAAAAAAAAATTACCCAACCTTATTAGGTCATGTTTAGAAATTGTAGTTGTCTGGGAAAATCATCATTTTCTTCTAAATCAAGTCAGCAAACAATGTTCATGGGCCAAGTGTGGCCCACCTTCTATTTTTCTACAGCTATTGAGCTAAGAATGCTTTACACATTTTTAAATGGTTATTTAAATACCTACATAATATCTTCGATTTATCTCTTGAATTGAAAAGCCTAAAATACTATCTAGCCTTCTACAGAGAAAGTTTGCCAGCCCCTGCGCTTGATTTTCAAGTAGTTTGCTGATGAGTTGCATAACATTCCCTTATTGTTTTAATCTGCATTCTCTGTAGCTCTTTTCTTACTCCTAATCTTATATATTTTTGCTCTCATATTTTTTTTCTTAATCAGGCTCATGAAGAGTTTATGCAAACATTATTAATCTTTTTGAAAATCTAGTTTTTATAGTTATTTATACATTCTACTCTTTTGGTTTTCTATTTCATTAACATTAACTTTTGGCTCGGTTACCACATTTCATCATTATTTCAGATACCACTAAGAAAAATACAACACTTTCACATAATTTAGGACATAAGGCCTCCTTATCGCTTAGAATGTTATTTTGTATTTATTGGAAGAGTTGTTGTTTTTTTTTAATTCACAAGGCATAAATTTTAATCATATTTCTTCTATGTATCCCTAAAAGGAAAATACAAAATTGCTTGAGATTTCTAAGTTGTTTTCTCATTGAGAACTCAGTTCTTTCAAACCACTGTCCACTCATTAATGTTACCTTTTTTCCATATAAGGCTGTCCTCTGTGCTGATGACTCAGCGCTGTTTAAAAGGATGATCTCCCAAATTGCCAATACTCCTTCTGCAAGTTTTACTGCTAGTTCTCTTCCTGGAAGTGTCATTCAAAATATTTCAGACATCCAACAGCATTCACATCCCTTCCTCAAATAGAGCTCAAATGGTTTTTTGACTGATGTGCCAAGGCATTTCAGGAGTGCTACCAGGAAGAACAGCCAAGTTCTTATATGCACAAGAAAAAAAACACACTATCACACTGCGGCATGGTCAAGAGAAATTGAGGACACGTTCTGATTTCAGAGGTGTCACAATAAAAAATAAAATAGATCTGAGAATCAATGAAATATGAAATGTATTTTGTTTATTGGGGATTTTTCCTCTTTTTAAAGATAGGTAATATGTTTATTTTTAGTCCTTCTGTATTAACGAGGATATTTAAGGTTGTGAATTTTTCTATGAGAACAGCTTTTGAAATGAGGTTTAACTATAAAAAGCTTTATTTTTATTGCTTTTACATAGTCATAAACCATCATTTTTACTTTTGATTACATCAAGTGTTTCCTATGTAGCAATATTTTGGTTATCCTCCAGTATTTTTGTTTTGTTTTGCTTTGCTTTTTCCAGCATTTGTTCTTTACTGTACAGGATCATGACCATACAAGTTGCCTTGTAAGATCTCTTTTAAAATGTAATAGGATGGGGACACCTGAGTGGCTCAGCAGTTGAGCATCTGCCTTCGGCTCAGGGCCGAAGCCATGGGATCCAGGATCAAGTCCCCATTGAGGTTCCTTTCAGGGAGCCTGCTTCTCCCTATGCCTCTGCCTCTCTGTGTGTGTATCTCTTATGAATAAATAAATAATTTTTTTAAAAATGTAATAGGATGTCCTTTTTGTAACATGTATAACTAATTTTTAAAGTTTTTATGGACATACAAGAATGCATATTTATTTTAAAAATTAAATTAAATTTAAATCCACTAAGAATTTAAGTCAGTTTGATAATACTTTCATTCAATTCCTCATTGTCTTATTTTTTTTCTACTACTTGTGAAAACTAGAAAATTAAGAAATTTCAAGGAGCCAAGAGTTTCTGGGTAATACGGAAGCTTAAGTGGGCCAGAGGAGGGAGATTTCTTTTTGAATCACATGGCCAAGTAGAGGTCAAGGTGTAGCCACAGCATTAAAAGTCAGGCAGGCAGGTACTCCTGCTGGCTTGTGACTGAAAAGGTCCACGAGGAGAGCTTCTGGGATCTCAACACTCTGAGTGTTTGAGGTTTCTATATTCACATGCCGGGCATGTCCAGTTTGTGAAAACTGTGATTTTCATACACTTCTGTCTATATTTTTTTCAAGTTTTTTTAAATGCAACCATAGGGTAGAGTTATTTCATGTCATTTCTTCTTTCCCTAGTCCCCATTCTCTTCAACAAATATCGATCTAAAAGAAATATTGATTCCACCTTTAGACCTCCAACTGCGAAATCTGCTTCATGCTCCTGTTCCTTCCTTTCTTCATAGTTCTTTTCCCATATAATAGTCGGGATAATTTAACCTATGGTTTAACCCAGCATTTCTATGGCTGAACTTACTCCCGCAAAGCCCTGTATGGGTCAGGAGAAACTTCCTCTTCTTTGTCTCCATCTAGAAAGTATGACCTTTAAACATCATGGCAACAGAAAAAGAGAAACCTAGAGCATCCATCTGGCTTTTAAGAGCAGGTGTGCAAGTGATTTACCCCACTTCTGCCCTCATCAGATGGCCAGAACCCAGACATAGACCCAAACTAACCACAAGGGTGGCTGAGAAAAGGGGGCTGTAATTTTGCTTCTCGTCACATGCTTTGATGGCCTAGAAAAGCAGTTCCACACATCAATCCCACAATCTTCTCAGCTGTTCCAGATATCTCTTAATCCTGCAGACCAGCTCTTTAATTCAAAACTGGTATCTTAATCCCTTTGTCTTCATCATAAAACTAAATGATGTATGTAAACATTTTGCTTCATAAGGAAAGCAAAAAAGCAAAAAAAAAAAAAAAAAAGATTCCAGTGCTTGTCTCTAGTTGGGTTTGGGGTGCAAAAGGGAGAGTTTTACTCATCTATTTGATTATTTAACCTCTCTAATTTTTCTTGCACATTCCTTACCACTTGTCCAATTTTACCTTTGCTATTCCCATATAACCAATATGTTCAAAGAATCAAACCCATATGATATAATAAAAAATGGCTTGATCATTTTCTCCTCCTACCTATTCAAATTCATTCTGGGGGGTTAATTTTTCCCCTGCCCACTGGATGTAGTGTAGGGCAAGTCTCATGGATTTATGGTCAATTGTCACCAATTTAAAAAAAAAAAAAAAAAAAGCTTGTTTGCTACCTGTAGTCATGAAAATGGTCTCAATTCAATAATGAAAATATCTAGCCCTGGGTCATAGTCACAAGATTCAACTCTGCTCAAAATTTAATCTTTTACCTGTGCCCCCAGACAGACATGCTTTGAGAAGGAAACAGGTGTGGTGAACTCTTTCTATTTCTTCATCTTGGGCTTCTATTCTCCTCCTCCATTCTCCAGGCTGCTTCCATATCCTCTAGGCTGAGAGTGCAAGGAGAGGTGAGGGTGGAAACACTCTTACTAGACAGATACTCTTACAAGTTGGTAACTATGAAGGTGAATTCCAGCAAGCCTGGAATACACCTGAGCTTTTCTACTCAGATAAGAAATATATACCAGCATGACACTGAATCCTGGTCAAGGCACAGTTAATAGTCACTTTATGGCCATTTGTCCAAGTTTGGGGCTGGTTCGTACTAGCTTATCAGCACCGTTTCATGGTAACAGTGAGGTTGATGATTTGTGCCTGCTCTTACCAAGATCCCCAAAAGTCTGGCCTTTGGAGCTGGTCCCGGAGCAGAAATACACCTATAAGACCAGCAGAGTATAAGAAACCCTGGTCAGGACTACTTTGGGTTCCCTGTGCACATAGCAGTAGTTCCTGCTCTGAGAGAGCTAGGGCATCTTGCTGTGGCCCTTATAGAAAGAAGATAATTAGAGCTTGTCCCAGTCTTTCCTGGCCCCTTGCTGTGACACAGCCTGTGGTTGAGATATATATCTTTCCTTTAATGCTGCTGCTATATTTTATCCTTTTCCTGTAACAAACTACAACGTAAACACTGACATTTGGTGACCTTGAGTCTTCTTCAGCAATTTGTACCCCACCTGTCACCATCAGTGCGGTTGACACCAGTGCTTCCCAAAACCTGCAGCTGTATGCGACCGACTCTTTGTTTTGAGGAGACCTTTTGCTCTTCAAAGAACCCCCTCCAATCCTGGCTTCTCCCATACAACTGGGTCCAACAGTTCCAAACTCTCTGCTGGGTTCACCTTGTCCTTCAGGCAGTCTTCTTGATTGGTATCTAAGACAACCCTTCCCAGTCTTCTAGGACCCCCAAGCAACCACTGTCAAAAGGAAACATATATTTTTCACCCCAGTCAACTTGGGAGTGAAAGTCCCCTTCTTTGCAGCAAAATCTTTTCACTTCTCTCTCGGCGAAGCAAAGCAACAACAGTCTACCCTTCTGCTTTCTCAGGCACAACTCAGATTTCAGTCCATTGGGACACACAGCAAACTCAGTGGTGGTTCCATTGAAGATCTTCTCCTTAGGCTTGAGGTGAAAGAAAAATATTCCACTTTTCCAAACAAAAATCTTTCTTAAATCTCTATTCAACCCTTTTAAATCTCTGGTAGCTGAGGGGATAAGAGACCCAAAACTGGTTTTGGACACTTTCTTGAAAGTCCCCTTGATAGTTTAATACATCACTTTATAAACTAAGTTAATAGCATAGTCACCTTGAAACCCTTGCCAAAAGTGATACCATGAACGATTTATCTAAACATCCTATTATGCTGATATAAGTGGAAAATCAAGGATTTGAACCCACAGCTACCTGATTCCAAAATTCATGTTCTTTCTACAATGCCACCAACCTTCACCCATGTCAAATTAAGGATTAAATGCCATTTAAGTTTATACCATTTAGAATTTATTTAGTACTTTTTTGATAGTCTTCATTTTAATCCTGGAAAAGATGCTTTTCCAAATGTGTGTGTGCACCACACCCATCTGTTTTCTTTCTTCTTCTTTCTCCTTTTTTTTTTTTTTTTTACTTTACCAAGGGATGAAAAATCAAAGAAAGCTCTTGGTTTCCCTTTTCTTGGTCATGTGGAAAAATTTAATTAGCTCCTGTGCTCAATAAATGGTGCAGTTTTAACCTTAGTCTTGTGGCATTTATTCTTAGAGAAATGAAGAGGTTTGGTGGAGTACAAAAATATTTTTTTTTCCTAAACAATTGCTTGAAAAGGTGTTTGAAAGCTTTTGCTACAGGTTACTGGCTCTGAAGCCTGTGGTTTCCAAATTTTCATTTCCAGCTAAGCCCATATCAACAAATGTGCAAATTTCTCTGCATGCTGTGGGTGCATTGTGAGCAGTAAATTCAAGGCTGACTCCCCTTCTCACCCTGGGTTTTAACCATGTGGTCAGCTAGTACGAATCACTAGGGACATGTCTTCACACAGCTTAATTATTTCCCTCATTCATTCTGTCCATCTCTTCCTACAACTGCTCCACAGTGGAAGCAAATCAAGAGATAATTTTGTACAAAACACAACTGTTCCTCTTTTCTAAATACAGAATAATCAGTCTTCCCCAGTTGCTCTTACCCAACTACATAAAAAGAGCCAGCAGCCACCTCTATCTAGAAACAACTTTGTAAGAATGACCCACAAATATAAATCTCTCAAGCAGAGACTTTGACAGAACAACATGGGTTTCTGATCCTGAACTTTGGCCTCCAAAGCTTTCACCTGTATAGTTTTGTTTTTTTTTTTTTTTTTTTTTTTAGAGAGAGTGTGGAGGTGGGATAGGGGGCAGAGGGAGAGGGAGAAGCAGGCTCCCTGCTCACCAAACACAAGGCTCCAACCCAGGACTCCAGGATCACGACCTGAGCTGAAAGCAGATATTTAACCAACTGAGCCACCCAGACATCCCTCAACCCTGTGGTTTAAATAAGCACTTTCACATTAGCTACATCAATTTCAGGAAGACTTGAGATAGTTTTTTCTGTACATTAAAAAAAAAAAGTTTTTCTATTATAAGTCCCCCAAAAAGATGTTAAGGAAAAATTAGAGAGGGAGACAAACCATGAGAGACTCCTAACTCTGAGAAACAAACAAAGGGTTGCAGAAGGGTGAGACCGGGGGGGTGGGAGGGTTGGGGTAACTGGGTGACAGGCACTGAGGAGGGCACTGGGCGTTATACTAGATGTTGGCGAATGAACTTCAATAAAAACAAAAAACAAAACAAAGTGTGAACTCCTTCTCCCTCCCCACCTCTTAGGAAATCAAAGTTAGAAGCTTGACCATTTACTTTCCCACCTTTCTCACAATCATTTACACATTTACAAGCTTATATGCATCTGTACAGGGTAGATTCTTTCACAGATATTTTTAAATCGCATCATATTGTGCACATTACAACTGAATTTCTTTTCCTGCTTGGATAAGGTATTAATTGGGTGATAAGTCTGGCTGCAGGTAACAGAGATCCAAATTAAGAAGACAGAAGTTTCTTCCTGACTTCAGCATCCCTAGGCAGACGGTCCAGGGGCCTTCTGGAACTCTGCCGCACACAGTAGTCAGGCAGTCAAGCCTCTTCTATCTTGTTGCCCATCCTCCCCAAGCAGTACCCTTCATCCACATGGCCTGTTAGTTTGCCACATTCCAGGAAATAGGGTGGAGGAAAGGGGGGGGGGGGCGGGGGATGGACATTCCCCACCTCCTTCCTCCTTTTCAAAACACAACACAGAAGTTGGCCATCTCCCAACCCCTCACTTCTCATTAACCAGGACCTGGTCACCAGGCTATACCTTGCTGCAAGGGAAGCTGGGAAATATAGTCTTTCCCCCCTGACAACTAAGTGCCCAGCTAAAAATCATGGAAAAGGGTAGACTTATTTGGAGGATGGAGGTAGTAGCTAGCAGCCTTTGCCCCAGCAGAGCTTTTACCACAACACACGTTGCTCTGAATCATTTTTTTAAATAACTACTCAATTTTCTTAAGTGTGGGTATACCATTGTTTATCCAACCACTCCCCTCTATTTCTGAAAATTTGTGTTATTTCTAGATTTTTGTTGTTTTCCCTTTGCCACACAAGCAAGAGTACTGGAATTTGAGAGGAGATTTACCAACTTTATTTAAAGAAATGAGTCACATTTTGATTCTCTTTGACTGACAGGTGGAGAGACTGTCAAGTCTCTCTTTTTTTACATTAAATAACTGTGAGAAAAGACGAAAAAACTCATGTAAAAGGCCACAGCACCCTCTTGTCTTCCCTTGTCTGCTGGGTGCTCATTATTCCTTCTCATTGAAAGGTGCTGTTGACGATCATGCAAACAGAACCAGACATATGTACTTAACTAGGAGGAGGCTGCCTTTAGGGAAGACAATGACCTTGCTTATTTTCTTCAGATAAGAAGAGATTCTGAGAGGTAGACCCTCTCAGTTTAATTTATCCTTCAGAGCTGAGGGTTTTGTCGCTATGGGATTCTTGGCAAGAAAATGACTTTGGGTTAGAACAGGGATTCTCTGTAACCTGAATTTATCATAATACAGTCTGGCCGGAGCGGGGGAGGGGAGAGAATTAAAAGAAAAAAGTTAAAGAGAGTGGAGGAGAGATGGAGAGTGAGGGGAGGGGGAACAAGGAGAGCTGTGCGGCCAGGTGCGGGCACCAGAAGCACATTCACGCCGAAGGACCTCTGTCTGGTTAAGTCTCTTTGGTTGTAAGTAACAGAAAATTCCTCAAGTTAGCCCACAGGGAGGAGGAAGGCTTTATAAAGATATAGGAGTATCTCAGAAGGCAAAAGGGAGGTGGCATCAGGAAAGGGGGGAAGCCCAAAAGAAGAAAGCTCTCTGGAAATCTCGTTTCCTTCTGAAGACCTGCCTTTGATGCTTCTCTGCGCATGTGTGAGCAGAAGGTGAGCATGTCCCAGGTCCCAAGATTCTGACCTCTCTCAGCAAAAGACCTGCCCAAACTGACTGGGTCATAGTCTCAATTCCAAGTCCCCAAGAGAGAAAAATCTGGTTGGTTCAACTTGGGTCAGGTGACCACCCTTGTTCCCAACAGCTGTGTCCAGAGAGGCAGAGTCAGGGGGTAGAAAGCTGGCTGCCAGAACTGCGATCCCCGGGAGTAAAGGCATAGTGCTCTAGAAGGCCCGTGATTGTGAACTGGGAAGACCAAACCAAGTACCTACTTGAGTCTCTTACTAAAGGGATAAGATATTCCACCTCAAATAAAATAAACTACAATGGCCATCTCTGGATAAATGTTTCCTGGATTAAAGATTCAGATTACCCAGTTAAGGCTTAATTATACTGGATGCAGCAGTCCTTGCCAACAATATGTGCAAATCTTAGCATCCAAGCCAATAAATCAGAAAGGGATCATCAGTTCTTGTGCAACCATCTGAACACTACCTTAGCCCACAGGAAGGGACGTCTGGGGTCTTCTCGCCACACTCGGACCAGCTATCAGGAAACTCATTTCAATCTTAGACATAAAAGGCCTACCTGCTCCTAAGAAGGTATAAGCCAGGATAGAAACAAGCTCTGGAAATGAGAGAGAAGTTAAATTTAAGAATGGCACTCCCTACACACAGCCTGGAGGTGAACTGATTGGAACACTGATATAAAATGTTCTCCAGTATTCACAGGATACACTGTGTGGCCACTCCCACAGATCCATCCATCCATCCACACGCCTCTCTCCCAGCCCTTCCAGTCCCCAGCATTCTGATCTTTCTCCTGCCAGGCCTCTGACCAACCAGTCAACCCATTCACCACTGCCTAGAGTCCAATCATATTCTTTCCTTGAGTTTCTTCTCCTCCCATAAAAGTACACAACTATATGCGCCCCTCAAAATTCTGCCCTTTGAAAGGGTTTAGGTCTTTATCAGTTATACTAATCTCTGTCATTCCCCACCAGGTTGCCATACTGTTTCTTCATTCACAGTTGTTTATTTGTTGCTGAATAACAAAATACCACAAAACGTGGTGGCTTAATACATCAACTATTGTAATTATTTAGCATGATTCTGTGGGTTAATAGGAGCTTACGTGGATTGTCCTTTTGTTGGTCTTGCTTGGTGTCTCTCATGCAGATGCAGTCCAATGACAGCTGGGACTGGAGTGTCCAATATAGCTACACTCCCGTGGCTGGTACCTTGAGAGAGAAGGCTGGTAGACTGAGGCCTCTCCTTCCACATAGTCTCATCATGTAGTTACCTAGAGCTTCTCCATATGGCAGCTGGATCCCAAGAGCAAGCATTCCAAGACAAGTCCCTCCGTGCAAACTTTTTTTTTCTTTTTTTGGTTTCCAACACAAAGCTAGATTCAAGGTCATTTAAAAAGGAGTCAATTCTTGGGTGCCTGGGTGCTCAGTTGGTTAAGTGTCCGACTCCTGATTTTGGCTCAGGACATGATCTCAGGATCATGAGATCGAGGCCGGAGTCAGGCTCTGTGCCCAGCACAGAGTCTGCTTGACTGTCTCTCTCCCTCTGCCCCTCCCCCAGCTCACATTCTAAATAAAAAAATAAATAAATAGGAGTAGATTCTGCAAGAAACCAGTGAAGGACAAAGCAGCAAAAAAATTGGGAAGCAGAGTCCCCTAACAGGACCTGAGAAGACCCACTTTTTATAGGCAAGCCAAGCAAGGTAAACCTATGGGGCTAACCCTTTCCCTAACTCCCAGTATCCACTTGTGCAAACTCTTATCAAGCCTTTCCTTGTATGGTGCCTCCTTATATCCATTTTCTCAAGTTTAGAGTCAATGTTGGAGGGGTTGGTACAGAGGTACAAATATTGGATGGCATAGTTCATTGAGGGTCACCAAAGAAACTGCCTATTTTGTCATTAGGAGGAGAGCCACTCCAAAGGCTTCCACTTGGCTTTTTCCACTGCAATATCCCTCAGCTTAGAGGCCATGGAACAAGTACTTTGTCTCTAGCACACTCACTTCTCTGATCCTTTGATCCCTCCTACCATCTGCTACACAGTTGTGGCATCTCTCCTTCACTTAGCATAGACCATCACTTTCTCCAAGCTTCTAAGAACAATGTGCTAGCAGCATATTAGCATCATTCTCCAAGGTTCTTTCCATAGTGTCAAGCCACAGGTCCTGTGAGAGTGTTCCCATATCAATAAACTCTCCTTTAGCCAACTTTGTATTTCCCCTTCCCCCTCACTCCCCTCCCTTGATCCCCTCAGCTCTTCTAGTTCAGGATACCACAGATCCCCAGGTTTTTGCTGCTCCCCTTTCCTCCTGCAACAGACCCAGTACTTCTCCAGCCAGGTCACACTATGACTCAACTCCAGTTATCGATCTAGAGAAGAGCCAGAGATAGATCCTAGAGGTGGTCAGGATGAGTACCTCTGCCTTGTGTCAAGAAAAGTGTGAACTAACATTTAATAGTGAGGACTATGACCACATCTACAGGCCTAGAGAGGTCAGGGGACTCTAGGAATTAAAATTTTCATTTACATTAACCCAGATGACCCCATCCCAAGTCTCAGAGATCCACACCTTTCTCATCGGGACCCTGACCTTAGGATAGCAGACTTGCCAGGTTTGAGAATTCAACCTCTTCTGGAGCTCCGTCACCCTTAAATTAAGTCCTAGACCTGATGCTGAGCATTTTCTGCCTTTTGGCTGTAGGTAATGGGAGTCTCTCTATATGCTGCCAAGGAGGCCTTCTGCGTTTTACACTTCACCTTAAATGGGTAATTAATCACCCTCAGCTTTTCATTTTCTCAATGCCTTGATATCCCCAAATAACCACCAGTCAATTTCATCATTCCAATTCTTTTTACTTTCCCTGACCTCTCAAATACTCCAATATTGGGGATCCCTGGGCGGCTCAGTGGTCTAGTGCCTGCCTTGAGCCCAGGGCATTATCCTGAAATCCCGGGATCAAGTCCCATGTCAGGCTCCCTACATGGAGTCTGCTTCTCCCTCTGCCTGTGTCTCTGCCTCTCTCTCTCTCTCTGTGTCTCTGTCTCTCATGAATAAATAAATAAAATCTTTTTTAAAAAATACTCCAATATTGCACCTGCTGATGAATTTCTTTCTGCCAATATCCCATGTCAGTTGACCACATTTTAGCAACTACACCTTACTACAAGCCAGGGGCCCATGACCAATGATGGGGTCCTCATTGCCGCCTGGTTGGTGGCATCATCCCCCAGATACTATTTCCTTGGACTAACCTCCCAACCGTCATAGGTGGGCTCTGTGGAAACAAACTCTGAGATGGAAGTTATTGGGGTGTCCTGTTGAGAACTGCTGAAAATAAATGAGGGAAAAGGGATGGGACAGAGGGGAGTGTTGAATTGCGAGGCAGTGGCAACAAAAGTCTAAGCCGATCCCGTGGGGAACTCTAAAATTGGAATGGCTGTTCAGAGATATCCCAGACTGAGGCAAGGGGTCAAGCATTTGTACCACCACATCAACCTGTCCTTGGAGCAAGACAGCTTCCCTTGCTCCAAAGACAATTTCTGGAAGAAGGACCTTGTTATCAGCCGTCCAACAGGCAACATGCCTGACATCCAGGGGAATGAGTGCCTAAGTCCTCAGGAGGGAACCAGAAGGCACATCTCTGCATCCACCCTATAGCCCAAAGAGGAGAATGTACAGCACAAACCTAATCCTCTCCATGCACTTCTTAATTGATAATAGTGAGATATTAGGAAATTATAACGATGTTTCCAATATTACCTAAAGGCCCGGCCAATACACAATCAAGGCAAAACAGAGAGAACTCCAAATCTAGAAAGAAGCAGCTGGTCCATGGCTTCCTTCGAGTTGCCAAGCTGCTCTAAAGCAGAAGCACAAGTCCTCTCTCTAGACTGAGTTGGCCTACGTGGCCATTCAGCTGCTTTTCTCCATTACCTCTCAAAGGTTTTCCTGATGGACTTTCTCCAAGGCTTGTATTGAAAACGTCCTTGGTGGTCACTCCCCTTCACCCAGTGAAGAAGTTGCAGATGAGTGTGCGACCCAGGAGCCGCACCCTACGAAGACGTGTCTCTCCAGGGTCCAAGTTCCATGCCCAAAGATGATGCAGAGCCTTGGGGCCACCATCACATCCTGCTGAGACCCCCCTCAATGTGCTGACTCACCTGGCAGACAGCAACTGGAGCACTCCTCTGAGACCCCAGGAGCCTACATTCCTGTGGACAGGTCCAGAGCTCATGAACACCCCTATGGGCTACCACCTGCTGCTACGGAAGAGTCCCTTTCAGCAGCAGAAGTAAATAGCTCTGAGGGCTTGGGAGGCTAGAGGCTTAGGGGACAGGATTCTATGAATGTGTCCCAGGAATTCTCTGGCAGCCCTCCTGCACCAATGATGGGGGGGCAGGGGTCAGCAGTGGGGATACCAAGAGACGTGGCAATAATGCAAGGTCATACATAGCTTTGCCATGAGGTCAGGGGTTCTTTCCACCCAGGGGTCCACAAGTAAGAGCCTCCCCACACACATATCCCCACAATTAGATCAGGAAATACAAGAAAGGCCAGCAAGGAAGGGCTGGCTCGTGGTTCTTTCCCACAGGGAAGCCAGTGGCATCCCACAGAGAATTGGTCAGGGTCTCTCCCCTTGTCTTCCAGTACTCACCCTACTGCTCATTGCTTTATACCTCCTCGACCTCCGAGTTTCAGTCCATTTCTTGCAATGCCTATTGCTTTTGCTCCACCCCCGATATTGGGTCCTCTGCTGCCTTCTTATTTTGCCAATTTTCCTTCCTGGGGCACATGAACCCTCAGAGAGAAAAACCAACAATAAATGGAGGGAAAAAAGGGTTGGGGGAAGAGGTGAAAATTACTCATTTATGTTTTTATAGTTGAAACCCCCTATATCCTCTTACACTTTGCTTAGCACTATTGTGCCTTACATGCTTGAAGATTCAATAAAATTCTAAAGTTTGAAAAAAAATAATAATGGCAGAACAGTGAAAAAGAACAGACCTTCAAAAGCCTGGAAACCTCAAAATCCTACAATACATGATTAGTGAGAGAAACAAATTAAAAAATGGATCCCGCCAGAGCCATTGACTAGGCTTGAGTTTAAATCACCCTGAACTTGAAAACCAGGTCCCATGCCCAGGCCAAAACTCTACTGTTTATCCTGCCATCTAAGCTGCTCTAGTAAAATTACTGCTACCCTGGGAAGGTATAAGAAATAAGAGTGAGAATGAGGGTGTGGATATGGATAGAAAAAATAAAACGTTGAAATCAGTAATGTCATTGTGAGAATAAGGCCTGCAATCTTTGCAATATTCCACAAGTTTATCTCCTTCTTAAGGTGTTTAGACCATTTAAGAGAATCTAATATACTGGAGGCATGAAAATTAACTGTTTAAAATAGCTTCATCAAATAAGTTTCTAAGTCTGGGAGGGAAAATATCATGTCAAACTCCTAAATTTTGACTGCTTAGTCATGTTAAGTAGCGAAAATATTTTGATAAGTATTATTTAATGTTTAAAGAAATATCTATTGTTTCATAAAGTCCAAAAAGTTAATAAACTGAGAATCAGTAAAAAAGGTAGCAGCAAGTGTTCCTCTCTAAGCAAAAAAGGCCTTCAGACAGTAAATCCTAGAATCAATAGAGAGGTTATCCCCAGTATGAAATTGCTTTACCCCAGGCTTGGCACAGAATACATAGTTGGTATAGGTGAGTATTGTTTTAACCATAAAATCCCTCATATTTGGGGGATCCCTGGGTGGCTCAGCAGTTTCGCGCCTGCCTTTGGCCCAGGGCGCGATCCTGAGTCCCAGGATCGAGTCCCGTGTCAGGATCCCGGCATGGAGCCTGCTTCTCCCTCCTCCTGTGTCTCTGCCTCTCTCTCTCTCTCTCTCTCTCTATGTCTATCATAAATAAATAAAAATAAATCTTTAAAAAAAATCCCTCATATTCAAAATACAGTACCAAACAAAAGATATTTCAAAGCCAAGTATCAGTACTTGGGTATTGACCACAGCTTTTACCTGTTTATATCCATCATGTCCCATTCACCAGGCAACTGTGGGCTGACTCTACAGGCAAACATTTATGAAATGCTCTTGATTGGCCACAATCCAGGGGGAGCTCTTGATCTGGCTCTCAAGCAATTCCTTCCATCCTACGTTCTTCCGGGAAGGCAGCAGATAGAGCACGTTCCAGGGTTGCAGTAAGTGTCAGCTGGGATTGGTAATTATTTAAGACTTTATCCAAAGTCATTTGCACAGAAAAGGCTGCTCTACTTCCAGGGTAGAAGGAAATCAGAAAAATCAAAACAAATTCAGATTTATTTGTGATGGATGCAATAAACACAAAACACTAAACGACCGACACTTCAGAGAAGCCAAGAACCAGGCAAAGATTCAGATTTTAAAATCAATCCCTTCCCAAGTGTGTTTTTAAGTACCCAGGCTTCCAAAATTCATGCTGTACGTTCAAAGCAACTCTCCTCAAAATATTAGAACAAACCCCAATGAGTTTATTTCCTTTTCTTTGTAGAACATTTAAGCTCTGCACCTGCAAAGGGAGACCTCTGTCCCTGGACAATAACCTCTCTTGGAAGTTTTTAAGCCTCAACTAAAATGGAGATGTGAGGGCTTCTTGGCCTGATTCAAAGCCACTTTAATGTTGAAAAGAAGCATATGCACAATGTCCACTTCGTTCTCATGGATTTGTTTGTGTTTGGGGTTTTTTTGTTTGTCTTTTTTCAGATTCTTGATTTCATTTTCTGTGGAATATTTACTTTTCAAATCACTTTCTTGATCCAGCTTGTCAGCAAACATGAGCCAAATTGGCCTAGGGCTGCCCTGGCGAGAGAGTCGCTGGTGGCATTGCCAAGCTTGACTGCCATCCTTGAGCACGTCCTCCTTCCCTACAGAGCCACAAATCATGGAGACCATCCCCTGGACAAAGGATTTTCTTGTCCTCCAAGGTAGCTTTCCATGAGATGTTGTGAAACAGAAGGAAAAACATCTCTGGTCTCTCCAGCGCCAGCACCACCACTAGCTGGCTGTGTGACCTTGGGCAAGTCACCTCCCCTTTCTATGTCTGAATCCTCCTTGGTAAAATGAGGGCGCAGAACTGGATAATGTAGTAAGTCTGACTCGTCTATTATCAGCCCTCGGAACTGACACTTTTCACCTCACCTTCCACCTCCCCCTTCTGTCTCAACATCTGGGAAAGCTCAAAAAAAAAAAAAAAAAAAAAAAAAAAAACCAGCCCAGGTATTCCCCAGGGCAGTTTTAAGTCTCACAAGCTTCTGTCGGCAGGAACCCTCACCACAGTCCTGTACCCTAAACCACCCGAGAAACCCCAAGATAATCTCCTTTCCCTCCTCTCTCAAGCCATTTTTGGACCTGCCCAGGATCTACTCTACCCTCCCCAGAAGGAGGGTATGATATGCAGCATAATCAGTCTTGACACCTGAACCAAATCTGGAGCTAAAGTCCACCCGGTTTCTAACGGGTGGCCACCAAAATCTCTGAGGTCTTCTTCCAAAGCAGTGCTGTCCAGGAGAAATGCAATGCGAGCCGCAAACAGGGATTTAGAGTTGCTAGTAGCCACTTTAAAAAAGTAAAAAGATGAAATCAATTTTAATAATGTAGTTTATTTAACCCAATATATCCAAAATATGATCACTTCAACTTGCTATCAATTAAAAAAAGTGTTAAGGAGACATTGTAGCATTATTTTTTTCCATATTAAGTCTTCAGAATCCGGTGAGCATTTTGCACTACAGCAGGTCATAGGGGGACTCGCCACGTTTCAAGTTCCCAAAACCCACATGGGGCTAGTGGCTACTATGTTGGAAGACATGGTTCTAAGGTAGCCCAACGCAGGCCCTAGATTCTTGCCACTGTTGTTGTTTATAGAGAGTATTACCATATTCATCAAAACTAAGATGCCATCAATTATGAATATAACATGTCATTTTAAGAGTTATAATTATAAATGCCATAAATCGTCAAATGAATTCAAAACTCGGATGTTAAACTGTGAAAAAAGTGTGTACCTTAGAAATGATCTTTTTAAAAAAAATCTATACATATGTATAAGTCATTTCCCTAAAAGGCCCAAATCCAGGGAAAGCTGCAAGGTGAGAAAATCCATGTCTTTGGTGCTATCACCCATTTCCTACAAGATTCTGACTCTCTCCTTTGACCCTCTCTACTTAATTCCTGTCGATCCTTGCTTTAATTATCATTAAGTGATGAAGGAGTCCTCATAGATAAGCAGGTATTGTATTATAGGAATCCTTGATATGCACTTGAATTTTCAGAGGGTATCTAAAATGAGACATTTATGAGCACTACACTAGGCAGTGAGCTCATCTAATCCTTCCAACAACCCTATGAGTTAAGCATTATCTTCATTAAAAAAAAAAAAAAAAGCAGCAGACTCAGAGAGGTTAAGTAACTTACCCAAGGTCAAACAGTGTCCGAACAGCAACTTCAGCGTTCCAATCTAGATCTCAGTTAAGGGGCCAGCTGTTTTCTCTATAACCAAAAAAAGGGAGGTAGAAAAGGCAGGAGGACAGGTAGGGCCCCAGAAGGTGAATGCTTACCTCCCCTCTTCCTGATGAGACCACCTCACCCTTTCACAAATCCCTAGGGGTGGGGATCCCTGGGTGGCGCAGCGGTTTGGCACCTGCCTTTGGCCCGGGGCGCGATCCTGGAGACCCGGGATCGAGTCCCACGTCGGGCTCCCGATGCATGGAGCCTGCTTCTGCCTCTGCCTGTGTCTCTGCCTCTCTCTCTCTCTGTGTGTGTGACTATCATAAATAAATTAATTAATTAAAAAAAAACAAATCCCTAGGGGTTCATAAAGTTGAGGGTCCACTTCTGGATTCTCTATTCTGTTCCATTGATCTATGTGTCTGTTTTTGTGCCCGGACCACACTGTCTTGATGACCACAGCTTTGTAGTACAACCTGAAATCTGGCATTGGGATGCCCCCAGCTAGCTGGGGATTTACCCCAAAGATACAGATGCAGTGAAATGCCGGGACACCTGCACCCCGATGTTTCTAGCAGCAATGTCCACAACAGCCAAACTGTGGAAGGAGCCTCGGTGTCCATCGAAAGATGAATGGATAAAGAAGATGTGGTTTATGTATACAATGGAATATTCCTCAGCCATTAGAAATGACAAATATCCACCATTTGCTTCGACGTGGATGGAACTGGAGGGTATTATGCTGAGTGAAGTAAGTCAATTGGAGAAGGACAAACATTATATGTTCTCATTCATTTGGGGAATATAAAAAATAGTGAAAGGGAATAAAGGGGAAAGGAGAGAAAATGAGTGGGAAATATCAGAGAGGGAGACAGATCTAGAACAGGAGACACACCTAACTCTGGGAAACGAACAAGAGGTGGTAGAAAGGGAGATGGGCGGGGGGTGGGGGTGACTGGGTGACGGGCACTGAAGGGGGCACTTGATGGGATGAGCACTGGGTGTTATGCTATATGTGGCAAATTGAACTCCAATAAAAATAAAAAAACAAATCCCTAAGGGTTCCATTGTCAGTGGCCTCCTCCTCAGAAACACACTATCAAATGCCAGCTCTGGCCACCCGTGGTGATTCAGCAGGTTTTCTCTGCAAGACTGCAAGAAGCCCTCGGAACGACAAACCCCTGGAAACACGCACCATCCCGAACTCCAGGGAAATGCCTCAGTGAGCAGATACAAGTGCACAGAAAAAGAAAGGGCCGCGTGTGCATTTTTGGAGGTGAGGCTGTGCACAGCTGAGTGCTCATGGCCCATCACTCATGACACGATGGCTACACAGCTGCAGCTCTCCGGAGCCCGGCAGCCCAGAGCCTGGTGGGCAGACTTGACTTGTTTTTTCCTCCTCGGGGCTCTGACAGAGGCAGCCCAAGGACTGGGCCAGACAGCCTGGGTCCCCAGCAGGCTCAGAGCTGGATGTGAGGAGCGGGGACTCTTCGGGATAACCAGGGTCAAGGCAGCACACCCCCTAAGTGATGCTTCCAAACACACAGGAAAGCGCCCCTCAGCTAAGCCCCTCAGCTAGAGGTGTGGGTGGGTGTCCAGTCTGCTCTTAAGTACTAGCCTGTGACAGGCCGTGACTATCCGAGAGGAAGTAAACAAGAAAAGGGCAGTTGGACGTGTTCATGGAGAAATAAGACGGTGCGAACAAAGCAGACTGGGTTCTAGGAGGGGGATTAGAAGCAGGCCATCTCCCGAAAGTGTTTCTCTGCCCCTTTGAGCTGGGAGGCAGGCACTCAGTAACTACTTCTCGAGGGATCATTTTACCTTCACAAAAATGCAATGATGAAAACCTTTTTTTTTTTTTTAAAGATTTTGTTTGTTTATTCATGAGAGACACAGAGAGAGAGGCAGAGACACAGGCAGAAGGAGAAGCAGGCTCCATGCAGGGAGTCCGACGTGGGACTCGATCCCGGGACTGGGGATCATGCCCTGAGCCTAAGGCAGATGCTCCACCGATTAGCCATCCAGGCGTCCCTGATGAAAACCTTTTTATCCTAATTGTACAGATAAAGAAGCAGAGTCGGAATGACTGAAATTCGATTTTACAGCAAATAGATGACAGAGCCAAGATCTGAACCTGGATCTTTAGGACCAAAAACTTAGGCTCTGAAATATCAAAGGGCAGTTAGGAAGCTTTGACTGAAGGTCCCAGAAGGTCCAATGCAAACAGGCTTAAACAATGAGGAAATTCCCAGGACATAACAAGAAGTGAGCAAACGTGGTGGCAGCTCGGGGACACCAGTGCTGTGCATCACCAAGGACATAGCTTCCCCAACCTTCTCTCTTTGACCGGCCACCTTCAGTGTGTGGCTTGTCCTCTCGAATTGTTGGCTCTCCTGAGAGTCCTAGGATGGGTATCGCAGATGGAGGCACCACGTGCAGACAACAGCATCCCAAAGCAGCCCTGAGAACCACCCCGTCCTGTAAATCTTATTAAGGATAAGGGGACATGTCCTGAAAGCGGCCCCAGCAAACTTCACTCCTCTTACAGGCCAGGACTGAATCTCCGGGCCACACCTAATGTCAATATGTAGTAAGAGAAAGGACATGACCATAATTAGCTTAGACAAATCAAAAGTCACCCTCAGGGGTTGGGAAAGGGCCACAGCCCCTCCTCCCAGACCTGACTGTGCAGAGGAGGGCAAACAATTGGGGCTTCATCAGTGCTCGAGGTATTACTGCCAGTTAAGAAACGTCCTTAAACTGAAACCAACGTGGTAACAGATGCTTTACCCTTCCACCCTCAGGAAACGTGGGCTGACCTGCCTGATTTATGAGCTTGCTTTGCAGATATTGACCGACCACCAATAAGACTAGTTAAGACTGGGTCAAATTGGGGAGAATTCTTGCATTGGCACAGGAAGGATGAAGAGCGAACGAAAGTAACCTGTGTGACAGCACACGGTGGGCCTCCGCACATGCGCACACCCATGGCAGGATTATGCTGCTGTTTAATTACTGAGCAGGTGTCCCAGGAAGAGACAAGGTTCCAGACTGTGCATGCTCAGAAAGGAGGCTGGCCCCCACCCTTTGTCCCTATATCCAATCAGCATGCTGCATGCAGCCTACATTGCCTGCCCCCACATGACAGTCCGACCCCCTTGACCTTAGATAGACACAACCCCCAACCCTTGGTGAGGTGGGTTTGAGGCCTGCCTTCAGCTGTACCCATTTGGCTGTCTCTCCAATAAACCCTTTCTTGCTGCGTACTCAGTGTCTCCGTGATTGGCTTTGCTGCACCTTAGGCATACAAACTTGGGTTTGGCCATAAAACTTAGTGGCATAAAACAACAAAGATATAATTATTCTTACAGATAATTCGGAAAGGGCACAGTAAGGATAGTATCTGTTTCACCATGTCAGAGGCATCCGATGGGACCGCTAGAATGGCTGGGAGGGCCAGAATAATTACCCAGAGGCTTCTTTACTCACATGTCTGGTGCCTGGGTGGCAATGACTCAAAGGCTGAGCTCAACTGGGATGGCTAACCAGGGTCCCTCCACACAGGCTCACCGTGTGGCTTGGGTTCCCACACAGCATGGCAGCCCTAATCAGGCTTCCTACATGGCTTCCCTGGGCTCCCAGTGTCCGTGAACAAGGAAGACACTGTATCACCTTCCTTGATTCAGCCCAGGAAGTCATATAGCATAACTTCTACAATACTCTGTTGGCTGAATCAGTCAGAAACCCACCCAGACTCAGGGGAGATTACAAAGACCCTATCTCTCAAGGGAAGGAATATCAAAAAAGGTGCAGCAATTTTTTTCAATCCACCACTGTTAACAAAAAAAAGGCAGAGACAAACAACAGGATCTGCGTTCAGATCAGAAATGAACTACATATTCTGAAAACAGTCACAGGATAATCACACTTTTAGAGAGCTGTGAGCATCATGCAAACTTTTCCCATAGCTGATTCTCCGTTCAGCAGTGTGGCTGTGCGAGAGACCACCTACCCATTGATTTCATCTATAATTTAGCAATCAGCAAAGCTGGTACTTTTCAAAATATATAACCAATACATTTTCTGCTCCCTAGGAGTTATAAAGTTTAATGAGAAAAAAATGGGCTGGTTTACAGTTCCCTTTCCTTGTTGTTGTGTTTTTTTCTTTTTTCTTTTTTTTTTTTTCCATTGGTTGGAAGTTCTCTCTGAATGCTGCCCGGCTAGCTCTAGCACCTGCCTCAAACGGCCCCCTGTGCTCTCTTAGCTCTGGCTTAGCCATCTGTAAAATGGAGCTAGCCATCCTGGGAGGACCAAGTTCTTGTGACTCCTTTTCTCTGTTCACAACAGTCTTGAAGGGCCTTGGAGACTGTGCTGTTTAAATGCAAAATGTTGTGACTATCATTTCATTATCTGAAAAGCTAAACAACATGAGGATGCTTTTGTAGCCACGTTGCTAGGTTACCGACAGACCTCCCTGCCTGCGTGTGAGATGTTGAGCCTTGCTGCAGCTTTGCACCAGGGCAGCCTTTCTCCGGCTGAGATGAAGGTGGCAGAGAGAGGTGGTTGACCTGGAGTCGAATTGCTGTGGACACCACTGCGAAGGGAGGGTATTTAGCTTTCAGGTACCGTGGCTGGATTTGCTTGCTCTTTGAATCCAGCAACCCCAGCTCGTTGTATCAATGCTAGAAATGGCTCAAGACCCAACCGATGGGCTTAATCCTTACCAAGTTCAGATTGCTTCTCTAAAGAGCCAAATTCAGACCTACTTTATTTTCCAGAGACTGAGGGGTGAGATAATCAAATACGGCAAGCAGGCAACCCTACCTGGAACACCTGTCATATTCTCAAGGCATGATATCGCCCTTCTGACACATTTGCCCACAATTTTTTTAAAGGGGGAGGGGGAGTGGGAAATTTCATGCCATTAATATTGGACCATTAAAAAGATTCTTTCCAAGGCTGAGTCCTCTCCATGGTGGCAGTCCCAAGGTGGATGCTATTGTAAATGCCTAAAGGAAGATAAGCTCCCCCAGATATGACATTTAGATATGGTGACAAGTAATTGCACACACGCACACACCCAAGAAGGAGCTCTTGCCCAACCTACCTCCAGGTGAGTACTATTTAGTGAATATATTCTACTGCTAAGGAAAACTTCCCAGCAGCTTTATCCTGGTGAGCCTTTGTCTCTTTAATAATGATTTAAACCTGGCAGCAGCAGTGTCCCGACTCTCAAAAACCCAGGGATATTTTCTCCCTGGCCATGTAACCGTGAAGAATAATTTTAGAAAATTCTGAAATGATCTCATCAATGGGGATGTGATATTCAGTATTCATCTGAAGTCCTCTACCCATCTGTTTCCTTCTGGAGAAACATGGGAGAGAAAAAAAAAAACAAGGAAACCAATAAAGTTGTTACAAATGAACAGGGGGAAGGGAGGAAGGACAGAGAAAAGGAAAGAGAAAGTAAAAAGGAGACAGATGGAAATCAAGCTGCTGGGGAATTTTGCCTGGACAAGGCAGGAGAATGGACACCAGTCGCCCTGGGAAAACCGCAAAGTTCCCCTGTTTGTCACCAAGGATTCCCGGGTGCCTCTTCTATGGCCTGCCTGTTACAGGTGCAGGGAGCGGCAGAGAGCCCTGACCACAGCCTGGTGGGAGAAGCCAGTAAGCACACAAGTAAATGCACATCCAGAGACGGCGGTGGGAGGCATGAAGGAAACCTGCAGGATGCCTTGAGCGTATCTAACTGTGAGATATAACTTAGCCGGGCAGGTCTTGGAAGACCAACCTACAAGTTAACGACATTTGCTCTTGAGGAAATGTGGGAGCCTGTGGTGTGTGGCTGAGAAAGAGATGAGCCCGCAGTGAGCCCTGGAATCTGACCCCTGAAGGTGACCAGAAAAGAAAGCAAAACCTATCCACTTGCACAATTGCATCTGGACTGAGAAATCCGTGATGAGCTACAACTGTGGCACTTGCTGTGCCCCTCCTTCCCTTTGCCAGAGCCCCCGAGGGAACAGTGGTTGGCAGGGTGATTGGTTTACAAGACAGCTTTCTTACATCTGGAATGGAGTCCAAGAAAATTGTCTGTTGGGTTTTCCAATTTGGTGGATGATCCTCTCTTTCAATGGTGTCACTTCTCAGCATTTCCATCATCTTTTTTATCCACATGAAGTGCCCCTCCCTCGGTATGTAATTAAATGCTTCCCAGAACCTGGCTATAAAGGAGGCTTTGCAAGTAAGCTGTCTTCCACAATGAAATGCAAAAGGATGTCGATGAGTATAAACAAGGTGAATTTATGTTATGCCATCTTTAAAAGGGGAAAGAAACGAATGGTTTCTGGGACCGGGAGAAACCCATTTATTTCTCCTGATGCTGAAAGAGTTGCTTAAGTTGCTCACCTTACAGAAAACTCTAATGGTACTATGTCAATTAGCAAATTAAGTTAAAATCATATAAACTTTATGGAGAAGGCCTAATATTGTCTCTCGATCCCTGGAATCATTTTTCTTAATGCAGCATGGTCACAGTTTCCAGATGCTGGGAGCCTGGACAGAGATGGGAGGCAACATCCACAAGAACCGGCTCCATTTATTCAGAGTCACATCTGCCATCCTGCAATAAACATTCTATATGCAAATTGCCTCAAGTGACTCTCCAGAAATTGACTAGTTTCTTATGCTGTATCTTAACACCAAAAGAAATTGAAAACATTTTTATGGCTTATGTCCATAATACATTCCTCCAGTGTGTGCTGTGTTCTTATCTGCCAATATATTAAGCTCTTCTTTAGCACTTGCTTAGGTATCACCAGTTCATTTTTTGTGACAATGAAAAAAAACTTTCAAAAATATCTGTCCAAATGAGAGCTGCCAACGGCCACCCCCAAAGGGGGTGCTAGCTTCCATTGTTCTTGAAACTGAATTGCTTCGAAAGCAGTAGGAAAGTTGTGCAGATTAAAACCACTTATGATGTAGAAATTAAGCCCCATTTTTCTAGGGATGAAAGGTTCTGAAGCCCTGCTCTGAGTTATCCCCTCTTGACCATAAAGCTTTGGCCACTTTGTCTCAAAAACAATTGCCATCTGAGGTTTATAATCCAGTTAAGGAGAGCAGCAAAGCCACTGTCCTTCTGTTTTCTTTTTAATGAGATGAAGATGATTGTGTTTTTCGTTTTGTGGGTTCCGAGGGGGTATTAAATGTTTAGTCATGCTCTTAGAAGCCTCATTTTCTTCCTAATCCTGTTGCTCTTGAGAGATTGGCAGGGATATTCCTTTGTTTGGCTTTCCTGGAGCTTTGCAAAGTGGTAAAGGTAGTCAAGAGCTAGGGTTAGAGTCCATGTCTCCAACAGGAGGCCAGCTTCTTCCCACTGGGGACTCACATCCTGCCCCTGCTTGGGAAATGCAACAATGGTAAGATTTCGATAAAAAAATATTTAAATATATTGTTTGGTTACATAGAGAGATAGATTCATATAAATATAAGGAGGAGAAAAATTCTTAACCTATGGAAGTCTTACAAATACATTATTAAGAGAGAGGCATACTAACAGAATAATAGGCAAAAGATGGGAAAGGAAAAAATGACAAAAGAGGAAATGCAAATGGGCTAGGTAGATAGGTATTTAATCTTGCTAAGAATTAAAAATGCATGAGATAAAAATGCTGAAAAATATTTTCTCCTATCATGCTGATAGCAAATCTTTTCTTCCCAATCTCTCTTTCTCTCTTTTTTAAGATGATATGCTAGATCGGTCAAAAGGGAATTTTGCACTACACACTAACAAAAAGTACATCCATTGAGACAGCATAAAAGGAGGGACAGTTGGCCTGCACGTATCAAAAGCTTCAGAATGTGTTGAGACGCTTAGACCTATTACCTGCCATTCTAAGAATTAATTCAAAGAATTAGGAGATGTGCAAAAACAAAACAAAGTGAAGATTTATGAATGAGTTTATTTCTCATAGTACTATTCATAATAGCAAAACTTTAGAAATATTCCAAACATCAAAAGTGGAGAAAAATATTGCACCGTAGCGTACCCATGCAACCATCAAGGATTGTGTTTTGGAGAATATTTAAAAACACAAGGTATAAATTTTTTAAGTCAAATAAAAACTGTATACATTGTATACTACCTAATTTTAACCTTTTATCTCAGCGGTAGAATATTGAGTGATATTTAATATTCTAACTCTTCTGAATCTTTCAAATTTCTACAATGATCTTATATTCACAAGAGGAAAGATATATGTTACTGGTAAAATAGGCATAAAATGAGAAGTTAGGAAGAAGTCAGATCTGGTCCAAGGGTAGCATGCCCAGCCCCTTCTCTAGATAATCGAGGTGTAAACAGTTGCTCTCTATTCCAAGTCCTGGAGGTCTGCTGTGCTGCTAATGGTGATGGCTGGACCATAACTTTTTTAAGATAACCAGGGGCTTGAGGAGACAGTTCTGGCAAAGGAGTTAAAAACAGTCTAGCCTGGAAGCTACCAAGACATCCTTCACTAGGTAAACAGATAAATAAACTGTGGTACATCCAGACAATGGAATACTATTCAGCAATAAAAAAGAAGTGAGTCATCAAGACTCAGAGAAACTTTAAATGCATATTACTAAGTGAAAGAAGCCAATCTGAAGAGGCTACTTAATGTGTGATTCCAATAATATGACATTCCAGAAAAGGCAAAAACTATGGAGACAGTAAAAAGATCAGCGGTTGCCAGGGATTGACGGGGGAAGGAAGAAAAGCACAGAGGGCTTTTTGAGCAGTGGAAATACTCTATGTCCTAGAGTAACATGTACACGTTATCCTACATTTGTACACCAGGATTGAATGTAGACTCTAGACTGGGTAATTATGATGTGTCAGTGTAGACTCATCAGTTGTAACAAACGTACCCCTCTGGTGGGGAATATTGATAGTGGGAAGAAGGGGGTGTATGGGAAACCTCTGTGCCTTCCCCTCAATTTCACTGTGGACTTTAAACTGCTCTCAACACATAAAGCCTTCACTTGAAACAAAAGCAAAAACCCTCTAGGGTTCCAATGTACACAATCAGCAGCTTTAAATATACATGGCAGAAGTATCACCTGTCAGACACTATCCCTCAAGCCACACTTGGACTTATTACCATACCTTTGTCCCTAAAGTCTTCCCATGATACTCACTTTATTCTGGTTTCAGCTGGATAAAAATACACAAGGTTATATATGGGGAGCAAGCAGTGTGAACTGCCCCCAGAGTATGAATAGCTCGGAGACATCTTTTTGGAAAGGAAAGATGGTAAGTTCTGCTGTAGAAACAGATCTACTCAGCTGCAAAAGAAATTTACCTTAGTGGCCCATATTTTTAAAATCTGATCCTTTTTTTACAAATAGAAAGAAGCCACCAAGTCTCAGCAAACATTTAAGGAAACTGACAGCATGAAAAAAATCCCTAAGGTAAACAGAGCGAATGACTACAAAAGTGTATGCAGATTCAAAAAGAGACAGTGTCCATCAAAATTGAACAGGATATTTGAACATGGTGCAGAGAAAAACCACAATACTTTGGCAATTAAATATATAATTGTCAAAAGAAAGATCCATATGGGGGCCAGAAGACAAAATCACAGAAAGGCTGAGGTTTAAAATATGGAATACAAAGAAAAGGGAAAGAGAAATGTGTTTTAAAGGAAAGGAGGAGAAAAACCTAAGCAGAATGGTAGGTCTAACTTCCATCTGAGAACTCCAACACCAACTCCACAGGAGTTCCAGAAGGAGAGGGGGGGAAAAAAGAAAAGAACTGAAAGGAAGAAAATCAAAAAAATCATGGAAGAAAGTTTCCTAGAGCAGATGTAAACACAAGTCTTGGATGCCCCCATTACTGAACCAAAAGGCCCCTACCCCTAAACATAATCTTATGAAGTTTAGAAATATCAAAGATGAGGAGAAGAACATAAAGCTTCCAGGAGAGGCGGGCGTTGAAATATCTCCAATAACTGGCATCGGACCTCTCATCAACTATTCTGGAAGATAGTGGAGCAACCCCAGCAAAGTTCTGATACATTATTTTCAACCTAAATTCTAGAGCCACGCAAACCGTCAACCAAGTGTGGGGGCAATATGATGCAAGGACTTTTTAAACATGCCAGGATTCAGAAATTTTACCTTCCAGTTGCCCTTTCTAAAAAACTTGTCATTGTATGCCAGCAAAAACTCATATGAAACAAAAGGAACAGAAGACAAGTGGACCAAACCAGGAGTACAATAAAATAAAATGTCAAGATGACAGCTCTGCAGCAGCACTAAACCCGAAATTCACATTGAAACAGGAAGTCCCTCCAGCCGTTCCCTCCCCCACTTCCTAAAGGCCATGAATTTAAAAAATAGATTTATTTCAACAGCAATGTAATTAAGAAGGTTGATATGCTAATTGGATAAATACATCACATAATTAAAATCTCCATCTCCAAAATCAGACAGCTTTTGTTCAAATTACCAAAATTACAAACTAAGTATGTGACCTTGAACAGTTACTTACATTCTCTTTGGCTTAATTTTCTTGCTTACAGAATGGGTATAAAAATAATCTCTACTTTATAGGGTCATTGTGGGTATTGAATGAAATAATGCACAAAATATTTAGTGCCTGGCCCTCGGTAACTTCTATAAGAAAATTTATTTTATTATTATTATATTCCTATCAACAAGAATTAAGAGGCCACTAGAGATTTTGGAAAAGGTAAAGAAAGCTGTCAAGAAATGTCAAATGTCAAATCAAAGCAAATTAAACCGCAGTTATGATTTTAGCAAGTAAAGTAATATGAAGTGGAAAACAGAGAACTCATTTGACCTTGAAGATTGAATCTTTTCTCCTGTGAGTGCCATGAGTTTGGTAATTTAGGATTATTTTTCTTTCTTTACAAGTCTAATCAAACTACTTGGTTCTCCACTGAATAATATTTACATAATTATAATTTCCAATTGCCATTTAATGGTTTTCGATTTTAAGAAACTAACCTATCGTCAAAGCATAGAAAACTTAATTATAGTTACAGATCAGAATATAAATGTGATAAACCCTAATCATGTAAAAGTAATGACCCAAGTTGAGGGGGGAGGGGCCAGAGACTAGGGGAAGGAAGTGTCTAAGGTCCACATTTTCTCTTCTTAGGTAAAGGGGACCCAAGAAACAGTTATAAAGGTAACCAAAAGAAGATATTCTAAACAATAATATAAGTTTTAATAATAGAAGAGGAGAAGAATGATATTCATAGACTTTTATGTTCTAAATTCTAATTTTACAGCTTCCCAAACCAACTCACTTCTTGGGAGTAGGATCTGGAGAAGGCAGGAGGATAATTTACTATTTATTTTATGCCTTGATGTTATTTGAAAATTTTCTCATGTGCTTGAAGTACTTATATTATTCAGTAAATCAAAAAACACTTTCAGTGAGTCAATAAATATCTAGAGTACGTACTCTATGCGAGGCCTTGTCGAGACCCTGGGAATCACAAGATAAAGTCTTGCCTTCAAAAAGCTAACATTCTGGTGAGGAAATTAACAGTAAACATAGGAACAATTTGATGAATAAGCAAATTTTAGAGGCTGATTGCAATGAAGAAAAAGAAGTAAGGGGATACAGGGTATCTACAACGGGGCAGGTGACATCTCCTTCACTAGGGTATTCAGAGAAGGCCTCTGGGAGGAGGTGATTTGAGCTGAGATGTGAATGATGACAGCAGCCATGCAAATGTTTGAGGGAGTGTCACATTCAAAAGCCTGAGACTGGAAGGAGCACCGCAGACTGGAAGGAGCACCGCATGCAGACTTGAAAGAAGGCCTGCTGGTTGGAACAAAAGTTAGAAAGTCTCTATTAGAAAGTCAGAAAGTTGCATGATTTTTCTCCAGAATCACTGGGGTCCTCAAATGCGGGCATGGAGTGCATTGATGGTTGGGTTTGACCAGGTCAGGAATATTGTCAGGAGGAAGGACGGGATGGGGGGGGTGGTCATGGGGGAGTTGGCAGGTAAGAGAGCTACAAGGACTTGCAAGGGAGAAATTGTAGTGCTATGTTCACGATTAAATTAGGTTTCCAAAGATGGCTGACCCAATACCCCCGCATGCACATGCTCCTTTGTGGCTGTGATCCACCAGGGGGTAGAGTCCACTCACCCTCCCTTCAGTTCTGGGCTCACTGTGTATTTTGCTTTGACTGAAAGAATGCAGCAGAAGTGCTTCTGTGTACCTTCTGAAGCTTCTAGTTTTGCCAAGTACAATACTCACTCTTGACATCCAGCTGCCATGTAAAGAAGCCCAAGACAGACCCTGGAGGCAACCCTGCATGAACTGCAAGTGAGTGAGAGAGAGCAAGAGAGAGATCCCAGCCATCACCACCAAGGTGCCAGACCCGTGAGCGAAGCTGTCTTGCAAATTCCAAGCCCAGCCACCATCTGACTACAACCTCCTGAGGGATGCTGGCTGATGCCACATGGAGTAGAAAACCCATCCAGCCAAGCCTTGCTCGAATTTCTGGCCCACAGCATTGTGAGCAAATAAAATGTTTGCTGTTTTGAACCACTAAGCTCTGTAGTGATTTGTTATACAGCATTAGATAAATCGGGAAGCAGGAAGCAGTCCCTCAGCTCATTGCCATCATCCACTGAAACGAAATGAAGATTTGTTTTTTTGGAGAGAGGAGGTGTTGATACTAGTGAAATAACACAGGGCCAACAGCATTTGTTAGAGTTGAGGCTTTCCTGAGGTGGAGGAATTTCTGAAGTGGAAGTACTACTGTGGAGGGTTAGAAAGACAGGAGGTGACGCCACAGAGCGGAAAACTCGAAATCTATCGGGTAATGCTGTTATAACTGATGACAAGGCCATGGGTGTGACTGTAGAAGTAGGTAGGTGCGGTTGAGCAGAGGACCAGGGAGACCAAGGTGTCAAACAGCCCTCTGCTTAGATGTTAAGGTTGCCAAGAACATCGACAAGGAAACAGCATCGTATAGGGTTTAAGTGTGCGTGCTCTGGAGCCAGGCTGCATTTCCAGCCCCGACTCCCCATCACTAACTGTGTGATGCTAGACAAAGTATATGAGTCTCTGTGCCTCAGTTTACTCATCTATAAAGTGGGGTGGTAGTTGTACCTATCTCATAGCATTATAGAAATTAAATAAAATAAAGCATTTGGAGAGTTTAGAAGAGTTCCAGGAGAAGAGAGAAAACTCGGTGGGGGCTGTCATTGTCATTTTCACTGGCAGTAGAGATGAAGACAGCAAAGCAGGTGCTGGAGGCCCCAAGGAGTAAGGTCAGTGAATGACAACAAGGTGGGGTAGCAGGTGGTAACATCTGATGATGTGCTTCAAAGGGGCTGAGGGCTTTGAAATTGGAAGCAAGAGCAATGATTAATTAGAAGTCGCAAAGGCAACTAGGAAGAGACTTGCCCTTTCTCCAGGCTTTAAGGTCCATGGGGTATGAAATCAAAAGTCTCTCCTTGAAAGGACGGCAGAGGAAAGTGTCCTCAGGGAGAGCCAGGTTCTGGGCAGAGTTGAGAGAGTAAAGGGAACGTCCAGGGAAGGGGATGAGACCATGTGTGTGCTGATGACAGAATGACAGCCCAGGAGCTCCAAAGGGCAGAGGGGAAGGGTTTCTGCACAGATGAAGAAGAGCGGAAGAAGGGTCATGTTTCAGGACGTACAGAGTAGTGCAGGGATAAGGGAACATGCCTCGAGGGCTTATCTGATGGGGATTAAGGATTAAGGCAAAAAATATTCATGACCCACATGAGGCTGGTCCAGGAAGTCTCTCACATTTGTGGGAAGACCCAGAGCCGGTCTGTGGGTCTAGGGAGTAGCAGGGGCCTCCTCAGAGTTGAGTGGCTGGGCAACTCACTTCCCTATGCAAGTTTTTAAAAGTACAGGGGATGGTGAAGGCGAAGGGGGTATTGTTTTCCTTCAACTCTAGCTGGAAGGGTGAAGAATTAGAGCAGCCATCTGTGATCCATTCGTGGAAGCCTTAAGGGTGATTATTTCTCTTTCCAGGGCATAGAGGCTGAGCCACCCAACTCTAGGCGATGAAAGGGTACCAGGGGCTCGACATCACGCATAGCAAAAGGAAGGACCATCCCTGGCCTTATAGTGTGCCTTACCCCATGTGAGCTCCTCTAACAAAAATACCATAAGCTGAGTGGCTTACAAACATTCATTTCTCACCGTTCTGGAGGCGGGGAATCCCAGAACCCGGCACCAACAGACTTAGTGTCTGATGATCACTTCCTGGTTTGTAGACAGCCACCGTCCTCACTACATCCTCATGTAGCGGAAGAGGTAAAGCTCTTGGAGGTCTCATTGATGAGGGCATTTGTCCTCATTTCTCACCCCTTCCCCTCACCCTTCCTGCTCCAGTCACACTGGTCTCCTTCTGTCCTTGCCCACATCAAGCAACTTCCCACCACAGGGCCCTTGCTCCTACTGTTTTCCTGCCTCTGAAGTTTGTACCTGGTTCGTTTCTGCATTCCCTTCAACTCTGCTTAAATATCCCCTTGTTAGAAATGACTTCCCTGACCCCTTCGCACATAAAATAGAACTGTCATCCGCACAAAGGTTTTCCATCTCCTTATCCTGCTTTCTTTTTCTCCATTACACTTTTCATCATCTAATATACTATATTCACTTGGGGCAGGGGGGTTGTTCCCTGCTGTATCGCTGACACCTACAACTGTTTCTGTAACAAAAATATTTGTTGAATAAATAAATGAATTCGTACTCTCATTTCAATGCATTCTATGTGCCTCACCTTACATATGAGGCTTACATTCTCTAAAGGCTCATTTCCATGAAATGATGATATCAAAACACCTATCTCCTACTGTTGTTCCCCAATTAAGTGATACAATATGTGCAAAGCCTCTCCCATGGTGCCAGAATCTGAGAGAAGCTAAATAAACACTTGTTGCCATTGTTGGGAGTTATCATTAGTTAACATTACTGTGGCAAACTGTGGCCAAGAATTTAGTTTTTGTGTCTGCAGAAAACCCTCCTGACCCACTTCTAGAAGCTTTAGGGACCAAACACTATCCCCATGCTTGCCCCATTCTGGCAGACACCCTTCCGACACCAATCCCCTCCACCAGACTCAGGCTCTCACACCTGCCAGAGCCCTTTGTGGAAGTACTACTTTTTCTCAGGGAGAAAATAGCTCACCCATGTGACACCAATTCCATCTTCCAGGACACCAGGGTGGTATTCTGTGCAATGAAAGTAATTTACTAAATGGTCCTCTGGTGCCATCGAAAAGTGAATTCATTTTGCACAGGTCACAAGTTTACTTCCAGAGAGCAGTTTCATCCCTGCCGGAGCAGGCCCAAACCTAATGGAAAATTGAAGCACAGCATGGAGGGTCCATGCAACAGTGGTGCGGGAGCCAGTTGAGGGAGAGAAACAGGAGGAGCAGTGATGACTGTAAGAAGGCCACACTGATCTCCATCTTGCTCTTGGGCCTGTTAACTTCTTATCCAGAGGGGCCAAAAGTTGGGGGGGTGGTCACTACCATGCGGAAGGTGTGGGAGGAGAGGACAAAGCCAGAGCCCACAGACACCACAATCAGAACCAGTTGTCCAGAAACACAATAAACCCAAGCCTGACTGGTGTTGAGAGAGAAGGAGTTCTGGTAGAGAGAATACAATGTTCTTAACCATATTCTTGGAATGTGGTTGGGAATCCCAGCCCAGACATAGATAAATTATAGCATGGAGTGATTACCAGGACTGCAGAGCCATCAACAATAACAAATGCTTACATCAAGTTCTCTCTCTCTCTCTTTTCTCTCATTTCTGTTTTAGAAAGATCTCCTTTTCACATCTGTGTGTGCACTCCATGGCTGTTCTTCTCAGATAAGTAACAGCGTTTCTCACCAGATCTGGATTTAGAATCTGCCCTTTTTGAACATTGAGAAATCACTCTAAAATGTCAAACAAAGCAAGGCTATTTGAGGAGCTCTTTACAGCACACACAGGGAAGGCAAGTGAGATTCACCGCTACTCTTCCCAGATTTGCATCGAGAGCTGCCTCAAATCAGAAAGAAATCCAACAGATGACGGTATTTGGCGACATGCCATGCTGGGGAATGCCCGTTTTGCAGGTTATTGTAGACCTTAGAAGGTGAATTTGGACAGTATAGGCAAGAAGATGACAGACTGTATCTACGTTTCACTTGTTAGTCATTTTCTTCAGCTCCTCCCCACTTTTCACTTGCCTTCTAGAAATCTCAGAGACAACACTTTCATTTTAAGGAACCAGCTCAAAATTGTACAACACGGGCTCTATAAGCTGTTAATAAGTGTTTTATGAAAAAAATACTAATTTCTTGGCCAACTTAACTTGGTAAATTTTATTTTATTTTTTTTTTAATTTTTATTTATGATAGTCACACAGAGAGAGAGAGAGAGGCAGAGGGAGAAGCAGGCTCCATGCACTGGGAGCCCGACGTGGGATTCGATCCCAGGTCTCCAGGATCGTGCCCTGGGCCAAAGGCAGGCGCTAAACCGCTGCACCACCCAGGGATCCCCTTGGTAAATTTTAGGTTGAAAAAAGTTGACCAGGTGTCTTTACTGAGGACTTTTTGGTACCTTTAAGATGTGAGCTGTGAATCTCAAATATATGGATATAGCATGTGATGTTCTCTAAAATTATTTGATGATAGAAACCTTTTTCAGGGAGCACCCTATAGGGGTATTCCTGCAGAGAACACATTTTAAGAAATGCTGATTAAATCTTTTCCTTTTATTGGCCCAAAGAAACATTAATGGGTTCTGCTATAGTAATATTCTAATCAGCAGAATTTTTAAGGTCAGGACTTACATCCTAGGCATTTTGAAAATGTTGGTTTAAATGTTTGGTACATACTTTAATTCATAATATGGAAATCTCAACCTCACAACAGTGGAATTATTATAAACTCGAGCCTTCATTGAATGCAGACAGCCTGGTACAGTGGTGCAGGCCACAGACTCTGGAGCCAGATTCTCTGGGTTTGAATTTGTTTTAATCCCATTTATGACCTGTGCAGCCTTGTGTTAGGTACTTAACCCCTCTGTATCAGTTATGCATCCCCATATGTATAATGAGGTGATAATAATAATAGTACCTACTTCATAGATTTGCTTGAAATTTAAGGAGTTAACAATTTATAAAGTAGAATGGTAAATACTAAGCTTTTGAAAAGGGATATGTAATACAAATCATTTTAAGCTCTCAAGGACAAAAATGGTACGCATGTCATTAGAGCCAGTAAGATATACCTCGTGCCCTTCCCCATCTAAGAACTTTCCTATTTTCAATGCAAAAGAGAAACAATAGAAATTTAAGTTCAACATTAACAAAAACATATTGACTGAAAAATTATACAAAATTCCAATGTAGAATGAAAGGTTATTCAGTTTGGGAAATTTTAGACAAAATATCAGACATGGACTAAATACAACTTAGCCCAAATCCACAAAGTCTCAGGGCCTGGGGATATTGACATTCAATGCCTGCAGACAAGTATGTATGGGTGTTTCTGTAGAAATGCTGAGCATTTATTTGAAGATTTTGCTATTTTTAATTGCTAAATTGAAAAGATACCTCTTTGGGTGTCATAAAACCATACTCATATCAATGTCACGAATCTTTCTTTAGCAAACACATATTTCAACATAAAAGACATGACTAAAAATCCTTCAGGTTCTCTAACCTCGGTTGAGGAAAGACACTTTATATCACACAGGTCCTAGTTGAGGCAGGGGCTCCAAAAGAAGCCTACAAACTCACTTCAGACCTATTATTGCTTGTTATTTCAAAAGTGGACATGTGTGCATTGTGGCTCATTTGTTTCCTCCCCGCACCGGGGTCTATCCTTGACCCTTGTCCGTGCCAGCTCGGAACCCTACAAACCAATCCCTGTGGTCTGCATTTACCAGGCTCCACTGCCAGCTGGCTCTTGGGTGGCCAAGGGAGGCACCTCAAGATGAGGCAGGAGAAAAGAGAAGACAGGACATTTCTTTCCTGCCCCCTTCCTACTCCAGGCCGTATTTTCTGGCAGTGGCTATACCCCTCCCTGACTTCAGTTTGCACTGGACTGAAGTAATGGACTTTGGGACAATAATGCTCCCACCACTGCGAATCCCCGGGTACCTCACCATCCTTTATTGTTCCCTTAGCCCTGCCTACACCCCTGTAAGCAGCCTCTTATGTGCAGTCTCTTGAACCATGTGAATTGGGTTTTGCTTTTTGCTACAGATACAGAGTGATACAGAGATGTAGTAAAACTATAATAATTTTATATAAATAATGATCAATGTGATTGTTAAGCAAAGAGTAGCATATTTGCAAGTTCAGATAACCTCAAAGATAAGGAAAAATCAGTATTGTTTCTACTCAGCTCTGCCACCCAGATGGACAAGGGACCCTCCCGCAGTGAGTTATGCCTATTGCAGATATCTTAGTTCTTTCAGGAGCCTTAAGTAATATTCATGATTCCTAAATGACTGAAGTACTTCAGACATGGCACGCACTTACCACTTATAATTAGAAGCCATTTCAAAACATATAAAGTAATGTTATCTTTTTTAAAAAAAAAAAGTTTATGTTGACATTTTTAATCTAAAATCTCACAAAATTAATCCACTTCAGCAAACATCTTGGGTCCCTTGCCTCTGGTCCTCCCTCTCCCTAGATTTACCTCAGGTCTTCTTATGCCTGACTTTTTTTGTCGTTTAGACCTCAACTTAATGATGACCCACTTAGAGAGGGCTTGCAGTAGCCATCTGCCTTTCATTCCAGCATCCTAATTTAACACTATTTATAACAACTTTTACTACTTGGTATTTTTGCTGCTATTTCTTGTGCACCTTCTCCCCCATTAGAATATAAGTTCCACTACAGCTGAGACCTTGTCTATTTTATTCACTGATATATCTTCAGAACTTAGCCCATAGTGGGTATTCAAAAAAATACTACAACGTAATGAATGAATTGGCATTTTGCAGAGATAAATGGAATAAAATACTGTTCCTGCTTTCAAGTAACATAAATGAGAGAACGAAACACACCTAGAAATTTATAATAGAAGAAAATGCTGTGATAGAAGAGCCCCGCTTTCAGCTATAGCAGACTATGGTATAACAGAGCAATCATCCCTCTGAATAAATTACAAAAGTGTGATAAAATGAAAAAGTTTCTGTTTAAAGACATTAGGAACTCTCAGGGAAGCCAGGATTTGCATGGCCAGGAGCCCAGAGAAAAGAGAAAGTCGTGGAGGTGAGCCCAGCATTTGGTACTTCATATCTCCTCGGGGCATTTGCTGATCCATACATGGCATGACTGGAAAGGCTGAGAAGCCAAGCAGAAAGCAACTACTCAGAGGCAAAATGCTAAGCAGAGATTTCATCATCTCAGAGAGATATGGAGATAAAACTTGGAGTTCAAGGCCAGACAATTAGGACTTACAGGGCCAAGATCCAGGAGAGGAGGAGAGCCAAGAGCAGGGAGCCCAAAAATCAGAGCAGCATTTCCTCATGTGGCACTTGCTGCTTCTTAAGGAGCAGCTCTGAAGAGGCAGACAGTGGCCTCTAAGTCTCTGGGAAGCTGAGCAGAACTGCCAGCAGTGTCACAGTGCTGGAAGATTTTTTTATATTCTCTCTGGAGGAAGAAAGTTCCATATATAACCTCTGCAGGTTTTTATATACATGGCTGGGATTTCATAAAATGCTTACCAGATATCCAAAAGACACAACCAAGAGGGGGGGAGAAAAGACCATAGGAACGGACTCTCAAGAGAGTCAAGGAGTTATTAAAATACTTCAAAATCCCAATGATTTCTAGATTAATGAAAATAAATGGTAAGATAATTGTAATCTATAAAAAAGAGTCAAATGTAAGTTCTAAAACCCATATCAGAAATTGAAAACTCAATAAATAGATTTGATAAATTAGACACCACTGAAGAAGGGACTAGTGATCTGGAAGATAGAAGAGTGGGAATTATCCAGAGTGAAGCACAGAGAAGAAGGATGTAAAATACAGAAAGAGGCACAGAGAACCCAGTAGATTTATACGGAATTAGAGTCCCAAGGAGGGGAGTAGGGGGGAGTGGGATAGGGAGGCAGAATAATATTTGAAGAAATAATGACCAAGAATTTTCCAAAGCCAACAGAATACATTAAGCCATGGATTCAAGAAGTCCCTCAAACCCCAAGCAGGATAAATACAAAGAAAAAGCACCCCAACCCACAACATTGAAAATCAAATGCAAAGAGAAAAACTTTGGAGATAAATACAAATTGGTATAGCTATGTAAAGGAGAGAATAATTTTGCTTCCAGGGATCAGATAAAGATTCACAAAGAAGGCAATAATTCAAGGGGCACGTGGTTGGCAAAGTCAGTGGAGCCTGTGACTCTTAATCTGAGAGCTGTGAATGAGCCTAAAAATAAAATCCCTTAAAAAAAAAAAAAAAGAAAGAAAGGTATTACCTAAAAATAAAATCCTTTTTTTAAAAAAGAGATTACCTAAAAATAAAATCCCTGTTTTAAAAAGAAAGGCAACAATTCCTTTAGTCATTCACTCAACAAGAGGAATTCATTGAGCACTTAACATACATATCACTAAGTTGAATCTTAAAAAAAAAATAAAAATAAAAATGACATACTCCCTGCTCTCTAGGAGCTCTAGTTGATGTGCAAGAGAGATAGAAATGCAAACAAGGTCCCCATAAAACCTGCCACAAGGGATTGTTTTTTTAAACCTGAAAGAAAGAATGGTGCTTGGAGCAAATGGGGGTGAGGTACTAGGGGAAGTTACAGGACAATGTATGATGTCTTGCTGAAGGCTCTAGGGGAGAAAACAACCCAAGCAAAGGACAAGGAGTGAAAGTGAGTATCTCATTGAACAGTAATCAGCTGTTCTCTTGGGGTTCAGTATGGGAGACGGGAGGGTGTTGCAGAAAATACAGCTAGAGAGTTTAGATTAGAAGCAGATTCAGTAGGCAGTGGGGATCCACCACAAGTCTTTTAGCATCACCTAAGTCACTTTTTAGGAAGAGCACCATTGAGGGGAGGGGGGTGGCTACATGAAGGACATTTTTGAGAGAGAATCTTGGTAGCTCATGAGACCAATTAGACAATCATTAGTTGCTATGACCCAGGCAGGCACAAAAGGGTGTGACCTAGTTCAGCAGAAATAGAAATGGGAACCTGAGAGAGTATTCTCTAAACATTTCAAAAGTCTGAATCAACAGGACTTGGCCACCATTGATTATAGGAAACAAAAAAATAAGTCAAAGTTGATTCAGGCGTGCCGAGAGCTGTCAATGGCATTAATGCAAATATTGCTAGGGGATACATCATGAGGTCACTTTTAGCTTGTTGAGTTAGAAATATCAATCAGACTTTTCTAAAATGTTTATCAGGGAGCTAGAAAGTCCAGACTGGAGCCCAGAAGCAAGATCAGGAGCTAACACCAAGCTGCGTGGACCCAGAAAGGAAAGCCTAGCCTAGCCGAGCAAGCTGGTCTGAGTAAAGACCAGTGACTCCAAAGTGTACACATCTTGGTAAATACAGATTATTCTAACAAAATATCCTTGGATTTTTCATCTTGAGATAAATGAAAATATATTAATTGAAAAAAATCATTAGGATGCTCATTACACAGGAAAGCTATTTGAGAAACAGATCTATCACCCTTCATATTTTATGTTTTCCTCGGCCTTTGCTAAGCTGCATCCCAATTTTTTTCTGCTTAGACAGCAGAAACACTAATGATGTGAGCTGTAGTTAAAAGTGCTTTCCAAGTTGGCTGGTTGAAAGCTCCAGTATGAATAATGTCAGAGGCATGGGGTGGGGGGGGCGGGTTTAAAGACTATGTCTGTATCATATTTTTAAAATAATACACATCACACTGAGAAAAACACCACTTAAAACTGGAATAATTTTTCCATAATATTAACCAATTACTTTGATTTAAGTATACACACACACACACACACACATTGTCTACTGTCTCTGGGGGAATTTTTCTCTGCTATCAGCTTCCCTAATTCCAGATATGATTTATGGATAAAAATGTAACTTTGTCAGTGAGATTAGAAGCATTTTTGCAGCCCCCATATTATCACAGAACACTAAAGTTCAGGTCAAGAACAACAAACTTCCTTCTGCTGCAAAAATTCTCTCACAGGCTTACACCGGATGCAGTTTGAACTTTGCTGTTTTTCAGCTACTTGTGGTTTATTTCTTAAAAAGTCTGTTGATCTGCCTCAAGTCCCTGGAGGACTAGAGAGAGGCGACCTCAGTTAATATTTACACTTTTGGTCTTTGGAGATGACGGCCCCAAATTACTTTCCTACATCCCTAAAAACTAGTGCCTTGTAGTATCTACTCCATAATGAGTCTAATTAGAGAGTAAAAAATTAATAATCACTGACTTCCTCCTAAGTGCTCAACCACTTCATGCGACAAGAAGCAAAGAAGCAATGGTAGAGATGAGCTCCGAAACAAACAAAGACAGATGTTATTAAAGAAACTAACTAAAAATAGCAAGACACTATAATCAAGGACTTGAGCAGCGCCAAGTAATAAATGCTGTAGGATCTTTTGTAAAGAAGTAATGTGTGTGGACTACACAATCTGAAAGATTCCATGGAGGAACGAGAATTTAACCCTGGAAACTCTCATTCTCTTTGGTCTTGGTGTATCATCTGTGTTTTTCTTTTTCTTTTTCTTTTTTTTTTTTTTAAAGATTTTATTTATTTGGGGGAGAGAGAGAGAGAGCAGGGTGCAAGCAGGGGAAGGGAAAGGGACAAGCAGACTCTGTGTTCATCGCAGAACCCAACTTGATCTCATGACCCTGAAATCCTGACCTGAGCCGAAATCAAGAGTCCGACGCTTAACCAACTGAACCACTCAGGCAGGCCCCTGTCTGTGTTTAATTTGCCAACCAGTCAAAGATTGTATTTATCGTGGGCCTGGTATTTAGATCTGCTGAATTTATGAAAATTCAAAACTTCTGCACACACTGGAGTAAGTAGTCAAAGCCACAACTTCCCTTGCTCCCAAGCCCACATTTTACCTGCCTGCCCCTGTCGTACACACACACCTGAGCATGCAAGAGATCAAGCAAGGAGGGGATCCCTGGGTGGCTCAGCAGTTTAGCGCCTGCCTTTGGCCCAGGGCCCAATCCTGGAGTCCCGGGATCGAGTCCCATGTCGGGCTCCCTGCATGGAGCCTGCTTCTCCCTCTGCCTGTGTCTCTGCCTCTCTCTCTATATATGACTCTCATGAATAAATAAATAAATAAAATCTTTTAAAAAAAAAAAAAAGAAGTCAAGCAAGGAGATGGGGTTGATGTTCCCTCTAGGCTGCACGCCTGCAACCTGATTGCATGCCAATCCCAGGTCAAATGACAGCATGATGGAAATTGGTCCCAAGAGCCCCTAGTTCTACACCCCTTCCACTAGCCCTCCACTAGCCCTCCTTTACTGTCCTTTAGCTTCTCTCCAGAGTTTTTCCCCCTGTAGATTTAGGTCTCATAGGTTATCATTCACTGAATATTTATTAAGCACCTACAAAGTACACCACATGGAGTAGGTAAAAGTGTGTACCCAATGAAGGGATTGCCTAGAAGTACACGATCTATCAGGGGAACAGACAGAAAATTCTAAGGCTAGGGGCACCTGGGTGGCTCAGTGGTTGAGCATCTGCCTTCAGCTCAGATCATGATCCCGGGGTCCTGGGATCAAGTCCCGCATCGGGCTCCCCACAGGGAGCCTGCTTCTCCTTCTGCCTGTGTCTCTGCCTCTCTGTGTGTGTCTCTCATGAATAAATAAAATTTTTTAAAAAAGAAAATTCTAAGGCTAGTAGGCAGTATAGTGTGCTAGAACTGTGTACAGACAATACTATAGGATGATGTAAACATTAAGTCTACAGCTACAGAAATTTTTAAAAGACTTGTCCTCCACTAAGAGCTTAAGGGTAGGTAGGAGGGGAAAGTTCATCAACCAGTTCCGTAACATATAAAATTTACAAAAGAACCGCTCCAAGAATTACCTTGGGTCAACAGGGGAACGGAACCTGGATGACTCTTGAGGGAGAGGAGGGATCATTCGATTCAATATGAGAGACAAGGGTAAACCTTAAAGCTGTAAATGATTAAAAAATAAATCCAAAAGGCAGGAGGGGTACTGATGACATATGCTTGAAGGAATTCCCAGTGTTTTCCCAATAAAACTACCATGAGTTATCATATCGCTGAAGCAGTACCGCTCTTTCTCTAACTCTTGATGTGTAATGTCCTCTTAGTAAAGCAGGGGCTGGTTTCTGCACGAAGGATCACTAAGGGAGAGAGAAATCAATTGGGAAGTAAGAGGAAGACGTTCTGGAGAAGGTGGCATCTTAACCCAGCCCAGTGGGCAGACTTGTTAAAGACGATGATGGAGAGAAGAGCACGATGGGAATGAGGGAGAAAAGTGAGTAATGTGTTCAAGAGGAGTCAAGGACTCCAGAAGAGCTATATTGACTTTTGGGGTAAGATGGGAGAAGTTAGGAGCCCAACCCAGAAGAATAGCCTGAGACTGGTTCCTGGAGAGCCTGCGTACCAACTAGATTGTTTAGACTTAATTATGTAGACCCTGTGGAGCCACTGAAGCTTTCTGAGCAGGGATGGGGACTTGATCCCATCAGACAATCTACTGAAGTCATTGATGCCAATTCAGGTGCTGACTTCCTAGAAATATTTATATCTCAATTAAAGACTTCTTAAAGGCAAAAAAAAAAAAGTGTTTGCTGATCGAAAGAAATAGAAGCCAAATGAGACAGTATCTACAGAGGATGTAGCTTGGAACAGGGGCCTCCACTTACTTCCCAGTCCACTCCTTGAGCACCAAGACAGCATTTCTTAAGGCTGAGATACAAAAAAGGTCTAGCCCAAAAGTTCCTTAACCCTTTCTTTCCTGAAACACTGCAGACAATGATCACCTCCCATGGGTGCACCCAGGCTTACATGGGAAACCAGCTCCGAATGGCCTGAATCAAGCGGGGTTCAAATGGAAAATAGCCTTGTTTTCCTCAGCCACTGCTCTCACCCTGCCCCATAAGATATCCCTTATCTATCCCTAGACCACACTTGACAGATCTCATAACTTGAGCCATCGCCAGTTCTAAGAACAAAAACATTTTGATCATCAAGGCTCTCTCTGGCCTAGTCCAGTCTTAATCAAACTATCAATCCCATGGGGCACCAGGGTGGCTCAGTCTGCTACGTGTCTGTCTTTGGCTCAGGTCATGATCTCAGGGTCCTGGGATTAGGCCTTGTGTCAGGCTCTGTGCTTAACTGGGAGCCTGCTTGAGGATTCTCTCCCTCCCCCTCCCGATTCATGTTCTCTCTCTCTCTCTCTCATTATCTCTCACTCTCAAATAAAAAAAATAAAATCTTCTAAAAAATAATTAATCAATTCAGCACTCAGCCACGTCTCCCTAAACAACGTGATCACCCCCTCTTCCACCTTAGCCCTGACCTGCATGGGGGTGGAGAGTGATCTGCACTTCCACTGCCCTTGCATACCTTCTCCAACTCCACCCATGTCTCTTCCAGGGTAAGAGCACGGAAAAGGAGGATGGTGCAAAGTAGACTTACATTCTATCTCATTGGTGCTTTTGTGATGCAGTGTTGGTTTCCTGGAGGAGCCCCTACCCTGGGCTTGGAAGGAAAAGCCCGGGGGATGTGATTCATTTCCTTGATGATCCCCCTTGAATTTCAAGTCTTCTCCTAAGTTGGAGGTGGTTGTTGGGCCGATGATCACTGGGCTGTCTGGCCACATCATTAAGTGTGCTACAGGGACATCACTAGCAGCAACTCCCTAGGAACAGAAGTGCCCTTCGACATCTGATGTATATGCAGTTTACCACTTACTCATTGCAACAAAACCTTCCTCTCCCACTCATTCATGAAATCATATCAAATGCAAGTCAGTGAGGACAAAATTATTAAACAGCAACTCTTGAATATATTCTGCTTTATATTCTGTATATTTTATGAGCAAACTTGAATGCTTTAATCATGACCAATAACCCAATTGTTCTGCACACCTCATAATTGATGTTTTGCAACAGAAGTGGAACTTTTCCTGTACTGGGGCAACTATAATCTTATTCCAAGGTGAAGAAGGCAGCAGAGAGAGGTCCATTGATGTAGATATATAAGTTCTGAGATGTCACTTTGCATCTCTGATTCACCCCTCTGACTGAAGCAAAGAGGAAAGTGACAGGGAATCACGACTGGACAAGGACCATGGCAGAGAGCACACGGCAGAGAGGCAGTACCGAGGGCTCACACGTGCAGCCTCCACAGCATGCTTTGTAGTGTTTTTTAGCCACTGGGTTGTGCATACTTTTGGTCTCTGTGGCCTAATGTGAAGTGTCCCAGCATTACAGGGCTTGCCTGAACACCTGGTCAAATGCACCAGTGCTTAGACACCAATGCCTATCCTCGTCCTCAGCTTCTTGCTGAGGGCCCTCATCTCCACAGTAATTTCTGACACCACTACAGTGTGCATTAGCCTCCGCTTCTGCTGGGCAGAAAGAAGTTAATAAGAGATAGCCAATTTTTGTCAATTATTTTCCTTTCCTCTCAGTTGTCAAAAATATTTAGAATCACAGGCCAATCAATCAACAACCATCTAAGAAGGACCCATTAGGCACAAGGCCCTACGGGACCCCCCAGTTCCATGAAAAAGTACAAGCCAATCTACCCCTTAAGACTAGAGACCCTTAACCAATGACTCTACAGCTCACAGTATATTTTCTTTACATATAAACTTCAGAGTGTGCTGTGGGTCAGGAGGTGAGGGAAGAAAGAAGAAACTCATTCAAGAGCTGGAAGAAATAATAAATTCCTAACAGAAGATGCTCAACTAATAGCTAGAAACTAGGAACTATGAAGATTTAGGATTCTTAAAAGAAGACAGGTCTAGCAATTTGGTCAATATTGCCCAATTGTAGGAAGTATGATTCGTAAACGAGTCAGATGTGTCCATTCGACAGATCAAGTTTAAATGACTTGCCCCTCAAAGCACATTCCACAGACTAACAGAATCCGTACCACCTGAGAACTTGTGAAAAATGCAGAGTCTCATGCCCCATCCAACAAATTATGACTCAGAATCTACATTTTAACAAGATCCCCAGAGGATTCACAAGTATGTTAAAATATGAGAAATACTGGCCTAAGTGCCAAGCACTAACTGTACATACACATACAAATGGAAACCAGGAGATCTGCTTGAGCAGACCCTTCTGAGCTGCTGAGAAAGAACTGGCCTGAAGCTTGTTCTGCTCCACCACCAATCTAGAGAATTCTCAAGTCACCAGGCCTCCCACCTGGCACCTGTTTGCTTCAGTGTTGTCACAGCTGCTTCCGAACTCAAAACAGCCTGCTTTTCAGTTACCAAGACAGGAGAAGAGATGCAGAATTAGAAGTCAGTATGCATTTTTCTTATAGAAGTGTTTGTTGTGGCGCCTGGGTGGCTCAGTTAGTTAAGCATCTGGCTCAGGTCATGATCCCAGGGTCCTGGGATTGAGCCCCACATGGGGCTCCCTGCTCAGTGGGGAGCCTGCTTCTCCCTCCCCACCCCCAACTGCTCATGTTCTCTCTGGTTCTCTCTCTTGTTCTCTCTCAAACAAAATCTTTAAATTAAAAAAAAAAAAAAAAGAAAGAAAGAATAGTGTTGTGTGTTGTTATGTGTTGGCATTATTTATACTTCCAAATTAATCTATATAAATTATTTATAATTCCAAAAAAGATCTGCAATGACTTGCACCAACAGAGATACATTGAATAAGACCATTCAAATGCAAAAGAAAAACCAGGCATCAGGTAGGGGAAAAAAAGAAGCAAAAGGAAATGCCTCAAGCATGTGGTTATTTAGACTAAGCAATAGTGGTAGCCTTGAGGTTCCTGGTAGCCAAAGCAATAAAAGAAACATGATGAGTTATGAGATTCTCGTTATCTGAAACATACCTCTCAAGGGAAGTAAGAGGTATTCTTGTAGTACCTAAATATCAATGTCAAGAGGAAGAAGTTAAGTTATTTAGAGAAAGAAAGATTAAGGAAACAAGTCTGGCCCAAAATCTGCAGACAAAACAAAAGACTTCAGGCGGGGTTTCAAGAGTAAATGGTTTGCATTTTACATACATCCTCTAAACTCTGTCTAAAACTCTTCAGGACAGGAAATATGTTTCCTAATTCTCTTGTCCTCTTGCCAAGGCACCAAATACAACCTGCAAATTCAATCTGGTAAAATTATATTTCCTTCCTCTCCTCTCCCTTACAGACTAAGAATTTAAAACACTCAGATTTTCAAAGCATTTTCAAGTGTTGTTGTATCTTACCGACTTCACAACATCCTTCTGAGACTGTTTCGTCCACCGCACTATGAGGAAGGCAGGTCCAGGGAGGTTATGTCTCTTGCCTAATATCAGCCCCAGAAGCTAACCTGGAATCTATATCCCCAACACCCAGTCTGGGGTGCTTGACTCTACAACAAGTTGCCCATTCCTGGAAGTCAAGACTTAATTCCAGGGACCCGTCCGAAAATCTCCTTTCCAGCTACCAAATGGCAGATTCGGAGGGGCAGTAACTCTTTAAGGCAAGAGGAAGATGGATCTGATTGCTTGCACTTGGGGAGCTCGTTCTTAAAAGGTTCGGTGGGAGGAGGGCTCTCTATCGAAACATCCAGGCACTTGATAGCTCCAGCTGAAAGGCTAAGAGGTTTTAAAGTCTAAAATGACTCTGAGAAGGGGAAGGAAAACTATAAGTCTACCATAATCAAAGAGAAACAGCCAAGATGAATGAAAAGAGACCTCCGCTGGGATGGGCCTTTCAGCAACAAGCTTGTCTGGCCAGAATTTAACTCGAGAAAAGGTGTCAACATCAAAACTGAAATCACAGAAAAACAGCAGGAAGATGAACCGTGTAGCGAGAACAGGCTGAGCACACAGAGGATGACCACAGAGACCCGGAATACAAATAATGCTGTCTCCACGGCAGGGAGTGCCCCAGCGCCTCTCCCTTCCAAAAGGAAACTCTCAGTGTCTCCCTGCCAGGAAAACCAGCCAAGGGTGAGAAAATCTCTGGTTCCTTTTCTCCTCACCACTAATCCGTCACTCAGGCAAACAAATTGGAAACCTGGGCCTCTGAACAACAGATAGCAGCCCCAGACACTGCTTTGTGATAAAGTTAATCTGCTCTGTGGGCTCTCTAGTAACAAATCACATTTCTCTTTTCCTTGCTGTGACCAGGGAGCTCAGAGCCCAATCTGTAGCCTGCCTCCAGCCAGGCTTCAGGACCAAATGGTGTCTATCTCGTCGTGGCTTTGTTTTTACATTTCTTTCCACACCATTTTATCCAGTGGTTGACATGTATTTTTATAAGCCACATTAAATTGGCTTTGGGAAGAGGTGGGATAAAGATGATAAATGATAAGAGAAGAAGGAGGGAAGGAAGGAGGGAGGGAAGGTAAGAATGAAAAGAAAGGAAAGCAGACCCATGATTGTGCACATGAGAGACAGAGAACGAGAGCAAGAAAGAGCAGAGAGGGGAGAGAAAGAGCATATATGTGCATGCAGAATCCAAGTGCATCACTGTGGGTGACAATAAGAACATCCCAGCACCTGCCAAGGGTCTCACATGAGTTCCAAGGGACCCTACTGTCAAAGGAGATGGCTAAGCCACTGGCGTATTGCGCAAGAGATCAAAACTAAAACTCCTAATATCATCGTCCGTGCCCGAGCCATAGCCACCATTCCTGAGAAGTTACCACACCCTGTGTACTTTACCATGATGTTCTGTTGTATTTAGAAATAATTTACATGCAGCAAAATGCACAGACCTTTAATATTCAGCTCCATGAAGGTGGTGTTTTTATGTTTATTTTTTCATTGAAGTATAATTAACATGCAGTGTTATATTAGTTTCAGGTGTACAATATAATGAGTCAACAATTCTATCCATTAGGGTTTTGACAATTATGCAGTGAGTTTTGACAATTGTACACATTTCCATAACCATCAGTCCACTGGAGACAGAGATCATGTCTGTCATCCTACAATGTTCCTTTGTCCCACTTTCCACTCAGTTCCCTCCCACAAAGGCAATTGTTTGATTTCTACCACTATGGGTTCATCTTGTCTGTCCTAGAATTTAGCATAAATGGAATCATGCTGTAAATTCTCTTTTGTGTCTGATTTCACTCAGCATAATGAGGTTCACCCATGTTGTTATGTGTCAGTCATTTGTCCTCCCTATTGCTAAGTAGTGTTCAATTATAATGGATATCCCATAATTTGCTCATTTTTTCATGTTGATGAACATCAAACTAGGTTCCTAGTTTCTGGCTATTATGAGTGAGACTGCTCTGAACAATCTTGCAGAAGTCTTTCTGTGGACGTAAGTTTCCACATCTCTTGGATAAATATCTATAAATTTAAGTGCTGAGTCATAGGATAGATGTATGCTTAACTTTGTAAGAAATTGGCAAACAGTTCTCCACAGTGGTATGCCACTTAAATTTCTACCAGCAGAGGGTGAATGTTCCAGATCTTCTACAGCTTGGTATTATCAGTTGTTTTAATTTTAGCCATTTTAATGGCTATCTAGCAGTATCTTATTCTGGTTTTAAATTGCTTTTTCCAGATGAATAAATGTATTGATTCTCTTTCCATGTATTTATTATCCATCCATATATCTTCTTTTTTTTTTAAGCTTTCTGTTCAAATTTTTTGCCCATGTTTTATTGGGTTGTCTTCTTATTGTTGAGTTTTAAGAGTTCTTGGTATTTTCTGGATAGAAGTCTTTTGTCAGATATATGCACTACAAATATTTTCTCCCAGTCCTGCTTTTTTATTTTAACAGTATCTTTCAATGAGCAGAAATTCTTAATTTTGAAATAGTCTAACTTAACAATTTTTTCTTTCATGATTAGTGCTCTCCACGTCCTGACACTTGCCTGCCCCAAGGTGACTCAGATATTCTCTTATGCTTTCTTTTACATTTATGATTCTGGTTTTATATGTTACATTTATAAACTATCTCAAATGAGCTTTTGTATGTGGAGTGATGTAGGGGTAAGGCTCATTTTCTCCCCATACGGATATCCAGTTGTTTCAGCACCATTTGTGGAAAAGTCTTTCGTTTCTCCCATTGAAACAATTTGGCACTTCAGTCATTTGCCATGTATAATCTTCGTAACCCTATGATAGGTTTTCTGTATTTTGCAGATTAGGAAATTAAAACTCAGAAAGATGAGATAACTTACCCCAAAATCATACAACCCATACAAATGAGCATGTGATTCACACCCAGGCCTGCCTATCTATAAAGGCAACACATTTAGATACCAACAGATGCAGCCTCCTTCCTTCAAGGATCCCCTCAAAGCCACTTCCCCCAGGAAGACCCCCCAGCAATTTTAATCTTCTTCTCTCTCTCTCATTTTTCTAAACTCCAATTGCACTTAGCACATAAATTTAGTTACAGCCGCGTCAAGGTTGTACTGACGTGCACCATTTTCTAACTGATACCTACATTAATTCCCAAAACCTGCTTCTCTCTTTCCAACAATATTGTTTTGAAATTAGCAGAAGCCAGGTCTTAAGTTTAATCATGCCTTCTATATCACCAAGCACCATGTTGGGATATAGTGGAAAAATGCATTCATTTCAAGGGTGGAGCCCTGTGCCTGTCCTAACTTGTCCAAGGCACATCGAGTTTCACATGATGTCACCAGATCCTACCTCAGTTCACCCAGACACGAATAGTGTCATTGCCCTCACATGCAGAGGTTCAGAAGGAAGCAGGGAAGACTATTCACTGGCCCACTCCCCAAGTCTCCACATTGACAAATGCCTCCAGTAGTTTACGTAAGCAGGTGATGATGCTAACAGATTAGCAAAAGAGTGGCAGGCTTTGGAATTTAAACGGAATTAATTTCAAGAAGCTTTCTAAATGCCCCCAAAATTCATAAGCAAAACTCAAGTTATGAGCATTCTGATTAATACAATGACTTTTCCCCACAACACATTACCTTCCTCAAGCCCATCCATAGTTTACAGTTTGGAGAGATTCAGAAGAGAAGGCTAACGCTGAGCTTATTTTGCAAATTTTGCTCTTTTAGCAGGAGAATTCACCTATGCAAAACTTGGAAATTAAGGAAATGGACAATTAGCAATTAAAGAAAAGGAGAGTTTGAAAGTAATAGTGTAACCCCCTTCAGAAATAGTTAAATGCCCAGAAAGCTGCAGCTTTGTCATAATGTGAAGCATGCCAACGCTACTAGACACACAGAAATCTCAAAGGGGATTGAAGATTGAATCACGGGCACTGTTGGACAAGGGAGGCTTCTGAGCCATCCTGAGGAAGTCTTTTTGAAGAATTAAAAAGGCCCATCTCAACAGAAGATGTCAGGTTCTTGAGCTGAGCTGCAGACCCCAGAGGCCCACTCTGGAAATTCAAAGGGCACCAAGAAAAACAACTAAGAATTAGCACCCTCCTAGGGCAGGGGTGTCTGAGAGTCAGAGAGACCCCACACCTGGAGGCCCACCGGAGGTGGTTAGTTAGAGGTTAAATTAATTTTTCAAAAAAGCCTGTCCCTTTGGAGGAATTGATGGAGCGGGTTTCCATCCCAAGAACGTTATTCGCTTGAAATCACGAGATGGCTGGGACAGACCCTGAGGTCACCAGGAAAGAGATCAGGCAACCTCTAGAGAAGCACGGAGGTGATAAATCATGAGTACAGAAGGGCAGTGTCCAAGAATTCAAAAGGGATGAAAAAGCAGAATGGGAAAACTCATGATGAAGATATGAAATCTAGGTCATAGAAAGGAAAACTCTCCTGATGCCAAAGCCCGGAAAGAATTTAGCTTTAAAGTCACTTTGGTGAAAAAAAAAAAAAAGTCACTTTGGTGGGATCTGTGGGCCTCCCCGAATACCGGGCCACAGTGGAACATTTCCGTCTCCACCAAGTTAAGCGGAGAATTCAGCAAATCTCCGGGAAACTGGGGACAAAGAAGCCAGGCTTTTTTAAAAAGGACTGCCTGTTGTTTTCTTCATCTAAATTAGACTTCATTTAGAATATATTTTCAGCTCTACCTTTAGAGCTCTCCAAATAGAAACTTGCAGATAAGGGTGAGTCTCACCACTTCAGTAACTCAAGAGGAAGTTAGACTGTTGAGTCAAATCGGCTTATTAAACAGTTTTCCAAAAGCCTCCTCAGGTCTTTGCAATCTTTTAGAATTCTCTGAAGATAAAAATAAATAAATAAATAAATAAATAAATAAATAAATAAATAAGCAGCAGCAAGTCTCCCACCAGGTACAAGGCAATGTACTAAAAATGAACGTATGTACACAAAAACTCAATCACGCTCACAAATAAAAGGAAATGTACTTAATTCACAAATGGCCATTAAGCTATGCGGTATCAATGGTCACCATGATTAAAGGTTGGCCATAGTAGGGAAGGCCCTATGCGATGCACCTCATGTACAGGAATTCAATCCTTAAAGAAAATTTTGTGCTAATAATAATGTTGGTGACCTCTGTTAAATGATCTCATTCAGTTCTCAGATTAAACGTTGGAGGAACATGCTACCATTAATCCATTTAACAGATAAGGAAAGATTTGAAAGACACTAAATACTTTCCCATGGTCATATAACTATTGAGGGTGCACCGGGGAATCAATCTAAGTGTCTCATCCCATTGCTTGTGCCTTTACCAACTAGACCCTTCCTACACTTTACAGACATGGAAACTGAGCCCTAACGAAGTTAAGTAACACCAAAGAACATACAAAGGGTGAGTGGCCACATCAGAATTTGAATTCTAGTCTTTCTCATTCCAAACTTCCATACTTTTAAACTCCATGTTGTATTAAATTGACCTGCACACCCCACCTAACTTCTACTTGGATCCTATTTGAGGATTTCATAAAATGTGAAATCAGGGAAATTCCAAGGGCTTCAACTCAATATCCAAACTCCACAGTAAAGGGCTGTCCCAAAAGGAGGTCCAGGTGATCTGCCCTGACCATGGACTTTACACTGCCCTGAAGGATGGCCTCGAAGTACTTCTTGGACAACAGCAGAGCCAATCACATATCACAGTCTATTCACACCTGCCCTGGCAGGGAGGACATAACTATTTAGGATTTAAAGTGAATATCTGTAGGGAATATGGGGAAAGTTTGCCTATTGCTTTTCATTGTTTTTTTCATTGATAAATTAACTTAGATTATTAGAAATTATTAGAGCTCATAATAGATGGATGGAAGATGCATACATCATAGAAAGTAATGAACATTTGCAAGCTATTATCCTCTCCCCTTTGGTGGGGCTCTATTCAAGATTCTCTGACTTCCCTCAAACCAGGAGTGGGAATGTGACCCAGGCTAGATCAGTGGAACCCTCCCAGAAGTCGAGTCTTAAGTGGCAAGACACAGAGAGGTTTCTGCAAGTGATTCATTCTGGTACTCGTGGCCTGGACCCAGTGACAAATGGTTCCTGCTACCAAGCTCCCTAGAGCTTCTAAGTCCCTGTTGTTCAGAAACAGGGTCCAGCAGCTTTCTCTTCAATTCTGTCATCTATCACATATCCTCCCACACATTCCTGTTCTACTCAAGTTGGGTAGGGTTGGTTTCTGTTGCCTGCAACCGTAAAATCCTAACTGAATCTCTGGTTGACCAAGGTGAGGCATCTTGACACTGGAATCTCAGCATCAGAATCCACTGTAGATGATGAAATGAGCACTGGGTGTAATACTATATCTTGGCAAATTGAATTTAAATAATTTTTTTAACAATCCACTATAGAGATCAAGATGTAAGTGGCTAAGGTGGAAAAATGGATGAGAGGAGAAATGAGGGCTGTTTTGAGACATTTTGTGGGTTTCTGTATAGTTTTACACACCTGAAATCTTCTCTATCCCTTGCATGATTCACACCTTTCACTGTTACTCATCATTTAAGCCTACAGATTTATTGTCCTGGGAGAAGCTTCTCAGCTGTCTAAAGCACGATGTTAATGAAGACAGCTCTTTGGACTTGATTTTTGTGGGCTGGTTACCCGAGTTTTGAGTCACAGAGAAGAATGGTACTTGAAACCCGATCAAAGCTCTTTTGACATTTCATAGGGCTGGAGTAATGAAGCTGATGGACAACACTAATCACCGCCACAAAATCAAGTTCAGCTCATATTTCTTAAGATCCTGTTTCATGCCAGGTAGTGCATTAGGCATCTCACATGCATTATCTCATTGGCCATCAAGCAGGCACTTGTGAAAAATAGATCCAAGTGTATTACAAATGAGTGACATAACCACATCGAAGAGGGTGAGAAGGGGAGGAGCTGAGCTAAGTAACCTTGGAAAATAGTATCTTGACTCAGTACTCTAAGGCTAAAGATGAAAAAAGGAAGTCATAAACACTACTCTAGTTGGCAAATTTGTCTGGTACAGGAGTATTGGGTTAATAATTCTGAACTCACTTTATATGTATGCCAGTGTGGAACATATAAGAAAATATATTGCAGATAATGGGAACCAAGTTTCTTACTGCTAGAGAAAGAAGTTGTATAGAAGGCAAGGGGGAAGCTAGAACAAACCCTGCAGTGTTTGATGGGAGTGGGAGGGAGCAGTGTGAACTGATTGCTATTTTTTTTATTATGGTCAAATATACATAACATAAATGTTCACTATTTCAACTCTTTTTAGGTGTATAAGTCAGTGTCATTAAGTACATTCACATTGTGGTGTGACCATCACCACTATTCACCTCTACAACTTTTCCATTTTCCCAAACTAAAACTCTGTACCCATTAAACAGTAACTCCTCATTGTCCCACTGCTCTGCTATTGTAGTGTCTTTGACTTTGGTATCAAGTCTAATAGTTATTTTAGGCAATAGAAAGATGATGATAGATGTTAAATGATAGATAGGTAAATCTATCTATCTATCTATCTATCTAAATCTCTAGATGAGATAGATGATAGATAAGATAGATAATATACATGTTTGCGTAGCTTAGGATAATACACACATGTGTGTTCTAATTCAGTCTGTCTCCTGAGGGAGCCTAGAAGTGGTAATAGCCCAGTAGCAATGAGTACACCTAGTGTCCTGATCTTGGTTTCTAATACCATGCTCCAATGAAAAAAAGAAGTGCTCCTTGGAGAGATGGTTGATTCCAGGGCTGGAGCAGGAAAAATCCAAGATGAACTGGGAGCATCTCATGGTGGAAAAAAGTAAAAAAGTAATTAGAAAAAAGAAGAAGAGAAGGCATGTTAAAAGGCACAGGATTCAACTTGCAAGACCTTGCAATGACTGGAGCTGGAGCAATCTGGGCAATAAAATAAATAACAAAACTATTGGATTATAACCCCCCAAAATAAATATCCCTGAGTCCATAGTAAGTAAATGATTGAATGAATGAATGCATACATACATTCATAGATGGGAGAGAAAGTACAACCCTTGCTTACAGAAGAATTCCAATTAATAAATGTAAACAGAATGAGAAAAATAGAAAATCTCTGGGATCCCTGGGTGGCGCAGCGGTTTGGCGCCTGCCTTTGGCCCAGGGCGCGATCTTGGAGACCCAGGATCAAATCCCACGTCGGGCTCCCGGTGCATGGAGTCTGCTTCTCCCTCTGCCTATGTCTCTGCCTCTCTCTCTCTGACTATCATAAATTAAAAAAAAAAAAATAGAAAATCTCTATTAGAACACCACAGGAGTACCTGCTGAAGGCATAATCCACTGGGAGACCCTGGAAGTAGTGAATGAATATCTAAGAAGAAACAAGATATTTCCATAATCTCAAACTATTCCCCCCCCCCATAAATATTTATTAATTTCAAAGGTTAAAAAAAATGGTTATTTTACAGAAGGGATATCACTTTAGCCAAATGATCAAGGCTAATATCACCAGTGACGTTATCATGATGGGATGTGCCACCTGACATGATCCACTGTGAGGGGCAGGCACATCACCTCTGTAGTATTCCTTCCCCAAATCCATAACCCGTATCATCCTGAGAAAATGGCAGACAAATCCAAATTGAAGGACATTCTACAAAACACCTGATCAGTATTCTTCACCACTCTCAAAGCCATGAAAAGCAAGGAAAGATTGAGGGACTGTCCTCGATAAGGTAGCGGTGGGTCGGACGAGGAGACATAATGCTCAAATGCAAGGTAGTGTTCCAGATTGGATTCTGGAACAGAAGACTTCAGTAGGAAAACTGGGAAAATTCTTCCATCATCTGCAGTTTAGTTACTAGCATTGTGCCAATGTTAATATCCTAGTTTTCATAATTATACTATATTTATGTAAGATTTTAACATTAGGGAGAGCTTGGTAAAGAGCCTAACTGGGGAACTCCCTGTACTGTTTTGGCAACTTCCCTATAAGTCTAAAATTATTTCAAAATAAGAAGTTTGTAAGGAATAAACAATAAAAGTTTCTTAAGTATCTGAAAGAAGATGAAAGCACACACAGAGTAAATACACCATCTTTCTAGACAAAGGCACATTTTCATTTTTCATGAATTAGTCATTCATAGTAGGAGTTCACCATCCCTCCCTCCCAGGAGTGTAGAAGTCTAAAGGGCAATTGGTCAGGCAATGTATTTAGGAAGCACTATGGCATATGGTGAGGCAATTCTAAATTTGAATTTGGGGAATTGGCCTCAGGAAAGTTGTTTCATACCTCCAAAAGGTAAAAATATCCTTCCAGGGTTATTGTGGAAATTAATTGAGGTCATGCTAAGAAAGCATTTTATCCATAATTGGCACCCAATAAAAATCCTTTCTTTTCTTTTCTCTTGCTTTAAACATTTTTGAATACAAAAGAAAAACAACATGTGGTAGCTTTTACATCAAGCCCTTATAATCTAGACTGAGATAAAATATACGCATGTGTGAAACAATTACCAAAGAACAGCTTTACAGTCTGATGAAATCAAATGCTGAGTTCAACGGGTGGGGGGGTGAGGGGGGTGGCCGCAGTGCATGCTCGAGTGCAACCCACACTAAGGCAGAGATGGGAGCAATGGGAGCTAGCAGCCAGCCCCCTGGCAGTCTTCAAGAGGATGGTGTGCACAGACAAAGGATGCGACTGGGAGGGACGTTTGAGCCCAGAGGGAAGAAAGCAAAAGCCTGAAGACTGGAGTACCTCTGGGGGGTAGGGGGATGCCAAGTATTTCCACCTTGCAGATTAAAGCAGACCAGTGGAAGATACGCTCATTTGGAGCACAGGGCTAATTAACGTAGGAAAACCCCAAAACCATCCTGACTAACAAAGGAATGGAGCCAGATTCTGGGGGGCCTGAAAGGCAGGCTGAGTCATTCTTGATGCCAGAGGCAAAAGTGGCTGTGACTAGCCCGTGAGTTAAAGTGGGGCTCAAGGGAAGCAGATAATGTTTTCGTTTGAACTGGATTTGGTAGCCACAGAAGTGTTTTAGGCAGAGGAGATGTGTGATCATAGCATGGTAGCTCAGGCAGGGCTCTGTTGCAGGAAATCGGAACCGCTGTGGAAGGAATTCGGTGCGTATAAAATCATTGAAAGGCCTAGAGGATTGAGCCCTGGGCTGTTCTATTAGAGGCACTGCAGACTGGTGAAGCCTTTTTGAAAAGCTGTTGGTTGGCACCTATCGAAATGAGATGTGTATAATGTTTGACCCAGGAATTCCATTTTAGAAAAAAACTCAATTCCAGAAACATCTGTCCAGGAAAAGATATTTATGCATCAACACAAAGCTGAACACACAAGACTGTTGGTGGGAGCATTTATTTTTTCAACTCGTGAAAAATTAGAAACTCTTAAATGGGAAAGGTTAAATAAAGTAGGACACATAAAGTTTAGTTATTTAGGAGGTTAAATAAAGAGGATATGTGCTCGTTAAGAGAATATATGGAGCCTTTACCGAAGGATATCCCAGATAAATTGAAAAAAATAAGTCACAACTAAAAGTCATAGTATGTCCCAATGATGTGCTTTCAAGTGTACAGATTGAACAAATGCAAAGCAGCGTTCACCGTGCCTGCCACGTGGCGCAGGAGGCAAGAGTGATGGGGAGACAGGCCTAGAAGGCTACGGTGGTTTCCTCTGAATATTCCTGCGTTGTTTGAACCTTCTATGGGGAGGACGCACTTGTGCATGGCCTGTGTGCTAAAAATATCACTCAGTGGTCACTTTCTCAGAACTTGTCCGTCCAATGCAATAAAGTAAACAAGCTTGGCCTTAATTCAGAGCACGATGGGTGGGGGGTAGGGGTGGTGGTGAGCAGTGACATTCCTCTTGGATAAAAAATGAACTATTGTCCGTCTCAGGTAAAAACGATGATGGAAATGGAGTGCCAAGCCAATGTCTCCTGATTTTTCCCTAGTGGCTTGTGCGTAGGGCGGAGGGGTGGGAGAGTTCATGTTTCCCTCGTGTGCCAGTTAGGTTGTACCAAAAGAAACATATTGAAAAGATAGGGGCACTCGGGATTGTTGGGAAGACTGAGGAGCTAAGCTTGGAAAGCAGACAAAAAAGGGAAAGCCAGAGACCCCAGGAACACAGAAAAGCTCTGATCCAGGCGGAGTGTTGTCAGGTCATCCCCACTGGGGCCAATGCCACCCAGCTCTGTCTGCCATGACTTCTCTCCAACAGACTGTGCATCCTGCATCACTCCCTAAAAATTCCAAGCTTTGGTGGAAGATCTTACTTGCCAAGCAAACAAGGAACAAGGAATGAAGGGTATTTGTCACCCTCTTGGTTTTAGGGTGGGCATCTGGGTCCTGCCCCTCTCCAGGACCCCACTAGGAGAGATGTGTCTCCAATAAGGAGGATGGATGCTCTGATGCTGAGGGAGCCTACAGTGACAAATGTCAACCACACTTGGGTTGACTGAAGATTTTGCCTGCTTATTAATCTGATACCCCACCTGCCTGTTTGCTTGCCTAGGTCTAGCAAATTCATTTGCTTCTGATTTCTGAGGACTTCAAGTTCACTTGACACTATACCAACTGCATGAAGAAAGAAGGCTCCGTGGAGAAAAGGGAGGCTCGCTTCTGCAGAGGGCATCAGTAGCGGCATCCATGAGACATGTATTTATTGAGCTTGGGAGCAGAGGAGGTGACTGATGCCCTATCCCCACAGGTCTCAGATGAAGCTATGTGCCCCATTTCAAGTGCCCCATCGTATCAGGAAATGAAGCAAATGATTGGAAAGAGTCTAGGCTGGCTGGCTGTGAGGGCTGGGGGGGTCGTATTCATTCCTTCAGCAGGCTGATAGGTTATATTCCAGAAAGAAGTTATTCAACCTAGACAGGGAGACAAAAAAGCAAATTCAATTGAGGTTCATAAAACTTATGAAGCATATGCTGAAAAGTGTCTCAGCAACTCACTCCTCAGCCTTGTCCCATAAATAACACAAGGACAAAGGGGTAAGGGAAATGAAATTGGAGACTAGGGGAAAAAAAAAAATCTCTTCTGCACAACAAGGAGTTTAGATGAGGAGCAGTAGTCGCCAGAGCCCGCGAGATAGCAGAGTGTCTTTGGAGAGGCCCATTTCATTTTGATTTTTTTTTTTTACCACTTTTGGCATTTGCAGGTATGTGGTATTGGCACTTCTTGATTTAGGATGCAATTATATGTTTATTGGAAAAGGAAGGACTCGGGGGGTGATTATTTCCCACATGTAAGAGCAGGTCATAAATGCCATACTCGCTTCTGCTTTTCACCCCAGGCTCTCCATATGACCCTCGGCACTTTGAGAAAGGAACTGCGAGAATTTTTTCTCCCAGGGAAATCCCTGGGCGGATGCGGCCCCGAGCAAAGAGGGGTCTGGAGATCTAGCCACATCTTGGCACGCATCGGAGTCCCTGCGTGCGGATGGCTGAAGGAACTTGCCAAGGCTGCTTCCAGCATTCTCTTGCTTTTATTTTACCAAACCACCCAGAGGAGTGAGGAGGGGAATACCAGACTCCAAACTGCAACCGTACCCTTGCCTAAAACTACATCCCTCTTTCTCCTCCAGTAGACCAGCAGCCAAAATAAAGGGGCGAGAAGATGCAATTAATTAGGAATGTTGTTGAATTTTTTCCTAAGGGGCCCAGGACAGCAAATAGGACTATGGCTGTTCTCTCTCTGGCCATTCTCTTGGTTTTAGGTCGAGTCACTCCCGGTCAAAGTGAAGAGGCAAGAACTGCCTCTGAAATCATAAGAGAGCAGTATCAGTGTGGTAAGCACAGCCAAGAAGCTGGGGCTTGTGACCAAGAAGAAAAGAGGCAGGACAAGAAATCAGGCTAAAACAGGAACAGAACGAAAGCCCAGCCAGATCTGGAAACCCCGTGGCCTGTCAGTCAGTGTCCTCGCAAAGGACTGCTTCCATTTAAACTTTTTTAAGGAACAAAAGACATAGGAGGCCAGATGCCATAATTTAAGACAAAGCAAGAGCTAGGAAGGCCAATTCTCCTGCAGAGAGCTACATTATCCACTCATACACCCTCTGTTTTCACATAAAATCTAGTGCCTATTTCAAAAAGAGGAAATTTATGTCAGCTAGCCCATTGTTACGGAAGTTCTTGGTATCAGTTAGAAATGTGCCCAGCCGCAAAGAACAGAAAACCTGAGCACCAAAGACTTCAATAGATAAGGATTTATTGGTCTTCTGTGAGAAGCAGGCTGGCGATCAGAAGTCGAGCAATAGTTCAGAAACTCAGCATTGGCATCAGGATCCCAGGCTCCACTCTACCTTCTGCCCCACATGCCTTCTGCTTTAGGCTTCCAGCCTCATGCTTTGTTGCCTCGTGGTTCCAAAACAGCTGCAGCACCTCAGTCTTCCCATCTACGTTCAAGCGGGAAGAAGAGAACAGAACAGAAAGGGGAAGAGTTTGTATTGAGAAAGCAAATGCTTTCCTCTAAATCGCTTAGCCTCGGTGTCCATCGAAAGATGAATGGATAAAGAAGCTGTGGTTTATGTATACAATGGAATATTACTCAGCAATTAGAAACGACAAATACCCACCATTTGCTTCAATGTGGATGGAACTGGAGGGTATTATGCTGAGTGAAATAAGTCAATCGGAGAAGGACAAACAGTGTATGTCCTCATTCATTTGGGGAATATAAATAATAGTGAAAGGGAATATAAAGGAAGGGAAAAGAAATGTTGGGAAATATCAGGAAGGGAGACAGAACATAAAGACTCCTAACTCGGGGAAACGAACTAGGGGTGGTGGAAGGGGAGGAGGGCGGGTGTTGGAGGGGAATGGGTGACGGGCACTGAGGCGGACACTTGACGGGATGAGCACTGGGTGTTTTTCTGTATGTTGGGAAATTGAACACCAATAAAAATTAATTTAAAAAAAAATCGCTTAGCAGCATTTTGCTTACAGCCCGGTGACCAGCATGGCATCCCCTAGCCACTCTCAGCTGCAAGGGAGTCCGAGAGGTGCGCATTTTTAGCTGGACATATCACCCACCCCTAACAAACTTACCATCCTGTTAAAAGTGAAAATGCAGGCAGCCCCGATGGCGCAGCAGTTTAGCACCGCCTGCAGCCCAGGGTGTGATCCTGGAGACCCGGGATCGAGTCCCCACCAGGCTTGTTGCATGGAGCCTGCTTCTCCCTCTGCCTGTGTCTCTGCCTCTCTCTCTCTCTCTCTCTCTGTCTCTATAAATAAATAAAATCTTTAAAAAATAAAAAAAATAAAAATAAATAAAAAAGTGAAAATGCATGTCGGACAGACCACCAGCAGGGTCACCAAAACAGTCGGCCTGTGCATCGTGCACAACCACAAGCAGAAGCCCAGACAAGCAGCGAGTCTGCCATTCAGTGCGAGTGTTGTCATCTGCTGAGCTGGAGGGTTGTGTGAAGAGCACCGGCATTGTATCCTAATGTGCAAATGTATAACGCTGATAAGTTTGCATATGGATTGGTCTTAATGGCTCAGGCTGTCACATCTATAAAGTGGGTCTAAGCAGAGCTGGAATTATCTGGTGTGAAACATGCGTTTCATTTCATTTTCTCCTCAGTTGCACAGAATCTTCCATTTTTGTGATTGTTTTGATAATTACCCAGTTTCCAATTCCTATTTAAAAAAGCCCCTAATGAAAGTCTGCCTTTATGATTGTTGCTGTTAAGTGAGGGGGCATGGATCATATGGATCTTCGAGTCATATTGTCAGAGCTCCTGCATCCCAACCCCCCCCACACACACACACACACACTGCTGCTGCCGACAGCCCCTGGGCCCTTCCAGGCCGAGGCAGAGGGAAGAGAGGAAAGTGAGAAGGGGGTGAGTGGTGGGGAGCTGACACAGAAGCTGCTCTGGCACCTGGTCCGACAGCCCAAGCAGTTCCTAGATGCAGGTCCCGAGGCCAGGGCTCTCCAGAGAGGCTCTTGGGCCCTTGGGGATGACGCTGGGCTGGGGGGCTGTTCAGATTGGAACCGGCGGCAGCTACAGAGGGCCCAGGAGAATCAAAGTCCCTCAGCGTGGTCCCTCTCTGGGCCTCACTTCCTCGATCCACGCCTCCAGAAAACAACGAACCGCGCCACTGTGCACTGTAGTTTCTTCCAGAGGATTCCTTCTAGAATGCACCCCACTCTGTGTGGGATGACCTTGCTGACAGGCCACAGGGTTGTGAAACAACCTAGTAGCTCAGGGAGTTCCTGACCACAGGACCATGTCACAGGTCTGAAACCCTCTTGAAGGTCTCTCTTTACCTTCGACTCTTGCTACAGGCTCTGAGCTCCCTAGGCACATACTAAATGTCATTTTCTCCGAGAGGCCTTCCCTGGCCATCCTCCCTCACACGTTAGCTGTTTCCTGGCTCTCCTTCGTTTTCCTTCAGAGCACTCCTAGGACACCTACGTTGCCTACGTGTCCGGGAGCACCGTGAGGGCGAGCACCGAGCCAGCACTCTCCCCTGGGCCTAGTGCAGGCTCATTTTTTCTGGTGAGAAGAGTGGAAGCTCGGAGAGGTTAAGGTCGCAGAGAAACTGGCAGAGCTGAGATCCAATGCCAGACAGCTGCTTCCACATTGTAGAAGTTTCCATAACACGGTGGGCTGGGCCGTTAGCAGGGCACGGGGATCTCACTCAGCTCCGCAGTTACCTTTTTCTCTCTTCTCAGACGTCGTTTCCCTGCAGCTTAAAGTGACCCTAGATCTCCATTAATACTTCATTAATTGGGCACAAAAAGAGTCACTGGTAAATGTATTTAAAACAGTCTCAAGGTCCTTAAATGCTCAGGAGAGTCCTAGGTTTGTTGGAAATAACATTCATTTTAAAGCCAGCTGTGAACATGGTCATCTCTTTCTGCTCAAGGAATTTCAGGGACAGCAGAGAGAACTTATTGAGTGCCTGCTGCATGCCGACAGTAGCAGGGCTAAGGCTTTTCAGATCCTTTCAACGATCCTGTAACGAAGGCAACATCATCCCATTTTCAAGTTGAGAAACAGAGGTGTCACGAGTTTTTAATTGTCTAAGTTGTGTCATAAGGAATAAGTAAGTGGGGGACTGGTATTCCCATTCCCCAGGTTTCACCATTTTGTGAAAGAATTAAGCACCTACCCAGGCCTGAGGTCCTCACAAAGAAAAAATCTATGAGGCAAGAAACATTCAACCACGGTCTCAAAGGAAAAAAAAAAAAAATCCATAAGGCATCATATGATCCGTGAGAGGGTTTAACAACCTGAACTTCTCCATCCCAATGAGAGAAGGTGCTACATTTCTTCTGACGATTGTGCCATTTCTGAAATGACCACAGAGCCACTTCACAAATTGCGTAGGGAAAGGAGCATCGTGACTGGGCTGACATATACCTGCCCAACTTCTCCCAGAGAGACAGAGACAGCCCACCTTCCTCACTGCTCCTTTCTGCAAAGATTTGGTGTGGGGTTTTGGGTTTTGGGTGTGTGTGTGTGTGTGTGTGTGTGTGTGTGTGTGTGTGTGTTTTGCTGTTGTTGTTGTTGTTTAGTTTTATTCCAAAGACCAAACCCATCCTCAAAGGATGAAGACTGGCCCATCACTAGAGATGGTGATGAGGTTGTAATTATCTCCATTTCACAATGGAGGAAGTAAAGACTTAAGAGCTTGAGTAAATTGCCTGAGGTCATTTTTTTTGTGGTCAGCCGCAGCCTCCACAACCTCCATGGGATAACACTAAACCCTGGCTTTTCCTCCATTTCGAAGAGGAGCTTCATTGTCCAGCATAGGATGGAGAGGCCAAGGAGAAGGAGGAAGACAGACCATGTTGTGGGCATTGGCAGCATCACTGGAATAAGCTCAGATTTTGACCTTGGAGGCTGCCACATCTACATGTGTTAAAAAGCCACTGGATTACTTCATTGTCCCAACTCAAGAGGTTTCGTTAGTGAAGCATGGGTGGTTCTTGCCTCCATAGAGAAAACGTCATCAGACGCTCTCTGTAAAATGCATTCCCCTAGACATTGGGGCTTAGAGATTTCTAGAATTACTGTTCATTTCCTCAGTTAAGCAAATGGTATGTTTGAAGGACCTCTAGGTCCTTTAGATGACAGACCACATATCATGGTGGTCATGATGGCTTGGAGCCTTCCATGGGCTCTGGAGTCTGACTTCTGGGTCCAGCCCCCAATCTCTGCCACCTATCAGGTGAATCACCTTGGTATCTCCCACCAATAAAATGGGAGTGAGCTGGAACATTCTTCTGAGGGGCCGAGGGGGGCCTGGGCCGCCCGGCCACATGACCATGTGCTGAGGAGTGGATAAGTTCATGGAAGCCAAGCCTTGAGCACAATGCTGGCACTCAACAAGCTCTGCTGTTATTTCTGCCCCTTCCAGCTGGAAGTCAGGGGTCCCACAGGGCCACTTCTGTCCAGCTGGGGGCAGTTAACAGGGCAGAGGGGGCCTAAACTGCTCTTCCCTCAACCATCAGCAAGACATTGCCTTAGGGTGCTCTGACTCCAGACTGAACCACACCGGCTCCCCACATGAATCACTCGGAGTGTATGAGCCAGGAAGCATCCCTGCCTCCTGCCACCACGGCCCGTGGGCAATGTTTGCCGAGGAACACCATCGCTCATGGAGAAAAGCGACGCGAAGGGAAATACCCAGGAGCAGCTTGTTTGCAAAGCAACCATCCAGAATCTAAGTACACTTTTTCAATAAAAATGCACGAAAATACTGTTTTCCTTTGTTTATACCATTTCTAGCAACGAAACGTTGTCTAAGAGACACATTACCATAACTGCGGTCACCCTCTGTGCACATAACCTGCTTCTTTCACAAAATATAATTATTCCCACTCTCCATGCTTTTAGCCAAAGATTAACTTGTAGCAATTTAAAAGGTCAAAGCTGGGATCACACTGCGTGTGTTTTAATCTCCAAAAAAATGTAAATTGGGCAAAAATTTCAAAAATAACAAGCCCTGTGGGTAGACTATATATTCACGAAAAGTTTCCCATGACATATGAACTGGTCTTTGGATAACCAGCTTTGCATCTGAGCAGCAGATGTAACCTCTGATGAGGTATTAGCCATGGTACAGAAAATGCTGATGCTTTATTGAAAAGGAGCAAGCAAACAGAATAGAAGTATCATGGCCTCCAGAACATTCCATGGTTGAAATGAAGGTTGTCTCCAGTACGGTGGCCACAATGATTTATTCAGCCAAATGTTTAAAATAAATGCCTCGGTGTGTTTGTATTGACTGTACTCATTTTCGCTGACAGAAATCATATCTGCCAACCCCACGTCTGGGTAGAGGGGTTGGATCTGGAGATATAAATTCCACCAATGGGCGCCATAAACCGCCCTGAAAAAATGAGCTCCACTTTGCACAGAAACAAAATGCATTCCTTTCCACATGGTTGTTCTTCAACAAGAAATAATGAAGGAAAACAGTGCTGAAATGTGCTGTGCGGTTCTTAATGGCATTTTAATAGTCTAAATTAGGAGCAAAAGGCCTCTCGGCATGCGGTTTCGCATAAACATTGCCCTTTCGTGATATTAATTGGGCTGGGGAGAGACGTCAGGCGGCAGGCCTCAGCCCTGCACACGGTCAGGTGGCCGGGCCGCCCAGGCCCCCCTCGGCCCCTCAGAAGCAGCAGCCAGACCTGGAACGTCACGGTAAAGCACATCCTATCCGCACCCACCCCTCCTTATGAGATGACTTACAGTGTGAAGTACACTCCACACACAGTTGACAGCTTGCTGGCTTGGATGCTGCCACCGCTTAATTTATGTAATGCTCAGCTAGGGAAGAAGGCTTGAAAGTAAGTAAGAGGCAAATGACTCTTCACTTGCCACCAAAATTCATCTTTTCTAATCTCTACAAAGACAGCGAGCATAATAACGAAACTCCAAGAGACACACTGCTATGGGAGCATGTGGGTTTATAATTTGGTGATGTGCCTGAGACCACAGCATGCCAATGAAGGAGGGCCAGAGACTTGTTGCTTCTGGGTAAAGTTGACAGCTCTACATACGAACCCGACACAGACCTGTTGTGAGACAGGTCTCACCGATTCCGGTTCTAAACCTTGGGTAATGCACTCACAACCAAAACAGACGAGGTCACTGCTTTCAAGGGGTTCCCAGGTATCAGGTAAACAAGTCAACAAAATAATGTCAGATAATAAGTGCTATCAAGGAGACGAAACTGGAAGACAAGGAAGAGAGCGCCTGTGCGGTCAGAGAAGGCTCGCGGAGAAAAGTGTATTTAAGCTGAGACCTGAACGGCAAGAGAGGAACAGGCATGGAAAGATGTCAGGAGGTAAATAAAAATTTCATGCAGAAGGTACTGCAAGTGCAAAGGCCCTGGGGTGAGTCTGTGCTATGTTCTCTTCCTTTCACCATTCAAGCAGGTCATGTTATGTCAGATCTTCTCACTGCAACATTTCTCGAACGGACGACCTATCTCTCCAGGGTAGAACATGGGCATGTTTCTCATACAGAAAAAGACCACCTTACTGAAGAAGTGAATGTGGTGGTAGGGGATCGTAACGGCACAGAATCCCAAGAGAGTAGGAAAATATAATTGCTGTTTTCTGGGTGCAAGAACTAGTTTATAGAACTCCTTCTGAACTCTCTAGGGCAATTACCAACAGCGACAACACATGGAACTGAAAGTCCTGGCAAAGGGAGAGGGAGGACAAGAGAGAATCCTGAAAAGGAGTTTGACAAACACCAGACTGTTTGTTAGGTTTTTTAATAAATACTGACAGATAACATACTCTGCTGCCAAGGCAGCTGATCCGGGTCAGTCATGAGTTTCCCTCTGTCCCACAATTCTCACGATGGCAACAATACCTCCTGTTGGGGGATCACCTGTGAAGGGGAGTTGAAATTAAGGATTATCAGCTGGAGGAGCAGAAGCCACCAGGACGATGAGTCTCTGTGTAATGAAGAGAGAGAAGTTGGCTGTCTCCACAACAGGAACTCTGGATGAAGAAATGATGCTCCCAGGTGGCTTCAAAATGGTATTAGATTGTGTCTCGAGAGGCTAGGCTAGAAGTTGAATGGACCCTGGTTTTTCAGAATACAATTTTAGGGGAAGCACTGCTCCTATGAAGCACCCTTCTGTTGAAATAGCCCCTCGAGGCACAGAGGAAGTAGTAGAGGCATCTGGATGGCCTTTCCAAGCCGGTTGGGGATGCTCTTCTCTTTGGAAGGGCGATGCCACTGTCAAGTCTGGTACACATCTTACTCAGGTATATCTCTTGAACAGGGACTACTTTTTATAATGACAACCCAGGTTTGATCATATCAGGAACCGCTCATCTTTTAGGGGAACCGGCTCAGGCAATAGCAACAACAAAAATGTATTAAAAAAAAAAAAGGATATAGAATTCCTCATACCTTCTCTCTAGAAGTCTTGCATTTTCCTTCTTAACCTATCACTTGGCACCAGATACATCAAATACAATGTAGAAAAGTTTCTGACTTTCTAGAGAAGAATTAGGTGTTTTGATTTATATGATTGCTCTAACTGTATTACCCGTGTGGGAAATTGTTGGCTAAATCAACATGAGTGAATCATGTTGCAAGAGTTTCCTCACTGCACTCTTGTTTGAGCTATAGAGTGAATTTGATGAGGAATCCATAGCAGATGAAATAGAGACATCCCTCACCAAAAGCTCACCACAATAGATGGGTTTTTGCACTGGGACGTTTGGCCTTGGAGTTCATAAATTACCTGTTGACTATGCATATAACTCTATGATATCCTTCAGGGGAATAGGTGTTCCAGGATATCAGCTATGCTGAGACTTGATATGACTCAACCATCTTGACAAATGCATTACAAACTGGGAAACTGAATTTCTAACTAAAGTCGGATCTACGCAACAGCACAATTGTTTAAAAAATGAAAAATGCAGTTAGTTAATTAGGATCTAACCATGCCAAACAGCTATCCAAACTGATTTTTGCTCCCCTAAATTGAACAGTAGCCTGAGCAAGTGGTTTGAATTAACCAGTTGATAAAGAAGTAAAAAAAAAAAAAAGAAGAAGTAAATAGATATAGTCTACTTGCAGCAACATGTAAGTATATAATCGGACTTATATCATCTATAACTCATCCCTTTTTGGCTATAGTAGCAATAAATTTCGGTGTTCATAGGTAAAAAGATGAATTGTTTTTATTTTTTTGAATTGTTAGAATAATAAGTGTTGCATAAATATTTGCTGAGACATAGTAAATAAAATTAAACATATACACTAGTATTTCTGTGACCAATAAAACGTTAGCTTATATTCTGATACCTCAGGTATCAAAAATAAGTGGATGATCAAGAAGTGACTGAGCAGAAAAGAATGAAAAACAGCAACACACAACCAAGCCCCCCTGTATTGAGGTTTTGATTATTCTGGCTTATAACCAGCTCTAACACCCAGATCTTAATTTCTAAATACCACTCTCCAATAAAAGGAATCTTGGAGAAATGGCTGATTCCAGGACAGGGAAGGAAAAGTAAAAGACAAGCCCAGCTCATCTTATGATGCCAAAAAGTAAGACATGCTCAGGTGTGCCTGGCTGGCTCAGTCAGTAAAACGGGTGACTCTTGAACTTGGGGTTGTGAGTTCAAGCCCCATTTGAGTATAGAGATTACTTTAAAAAGATAAAAAAAAAGCAAGACATGCCCCAAAAATGATGGATATGTCAAAATGACACAGTTGAAACCAACTGACCAAAAGTGGGATAAGCATAACAATAAGATTAACAGTGATAGTAATAGATAATTGCCCATAGAATAAAATAAAACTCATTAACCCATACCAATATGCATAATTGAATCAACAAATAGATGAGAGAGAAAAGAAAGCTCTTTTTTGCTATTGCAAAAATTAATGGAAACAGAGAATTGCCATTTGACAAATGCTATAAGAAACAAGAGATTTACATGGGTCTCAGAGTATCTCCCCATAAAGTACTTACTAATTGCAAAGGAGAAAATAGTAACCCTTCACTGGAAAAATCTGTCAGGCATCACTTTAGCCAAGTTACCAAAGTTAGTATCACCAGCTATGGAACAGGTCAATCTCACGCGCCTCTTGATATGTTGCACAAGAAGGACATGATATCCCTTCTGCAGTGTTCTTGTCAAAAAAGCATAATGTGAATTTAATCATCAGGAAAACTGGGCAAATGCTAAGTGAGGGAAAATACTGAGTACTGGCCACAAAATAACTGGCCAGTACTCTTCAAAAATATCAAGGTCATAAATGATGAAGACGGAGGAGCAAGCTGTCACAAATTAAAGGAAACTAAAGAGACATTGCAACTGAATGTAACCTATTAACCCTGACTGGATCCTGGACCAGAGAAGGGACATTTAGATGGACAACTGGAGAAATGTGAATAAGGTCTCTAGGTTATACAACAGTATTGCATCATGGTACATTTCTGATTTCTATCATTTTACTGCAGCTATGTGAGATGGGTTAACATTTGGAGAATCTGGGTGAAGGGGCTCCGAACTTCCTTTGTACTATTTCTGTGACACTATGCAAGTCTGAAATCATTTCAGAAATCAAGTATTAAAAAAATAAAAACTTTCTAATGGTCTCGGTTGGGGTTTGGCTAGAGTTGGCAAGCAGGAGGCATGATGTTACGAGAACCAGCTTTGTAAAGACCAGATTGTGTGGTCTGTCAGAGAGCTGAGGAGTGAGCCACCAACAGAAGGCAGCAGTGACCTGAAAGTGCAGAAGTTTAAGTAAAACCCTATACCAAAAAAAAAAAAAAAAAAAGAAAGAAAGAAAAGAAAAGAGAAAAAAAAAAAAAAAACCCTATACCAACCTCATCCCATTCCTTTGGCCACACTTACCTATTTATACCCACCCGTGTTTCACACTGCACCCCGCTGCTCTCAGAATAGAGAACAAACTTCTTCATGGGCCTTGAGTTGAGTTACTGAATCTCTTCCCTCCTCGTCTGTCAAATGGGGACACAAAAGCAGGTCAGCACACAGTCGGGCTGTGGTGAGGGCTGGCTGAGGTCATGTGAATGTACTCAGCACAGTGTCCCGCATAGAGAAAGCTCTTGATAATTGTTGGCTCTGCTTAATCATCATCATCATCATCATCATCATCATCATCATTATGCTCTCCCTTACAAAGCCCTACGCCCTGCCGCCCAGGACTCTAGTTCCATGGGAGTGGACACTAGGCCCAGCCTGGTCACCGCTGCAACCCCAGCATGTCACGCAGCCCCTCCACAGAGCAGACACTCAGCGTGCTATTCAGATGGAGGAAAGAAACATCTGGCCCCAGCTTCCCTCCTGAATTACGGTGAACGTAAACATAGCCACTCTCCCTGAAAGCCCAATTACCAGGAACTGAAATAAGACAGAAGCGTATTTGTCTTTCACAAAACCATCTGGAGCCATGAGCTGTCTGTGACTGCAAAATGACTGTAAGGTGCTTCCAGTTTCCCAGGCCCTTTCTCAGGGCAGGGCCATCCCCAGAACGTGTATGTCGTCATCCCCATTCCAGCCGGCAGGAAGCAGGAAAGGGAAGGAGGAAGGACACCCTCTCTAAGAACACAGCCAAGAGGATATGCCCATCACTCTATTTCCTTCTCACAGGCCTGAACTTGGGACCACACCCAGTCGCGAGGGAGGCAGGGAAATGTAGTCTTTAAACTGGGTGGCCACGTGTCTCAATAACATTTGGTGGTTCTGTGACTGTCGATGAAGAAGATTATGCTGTGGGGAAGCCACGGGCAGGCCTGCCAGGCTCTCCAGCTTCGTCAGGCACGTCTACAACGTCAACCCTACTCCCCTGCCCCCTTGGCGTTTGCACACACTGCGCCCTCTGTTAGACACCCTTAATGTGGTCTCAACTCCGCCCCTCTAGAGAATTCTTCTTCCACCTTTCAGACCCCTGGAGAGGCATCACTTCCTCCTTGAAGCCTTGAACAACTCCCCAGCCACCACTACCCAGTAGGAATTAGCTCCTCCTTCCATGTAAGTTTTCCTTCTTCCCTGAACTTGTCCCACAGTAGCACTTGTCACACTGTGTCTGAACTGTTTATTAGTCCATCTCTCCTACTCCAGGGTACACTCCAAGAGGACCAAGAATATGATTGTCTGTGTCCCTTGCACATCTCAACTCTGTAGTTTCTGCAGAATTACGAACTATATACTGCTGAGAACCTATATTTCACCTTCCAAGCTACTGTTGCTTGGCCCAGCGGAAAAATATTTGTGGCATAAATATGACCACCCCACCCCAGACACAGGCAGGTTGTAGATAAGGTACCAGTGAAATGAGATCCACTGCTTATCAAAGAAAGGAATCCAGATGCTGTGGGCTCCAGAGGACCCTGAGAATGCTTGTCCAACTCCTTACTTATGTTTATGTCCAACTGAGCTGGAGGATAAGAGAGACCCATGGCCAACGCCTCCCTAAGTGAAATCAGCTGGGCTGGGGGCTCAAGACAGCACATGCTCACTTCCTGGGCAAGGAGACTTAGTGTGGCAGCATCAGGACTCTGCTGGTTGAAGTCACAGAGCAGATGGCTTATGAACATGAAAAGACTGTTTAATGTTAAAAGCCTTTGATTTTTTTTTTCCAGATGAATTCCTTCAGAGCCCTGCAAGCTGTAGGCAAAATTATATGAGCCAAGGAGAAAGGGCATTTCAACCAAAACACTAAATTTCCTTGCTTAATACCATTTCTGAGAGTTCCAAGTCAGAGTCTTAAATATATGTTTGTGGATTCCAGGTTAGTTTTGTTTGTTTGAGGAAGGGGAGCGAAGGAGTGGTTTTAGGCTGTTTAGTTGCCTGAGTTTTCAACAAAGGGGAAGAGAGAAAAATACCAAGCTCCAATGGAAGAACAAAGAGAAGGAACTGTTTGCTAAAGATGTCCTAGCAATGAAACCTAATCTTAAACCTAATCCTAACTCACTATTACCGGGCTTGGAATTCCTGCCTCGCCCCCTCCATTCCTCATCTAACACTGTTTCCCTCACTTCCAAGTCAGAATTTTAAATATGGTTCAGGAGTGAGGGTTTGCTTTTGTTTGTTTAAGGAAGAGTTCCTCCAATCTTAGACCATCCAGCACTCTAAGTGTTGGCTCTACTGGGACTTTCTCCTCATCTAATTTTCTTGCCAACTATATAAATTCAGTAACAAAACAGGGTTCAAAATGGTCCCCACACACAGTGGGGGGATGAGTGTCTTCTCATCAGAGACCGCCACCTGGAAAAAGAAACTAAAAATACGTTTTCTCTGAATAGTCAAGGAAAGTTAAGGGGAATCCAAGAACTCTTTCATAAGGAAGTAAATAAGCCATAGATCATTCTGGGTCCTTTGCCCAAACTAGTCTGTGATGTTGCCAGTTGATAACATCTCTTTTAGTCAACAGCAACCTGACTTCTTGACTCTTACTGGCTGCTCAGTGGGCCAGAGGGATTTGTATTTTCTGGATAACCAAATCTATGCTCCACAGCCACCTCCTTTGTCAGTGAACACAGAGCTATGACATGAAATAGTAGTAGCTGTCACACACACACACACACACACACACACACACACACATTGTCTGTATCCTTATTCTTAAGTACGTAATACTGTAGATTTTGTTTTCAACCTACTGTAGACGTCATACCATATCTTCATAATGCCTTGAGGATCCAATCTCTAAAACACCAATATCCACATGTGACTATGTTTTAAATGTGGGTCTTTATTAACAGTGGGGTCCTTGAGGCCCCCTGCTTAGACTTCTGATTAAGAAAACATGTAAATAAGTCCTCCTAAATCATTCCACGTCGGCTGATTCTAAATGGCCCCCAAACAGAAATAATTTCTTTCCTCATGCACCCAGGTTGGGCATTTGCATTAAAACCATTCATTTGATTCAAAATATGGACAATACATGATGATGATTCAAATAGGAAATTGGGGGACGCCTGGGTGGCTCAGTGGTTGAGTGTCTGCCTTTGGCCCAGGGAGTGGTCCCGGAGTCCCAGGATCGAGTCCTGCATCAGGCTTCCTGCATGGAGCCTGCTTCTCCCTCTGCCTGTGTCTCTGCCTCTTTCTTTCTTTGTGTCTCTCATGAATAAATAAATCTTTTAAAAAAATCAGAAACTAGAGGGGCACCTGAGGGGTTCAGTCCATTGGGCATCTGACTCCTGATCTCAGCTCAGGTTGTAATGTTGGGATGGTGAGATCAAGGTCCACATGGGGCTCCACGATCAGCACCAGGTCTGCTTGAGATTCTCCCTCTCTCCCTCTCCCTACTTGTGCTCTCTCTCTCTGTTTCTCTAAAAAATAAAAAATAATCTAAAAAAAATATATATATACATATATATATATCAGAAATTAGGTCCTAATTAGGATTAGATAACTTGAAGTTTTTTCTTAAAGATTTATTAATTTATTTGAGAGAGAAAGAGAGAGCACAAGAGGGAGGGGCAGTGGAAGAGAGAAACTCAAGCAGACTCCCTGCTGAGCACGGAGCCGGACTTGGGGCTCTATCCCATGACCCAGAGCTCACGACCTGAGCTGAAATCAGGAGTCAGATGCTTGACCAACTGTACCACCCAGGTGCACCCTGAATTTCTCTTTAAACAACAGCAACCTGAAAAAGTGAAAAAACAAAGATTCCTCAGTCAGTACCCTGGGTGAGGAAGGAGTTATGTGATGTTTTCCTCTTCTCGGCAAACAATCAGGCCTAGTCTATGTTTTTAACTTGACAGAAGGTAGCCATGTCTGAGATGAGAATAATCTCTAATTGGGAAAGACAGTTAGATGGTAAGACCTTGGGCTCTGGGCTGAGATGGCTGGCTCTACGGCCGCTAGTGTGCAACACTGGGCAGGTTCCTCTACCTCCTTGAGCCGCCATCTGTAAATGGACATGTGTAGTGGCTGTGTCAGGGGATAACCGTGAGGATTGAATATATGCACAGCACCGGTGCTACCACAGTACATTCAGTCAAGTTAGGCAAATTATTATCATCCTCTGGCAGTCAACGCAGAATCGTTTGTACCCATTCTTTGCAAATACAAAGTTGCTTTTGAAAAGTGAACCAACCACTGCCTTGGCAAATCTAAAAGGGCTGGTACCTCTCCTGGAGGAAGAAGGCATTATCTGCACCATTGGCTATTAGATTAAGTACCTATTAGATGAGATACCAGCCATTAGGTGTGCTTAAGCCCAAAGTGGAGTGTTTAGCTCCCCTTTATTCAGCTCTGATATGTTGAAATGCTATTTGCCAATGAAATAGTTTCCTTAAAAATCCATATGTGTATTTATTTAGATAGACGGATATAGCATGTAAATAACCATCTCTCACCATGCTCTTGATTTTTCCCCACACTCAGGGCTGTCTTCAGCCTTCACTGGTAAGAGCCGGTGTAGCCAACTGTACCTAATTCTTCCAAGGAGCGCTTCTCCAGGCTACCTCAAGTTGAATGTGTGTTCCACTGTGCGTCTTGTCTAGTCAATAGTGGCTTTGCTTTCTACCATTTACTGAGTTGTAAACCATGTTGGTTGTCAAAAATCGTGTAAATGAATACCCTTAGAAATGAAGGGTGCCCCAAAGAAACAAAGGATGAGTTACATGTTAGATATTAAAATGCAACTTACCACACTGGGATATTTTTAGCAGAGTGGTAAGGTCACAATCTATAAACAAGTAAGAGCTCATGGAAGTCCCCTGATAGTATCACCAGAAAGTTACTGCAACCCGGAGAACTGACACACAACCGACCGACAATTATAGACCAGAGCCTGGAAGAAATGGTGGCCAAAATTCTGAATTATTTCAGGTCTTTTGAAAAGCCTAGAAGAGCAAGTGCCAATGGCAATGCCAGAACCATGTCCCCGTAGGGACAATGCTGAGTCAGTCATCGCTCCCACTTCCAGGACAGCAAACTGCAGTTAGAGAGATATGAGTGTGTTCTTCTTTCCCCAGCTGAAAGTCTCCTAGCAGCCATTTTTAAACAAATTCTCAAGTTGCAGAAGAGAAATGACTCATTCCTTCTGCCTCGTGTTATTCAAACATTGTACAGATCATTGATGTCACATGTACACACGTATAGAAGACACCCAAATATGATCCTTACATGAGATCGTATTTGGTTTCCTAAATTCATTCAGACTTCATGTGCTATGGCTGGGTGTAAACCTCATGATAAAATACATTTGCACTAATTGGAGTGAGCAGAAATGGGGGGGGAGGTAGATCTACATTGCCCTTTAATAGCTAACATACAATTTTTAAGGGGTCTGACAAGACACACTGTCTCCTCACCTGAAAATAAGCTACGAAATGAGAGTGTTCCTCATCATTTCTATTTACACAATAATTGTCTGCCTTTACCTCTCCTAATAATGCATGCTCAAAAAGACTCCTAAAAACCAAATTCTTGAGTCAGCTACATGGCTAAAACACTGCAGGATGGAAGCCCAGAATTCATTTTAACGTGTAGTATTCCCTAGACTGTGACAGTTCAGGTTTCAATTAGCCGCCTCCAGGCTCCCAAAACCAGAAAGAATCTAGTGGGTTGTTAACATATTCATAAATAAACAAATGCTCAGTCTCTTGGCAGGCTGCCAGGACGTGGTGCCGGCGAGGGATCCAGGCATCTATGGTGAAGCCATGGGGGTCTTTCACTTCCCTCCCTCAATGGGACTGGACCAGCTGCGGATGCCACTCCTGGCTTTCTGAGCATCTTTATCTATACATTTATGGAAAGTCGTGGGCAAGATGCCCATGGAAGAGGCCTGACATGCAGCCAGAATTTACTGAACCAAGGTGCTGCAGCATGTGCTCCATCACTCCAGGCTGGATGTTTGCAAAAGGAAGTCGTCTGTAGGTCTGCAGAGCAGTCCTTCCCAAACTTTAACGTGCATAGAGATCACCTGGGGATCCTGCTAAAATGCAGATTCCAATCTGGCAGGATAATGGAGCACTGATGCTGCTGATCTGAGGACCCCACTTTGAGTAGCAATGCTGTAAAGTGAGGTCAAGACCATTCGATTCACCATTAAATAAATATGGTTTGGAGAAGTCCCAGGTGCCAGGCAGTGTGCCTTCTACTGAAAACACGAACATGATAAGACGAGAGCCCTGCTTAGAGGAGCCTGCCATGTAACAGGAGAGGCAGTTTATAACACAGTATTCATTGAGATTCTTGGCATTTACAAGGAAGAGAAAGCTCATCCAAAATGGATCAAGCAGGAAAAAAGGGACTGTAACTGGCTCCTGAATTTGCAGAGTCCAGGTGAGAGCGACTTCAGGTCCAGTTTGAAGCAGAGCTAAAATGACATCACCAATACCTAGTTTCTCTCTCTCCATCATTTTGTTCTTCTTCCTGGGATTCAACTCCTTTCAACTCCTTTCTCCTCAAGGCAACTTGGATGCCAGTCCATATACCCTGTCCTAATAAGAGCGCCTATCAATTCCAGATGTCTCTGAAAAAATTCAAGTTATCTCATGGGAGCTAATTGGGGCATGAGCTCAGCCCCAATCACACCAATCACTGTGTCCTGAAATGTCAGACTTTCAGGCTGGCAAACTGTAGAGTTTGGGGTGGAGGTGGCTCCAGCAGAACCACATGTACCAAGAGAGCAGGAGGCATGGATTCCCAAAAGAAAATCAAGGGTTGGGTGCAGCCAAAGCCCACAGTCACCACTACAAAGGCATGATAGAAGCATGTGCAGGGAGGCAAAGAGAGCACGGAGAAAAGCACTGATGCATGATAAATACTATCAATGATGTGGAGGGAGGGGGACAGACCAGCCGCAGGGCAAAGCATGCGAGGTCCGGAAAGGACTGGGCACGCACTGGTTTGCTGGAGGCCTTCAACTCAACACTGCCCCACCTCCACCTCAACCGTGGTATGATTCAGTCCCTCCAGAAATATTTCATTACACTACTTTCTGTGAAGGAGATAAGAAATGAAAAGTGTGGTTAAATTGCTCCTGAGATTAGAGGTAAATTGGAACGCAGACTAGACTGACACACATCAAAGATTTTAAAGCCAGTATAAATACGATGCAGCTGAGTGCTAATTTGCACTCAAAGGAAAAAAGCATTGGTGTGAACTTCTTTTCCATTGGTGGAATAGAAGCTTCCACGAAGCACGAGCACACCGATGCGGATTTATGCATTGGGATGTGGTGAGACCAAACAAGTAGTGGACAAGGACAGTGTCATCTTCAGAAACCAGGGACACCTGCAAGATCTGAGCACTCTGATCAATGACCTCCTCTCCACCACGGCCTCTGCCACCATTATCTGTGACTTCAGGATTCATGTTGGAAAAACCCGTCTGACATCTTAGCCCTTCAGCTTCTTAACATTTCTACCTTTGATCCAACACAACTGCCAACTGTCTTAGCCCTTGACCAGTAACAACCACAGGACTGGAGGTTTCAAGAATTCCTGATCAACATTCTACATCTTATCCTGTCCAGATTACTTGAATTTTTTATTTTATTTTTATTCATATAAAATCTCAAATCTTTGATCTCATTGACAGTCTGAATTTAGTATCCCTCCTATGTTTTCCCCTATCCATTAGCCATTAATCTGGTGAGCCATCTTCTCCACACCTAACCTAAAACAGTAAAACATAGCTAGAGAAACATGCAACTGGTAAATTCATCATCACCACAAATGCCCAAAATAGCAGTGATAATGATGCTGCTGCTGATGGTGGTACCATTATCATTTCACATTTATTGAGTATCATTATGAGCCAGCCTTTTCCCTGACTTTGAGTCAGTAAGTCCATAATTCTCTTTGGCTTAATTTAGTTCTGTGTTTCTCAATAGGACCACTATTGGCATTTCTAGTGGAACAATTCTTCATTACGTGGAACTCTTCTGTGTATAGCAGAACATTCAACATTACTCCCCAGTCATGGCAAAACACAACACACACACATACACACACACACACACACACACACACCACATGGCCCCCAACCCACCCTCCCGGTAAGATTGTAGAAACAGTCCCACATCCAGTTGAGAACTGCTGGCTGAATGAAAAAGGCACTAACTTGAGCATCAAAAGTGACATCGATTACACTGTGAGACCATGAGCAAACAACTTAGCCTCTCCGACCACCGGGTCCTGTAAAAGGTGGATCAGGATCTTACTTCTGCCTAGACGTGGCAAGTTTCAAGTGATCCAATAAAACATCGGAGAGAATATTTAGTATATTCATTAAGATTATGTTTGGCTGTGACAAAAACATTGGCAGCAAGAGCGGAAACAATTAGATGTTGATTTGTCCCACATCACAGGTATTCTGAAGACTGGCAGTCCAAAGCCGGCTCCCCTGTATCACCAGTGTCCCCTGCTTCTGTCCTTCTGCAAGCTCCCCTTACCCTCATGGCTGCATCTCACTCACGAAATAGAGGCCCCACTTCAGATTCAATCTGCAGGAAAGATGAGCAAGAAAAGGAGGGAGGGAGAAAGGAAGAAGACAAACCAGGCAAGAAAAAGCTCTGTGTCAGAAACATAACACTGGCCCCCAAATCCCCAGCAGACTTCCATTTACCTACAACTCACTGGCTGTCACGTGATCATACCTATCTCCAAAGGAGACTGGGAAATATTTTCAGCTGAGTATATTGTCTCCTTGAACAAAATGAAGGTTCTGTGAGTAAGAAAGAAGGGGAGAATGGATAGTGGGTGGGAAACCAGCTTTATCTGCCATCCTGGGCAAGTTACAAAGCCTTATGGAACTAGAGGGTGGCATTATTATTAAAACCTGAAGGAAAGCACATAACAAAATACAGTATCTACATGAATTTCGCTACATAAATTCCATCTGGAGCCTCATTTATCCACATTACTTAAGACAAAATTAGTAAATGTTCTTATTTATGTCCAACAGGCATGGTGGCCCAATTAACTAATGAGGCACAGCTCTGCCTCATTTTAACACAACAATGCAGAGTGAGCCACCTTGTGTGTAGTGGACTCTAAAGAAAATAGCCCCCAATTATTCAAGATAACAGGAGAATAATAAGTGTGTAAATGAATATAAAAGACATTTATTGGTTTAAAGCCACCTGGCATCCATCCCCCTACTTTTGATAATTGCTTTCTGATTTTCTTGTGGGAAACTACTTCCCCGCATTGTGTGCAGGTGTCCTGCTCAGATGCCAAGGAACAGGCACCTGACCCAACCTCAGCCAATGCAGCTCTCTCACCCAGCATTTTAAAAACTGAATGTGTGAAGCAAGGCAAAGAAGGGAGAAAGGGAGAGAGGCAGGGACAAAGAGAAAGGGAGAGGGAGACAGACAAAAAGGAAAGTAAAAAGAAAGAAAGGGGAGAGGGAGGAAAGGAAGAAAGGAAGGAAAGATGGAAGGAAAGAAGGGAGGGAGGGAAGGAGGGAAAAGAGAAAGAAAAGGAGAGAGAAAGAAGAGAGGAGCGGAGAGGAGGACAGGGGAGAGGGGAAGAGAGGAAACCAAAGTGTCCAGCCTTGCTCCTTCGCTGTTCTTCAATTTTGTAGGCTCCACACATCTTTTCCAGTTAATCTGCTATTTTTTCAATGTAGATGAGTCAGTTTTGCAACCAAAGGACCTTGACTGATGCCCAAAAGAATGACATTTTCAGACCACCCAGAAACTCAGCCTTCTGCTTTGCTTTCAACCTCATCTCCTATTATATCTTGACCAGAATCCCAAAGGGCACTCCTTCTCTGACCCTAGACGTTCTATAAAGACATTGAGAAATACTGCAGTGGTCAAAAGACTGGTAGGAACCAAGAAAACAAAAAGTCCTAGGACAAGAATATGTCAGAGCCCCCTCCACCCCCCGCCCCCGCCCCCGCCCCCTGATTGGGAATCAGGAGCTGTGATTTCTAGTTTGTGCTCCTCTTCCAACCGGGGACACAGAGCACATCTCACGGCCTTTCTGCACCTCAGCTTTCACACTTGTAAATGACTGAGCTGACTCTGTCACACCAATTTTTATAACACGCCAACCCTTCCTGACTTCGCTAGGTCTCCACACGCCCACCGCGTTCCTACCCTCGAACAGTTAACAAGTCATGTATATCAGCCTCCTGACATTCCCCTTCCTTGAGCTGTGCTCAGGCTACCTTGTCCTGTATAATTTAGATGAAGATTGCCTAGAAGCCTCATCTCACTCTGGGAGAGAAAACCCCCTCCGTCCCAAATTCCCCCAGGGACTCCTGGGATAAGCCAACACTTCCCAAGTCAACTACAGAATTTGCAATTGCTTCTCTGCATTTCGCCTCCTGTGGTCTCTTGCCCCATGCCAGCCGGGCTAGCACTACTCTGATCCCTTCCGCCTGCAAAGCAGCAACCACCCAAGGTGAGGCATGTAGCAGCCTTTACTGGAGGTTTGGGCCACAAAGGCAGCTACAGTGCTGCTCAGTATGGCAAATAATGCCAAGCTAAACATCAATCTTCCTGCCCCTGGCCATTCTCTTCTGGGGAGCATCCTTGGGCCCCAACATCCTGAGACCCCTGTCACATTGTCCCCTGTCATTTCCTCCTTTAGCTCTCCCATCTCCGTTCACTCTCTTTCTCCCAACTCCCAAATGTCCTGTCCAGGTGTCACACAGATCTTCCTCCCACCCCCCAAATGGCCTGTTACTTGTTTGGCCAACGAAGGCCATTCTAAGAGGAATTTTGTCCAACAGCACTGAAACCAACAGTTCCCTTTCTCTTTCTGCTGCATAAAAATGCATGTCTAAAGATACAGATCCATACCTGTGTTTTGGCTGAAGGCATAATGCCTCCAGCATTCAGGAGGTACTTCTCAGAAAGCATTTTGGTGGGGACAAAGAGACTTGCCATTTTGTTGATACCCCTTAACGAAACAGTGTGATCTCTGATCCACCAAGCAAAAGGAAAGAGGCTTTGTCACTCACTAGCTATGTGACCTTAGGAAAATGACCCATCTGAATCTATATTGTTCTTCTGGAAAATAGGGACAATAATAATACTTATTCCATAGGATTGTTGTGAGAATAAAATAGAATCACACAGAAAAAGTGCTGTGCACAGTGACTGGCACATGACAAATGATCTACAAAGGGTAAACGATGGTATTATGATTATTACCACCACTACTGCCACTGACGGCACTTAAAAGTGAAATTAAAATGGGGATCGCAAGTTATAGAGAGCACAGCACATCAAGAAGTCACTTGGGAAATGGGGAAAAAATAAATGAAAAACTATGTGCAGCAAAGACTTAACCTAAAGAAAGCGCACTTGGAATTCTCGTCCTGGGAAGGATACTGGTCTCACTAGCAAGTAGGGCTGGTTAAATAACAGGGCTAAAACCTATAAATGCGAATGCCATTGTTTCAGAAAGAAGATGTGTCTCATTTATATTTTTCCTTTTAAAAAGGAATAACAGATAATACCCTCCTTCATCTAAAGGTACTGAGCACCAATATGAGAACATCAAATATTTCAATTCCTCCCAGGACCTCGGTCAGCCCTCGAGAGGATAAGAGTTTGCCAGGGTAACTGGGACATCTGAAAATGGAAATGGAATATTTAGACTTCCATGTTGTTTCTTGAAAATTTCCAGTCCCTGGAAAGGTTAAAAGAGAATCGCAGTGGAGGTGAGCTCCACGTGTCAAAAACAAATACACAGCCTCGGCCTCCTTTACAGTAATACATTATCCTACTGGGCTCTTTAAAAATTGCCTCATTTCTCTTTGACCGGGGTCCAGTTGTTATTTTTCTTTTTGTGGTTATTTGTTATTTTTCTTATTTTTTCTTTTCATTATGGTGTCTCTGTTTCAAACACTAATATGTTGGGATCGCATTTGAGGCCTTTCACAGACATTATTTGGTATATTATTTTTGTCTATATTAATGTGCCTTCTTTTTCAGCCTCTGTCTGCCACACATACGTAGTTCAAGACATCATGGTACTACTGGGAAATGGGCGCAAAGGTAGGAGTTACTGTGTGCAACTATAATTAAGGCAAAGGCATCCTGGCGAGACAGATGCACTTTGCATGAAGGAATTCTAAGGAGGGGAATGCACACATGACAAGTAATCCTTAGTAATTGTGGCAGGTGATTGTACTACTCCAAAGCCCCTTGGACACAGCGTCTGCCCCCCAATCCCTTTTGCTCTGTCTTCTTGGGCTACGTCTTCTATTTTGTGCTCACTTACTAAAGACCTGTGTTGGGGAGGCACACACGCAAATGGGCTCTGATCCCTTCCCTCCTGGAGAACCTAGACTAGGAGAGGAAAAAGGCAATGACCAGAGTCTCAATCTACAGTGGCCCACACCGATAGATCTATCTGTGCCCGAGGCAGTAAGGGGAAGTAGGGAACAGAAAGTTCTGCATCTTCGAGCAGGACCCATAAATAACACCTTTGGAAAGATCCAGGACCTTCAATTATGAGTAGGAGTTCACAAAGCAGAAAAGAAATGAGAGGCAGGAGAGAGGTGCTGAGGGTGGAGAACTGCTACCCGGAGGGCAAAGGGACATATCACACCTATAATGAAAATAAACTTAGCCAACTATACTTAGCACGAGGGGGCACCAGGTGGCTTGGTGCATCTTGCACCTTTACTCCTTGAGTTTACCGTGACTGGAACTTTTGCTCTTCCCTACGGTAGACTTTCCCTCTCTACCATACACAAAGCAAATAGAGTCCCGTGGTAGTTCCAGAAGGAAAGAAACATTATCATTAGTGGAACTTGCAGTATCCACATGCTGAGGACGAGGAGGGCGTGCGCTTTCCGTCTTCATGGAAGATGTCTAACCTGTTCTTATGGCCGTTCGCACAAATACACAAGCTGTCTAGGGCCGGACCAGTCCTGAGAACACTCAGCCTCAAGTGTTCTCAAGGCCAACTGATGACTCACAGGGGCTTGTCAATCACCTGCCACAATTACTAAGGATTACTTGTCATGTGTGCATTCCCCTCCTTAGAATTCCTTCATGCAAAGTGCATCTGTCTCGCTAGGATGTCTTTGCCTTAATTATAGTCGCACACAGTAATTCCTACCTTTGCGCCCATTTCCCAGGGACTTGCAGGCCACCATTACTTGCTCTCTCCTGCTTTTAGGCATTTCTGTCTCCACACCTGGCTGCAGGACTGCCTCCACGGCACACAAGCTGTGCAGATATGCAGGCCCCACGCACAGAAGGACCCCCGGCTTGGTTTAATTCGTTGCTGTTGCAGAGTTGAAATGCTTCAGAGTTTTTTAAAAGAGGCTCCCCACTTTCATTCTGCACTGAGCTCCATAAATTACCCATCTGGTCCTGTCTAGAGGGCTAAGTGCTTCACGGTGTGTTTCTGTCAAGGCCTGCCTACACATCCCCAAGATGGGAGCCATTCTGATCATCGTGATCATCTTCCCCAGTCATTCCCTCGGCAGGGTGATGATCACAAACTGCAAGCTTGAGCAGCCCCAAAACACTTTGACATCTGATTACAAATAACCGGTTTGACCAAAAGTCAAGCTTTGGCCTCAGCCATATAGGTTCTCGTTGTCTGTCATCCTGCCAAGTACGCAGATAGGCCCTCACTCCTTCCAGGCTCCTTCGGGTTTACAAACAATACCACCTCCAAACACCGGTTCATAAAGTTTCCCATTCTATAAGCTTAATGTGTTATTCAGAATTTAACAGTTTCCTTAGCATAATTTGATTAAGGGTGTGCAGAATTGCATCAGCTGTAATAAAAGTCAAGCCCTGTAATTTCAATTATTAAACACTTGTACGGGAGCCTGTACCCGAGCAGCTCAGTGGCCGTGAGCTGGAACTGCACACGTAGCAGCTGGGATGTCCAGAAAGGAGGGAAAGGATCCCGTGACAGATCTGAAAGGGCCTCCTCAAGGTGAGTGACAGAGGGGTCTGTCAGCTGCACATTTGCCTCAAGCCATCCCGTGACGCAGCTCAGGCCAATCCTCGCACTGCGATTGTCATTCACTAGCTGTCCACACCGGACCCTGACACAGATCTGTCAGAGGTTCTGATAGAATCGTTGGCCACTCACTCTCCCGAGGCCCAGGATCAAAAGCATCCCTCCCCACATACCTCTCCGCTGGCACTTAGTCTCTTTTCCAGACCTGAAGACAGTGCAGGAACTCAGTTACCCCTGTGGGTGCGCGTGGGTGTTGTGTGTGTGTGTGTGTGGTGGGGGGTGGCTGGGGGAGGGTAGGAAAGTGACACCTCGGCCTCATTCACGACTACAGATAAGACGAGCCTTTTTATTTCCCTCTCGGTCTTTCTCAAGTCATCTCTAGAGACGGGGTTTCAAACATGATCTTTATTTCATTGCTCAGACCCAGGGAATATTAATTAACAGCCTCACTCAGATTCACATTAATGTCACACCGACAGCGTAATCCAGCCGCAACTATACCGTTTGCAACGTGAAATCCTGGACAGACCTGGCCACAGGCAGCCAGGGATGCCCGGGTACAGGCCGCCTGGGTCTCATTCAGCGTCCACAATGGGCCAAACTCCCTGAAAGTAACTATTCCTATCCCTGGCTGAAATCCACCTCCCGGTCCTTTAAACTGTACATTCGGAGCACGCAAAATAATAAATAAATATTACGACCTTATCGCCCTCCCTTGAGTACCAAGGCAGCATTTGTTCTGCAGGGATGTTTCGATCCCTGCCTTTATCTTGTTAAAACAAGTGGGGAAACAAATAATAAACGCCAAACCCCTCGTTTGGAAATGTTTACTTCTTCGCCACGCTCAGAAATTCTGCATTTTTGTTCCTAATTCATCTGCGGGAAATCCTAGCCTCTACCGGGTCACCGTGGAAAAGATCGAAGATGTTCCCGTTGCCCACTTCCCACATCTTAGTAGAGCCCAGGGCCCCCTTTCTCCGGCCAACTTGGGGGGAAACGGCCTGAAGATTTTTCCAAACAGGTAACACATTCTTTCCGCTCTTTCCCTTCCGAGCGCTTTGCAATTTTGATAGTTCTGTGTTTCATTCACTTACTCGTTGAGTGTTTATCAAGGACTCCCTAGGCGGTGGACACCAGAGGGCAGAGGATTTGCCCCAGCCCCTGCCTGCAAGACATCCACGAGTCAGCCTGAATGAGGCCTTTGAGGGCCTCTGAGCTCCCTGAAATTCTAGCCCCCAGCCGGTGCCACTGCCTTGTTCCAAACTCATATTTGTTGACTAAATGCACCCGGTAGACTTCGTTATTTATAAATAGAGCTTTCTAATTAACAAAGGCATTCCAAAGGCAAAGGGGTAGCTCAGGCGTGCTATCAGCTGAGCAGAATTTGAAAATAAAAATCACTCCGATAACCTGCTTCTGAAGATTTCCTCCCGCTGATGGCCAGAGCGCCAAGTTGGGAAATCTGAAAGGATCTCCTTTCCATGTGCTGCCTCAGAAACGCTCACGGGCTCTGTTGCAATTTGTTGTGGCACAGGTCTGCTTGCACCAGGGGCTGACAGGAGCTTATTAACACCAAAGGGAAAAAAAAAAAAAATCCTCCTCAAACCCGTGGAAGCTGAATGTCACTGATACGGCTAGCTCGGCTGTTAGGGGCAACTACACCTGTCTTGCTTTCCTAGAATGCAGCTAGGTACAAATCTCCAGGAGCAACAATTCACCTTTGCAGATCACAGAGCAGCAGAGTGGAGAGAAGGCATCTGCCACAAACAAGGGTATTGGGCAGAAACCCCGTTCAAACACAGCAAGGAGACAAATATTGGTGTTTATGCTTAAAATTTCATCTGAGCAGAAGCCACAAATGCTCTGCAGGCTGCAAAGGCTCCACGCAGCATCCGATATTTTCTTAAATACAAGATCCCAAAACATCGCAATTCTACTTTAACCCCAGGGACCTAGATATACTGAGGGAAGAATGAATTCAACTGTTTAGAAATCCTTCACTCCAAAACGAAGCATGAATTTCACCGTGATTAAGTGCTGAGAGCTGATTTCTAACGCCACATGAAATTTGTTTTTAGATGGTTATTTTATTCAGAATGGTTGCTTTTTAATGATGCTGCCTTGATTTCCTGTTAAACCTGTTTCGTCTGTAGTCATCCAACATTAATATTTATTTTGTTCACTTACTTTTAAAGTATTCTTAAATTAAAGCTATTGCAAATATTCTACTGCGGCCGATGATAATTCAGCAGAGGTGCTACCATGAAAATATCATAGAAAACATGATCAGTGTGTTATAGCCGTAATCCGGTTTAATAAACACAGCACTATAAACTACTTTAGGACATTAGGAACCAACCATTCTAGCGTGTGTTATAAAACCCACTGCTAAATACAACTGTTTTTTTTTTTAAACTTCTGTGCTTTTTTTTCATCTTGAATTCTTAACAGTGTAGTTAGATTTCACATTGTAATGAATATTATACTTGAGAATCATCTTGTGTTAAAGTCTTTCCCATGTACATATTATTCTCCATCATATTTTCCTTAAAATCCCCAGCATTGAATCAACACAGGTTGGCCTACAAGAGGTTTCACAATAAATTATAGTAAAATAAAGCCATGATGTTATTGAACTTGTACCGTATATAATGAGATAAATAACTACACTGCCTCCTGTTCCTGTTCGGGCTTTGTGACTTCATATCGTAATGTGACATTCCACAGAATGCTTCCATAGAAATAGGCTCAGGACAGCAGCACACCATTGCCACTACAGGAAAACTGGCATGGTTTTCTCCCTGGAAAATACCAAATCTCAAAATCCAACACACTTACTCATAATTCATTTTCATTTCCTCTTTCCCAGAATTCATTTTCATATCTAAAAGAGGCTCTTGGCTGAAGCCTTATACTGTCTGCAACATGTTATAGCTTCTTGCAATTTTACTTTTAGGAAACACAGTAAGGAAGGAAAAGTAATGCACCCCCATGGGCATCCCAAGTTAAGCCACTACAAATTCACATTCTGTTTTGCACTCCTGTGAATGGGAAGCGAGGAAGAAAAGGAAACGCCTGGGAGTGCCCTTATGGTTCTCAGGTAAAACTTTCTTTTCAAATGCCTCCATGTACTACTGTGTCACAGGCAGAAAAACACTCCAGACATACATACTTGTCATTTTTCTAACCAAAGAAGTTGCTCCAGTCGTCAACAATATGTTCACGCAGATTCTTTGAGCTCTGTGTTTTAATCAGAATTTTTTGTTCTTAGAGACTTTTCTTCAAAAAAAAAAAAAAAAATCCTTTTTCTGAACTAACCTCAGAACCAAAACAGGTCTCTGCTTCAAGGTTCCCCAGTCTTAACTGAACAGTAATCAAAACCGAATGCCTGCAAATCCCCAAGGGGGGTCGCTTCTTCCTTTCTGAGCTCAAAGTGCAACAGCAAAGTAGTGGGAGCTTTTCCCTCCACTGCCTTGCTTGGGGTTTTTTTTTGCCTTTAGCATTTGAAGGTTTGTTCCCATTTCTGCGCACCTGACAGGCTGTGATTTACATGTGAGAAAACAACTCCAAGGTTCTTATGGAGGAGTCAGAAGCTGCTCCCACCCATCTCAGCGGTTTTCTAGGAAACAGAGTGGGAAAAGGGGGTCGGGGGAGGGGAAGCAAATTCGTTCTGAAGCTGCACAGGTAAACCCAAAGTAATGGAGGCAGATAGTAAAAAGAATATTATTTATTATCTTTTTTTTTATTAATACTCACGAATAACCTTTGCTTTTTTTTTTTTTTTTTTTTTAACACAATCTACTTTTAGAAGAATGCCTCCTCGGTTTATCATGCCCAATCGGGAGCTCTGAGCTCCTGGACGACTTCTCCTTCCTCCACCCCACCCCTCACATCCAAATTACTCTTTTACATGTTCACAGATACCACGAACAGTTTTGTAAACAAGATTTAGGGGACTGGGCCTTGATGGAATCAACATCCCACTTCAAAGCGGAGGGCGGGGAGGAGAGAGGGGAGGAGAGGGGAGGAGAAGGGAGGAAAGGCAGGGGAGTGGAGAGGAGGGGAGCGGGAGCAGGTCAGAACTTTCAAGTCTTGCCTTTTCTGAGATGGGTGTGTATTGTGGCTGTTCCTTGAAATTCAATGACTCAAAACATTGACAGCAAGTGCCTGTGTGGTTATTTATATTATATATCTATAATAGAATATGTGGGCTTCCTCAGTTTTGGGTCTCGGCTGTTTTGTTTAAATACACCACAGTCCTCCCGTGGGTGTTGTCTCCACAGGGAGTCGGGTCTCCCAGGAAACCCTCTCAGAGCCGGGGCTTCCGGAGCAGGGTCTTACTGAGGTCCTTGACCTCCTCGGGGCTATTGACCCGCTCGTAGCCCAGCACCGCCATGGGCTGGTAGCAAAACTCCTCCACCTGCTTGATCTGCTGGAAGGTGAGGGCCGTCCGCCAGGCGTTGGCGGCCTGCGTGGCATTGCGCGCCGACACCACGAAAGGCTTGGAGGAGGAGCCCGAGCCGCTGGTCATGTTGAGGGCAAACTGCTCCATTTCGGGGCTCACCAGCAGCCCCACAAAGTCGTACACCCGCCGCAGGGTCTTGACGGGGTCTCCCACCAGGTCCTCGTACCGCACTACCAGGTAGTGGCCCTGCAGCCAGTCGGGGGGCTGCAGCGCCGTCTGCAGCGTCTTGGCCATGCTGTTGCAGATCACCTCCATCGCGCCAAGCGCGTGGTAGTCCGCCGGGCCGCCCACGCCCTCCTTCTTGACGCCCAGCTTGTGGCCGGCGGCCTCCAGGAAGGGCATGCGGTGGGCTCGCGGGTCGCGGCTGCGCACCACCTGGAGGCTCTCGCGGATGAGCCCGTGGCGCGAGCGGATGCGCGAGCTGGCCACGGCGCGCGGGTCGCGCACCAGGTGGATGACCTTGAGGTCCAAGGCAGGGTCGCGCAGCAGCGGCGCCAGCACGGCCACGTCGAAGACACGCACGCCCTTGATGACCAGCGTGCGGTACTTGCGGCACTCCTCCTCGAAGCGCGCCAGGCGCTGCGGCGGGCACTTCTTGCACACGCGGTCGTCCACCAGCCCCACGACCTCCTTGCGGTAGGCGGGGCAGAGCGGCGACGAGCACACCACCTTGTTGGTGGCGGCGCCGAAAATGCCCAGCGTGGTGAGGTTGCGCCCCCCGCTGCCCGCGGGGCTGTACAGCTGGAAGACCGAGAGGTCGCAGCGGTAGAGCGCGCTCAGCATGTCCCGCGCCGCCCCCTGCAGGGAAACCGCGTCCCCCGGGTACAGCTTTTGCCACACGTGCCACACGGGCTCGTAGAGGAAGAACACCTCGGGGTTCTGGTTGAAGAGCTCACCGAAGAACGAGGAGCCCGAGCGCCACGTGGTGAACACGTACACCAACTGCCTCTTGTCTCCGCCAGCCCCGGGGCCCCGAGTGCCATTGCGGGGAGGGGCCCCGGCCCCCCCGGCCCCCGCGGCCCCGGCTGCGGCGCCTGCGGCGGCGGCTGCGGCGGCGGCGGCGGCGGCTGCGGCGGCTGCAGCGGCGGGGGCCGCCCCGACGGCGGCAGGAGGGCGGTACGGAGTACGGGGGTCCGGGCGCGCGTGTGCGCGGGGCGGCGCCGCCGGGGGGGGGCCCGGGCGCCCCCAGCCGCCCCCAGCCGCCCCCGCCGCGGCGCCCAGCGGCCCGTCGGGGCTGCACTGCTGCAGCGGCTCCTTGTGCCACTTGTAGTCCAGGAGGTTGAGCATGGTGAGCACCAGCAGCAGCGCGTAGCCCGCGCACAGCACCAGCGCCTTCCTGCGGAACACCTTCATTCCGAGCGGGGACGCGGGCCAGCGACGGCCCGGGCGCCGGGGCCACGGCGGGAGCAGGGCGCGCGGCGCGGCCGCAGGCGCGGCCGGGAGCAGCCGGGGGGGCGCGCCCGGGGGCAGGGCTCGCGGCGGGCTGCGGCTCATCACAGGCACAGCCGGGGCCGGCGGCGCGGCGGGGGCGGCCCTGCAGCCCAGGACCGGGACGCAGCGGGCCGGCTTCGGGCGCGGGGGCTGGGGCCGCGGCTCCGAGGCGGGCGCGGCGGCAGCGGCAGCGGCAGCGGCAGCGGCAGCGGCAGCGGCGGCTGGTCCCCGACGCCCAGGGCGGGCTCTCCCATGGCAGCGGCTCCGGGAAAGACCTGCGAGGGCAAGCGGAGGGAGCCCGTGAGCCCCAGTCCTCCTCCCCGTGCGCCGCCTCCACCTGAGTAACGCCCACCCTCGGGTCCGCCGGGCTCCCCCGCTCACCTGGAGCCGCGGGCGCACCCCGGGGCCGCCCGGGGTCACGGGCCGGTCGGTGCTGCTGCCGCCCGTTCCCCGACTTCTCGCGCACGGTCTGTCCCGGGAGTCCCCGGCTCACGGGGGGCCGCGGGGCCGTGCAGCCCACGCCCCGGGCAGTTTCCGGGCGGCGGGCGCCCCGCGGCTCGGGAAGGGAAACTTTCACGGGGCCTGGAAGCCCGCTCCGCGCTCCGCCGAGCCCAGCGCGCCCGGCTCCAGGCGCCTCCGCCGCCCTCTCGAGACCGCAGCTTCCTTCCTCGCCCCGGGGGGCGAAGCCGGCGGGGGGAGGGGGCTCAGGCAGGACCCAGCTCCCGGCAGAGCGGCTCCGCCTTCCTCGCTCTCGGCCTGCGCGCCCGGAATCTCCCCATCCCTCCGGCGGCGGTGGATGGGGCGCAGCGCGACCCCGCGGCGGCGGCGGCGGCGGCGGCGGCTTCTCCCATCACTCGGAGGATGCCCGGGCCGGCATTGCCGGGGGCGCCCGCCGCTCCGCAGCCTCCGCCTGGCCCGGGAGGGCTCGCCACGCACCGCAGTCGGCCGGGGAGCCCGAGGCCGCAGCGCTCCCTTGCCGGCCCGCCCCCCGCACCAGCCGCTCCGGGCCAACGAGGTCTCGGGGCAGAGGAAGCCCCCGCCGCCGCCGCCGCCGCCGCCGCCGCCGCGCGAAAGCGGCGCCCGGGAGGATGCTGCTACCCGACTCCCCCTACGCCGAGCGGCTGCAGCGCGCCCGGGCCAGCCTCTGCGCGCTCCTGCCAGCCTGCGCCGGGTTGGTGCGCGCCGCCGTCCGTCGCCGCGGCTCCTCCCCCTCGCCGCGCCGCCTCCTCCTCCGCCCGTCCCGCGCCCGCCCCCGCCCCCGCCCCCTCGCCGAGTCGGGCTCCCGCCGCCGCCGCCGCCGCCGGGGCTGGAGGTCGGGGCTCGAGTCCGCGGACGCCGCCCGGGCCGCCGTCCCCACGACCCGGGCCGTAGCTCCTGGGCGCGGGCGCGGGGCTCGGAGAAACTTGGGAGACTCCTTGCGGCTGCCGGGCTCAGCCGCACGTTTCTGCGGTCGGAAAGAGCCGGCGATAAAGTTCGGGCAGGAGCCCGCACCCCCGCGCCCCGCGGCCGCCCCCCCGGCTCCCCCCTCGGCGTCGGCGCCGCCCGCCCCTCGCGGGGCCCAGGACGCCCCCGGGCCCGGTGCGCGCTCCGAGGACGCCGAGCGCCGCTTGCAGGCTCCCGCGCCCGGCTCGCGCGCCCCGGCCGGTCTGCGGCTTCTCCCTCGCCGAGGAAGTAATAAATCTTTCTGACCCCGGGGTCAGAGAAGACGCCTCAGTCTCGGGGAGGAGTGCGCGGGCGGGGCGTCTTCCCCCGCGTCCCCGGCGCCGCCCAGCGGGCCGCTTGGGTGTCCCTCCGCCCCCCGCACCTGCTCCCGGGCCGCGGCCGGTCCCGACGCGTCCGCCGCGAGCGAGCGCTGGGGACCCGGGGTGGAGGGGGTCGGGGGGACCCTGCGTCCCAGTCCGCAGCAAGAGCCCTGCCTTGCTTCTTGCCCCTACAGATGAGCGCAAATGATTTGGCCGAAAGGAAAGCCGGTCTTTGGAAGCAAAACGTGATTCTGAGTTGGTTTGAGTTTAGTTTAAGTTCTTTTAAAAAAAAAAAAAAAAAAGTGAAAAATCTCTCCCCGGCTCGCTCTCTCTCTCTCTCCTCTCTCTGTCAAGAGAACCAGAGAGGACTAAGCCACCCTCACGTGCATCCGTAAAATAGGGACATATCAGAGCATCCAGGAATTGGACGGTGACTGGGTGATTTACGATGATCAAACCCCCTGGAGGCCTTGTTGCCGCAAAACCCTGGGAGTCCCGAAGCCCTCGAGCTGCCCGTAAACAGAGCCCTGATCTCCTGGAGGATGTTCTGTTGCCTCCTGCCCCATGAAGTTTTTGGAAGTTTGACAAAGTCGCTGCAAAATTGTATTTGTGCTATTTTGGGTAGCTTCTCTCAGCCAGAGGATCCTTCTAAATTTAAAATGTTGCTGTTTGCGCTATTATTCCTCCCTGAGTTTTATAGACTCTTAGGAGTGCAAGGACTCTTGGAAAGTGACTTCACTCACGTGGGTTTTCAGAATAGAAAGATGTTCAAAGAGCTTGACCTAACCGCATTTTCTAGTAAAAAGCCACAAGGCCCGAGTAAGTTGATTTTTACTTTTTCCCCCTGTGGTTCTGATACAGGGCGAGGATGAGGTGTTCCCAGGACAGGTTTTATGCCATTAGGTGAGGCTTTCTCAACTGGCAAGCGCATCACCTCTAGGAGCAGGTCAGACACGTCTTTAATCCCTGTTCGCAGGAAAGTGGTAGAGTCTAACTGAGTGACTCCCCATCACTCCATTTCTGGCCCACCCACCTCCCTTCCCCTGCTGTCTCAAAAGTCCCTGTACAGTTTCCCCACACTCACAAAAAGAATAAGTGATACTGGCTCATTAAAAGACAGGGAGTAGTGGAGGAAAGAAAATCTCGATCTTACTATTCGGCATGATTCCAAGAAAAGTCATTTCTAATATTTTTAATTTAGTCTCCGGCTCTGTGGTTGCTCAGAAAGCACCATGAGTTGCAGTTATTTGATGTAAGACCCTTTTCTAAACAATCGTTTGCATAGAGACAATTTTGTTGCAGTTTTCCAACATTTTACTAGAGTTGGCAAACTAGTCAACTTGCGGTTCGCCCCCACAGTGAGTGCTCGGATGTGAGTGCTCAGCTGGCATAAATTTACAGGTTCCGACATCTCCACCCTCTCCTTGCTTGCAAATATTTTGCCATTTTGCATGATTAATTCCAAACTTTGTGACAACTAATGACATCCGAAGACTTGATAACGCCCTCCTTCCCATATTTGTTCAGAAATTCTTTTTTATTTTAACCCATTTGTCTTTTTAGCATAGTAATGACCCAGACATATAATAAGTCACATAATCATTTCATTGGCAGAGGAGCCAGTCATGCTACAAGGCTGTCCTTGACTCAGCTTGTTGTTTAGTTTAGCAATTCAGAGTATTTTGCAGGATGCTCCTTTAGTCTCTCTTCTTTGGTGCCTATAATGTGGAAAGGAACCGCTATTGGAAAGTTGCCATGACTTTTGCCCAATCCTGGACAAATAGGGGCCTAACATCCCCGGGGTGCTGTAGGCTTAGTACCCGGCCTGCCGAATAGGGCAGAGAAATCTTCCAAGACCTTCCTCCATGATCAGGTTTGGGGAAGAAAAAAATGTAAGGGTGGGTCATCTGGACAGCTTCTGGCCAAGCCTGTCAGTGTCACCGGGGCCTGCAAGATTCAACTTTGGAAAATATCTGCTCCTGGACACCAATATAGATTGACTCACTCAGATTTTCAACAAATGTGCAGTTTCAGTGGGACTTAGCGCACAGAATTGGATTAATCACAATCTTTGTTTTAAAACAACCATCATTAGTCCAAGGATGGCCCTTTCCTATTTTATATGATTTTAAATAATATAATGAGTACTCGTGAGCCCTTTATAGAACCCAGAAACCTCCAGAGATAGCCACTCTACTTAACTGAGTTTAAAAATTTTAATGAAATGGTTAAGTTCCAAGAAAAAAAAAAAAAAGCTTGCCTTAATTGTCAAAAAAGAAATAGCCTAAATAGTCATGACTATTAAGGAAATGAAGCAGCCATTTAAAATCTTTCCATAAGAAAAACAACAGGTCCAGAGGGCTTTATCAGATTTTCTACCAGACTTTCAAGAGCTAAATCATTTCTCTACTACACAAATTCTTCCAGAGAAGGAAAAAGAAGGAATACATCCCCCTAACTCATTCTAAGGGCCTGATAACTAGAAAGAGATTTCAAAGGAGGAAATAGGTCCTTTTCATTGACTAATGTACATATCAAACTCCTAAATAAAATACTAGCAAAACAAATCTAAGACAGTGTGGGAATAAACAGAGAAGATTCACAAAAAAGCCTTGGAGTTTCTTCCTGCAGATTTTCCTTCCTGACATCAGGGACAAGCTAACTGGACAAGGACATGTTCCCCTGCCACAGGCAGAGACACCACCTCCTCGAGTCCACCAGCCACTTCTCTGCTGCCTGTATGGGCATCCTCCTGGGTCCTGCTGACCCCCATCCATTCTTGCTTCCTTTGGGAACAGTGTCTGAACCACCACACCCAACTGAGTGTGGCTTTTCTTTTTTTAAGCTTTTTTATTTACTTATTCATGAGAGACACAGAGAGAAGTAGAGACTTAGGCAGAGGGAGAAGCAGGCTCCCCAGTGGGACTCAATGGATCACAGGATCCCCAGATCACGACAGGGGCCAAAGGCAGATGCTCAACCACTGAGCCACCATGGAGTTCCTGATTGTGGCTTTGATGGGAGCTTCAGCCAAAGTATTCCTCTTCTCCTCCAGAGGGATGTGAGACCCAAACTCAGCAAGTTAAATGTTCTGTCCATGAAAGCTTCATTCATTCATTCATTCATTCATTCATTTGATCTACATGTATTGAACTCCTACTATGTGCCAATCTGAGCCTCCATCAGAGAGACTGGAAAACAGAAAACAGTTGCAGCCCCCTCATCCCAACAGTGAAGTCCTAGAGAGATACCCTATTACCCTTTTAGGGGGGGCCCTGTCTTTAAGCCTATTAACTTGGAGGGTTTTTTAGATCTTGTAAGCTACTCCAAATGCATCCACAAATCCTCCCTCCTCTCCCATTAAGTTTGTCAGAATCTGTTTTTGTTATGTACAACCAAAAATTCCTAATTGACATGGTGTCTTACTGCCTAATTACAGATTTGATTTCATTCAGGCTTTGTCTTTATTCCTTATTCTCCACCTACCCTCAAAGCTGTGCTTTCGCTTTGGAGCTTCCACCTTTAAATTCTAGTATCTAGCCAGGCAGCCGTCAGAAGGAACTCCAGCCCAGCCCTCACATAAGCATCGGGGACCTCACCACTCACACCTTTCCTCGACCTTATTTATCACTGGCCAGCCTGCTTACTTGTAACCCCTAGCACCCTCAGCCACACAGCCAGGACTGCTCTCACACTAATTAGCATACCTCTAGTCAGATTTACTCCCAGTAACCACATCTAATCATCAGTACTTCCTGACCTCTGGTCCCAAGGATCTACTGGGCTCCTTTATTATTATTTAATTATAGACCCCTTTAAATAAATAAATAAATAAATAAATAAATAAATAAATAAATAAATATAGTAGAGATGTGAGATGGCCCACAAAGGTAAATACAAGAAAACTCATCAAAGGGAAAAGTAACATGAAGCCAAGGGTGTGGTTCTCTATAGCAATTCATTCCCTGAGATCCTATTCATTTTTTTAAATTTTGTATATTGACTTTTTTTTTCATTTGTTTTTATTGAAGTTCGTTTTGGCAACATATAATCTAACACCCAGTGCTTATCCCACCAAGTGCCCTCCTCAGTGCCGGTCACCCAGTTACCCCAACCCCCGCCTACCTCCCCTTCTGCAACCATTTGTTCGTTTCCCAGAGTTGGGAGTCTCTCGTGGTTTGTCTCCCTCTCTGATTTTTCCCTGAGATCCTATTCATTTGCTAGATGTGAGCCAGAAAAAAATGGCTCTGAGCTTCCTAGTAGCCAGTAAGGAAGGAGAGTCGCTCAGGAGAGAGATAGCTTTACCTGACACAGCAAACCAGGAAAAAAAAAAAATCATCTTCCTTCTTTTGTAAGCTTCATTCATGTGATGTCTTGGTTCACTACTCTTTTCCCAATACTAGCATAGTGTCTGACATGTAAGTGCTCAGTATATATTTATTGGCTGACTTACTGTGGGGTCCTCATAAAAGAATTATGCAGTATAGAAAGCGGACTAAGACCTTAAGTGTGTCTCTATTATCTACAATAAAAACAACTACAGAGGGGCACCTGGGTGGCTTAGTGATTGAGCATCTACCTTTGGCTCAGATCATGATCCCGGGGTCCTGGGATCAAGTCCCGCATCAGGCTCCCCACAGGCAGACTGCTTCTCCCTCTGCCCAGATCTTTGCCTCTCTCTCTCTCTGTCATCAATCAATAAATAAAATCTTAAAAAAAAAAAAAAAAAAAGAAAGAAAGAAACTACAGAGTTGGGGCAAAACGTGCTGGTTCCTATAAGACCAATCAACGCAATCCCATGGCATAATGTCAATGCTCATTTCACTAAAGGCAATGTAGCGTGGGCTGCGTCCCCCCTCTGATGGTCTCCCCGGCTGGCTCATCTCAGCATGCTGAGTGAAGCTGTTTGTCATGCTGAAGTGCATAAGGATGAATAACCTCTAGGACGAGGCTTTCTTGGAGAAACTAATACCTGGAAACAAGAGACCCAGCTTCTGTTATTTCTTGCCACATCTCCATGCCAGGCATCACCCAGGGGCAGTTAGAGCTGGGCCTTGCACCATCCTGAGCTAGAAAGTGGTCTTGAAGCCTTTGCAAATCATTTAGTTGCCCTGGCTTTCCCCCTCAGTTTGTCAGGACTCGTGACTTATGAGCACACTAACTAGGGTAGGAGCTGGGAGCGTGCAGGGCGCTTTGCCCTAACCACGGCCCCTCATCCCCAGTGCAGAGCTCCAGGTCACAGGAATTCCTCCTTGGGGTAAGCCTGTCCTCTCCTCAGAGGGTCTGTCCCCTGACAGGTACCCAGAGGCCAGGCCTCCCTGTATCTGCTGAGAGGTGGCCACCTCACTTCCCTGCAGACTGCCTGGACCCATCTCCATGCCTCTGCCCATCCTTATCAGTCAACACAGATGACTCTGAGAGTATTTTGAGATCAACATTCGAAAGAGAAGCTTTGACACTGAAGTTTTAGCCCTTGATCAGAAATGCTTTAAAAACCATCAACCAGTCACCCAAATCAACGGTCATGAGGACGCAGAGATAACATCGCATTATCAGAAACTCCATGGGACACCCACACGGCTCTGCACTAATAGGATTCTGTTTAAAACAAATAAAGAGATGTCTACTGTAACACCCTCGTGCCTTCAATGTGACTTCTGCCTCAGATGCCACAGTATCTGATTAAAGGCTGTCAACTGGAAACCCCTCTATTTATTAACAGAAAGAATGAAGTTCTTTGAGATTTTAAAACAGATAGTGGCTCATGTACAGAATTTGGAATCAGCCCTGGATTTAATTCCCTACAGGTCCACTTGCAAGTTTGATGTCCTTGGACAAGATACGTAATCTCTTTGAGCCTCAGTTTCTCATCGGCAATAGAGGGTAATAATATATGGATAATAATATCTGTCTCGTGGAACGGACAGGAGAAGCCAGGGAGAGCGCAGAGGTCAAGCACCCAGCACAGCATTGAGCAGCATGGAGCCGTTAGGAGATAGGCATTCCTTCCCTTGCGCGGGGCAAAAGGCCTTTTCTCTTTGGGGAGGAATGACGCAAGGTGAAAGAACTTGGGATCTCCATGGAAGAAGAATGTCCTACCACCTTTTCTCCCCCCCTCTTTTGTTCAGGATATTTGGGGGTTTGGTTTGGTGAGGGCTTCTTTTTTCAGGGTGGGGAGAGTTCTGGCTGAGGTTTGGAGGGGCAGCAAGATGGGGAGAAGTGTTCAAGTGGTTAGCAGAGCGGACGGAGCCCATCACAGCTGGAGTTGACCTGTGTGTTTCATTGGCCTTGAAGTCTACTGTGGATCAGCTGAACCGAGGTCCCCTGAGAGATTGTTAGAACATAAAATCTCAGGCCCCAGACGTCTTGCATCGGTATCTGCATTTTAGCAATAGTCTTGAGTGACTGATCCACACATTAAAGTTTAGGAAGCAAAGTAGCAGCCACTTTGATGTTTAATGGTGGGTAACACCTACAATTAATTACTCAGGGTCACGCAGGGGGATGGACTGGTTCCCCCCACCCCATTCTCACCTGTGGGCTACGTAAGATTATCAGATGGCCAGTAGAGGAACCTTCTGGAGCAGTGCCAATTGAAAAGAGATGCCTTCCTACCCCCATCGCTGCCCCAGGTACAGGCCCATGTCCTGGTACACAGCTAATGAGCAGGTGCCGGAGCCTTTGTGCTGGATACAACCTGCACCATCACCTGAGAGCCTGCTCTTAGCACAAAAGATAAGTAAAATAATGCTTACAATTCCCAGAACTAGTCTGTCACTCTCAACTTCTGTGTTTACCTAAAGCAAGAGAAATCGCTGTTTTGCTTGCATTAAACGGAAAGAAAAAGAAATTATGGCAGCACTTAATTACAAGAGCAACATATTGTGACATTGGTTCTTCCTGCAGAAAAATGAGTGTTTGGGGCATGCCACGAGTCTCACAGTACACGTTGCCACACACAAAAGCCAATTCCATTCTAGGTGGTGTGATCTGTGTTCTTGTAACTTATAGACAAACTATTATACAGAAACATCGCAATTTTCCTTAGGTGACCTCGGTGCTTATGTATGTAATTTCTAAGATGTGTTGGGGAATGAAGTGGAATGTACGATTTCATACCTGCATCGTTTTGGCAGTCACAAGGTAGCCAAGCCTACAGGGGAAGAAATTGGAGATAGAAAGTAGTCCTCAGCCTGGATCATTTCATTCTGCAGCTCCTCAGCTCTATAGTTCATCTTTTGCCCCCTCTCGTTTTCTGTCCAAGTCCTAATTCCTGAAGTTTTATGTCAACTCTTTATCCCTGGCTCAGCTCCTGCCTAGTTACATGTTAGAAAGTTGGATGCGGGGCACCGGGCTGGCTCAGTGGTTGAGCGTCTGCCTTCGTTTCAGGTTGTGACCCCAGGGTCCTGGGATCCAGCCCCCCATTGGGCTCCCCGAGTGGAGCCTGCTTCTCCCTCTGCCTATGTCTCTGCCTCTTTCTCTGTGTCTCTGACGAATAAAGAAGTAAAATCTTTTTTAAAAAAAGAAAAGTTGGATGCAACTTTGGTTCAAAAATGCAACATCTCATTAGTTTTCAGATGATATATCCTTGTCCTTTTACAGATCCCTCTTTTCTCAGTCACGACACAACATGTGGTTTTACTCACTTCAAGGAAGCAACCTTTCGGCTCCACTGCAGTTTCTGTCACATTCGTTTCTAGAGCACAAAATGTTTTGTTGATTTGTTGAACTGTTTCTTTTCCTTCGCCTTGTTAGCTGTCTATTTTTATGCACGATTTCATTGTTAGGGCACAACTTATTATGCAGAAAAGTCTCTTCTGCAGGTCTGTGTCCCACTTACAGTTTTTTTTTGGGCGGGGGGGTAGACAATGTGCATTTTAATGCCACAGGTCAAATTCCCGTCCAATAAGTATCTAAACTCCTCGCCTTCATATGAAAATATGTTGCTTTCTTCATCTCCAGCCAGTGCCCCATTTGTCATTTATTTCAGGATTTAATCGACCTGATGAAATTTCAGTACAACATAAGAAATTAGGGCCTGATTGTCCTAAGATATCTCTTCTGGTTTTTATGACAAACACCTGGGTTCATTCAGACTTATTTTTCCACTGTCATTTTAATGATGGATTTGTCATTTCTTTTCCCCCAAAATCTCCCCTGCACAGAACGTCAGAGACTGCAGGGCTTTAAACATCCTGGTTCAGTTCTTCCCTGTACACTCATTATGGAAAACCAATGCTCAGCCATCACCATGGCCTGGACATTCTCTGTGCCCAGAGAATGAAAATTTGATGTGCAACATCATAACACATAATACTGTGCTTGACACAATAGCGGTGCCGACAAAGTGGGAATAACAGTCGCTGATGAGAGAAAGAAGCCCTCTCCCTCTGGTGAAAATTAATTGTTCTCAATTAATATGCATGGCACTGCTCTGGAAGCTTTTGGATGCCTGGTTTATTTAATTCTGTCCAAAATGATGTGGAGGCCACAACATCTTCACATATTTACCACATTTCTGCTATGTCACCAGGTCAGGACACTTGGGTGTCCATCTCTCAAATTTTATCCTTCTCCTTGACATGGCATATTGGAAAAGAACCCAAGAAAGATGGTGCCATTTGGTGTGTTTTGGCTGGATGGCTTTGTTTCTGTAAACAGCTGGATTTGTCCAACCATGTTGGCCATCAGCTTGGGTGTTTATGGTCCTTATGAAACTCCCATATCACTCAGGCAGGCAATTGTTTACTTATGTTTTGCTGGAAACCCTTAGAAATATGTGCTCAATAGCTGCAGATGTGCCCACAGCTTGCATACAGTCCCAGCCTGGGTCAGCAATCTTTTATATCCTTTTAAATAACCCATGCAGAATATCCCCTAACAGATTATTATCCATCTGGTAGTTGAAGGCAAAGTGCTGAATATGCACTGTGTGCATTCGGGGCTCACATTTAGTTTAATCCCATGATTCCTCCCGATTCGAAAAGTCTTTATTTACCTACAAGACTCCCCACATTCCTGATTCTTGCTGTCAGGAAAAGGTAGATAATGTCATCTGCTTACACAATCATGGTTCATTTTCAAAGCAATTTACAGATGCTCATCCTTATAATCACTCACCAGAGAAGGATAGATGTTTCAAGAAGACGAAATGAGGCACTAATTTTGCCCATGAATTGCTACGTCCAGTAGAACTTTAGCATCCTGACCTCATGGTGTTCCCCAAGGACCACTGAGAGCCTAACCCTGTACTTGTCTTAGATAGAAAACATGAACAGAGAATTCAGATGAGAAGACCTCTCTCCAACCTCCCACATCCAAGCATTCTCCTCCCAATCTCTCCCACAAAAATGGTACCCAACTGGTAGCTGCTATGCATGGAAGCCTCATGGACAATGGGAGAGACACGTAAATGTGCTGAAACGGAGCTTAGTCATCAAAGGCAGTGAAAAGCTGAGGAAAATGGAAGCACCTAGTTGAACTGCAAGTCTGTGACCATAAGAAGATGAACACTCCAAGCTCAGGGCTTTCTGAGCTTCTGACCTCCAGCTCTGTGTTTATTCTCTAGATTCACAGGCCTTCTCAAATTGCCATCCAATGACCTTCTCAAAATGAGGTTTAAACGCTCCCTTTCTCCCCCTCACTGAACATTACCTCTGAGGGTGAGTCCTGGGAAAGCCCCTCTGCCAATTCTTAAATCAGGGTGCCACGGGCACCTGCAGCAGACCCCCCTTGACCCTCAGGTTTCACAGTCATTTCCACCATCTGGAAGGCCCTTGCTCCACTGCCAGTCTCCATCCACAGAAAGACTGGCTGAAGAGCCTCCCCCGGGGCCTTCACAATTACCAAGGAAAGGAGAGGCGGCCAATACCCTCGGCTTTCTGTGGCTCATGCTCCAACCACAGAGTTAGCTGAGCAAAGAGCGTGTGCGTGCGTGCCTTCCTGCTCCTTGTGGTTTCCCAAATTTCATGCATTCCACTGCCACCTCCCCTCTTTCTTGCCACGTGCACATCCTGCTTATTCCACTGGGTATTTACTCTTCTCTTTCATCTGACTCCTTGTTCAAGACCTAACCTAGGTTTAAATAAAGACTGTATGGGACGCCTGGGTGGCTCAGCGGTTAAGCGTCTGCCTTTGGCTCAGGTCGTGATCCTGGACTCCCTGGATCGAGTCCCGCATTGGGCTCCCTGCATGGAGCCTGCTTCTCCCTCTGCCTGTGTCTCTGCCTCTCTCTTTGTGTCTCTCATGAATAAATAAATAAAATCTTTAAAAATAAATAAACATACATACATACTGTATATCATATGGAAAACCATTATGTTCCAGAAATGAAAGGTAACCAAAGACAAAAGAAAGTCATGAAATTCTAGTTAGATTACTGTCCATAAAAGAGTTAGACATGATCTCTAGGTTGTTGTTGTTGTTTTGTTTTTTTTAAAGAAGGGGAAGATTAGCAAGTATTAAAAAACGTTAAAGACACACCAACCCCAGACTAAAAATCATCCTTCATTCTTCAGAAAACTATCTGACATGCCATGAGTGGTAAGGTTCAAGTCTTTCAGAAACACTGCCCCAGAAATGAAGTTCCTTAAGACAAAGACCATATTTTATGGGAAATGTAACAATTCAAAGGCAGGCATGTTGCCACTTACATAATCAACGTAAACGTTTATAGTACTGCCCATGCGCATCTTTAAAACTACTTTAGGACTTAGCACGAGTACACTGAGCAAATATTTGTTGAGTGAATGAATGAAGGAATGTGCAAACATCCTGCCTGTAAAATTGATTTTGCAACTTTCCTCAGCTTAACTGCTCCATTAACCTTTAGTGGTTCAGTTCAGCGTCTCCCTCGTCCAATCCAAGTTCTACCCTATGAATTTCTTTCCCGTGTGATGAGTTCCAATTACACAATTCAAGCAGACAGCACCTGATTTGCATGTGATTTGAGTGCGGTCAGCATGCTCATTAAGGGAGGCTTTTTTTGTCTGTGTGTTTGTTTGTTTATTACACTTTCCATCTTGCGCGCCAAATCACCCCTTTCATTTATGTTCGGTCATGAACCACACGGTTTATTGGAGCCTCTGGATGGTTTTTATGTTTGGATTTGGGTTCGGGATGGTGTGTCTAATATTAATCCCTTAGTAGCCAGCTTCCCTGTCGCTAAGGGTTTGTGTTTATGCCTGTGCACCTAAAGTGGTTTCACTCAACCTGCAGCTCCAGCTCCAGCTCACTGAACAACTTCTTCATGCTATTTTCTTGTTAACTTAATAGTAAATATTTTCACTTCTGACTCCAGAGCGTTTGCAAGGGTGCTTGCAAACTCCATGCATCCAAAATCCGATAAATTCTTTGAATGCTTCTGTAAACTATATACATACATACAGTTTGCTCTTGCTGTTAAGGCTTATAGTTAATAGTTTCCTAAAACACTCACTTTGCCTTTAAGTGTGCCTGGGCCTTCTTTTCAGAATAGCATATAAACAATTATTTTCAAATATCAGATCTATATGGGTATCACACATATAGTTACAATGATAAGGGGAAATACATTCCGCTTATTATTACACTTGGCATTTTTATCATCCAAAAGATTCATATATTCAGCACATACTTTAGGAGCAGCTACAAGAGGCACAAGGTCAACATTCCATTCCCACCCAAGTTAAATCGCAAAACATATATAGAGCATTTTTCCATTCCAAATCTTGTTATGACCCACTTGTGGGAGAGTACTTGGTAGCTCACGTTTTGCAGAGTTCCATTTGCTGTGATATATCTAAATTCAAATTTTAAATGTTATACCCAGAGAGTACTGCTTCCACTAATAACAACTGTGGTTATTCAGATCAGCAGCCCCACAAACTACAAAAGTTGGTGGATATGTAATGTAGAGGGCCAAGAAGAAGCCAACAAAAGCTCAAAGGAGAACAAATAGGAAGACTTGCTCTTGCAGATATAAAAACTTAGTAGAAAGCTCTCATTATTCAGACAGTATGATATTGGTACAGGGACAGAAAAATAGACCATAGACTATAATAAACCATCACAGACTCCATCACAGACTCATGCATATATGGACGCCGAGTGGTGACAAGTTGCCACTGGAAAAGGAGAGGACAGAGACAGTCTTTCAATAAATGATGCTTGGACAACTGGATGTTCATACGGCAAATGACAATGAACACCTACCTCATATTATACACAAAACTCAATTCTAGCTAACTTATAAATCCAAATGTTAAAGGTAAACAAAATAATGCTTTTAGAAGATGATGTAGGAGAACAGCTTGATGGTCTCGATAGGGGAAAATATGTAACACAAAAGCCCTAACCACAAAAGAAAAAAATATATGTATTTAACTACATTTAAAATAAAGGTTGGGGTGCCTGGCTGGCCCAGTCTGTTAAGCATCAGACTCTTGATTTTGGCTCAGGCTCGTTATCTTACGGTCATTGGATTGAGCCCTTGCCTCAGGCTCTGCACTGAGCATGGAGCTCACTTGCGATTCTCTCTTTCCTTTCCTCTACCCCTTCCCAGCTCGTGTACACACACACACATACACACACACACACACACGTAAATAAGGGCTTCTGTTCATCAAAAAAGAACATAAAGAAAATAGAAAACAAATGGGGTGGGAGAAGATACTGCAACACATATAAGTGACAGAAGATTTCTAACCATATGACAGACTTCCCACAGATCAGTAGGGAAAAGACAGGTAACCTAACAGAAAAAAAAAAAAAAATGCTGATCTGAATGGGCTCTTCACAAAGGAATAAATTGAAATTACCAATATACGTGAAAAGGTGCTCAATTTCATTAGCAATCAAGGAGATGCAATTAAAAACCACAATGAAATATTGCTACACACCACCGAATTGCTGAAGACGTCAAAAAATCTGGCAATGTCAACTGTTGGTAAGGATGGGACCTCTCATTCGCTGCTAGTGAAAATCATCACTTATGGATATTATGGGGGAAAGGTTTTGGCATTATCTAGTAAACCTGAAAATGCTTATACCCTATGGCCCAGCAATTCTACTCAGAGGGCATATTCGCTAAAGCATCTGTGGACTTGCGCACCAGGAAACAGACCAGAGTCTTCAAAACAACAACACTGTTTATAAACTCCAGAACATCAAAGAGATAAATAAATTGTCTAGTCAAACAACAGAATATGAAATGAAAAAAAGATGAACTAGAGTACAAACAAAACATGATGAATCTTACATACCCTGCTGACTAAAAGGAATGAGACCTATAGTATTATTTATACAAATTCCAAGAACCGGTAAAATTGCACTATATTCTTTTGGGATATATACATAGGTGACAAAATTATATTTTTTTTTAAATTTTTTTTTAACTTTTATTTATTTATGATAGTCACAGAGAGAGAGAGAAGCAGGCTCCATGCACCGGGAGCCCGACATGGGATTCGATCCCGGGTCTCCAGGATCGCGCCCTGGGCCAAAGGCAGGCGCCAAACCGCTGCGCCACCCAGGGATCCCCAAAATTATATTTTTTAAAACTCAAGGAACTACTTTCCATAAAAGTCAGATGGGAACTACTTTCCTTCTTCTCTGTGGAGGAGAAGGCATTTGGAAATGCTTGAAGGAGACTCGTGACATTACATTTCTTGACTTAGATGGTGGTATGGTGTTCATCTTATCAGTATTAATTATAACATGTATTTTACATTCTTTTCTTATGTGTGGTGTATTTTATAAGATAAAAGGAAATAGGTTGCCTTTTAGTTTTGCCTTTTAGTCTTTTAGTTTTGTTGACTGTTTCTTTTGCTGTGCAGAAGCTTTTTATCTTGATTAAGTCCCAATAATTCATTTTTGCTTTTGTTTCCCTTGCCTTCATAGACGTATCTTGCAAGAAGTTACTGTGGCCAAGTTCATGAAGGGTGTTGCCTGTGTTCTCCTCTAGAATTTTGATGGATTCTTGTCTCACATGTAGATCTTTTATCCATTTTGAGTTTGAGTATGGTGTAAGAGAGTGGTCTAGTTTCAATCTTCTGCACGTGGCTGTCCAATTTTCCCAGCACCATTTATTGAAGAGACTGTCTTTCTTCCAGTGGGTAGTCTTTCCTGCTTTGTCGAATATTAGTTGACCATAGAGTTGAGGGCCCATTTCTGGGTTCTCTATTCTGTTCCATTGATCTATGTGTCTGTTTTTGTGCCAGTACCACACTGTCTTGATGATCACAGCTTTGTAGTACAACCTGAAATACGGCATTATAATGCCCCGGGCTCTGGTTTTCTTTTTCAATATTCCCCTGGCTATCAGGGCCTTTTCTGATTCCACACAAATCTCAAGATGATTTGTTCCAACTCTCTGAAGAAAGCCCATGGTATTTTTATAGGGATTGCATTAAATGTGTAAATTGCCCTGGGTAGCATTGACATTTTCACAATATTAATTCTGCCAATCCATTTGCATGGAATATTTTTCCATGTCTCTGTTTTCTTCAATTTCTTTCAGGAGTGTTCTGTAGTTTTTAGGGAGCGGTGCTTATCTTATGCTTTTGGGTGCAATTGCAAATGGGATTGACTCCCTTAATTTCTCTTTCTACAGTCTCATTGTTAGTGTACAGAAATGCCACTGATTTTGGGCATTGATTTTGTATCCTGCCACACTGCCGAATTGCTGTATGAGTTCTAGCAATCTTGGGGTGGGGTCTTTTGGGTTTTCTATGTACAGTATCATGTCATCTGCAAAGAGGGAGAGTTTGACTTCTTCTTTGCCAATTTGAATGCCTTTTATTTCTTTTTGTTGCCGGATCGCTGAGGCTAGGACTTCTAGTACTATGTTGAATAGCAATGGTGAGAGTGGACATCCCTGTCGTGTTCCTGATCTTAACAAGAAAGGCTCCCAGTGTTTCCCCATTGAGAATGGGAAAAGATATTTGCAAATGACATATCAGATAAAGAGCTAGTATCCAAGATCTATAAAGAACTTATTAAACTCAACAGCAAAGAAATAAACAATCCAATCATGAAATGGGCAAAAGACATGACCAGAAATTTCACCAAAGACGACACAGACATGGCCAACAAGCACATGAGAAAATGCTCCTCATCACTTGCCATCAGGGAAATACAAATCAAAACCACAATGAGATACCACCTCACACCAGTGAGAATGGGGAAAATTAACAAGGCAGGAAACAACAAATGTTGGAGAGGATGCGGAGAAAGGGGAACCCTCTTACACTGTTGGTGGGAATGTGAACTGGTGCAGCCACTCTGGAAAACTGTGTGGAGGTTCCTCAAAGAGTTAAAAATAGACCTGCCCTACGACCCAGTAATTGCACTGTTGGGGATTTACCCCAAAGATACAGATGCAATGAGACGCCGGGACACCTGCACCCCGATGTTTCTAGCAGCAATGTCCACAATAGCCAAACTGTGGAAGGAGCCTCGGTGTCCATCGAAAGATGAATGGATAAAGAAGATGTGGTCTATGTACACAATGGAATATTCCTCAGCCATTAGAAACGACAAATACCCACCATTTTCTTCAACATGGATGGAACTGGAGGGTATTATGCTGAGTGAAATAAGTCAATCGGAGAAGGACAAACATTATATGGTCTCATTCATTTGGGGAATATAAAAAATAGTGAAAGGGAATAAAGGGGAAAGGAGAGAAAATGAGTGGGAAATATCAGAAAGGGAGACAGAAGAGGAGAGACTCCTAACTCTGGGAAACGAACAGAAGTAGTGGAAGGGGAGGTGGGCGGGGGGATGGGGTGACTGGGTGACAGGCTCACTGAGGGGGGCACTTGACAGGATGAGCACTGGGTGTTATACTATATGTTGGCAAATCGAACTCCAATAAAAATATATATACAAAAAAAGGAAGTAAAAGGTGAAGCAGGATAGCCACTGAGCAGGGAACCCCAATGTGAGGCTCAATCCTGGGACCCTGGGAGCATGGCCTGAACCAAATGCAGACACTTAGCCAACTGAGCTGCTCAGGAGCCCCCTGCCCTTCATCTTCTTAAAGTTACTGTATTTTGAAGTGTATTCGCTACAGCAGGATTCTCTTTTGGTTGTCTACATTGCAATTAGGAGATTTCACACAAAAATTCAGATTTCTGCTGAAAATGTGCATTTCAGCAACACTGGACCTGTATTCTTATACGATGATCTTTCAGAGCTCAGTGTTAGCTGCCCCCTCAGAGGGCCCCGTGATGGATAGCTCACCAGCGTCCCCACCTGGTCCACTTCGTTCTCTGGCTTCGGAGGAATTTACAACTCCAGAACTCAATGCACTTTTATCAATCCATTCCCCTGACCCAAAGATTTCATTCACTCCCCACTGCCAACAAGATCTTGCCCAGCCTCCTGAGCCCGACGTAGGCATGAGAAGTGCTGCAATCCCATCGCTCTGTGCTCGTACTCCTAGAATCCACGTCCGTACCTTTGCTCCTGCTGGATCCCCCAACCAGAAAGACCAGTCTCCTCTCTTCTCAGGGCACAGCACCCCTGTAAAGCTCCTCAGTGCCCAGCAACCTTGTCATTCTCTAAACTGCTAGGACACAAATTGTCTGTGCTTCTCAAAGGATCACGGAATCTCAGAGTTGGAAAGAACTGTAAGGAAAGGAGATAGGGATGTAAGGAGAGTGTTTGAAACGACAAAATCAGGTAACGGTTGATTTCTGGAGGGGAAACCTTAGACTCCCCAATGCCTCGCAGTTTTCACCCCATCTCATTCATGAACTCTTCCAAGCCAGAGTTTCATAACTATTTTTTTATCACAACACAACCAATTTTACATTATAACCATACACAGACACACAATTCACTAAACATGAGCTGTAGTCTGACATTCTCCAGTCTATTCTATTTTGTTAATGTTGTTCTGGTTTCACAATGATTTCCATAGCCCACTGATGGCTTATAATCCACAGTCTGAAAAGCAGTCAGCTCTGTGCTTCCTCCCTGTCTGGCCAGGAGCTCTGCTTATCTTCAATCCTAGATCTGCCACATAAGGAGCTGGGAGGCCTTGGGCAAGTTACTTAACCACTTTGGGTCTCAGGATTCTCATCTGTAATATGGGATAATAATGTTTTCTTTACTAGATTGCTGTAAGGATTCAAGATCCTTATTATTAGAGGGATTTAGCACACAATGCCTTATGCATAACAAGTAGTCAATAAACCGTGATCTTGTTGTGTATCAGGGACAGTGTGTCCTGTCACCTTCTGGTCTCCTGCCTTGAGGTCTCAACCTCAAGGGTCAGCTGATAGAGTCCAAATGGGAACCAGGGATGATGAAGTGTGGAAGGAAGAAAGGAAAGAAAGGGCAGAGTTTTCCTTCCTCGGAAGCCTGCGAGCACTGACCATTCCATCCTCCTGGGCACAGATCCAGAGGCTGTCAGAACTACAAAGTGTCTTCAAGATGATCAGAACAAAATTCTTAATGTGGGGTCCAAAGGGAACACTACCTGGCAGCAGCAGGAAGCTCAGATTAGCACAGTGGTACTCAGTGTGGGGAGGGGCAATTTTTTGGGAGGGCAGCTTTTAAAGATTACAACACCCAGGCTCGCACAGCCACACACATGCACACATACGCACATGCTGAACCGGCTGGTGAGAGCAACAGCATAACATCGTGTGACAGCCTCATTCCATAGATGAGGAAACGGAGGCCCATGGAGTGACTGGCTGAAGGTCACAAGTTGACCCAGATCTGGGCCAGGAACAGAGTTCTTTTCTCAGTCAATGCCTTTCTCTCTGTGCACCTGCCAGCTGCATGCTTCCAACCCCTGCCCCCTGATGCCCACTCCGCTTCACTCCCCGCATCCAGTCGGCTTAAACATATCGCTTGCGGAAAGCCATGGGCACTTAACTTCTGTTCCTATTTCTGTAAGAACCAAGGTTGGTTTTGTTTTGTTAATTTTTGTTTTTTAAATCTCTGAGGACAGTAACAGTGATGACACGTGACGCTGGAAGCACGTAACCATTCTACAGGCCTTGGCCTCTGCGTTAGCAGCTGTGAAGCATCCACAGTGAAAACGTCTCCGTGGGTGGTCCTTTCTGAGGGTGCTGCAGTGGCCACATAGCAAGTGTCTCTCTTCCCAGCGTCACGTTTGCCTCATTTGATACTGGAAATCAGAAAATAACGGCTGAACCGCTAAAACACTGTTGAATTGCAAAGTGATGAGAAACCGAGCAGTCTCATTGGCAGCCGGCACTGCTGGCTCCCCAGCCAGTCTGGGGGGGTGCAGAATGTTTGGGCTCTAACACAGGGCCGGGGGCCAGTCCACTGGGTGCATCACGCAGGACTTTCCCAGATACAGGAGGCCGAACAACAGCTCAGGCTCTAAGTTTCTAAGCCTTTGTCAGTGTAAGTTAGGACTTTAATGCAATTTTAATAGGTAGTGATTTTATTTTGTATCTAATGAAATCAACGGAGCGTGGAAATAGACATCAGAATTTGGAAGATAATGAGTCTGTTAGCTCTGCTGCCAGCGTAGCTGAGCGAGGTGGAGTACTTAAGGTACGAAGAATAGACGGCTTCAGAAGAGGCTTTTATTAGCTTCATTAGGGTGGTCATCAAATGAATGATTTCAGAGCAGATCTAATTAACCAAAGAATGTGCAGGAGCTGCATCTTCTTCCTGCTAATTGGGCATATAGGCGCAAGGCATATTAGCTACCTCAGAAATTTAGCATACAGATAAACTTGATAGATTCTTTGTGGGGAAGCATTTCACGTGGGAGCATTTTAGAGCAGAATTTTGAACAACTTGGAATAAAAACTTCCCACCCTCTGGCTCCTGACGCTGGGGCTGAGGACCCAGGGCCGCCTCATCTCCTGCCCCGGCCACCAGGAAAGTCGGCACCAGCAGACAGAAGTTTTGACGAGTCCCTGACGAATGGCCTGAATGGGGGACAGAGAAAGGCAGTGCCAGATGGTAGACGTGAAGGGGTGCAGGTCAGCCTGAGGGAGGTCTGGAGAAGTGGCAAGTCCTGCCAGACACAGAGGGCTGTGTCCTGGAGCAAACCATGGGATTGCAGGGAAGGAAGGCACAGAGGCCAGGCAGGCCTCCCGGCAGGGCCTACTCACACAGGCCGTGGTGAGGGGGCTACAGAAGCCCTCCACCCCAGAATGAGACCTCCTAACTCGGGCAAGTGTGGGAGTCCCACACTTGGCCACCGGCCAGTGTGAGTTGTCAATGTACCCACACGGTTGGCCTTTCCATGTGCCCCATCCACTTATATGAAGGCACCAGGCTCCTGCTTCAGGAAATCTCAGACCCACACATCTCCAAAGGAAGTTCACATCAGCTACTGGGGGCTCTGGAAAATGGTCAATCCAGGAGGAAAAAAAAACAAAAAACAAAAAAAAACAAGATTTTGATTATATAAAAAACATGATCATCAGTATAGAAAAAATAGAAGGAACAGTGGGAAAGATTGAAGAATGAGCTATTGGTCTCAAAGGCAGAGTCAAAATCTCCCAGAATATAGAGAGTGGAAAGACTAGGAAATACGACAGAAAGGTAAAGAAGGGGAATATATTCAGGCAGTTTGACTTATATCTAAAGGTAATTCCAGTAGGAGTATATGGTCACACCTCAAGAGAAGAAGTAATCGAAATTATAATAAAAGAAGATGGTCCTGAACTGAAGAAAGATGTGTCTTTTCAGACCAGAAGAGCTCACCAAGTTCCAAACAAGATTAAAGAAAAAGATCCTCATCGTGACACATTCTGCTAACATTTCTTGACTCCAAGGATAAAGAGAAAAATCCTAAAAGCTTCTAAGGGGGGAAAAAAAGAGATATTACCAAAAAAGAACAAACATTGGGCTTTTCTCAAACAGCACTGGATTCTGGAAGATAATCTTGCAATGTATTTAAGCGTAGTGAAAAATTATTTTCTACCAAGAATTTTATGCCCTGGCAAATTGAATCAAATCCTAGAGTAAAATAAAAATATTTCCAGTCAAATAAATACCAAACAAGCACCAAAAGATTTATCATACACATACCCTGTATGGAAGAACTAAACAATCAAGATTCGGTGAAACAAAAGAAATCTGTGTGAAGCAGTAGAAGAGTGGTCACTGAACATGAGCCCATAGAAGTGAAAGGAGCTAGGAGAATTTAAGGGAAAATCCATTGAGATGAGATGCTTGGAAAAGTGTTCAATGAGCAGGTTTTTTAAGACAAAGATTATGTGGGGCATCTGGGTGGCTCAGTGTTTAAGTGTCTTCCTTCGACTCAGGTCATGATCCCAGGGTCCTGGGATCGAGTCCTGCATGTGACTCCCCACAGGGAGACTGCTTCTCCCTCTACCTGTGTCTCTGACTCTTTCTCTGTATCTCTCATGAATAAATAAATAAAATCTTTATAAAAAAAAAAGATTATGCGTTCAGCTATATGGCTCAAGTCATAGTTGGCTCTACAATGACCAACACCTACCTAATAACATTATTGTAAATGCCATTGATAGGTTTTCAGTTTTTAGAATTAACCTAAAGACAGGAGGGGAGCCTTAGACAGATGGTCCCAACTTACAATGGTGCGACTCAGTATATTTTTTGACTTTATACTTGATCTTAGCCATAAGGCCGAGAAGCGATTTTTTTTTTTTACTTTATGATGTTGTGAAAATGATACACTTTTCAGTAGAAATTATACTTCAGATTTTTGAATTTGGATCTTCACTGGCACTAGTGATACGCAGTACAGTCCTCCCTTGTGATGCTGAGCAGCAGCCACAACTCCCAGGCCACCATCACGAGGGTGAGCAATTGATACACTAACAACCACTGTGTTCCCTTACAAGCATTCGGTTTCTCACTTTCACCACAGCTTTCGATAAATTAATGAGACATTCAACACTTTATCATAAAATAGGCTTTGTGTCAGATGAATTTGCCCGACTGTAGGCTGATACAAGTGTTCTGAGTACGTGTAAGGTCAGCTAGGCTAAGCTATGATGTTTGGTAGATTAGGAGCATTAAATGCATTTTCTACTTAATGATATTTTCAATTTGCTGTGGGTTTATCAGGATGTAACCCCAGCTTAAGTGGAGGAAGGCTGGACTGACGTGAACAGAATGCAATTGTGTCAGATGGTGACACTGTACCTATAACAAGCATATACTGGGAGGTAAAGAAAGAGGTCACGGAGATATAAGGGAAGATGGAAGGAAGAGTAAGTGGGTCATCTGTGGGGATTCCCTTGGCTGATATAGGCAATGACTAGAAGAATTAGGTAAATCACAGGCAGCAGGTAGCCAGTGCAGAGCTCGGGAAGTAGATAGAAGCATGAGTGAACTGAAGTCATCTTTCCGGATGGCAGGAGGTTAAAAGTTTCCATTTAAAGATGATAAATCAAGAACTAGAGGTACAAGCATATTACATAAAGTGATGGTGGTAAGTGCCAGAAGAATTTATGATAGAAACTATTGACAATGGTCACCTCTGGGGATGAGCCCTGGTAGTTGAAGAATATTTTTAATCTCCTTTTCTCTCTCTCTTCGTGAGGTTAATAAGAACATCCTGAATTGAATAGTTTCATGGCTTTCACCAGATTTCAAAATCCACTTATCTTCAAAGAATTTTATTTAGTGAGATGTTAAAGATGAAAAGGAAGGCTTAGAAATTTTTCTTTTTTCTTCCTGAGAGAAAAAATGAGTAGTCTGTAGGAGAACTCTAAGTACACACACACACTCACACACAAATAAGCACTTTTAGGCTAAAATAGAAGCCTAAGCCTCCACAACTATTACTTTTGCCCCAAAATATTTCATGCCAATATTAAGAAAAAATGTGCAATGTTTTTTCCTTTCTCTCTCTTTCTAAACAATAAGCTCTTCGGAAGCTTGATGATAGTGATGATGGTGGTGGTGATGCTGATGATGGTAATGATAATGGTGAAGACCATGATGAGGATGGTGATGACGACGTGTATATGTCTCCTTAATAGGGTTGGTGGAGACAGCGGGAGACCAAGGAGAAGCCCTAAGGAAATCCCAAACCTCTTTGACTTCTAGGATCTTAGCAAACAATATCAGAAGTCCCCTTTCCACAATTCCTCTGATGAAACCACTGGAAAATGTTTCTCTCTTCATATCCATTAAAGATGCCATTAAAGCCCTGGCATCTTTGTAGAAAAGCAATAAAAATGTATCGTCTTATATTTCATTATAAGCAAGGCTCTTTCCCTCTCTGGTATCAAGCAGTTTCAAGGCCTTAAAATCTCAGCTCTGGAATGTACGTCCTGGTGCAAAATCTGAAGGCACACCCATTGCTCCCCACCTTAGACGTATGGCATCAGAAGGCAGCTATAACCCAGGGCTGGGGAGAAAGTCATGTGGTTCAGATCATCTACCTGAGAATTATTTTTTTTTTATCTCAATAACAACCTTGACGGTTGTGTATACATGTGGTGAGAGAACAAAGTTGATGTTAGAATTGCTATTAGAAAAATACAGACTTGTCTTTTAGTCGGGAGTAGGGGAAAACATCCGTCCTCGGTACTTAATGCAAGACCAAATGTGTTCCCAATGGTGGTTCCAGAGTCCCAGGCCCCACTGTCTAAATGCACACCAGAAATCTTCATGGGAATACCTAACACTTACAGCACACTTACACTGCAACAGTTCTAAGTGTTCTCTTTTTTTTATATATATATTTATTTATTTATTTATTTATTTTTTTAATAAATTAATTTTTATTGGTGTTCAATTTACCAACATACAGAAAAACAGTTCTAAGTGTTCTCAATGAATCTGTGTTACTCAATAGCCACATGACCCTAGGAAGTAGGTGTTATTATTAGTGTCCCCACCTTCTAGATGAGATAACTGAGAGGCAGAGAGGTAGAGGAGCTTACTTGAGGTTACACAGCTACAAAAAAACGGAGTTGAGATCTGAACTACTAGGCAATTGCCGTCTCCCTTAAGCTATGCTGCCTCCAAAAGCAACACTTTCACATCCACAACATTTTAAGTGCAAGTGATTTTTAAAGAATCACAGTTTGTGCCTGAAGAGATTTTAGAGTTTAGGCAGGTTGTTACAATGATGCCTGGCTCTCTCTCCATGATTCACACCCCCTATGTCCAATGTCCTTTTGTTGCTCCCTTCTAGAGAAGGAGTCCATCTCCCTACTCTTTATACCTGAGCTGACCTTCTCGATGCTTTGACCAAGAGAATGCAGTGGAAGCAAATACCTAACACTTGTGACTTCACTGTGTGACTTCAGTTAGGCCTTAAGGGGTCTTCCAGATTCCAGCCTCGTCCTCACCAGAGACCCTGTGACCAACCTGGCAAGAAGCAGCCCAGAATAAAAGATCTCACGTGGAAAGGGGGTCCCAGATTTCCCTGGCCAAGCACCTGCTGAGGGCTGATCCTGAGTACACAGGAGGAGAACGGCAAACAAAAACCCAATTAACAAATTTTGCAAAATTGCTGTTGTAGGCCACTAAGGTGTGGGGCGGTCTGTTCGCAGCCATAAATAACTGATACAGAGATCAGATAGCACAGCCCACCAATTTTACAGCTACGGAACCAGAGGAAAGGCAATTTACCAAGTCCTTAGTGATGGAATCTGATAGAGGCCCCGTGACTTTCCGGCTGACACAGTGTGTTGCTATGAACAGAATAACGCCCGTGTTGAGGAAGCCACCAGGTCTTGTGGGGTTTGCATCCACCACGCCCTGGAAGGATGAGTGAGCAACCAGCTGGGGGAGCAGAGCCACAGGTGGAGGAAATCCCAGCTTCAGGCTGCAGCCGTCAGACCCTCTCCTTCTCTGACTTGGCAAAGTACCAGGAAACTGGGGGATTAGGGTGTGGGGTGGGCGGTGAGGGGTGGTAGGGAAAGGCACCAACCCGCCTCTGGATGCTGCTGGGTTCCCCGCCTTAATCACAGAGCCAGAGCTTAGAGGTTGGCAAATGAGAGAAACAGTAGAAAGCATCTAGGGAACCCTCCTGATGACCTGAGCCTCAGCTGAGAGGTGCGGAATTGGAGTTTCACTCCACATTCATCCCTCTGTCGGGGGCAAGTGGCCTTGGGAGCCAGACAGGCCCGAGTGGAAGTGAGGGAGGGGTCAGGGCACACTGAAATGCTAAGAGCGGGGAAGAGGGTACAAGGAGAGAAAGAGAAGAAGCCCAGAGAGGGGCTCCCCGAAGTGCCCTGTCTCCCACCCCTTCTCAGCTGACCTCTCTACACCTGGTGGTGTCAGGAGTGGTCCAGGCCCTCCTCTCCAGCCCCACCTGCCACCCTGGGGCCCTCTCCCTAGGCCGTGGCAGGAGGCCTCTCCTGTCCCCAACCTGCCCTGCTACAGCACAGGCAGATCTTCCCAAAAACTTCCTTCCTTTTGGGAAAGGCGTCCTTCCCAAAAGAGGATCTGGTGTCCTTTTTCCTGCAAAAGCATGGCAGGCCCCATGGTCCCCACCAGCTAGTCACACACCTTTGAGAATTCTGTTCACGGACACCCATACTACGACGTAGCACTTTTCTTTAAAATGACTCACTTTCTGACTTAAATAATCATATCCTGGGGCACCTGGGTGGCTCGGTGGTTGAATGTCTGCCATCCGCTCAGGTTGTGATCCCAGGTTGGTGGATCAAGTCCCGCATTGGGCTCCCTGCACGGAGCCTGCTTCTCCCTCTGCCTGTGTCTCTGCCTCTCTCTTTCTCTCTCTGTGTCTCTCATGAATAAATAAAGTCTTTAAAAAAATCATATCCTCATTCTAAGCCCATAACATAATAGGAATCCCCATAACATGGTAGGTTTGATGTGCTGTCTACCACTTGCCCCGATACGCAGTAAAATAATTACGTAGCTGCCCAATTCCGACATTCCTTGCATACCACCCCAAATGATCCCACTGACTGTATTTCACTCCAGAGCCATCCTGAGAGTACGTTAGAATCCCTGTGTTGCAAGAAACAGGAACAGAGCCTGACCACTATAAATAAAAAGAAGATTTTATCGGAAAGCCACAGGGGCATAGTCCTCCGTGAACCGTCACGAAGGACTGGGCCGCAGGTCTGGTCACGGGGTGGCATGCCCAGGAAACTGAGCTCAAGCCCCATCCGGGCCCCGACCCTGGAGTGAAGGACAGCCGAGCATTTTCTGTCCCTAAGTCACACTGTGATTCAAATCCCAGGAAGGGATTCCCGTGGGCCGGCTTGGGTCCCTCGTTCACCTCCTCCCTATTGGCTCAGGTGCAACTATACGATGGATGCTGCACCATCCGAAAAGCACTGTCTGCTCTTGTTTCCTTCTTAACTGAAAACTGATCCTGCCACAATAATCACGGGTACAGTATTCCACCAACTTCTCACTGAAGGTGAAAATAATTTTGTGTCTTTTAAGCAGATTTGGTTCCTTTTGGGGATTTTTATCATGTTACCTTGTTTGACGTTGGAGCTTTTTAGGAAGAAGGGCAACAGAGAATATTAATAACACTGAAATTGTCTGGTTTTTAAAAGTAAATCTGATTTGGGGCGCCTACGTGGCTCAGTTGGTTAAACATCTGCCTTTGGCCCAGGGCATGATCCCAGGGTCCTGGGATCGAGTCCCTCCTGGGGCTCCCTACTTAGCAGGGAGTCTGCTTCTCCCTCTCCTTCTGACCCTCCCCTCCACTCGTGCTCTCTCTTGAGCTCTCAAATAAATAAAATACTTTTTAAGTAAATCTGATTTAAATAGATTAAAAGTACTTTTATCATTGTAATCTACTGATTATCTTGCCCCCCCCCAAAAAAATTCCTCTGGCTCATGATCTAAGACCAGTTGGGCTCCTCTTAGTTTAACTAGAAAGCTCCGAGCCAAACGTTGGTTACTGATAGTAACTGTGTGGTTTTTAGCCACACTCCACATTTATAGATCTATACATATTTTTCTTTTTTCTGTCACTCCTTCTCAGCTCTACCCACTTACTTTTACAGCTATTGTTTGGGGGGGGGGGTTGTGTGAAAAAAAGAAAAAGGTAGCTTGAAAGCTACCTTAAATTTGATACATAACATTTGGGAGATGTAGATGGTGATGATGAAGATTCACATACACACACACAACACGGTAAGATGGGCTCCTTTCAGTCTCTGCTTTGGTCAAAGCTCCATGTGGCCAAAGCTCCATGTGGCCAAGAACAAATCAGTAGGTGTCAAGTACTCCCACATTTCACACATTAGTACTAGACTGTGCATGCAAGACTTGCAAAAGAGGGACTCCGAAGTTGCAGTCCTTGGGCCAATACCATCTTGAGGGTATTAAAGGGTTGAGATGAAGAGGTCATGGAGAAAGCCATCAGCAGAATGAGAACACTTCCTCTCCCCGCTTCTATGGGGAGAAATGAAGGGAGAGAGAGCTCGTAGGAGACCAAGGGCAGGAGGAGAGAGTAAGTGTTTTTGTGAGTCCTCGGGACTCCCAGTCTTCCAACACATCAGTCTTAACACTCAGAGTTGGGATCATACGGATCAATTCTTCACACCACGTTGGTCCCAGGATCCCTGCGTGCCAGTCTGCATGACTTCCATGAGAAACACTATCACTAAAATAATTGAAAGCTCTTACTTGCTCTTGTACCATAGAATTGCTCTAAATCCAGCAGAATGCCACTCCACCCAGATGCCCGGACTCTCCCTAGGGGGTCTTTGGATTTTGTTTTCATAATCCGGGAACTCTCCAAGATTTCTCTTGTTTTGCATTTGGTCTTTGGAGGTAAGGTCTGGAGAGCTCCTTCTCCCTTCTCATAAAATCTGCTGACAGAGGTCACTGCCCAGTGGCTGGCAGTATGTGACACAAGTATGTGCCCCTCTGGAGAGGGAATGGGTAGAGGAGAGAATGGAGCCCCAGAAAGGTATGGGCTCAGCCAACAGGGAAATCCCAAGAGGTAAATCTTAGCAAAGCCTGTCAAATATCTTGACCAGACCATCAAGCCAGAAATCAGGTGGTGAGGTGTCCTTGCCTGACTTCTCCAAAGGCTGGGAGGTTAAACGGCTCTGCTCCTTGATGAGACGTAGTAGCTAAATGCAGTGCTCTCGCAGGAGCGAACCCACTTCACCTAATTGGTAAATGCCTCGAGATTAGGTCTTTCTACATCTCCTTAATGATAGGTTGTTCGGAATGTTCAATACATGTTAATAGATGTGGTAGGAAGAATGGATTGTGCAGTTTAAAGCAAGTGGTATGAAATTCCAGCAGATCGATGCACTCTGGGTTAAACGTTTTATTACAATTACAGAAAAAACTAAGACACTCACGTAATGGGCTCAAACTAAACTGTTCCTAGGTTTTCTGAGGTTATGGCTTTAGAACATTATCTTTTCTGATCATCAAAAACACAACAAAAAAGAGTTTTTTTCCCCTCAATTGTTTAATTATTTTCCATTCACCTATGGGAATAATCCTGATAGCTAGAAAAAGGAGAGATCAAAGCCTCCCAGGGCTCCTTATTAATTCTGCACACCACACATTACCAATAACCCTATGTAATGCACTGCTGACAATAAATATTTTAGTCCGAGAAATAAATATATTTAATTTTAAATTTATGGTTTGGGGATAAGCTGACTCTCGGCTTCTTAAGCTTTGTATTGTTTCCCAGAAATTTCCCAAATACAGATGTTAAGGAAGGACTCGTCAGAAATAATTTTTAATGGATTATCAACTCGATAAAGAAATGAGCAAACGATATGAACAGACACTTTGCCAGCAATCAAATCCCTTTCCCCTATTTGGAAACATTTCAGCATGAGTCCATCCTCGTAGAGAAGCCAAAAGGGATGACACACGCATTCCCAGACTCTACACGGCGCAGCCAGGCCTGTGACCTCATGCAGCTAAGAACTGTGACTCTTTCAGTATCAAACCAGGAATGCGGGGACATTGTGCTAGGTTGGGCAGGGCATTGGACCTTAAACGTGCCTCAGTTTCCCACCTACAATATGGAACTGCTAACACTGGCTTCTATTTTACTGAATTCTTGCAAAGCTTGTAAAAATGCAGAATTTCTTAGGGAATATTAAGTGACATGGACAAAACAAGTATGCGTACATGTTTTTGTTTTTTTTTTTTAATTTTTATTTATTTATGATAGTCACAGAGAGATAGAGAGAGAGTCAGAGACACAGGCAGAGGGAGAAGCTGGCTCCATGCACCGGGAGCCCGACGTGGGATTCGATCCCGGGTCTCCAGGATCGCGCCCTGGGCAAAAGGCAGGCGCCAAACCGCTGCGCCACCCAGGGATCCCGCGTACATGTTTTTGAAGCAGCATATTTTACTAAAAGGAATGAGAATTTCAAAGCCAGAAGAGAAGACTTTGTGCAGAAATGCCATTCATGATCTGAATTCCAGTCCCTTCAGGCAGCGGGTGGAAAGCCAGCCCACGCCGCAGCCAGGGTGGATTTCAGAATCGATGGAGCCACCTGGGGGGAAGAGTTCCTTTGGGGACCCAACAATGCCATCCAGGGCTTTGAAAAGCATTCCACGTGGCCATAATTCTACCCGTGTCACAGCTTCTGTGCGTTCCCTCGCCCTGTACCTTTTTCAAGCAATGGAGATACGTACAGGATCGTGGTCTCCTAATTATCCCCCAGTTTGAGCCTTTTTCTTCTCACCAGCTGTAACCTGCATTCGTAGCACCCAAGGTAGAGGCTCAGGACATGGTCATCGTGTCGCAAAGAATGAGGCCAGAAGGAGAAAAGGCAGCAAATGCAAGGAAACCCTGCACGTCTGAGGCCTACTCTTAAAGAAAAGGTCATTTACAGCGGAAAAGAGAAAAGAACATTGAATGCAGAGCACCTGGGGAATATTCCATTATTAAAAGTTCCTTTTTAGGGGGAGCACCTGGATGGCTCAGTAGTTGAGCGTCTGTCTTTGGCTCAGATCGTGATCCCGGGGTCCCAGGATCGAGTCCCGCATCGGGCTCCCTGCGTGGGGCCTGCTTCTCCCTCTGCCTGTGTCTCTGCCTCTCTCTCTCTCCCTGTGTCTCTCATGAATAAATAAATAAAGTCTTTAAAAAAATAAAAGAAAAAAAGACTTCCTTTTTAATCCTATAAGGTCGGGGTACCCACAGCCTATAGAGAATATCACACACTCAGGGGGCCATGAAAGGCCTCCCCTCAATCAGAGATGGGCATTTCCTTTGCATGCTTCCAAAGTGTATGAAGCCCCCTGAGCTACAGCCGCTGCACGTTCCAGCAGCTTCGGCCCTTCATTAGCCCTAGCCCTCAGAGAAGAGGAGGACGGTGGCGCCGACCTGGCCTCCGCGACAGTGCCCAGCATGTCCCCATAACATCCCTCCCCCACGGTGTACCCACAGCCCATTCTAGCAGCCCCAGCACAGAGAACCCTCTTCAGGGTGTTTCAACAATTTGTGTTAGCATTTTTCAATATTATTCCTGGATGAGACACAACTTTATTACCATCTCTAGCTGCCCTTTCCAATTCTAATATTCTCATAGTCTGCGCATCCCATGAGGCCCCTTTCCTGACAAAGATATTTACCTTAGATATGTGTAACTTCCAGGAGTCTAAAATATGATCATAAAGCATTTGCTAACACGGTGGCTTTTAGCTTCTTCAAAGCAGAACTCAACATCCTTAATAAGTCTTTTAGGATATTTATCTTTGCCAGGCTTTCCTTTATCCCCCAGTGTGGGGAGGACTTATTACAGACTATATGCTGGCTCCACCGGGGGAACACAGAAATGAGGCCTGCATGGCATTTTATTAGCCCAGTAGATTATGTTCATGATGGAAAGGATGGAATAGCAAGTTAATACCCCCAAGAGACTTGTAATGGTCCAAAGCTTTTCCTTCGGGCTGAAACAGCAGGGAGAAGCCCCAGCCTGGGCAAAGAAAATGTCAGGGCTCACTTCCACCCTTGGAAGGCCAGACAGTGTGCAGCTTTCTGGAAACCAACTTGGAGAAGTCACCTGTGGATTCAAAGTTGGTTTAGACAGCAGTTCTCAGTCTTGAGCACCTGTCAGAATCACCTGGAAGGCTGGTTGAAACAAATTCCTACTAGAATTTCTGGCCCTGCTGATGTACCATGGGCTCAAGAATCTGCATTTCTAACCAGTTTCCGGGGCTCCTGCTGCTGCTGCTGCTGTCGGTCTGGGGACCACTCTCTAGGATCCCTGGACTTCTAAGATGCGTCACTGTGTTTGAACACCCTAAGGAACCAGCAAACACAGGCTCTCACGGGTGCCCCAATCCAGCTGCAACTCAGGCCCCTGGTTCTCACTGTGATCCGTCTTCAGAAGTCCAGACTTCCCTGGACCGGCCCCAGCCCTGTTCCCTTTGATCTCAGGGCCAAGTGCTACCCATGCAGCAAATCCCTCACCGCAAGGCCAAGTGCTGCTGCCTCTGCCCATTCCCCACCCCACCCCACTCTCCACAGGAGCCAGCTACATAATTTGTGTGGCCAAATGGAAGATGAAAATTTGGGACCCCTTGTTGAAAAATTATTAAGAATTTCAATATACTGGGGCACCTGGGTGACTCAGTCAGTTAAGCATCCAACTCTTGATTTTGGCTCAGGCCATGATCTCAGGGTTGGGGGTTTGAGCCCTAGTCTGGCTCCCCATGAGCATGGAATCTGCGTGGGATTCTCTCTCTCTCCCTCCCCCTCCCCTACTCATACACTCTGTCAATCAATCAACTGATAAAATCTTAAAAAAAAAAAAAAATCTCAATATACTGACAAGAGAGCATTAAGTTCAGCATGCGCCTTTTTTCCCAGGATGTGGTCTCTGGGCCTCCACAATTCTGACCCGAGAATTATGATGACCCTTTCTCACCCTGTCCTCCTGTCCCCCTCATGTCTTCATACAAAAATCCATCCTCCCTCCGCACCACGCCCCGCCTCCTTGACTCCAGAGCTCCTGTCTCTCGAAAAGAAGGCATTGGTATCTATTTGGGGGGAAATTTGAATATCTATCAAAATTATAAAACATTCCTACTCATTAATACAGCAATTCCACTCCAGGGAACTTATTTGTCCTCCCGTGGGTAGATCCTCTGAGATCTATGCTCTCATGGTGCTCAAAGATACAGTATTTGTACTAAGAAAAAAAAATGGAAACAACTTGAACGTCTATCAATAACAGTTAACGAAAAGGAATAGTTACAGGTAATGACGAGGAAGTATATTCGAGATATAGCCAAGTACAAAAAGCAAATTGAAAGCATCTGTGTGTGTCTGTGTGTGCACGCAAGTGTGTTAGTGTGAGTAGGAAAACCCTCGGGTAATCCCAATGACAAACTGTCAGCCGTTACCACAGGGAAGGGTCACTGTAGAGCGTATATGCTTTCAATTTTTTAATATTTCATTATTTCTTGTATTATCTCTGAGTACATGTAGAACTACAGAAACGTGTAAGGCTTCCACCACGGCTCTTCTCCGCCAGAAACCTCGAGCCCCAGGCAGGGCAGCTCCCGGTACCCAGCCCCTGGCCGTCCAGCCCCGTCCCTCCTGCACTGCCACGTCCCATCCCTGGAACTTCCCACCTCTGTCGCCGTGAAGCCTCTCAGGTACCCCATCAAAGTGAGACCACGGCCAGTTCTGGTAGCCCCGGTGGCCCAGCGGTTTAGCACCTGCCTTAGGCCCAGGGTGTGATCCTGGGGGTGTGATCCTGGGGACCCAGGATCGAGTCCCACATCCGGCTCCCTGCATGGGGACTGCTTCTCCCTCTGCCTGGGTCTCTGCCTCTCTCTGTGTGTGTGTGTGTGTGTGTTTCTCATGAATAATAGATTTAAAAAAATAAACAAATTAAAAATAAATAAATAAATAAATACATTCAGTTCCCAGAAGGGAAGAGTGAAAATCACACTCCTCTGGTCACATCCTACTGGCCAGAATTTGGCTTCGTAGGCCTCTAACTCTGTGGGAGACGAGCATGAAGAGTGCGGCAGACAGGAGAATGGCCCCCAAAGATGCCCCTAGAACCTGGGTTACCTGTTCCATGCCAAAAAGGACTTTGCAGATGTGAATGAGAATCTTGAGACGAGGAGATTGCCTGGGCCTACATGGGTGGGACCAGTGTACCCACGGTGTCCTCCTCAGAGAGGGGCGGAGGGTGAAAGGTGGAAACAGGAGATGTGAGGGTGTGAGCGGGGCTTGGAGGGACGTCCCTGAAGACTGAGGGGGGAGCCCAAGCCAAGGAACACAGGTGGCCGCTAGAAGCCGAGGAGGCAAGGCTCTCCCCCGAAGCCCCCAGATGGAACAAAGCCCTGCCAATACCTTGATTTTAGGTTTCTGACCTCCTGAAATATAAGTTTGTATTGTTTTAAGCCACTAAGTTTGTGGCAATTCGTTGCAGCAGCAATGGGGCCAATACAGGTGGTCAGGCTGTGTGCTAAGGAGGACAAGATGACAGGCTGTGGTGAGTAATAGTGGCCTTATCATGGGTGGGTAAATCCATCCTGCTCTTGCTGCTGCCGCCACCTCTGTTCAGCTCCTGTGGCCTTTCTTCACCTGACCTGTGCTTTTGGCTGCCCTCTCACTGATTTTACCTCATGCCAACCTCTTTCCTACACAGCTGCCAGAGTGTTCTCCTGAATTACAGGTCAGATTGCAGCGCTCTCTTGCTCAAGACCCAGGTAGTTCCTACAGAAGAAAATCCAGAGTTCTCAGGCCAGCATTCCTAGGCGTCTGTGATATGGCTCCTACTTGCCTTCCCGTCTTACCCCTCACAGGGTCCTCTCTCCCATGAGAAGGAAATACTGGCAAGTGTCCAGGAATAGATGTCAAGAGATGTGGGTGAAAGAGGCCTGGGTAGGTGGGGCTTATCCCTTTCCTCATCTTCAGCTTCACCTCAGGCACCACCTCCTGTCAAGAGAGAGAAAGCCAGGGCAGGGCCTTCCAGGTCCTGGGGGCGATGGAGGTTGAGAAAATATGCCTCACATACCAATAAAGACAACCCAAAGCAGCTTGTTCTTTTTTTTTTTTTTTTTTAAAGATTTTATTTCTTTATTCATGAGAGACACACGGAGAGAGGCAGAGACACAGGCAGAGGGAGAAGCAGGCTCCCTGCGGGGAGCCCAGTGTGGGACCCTATCCCAGGACCCCAGCATCACAACCTGAGCCACCCGGATGCCCCCAAGGTAGCTTGTTCTACGGTCAAATCACGAAAAGGGCAAGCCCCAAACACATTTTCATTGACATGCCCTTGGTTACTTGAATACATTGAAGCCAAATTCCTCAGCATGCCAGCCTGGACCACCATCCTTGCCGTCGAGCCACATTCTTTGAAATCCTTGGTGTGAAAACTCTCCACAACACTCCCACTGAGGAAACGCCATGCTTCCTCATGCTTATAGGTGAACTGTTTGTGAGCCTCACGAAGACAAAGCTCAGGTAAGACTGAGGCACAGTCATGTCCACTGTCACCACCCCTTCCCCCCTGCCCTTCTCAGCCTGCTGCTCATACCTCCTGTTACTCCCCCAGAAAATACCCAAACTCTGTTTTCTGCCTTATGCTCTCTCGCCTCTCTTCCCTAAGCCCGGTTGTTTCTGAACAACAAGGGATTGCATGGCAGTTAATCATGTAACAGCACAGACTTGCAGAGTTTTCAAACACATGTGTAACTAATTTGGGGACAAAAAATTGGAAAATGGGGTGGGTGGAGAGAAATCACCCATTAGGCTACTAACCAACTGCTATCATTTTGGTATACTCCACTTTTAACATTTTCGTGTGCATATTTTAACATAATGTCCTAAGTAAAATTATGCATCTAGCTGCATGGTCCTCCCAGGCATCGTTTAATGGCCTCATGATATCCCTTCTAGTAAATTCTCTGCAATCTACCTAACTACTGCTGTCCTATTTTTAGATGCTTGAGCCATGTCTAACAATTTGCAAATAAATCTTTGATGCATGCATTTTTCCACTTTTAGAATTATTTCCTTAGACCAGATTTCTAACAGTAGGATTTCTGGGTCAAAGTGTGTGAAAATAGAGTGATAGATTGGATCAAACTGCATTTTAAAGTTGGACCAATTTCCAGTGAGCTAGGAAAAGAATATCGGTCACCAAAATATATCTTTATTTCATATAAATATTTTAAAATAATTTCAAATATATTTCTGCTACTTTAATTGGCAAAAGGAAAACAAAATAGAATTTTGGAATTGGAAGGAAAGTCAGATTTAACCCAGTGACTCCCAAACTTGGCTGCATTATCAGAATTAACTGAGGAGTCTTTTAACAGTATGTCTTCCACTAAAGCTCGAGAAATGTTTTAAGTGGGGAGTAAATCATGTACAAGATGAGCCTGGAGAGCTTGACATTTCAGAAAACAAGGAAGCTATAAAAGACCTTTGTCATGTGTCAAAAGAACTCAAGAGACAACTTGAAGAAACTCCCACTGGCCAAAGACAGGAATTCTAAGAATAAGAATTGCAATGGACCAAAGCACATCAAATATGTTAAAATCCATGAGGTTAGAATGATACTAAAAACAATAAAACCTAAGTGCTCATTTAGGAGGATGGTAGTGATAATCTCAGCATCAGAATGACTTTGAAAATTAGAAATAATGGGAAAGAATTTAGGCTATATTTCCTAATGAACTGTACTGTGGAATAAGCAAATAGTAGGGGAAGGGAAGTTTCTCCGTGTTATTCCAGCTAATAAATGACAAAGAAATGATAAATTTAGGATATCATTATTTGCAACCATAATGAATTAGTGGACACAGGCAATGACCACCAATAGCTGCTTAATGTTACAGAAAGAGACACAACCAGTCATTATGTGGCCCTAACAAAAATGCACACCACCTCTTACAAAGTATCCTCTCCCCAGTTTTTGAATCCACAATCAGAACTCTAGGTCAAATTACTGCTTTATAGAAAATAAACATAGGAGGTGGGGGTGCAACCAGCAAAATCCAGACTACGGGAAAGTCTTCAGGACAAATAATCCAGTTTCTTCAACAAAAGACTTAAAGGGAAAAAAATTAAATTAAGGAACACCAGTGGATTAAAAGTTACTTAAGAGATATATTAACCAACCATAATCCATGATCCCTATTTGGATTTCAAGTCCAATAAAATGAAAAAAAAAAACAACTTTTTATCAGATTATTGTAAATTTGTAAACATTGATGGAAGTTTTTACGATATTAAGGGGTACTGTTAATTTTTTTCTGTTATACAATGGTATTGTGAATACCATTTTAAAGTCTGTATCTTGTAGAGAAACATACTAAAATACATATAAGTAATTAAAGAATAATTGTTGAAGCTGGGTGACATTATATCAATATCTATATCTCTTAAATAGAGGGTTCATTATACTACTTTCTCTACTTTTGCATATGTTTGAATCTTCCATAACTAAAAGCAAATACATATATATATTAGGTGCTAGACCCTATCCCAGGCCCGCTGAACCAGGATCTCAGATACAGGAACCAGGAATCTGAGCTCTGAGAGCCCCCATCTGACGCTCATGTAGCTAACCTGTGGACTAGTGTCTAGGAAACTGTGATTTGACCCACAAAGAAATTGAGGCCCAAGGACAGACAGTACATTTCCTACCCAAGGTCACACAGCTAGTTCTGGGCAAACCTTAGCCCATGGTCCTTTTCAAGATATAGGCAGCCTCTTGAATACAAATACTCTAGATCCAGAGATCCAGATCCACATTTGTAAGTGTGTTCCCCTCTTAGGCAACATGATGCTCTGGCCCAGTTTGAGTGCCCATGTGTCCAGAAGATGCCCTGAGAGTTGTCTAGGATTTTTTATCTCTTTACAATCATAGTCCCATGGGGCTACCCATGAGATCTCACTATCTATTATCAAAAAAGAAGGGGGACTTCTGGGATGTACCTGCCCTTAGGAACAAAAACTTAGGAATTCTGGGGTTATTTCCAAAAGAGGTTATACAAGGAGATCACAAACCTTCCCCAGTTGCCTTCCAGGATTCACAGTCCAATAGTGGCAAAGCCCCTATAGCTTCAACGTCTTTTCTAAATAGAAACCAGAAGACAATAGGAACATCCAGGAAGGAGGCTGAGGACATAGGGAATGTTGCTTCTGTTTGACTGTGAACCCTGGACAGAATGGGGGATGTTCAGCCTGACATGTATTAAGTGTTGGAGGTGGTGTTGGAGTCTAGGGCTTCTCGTGACAGCTGGTAGGACCTGGGATAAAGAATTGGATAAATACAGTCTTTGTGGACTAAAGCAAAACAGTGGCAGGAGTGGTTGTGAGAAGTTGTGAGGAGGGAAATGAGAGGTGTCTGTGGTTTTCTCCCGACCACTGTGTAATATGGCTTCTTCTTTGAGGATGGGGACAGAGGCTTAAGGGAGGTTTACTGCTAATCTGACCTCTGTTGTTAAAGGGGCAAACCCACACCAAAAGTGCTGGGTCCTCCCTGGCCCAGAAGCTGGGGGTGTCCCACCACCCATGAGGAAGGGAGCAGGAAGGTTAGGGGAGATATGTCCCACTCTCCAACCTCACTACCACATTTGATGTTCAATATTGCTACTATCTTAATTAAACACAAGATTTGTAGGATAAGAACCTTCTTTTCCAATTTTTTAACTCTTAGTGCAGGAAGAGCTACAGCATTCCATCTCAGGAGTCATTTGGGGGTGCCTGGGTGGCTCAGTCACTTAAGCATCTGACTCTTGATTTCAGCTCAGGTCATAATCTCAGGTGAGATCGAGCCCTCTGTCGGGCTCTCCACTGGGCATGGAGCCTGCTTAAGATACTTTCTCCTCTTTTCTCTGCCCCTCCCCACCTGGGTGCTCTTTCTCGCTCTCTCTCGCATTCTCTCTCTCTCTCTCTCTAAAAAGGACACCACATTGCTTGGCTTGATTTTTTATTTTTTAATGTACCAGAAATATATTCCTATCACTCCCAAACCTCATCCTGCAACACACAACCACACTCCTACACTTTATACACATGAAAAACTAACCTGGAAAATCACACATAAAATTTCAAAAACAGCTAAGGTCATCCAAAAACTTACATTTAAGTTATTATATGATCTCTCTTCTAAAAATAGTATAAAATAGTGATTTAAAAAAAAACTGAGTTATCATAGGTTCATATTGGGAGTCTTTTTGGCCTTTCAGCTCAGCTGTCAGAGGCCATTAGTGTGGATCTAAGGACATGGCTATCACTCAGTATGGTTGGTGCAAGTGGGATTGCTTCAGACCCACACATTTCTTCAGATGACTAGACTAGTTACCTCACTCATCCATACAGCCTGCCAAAATCACCCTCTGTTTTATAGATTCCAGAAATCTCCCCAGCTGGGACCAAGTAATTTCATCCAATTTGAATTTCTTTTGAAGTATGTGTCACAAATTCCCAATGCTGGCAAAGGTTTGGTGAAATACCCACCCCCCCACCATCACAGAAAGTCTAAAATGGTATAATTTTGGAAGGAAAGTTGGCAATACGTAACACATGAGCTTTAAAATGTTTATGTTCTTTGACCCAATAATTCCATATCTTAGAATCATCCAAAAATGATTTAAAATACTGAAAACAAAAATATCATGCATAGTGATATTTATCACAGCATGATCGAGAATAGAGAAAGGTAGAAACAACCCAAGTTTCCAACAACAGAGTGTCGGCAAACTACACTCAATGATTGTTTGTAGCCATTAAAGTTTAATTTTCTAAAAGTTGATAACTGGGGATCCCTGGGTGGCTCAGCGGTTTAGCACCTGCCTTCGGTCCAGGGCGTGATCCTGCAGTCCCGGATCGAGTCCCGCATCGGGCTTCTGCATGGAGCCTGCTTCTCCCTCTGCCTGGGTCTCTGTTTCACTCTCTCTCTCTGTCTCTCATGAATAAATAAATAAAATCTTTTAAAAAAATAAAAACAAAAAAAAAATAAAAGTTGATAATTTGGAAAGCTAGGTCCATCTGGGGCCACCTTCCTGGAACCTGAACCTTCAGCAGAAGGAGCAAGTGGCTACCGAAGGCTGGAGCTGTGATCTGGGTGGGCAGCCTGGCTGGATTCTGGCTCCCTCGGCCCACTGCTTTCTCCTGTTCTGCTGATTCCCACATCTGGCTTGCCAGCTCCACTTCAATCCTCTGAGATTCCATAGGCTTCCACTGAATTCCTTTTTGCTTAACTTAGCTAGAGATGTTCTCTGTTGTTTGTGCCAAAGGACATAGACACATCAAACTAACCCATTAATCAGATCATCAGACTCTGAAAAACAGTTGCCCAATTGCAGCTTAAAAGTGTTTTCCAGTCTAGTCAGTGGGACTTTAGCCTTCTGACATCAGAACAGTTGGGAGAAATATGACATAATGTCTCCTGCCTGGGGATACAGAGCATAGAGTACTGCTGAAAACGCCTATTAGCCCAGGGCTTCCCAATGTACTTGACCACGCACAACTCTTTTCTAAGTAACACCTAGTAACACCCTGCAGTGAGTACAGGAGGTAGGAGCAGCAGTGGGTGGTGGCGCACCGAATACATGAGAGAATGCTTCCGTAGTCTCCACAACTTACAACTTCCTCATCCACCAGCCCCAGAGCAACAGGGGAGCTGCGTATGTCCTGATCTGGTTGGGTTGGTTTAAGAGAGTCCAAGTGATGTTAATCTCAGGGTGAGTACTTAGCCTCTGTTGGGGGAAAAGAAATCACAATATCTAAGAAAATGATGAGAGGAGGGGTTGAATTATTTATCAGGGAGCTGCTGTTTGCTTGGGGCAATGCTGGATACGTTAAAAACTGTTTAATCTTTACAGCCAAGAACCTCCTAACTGGTTTCCCTGCTTGTCCCCTTCCCCCTCCCATTCTCTATGCACAGCCACCAGAGTGATCTTCTGAAACGACATTGACGATGGGTCACGCCCTTGCTTAAACTGTCAAGTTCTACGGAAACTCATTTCATACCACACCTTCCTTTCCCCATGTCCTCAAGCCACACGGCCTGCTTTCAACTGCTTTTCCATTCCTCAACACACCAACACTGTTCCGCCCTTCAGAGTTCATACTTGCAGCTCCCTTGTCCCAGAGGATTCAGTGCCCTGTCTTCACGTAGTTAGCTCCACCTTATTACTCAGACCTCACCTTATTACTCAGACCTCAAATTAGCACCATTGGGAGGGCCTCTTTGACTACCCTACCTACAAAAATACCTCTCAGCCACTTTGTCTCATCATGGTGTTATTTTGCAGTACATTTTACCATCTGAAATTATTTTGTCTGATGCCTCCCACTAGTATGTAAATTCCAAAAGACCTTGTCTGTCCTAGGCCCTTGGTGCCTAGAATAGTGCCTGGTGCACAGTAAATGCTCAGCTTGTTGATGACCTCTGTAAAGTGGATGGCACACTCTGCTGCAGATGAGGAAATGGGCCCAAAATGCCTTGGTTAAGCATCTTGATCAAGGCCACACAGCTGGAAACTGCTCAAAACCCATGCTTTGCGATGGCAGAAGACCGATGAGCGTCTTTGGGTCTTTGGAGTCCAGTTACTAGGTTGTATGGTTGGCCAAGTCCTGCTGGGTCTCAAGATACAAAGAGCTGGGTTTTCCAGGAAGCACTCAGCTTCTGTAACTTTCTGCTCGTCAAGCCTTGTAAAAACTAATGTAGATTTATTACAGATGATCAAGGTCAGAAATTCATCTTTAGAAATCATGTTCCAGCCAAAATATCCAGAGCTCTGGTCTTGAGGTTTGAAACTGGACTCATTCATACAGGAGATTGTGGAAGTGATTACATCTAATGTTTCATAACCTCATCCTAGTCTTTTTTCTTGCATTGGGCAGTATTTTGGTCAAAGGTAAAGATCTGTACAAATTATCCAGCGAGAAATATCACTTTAGCCAAAATCAGATATTTTATCATATTTACTTTGCTGTCTGCAACACATTCTGCAAGGAAAGAACTAAAAGCTTCGAGCAAGTGGGGAAGAAACAAAAAGCACGAGTCAATCAGAGGCAGTAAGGAGAGCAGGACGAGTCCTCTATTTCTGCCAAGAGCACATTATAGCCTCCTCCATTTTCATCAAAAGGGTGTGTTTCAACAGAGGTAAACCATCTTCCACACAGACACAAGAAGCTTTGCAAGGTCCTCAAGGGCCTTTGGACCCCCCAGTGATTGGTGTACGAAAGGACACACGACAGACTGACAAAAGGTCAAAGTCAAGGATAAAGAGGTGTAGGCATGAGTGTACTCAAGCACTAAAAATAACTTGAAGGCTTTTTTCCAATAACCCAAGTTATATAAGGACAGAGGAGGTACAAAGAAAGCTATGAGGAGGTGGTGATCTGTGTAGCTAAGTACTTTGAATTCCACTGTGATAGGCTATGGCACTTGAAGAGAATCATTTAAACTCTTCACTGGATAGGATAATTATCAGTGTATGTACCATTATTAATCATGAAGAATATAAGATAAGCTGTTCTAGAATACTAAACAAATCTAGATAGTTGAATTCTGCACCTTATCACAAACAGTATTATAAGCTCTGAAATACACAGTAGGCAGAGTAATTCTTTCTCAGCACCAAACCTTTCTCTCATTCTTCATACGTTTAGTCATAGTTTTATTATGTAATAGGCAAAGAATACACTAGGTTTAATTACAAAATACATGCAAATAAAGAATATTCTGAGGGGGTTTGACAATTTCCATGTGAGTCAGGAAAACAGATAAACAGATCATTCCTTGCTTAAAGACTTAACGTACACCTGCTATTTAAGTAAACTAAAGCATGCTTTTAGGGCAATCAATCCAGAATTAAACCAGTATTTTTAGAGGTTGGTGCCTCTTAAGCACTTGATGAGTGATATTTCTGCCGGGTGGCACCTACACATATATAGTATTTGGCACAGAGTTGGACATGCTACAGATTTTTCTGGGGAGGACATATTTTTAAAATAAGATGGGATATATCAGAAGTTGTAGATAAGCACCCTATAAAATAGCACCCAACGGTACACATAATATGTGATTTGAGAGTTGAAATTCACATTAGCCAAATGTGATGGGAGAATATAAAGATTAAAAATCGACTTAGAACACCGTTTGAGTTTTGATACCTCACGACACTCTGTGAGGGAGGCCTATATATTAGAACCAAAGTTTACTTTTCCAGAAGTAAATGGACAGTTTGACAGATGCTTTAATAAAATGTTAGCATGGCCAAAAACCATCCAATACACATTCTCCTGAATGCTCTTAACCAACTGCTCACACCTAATAGCTATTGCAATGCAATAAAACAAAATACACTGTAACATAGAAAAATCATCTAATAGCACTTCAATGTAATAGGGCTATTTAGCTGCAAAGGTAGCCAATGTATAGTGAGGTGCTTATTCTTTTCAATTTCAATGTTTCAGCTTTATGGAAGACCAAATAGTGTTTTGAATCAGTTTTGCTCTTCCAGATTCATGTTTGTGCAGTTGCAAGAACTCCAAATTTACAAATGTCCTGAGGCCATTACTACAAGCCATTATTTCTGAGCAGAATTTAAAATGTAATTTCCTTTTCAAATTCCATAGTTTCAGCTCTCCAGTCTTTTTTAGGCACATTACCCTAAATGTATTATCCCTGCATAATCTGAAAATACCAACTGTAACACGCAAATATACACAAAACACAAGAGTTCAAGTCCACTCACATCACTAACCCTCTCCTTCGTCTTCTCTCAGGATACTGTTCTCTATCCACTCACCTTGTGAAAATTTCCACATGGCTGCTCCCTTCAGGTAATTTTGATTTCTTATAGTTTTTTTTCTCTGAACTAGGGCAAAAAATCCAGTACTTCATCACATTTTATACTATCTTCCATGCTCCTTCCCCCATATACCATAGTTAAAATTGTTCACACTTAGATTTTCCTATATTACGGGCTTCCTTTCAGAAACTTTGATCACAGAGCTCTACAATAATAAGTGACAACTAAGAAGTATTTTTTAAAACTTAAATTTTTTTCTTAAAGGGGATTAACAAATGTCATATCGTACAACTGGGACAGCAGTATATGTACTGATATTCAATATGCAATAAACCAACATATCCCCAATGTAAGTTTATATAGTCTATTACGGTGCTATGGAATTGTAGAGTTACCGTTTTATTTTAGTTACAAGATGTTCCCATCATTAGCTTTCAGAAATACTGTTAATTTTTAATACCACTGTGTGACAACCATGTGTCATGACTTACATGTGATTTCACTCTTAGGATAAACACCCAAGGTTATTCCCCATTTTATATGTGAGAAAATTAGATTCTGAAACATGACACAACTAGTGGCAGGGAAGAGCTGGTATTCTAGTCCAAAGCGGACTCTACAGCCCCAAGCTCTTCCTCCTTTTCCTCCACTCTAGGCCATGCCGTATCTTGTTTAAAAATCAAAACGCAAGTTCCTTGAACAGTTTGAAGCTCTGTGTTTTCTTGATAAAATAACTTAAATGAGAATAGGTTTTTTCTTCTTTGTGGCAAATGAGTATCTAATCCAAACACTGTGTTTATTAAATGCCAAAGTTTTATTTTCAGCAGGCAATAAATAAAACTAAAAAAAAAAAGGCATGAGTATGGTCATTAATACAATTTCAAAATCACACAGTTTGCTTTGAAAGTATACTTTGTACCCCATGCTATGAAATGTAAATATGAAATTATACTAACCATTAAAAAGAACAGCACAAAAAGTGATAAAAATGGTAAAGAATGTGGTGTGGAGTGGTTGGCATATATACTTGGTATTACTTTGTTTTCTTTTGAAGTTTTTACTCAAAATAGAAAATGCTAATGTGCCATTTGGGAAAATCCTTTTCAAATTCTGTAAGGAAATAGAGAAACTTTAAAGAAAAAGTAGGTTTTAAAAAAAGAACTAATGCACATGCTACCACATGGATAAACCTTGAGGACATTATTATGCTAAGTGAATTATGCCAGTCACAAAAAGACAAATACTGTATGATTCCACGTATTTATCTGGAGTAGTCACTCCCAGAAATAAAAAGTAAAATAGTTGCAGGGTGGAAAGGAGATGAAGAGTTGTTATACTTAAAAAATATTGTTAAAAAATATATTGTTATAATTTCAATTTTGTAAAATGAAAAATTCTGGAGACTGGTTGCACAATGTGAACACACACCTAACACTACTGGATTATACACCCCAAAATGGTTAAGATGGTAAATTCTGTATGACAATTCTACCACAATTAAAAACTTTAAAACTTTAAAAGAAACAAAAGGATTACTTTTAAGGTAATGATATTGTGGTTATGTTCAGTTTTAAAAAGAAAACATTCGGAGATACATATATGCAGGTTGATAGATATTTGGAATGTTCATTCTATGTTTTTTATGTTTGAAATCTTCCCCAACGAAATAAGGTGGAACAAAATAACTCTTCAAAAAAGGGGAAACCAATAATAAAATTTCCTGATCAAGAGAATCATCTATCATGAAAATATTTTATTAGAGTTTAAACATAGAAAATGTAACATTTTAGCTACAACTGATAAATGTGACACATCACTTATTCCACTTGAGAGAAAGCTGCTGATAACCAGACATGGTTTACTGGACTTGCATTAGAAAAACTACATGAAGAAAAATTACATGAACAGGCTAAAGTTTGCTATGAAAACAACGTATTTTTATTAAAGTAATTAAAAGTCAAAAAACAACAACAAAAGGGAAATTCCACAACCTTTGCAACTATATAATCTTTATGTAGAAAAACTATAAAGTGACAGTCTGGAAAGCAGCTCCACAATAAACTTAATCCTTACATCAAGAGTAACTAAATTATGGAATCAGTTCACCCAAAAGAAATTGTCTTGCTGCAAAAGATTTCAGCTGAGCTGAGTTCAACTATATTATTCTCATTCCTGAAAAACTGTCTTTCCTGATATTTCAAATCACCAGAGATATAACGTACAGGAGCCTGCTGAAGTAAAAAGGATAAAACAAATACTCCAAGCACAATTACATGAAAATGAATGAGGGCATTTAATCTATAGATCTACAAAACTATATAAATAACCAATTATACACATAATCCATTTACACTGAAGCTCCATGAGGTGGTACTGAATAAACACTGAGGCATTGAATTTTCAACATGGAACATGGCTCACTCTGAACAGCAGCACATTCCCACCTTTCAGTCTATCATCACAACACTTCCCCTGGGATCTGCATTTGTGGATATCTAAGTCCTGGGAAGTTGATGACAAAAATGGAGGAAAGAAAGCCAAAAGGGTAACAAATTAAATACCCCCTACAATCTGCCTAAAACCTGCATGTGAAATACAAAGAAACCAAGCACTTTGTGAGTTTTTACAGTCACATTCTTTTATACTAGTGTCTTCAATACTATCTGAACTGTATTTTCTGTAACTAGCTTTTCCATTAAAGTATAAAAGGAAACAGAAAAAAAGCTATTTCATAAATGCACAGTCTTAGAAAAACGGTACTATTTATTTTTAAAAACAACCTTCTCTGTTGAGGAAATCACACTGTTGTGGTCATTAGAATAGCTTACATCACTTTGGCAATACAGGGATTTATTTTTTCTCAGTTTTAATAATCATAATGATAGGCTATTATCATGGCCATATAACATCAGAATTTATGTGATCACAAAGGCAAATGTGTGAGAAAATGTCTAATAAATTTAAATCATGATTAGAACTTCTTAAAAATATTTTCAAGAATATTAAAATTGGGGGGAAAATACAGAAGTCATAAGCAAGTATTTCTTCTAAGATTCTTTAATTGGGATAAAAGTCTCAGGGTTAGCTCACAGGAATGGTCTGCAATAAAGAAAAATTAGGTCAGTGTATAGTAATTTCTGCAAACTTTAGCAGAAAAGCCAAGAACAATCTGAGCATCATAAAAGCATTCTTTTGGGTCAGGACTTTTTGTTGTTTTAGTTCTTTAATCTCTAACTTCTCAACATGTTACAGTTTAGAAATGTCCATATGCTTACTAATGGTAATAATGAAATACAATGTCAAAGAAAAGATAAACAAACATGATCCTTTTCAATCATAGGTCTCTCTTTGGTAAGAAATAGACCACCATTTATTTACTTTCTCTCAGTGTAGGAGAAGGAGACTAAATGGTATTAACCTGGTAAGAAATCCCTGTTTCTTAGGATAGAGGGTAGAGTTTAAGCCACGCCCTTTGTAAGAAGAGTAGGTTAACAGAGGATTTCTTCTTACTTGGTAGAGCATAATAACCATCTATTACAGAGCTGGAACATGGTATTTCCCCTAACTAGGAAGTTACCCTACAAAAATCTTAGTCAACTTGTAGAAATTCTGCTATCTAATGAAGAGTGTTCTTTAGATGCAAAACAGATGAATAATATGCTATTTTTAAAAAATGGTAAAGTATCTCCCACCTTAGAATTCACCAATTTCTCATCCTGTTAAACTTTCATAGAATCCATGAAGAACTAAACAGACCTACTCTACATATTTTCTCACTAAGACTGGAAATAACCTATGCAACAATGCCATTTGCAATTCCAGAAAAAAATCCAATATAATCTAAAACACACATTAGCAAACTTTAGAGACTATATACTCTATCAAGCCTAAGCAATCCCCACCCACCTCCCCAAAAGGAAGCCAGTCTTTTCCTCTGTAAGATATTTGTTGTATCTGGATCCAAATTAAAAGAACTGCTAAATTCCATTACAGTAGCAAAAATACTACAAATAAGCACCCAAAACTGACCTAACAATTTCTACTCACCCCTCCTTCTCCAGGATATATATATATTTTTTTTAACTTAAAGAGAGAGAAATAAGCATTCCTTGTAACCTGACTGGAAAAAAAAACATTACCTGATCAATTATTTCTAAGCTATACTAGATACCAACTAATGATGGAATGCCCAAATCACTAGCAACTCAACATTATTTTTGCACAGAAAGGTAATATATAAAATTCCCCTCCCTCCGGGCAATGAACAGAGGAAAAAAAAGCATGTTACTTTAAAAATGGCTGTATCTGTAGGTTTTTAAAAACCAGCACCAAGTGTTCATGTTTAATTAATTATTCTGAGCAACATTTAGGAATTAACATTCCCTAACATTATGGTCAAACAAGAGTGAACAATAAGGGAATAACTTTCAAACATTATTGCATGTTGATAAGAACTATTAAGTCAAATAATCTGATTGGCTCATTTGTAAAGCTGCTGTAGGTTTTCCCCAATTTGGAAATAGCACGCCTCACTGATCAGGTAGTAAACCTTCTCCCCAAATCATTGGTACAGCGTAATTTTGTAACTAGGCAACATCAAGTAAAATTACATGAAAATATAGTTTTAAAAAGGTTACTCAAAACAATCCCTTATTATAATGGTTTTCTACTTTCTCTATTAAGGGGGTGGGGATGAAGGAGGGACATCAAACCACAGCATAAAGTGTCTAGAAAAACTGAAAGATTCACAAATAGTAGTAATATCAGTTCAAGTCTACATAACCCTTTATAACATTATATTGATAGCAATATTATGATCAACATTATACAAGTTTTCTTATTTCTTCCTCACACTGTAGCAATTTTATTCCCATTATAAAACAGATTTTAACTCTGCAAATTGTTTAAATCAACTTTTTGCACCTTGAATTTACAAACCATTAGATGTTAAGTTTCCTGAAAGCTATTTTTACTTTTAAGCTTTACTTAAACTAAACCTAAAACTCAATTCTTGAAAAAACAAAAAACTAAGGTGCTTTAAACAGAACTTTGTAGAAATATACTGATACCAGTGTTTGAAAGATAACCTACCAAGAGCTATAAAAGGGCAATTATCATATAAAAAATTTCTATGGCCAACTCTTGTTAGAAAATTTATTTTATAAATAAACTTCTTTCATGATACAAGATGAAATCAAAAGATGGAGATTAAATTTTTCCCTAAAAATAAGTAGTTGCTCAGGACATAGGCTGAGTATACTGAAATCATATTGCTTCTTTGATGAAAGAAAAAATATTTTAGCCAGGCATTCCATTAACAAAAAAGACCATGACACCTTTCCCTAGTCTTTTGATCTCTGGGTACTACTATTACCCAAGATAACCTCATTGAAAAAGTTGGTTGGCAACCCTACCTAATAGGAGTCTCAGGTCCCTTAATTTTGATAGTCATCTTGGTAAATATAAAACTTTAGCTACTTGAACAATGGAGCTTATAAAGTGCATTAAGTATAAGAAACACAACAGAAGTGCTAAACTCACTTAGTAGGACTTTAAGGGACTTGATGTCACCAATAGGGCAAAAAAACAACATTATAGTTTTCTGTTCAGATTTTATTTGAAATCTAATTCAAATTGTCAAAGCTACAAAAGGGGGGAAGACATCTGTATTATTTTTGCTAAGTCACAACATCCTAAAACAAAATACTACTACTGCCAGCAGATCCATTATACACATTTCTGATGAAATTCATTAGCACAATAAAAATTTCATCTTGAGAAACAGCCACAACGAAAGTAATTTATACAATATAAAACAATGACAGGTCTACAGATGCAGTTACTCATGAGTTTACACATGCATTCACAAACAAATAAACAAAAAATCCAGGAATGCTCTTTCATTTGATTTTTTGTTGTTTTTTTTTAAAAAAAAAAAAAAAACAGACCATTCAGGCACAAAACAAAACTGCATTTCCAATAACTGACAGCATCTTAAAAATTTATGTCAGTGTTTGTTTTTCTTTGACTTTTTATGAGACCTGTGTGGAGATCGGGACTGGGATCTGGATTTCTTCCCTGACTTTTTAGGGGATCTAGACCGTGATCGCCTAGACCTTTTAGGTGTCCTCGAGCCAGATGGTGATCTGAGGAAACAAAATCAATTTATCAAAGTCATATAATCAAAATGGACTATCCTTTAATTATCTAAAATGATCTTTAAGAGAGAGCAATGAAAGTCAGAAATAAAAAAGGTTGTAAACTTTCTGAATTTATACTTTGCCTACTTTACACACACACAATTTTGTACCACCTGTGCACTGCATCAATGATTATTAGTGTGCTTGCTTAAAAAGACAGATTCCTGAGACCTACCACTGCTCTATTTAATCAAAATCCCAAGAGGTAAGGACTTGGCATTTGCATTTTTAATAAGCTCCGCAGGTTACCAATATGCCCCAAAGTCTGAACCTCTAAATCTACAAGATAAAGTTCAAAATGGCATCTAAGATCATTCACAACATTTTTAAAACACAGCAGCATTGCAGCCTATCTTGAAGGAAAAAATACCGACTATTGCATATCATTCAAGGCAATCATTTAAGATACCATAATTCTGTAAGTACAGCTCATGAACATTACCAAAACAAGTGCCATAAGAAAAGGAAAAATTTATTTTATAAAAATTTTATTAGAAATGCTCACAAAAATAAATTTTTAGGATACAAAGCAGTTTTAGTTCTCAGGAAAATTCCACTATATAACACCAAATGAATAAAACATTTCTTAACCATTTTTCTGGAACTATAAGGAAAAAAGTATATAACACTAAATTACCCACTGAAGAATGTTATTTATTTCCACAAGTCTCTACCCAAGAACCTGCTAATAAGATGCAGGGGCAGGAGGAAGAGAGTAATGTTATCTTTCTCTCAGCCTTGACAAAAATCAAAGAATATTCTATAGAAACTGAAGAACAGAATGAAAAGTAAAAGCAGCTATATCTAGTCCACATAAAACACTGGATATAATGTTTAAAATTCTTGGCTGGTCTTTACTTGTTGGAAGCCTTCTTGTGCTTTAGTCATGAGAAGACTAGGGTAGGGAGGTGGGAAGGAATAATCTAAAATGAAAGTATACTTCTCTGGTTTTCTAAAGCCCTTAAAAAATGGCTGCCAGCCAAATTATTTTCAAAAACTGGTAGAATGACAAGGAAACCGGCATTTGAAATATTACAAAAAAATAACTTGCATTTACCTTTTGGCCTTTTTGCTAACATCTCTAGGAGAATCTTTGTGAGATGACCTGGACCGTGAGCTCTCTTTATGAGATCTTTCTGAACGCTCTGATCGCTCCGATTTGGGTGAAGGGGATTTCACTCGTCTACCACTGCTACTGCGAGATGGGCTAGGGGATGTGCTGTGTCGCCTCTTCCTATGGAACAAAGCCCCCAAAATATTCCATAAGTGAGCAAAGGATCAGGTATTCATTTTCCTTTTACTAAATTAGCTATTAATTCCTATCAGTTTACACTAACTTTATTTTCACTAACCTTGTTAATGTTATTAATGTTATATCCAACAACATTCATTAGCCTTGTTAATGTTATATACAACAACATTCAAAGCCCTTTATAAAGAACAAAAAAGTCTTAAAGATAGGTTGACCAAAACAAAAACTGGATTCAACTAATTGGATATTCTTTAGCTATAAGATTGGGACAATGGATAAAATTTCATTAAGGTCTCTGGTTAGATAACAGTGTTTTCTTAAGGTTAACCCTCCAATCTGTAACTTTTATTGTGGTTATATAAGAAAACAGCGCATCATTTGGCAAGTTACTCTTAAATGGTTGGGAGGAGGGAAAAAGAAGGGGGTAAAATTAAGCAGAAGTAGAAATATTTCAACATTTGAAGAATGTGGGTGAAGGATATCTGGGATTTATACTATCCTTGCAACTTTTCTATAAATCTCACAGTACAACAAAATAATAAATATAAAAAACAAACAAGTGGTAACTTTAGCATTTAACCAATTAGTATACCTATGTTATTTGTAATTACCTGTAGAGTAACTAAGCCAGAATTTATTTATTTGCATTCACTTGGTTATTAGGAAAATCTCAGTTAACTAAAGCAATTCTATTAAATGAGATATTTAGGAAATGTGAAAATAAAAACTAAAAGAGAAACGATTTTGATTAGAATGAAGACTTAAAGTGAGGAGCGAGTCCCTATGGCTTATGTACACAAACTGCTTTTAGACAGGATTGGGAGACTCAAGGTTACAAAGGCAGCAGCCTCAGCACAGAAGAAAAGCTTATACTGGAGCAACAAGGAGGATGTAGCAAGCCTGTTTAGTTATTTAAACCTAAGGTTTGATATCTAATATGGTAACTGAATTCTTGCACTTAACTAAGGCTAAGGTACCATACGAACCATGTAATGGGATGATGTCCCAATTAACAAAGTGCCAACTAACTGTCCCATTTCTCAGTTAATTCCGCCTCTTACAAGCAGGAGCCAAACATGTTTATCATGAAAAAATACTTTTCCAAAAAAAAAAAAAATACTTTTCCAGTTTGTTGGCATCAGGGATGAAAAGATTGCAAAATTAAACATCATTCCAAAACTTGAAAGCAGTGTAAGTATTAAATGAGAAATGTATACCTTTCTTTCCTTGTTGGAGTACATTCATCTTTTTCTTTCTTGTCTTTAGATCGAGATTCCAATTTTTCTTTATCCTTTTTATCCCTTTCTCGTTCTCTTTCTAATTCTTTCTCTTTCTCCTGTTTTTTAAAGAAGAATAATTAGTCATTAAAAAAATACCAATCTGGGCTAATCTCATTTATGCAATAGTATTTTAACTACTTTTTAAATCACTACTAAAGGTATAATAACATTGTTTTAAAAATACCTACTCTTCCAGGAAAACTAGTTATTTCTTCTACTTATACTGAGTGATAATACCAGTGACAGCAGCTAAACAGTTGTTGAATCCCTATCATAGACCAAATAATTACTAAACAATTTTCTATATACCATTTCATGTAATACTTCAAAACATCTTTAGAAATATTACTATTATCCTCATTCAAGAGATGAAAAATGAGACTCAGGAAGATTAAGTACCATGTTCATAGTCACACTGGACGGTGTAGTCAGGATTTGAGTCCAAGCTGTAGGGCCAGGGCTCTTAATTACTAACTCTGTCCTTCCACTAAAATAACAAAAGAAAAAACGAAAAAGCCAACAATACATTGGCCTTTCTATCTTAGACTACAATAGAACAGTCAGTAAGGAGCGATTCTATAGCACGCTGATTTAATCAAAAGAGAGTTCTCTCCAAAGCAATAGACTGAATAGGAAAAATAGTCACATTAATCATCCATGAGAAGATCTTATTAGTAACAACTACCATTTTTATTGGAAATTTTAAATCCTAATTTATAAAAGTACTGACCACATGATTATACAATTATATAAACCAGAAAGATGACCTACCTGCCTACTCCCACTGCTACAACTGCCACTCCTCACTTGAAATTATTTGTTAATAATATAATTAAGGGAGTAGCTACAGCAAATGAACTCACAAAGCCAACTTAGTTCTTCATTAACAGGAATTTAATTTCTCTAAGATTTGTATGCATCAAGAAAGCTATCTGGTAGCGGATAAAAAGCCTATCCCAGAAACTGCAAATATTTTTTGTTAAGAACTATACAGTAAATATTTTCTGCTCTGTGGACCACATTCAGTCTGTTCCAAGATTCACCTGTCACAATAGGCCAAAAGCCACTATCGATAATACATAAGTGAAGGGGCATGGCTGTGTTCCACTAAGCTCATTTAAAATGAGGTGATGGCCTGTGTGGTGATGAGTCTGCTGACCTCTGGTATATACCTTCAAGAAACACATCCTCCTCTCCAGTTACAATTGTGGAATGCAAAGAGATTAAAATGATAATACATGCATTACCACCATCAGGATCAGTAAGTATCTCAAGGTGTAGTCTTCCATGCAGATCAAATACCTGCCACCAATTCCAAAGGGACTCATGGAGTACAGATCTTTTAAAAAATCTCATTTTCTTTTTGTGAAATAAAACACAGAGTACAGAATTAAAGAGTAATATAGAGGACACTGTCTTCCTCTAGTGATCTGGATATATTTTCCTGTTTAATAAATTTATAGGAATTAAACTAATTAAAATATGTGAAATATTTTAAACAATTTAATCCAATAAAAGAGTAATAGTAGCTATTATCTCACACTCCTGCAAAATTGAGACTATCAACTTAGTTTCACAGTGAAATACAGGCTCAGTGCCTTGTCTAGGAGTACACAACAAAGGGCTGCACCAGGAATGGCGCTGTGCTGCGCTAAAGGTCTTTTACCATACTGCTCCCATCACCAGTTCGCTGTTAATAGCTTTAGTGATTCTAAGTTCTGTTCTAGCTTGTTGTTCTCTTTTTCTCTATGTAGTTTTCTTTGTAATGACAGTCAAGATACAGATAAAAATTAAGAGCAGTCACAATGAAATTCCTGGATTCTTTCAACAATTAATATGTGGGCTTCCTTGTTTTAAAATTCTCTGTATATCGCTACATGTTTTTTATGCATAAAGAATACGAGGCTTAAAATTCACTGATGAGGTATTTCTACCACTTGGTGTCCTTCTTCAGAAACAATGGAAAAGGAGTCCTAATAGAGCTTCCTAAATTAACTCCATCTTTGTCTTTGTGCCACTTCTGAAGGCTGCTGGTGTTTTACCATCACAACAAATGCTGATGCTTCATATCAGGCCTTTTAATTCTGAAAGCATGCTTTTAGCAGATTTTCTAGTCCTCAGGTAGTATATCCAGAATAAAACTGCGTGCTGTTGCTCTAAGACCCTTTTCCAAGTTGGAATAATAGTAAAATATCAAATTTCAAATGTTCCTAATTGTCTACCAGTATTCAGCATTTTACACATCAAAGGATGTAATGAGATATACTTTTCCTTAAGTATACCAATATACCAATATTGTAGGTAGTCAAACAAATATCTTTGGAAAATGCATTATTATTCCTTACTCGTTGAAGAAGTTTATCTCTGTAGTGTTCTACTTGCTCCTGAAAGCTCTGGCCTGGTTTTTTGGGTCTTTTTCCAGATTCCAATTCATCCTGAAACTTCATAACTTTAAGCTGTGAAATAAGACATTTTAAAAATAAATATTTTCATCACTGTAGCTTTTCAAGCAGTGCTTTGGTCCTTTAAAAAAATTTTTTTCAAAAAAAAAATTTTTTTTTCTTTGAAATAAGTGTTTTAAAAAAGAAAATTATAAACACAGCAAAGCAGTAACTGATTAGGACTCAGTCAACATAAAGCTCCCTCATGGGAGGGCCACTTGCTAGATGAGCCCAACTATGCAGAATCCAAGTGATCAGACATGGGCCTACATGCTATCTGCACAGTCACATGAGATGACTCAAAAACCCACGAACTGTAGCTCATGCCCTTAAGAACCTACTTATTATCTCAACACAATGATAATGAATTTGCTATATGGCTCCCCAAATGTGAAAGGCAAGGCTGCTAAATGCAAGCACACCTCCAACAAAACAGGACAGCAGGCAGAACACAAGAAGATAAATATTTTTTTTAAAAGCAGCATTCTTTACAGTTCACGTAGGACCAAATACAGAGCTGCAGAGTTTAAAGGTTTCACTGTTTATAATACAGGGCAATCAATGTTCAACTATAGACATCTTTATTACAATATATTTATAAAAGAGCTTTCAAAAGAAAAACTACAGTATATAATATGCTGTAATAATATACAGTAATATGACAACAAACATTGTAACAATGACTTTATATATATATGTATATACACACACACACACACACACACACACATATATATATTCCTTATTGAACTAAGGAAGGACATAGAAGGACGAAGAACAAGAACTTAGAGGATGCTGGAGGTGGAGGTGGAGAGCACATGGATCCTGGATCAAATATAGGGGCAGAAAGAGCACAGGAATGAATCACATGAGCCCTGAGTTCTAGTTCAAATTTGCCACCAGTAGTGAATCTTTATTCCACACAATTAAATCTCAGAGTAAACAATGGAGAAGAATTAGGTAACTCTAAAATGAAGCCAAGGGGTGCCTGGGTAGCTCAGCTGGTTAAGCGTCTACCTAAGCTCAGGTCATGATCCCAGGACCCTAGGATCGAGCCCTGCATATCCCTGCTCAGCTGGGAGCCTGCTTTACCCTCTCTCTCTGCTGCTCTCCCTGCTCATTCTCTTTCAAAAAAAATACACAAAATCTTAAAAAAAAATTTTTTTTTTCAAAATGAAACCAAGACCTAGGTTTGAAAATTAGGGATTTGGTTCACCATCTAAATCTCAAAAGGGTAGTAAGTTGTGAGAGGTAGGCACTAAAAGAACAGGAGAAACAAGCACTGAGTAACAATGGAGAGGCCAGATTATTAAGGAGCACAGGAAGTATGGAAATGTGTGTATGTAGATGCGTATCTCTCTCTCTCTCTCTCTCACATATATAGATACAGTGTGGAAATAATAATGTTCACAAAAACCATCCAAGTTACCAAAAAGCCAAATTATGTGGTTTTCTTCTCGCTAAGCCAATAAGGAAACATAACATTTAAAAACTATCCAACAGTCTGTTTTGGCATTTAAAAGGGGTAACTTCATTATCAAGAAAATATTTTTAGAAACGCCTGGGTGGCTCAGCAGTTGAGCATCTGCCTTTGGCTCAGGGTGTGATCCCGGGGGTCCTGGGATTGAGTCCCGCATTGGGCTCCCTGAAGGAAGCCTGCTTCTCCCTCTGCCTATGTCTCTGCCTCTCTCTCTCTCTCCTCTCTCTCTCTCTCCATGTCTCTCATGAATAAATAAAATCTTAAAAGAAAAAAAATACTTTCCCTGTTAACATTCTGGCTTGGTGATATCCAAGAAAGAGTTGGGCAAAAACCTGTAACAGCCCAACAGTGATTAGAGAACTGGAAAAATGGTAACTACTATGGTAGATATTATAAAGTAGTAAGAGGAAGAATCCTGACACATAGTAGGCATGCAAAATACTGTTAATTAAATTAACAGATAAAGACCTAAAATACACTCTCATATACACTTTTGAGACTGGCTGACTGCTAGCTATACCAACATTTATCAGGAATGTTTCTCCTTGGGGCAAGGAATGAGGAAGGTTCCCATTACAACAGCCTTTCCTGATATGTCTATTTTTGGTAATAAAAAAAAGGCACTGAAAAAGAAGAGGGGATTGAGGGAGGGAAAAATCTGCTTGAGATAGTTTGGACTCATTCCCATAAGTTTTTCCCCTTCTTACTGTTAAGTCCCACTTAATGCTCACTCTCCCCATCACAAAAGGATGCAGGCACTTAAAATGGACCCACTGTCATAAAATGTACACATAACTTGAATGTGCCAGAAAATATCTTACTTTTCCTTGTTACATACTATGTACACTCAAATGTAATGGGACTTCATAATGCCAAATGTAATCTATTCGTTAGAAGAATTAGTATCTTCAGAGGATCTCCTATGTGCCAGATACTGTATTAATGATGATGAACAGACAACAAACATGGCCCTTTCCTCCTGTAAATCACAGCCTACTAGGGAAGAAGACATTAAACAAGCAAGCTAAGAACAGAGAAATAAAACACAAGCCACAATACATGTAAAATCACAAGAGAAAGTAAAAAGAGATAAGCAAATGCAGAAGTGTAAAAGAAGGATAGCAGGAGAGAAGGGATGCCTATTAGAAGTCAGCTGGTATAAAGATTTCTAGGCAGAGAGAACACAGCATGCAAAGGAATGATGCCAAGAGGGGAACTTAGGTCAGTGGAAAAGTGACAGAAGACCAGTGAAGTATAGTTTCAACTTCACTACAATACTAACCTCAATTTCACGAAGTTTAGCTCGTTTTTCCTCGCTCATTTCAGAGTACTTAGAAAACTTGGACTCAGTCATTTCTTCTTTGATTGGGTTAGAGTACAAATGATGTTCTTCTGATTTGGAACTTTGAGTATCTTCTTCATCTTCACTTTCTTCTTCTTGACTTTGGAAATAAGCAGAATATATCGTATGTCAAGGCAGAATAGAATGCTACATTTTACAGTCTGGCTTTTTTATATTTTACTGCCTTAGACCATAAATAATATTAACAAAACAGATGAGTCCAATTCATCATTAAAACATTTCTATAAAATATTTTACCAAATAACAAGCAATTTTTGTAAAACTCTTATGTTTCTTCCACTAAAAAGTCTGAACTTCAACATAATCACTTAAAAGAATTCTGTGTATGTTGATGTTATCTGTGTGCCTTTCATTCAGCAACAAACTTTCCTTACAGGGTTAAGTGAAACGAATATTAGACAATTGAACTTTTCCAGTTCAATTTCAGGAAGTTTATCATTAAAAAAGCCAAACATATTTATTACTCTTTCTTCAGCAGAGCCACACACTAGAAAATACATGAGTTTGGGTCATACAGTTAACTATGAAACAAGGTAGCATGTAAAGACCTTATCTAATTAGCACATAACCCCAGGAATAAAGCAATGTACAAATTTTAAATATTATCATACATTAGTACTCATAACAGAGTTGATTCTGAAAATTGTACTGGTTGGACATCAGATAAGAAGAAAATGAAAAACTAAGCGATTACCATGAGTAAGGATACAAAGAAGAAAAAATCTGCTATCCCTCCAGAAGCTATATAGTAGAAATGGGCAAGCAACTGTGTGCAAAGTTGGTGGTCTTCATTGCTAGACTAGGACTGAAAAAATGTTCCTGAAACATAAATGAAGACACTCAAAAAAAAAAAACAAAAAAAAAAAAGTTGTGGGATCCCTGGGTGGCTCAACGGTTTAGTGCCTGCCTTCAGCCCAGGGCGTGATCCTGGAGTCCCAGGATTGAGTCCCACGTCGGGCTCCCTGCATGGAGCCTGCTTCTCCCTCTGCCTGTGTCTCTGCCTCTCTTTCTCTCTCTCTCTCTCTCTCAATCTCTCATGAATAAATAAATAAAATCTTTAAAAAAAAAAAAGTTGTATGCTCTGGTACAGGGCTTTGGTGTGTACATATGTCAAATCTGTGCAAAACAAGTCATTCACACATAAACTCAGAATATTCATGTATATGCAAACAAAATTCCTTTTACAAATAATATTGTGACATTAACATTACTGGCACAGCCTAGAAAACATGCCATTTTCCCTTTAATATATGAACCTTATTTGTTGGTATTTGGGTACTAAACACATTCTGCCAAAGTAGGAATCCTTTCAGTACATATTTAAAATTATTCATAATAATGTAAAAGTAATTATAAAGAAATTCTTTCCAAAATATTAATTATTTGAGAGACTGATAAAAGAACTCACACACTGATGAGAAAATTTTAAGCAAGGCAGATAAAAAGTGTTGGCAATTCAGAATCAGAAACATGGTACTAAGAGAAGACTATGCTACTAGCTTTGTAATTTCTTACCCAAAGGTAACATTTTCTAAAATGCTTTCCAGAACATTTCTAAAATGCTTTACAAACTTTATACTCTCAGAGCCCCACAAATCATTAGTGCCACATAAAGGTACAACCTACTACAATGCTTAAAGAAGAAAATAGTAAAAGCAAATCACTTTTAAAAACTATATTCTTTTTAGAAGTAAATATTTTATAACACTTCTAATTTATCAGAAACTTCCTAAATGCAGTTTTTAGTTAATTTTTTTAATCACAATTGTCTTTTATGGTGCATAAATTTTTAACAAGTGTTTCAGACGCTTTTAAATGGTTAAACTATATGCATGTGTATGTATAAATACAGAGGTTTGCTGGAGGATTATTCTGGAGAGAGTCACTCAAAAAGGATAAAACATAATTAATTAAATTGTATCTATGCAATGGAAATGAATTAACCAATTCCAGCTTGTTATTTACAATTTTTCAAAAATTTTTTTCAAATTCAAATATTCCTTAATTAACATCTTTGTACACTTTCCTGAATGCTTTCAACTACAGATAAATATAGAAGAGATTAACTACGGATTGACACAGAATAATGCCCATGACATTTTTTTTTTTTTTTTTTGCCCATGACATTTAAGTGAAAAATGGAGTCTTAGAATAGTATGTGCAGTATTATACAATTTATGTTTAAAATAGAGAATACATGTTTTCCAAATACAGAGAAAAAATCTAGATGGCAAGACACGAATCATTAACCATATTTACTTTTAAAGTGAGCTACACTTGATAATCTAAAATACATATTCATTTTACAATTGCTATTTTAATTTTTCAGGGCCCAAGCAGTCTGTTCTAATTGGTTTTGACTTTAGCTCTTAGTTACCAGTTCTAGGTTCAGATCTCATCACAGCTTCACCTTAGTCTTTTAAGGAAATGGAAATTCAAGTCTATAAAACCATACAATATTCACTATAAATGAAATTAAATTAGTATCTGGAAGTTTTCTACAAAATAATAGTAGGGCTATATTTTTTAAATTCCCTTTCTGCCATAAAAAAAGAATTACTAGTTTCAAAATGGCATTTTGGATTCAGCCACTAGAGGACAGTAGTAAGGCATAAAAAATTTTCAAGGACCAGAAAGTTCTACATGAGAAAATATATAACTTTTCCTTGCTTTTGTACTTTTATAAAGTTATTTTTATGTTACCATGATTTATTTGGAACTCTTAAGAAAAATCAAAAATAAAAATTATATTTCCAGTGATCCAGGCCTCACTGTATAAACATGATTATTCTGTCAACACTAAAATACAGTCACATTCCAAACATTAACATAAATACCGACTTCATACAAAAAAAGTTAATACCTTTAGAAACAAAACCAACTGAAGAAATATCTAAGTTCTGCAATGGCCTTCTCTACCCTTCTTTCCCCTTAAATTAAATAATTATCTCATTAAAAAAAAAAAAATAAAAAATAATTATCTCATAAATGCACATAATTATTTTAAGCCAGTGATGCTACAATGGTGAGAGATGTTAATAATGATATTGTAGAGATTAAAAAAGGTTAAAGCACTGTTTTAAAGCAAACTCGATGGTCTCAATTCCTGTACTCCTAAACACCCATAGAGAAGTATTTTCACCAGCAAACCACATCTACATTTTGCAAGTATTTTGTCATAATCATTGCTGACTTGTTCTGACCATCCCAATGTTTCTAGAAAACATCACTGCTGCCAAGTTTCCTCTGCATATCAAATTGTGCTCCCACATATGCTGATCAATCACATTCCCTTAGCAATCTAAATGCTACTAATACCCATTTTCTGAATCCGTAAGTCCCATACAAATGTGACTTAAAAGAAACTTTCCTTTGTTCACTTTCCCATTTGAGAACCACAAAAAAAAAGTTTTGGTTTTTTTTTTTAAAGCAGAAACCTCTGCTTTGTGTTCCTGAACTCATCTGTTCTCCCATTTAATAAAATTAAGTTCCCTGCAATGATTTAAAGCAGTATCAAGTTCTACCTAAAATCTACCAATACAAACTTGCCAGGAGAAACCAGGAGCAGTATTCCTATAATCACATTCAATGTTAATGCAAAAACAATCTTGGGGTAGGGTAGGGGGCACCTGGGTGGTTCACTCGGTTAAGCAGGTAAGCATCTGCCTTCGGCTCAGGTCATGATCCCAAGGTCCTGGGATCAAGCCCCACATTGGGCTCCCTCTTCAGTGGGAAGCCTGCTTCTCCCTCTCCTTCTACTCATGCTCTCTCTCACTCTCTCAAAAAATAAAATCTTAAAAAAGAAACAATAATCTTGGGGTGATTATCAAAGAGCAAAATTCAAAATTATAATTTCTCTGTATGTTAAAGCTTTTTTTTTCCTTTTATTTATTCTTTAGTTATATTATTTAGTTCTTCTGAGATGTTTATATTTAAATGACAGAATGGCCATAATGCAATGTTTTTCTTAGCAAAGTACAATCCAAATAAAAAGTGCATAACTTTCCCATTCACATTTAAAAAATCATTTTTTGCAGAGCCAAACAATACTTGTTAACAAAGATCTGAAATAAATGCAGTTGACCATTAGTAACTACCCTGTGAGACTATATACACCTAGCATAGAAAAATCAACTCAGAAGCAAAGAGAAACCAGATCCATCAAGACCAGAAACCAAAAGCTCTTTATTCATTGGATAAACAATGACGAACTAAAAATGATCCCCTCAAGTTTTTTTAAGAGTGAAATTTTCCTCTTCACTATTATTTCAAGTATACCTAATGAAAAAGGGAGCATATATGGAATAAGAAACTAAGTATATTCGAAACTTAGATTCTTACTTTTGATTTTCTTCTTCTTCTGATTCTTCATGCTGGTCAAATAACTCCCATTTAGAAGTTGTTACAGCTGAACGAAAGAAAAAAAAAAAAAAAAAAGGATGTAATTCCATAAGGTAAATTAGCATTTTTGCAGTAACATAGAAGCCCAGCTTTAGAATTCAAAGTCTATATTACAGAAGTTATCCACAATTATCTATTCTTTGAAAAGCCATTTCTCTGTACTAAATTTATTTCTTTCCTTACTCCTATAATTTTATTCAAATTCATGAAGTGAAAGTAATGTTATCATTCTTATTTCTGTAGTGGATGGTAAGACTTATTTAATTAGAATCTACAAATATTAACAACGACAGATTATAAACACTAAGGACACATGTCCAAAAGTAGGAAAGGCAGGTCTAAACTGCATCTAGCAAGTCAAGCATCACAGGAGGATCAAAGTCTGGTTTCTCCAAAACTGACCTCTAAGCAGATTTCCAAATAGGTATACCTTCCCCATCTACATTTTCTATTAAATTGCCTTAATCCAAAAGGTTTTAGTGATTTATCTGATTACTCTCAAAGCATCCAAACCGAAAGATCTATGAAAACTATAAGAGCAACTATAATGAATACTTAGCCACTAGACAAAATATGGTAACTCTGGGTCCTAATATTAAAATGTTCTAAAATACAAAAAGAAAACACACACTGATTAATTTTAAATATTCAATTTTTAAAATCTTAATATTTATTGTACTTTTACTCACCCTGTGCTTCCAATTCAGATTCATCTACAGCTTCCCATTTTGATGGGGCAACTTTAAATATAGGCTCATTCTTCTTTGAGTCCTCAGCTGCATCCACTATTAAGGAAAGGTAAGCCATTAGCCCTGACTACTAGGGGATGACTTTAGTAGTCCATGTGTATTTCACTATATTATAAAAAGTAAAATAAAATAAGGCCACACATGGACTAATAATGCTAGTGTTAAGAACAAGAATTAAGACTAATCTAATTCTCTGCACCTAAGGTCCAATTTTTAAAACATATATGTCAAAAATAAATAAATAAATAAATAAATAAATAAATAAATAAATAAATAAAACATATATGTCAATTCAGAATATACAAGGTATGATTTCAAGCAAATGGAAAAGTTGGGGCAGTAAAAAAAAAAATTATCTCTATCTAATTATTAAACTATACAATTCTTATACTGTTCAATCTTCTCATGTAATTCAAATGTGCTAAAGACTGTGTACACTTCCTATTTCCAAAAATGATTCTAGGCATCTAGGAAAACTGAACCCACAAACTATGAATAAAAAAAACTGATGAAACAAAGCATCTGGGATTATAAATAAAACTGAGCACAAGATTTTTCCTGACAATTAACACAAAACGGAAACTTACTAATACTATATGAGGTTGACTATCCCCAAAAAGAAATGTAACCAGAAAGCTTTTTCTTGGCAGAGTCAAACATATAACAGGGTATTTGAATTTTGAAAAGTCAGAAATAAAAGAAAAAAATTAAAGACTGACACCTTAAGCTTTTTCCATTATCAGCATGCATAGATATAAGTGTTTTGGAATCCAACTTATTAGCTCATCAGTTTGAAATGTGAACTTACAAGGCACTCCATCAAGATCATCATCAAGACTCTTTATAGGGACCCCATCAAGATCATCAATGGGAGTAGCATCAATAGGAATTCCATCCACATCTTCTAGAGGTGCACCATCAAGCTCTTCCTCAATGGGGGCACCATCAAGGTCATCTGGTACATCCTACAGAAACATACAAACTGCTGTAATATTCCCCTTTGCTTACTAGTCATATTGCTACAAGATTAATTTGCAATCCAGCACAAACCAACCAGCTGGATATCCATATTCCCAGGAAAAATGTGAGGACATAATTAGGATATAATTTATCCTCCTGTATGACAAAGAAGCAGTCATTCTTTCATTATTTATGAAGTATCTACCAAGTGTCTGCTAAAGCCAGGTACCATATAAGACACCAAGCATACAATGATGAGCATAAATAAGTTTGTTTCTTTAGGTCCCTCCTGTAATAGGGTTTAAAGAGAACACATCTTAAGGCCATATATGAAAACCCACAGCTAACATCATATTCAATGATAAAATACTGAAGTTTTTCCTCTAAGATCAGGAATAGGACAAGAATTCCACTCTCAACACTTTTATTCAACACAGCACTGGAAGTCCTAGCCACAGCAATGAGATTAAAACATAAATAAATAAAAGGCATCTGAACTGGTAGGGAAAAATAAAACTGTCATTATTTGCAGATGACACTGTTCTATATATAGCTTAAGGATTCCACCAAAAAAAACTATCAGAACAAATGAATGCAGCAAAGTTGCAGGACATAAAATTAACATACAGTAATCTGTTGTATTTCTATACAAATTAATAAAGTGATAGAGAAATTAAGAAAACAAGCCCATTTACAACTGCATCAAAGAAAACAAAACACCTAGGAATAAATTTAACCAAGGAGGTGAAAGATATATTCTGAAATCTATAAAACACGGATGAAAAAACTGAAGACTAAAAAAAACAATTAAAAGATATTCCAGACTCATGGACTGGAAGAATGAATATTATTAAAATGTCCATACTATCAAAATAATCTACAGATTAAATGCAATCTCTATCAAAATGCCAAGAGCATTTTTCACAGAAATATGGAACCACAAAAGACCTCAAATAGCCAAAGCAACGTAAGAAAAAGGTGGAGGTATCACAATCCCAGATTTCAAGATACACAAAGCTATAAAAATCAAAACAAGGTAGTAATGAAGCACCTGGTGGCTCAGCCAGTTAGGAGTCCAACTCTTGGGTTTTGAGATCAGATCATGATCTCAGGGTCATTGGATTGAAGCTAGCAGCAGGCTCCATGCTTGGCAGGGAGTCTGTTTATCCTCTCCTCAGCTTCTCTCCCTCCCCCTGCCCCGCTCATGCTCTTTGCTCTTTAAAATAAATAAATAAAATCTTAAAAAAAAAAAAAACCAACAAGACAGCACAAAAATAGATACATAGATCAACAGAACAGTACGAGATAAATACCCAGAAATAAGTCCACACTTATATGGTCAATTAATCTACAACAAAGGAGGCAAGAACATACAATGAGGAAAAGAGAGTCTCTTCAATAAATGATTGGGAAACTAAACAGCCACATGCAAAACAAAAAACAAACCACTTTCTTACACCATACACAAAAGTCAACTCAAAATGGATTAAAGACCTAAATACAAGACCTAAAACCATAAAACTGCATAAAACACAGGCAGTAATCTCTTGCGCATTGGCCTTAGCAACATATTTATAGCTATGTCTTCTCAGGAAAGGAAACAAAAGCAAAAATCAACTACTGGGACTATACCAAAATAAAAAGCTTTTGCACAGAAAAGGAAACCATTAACAAAACAAAGAAGCTACCAAAGGGAGATGATGGCTGCAAATAATATACCCAACAAAGCGTCAATATTCAAAATAAAGAACTTAGACAACTCAACACCAAAATAAAGCAAATAATCTGATAAACAAATGAGCAAAGAACCTGAACATATATTTTTCAAAAGACAACATAGATTATCAACAGATACATGAAAGGAGGCTCAAAATTATTAATCATTAGGGAAATGCAAATCAAAACCAAAAGGAGATATACCATCTCATACCAGTTAGAATGGCTAGTATCAAAGACAAAAAATAACAAGTGTTGGCAAGGATGTGGAAAAAAGGGAACTATTGTGTACCATTTGTTGGTGAGAATGTAAATTGATACAATTGTGGGAAACACGGATATTTTTCAAAAAATTAAAAATAGAAATACTATATGACCCAATAATTCCACTGTTGGGTATCTACCCAAAGAAAACAAAAACACTAATTCAAAAAAAAAAAATACACTCCTACTTTTTTTCTTAGCATTATTCACAATAGCCAAGATATAGAAATAATCCAACTGTATACTGACAGATGAATGGATAAGATGTGATGTACATGCACATACATAAATATTACTCAGTCATCAAAAAGAATGGATTCTTGCCAGCTATGACAACAGAGATGTACCAAGAGAGTATTACGCCAAGTGAAATATATGAGAGAAAGACAATACAATTTCATTCATATATGGAATCTAGAAAATCAAAACAGACAAAAAAACACAGGGACTCATAAACAGAGAACTGGCGGTTGCCAAAAGGAAGCAAAATAGGTGAAGGAGATTAAGATGTAAAAACTTCCAATTACATAAAGTAAATGTCACAGAGATGAAAAGTACAGCATGAGGAACACAGTTGATAATACTATATAATAACACTGTATGGTAACTACACTTATCAGAATGAGCATTAAGTAATGTACAGAATTGCTGAATCACTATGCTGTATACCTGAAACTAACATAACACTGCATGTCAATTGTACTTCAATAGTTAAAAAAAAAAAAAAAAAAAGATTGGAGGAAAGACAAAAAAATCAAAAACCCAAAGATTGAAGGAAAGAAACCCAGTCACCCAGTTTTCACATAAGATCACAAAACAGGTAATTCCTGTTATACATCATTTCATCTCTTGGGCTCCAGCAATTCCAGCAACAAAAATCGACAAGTTAGTGGTAAATAGTAGATATTTTTCACAAAGAAATGCTACTCACATCTGTAACATACCACACACCCACTGCATTCCCAGAAAACATTTCTAAAATAATCACATAAAGACATTGAGTGCCCACCTCTGTTTCCTTTTCTTCAATAATATTTACAAGTCCTAAGAAAATATTTTGTAGTTTGATCAAAAATGGTTCTGGATAAATTGCCCAATCCTCCCATGCTCTGAAGCAGGTCATTACCCGTTGCTAAATAAATAGGAAAAAGACAACGAATTATTATTTAGGGCAAAATATCTCAAACTTTATCTCAGGATAATGGCCATCACAATTTGCTGGATTTTGCTTTAAACCAACATCCTTAATAGAAAATAACTATCATTATATTTTTAAAAAATCAATGTCACCTCCTAACTAAAAGGGAATAAAATTAGAAATAAGTATAATGAAAAAGAAACAGTAACTGTTTGGTTCTTGACCACCTAAGATTAATGTCCCATATCACTAGTGGTACACATGAGGCCACACTCTAGGAATAAAACCTTAGACATTTGTGAAAATTAGATATCAAGGTAGTTTTGACCTGAATTCCTTTATGGTCCAATGAAATCCTTCCTGATTCTGGCTAATACTTCTTCCTCTGTCCCATCTCTAAACTTTTCTATAAGCTCTGATATACAATCAAAATTTAAAGTAAAAGAATTTTTAAATGGAGTTGTTTAAATTCCTTAAATGATGGGGTCATTGGGCATCTTCCCAGGCTGAAAATTTCCTTAATAGAAGTCTTCCTCCCATGAAAATAGCATCTATTTATTCCATTACATGCAAGGTATTTTGTTTGGCTTTTCTTAACATTGGTCCACAGCTAAAAGATTATAAAAAATAACTAAATATATTTTCTAAACATGAATAGCTAAAAGCATGTTCCTACTTCAGCCAAATTATACATACCATTCAAAACAAGTGATATTCTGAATTTTTTTTGTGAAAAGACTAATATTTAAAACATTTAAAAACACTTCAAACTAAAACAAACACCCAATCAAGTAACACTACATAATATATTTCAAACTTTCAGACATTTTTGATACTAAAGATAAAATGGCAGTAAATTTTAAAACAATAATTTCTGAAAAATACACAATGTGTCTTAGACTTGTTCTATGTACTTTTCTAACCCTCCAATGTGCTTGCCAGCCCCTACCCCGTTTAATACTAGGGAAAAAATAAAACAATAAACATACCTTGAAGTTTTCAGACTGTAAATGGCCTTGAATTGTACGATAGGTAGCATTGAGGTCTGAAAATATCTGACATAACTTTGTTTCAAAACTGAAATTCAAATAATATATATTTACAATAGAATTTATTTAAAAATCCGTATCTACTTCAGCATGCTAGCCAATGAAAACCTCTCTAGAACTTTAAAAAAAAAAAAACCTTAAAAATAAATTAATCAAGTAATCCTTTAAAAATCAAGAACGAGGTGTCTTAATCCTTAAAACTGTAATTAAATGCCTTATCCTAAATTACTCTCCTGCAAAAAATTAGTTCCCTTAACAAGGAACTTTACATTTAGGATACTTTCTGCTACCTAAACTGACCTCTTTGTTTTATAATAGGAAAAGTAACTTGTCCAAGGGAAAAAGAAAAAAAAAAAAAAAAAAACCTAATAACAGATTAGGACTCATATCTCCAAATGTCATTTCAGCATCAACTCCTGGAGAAAAGTCTCCCTGATTCATAAATACCAAAAAGGAACTCTGAGGAGGAAGTATATATTAATTACAAGAGAGCAACATAATTTCCTACTGCCTCGGAGAACAATCACAGTGAACTACACCAATACAATGATGATCAAAAGAGAACATAGCTTTACAAACAGTTCATGCTCTGTCTTTGGTCTCTTCCTTTATGCCTGCCACTATTTCTATTGTTTCCGTTTATTTACTACACAAGTGGCTAAGTGTTCAATAAAAATAGTTATTTTTTAACTCTTATTTGTTCTAGTATAATTCATTAAGAAACTGATATGAAAACTTTCTATACATTAAAGTGGTCTAATGAATGCAGCAATTTTTTTAGAAAATTCTATAAACTATGAAAAAATTCAAATTATTTATTACTGAGACTATTAACTAACAAAACAGTCCTCTTTTTTTAATTCCTTACCCTTAATGTTTTATTTCAGGAATATCAGCTTACACCATTATACTTACAATTTTCTATAATATGAAGCATTGGCAACTTTGGCTGAAGAGTTATACAAAACATCAGAAACCAAATATAATCTGGCAATCTAGAATACCAAAAGATAACATAAAAGAGATTAAAAATAAAAACCAGCAGCAAATAATGTATCTAGAAAAAATTCAATACTGAAATTTTTCTGCAATCAGTGGCATAAGGCTAATGTTTAGCTACAGTAAAAACAGCTAATTAGAAAAGTTATAAGAAACTCAACATTACCAAAGCCACTACTTTGGCAGGGATAAAATATGTAACTTCTTTACATTTCAACCTGTTGATAACCTGTATATAGATTAACATAACAAGTTTCCCCAGACAGGAGGAAAATAAGACTACATGGGAAAGATCTCTTCAGTCAAGTTCTTCATGCAAAAACAAAACAAACAAACAGAAAGAAACCCACCAATTTCAATCCAAAAAGAAATCAACTATTATCTCTCTTTTACTTAATTAAATGTTCCATAAAGAGAAATCATTTCCATACCTTTTTGGGGAGGGGTGTCTTTAAGATGGACAATGACTCAGTAATGCAATCCACTATTTCTTCAGCAGCTTCAGCATTATTAAGACAGAAAACCATTGCATCTCCAATATCATTTTTCCTTGGAGTTAACCCCCGTAGGATTTCTTCTAATTTGTCCCTCTGTCTGAATACAAATGTTTTTAGCTTATAAATATTTACAGATATAAATTTCAAATTCCATTATAGTTTCTGCTCACAAACTAATTTCTTTAAAGCCCAGTTGGATAAAATTCTGAAGACTAAATTGTGTTAAGTCTGATTTAAATCCCCCAAATAGAATACATTTCTTTGAAGAGCTCATGGGGAAAGAATATTTTATTTGTGAATAAAGGATTCCAGTGATTTTTAGTTTACAAATAAAGTAAATTTTAAATTATGGGCATTTGTTTCAAGAATGTTTGAGAGTGTCCCAGTCCTATTACCCCATTACAGTGGGCGGGGGGGGGGGGAGGCCTCCATGTTCTTCACTCTCTTTTGAAGTCAGTTACTTTAGCACTTCTGAAATAGAACAGGCTAAAGCAGGTGCTGGCAAACTTTGTAAAGGATCATACAGTATATATTTTAGGCTTTACAGGTCATATAGTCTCTCTTGTAGTTACCTGATTCCACTGCTATTAACATGAAAAAAGCCATAGACAACATATAAAGGGGGTAGGGGGGGGATCATGATTGTGCTCCAATAAGTCTGTTTACAAAAACATGAGACAGCCAGATTTAACATACAGGATGAGTTTGCAGATCCCTGAGCAAAAGTAATGATGAAAATACCTCTTCAGAAGCAAATATGCTTCAAATACATATAGCTCTGCATTAGCAAATGCTTTTACAAAAAATGCATCAATGCAGCTAGTATTCAAAGCATACGCCACAATCTTTTAGCCAATTTTTTCCCATGAAGCATACATAACTTCCTCTTAATACTTAATAGTACTTGTTTCTGATTCTTAAACCAGACTAATTTCACTGTACCCATGCTGAACTGAAGACTAACAAATATTTTTCATGGTGGCCACACACTGCAACTCTTGTGGAAAGACTGCATAATCAACCATCAGACTTCACAAAGCTCTACAGTAATTTTTTCTTCTTTAATGTTGCATTCAGAGAGCCAAGAATTCTAAAGGTCCCAAGATAATTTCTGTAAGAATCACAAATACTTCACTGCTAGAGAATCACTGCTAAGAGATCACCACCAACCGATGACAGGTTTAGAAGGTTTTTTATCAAAAGGAGAGAAAAAGGTCAAAAGGACACACACTTATACTTGCCAAGACATTTCAAATTATATAGCACATGATGAGAAATGTTAATATTTTAAACATTCACACAAGTAAAAGAAAAAACATTTTATTTTAGGGCTAACATCTCAGTAAGACCATTAATTAAAGCGATTATTAAAGCAACTTTTCTGAATATGTAACAGGAAAAGAAAAAATTCTTACTCTTCCTTAAGTGCTCCCTTTTTACTGGGCTCCTCTACAAAAGCTTCTGTTTCTTGCTCTTCTGACATCCCATGCAGGTATGGATTTAATGGTGGTGGCCTCCAGAAAGACCCATTTTTGAACATACGAAAATCTTCTGTCCGCCACTTAGTTGGAGAATCTCCCTAATAAATGTCCAGAATGTTATTAGAAAAGCAAAATATCTCAGAGCTAAAGTTAACAAAGTTTTGATTCCACTTACCTGCAGAATAGAATAAAGCTTCCACCTATAGTAAACATGGGCTGGTGTCTGGTTTTCAAATAAGAATCTAAAACAAAACAAACAAAAAATTAAACATCTACTCTTTAACAAAGAAATGTCTTCAATTAAATGTAAACAAATGAGAAATATTATTTGCTTATTTCATTTTAAATAAAACCAAAAGCAAAGATCCCTAAAAGAAATCCTCACCCACTGCCTTCTGCCATCTATTCCCTTCCTCACCCTAGCCCCAGACTGCCTTTGTGATGAACATTAGTTCTCAGAAGGTATGTATGCATCTTACTGAGTCTTACAACCAATTTTATTGAACACTTATGTCAGGTATTATATATGGCAATGGATTTTCCCAAAACAGAAATTTCAAAAGGAGCGGTTTTTAGAAGACTTAGGAGTGTTAAATAAGTGTCTTAGATACCATACCTATCAGAAGATAGCAATTTTCTATAAAGCTCTATTGTTCTACTATGAAGAACTCTTTCACTGGAAAACATAAAGAGTAGTATTTTCCTCCCAGAGACTGCTAAAACCAATGTTATTTAATTAACCTAAATTAAAATCAGATGGAAAACTGACCCAAGTACATCCAGTCTAATTACTAAAACTACCTTCTCAACCTATTGCAAAAATCATCACACACTTTTAGAACTTTATTCTTGGAAATATTTTTAATTCCAAAAAATAAGTTAAAAGTATTTTTTAAATGCACACCTGAGGATAAAAAACGTGGTAAATACATGCAATGGACTAGATTCAGCTTTAAAAGGTAAAGAAATTCTGATACATGCTTCGACATGGACAAATCTTGAAGATCTACTAAATGAAGTGAGTCTCAAAGTACAAGGACTGAATGATTCCACTTATATGAAGTAACTAGAGTAAATAAATTCAAAGAAACAAAGTAGAATGGTGGCTACCAGAGGCTGGAAGACCCAGGATATAGAGTTACTGTACAAGGGGTACAATGTCAGCCATGGGAGATGAGAACATTTCGAGAGAGATAGTGGTGACGGTTTGCTCGAAAATGTGAACACACTTGATGTCACTCAACTGTACATGTTAAAAACAGCAAAAATGGTACATTTTCTATTATTTGTATATTTTACCACAATAAAAAAAATGCACACCTGAACATAGGATTGTTGATTTCTCTGTTCATAATCATAGCTTCAAACATTGGCCCTTCACGTACAACAAACTCTATCATTCGATGTATCAGGGCGAGCAAATTCCTACAACAACAACACAGTTAAAGAAAATGGATTCAGACCTACCACTATATAAAACTATACTTGACCTAAGTTACTATAAATGTGCAGAAAAAGATTATTCTGCTGACTAATACAAAATTATAAGCCAAAAAATAACCTGGAGCATATGTTAATGCCTTGTGCATTAAGAGGGAGTGGGACAATGGGGATAAGGGAGTGGGAGGGGAAGGAAAGGTGAAGGGAAGGTGGGAAACCACAACACAGCTTCATAGCAATAAATATTTTTGTCTAAATGCCACTTAATTTTATTTTCCAAATGCAAAACATTAAATTATGAATCACAACTAATTGGAAAGCTGCAAATATATAAAATCAGTAAACTTACAGCTTACATGTTATCATAGCCATCTAAAAACTTACACACTATCTCAGTTTTAAAAGAAAATATTCCTAAACCAAGCACTTTTGTGGTGGTATTGAAATGTTATATACATGACTATAATTTGTAAAAAATGCAAAACTAATTAACAAGTTTAAGGCCTGATTTAATAAAAAATCCATCCAACTCTAGTGCTTTTCTGGTACACATACAGCAGACAGAGTTTTTATTGAATCTGACCTTTAATGAGGCAACATCCCTTTGGACCACACTTCAAATGGTTCATACAACTCATGACATGTATAATTCTGCCTGAATATTATGACTCAATGAAGCAATTATATTGCCAAAGCCTTAAATGGAGTCCTCTTTCCAAAATATTCCAAAATAAGGGACATGGTGAGATGCCTTTCCCATTTTTCAGAACAATTACTTTCCAATATTTAAGCCAAAAAGAAACTTCAACTTTTTAGTAGTCATTTTATTGGCTGGGTTCATAAGAAAATCTTTATTTTGAAAATCTAGGTTCTAAAATCATGTGACATAAAACACTATTTTAGACATTGATTACAGCATCTAGCAAAAATGACTCAGCTTATTATAAGCTGCTTTTGACTTCTCACTTCACCAGTCCCCAGCATATAGAGTAAGCAAATGGTAATTGGGAAAAGCAAAAGGATATTGGCTCTTGGTACAAGGCACACACTAAATTACACCTTTAGCATTCCCAGCTCAAATTAAGTTCATGTAATTGCTAGAATATAAATAGATATGTAGTTATAGAATAAGACAGATTTTTTTGGCTCTATAATGCCCTGCTTCAGAGTACATAAACAATAAAATAATTTATCTCATGGTCACTGTAATTATTTTCTCACAATTCAAACCAACCTACTTAAATGGACACTAAAATCTCTATATGGTGAAAAAATTTAATTTTTTTGACCTCCACTAGGTCAAAAAAATTATATGAAAGTTTAAATCTTTAATAAAGGGGAAACTAATATTTAAAACTATTAATTCAACCTCAAATTGTTAAAACAAACAAAAAAGCATCACTGAATTTTATATCTAAAAATTACTTTTCTTTCACAGAAGTATTAATTATTCTGCAAATATGCAGCTCTTGATATCCAAATGAGAATGTATTCTCAGCACCCGTATAGGTATATTATTTTGAGGGAAGGGAGATAATGTAAAGTTATGATTCAGTTCCAAAACTCCTGCTGGTATATGTCAAATTCAAGTGAAGGGATATTTTATGCGAATATCGTAATATATAAAATCAATTACTGGGGGACAAATACTATACATCCAGAAACTTGTATGAATTAAGTCAAATGCAACTTGACTTGAATATTATAAATGAAAAATGGTTTAGCAAGTTTAAACAAAGGATTCACTGTAATGGTGAGTTAAGAAGCTTCAACAAAATGTATACTCAAATTTTAGTTTAGAAATAAGTTGAACCACTGTAAAGCTACTACTGGAATATGCTTTTTGAATGCTACAAAAATACTTTCCTCTGAATGCTTTATCAGTGGAAAAATAACCCACTATAGTTTTAAACAGGCTTGTAAACTGGTAAAATGTATTTTTAGAAAATTTAAAGTTTAAAAGTTTTAAAATGTTTCATGTGATTATTTAAAATCAAAATCTGACAATTAGTTGTTACATGCTTGAATTCAAGATTATTAAAGAATTGTAATCACATTTTTATTTAAAGATTGTGTATTTAACATCATTTTTAAAAGGGTGACTTTTCTATCAGAATGAAACAGTGTAGTACAAAAAGATGATATATTTTAAAGTGCATTATTTTATTTTAAAATGGCAATTATCTTACTCTGGGCAACAATAACAAAAAAAAAAAAAAAACCAAAAAATTGTCTCTAGTTATAATAAAACCACATTTATTGGAGTCGATCGTACCAATGTCTGGTCAAAAACTGTATACTTTCCCAATCCATCCCATGATGTTTTCCTGGTCCCCCGCTGCCGCAGACAGTTCAGCTGGTGTTGCTCACCAAGGCCAATGTCAAAGAGAATTTGGTATTCTTTTGTGTTCATTTATTATTCAACCAGTGTTGTGTTCCTGTGTTTGGGAAAAGGCTTAGCTTGACTGAGCAAGAGCATACCTAGAGCATGAATTCTTCTGCTTTATCATTATGTTGAAAAAGAAAAAAAGGAAGAAAGGAAAATAAAAGAATTCCAAACACCTTAGTTACCATGAAAAAAATTTCTAGTATGTTCAGTGTTCATGAAAATAATAGGAATTCCTAATCAATCAGAAAAAACCAAAGCTATGCCCTTCCATAAGGAGAACTCAAACTAAGGTTGCATATTAAACACAATAATTCAGGAACCAAGAGAAAAAAAACAGATTGGGTCAAATTGTAACATTATATACAATTTAAGATACATTAAAACACCTATTTTCCCATCACAATAGTCTAATATTATCAGGCTAACAACTCCAGATTAAATCAAACACATTCTAACTACTAAAGCTATAAAATTCCCTACTTTGACAACAATAAAAACAAAAAGATAATGACATAAAATTGCAAAGTATACTAGAGTTAGTCACATATCCCCCCAAAAAAGTACTGGGAAGGAACCATTGCTCAGTCAAGATATTACCTTTTCCTCAACACCATTTTTTTTTTAATTCAGAAGGGGATATTGTCTATATTTAGATCAGTAATAATAAAGAAAAACATGTACCTTTCTGTTGGGATAACCACTTTGACTATGGCTTGCGACAGAGTCTGTATATGAAGTCACATCAGATAATAAACATAGAATATGTGAGTATTGTTAACAAGTAACAAGCAAAAATATACATAATGCATTGAAAACACTACACATCTAATCACAAAGTTTTGCAGGCAATCACTGCATTTGAAGTAATTATACACTAAGCAATTACATAAATGCAAATGGATGTGTTCAGTGAACAATAAATGTTCACCAAATGCAAAGAATCAGAACATTCCTGCCAGAATGCACATCAATGCACTGAAATAGGTACTACACTGAGAATTATCAGATAAAGATTTTAATTTGTGAAATAATTAACTGTTTGCCTCTGACCATACAGTTTGCTACTTTGTTCCCAAGCCTTTAAAACCAGCCCTGTCATTTTAAGTGTAATTATTTCATAATAGAACCAACAAATTCTTATAAACTTGAAATTAAGTTGGTTTTATGTTTAATAAAAAGAAAATACTCACCCTTTGCTTTTAACTAGAGCAGTTAACTGTTTTAAAAAACCACATACGCTCTCAAATACTCTAACATCTCAGATCCTGAGAACTAAGTTAGCTAGCAGCCATCCAAACAGTTTAACTATTTAGGTTTTTCTAATTGAAAAGTCACTTAACCAAATACAAAATATCATTTTCTCAGAACAAAGTAAATTTAGATACTGCACTTAAGCAAACCTGGATACAACAGTGGACAAAGGGGAAAAAAACTTAAGTGGTCAAAAAAGGAATGGTAGCCACAAATAAAAATATGACCTAGTATTTCAATATAGGGTTTCCATGGGCTAAGGCAGGGAACACATCTACTTATTTCTTTCAGAGTTGTCAAACAGAATTACACACACACTTTCTATAAAATTATTGAAAAGAAAGACTACCACAGATTTAGTATTTACAAATTAAGATGCGGCCCTATGTACATTTTTTAAATTACCTTCTCAAAATCCTCCTTGTTTTTAGGTGGCGGTAACATTGGAGCATTGGGGTTTTTTAACCTCTCTCTAGGCTGCGCATTAAAAGGCAGTCCTGATGGAGGTGGGGGAAGTGTATGTTCCATCATAGAAGGCGGAATGTATATTGGATGTGGAGGAATAGGCACAGCTTTACCCCAACCTAACTTCATTTCAAAAGACATAATCATCTTTCCTACAAAAAAGAAAAGAAAGGTCACCCTGGTTAACTCTCAAAAGAAAAAAATTCTGTTTATTTGAATTATTTTTCATGTTTAACCTTTCCAGTTCTGGTCCATTTTCCCACTAGAGGTGTTTTGTTTGTTTGTTTTAAAGATTTTATTTATTCATTCATGAGAGACACAGAGAGAGGGAGAGGGAGAGGGAGAGAGAGAGAGGGGGGCAGAGGGAGAAGTAGGCTCCATGCAGGGAGCCCGACATGGGACTCGATCCCGCGTCTCCAGAATCACATCCTGGGCTGGCACTAAACTGCTGAGTCACCAAGGCTGCCCCCCCCCTGCCCCCCACCCTGAGTTTTTATAAATACTTTTCAGAGCCAGGAAAAAAAGTGAATTCTATAGTAGACAATAAAAACTTTCTTACCATTTAAATTTTTTAAAGCTCTTTCAGCATCTCTTCTATTCATAAAGGCCACAAAGCCACAATTTCTCTCTCTTGCTCTTTCTTCATCAGTTCTAGGCCACATAATTTTCACACTGGCTAAGGGTCCAAATCTTCCAAATTCTTGACAAAGCATTTCTTCATTCATCTATTAAAAAGCATATGAGGGGTTTTTTGGTATGCAAATAAAAGGGGGAAATTCTATCCAAAAGCAAGCAAATTTTTACAAAATGAACAGTGAGACATATCAATGCTACAATTTTCCACTGAAGCACCAGGATCTCTATACAGTAAAATCTTGCCCTCAGGTGACATTCACAAATCTTTTCATACCAGAAACACAAGTGTTCAGGGTGAGGAGGCTTGGTGGCTAAATAAATCAAAAGTACACCTCTATCTAGCTCTCCTCCTGTTCCTTTTGAGATCCTGCATATTTAAAATAAGCTGTTCTTCGGCACTGGTTTGTTTATGCATTTAGCAACGTTTATCAGGCAACAGTGATTATCACATTTAAGACAAGTAAAAAATATATGTTGGTAATGAAAGTAAAAAAAAGATCTGATCACTTTCTCTTTTTCCAATACCCAACATTATCAAGGAGAGAGAAAAGAGAAAATAGTAAATACACAATGAGGTCCAAAACATACATAATTTTTTAAAAGAGCATATTATGTATAACTACCACTACATTCCTCATAACACAAGTAACGCTGAAGTGAGGAAAAGAATTAAGAAGAAGCACAAATTACTAGTTTGCTATCATGAAAAGAAAAAAGAAAAAGAATATCATTAAGGAAGCAAGCTATGCATAAGAAGGTAGTCTCAAAAGAGCACTGTCCACCACAGATCATGATTTGATAAATAAAAGAAAATCAGTACACAGTAAGACATTTCAAATTCAGATAGTCTAGTCAGAGAAAGACGAGATAAGCTCTTAAAAACTGTGGCAAGACAGTTCAGCCATATCAATAAGCCTCAATTTTATAAGATAATTTTAGAGACTTCTATAGTTTCTGAAGTTCCATCAAGTCTGCTTATTTCAGGTGCTTGATTTTATTTTTTGATTGACAAGGCAGTTTTCTTCCATAATTATAAAAAATATGAGCCAACGTTCATCTATCTTTTCTAATATTACCTGTGGATTAATGTTTCCAAGATATAAATTAGTAGTGCTTGGATCTCCTACATCATGTGAGCCAGGTGCATAATCATCAAGAACTAGGACAAAGAGGGGAAAAAAAAAATTATAACCTGCAAAATACAAAATTTGGACAATTTCTATTAATTAAAAAAGCAAAAAACTGTATTACCACCAGATGATCTATTTCTTCTGGAAGGCGCATCCACTTTAAAGGAAGGAAAAGAAAACAGTTCTTAGTTTTTTAGAATAGTTAATCACAAACATAAACATTAAAATAAATGCCACTTACTGGAACGACGCTGACCATCAGAATCTGACTGAGGAGGCTCAAATCGGCTTAACCTGCCTTTTGTCTTATGTCTCTCATCACGCTCTTCCTGAATTCTGTTGAAAACATTTGTTATCACTAATAATGAGCCAAAAGTTGTTCATTCACAGTTATTAAGAATATAAGTTATCCAGGTACCATGTTCATATAACTTGAAATATTGTAAGTAATTAAATGCCAGCACTAACAACCAAGATTAGAAAGAAAGTCCCTCAGCTATTAGTCATGAGCAAATTTCTGATATGTCATGCAGGCATTAGAATACAAAACCCACTTCTAAGGTGAGGAGCAAATTCAACATTAAAACCACTGAATCTGTCCTTTCTTGGTTAAGTTTGCTCACTCCTCACCCCTACCTCAGTGACTACATTGTTTCCACTGCAAACAGGACTCCGGACATTAGATAAATCAATTGAATTGCATCCATATTTTGCTACCAATCTAGATGCTGGATGACATGCTAATATATTTTCAAATACACCCTAAAAAAATCACTAATATCTAAAGCAACTTCACCATAGGTAAGGGAGTTAGTGATAGCTAACTGGTACACTAAATTCTCCATACCTGCTTCTCTAAGTATCGGCTCAATATACCTATGATAACCATTCTCCATACTATAAAACTTACTGTTTCAATTCTTCTTTGAAGAGTTCCAAATTGCTTTTTTTCTTTTCTTTCTCCCCTTTCTTCAGTGGCTATGAAGGATATGACAAGTTATACTTCAAACAAAAATGGTTAAACAAAACTAATGGTTCAATAATCAGATCATTTTAAATAATTTTTATTTTAGTGCCAATTATGTTCAAATTAAAATGAATGCTTCTGTTCTCACTATCACTACATTTCCTTCCTGTTCTCTCGAACTAAGAATTTAACAATTTGATTATTAAAGCAATTAAAGAAAATGACATGCAGCAGTATTAAAGTAAAGCAGCCACAAACTTTATCTCCCCAAAGCCTGTGATACTTAGGCCTGAATATTGTTAGAGGGAATCAGGGGGCAAAAACTAATGAACATAAAGGAATTGAACTGCCAAGTAACCACCATGAGCAACTACCAAAAATACGCTCTTCAAAACAGTAACCTTAAGAGGACTATGAATTATTCAAAGAACCAGTAACATCTTTGGAATTCCTCTTTAAAAACTACTTTTGAGGGGCACCTGGGTGGCTCAGTGGTGGAACATCTGCCTTCAGCTCAGGTCCTGATCCCAGAGTCCCGGGATTGAGTCCCATATCAGGCTTCCCACAGGGAGCCTGCTTCTCTCTCTGCCTATATCTTTGCCTCTTTCTTTGTCTTTCGTGAATAAATAAAATCTTCTTTAAAAATCTAAAAATAAATAAATAAAACTGCTTTTGAAATCGCTCTCTTAAAAGTGCCAAAATAATTTAAGGGGGAAGAAATAGCCTATTTTCACAAATAGTGTGAGAACCATCGAATATCCACATGCAAGAAGAAACTGGGGTTAGAACTCTTCTTCTCACCACACACAAAGATTAACTCAAATGACTCAAATACCTAAATTTAAGCACTAAAACTATAAAACTCAAAGAGAAAAACACAGGAATAAATCTTCAGGATTTTGAGGCAATAGTTTCTTAGATATGACATTAAAAGCACAAGTGACATAAAAAAAAACTGATAAACTCACTTTCATCACAATTAAAAACTTTTGTGCTTCAGGGTGGCTTGGTGGCCACCCTGGGTGGCCCTGGGTGGGCCTGCCTTTGGCCCACAGCGTGATCCTGGAGTCCCAGGATTGAATCCTGCGTCAGGCTTCCTGCATGGAGTCTGCTTCTCTCTCTGCCTGTGTCTCTGCCCACCACCCTCCCTCTGTGTCTATCATGAATAAATAAATTAAATCTTAAAAAAAAAAAAAAAAACTTTTGTGCTTCAAATGACACTATCAATAAAGGACAAAGACAAATCACAGAATGGGAGAAAACGTGTGCAAATCAAATAGCTGATAAAAGACTTGACTTCAGGAAGCATATAATACTTTTACAGCTTAATAATAAAAAGACAACAAATCGCCCAATTAAAAAATGGGTCAAGGATCTGAAAGACATTTCTCCACAGAAGATTACAAATGGATGATAAACATATAAAAAGATGCTCAACATCATTAGGGAAGTGCAAAACAAAGCCACAATTAGGTACAACTTCACACTCACTGAGATGACTAAAATTTTAAAAATAGAGAATTTTAACAAGTGTTGGTAAAGATGTATAAAAATTAGAACACTCATATGACGCTGATGAGACTGTAAAATGGTATAGCTAATTTGAAAAAGTTTTGGCAGTTTCTTAAAAGGTTAAACAAATTAATTACCATATGACCTAGCAATTCCACTCCTAGGTATATAAGAACTGAATACACAGGTCCACAAAAAAAAGCCTACGTGCAAACGTTTATAGCAACATTACCCATAATGGCAAAAAAGTAGAGAAAACCCAAATGTCAAGTGATACACAGATAAACAGTATGCGCTATATCCATAAAACAGAATATTATTCAACTATAAAAAAGAATGAAGTACTAATGTGCCAGAATACAGATGGACCTTGAAATATTATGCTAAGTAAAGAAGCCAGAAACAAAAAGCCACATGTTGTATGATTCCATCTGCATGAAATGTCTCAAACAGGCAAATTTCATACAGACAAAAAGTAGATTAGTGTCTGCCAGGGGTAAGGGATGACTAAAAATAGGTATAAGGTTTCTTTCTGGGGAAATAAAAATGTATTGAAATTAGAGATTAGTGATTGTTGCACAACTGTGAGTACACTTTAAAAAATAACTGTATACTTTAAACGGTAATGTGAATTACATCTCAATAAAACTGTTTTTTTTTTCCATTGCTTTCAGAGCTATTTTCCAAGTCACACAAGAGAAGTGAATCTCATCATTCAATGTAATCATATTCCTTCACCAGTGAGGCTCCAAATGACATGACCCACATCTATCTTCTGACCCCCATGAAAAATCCCACCATCAAAAAATAAAAAATCTTCTAACACTGAGAATATTTAAAAGAAAGTGCCACTAGCTCATAGTAATTCCAAATACATTTCAAAAATGTGCCTAGGCTAAAGATACATTATTGGAATACGTATAAGTCTTTGAAGGTAACTGCCACTACACATGTTGGTATTATTTCAGTTCAGAATTCCTTAAAAAGACAATCCCGTTATTTTATACCTATAGTCAACATTTTACTTGCAGTATACTCTTAGTATAACACCAAAGGTTCACTGCTCAAAGAACATTAAGAAGAATATTACCTACATGCCCTACTCTAATTTATGAACTCTTCTCTAGGAAGATTAAACACCAAAACTCAACATCTACTCCCAAAATAATTAAAAACAAGAAACCAAAGTCCTGCTTACAGTGGAAGTACTGAAATATCATTGGCAGTATGATCTCTGAACATAAATAGTCACTTATTTAATTATGACTTACAGGTTTTTTGGTTTCTATCACAAGAAGAGACGGTGGTCTTTCATTGGATGACTGATTTGGAGGATTTTTTTGATCTGCAAATCTTGAAGATGGTTTATAAATTTTACCTCTTTTTTCATCTGTTTCATGTTCTTCTGAAATTTAAAACACTAAGTTTCAAAACTAATTTTCAAAAATAATTTATTATTTGGAATATTATTTTTTATTTGAAAATGAACAGAAATTAGTAAAATGCTTTTAGCACTAATATAATATGAAATTAAATTCACATTACCTACCACCTTGCTCTCAAAAATACTAATTTAATCATTTTATAGTAAAGCTATGAAATATATTAAAATTTTTGCAAAGTGCTCTGCTATATTCAACACTGAAAGGTACTAAATATTTTTAAAACTTATCTGGCTCCAATTTCGCATTAATCCACATCTGGACATTTATTCTGCTAATTAATGAGTAATATCAACACTAGAGGGTGCTGATAAAAAAGAAATGTGAAATTCAAAAGACACCAAACATCTTTCATAATTGCCTACAGTCATTCTACCAAGAATTTTTGGTTTTGTTTAAGGATTATAATATTGACACTAACCTTTAGCCGCATTAACCACACCTCCACGCACAAATGTCTTCACTTTATTACCATCACTTCCTTCAAAAGCAGCAAGAAATTCTTCATAAATCTCAGCAGCTGCCTTTTCATCTTCCTAAATACACATGAAGATATTAATATCACTTAAGATGAAAATTACTATTGTACACAGGGTGAAACTCATTAGGGAATAATGTAAATAAAACCTTTCCCTTCACTAGGAAAACCTAATAGGTAATAATATCTAATGTTTAGTAGATATTAGATACAAATTAACACTGAAACTAAGGGAGACTTTGATCCTCTACTGGCAATTTATGAAACCAGTAAAGGACCCAGTAAGTAAATTTGTTTAGAGACATCAAAAGTCAAACTGTATGACAACTAACCATATAAAACATGTAACTCCATGTTTTTGACATTTACAAAGCATGACAATTATTATAAAGATTTCCCTCAGAAACCATGAAAGACGTAAGTATTAAAGGTTGAAGCAGCAATGACCCCACAGTTGGCATTAGGAAAAAAGCTCAAAAAGAACCTGGACAATTTCAATTATAATTCTTCACAATGTACCCAAAACATGTATGCATAAAAGGCCAATGGAACAAAACAGAAAATAGAGAGGTAAGTCCAATAACACTAGGAAATTTAGTATTCAATAAAAGGAGCATCTCACAAATCAATGGAGAATAGATCAACTTTTCAATGATGTTGGGATAACTTGATAACTATTTGAAAAAATAAAAATAAAAATGAACCAGTTCTCCACATCATATACCAAGGAAAAACTGCAAATGAACCAGATTTAACTTTTTTTTAAGTGAAACTATTAAAGTATTACAAAAAAACATGAGGAAATTTTTTTACAAGCTCCAAGAAAGAAAAACACTGAAAACTAGAAATCTTAAGGAAAGATATATAATAAACAATTTCTGCATGGAAAAAAACACAAGAAGCAAAATAAAAAGACAATCGACAGACTGGGAAAAAACACTGCACCTTGTGTCATAGACCAAGTGTTAATATATTTAATATACAAAGTTTCTAAAAACAGAGATAACCCAATAATTTCTAGAAAGACTGGGTTAGATATACGCAGACAGCTAGCTCACAGAAACACAAAAGCTGTTCAACCTTACTTACAAGACAAATGTAAATTTAAAACTACATTGAGATACTATTTTTTACTGAGCCAACTGGCAAAACTTTAAAAACATCCTCGGTTGGTAAGGCTATAGGGAAACAACCTCTCATACATTACTGAGAGTAGATGGAAAATGGCCCTGGCTTTATAGAGAGCAATTTGTCAATATTCAACAGAGCTACATTTATGCATTTACCATTCAACCCAGTAATCTCACTTACAGGTATATATCCCAAATAAACTAACAAAGAAACTATATGCATAACACTATCCATTAATAGCATTATTTGTAATGGCAAAAGACCAAAACAAAAATGCCCAACAGAGTATTAGTAAATAAGTACTGTATGTCTCTACACAGCTATTTAAAAAAACAAAGGAAAAAAAAAAAAATAAAAATAAAAATAAAAAAACAAAGGAACATTTCAATTATATCTGCAGTAATCTCTGAGATACAACGTTAAGTGAAAAAAGCAAGATGGAGAAAAGTACACTGTATATAACATATTACTGATCTGAGAAAAAGGAATACAATATATTTTTACACACACTTGCTTATCAAAAAGAATAGACCAGAAAATAACCAAGTCTTACACAGAAGAAACCGTGGAGGGGACAGGGATACAAACAGGACTCTTCTAAACATACCTTGTGTTACAGAGTTGACTTGGTGGTGGGAGCTGAGAATACCTCGGGTCAAGAATCTTTGAAAAGTATTTCTCTACACTCCCTGCCTTACTTTGACACCATTTCCAAGGATAACTCAAAATATAAACATTACCTTTTTCTTTAACTCTTCTTGTTCCTTCTTACTTAACGTTCGCTTAGCTGTACTCATTTTTCCAATACTGAATGCTTTAAGTTTGTTTTCGAGAAGAGGCTATAAAAAGAAGTAAAAAGCATACCTTTACACACACATTCTTAATGCTATCTATAACTCAACTAACTGGTAACCAACTCTTCAGATTAGAGGACTTTTAAAAAGAAATTTCACAGTAAAGCAGAAAAGCTGAGGCTATTCTTAAGCATTCTTAAGATATTCTGAAGTGCCTACCTTGGGCTTGATTCCCATGTAAGTATTTCTTAAAGAATGTCTTCATTTGCTAGCTAAAGGTTAATAACATACAAAAGCCATTTTCTTTAAAAAAGGTAAAAAAAAAAAAGGGGGGGGGCGGGGATCCCTGGGTGGCTGTGGCTCAGCTGTTTAGCGCCTGCTTTTGGCCCAGGGCGCGATCCTGGAGTCCCGGGATCGAGTCCCACGTCGGGCTCCTGGCATGGAGCCTGCTTCTCCCTCCTCCTGTGTCTCTGCCTCTCTCTTTCTCTATCATAAATAAATAAATAAATCTTTAAAAAAAAAAAAAAAGAGAGAAAGAGATGCTAAAGGCTTAGAACTCATTCAACCTACTTGCCCACAGCAAGAATAAAAGCACTTGAGAAAAAGTACAGATGGTTCCAGGCAAAAAAAGCAGTGATGGAAAACAGACATTCAAATAGGGAAGAGGCAGCATATATTTCCAAAGTTCAGTAGCAGGAATCTAAATACCATCTATGACCTTCACTTCAGGTCCTACAAATCACATCACTTCCTTTTATAATTCAGCAGATTAACTCATTTTTCATCAGTAATACTGATGTTTATGAACATTATAACTGTATTTCAGGTTTCAGCAGAAGTAAAATCATGTATAGATCTTTAATTGTTCAGTTATTCATTTAAATGTTAGATTTTGATTCATAACCTTAAAGAAAGTAATGTCTGTTAAATACAACCTAAAATGTTAATCTGTAATTGAGGTCGGCAAGTTTTACTCTTGCCCACCAAAATTTAATTTAACTAATTAAAATTTAGACTTTATTAATCCCCTGGTTACTAAACAGGCTTGCCCTTGAGAGAAACAGAAGAGTAATATTGCTATCAATTATTTTAAAGTTACATTAAAATCACTTTGAAAAAATAAAAATTTATAACCCAAAAGTTGAAATGAGGTTTCAGGAACAGATTCAAAGTACATTTTTTCCCAAAGTAGAAAGAAAAATGTTTGACCACCATTCAGCATCTGTGGTTTTAACTTTAAAACTTTAAAGAGGGCAGCCCAGGTGACTCAGTGGTTTACCGCCACCTTCAGCCCAGGGCATGATCCTGGAGACCCGGGAGCAAGTTCCACATCAGACTCCCTGCATGGAGCCTGCTTCTCCTTCTGCCTGTGTCTCTGCCTCTCTCTGCCTCTGTGTGTGTGTGTGTGTGTGTGTGTGTGTGTGTGTGTGTGTGTCTCATGAATAAAATAAAATCTTTAAAGAAATGGCAAAATTACATATAAATTCAATGAAAAACATAATTTTACAAAACAAAATTGGAGGGGTTCAAATTCTACTTATATCCTAAGAGCTAAACTTAAACACCCAAGAGAAAAATGATTATGTAAATTATGGAATGTTTACACCAAGAAATATAATCATCCATCAGGAAGTTTCACAGAACTTTTGCTAAAATTAAAAAAAATTAGAACTGAAAATAGAATATTTTAAAATATATTCCCATAAAATAGATCTTACCAAAGTAAAAATATATTTTTATGCTAAGAAATATTAAACAATAAAAATTAAGTGTTATCAATGTTAATACTGGCTGGTGAGGACTACTTCCATTTTATTTCCAAATTTAATTTCTGGGACGCCTGGGCGGCTCAGTGGTTGAGCGGCTGCCTTTGGCTCACGGAGTGATCCCGATCCTGGGATCAGGATCGAGTCCCACGTCAGGCTCCCTGCGAAGAGCCTGCCTCTCCCTCTGTCTATGTCTCTGCCTCTCCCTCTGTGTCTCTCATGAATAAATAAAATCTTTAAACAAAAAAATTTTAATTTTTATTCATTCCCCAAATTTAATTACATGAAAAATTATATGAAACAAAAAAGACTAAAAGAGCATGAGAACGCTTTGCAGATACACGTAGTAAAGAAGCTCCTTCTTTGGGTTCTCATGCTGCCCTGGGCACTACACTAACCAGAGTAAATAGTACCTGCTCCTATTTACTTCCCGTGGTGAGACTATAATCTCTTTAAAAGCAAAAACTGCATTTTAATCATCTATTTATTTCCAGTGACTGGCATTTGGTACTTGGTTCAATGTTTGGTATAAGGGAGGAATAATGAACGTAACCATTAAGCATTTTATATCCAAAAACACTTCTTGGTTTCTTAAATAACTTTTTAAATTTTAAATGAAATCTATCTCACATATAAGCTAAAAAATTTTTTCCTTCCATGACCTTATCATTAACTCAAATACAACAAAGAATGTTTTCTTTTTTTTTTTTTTTTTTTTTTTTTTTTTTTTAGAATGTTTTCAAATAGTACATGATAAAAGAACCAGTACAAAACTAAAATATTCAACCATTAAATTTGATCAAGGACAAATTAAACTCATTAATCCTTTCTTATCTTTATCAACACTTACTCTTGAAAGATTTTGATGAGGAGAATCACAAAGGCTTTCACGGGCACTCTCATTCCTATAATTATGTTTTCTTGGGCTCTTAGGTCGTGTCCGACTTGGCATGTCACTATCCGAGGGTCCAGATGCATCCATCTTCAAGAAAAGTAAAACAAGTTTTTCAAATCACATATGCAGACAACTACAAACCACCCAAATGTACAAATAGTGACAAATTTCACTACAGACTATCAAAACTCTCATCCCTTAAAATCACTGATTTCATCAGAAAAGTCCTTCAATACAGGGAGTTTTCTGTAATTCTAACTTGTACCTGAAAGCTCAAATTTGATGTAACAATTTTCTTTGAAGTAACAGGTCTGTTTCCTTCATTTTCAAGAGGAAACGCCCACGTCTGATTAACCACAGCTTAGTTGTTCCGTCAAGTAAAAATGATGTTCCATTAAAAAAGGAGCCAGTTTTCAATTTTCAACTTACGCAATCCAACAAGTACCTTTCCTCAAGGCAAACATCATGAGAAGAGGTAGTGCCTTATACTTTCCACTTAATCACATAAAACATAAAAAAGACCCATACACAAGGAAAAAATTTAATATTAATAATTTTTACTGCTTCACATAAAACATAAAAAAGACCCATACACAAGGAAAAAATTTAATATTAATAATTTTTACTGCTTCATCAAGAACATTCTTAAGTGAAACTAGCATACTTTTACTTTTATTGTGCCACATTGGGAAGAATACAAGGACTGCTAGTACATTTTGACAACACTGGCTTAATTCATGTTAGATGCCAACAGTTTACCCATCAATTACTTTTGTGTCATTAATGCAAATGTCAACATGATAAAAAAAAAAAAGGCAAATATCTTTGTATTATTATAAAACAGTTGAACTCACAAAGCCCATGAAAAGATTCTCAGTAACCCCGAAGGGTCTCAAAACCATACTTTGCGCACTGTTGTAATAACATGTAAAGGAAATGTCTACTGAAGAATTATTCAAAATGTCAAAGAGCTTTAAACAACAAACATATGCCCATCAATAGAGAAACAGCTTAAAAAATCATTTGTACCTCCCCCTATGGAATATCATAATGCCAGCAGAAAGACTACAGTAGAGCTTTAACTGTTGACTTACAGGGACTTCCAACAGGTACACCGTGCAGTGAAAAAAGAACAAGTGTGGATAATGCAAACCATAGCCAATGTACAAGTATACACAGTTGTAAATGTGCAGAACTTTATAAGCACAATAAAAATATAAAGATACATACTTGGTTTCTAACATGGTCTGAGGGGGCCAACTTATGCAAAAAGAACACGTAAAAAAAGAGAGCACCTAGCTAAACAACATGACAGAAAATAGACACATACAATATAATAATATTTATTTATCAAGTAAAATCATAAATATAGGAATAGACAGAGAAAGAAATTAAATGTTAAAGAAAAAAAGACAAGGGCTACCTGGCTGTCTCAGTCCATGGATCATGAATGAACCTCTTGATCTGAGGGACATGAGTTTGAGAACCACACTGGGTGTAGAGATTACTTAAATAAATGCCTTAAAAAAAAAAAAAAAAAAGAAAGAGAAAAAAGACAAAGATTGCCTTTTATACTCACATGTGCATCTGAAGATCCAGATGAATGAACATCTGATGATCTGGTCTGCAATTATTAAGAAGTCAGTATTTAAATGATCTGAAAATGTATTATGTTAACAAAGCAAGTATGTCTCAAGTTATACAGACTTAATCTTCCCAAACTTGTAGCAATTTCTACTCACCTAATAAAACCAAACAAAGGAAATCTAAGACTTACAAAAAGGTTGAGATCCATAATACATGTATAAGTCAATTCTGTAAAATTCAGAATACATATTGCCAAAATATAGTAAAAATGAGAGCAGAATATATTTCAGGCATAAAACTTTTAAACCGTAGACTGGAAACCTAACCATTACTTTTACAACAGAATTTTTGTGCAAAAGCTCTTCCCGAATCATAAGATACACTGTTTACTGCCACAACACTGACAGAGAGCAGCAACTTCTTGCTATGCAGCAAAGAAACTTCCCCTCCTTCCTCCACCTACCCAATCATATAAAAGATGATTTTAGTAACAAGAAAATTCACATATAAGCCCTTAATGTAAAAGGTATAAATATCACTGCAGAAATAGTTCAATAAAAAGAAAACCCTAGGGGTGCCTGGGTGGTTCAGTCAGTTGAGCATCTACCTTCAGCTCAGATCATAATCCCAGGGTCCTAGGATCCAGCTCTGCATCAGGCGCTCTGCCACTCTGCCTACTTGTGCTCTGTCAAATTAATTAATTAAATCTTAAAAAAAAAAAAAAAAGAAAAGAAAACCCTGTTATCAAATCCACAGCTGGCCACAATTTACAACTTGTTTTAGGGGGCTGCTTCTAATTCAGCATGCCACTACTGCTGACTGTTGCACTGAAAGAGATTAGTCTTCAAATAATGGCACATTGCAACAATGTCAACTGTTAAAATTTCATCTTATTTTTTCTTAATTGATCTACAGATCAAATTACATATGACATCCAGTATTTTTTTCACTATACAAAGAAGCCAAGTTGTAAGACCATTAACTAAATAACATGTGGTATCTGTCTGACATTTTTACTTGGAATCCCAGAATTTAACTCACAGTTTTTATTTTGCAAGGTACTGGGAAGTGGGATTTTACTTATTTTTATGTATAGCCAAATGTTAAAAGTGAAACCAAGAATCTTGACACCACAAATATCAGACCCTAGTACCGAGTTTTAGATTTCAAAAAAAATGCACAAGGCATTATATTAATTTTTAAGAGAAAATTGAAGATTTGTATGACATATGAAAGTGCAAATACAGTAAAACCCATATAAGTCTACATAGTATTGCTTTACTTACCTTCTCTAAACTTAAGGTAATAACATCTGTTCAGATTTTCACAACTGAATCGATTTGTTCCTCTGAACTCTACTGTGCTGGGCCCTAAGCAAAATAAGCCCAAGACAACCAAGCACTGAGATATCTTCCATCACTGTCTTTTCTATCCATTTATCTCCGACTTAATTGTGTCCTTCCTTACTTTCTCCTCCCATCTAACGTTTCTTAAAAGGCAAGACGGTATAGAAGAAGAAATTTTTAATAAATTTAATTCTCTGAAACACACTTTGAAATGCAGTTTGCAATGTGTCCATTTGCAAAATCCAAGAGAGTAACTATTCTCAGAAAAGAAAAAAAAAATCAGTCAAGATGCTAACATGAGAAAAAAATCAACTGCTTGCCAATATACTAGTATCAACCTGCTAGGTAACAAAAATAATATCCGAATTACAAGAGTCACCAAAAGTGTAAAACACCTAGAAACCAGCAAAAGAAATGTATACAACCTGAGTGAAGAAAAGACCAACTATATAGAAGGATTCAGTTATTCAAGTCACCTTGTGAAAAGATTCATCATATTCCTGGATGGGAAAACCCATTATTAAGACAATGTCAATTATACCCAAACTTATTTACACACTTAATGCAATTTCATTCAACAACTTGATACCAAAAGGAAAATCTTTGCAAGGGGCATAAGGGTTGCCAAAAATAATTCTAAAGTTCTCCCAGAAGAATAAGCATGCAAGAGCAGCTAAGTAGTGCTAGCCTTTCTTTCTTTAATCTTCTATGCCACCACATCCAAAGCACCATTTCTAAGATTTAAAAATAACAACATGGCTTATGAAGAGGCATCAGCTGATTTCAATTAACCTAAAATGGCATGGTCACATTTACCGCAAACCAGACATTTCCACTCATATGCAGCTATAACTGCACAGCATTCAGAATGGAACTTCTTTAGGCTTAAGAGTTAGATGCAAATAGTTAATAAAATTTTCAAAATAATCAACTTTTAAAGCTAGCGGTCCAAATAAACAGTAAATGTAATGCTACTTCAGAAGCTGAGTCTCTCCCTCTCCCGAACCTAGAACTGACTATATTATTTACCTTGGTTTGGTTTATCTATTTTTTAATTGAAGAACAATATATTAATGATGCTTACAGATCTTCTGAAGTCTAGTGCACAATTTTTCATCCATATAAAAAGACCCAAAAGCAAGAAATGAATGAGGAGAATAAGGAAAACTGAAAGCAATAAGGCAGCAGACATATGAGAAAGTTACCTCAGGACAGAGAAAGCAGATAATGCAGATGTGGTGAAGGATGGCAAAAGAATCCAAAAGAAAAATGGATCATTCTCATGATTGCTAAGGAAAGGTAAAGCCAACTACACTATTAACGGCCCTGTATGTTGGTGGCTGATAGTAAAAATTTTTTCCTAATTAGCAACCTAGCCGTAAGAACATTCCTCCAAAACTGCCATTCTCCATCATCAGCTTTCCATTCCCATTACTGACTCCTAAAATGTCTTTTTTTCCTCTTATACTCTAAAGCATCACTTATATCTCCACAAGTTTAACACTTTCCTATAGGAAGCATATCAAACCTTTATTGTACTGAGATGACTTCTAATTCTTTATTTTCAACCTTAGTCCCTCTCCTGGGTTCCAATCTGTTGTCAAACTACCTCCTGGACATCTTCACCCAAATGTCTCCTAGCTCCTCAAACTCAATATATTTAAAATTCCTTCCAAATTAGCTTCTCCTATTGATCTTATTTCTGATACTGGATTATATCTCTCAATCACTCATAATATGGAAGGAGTAAAATGTTTTTAAGAGGACAGATTCTGGAATTAGACTTCCTGGTTTTAGCACTTACCAGTTTTGTAACCTTGGCCCTAGTTCCTCCATTTATAAAGCTGAATAGCACCCTGCCTCATAGGATTGTTGTGAACAACAAAAACTAAAGCACTTAAAACTGTGTCTAGCACACAGTAACCACTCAGTGTTAGCCAGCAACAATTATAACAGAGGATCATCCTGGACTCCCTTCATCCCCTCACAATCACGTGAGTCAAATTCTGTTCATCAGGCCCCTAATACAGCTCTTCTAAAGGGACTCTTATTTTTCTTTCTAAAGACACAATTGTGGTCCAGATCTTCCCTTAATTCAACCACTTACTGGTACTATGCCTTATATTAGTAAAATAAGACATACCCCCCTGACTTTAGGAGCTAATAAAAGAAAGAGTCGTTAAGAACTGGGGAACCTAGGTGAAGAATATACAAGGTATTCATTATACTCTGCTTTCATGTGATTTTTCTGTAGAACTGAATTTTTTCCAAATAAAAAGCTGGGTAAGATACAGTAGGCAGGGTAAAATACAGTAGGCAGGAAGTAGGGAGGAGGGAGAAAGAAAGAAAAAAGAGAAAGGAAGAAGGAGAGAGAGGAGAAGGGGAGAGGAAGGAAAGATGGGAGGAAGGGAGGAAGGAAGGGAGGGAAGGAGGTCCAGCAGGAAACATCTGATGATGAAAGACCCTTAATCCTCATTGCTAACACCAGATTTCCCTGATATAAAAGCTTAAATATAATGTTCCCATAATAACAAATGGACACAAAACAAGATACTAAGAGATAAAAGAAAATTCATCAGTGCTTTTTATAAAATTTGGGATTAATCTTAATAATTATAAATTCAATTTTAATATATTTATATAATGAAACAATAAGTAGCCATCAAAACATTATTTCAAAAAGTACTGGAGGACACAAGAAAACACTCATAATGTAATATTGAGTCAAAAAAGCAATAAATAAAACCCTGTGATCTTCACTTTCGTTTTTTATTATAGCATTATTAACATACAATAAAATGCACAGATCTTGGTGTTCAGTTTCAGGAGTTTTGGAAGTTGTGTACACTAGTGTAACTACCATCCAAAACAAGAAATAGAACATTTTCATGACCCCCAGAAAGTCCCCTCCTGCCTCTTTCCAATTGATTCTCTTCTTCCATTCTCTCTAGGCAACCATTTTCTTACTTCTATCTCTATACATTAGTTTTGCTGGTTCTCAGACTTCGTATGAATGGAATTATACATTATTTACTCTTTTGAGTCTGGCTTCTATTGCTCAATCATTAAATCACTATGCTTCAAGTTTCATTCTTGTTGAGTTTTACGAGTTCACTATTTTGTATTGCTCAGTAATATACGATTGTATGATCACACCATTTTCTAAGTATTCCATTGTTTGTTTTTCTTTCTCCCTGTCAATAAACATTAGACTGTTTCTAGCTCTGTTTATAAATAAAGCCAATATAAGTATTTTTTAAACAAGTAAAGTAAAACAATGGCCACTAGAGCAGAGGTAGCAGGCAAATCTTAATGGGGGTAGGGAAGATGTTAGGAAAAGCTTCTCAGAGAAGATCTGAAGTGAGATTTCTGAAACAATCCTCAATATTTATCAGGAGCACTGCAACAAACTTCAAACTGATCCTCCTCACTCCCAAATCCTTTTAAAGTATGTTCCAAGAATTCTTTCCTAAAGGACTTTGCTGGGCAGCCGGGGTGGCTCAGCGGTTTAGCGCCACCTTCAGTCCAGGGCCTGATCCTGCAGACCCAGGATCGAGTCCCACATCAGGCTCCCTGCATGGAGCCTTTCTCCCTCTGTCTGTGTCTCTGCCTCTCTCTCTCTCTCTCTCTCTCTCTCTCTCTCTCATGAATAAATAAATAAAATCTTTTTAAAAAGGGGGGGAAAAAAGGACTTTGCTGCCTCAAATTTTCCATGGCTCTCTAATTTTACTCTGTAGCATTCAAAATCTCCATAATTTATCCCAAACTTACCTTTCCATTTCAGCAACTTTTATTCCCTATGCAAGCGCCCTATGCACTGGCTAATACACGAGATCATTTACCAACCCATTTCCCAGATTTATTTTTCTTTACCTCACCCATTTCTTTTTATATCCCTCTCTCCACCCTTCAAACCTCTGCTCATTGTTTAGAAGAACTCAAATTTCTCTATTCTTGAAACCTCTCCTTCCCATCCTCTATTAACCAGCTGTCACTTCTCTCTAAACTTTTAGATACCTCTACTCTGTACTATTATGTGTGGATTTTCTTCCACTAGACAGCATACTCCCCAGTTTGTATAGTCTTATTCAATGTTTTCTTCCTCAAAGTCAAGCACAAGACCTGCCAAGTAACGAAGACCCAATACACTTGTTGGCTTAACCTACTGGAGTAAGTACCTACCCAACAAAACTAAGTTACGCTCCACTGTCTAGATACTTTGCTGTCCACTCACTAACAAGTAGCAGCTACCTACCTTAATACCACTCTCCAAGGCAAACCAAGGGCCACCTCTCAAAACAACTTTATAAATCACTAAGATGTGTACAATGTTAAGATAAAGTGAAATTAAAAACCTGAAATGATCTTTAAAATTACATTTAAAACACTACCAAAAAAAATAAAAATAAAAATAAAATAAAAATAAAAAAAATAAAATAAAACACTACCAATACACAAAAAGTTGTAAGTACATTTTGAATGTCCTGTAGTCGATCTAAACTGAGGAAAGTTAAAAAATTTAACTCCTGAAAGGAAGACACAGCTAACAGTACCGTATAGCCTCGAGTGCTACTGGCAAATGCATCTTGCTTTTTGAAAAGTTATTTCAGCAAAATAACACATGGCTGGTCTGCAATAAAATATTAAAACTACTTAATAGTAGTAAAAGAGGCAAGTTATTTCATTTTTTTTTGAGGCAAGTTATTTCTAATAGTAATGTTTTCAAGTTTAATATCCTGTAGCCAAGTTTGTTTGTTTTTTTTTTTTCTGTAGCCAAGTTTTTATTTTTATTTAAAAAAAAAGAAAAATGAAAAAAAAAAAAAGAAAGAAAAGAAAAATGAGGGCAGCCCGGGGGCTCAGCGGTTTAGTGCTGCCTTCAGCCCAGGGCGAGATCCTGGATACCGAGGATCAAGTCCCATGTTGGGCTCCCTGCATGCAGCCTGCTTCTCCCTCTGCCTGTGTCTCTGCCTCTCTCTCTATGTCTCTCATGAATAAATAAATAAAATCTTTTTAAAAAATTAAATTAAAAATGATGCTCTTTATAAAAAAGTGGTAGAGAAGCAGGAGTCTTCAACTTGCACACCAAATGAACCCCCTCCTTCATATGCCACAAAGGCAAATGAGAATCTTCCATAGGTTTACCTTCCAGAAAGAATAAACCTTCAGGAATAAAAATAAAAAAAAATAAAAACTGCGCTTTCAGAAAACCAATCCAACAAGATAGGTAGGAAATTTTTAAAAACATCAAGTCATATTCAAGGAACAGTGCTACAAATACTCAAATTTCTAAGAGTATCAATCAACAGAAGTTGTAATTCCACTCTCCATCCAAAAAGACAACCTTCCACCCATAAAACTATCCACATTATATTTTAAGATAAGGTTACAGTCACACCATAACAAATTTTCACCCAAAATTGGAAACCATGAAGAACCTAATTTTCAAGATTTGTTTTTATTTAAATGTTACATATTTTCAGGTACCAACGAGAGTGTACACAAGCAGTAATAAATACCTAAGGATCACAAGCCTTGAATGTATCTTCATTTTAATTATTTCTTAAAAGTGAAATGTTTTTGTTAATCAGGAATTAAAACGGTTCCCTAACCAATTTAGCACTAACTGTCCAAAGAAGCCAGCACTCTCTTCTACCTGCTCGTAAATTTACCTAACCCAGTTTTTGACAATATGGCAAAAAAGAAACGCTGTCAGAGGGAAATAACAGGGCACGTATTGGGGCATCCAGGGGGCTCAGCGGTTGAACGTCTGCCTTGGCTCAGGGCCTGATCCTGAGGCCCCAGATCGAGTCCTGCATCGGGTTCCCTGCATGGAGCCTGCTTCTCCTCTGCCTCTCATGAATAAATAAATAAAAATCTAAAAAACAAACAAACAAACAAACAAAACCACAAACCAGGGCACATAATTCCATTATATTAGCAGTATAACCCACACAGGACATGCAGAAGTAAAGAAAATATCACATTCTCTTCATATCTTCATTTTGCTGTGCAAATAAAATTCTTAAAATCAAAATATTAATCTTTATAAATTAAATTCTAAGCAATTATGTTTAACAACTTTCTAAGGGAACAGTTATTATCTCTCTTCCCAAAATCAAAGCTACAACATGATACTAACAACCCTTTCCTCTAAAGCAATATTTCTGTCTGTTGATAAACAGAAATAAATGCATAGAAAATAATTATTATTAAGGCACATCAAATAATTTTGCCATCGTCAATTTAAAAAACTGCATACCGAACATTTTATTTTTTAATTTATTTTTAGTGAAGTACAATTGACATACAAAAAAATTGTTTCAGGTATACAACATAATGACTTAGTATCTGTACATATTACAAAATAATCACAATAAGCCTAATTAACATGTCACCACGCAGAAGTTTTTTTCTTGTGATGAGAACTTTCAAAATCTCTTAGCAACTTTCAAATATGCAATACGGTATTATGAACTACAGTCACCATGCTGTACATTACATTCCCTGGTACGTTTTTAAAGTAATATTTTCCTCAATGTGTAGAACTATGATTAACAAACATCCCAACCTATATCAATGGGAATTCAACTACCAAAAAAGAGCATGAAACAGAAGAATCTGTTCATTCCATCTGTATTGTAGAATGTCACTTATCTGCTCTCCAAGAAGAAGGAAAATCAAACCAGAGATCAAAGGCTAGAAATTCCAAATATTTGCCAAAATGATCTAATACTCCAATAAATTCTAGACTTTTATATGAGAAACAGAAAGCAGCAATCTGGACAGTCATTATATGATAGTTAGTGACTTTGATTCTAACTAAACCTTAGATTAGAATTTAACCAACATTTTGAAAAGTAAGCACTTTTTATTTCCTCTAAGGACAAAAAGGAGAGAGGAAAAAGGAACTAAGATTTATTATGTACTTTATAGACATTAATTCGCTTAATCCTTACATCAACTCTGTAAAACAGAGATTACATCCATATTACAAACGAGAAAAGGGAAGCTCAAGAGTTTAAGCAACTTGCCTTAATATCGCAAATATACTTATCAATTCAAGATTTAACTCCAGATGTCTTTTGCTTGTTATCAAAATCCATAATCTTTAACTGCGTCATGCAGCCCTCCACATTAATGGAGAATATCACATTGGTATCATCTGAGTCCTGAGATACTCTGATTCCTTTTACGACATGAACTGTAAATAATACAGTTCTTAATAGCATGAACTGATGATAATCTAATGCAATACACAAATCGAAAAGATTTATTACTGGAAGACCCAACAATTTACTTATAGGAACAGCCACACATTCAGGACCACCAGAGGTACTACTTTAGAAGGATGAAGAACATATACATTAAAATGTTTTCAATGTATCCAAGGCATCGAGTAGGAGATACTTAAAATATTACCTTGAGAAGAAACTAAAATTGCGCGGCTTATGCTCGAACTATTATGCGTGTAGTAGTTTTAGCAACGGTTCCCTAATAGCAGCAAGCAGGGCTGTTTTTGTAAATCTTTGAGAAAGTGGCCTGAGTGATGTACCCAACTATCCCCCTCCAAGCCGGCGGAAACAGTGCTGCAAAGGGAAGAAACTGACAAGGAGTAAAAAGCAGGGACATAAAACAGCCGAAACTGACCCTCTACCATAGTTTCTACAAAATTAAAGGATGAGTGTGGTAAAGACATTACTGATTACAAACTAATTATGAACCACCATTCACAAAATGGCATAAAGGGTGTCATCAGAAACTGACAAAGCTCTTATAAAATGGGTTGTTTCTCACAGCAAACTAGAGGTAGGGCTCGCCCGGTCCACCGTAAACCTAACTTCCTAATAACCGATTCAGGATCATACATGCTCTGCAAGATGTTAACAGCCCCTGGAACCTTGAGCGGTTATGCAACTTCCTGCACTAGTACCGAAAAAGCTTAAGAACTACCCCGGGCAGGATCTATCACTCGTAATATCGTCTTGGAGATGAGAAACTCAAAGAAAAAAAAAAAAAAAAAAAAAACTTAAGGACCGACCCAAGATGGCAACGAAGAAGACCTGATGCTGGCCACCCACCTAACCTACCGCTAAACTACTTCTACAGCTCAATGGTTTCTCAACACTTGCACATGGTTCCCTGTGGACTCAAAAATGAATTTAACAGTCGGTCTTAAGCGGCTTCTAAGGGCCTGGGTGGAACACACAACCTGGTGATGCAGGGGACCCCGAGTCCTTGAGAACCTACCCCCAAAAGAAGGGCTCGTTTGGTACTTCCTCTTAAGTGAGATAAGACCACGTGTGGGGCGCAGCTCTAACCTTGGCGACGCAGCTCTTGCAGGCGAGAGCCGCTCCCGCCTCTGCACTTCCCACACCTCGCGCGCCCCTCCCCTCACAACTTGCAGCCCGAGCGGTTGTTTTGTATTCCCCGGAGGGCAAGGGGGAACCTGAGGGAGACCGGAAGCGCGGCGAGATCCAAAAAAAACCGGAGAACTGAGGGAAGGGAGGCAAACGCTCAAGCACCGGGAGGCGATTCCCGCCTCTCCCCAGGTGCTGTCCGGCGGCCTCAGGGCTCCACAAACAGGAACACACGGGCGCGTTTTCCCGGCTTCGAACCTCAATCTAAATCCCTGATTTCGCTCCAATGCCAAACGCAGGCCGAGCTACTCACGCCACCCAGCCCGGGCCCGCGGGTCTCGAGCCGAATCCAGCCTGGGACTGAGGGGAGACACCAGGCCTCTCAACCTGCGCACCACAGTGCGTCGGCGGCGGGGCCTACAGCCGTGACCAGAGCGCGGACCCCCATTCCAGGCTCCTCCGGCTGGCCGGAAGCGTCCGCAGGCTCCAGATGACAGCTATAAACTCACTGACTTACGAAGTCCTCTAAGAAATTACCTTCGAACTGGCCTTCTGAGATCCGCCTGGCGTTTTGTCCGCCATCTTGAGCTTTGCCCCTCCTTCGGCGGCCGCAGCAGCACGGGCGAGTCGAGCGCCGAGAGAGCGGATCTCGGCGGAGCCCGCCAGAGGCGCCTGCAGGACTGAGGAGTCGACTGCCGAGACAGGGAATGCGGGCGGAGCTGTGCCACGTGACTTCCGGTGTCAGCCACTTCCCCGGCCCAGACCGCTTTGCGCGATTTCCTGGGTCTTCCCGGGGCTCCGCCTTTCACGTGGTTCTGGGATTTTGGAGCGTCTCCTCGTGCTGACCTTCAGGACCGGCTGAGGTTTCACTTGTTTCCCGGCGCCGGCCCCTGATAGGCGCGAGCCAGTTCAATTTCCTGGGTGAGGAGGGAAAGGATCCTTAGAGAAGATACGCGCTGGGGTTCGGCGGGGGCGGGGGGTGGGGGGGTCCCGCGCTCAGCGGCCCAGGACGGATTTTGCGACAGCCCCGGAGCTTACCCCATAGCGCGCGAGAGGCGAACTCGCAATTTGCTCTGCGTTACTTTTCGCATAGAACGGTGCCTGGAAAGTGGAGAAAAAGGAGCGTTTGACCCAACCTGAGAATCCAGCAGTGGAGTTTCCCATGGACTGTTCGGGGATCTGCAAAATGGGTACCTGCAGGGACGGAGAATGAGAGAAAATCATAAGTAGACGGTATTCTAAATCTAGCGCACTTGGAAGCTCTGTGTCATTTAAAATTGCATTTCATGGTTTAGTATTGTTTTCTTTTTTTTTTTAAGATTTTATTTACTTATTCGTGAGAGGCAGAAACACAGGCAGAGGGGGAAGCAGGCTCCACGCAGGGAGCCCGATGCGGGACTCGATCCCGGGTCTCCAGGATCACGCCCTGGGCTGAAGCTGGCGCTAAAGCTCTGAGCCATCCGAGCTGCCCTGTTTTCATTTTTAATCACACAAATGGAGGGGAGCACCGTAAGCTTTTCTGTACTTAGTACCTTTTTTTAAAGTTCTTAACAGGATCTGTATTCAAAGAAGGAACACTTGGGGTGCCTGGGTGACTCGGGGTTAAGCCGCTTCCGACTCTTGATCTCAGCATAGGTCTTGATATTATAGTTGTGAGTTCAGGCCCTGGAGATGGGCTCCACACTGGGCATGAAGACTACTTGGGGAGGGAGGGGGACTTGCTTAAGAAGATCTTGCCTCAACTGAGCCAGGTAAGGAAAATGAAAAGGGCGTTCCAGGTAAAGGGAGTAGTTGAAATAAAAGCCTGGTGACATTAATCATTACAGCCGGTGTGCAGTCACCATAAGCAGTCAAGTTTTACAAGAAGGTATAGAGAGGGTCATGGCTAGAGAGATGGGTGGGAGCGCGTTCACACAGGGCCCTGAATGAGCAGGGTGCTTAGGAGTTAGAATTCTAGTCTGAGATCAAAGTGGCCTTCAACAAGGTTAAGTAGGGCTGTCATGTCAGACTTCATGTTTTAAAAGATTGCTCTCAGGACTGCTGGAAGGGAAGAAGGATTCATCGCTTTCTCTCCCAAATTCATTTATTCAAAATATTTTTGAGCCCCGTTTTGTGTATAAAATTCTGTCCAAAGTGTTAAGAGGTTTACAGAGACAAAGATAAAAGAATGGAGGAAAGGAGCAACAGGATTAGATTGATGCCCCAAGGAGAAATCAAAGCGTGGAAACTCTAAAAAAAGTAACTCTGAGAGTAAGGATTGGGTAAAGAGATGGGGAGGTTTCACAGAGAAGGGAGCATTTGAGCCAACTCTGAAGAAGTAAAATTTTGTCTGCTGGTTGGTGTTGGGGAGGGGAGAGGGAAAACCATGAGGGAAGCACTTATCACAGGATCTGACCTATGGCAGGCCTTCAGTAAAAGGTAGCAGTCTTGTGGATCTGGCACTGAGGAGTCAGCAGATGGGGAGGGAAGAACAGACAACAAACAAGTAAGCAAACAGGACATAATCAAAAAGTGACAAGTGCTAGGCTTTGAAATTAAATTGGAATGATGCTCTGCAGTCTCCAGTCCAATTGAATTTATTTCCAAGTCTCAGATTTTATCACACTTTTTCAATTCCAGGCTTCTTCTCCCACCCTCATCCTGGTCTCTAATTGAAAGATAATCAATTGCATGCTCTTCCTGAAGATGTCACTTCCTCCAGAAAGCCTTACAGACCTCCCTCCCTGCCACCAAGCCTAAGATAGAGACTCTGCTTCTGTTTCCATAGGAACCTAATAGGTTCCCACTCAAAATGCTCATCAAACTAGACCTTAATTGTTTACAATCTAGGGTTAGAAAGTGAAATCATCAGCTGAGATGAAGGAAGGAGTGGGAACATGTGCCTAGCCATGTTCCAGCAGTGCTGCAGGTTGATTGTGTCTATAAAGTGAATAAATGCATGCTATTCATTCAAATCCCCAAAGTTCTACTTCTCAGAGAGATAATTTTAGCCAAATGATTTCCCCTAAAGAGTTAGAAATAAAGGAACACAGACTTCTTCCTTCTCTTCTTTTTCATACAGTAAAGTCCCAAAGGAAGCCAGACAAATGTGACTTGACAAGAAGGAATACATAGGTCTTTATTAAGGCCTAACTAAATACACTTTTAAAAACTCACAATCATGATTATGAGCAGTTTTCCTCAACACATATGTGTCACAAAATCTTGGCCCTATTACTCAAACCACAAATTAAGGAGGATGACATAGCATGAATCTTACGAATGGAATATTACAGAATCTGAAACTTTTAGATTCAAAATTACTATTGACAAGGGACTACACCTAAATAGTAAGAAAATCCTGCAATTTACTACGGTTAGTATTACTTTTTTACAATCACACTAAAACCAGGCTCTTTTGTCTCCTCCTAATACTGTTGGTTCTCTAGTTCCTGTCATCTGTTTAAAAGGGCTTTCCCTGCAGCTATGTTCAACAGAGATTGCAAGTCGTGACAGATGCAGTCCACAGAGGTGTTTTGTTTGCTTCAACCAAGGAGGTTTTTGTTCTTTGAAATTTCAGCTGGCACTTTGAAACTGGGAGATTTTATGTTTTTATACTTAGGGTTTCCAGTGTTCCTTGAAAAAATAGGAAAGCACTAAGGAGGGCACTTGATGGGATGGACTGGGTGTTATACTGTATATTGGCAAATGGAATTTAAATTTAAAAAATAAAACCATGAAAAAAATATATTTTTTTTTTTTAAAAAGGGAAAGTCTAACAACCATCAGTGGAGGTGAGCCATAGCAACCTCTTGGTTCACCAGAGGACAAATGCCCCACACCTGGCCTGCTTGTAGGCATTTGAGTTTTCTACTTCTCATGTACAATTTAAGTCTTACTAGTGATGATGAACATAATATTCAATAATCAGTCCCCCAACACCAATGAGAACCACTTATCCATTAGGCACAAAGGCTCAGTGCCTAGGACCCACAAAGCTTTTAGGGACCTCCCAAATGTTAAATTTCTTTTGAAATGGGATAAAAGGTGGATTGGAGAGGCTGAAACAAAAGTATCATTTAACAATACACACAATGAAAGAGACCTTACAAAGGATTGCCCCAAAGCTAAAGTCTCCTGTGGTGCGCCAATGGACTGTTTCTACTTGGTGGTGCTTTCATTCTACAGAATTTCTTAAGCAGCCTCTCCCTGCTCTCTAGACTTCAGGATAGAGGCTGGTGAAAGCATAATCTCATCCATTTGTTTATTTGGCAGTTACTGAATTTCTAGCATATGCCAGTGATGAAGGATAGTTGGAAGGCAGGCAGACAGGGAGGATACCACCCTCCAGGATTTTACACCTGGAAGGAGCCCTCCATCCTTTCCCATGTGATAGAGAGATGGCAAAAACGTTATTGGATGACAGACACAGGGAGGGTTAATCCCATTAAAACAGTCCACCAACAAGCCCACAGAAACCCCTAGACTTAGGAACTCCAGTAGCAACCCTTGCAGGTCCCCTCCTCCGGAACTTTGTACTATCACTTTGCTGTCACTCAATAAACCTTGCTTTTCTGGCCACAACTCTCGTCTACCTCTTCATTCTTCGAAGTGGTATGACCAAGAACTGTGGGCACTGACAGAAAAAAAAATCCTATAACATTTATGAGGGCTCATCCCAGGATCTCCACCATTAAGGACAACTAACCAACTACCGTGAGTAGTGGGCAACAGGTATCTCTGTCAGTCTCTGTCTCCCCTCCACCTCCATTTTGTTTGTTGAAACAATGGGCACCCATCAGCCATGAAAGAGCAATTAGCGCAACTGCCATTCTGAAGTCTCCGGTGACAGGCTCTCTGGGCTCCTTTCCGACTGATCCCCAACAGAATTTGGGAATGTTGATTTGGTAAGGATTCAGAACTCCTTTCAGGGTACACCAGATGTAAGGGATATAGAAAAAAATGAGCAGCAATTGAGGGACCTGACGAAGGCTACCCTTTGGATACCCAAAGGCTCTCAAAGGGACCTCTTTACTTGACCATCCAGGCATCCAAAGAGAAGCCCCTCTACTATTTTCTCATCTGATTCTTCCCCTATGAAAACAAGTAGGAAAAACCAGGAAAATCCCCCAGACATTCTCTTGTGAGTGGTTAGAGTGGCCTCCAAGGGATCTTAATCACAGTGACATGAGAAACTGTCTCCTGTTTGTGACCCCTCCTATCTTGGGCAGTACTAGGACACCCCTCAGACTGGCTACACCACCTATATGAAGGAATGGCCAGGTACGGCAAAAGAACTAAGATCTGAGGGATCTCCCAACTTTGTGGTTCCATCAGGGCTTATCCCAGCTGGATTTCCCCTCCCTGGGTGTCCCATCTTGTCCCTCCATGTGGGTATACAAGACAGCAATTCTACTAAAATCTGATTAGGTGGCTATGCCCAACAGAACAACTCTACTAAAAAAAAGTCTAGTTTGTCCATTGACTTCTAAAGGAGTCTTAAGAGTGGGGGAAACCAGAGCCATTCTCTGGAGGTAGGGCCAAGCCTGGGTAAACAAGACTACTCCCAGAACCCCACAGAGAGGACAGGGGCTCTGGCTGTCAGTTGTGTGAGTAGCTAGGGCCACACATCAGGTAAAGATGAGGAACTGAGGTGGAAGTTCTATTCTTGTAGACGGGTAATTCCTTGACAAGAACCTTACTCCTTTAGAGTCCCTTTCCTGACATAGGCTATAGGAAGTGAGATCCATATAATGAGATCCATAACTCAATTATCATTTACTTCATGACTTACTGGTTTTAACTGGACAAAAACAACTCATTTTCCTTTGTTCTGGCACATGGTCACAATACAAGTTGGAGGATGAGACACGGCTACCTGAGAGACTTTGCCTTCTTGGTTTTAACTGGGGAAAAGGTGGTTCATTTTCTTCTGATCTCAGCAATGTAGGATTGATCCCAGCCTCTCCTGGCTGCTCTCTTCTGCCCCTCCTCCCCACCTACCCCCCCCCCCAACCCGGTGGGGAGGAACAAAGGAACACTACATCCAAAGTCCATAGGCAAATGGAGTCCACAGGGGAGTCTCCACACTTGGCTTCATCCTTCCTAGTGTAAGATCAGTTCCCCTTACCTGTCCTGCCCTATCCTGGAATTCTTGCCAGTGCTCGGGGGCTTTATCCTTTGCAATAATAGGTAGTGCTTGAAGGTAGACCAAGGGGAGGTGCCACTACAAGACCTATGACAAACAGGGACCTCAAAGTTTTCCAAATTGGGTGTAATGCTTCTGTTAAATCAGACCCTCTCTGAAGCAGAAAAACATGGGGTTCTGGCCTCTGCTGAAAGATATGGGGATCAAAGGCTGGGTGAGGCCAGGGGTGGCTTCAGTTTCAAACCGGAACCCAGGCTATACCTCCTCAAGACCCCAGCTGGGATCCTCTCAAGACCTCAGACAGCTGGCACCCATCTATTAATGTGGGATCCAGAGTCAGTGAAAGCTTTATAAAAAATCTCAAGAGGGCCTTGCCAATACCCCAGCTTTATAACTGGTATGTGACAGAAAGGGAATGGCTTTGGGTGTCCTAACCCAGGCCCTGAAGCCAGATCAACAACCAGTAGGATATTTAAGCAAAGAGCTAGATCTGGTGACTTGTGGCTGGCTGCCATGCCCAGCTTTTTTTTTTTTTTTTTTTTTTTTTTTTAAGATTTTATTCATGAAAGAGAAGCAGAGGGAGAAGCAGGCTCCCTGCAGAGAGCCTGATGCAGGACTCAATCCCAGGAGCCCACCTGAGCCAAAGGCAGACACTCAACCCCTGAGCCACCCAGGAGCCCCCTGCCCGATCTCCTGATTTCCAAAGCTACAACACGAACTATGGAGTAGGAAGAAAGTAACTCTGGGATAGGAAAAGAATAACCCATTCTCCCATCCCCAGGTCCCCAGAGGCATACAGCCGGGAAGAGGTTGCCCTGGGGAAGACTGGCAAATGGACTTCACACATGCCTAAAATACATGGGTACAGCTACCTCCTGGTTTGGGTAGATGCCTTCACACACTGGATTGAGTCCTTCCCCCATAGAACCAAAAAAGCCTCAGAAGTGATAAAGGCTCTAGTAAATTCCTCAGTTTGAACTCCCCCAGTCCCTTCAGAGTCATAACAGAATATCCGAGGTTTGGGGCATTATCTATCACATTGTATCTGAAGATTTCAATTCTTGGAAAAATTAAGTAGCACAGGAAAAAGCCAAAGGGACACCTAGGTGGCTCAGTCGTTGACTGTCTGCCTTCAGCTCAGGTTATGATCCCAGGGTCCTGGGATCGAGTCTTACATCAGGCTCCCTACAGGGAGCCTGCTTCTCCCTCTGCCTATGTCTCTGCCTCTCTCTGTCTCTCATGAGTAAATAAAAATTCCTTTTAAAAAGGAAGAAAGAGAGAGAGAGAAAGAAGCCAAAATTGGGTGTCGACTCCCTATTGCCTTACTCCAAATTAGGAACATTCTCATGAAAAAGAGGTTGAGCCCATCTGAGATATTATGACCTGCTGATAGACAAGAAAGTCTTGGATAAATCATTTTATCCCTCTTGCAAGGAGCTTCCCAACTTTCAGCCCCAATATAACCAACCTGTCTCATTTCACCCCAGGGACCCAAGTGCTTGTTAGAGCCAGTCTGGGAAGGCCTGTATACAATTTTAGCCATTCCGACAGAAGTCAAAGTGCCTTAATTTGAAGCCTGGATCCACCATTCCAGAGTCAAACATTGGTCCCCAATGGGGACTAATAAGAAGGAACCAAAATCCATCTGTGAACCAAGAGAGGACCTCAAATTCGTCTTGAAGTGACAAGACACAGATAAGTCGTCTTCTCCATATCCCATCAATTCTTATTACATTCCTTTCACCCAATCTCTCCTCACAGTATGTGGGGAATTTACCAAAACACCCTCTATCTCTTGCAGGACCCCTAGCTATGCTTGGTCTTGCATTGTGCTTTGGGTAATTGCCTCCTTAATGGCCTAACCCACTTTATATCTTCCAGATAAAGGTCATCAAACTCCAAATGGTAGTTCAGATGGAGCCTCACATGGTGCTCAAACCAGACTTCTACAGGGGACCCCTTGATAGGCAGAACAACAGGAACCTTGACTGCCACTCCATCCAACCCAACCCTAATCACCCCCCCTCCACCACCAGGAAGTAGGTAGATCAGTGGTCACTCTATTTCCCTAATAGCAGTTAGGGTTACCTCTTCAGAGTGGGGAATGATGAAGGATAGTTGGGAGGCAGACAAGGACAAGGGGCCTCCCACCCTAAGAGGGAACCAAAAGGATTTTACACCTCCCTGGAAGGATCCCTGCATTCTTTCCCATGTGATAGAGATGACAAAAACCTCATTGGATGACAGGCACAGGAAGGGTTAATCCCATTAAAACAGCCCACCAACAAACCCATAGAAACCCCTAGACTTAGAAACTCCAGTGGCAACCCTCACAGGCCCCCTCCTCCAGAACTTTGTACTATTACTTTGCTATCGCTCAATAAACCTTACTTTGCTGTCCACCACTCTGGTCTACCTCTTCATTCTTTGAGGTGGCATGACCAAGAACTGCAGGCACTGACAGAAAAAAATCAGGCTCTAAAAAAAGGAAGATACGAGGGAGAAAGAAACAGCTAAAATTCAGACTTAACTCTTGTGCTTAGAGAAATCCCAGCTGCTTCTAGGAATAGTCAGGGAACAGCCTTCAAGGAGGATGTGTTCTGTGTGAGATTAAAGATTCTGATAAACTTGATCACCTGCCCCTATCCTGACAAGATTTCAATGATAATAGCAGTTTTCTCTCCTTTCACCCTCCCTCACCAAAAAAAAGTGCCCGACTTACTTATTGATATCTAGAATTCCTTTGACAATAGTAATTAGCAGAGGCTTTTTTAAAAAACTAAAAGTGCCTGAGAAATAAAAGATATGTAAAAGTGGTGTCAAGAAGCATAGAGCCCAGAAATGGGCTGGTGACATGTTGAAGGCAACAAAAATTGCTATTTTAGCTATGATCCTGGTGAGAAGACTACCATGTAGCAGTTATTTTATCAACAAGATAAAACTTGAGATGGTCTAAATGGCATATGCTAGAAATGGTGTTCCTAAGTAAGTGAGTGTGTGTGTGCGTGTGGCAAAGGTGTACGTAACTGAAGGTATGTACCTTGTGGCACTTGATGGCAAATCAAGACAACTAGCAGAGGGCAACATCTCCTAGGAAGTCTCATTGGCCATGAGCTGGCAGTCCAAATGGAGGCTTGGCTTAGATCACCAAGAGATCACGCCTCAACTTGTGACCTACCTTGTGCCATTCAGACCCTGGATATCCCCATGAAGATACATTTTTTTTTTCTTTTTAAGATTTTTGTTTTTTTATTTGAGACAGAGCACAAGTGGGGGGAAAGAGGGCAGAGGCAGAGGGAGAAGGAAAAGCAGACTCCCCGCTGAGCTAGGAGCCCAACACAGGGCTTGTACGAGGACCCTGAGATCATGACCTTAGCCAAATACAGACACTTAACTGACTGAGCCAAACAGGTGCCCCAAGACTGAAATTCTTAAGACAAGACCAAGTAATATAAAGGCTAGGTGAAGAATGAACTTATGAAGAGAAAATAAATTATTTCCCTTATCAGTTTCACTTGGTTGCCAAAAATAAAAGTCCAGCTGTAGTGGTCTTAAACAGAAGGCTTTATTTTGACATTGTTATCATGGTAAGTCTCAAAAAATCTAGCATACCTTTCCTCTTTTTCAAGTTTTGTTCTGTTTCCTTCACATTGACTTTGCCTACATCTTGTTATTTATTCTTATTTATTTTATCTTTTCCATTGGTACCTAGATTGTTTTCCCGTTATTTATATACATCTTGAATATTTGTTGTTTATATATCGATTACTGTACATTAATGTGTCAGCCGCTTTGCTGAATTCCTTTATTATTTGTATAGTTTTTCCATTTTTCCCCTCTTAGCCTTCCAGGTATACAGTCATATCGTTTGCAAAGGATTGCAAATTTACCTCCTCTTGTCCCTCCTCACCCCCCATCTTTTGTTTTTCTCTTGTGTAATAACAGCTAGACCTCCAGAATGACATTAGGTAAGAGTGGTACCTATGGATATCCTTGTCTCATTCCTGACTTTAATAAGAATGCTTTTAGTGTTCTTATCAGGATAAGGCTGACTTTGGGATTGTGAGTTGAATTATATTTTTTTTTATTTTTATTTTTTTTTATTTTTTTTATTTATTTATTTTTTTTTAAATTTTATTTATTTATTATTTATGATGGTCACACACACAGAGAGAGAGAGAGGCAGAGACACAGGCGGAGGGAGAAGCAGGCTCCATGCACCGGGAGCCTGATGTGGGATTCGATCCCGGGTCTCCAGGATCGCGCCCTGGGCCAAAGGCAGGCGCCAAACCGCTGCGCCACCCAGGGATCCCAATGAGTTGAATTATATATTTAATTTTTAGCTAACCATGGAACTGAAAATACAGAATTTTAAATTCTCATAGGAAAGTTGGGGACTCTGAAGATATGCCGAAGAATGCTGATGGTCAGACAAGATGGCTAGAGAAACACTTCCAGGCTTGTGTGGAGAAAAACCAGGACATCTCGATGATTTGGGGAAATAAAGGAACAAAACAGAAATGCCCTGCTCCGCATCAGGGAGAATGGGGAGTCGGGAGGGAAAATGAGAGGGAGGACGAGTAGAAATCTATGTTAGCTTCCTGTTGCTGACATTACAAATTACCCCAAAGTTAGTGGCTTATAGCAACACACATGTATTATAGTTCTGGAGGTCAGAGTCTCAGATGTGCCAGCAGGCCTGTGTTCATCTGGAGGCCCTAGAGGAGAATCCCTTTCCTTGCTTTTTCCAGCTTCTAGAGTTCACCTATGTTCCCTGATTCATGGTCCCCTTCTCCATCTTCAAAGTCAGCAGCACAGCGTCCTCTCTCTCACCTCTCCTTCCATCTTTATATCCTCTTTCCAACTCTACTATCTCCTTCTCATAAGGCCCCTTGTGATTACTCTAGGCCCACCATGACAATCCAGGATAATCTCCCTGCCTCAAGAGCCTTTCCTGTCTACAAGTCCATTTGCCATCTAAGTTAACATATTTGTGGGTTTTGGTGATTAGGTTGTGGACATCTTTGGAGGGCTATTATTCAGTCCACCAAAGGATCTAAAACTTTCTGCTGCTGTATTTTGTCACTAGCTGGCAGGCACAGCTTTGATTCCATCAGAAAATTGACACAGGAATGGCCCATGCTGAACAAATTGAGTTCTGAAATTATTACTGGGGAATTCAGGGATATGTGGTTCCAGTGAAAAAAGGATAAGACGGGCCCCTATTGTCAAAGACTTATAGGGCATAAAGGAAACAAATGTGTCACAATAAGAGTGTCATAAATGGAGACTGAAATGTTAGTCTGATTTATTTACTGCTGTATCTGCAGTGCCTAGAACAAAGTAAGCACCAAGCAAGTACTCAGTATTTGTTAATGAATGAAATCTGTATCAGAGGCAGTTTAGGGTAGCTCAGAAGATTGGCACTGCAGAAGAAGAAAGGGGAGACCTCATGAAGGATGCTAGAAAACTTTGGGGCATGTTTTTCTCAATCTCAAGCTTCACCTCTGGGGCAAATTCCCAGGAGTTAACTAGAAGCTGCACAGAGATCAGAAAGAGGACCTTACAAAATGTCTCATTTTAAGAAAATGCAAATTTTTCTATTTGGGAGGACTTAAACATCTCCCTTCGTGTACAAATTTTTAAGTAATGCAGCTCTCCTCTCATCTCCAATTTAAAAACAATTTTCAAGAATTGTGTCACTTCCACATAAGCAGGCTCAAGTGACAGCAAACATCCTCTACTGTTTTGCCACCTGGCGGCGCTGCTGCAGCCAGTAAACAAAAACACCCATCATCCTTTGTAGGTATCCCATGAACACATACAGAACCTCTGTGATGATGTTGGTGCACTTGCCGTATTTGTTGCTACCATGAAAAATTGTTCTAATATCCTGTTGTCCACCAAGCTTTCATTGAGCAATTGTGCCAGTGCTGTTGCTTTAAAAAAAAAAAAAAAAGTGCTAAAAAATAATTTAGAAAGGGAAGTTAAATGTGATAAAATCATGGAATACTGTGTTGTTTATCTAGGGGAGAACAGTCCACTAAATATTAGAGATAGTATCTTCACAGTCAGTCCTGCTCTATTTTTCTAGGAAGGCAGGGTCAGGGCTGAATCCCAGCACCTATTTCCATACCTGGCACAGAGTAGGCAAACAATATATATTTGTTGAATAAATAATAAATAAACATGGAAGAAAACCAATAAATCACCTTATGGCTCCCAACCACATATCTCTCAGTTTTATATCTGTATAGAGACCCGCAAAAGTTCCTGAAACCAAATTCCAAAATCACAGGAATAAGTTTCTAAATAGTTCAGCTCGGGTCAACTGCTCATTTGTGATCTACTCAACTGTGCTAAGGAAAATAGTGCCACATAGTACAAATGGCTCCCAGAGGCTTACCTTGGGATGAATGAAGATTGTGGGGAGGGGGATGTGTGAGCCAAGGCTAACTGTAAAGCATGTGAATAATAGGTGTCAGATACATATACAATTATTTTTCAAATGTTTGGAGATGCTGCTGTAATTGATAAGACACAATTTATTTTACTATGGTCAAATACACATAAGATTTGCCATTTTAACCATTTTTAAGTGTACAGTTTGGTGGCATTAAGTACATTCATGTTGGGCAAAGTGTCACCACCATCCTTCTTCAGAACTTTTTCATCTTCCCAAACTGAAACTCTATACCCATTAAACAATAACTCCACAATCTCCCCTCCCCCCACCCCAGGAAACCACCATTGTATTTCTGTCTTTATAAATTTGACTATTCTGGGTACCTCACATGAGTGAAGTCTTATACCATTGGTCCTTTTGTGACAGGCTTATTTCACTTAGTGTCTTCAAGGTTCATATGTGATGTAGCATGTATCAGAACTTCCTTCTCAAGGCTGAATAATATTCCATTCTATGTCTAGACTACAATTTGTTCATTCGTTCACCTACTGAGGGATATTTGGATTGCTTCCAGCTTTGGGGGATGGTGCATAGTGCTGTTACATACATTATCAAAGCATTCTTGAACTCACAACAGCTCTTTATCATCATGCATATTCTCAATTTATGGGCCTAAAAGTATACCTACTATCATGCGAGGATCAGCAGAAAAATTGGCTCTCTTGAGTATCCTCATGCTTGCTGTCTTTGGAATCTTAGAGACAGAGAAAGTTGGGGTCGAAGAAGTCTTAGAGCCCAGATAGAATTCTCCTCCTTTCTACAGTCAGTTCTCATGTATGTATTTTTACATAGAAATGCTTCTTTCATTAAGTTAGATTGTTCCATTGTTAAACAGTTCTAGAGGTTAAATCATTATTCAGTGTATACTTGGTTTGATAGTTATTAATGTCATGTCCTCCAGGTGAAGTTTGAATCTGATAAGCTATCTGTTGAGTGGTTTTAGAAATCCACACACCTTAGAGGAGGACATTACCTAAGGTTATAGTGACAGGAGCCAGAACAGATTATCAAGGACACTGACACCTAAACCAGGGGCCCCTGCCCTTTTATGCATAATGTACTAAGAGTATACCCTGGTAAACCCAGAAATTTATAGCAGAGCCTTGTTCCATTTTCATTTAATAAAAACCAGTGACTCCAATTTGTCCTGTTCATTAGCTTTTCTTTTTTAGCTTTTCTTCTAGGATTTCTTTTTTCCTCTTTCATTAAAATGTGTGTGTGTGTGGGGGGGGAATGCCTCAAGAAGCTGTGGAGAAGTAGACAATTTTCATAGTTTGGAATTAGAAAATAAATAGGTGCAACCTCCCTTGAATGGCAATTTGGCCACAGTTATCATAATGTGTGTGTGTATACCCTTTGACCCAGCAATTCCATTTATAGGAATTTACCTTCCAGATGCATTTTTAAACTGGTAAAGAAGATGTGTAGCAAAAGATCAAAGATACCCTAACTGCCCATCAATAAAGGACTGTTTAATAAAGGCATGGCACATCTAAAAAGATCTCAGTATGGAGTCAGGCCTGAAATCCTATGCCTTTGCTAGAAAAATAAGCAGTCTTTATGAACTGACTTGGAAATTGTTCCAAGATACAAGATACACTGTTGTATGACAAAAACAAAGTGGGAAACATTTTTGTGCTTTAAAAAAAAAAGAGGCATCTATAGATAGAAATATAGTATACATATGTGTGCTAAGTATCTTCTAAGTTGACCCCAATGATTTCCAACCCCCAGTAACCATGCCCTAAGTAGTTCCCTTCCCTTGAGACTGAGTTCAACCTAGTGACATACTTCTAATCGACAGCAAAAGTGAGAGGATGTCACTTCTGAGGCTTGGTTATAAAAAAAATTGGGGGGTGCCTGGGTGGCTCAGTAAGTTAAGTGTCCAACTCATGATTTCAGCTCAGGTCTTAATCTCAGGGTCATGAGATGGAGCTCTGCATGGAGCTCCATGCTCAATGGAGTCCACTTGAGATTCTCTCCCTTTCCCTCTTCCTCTGCCCTTTCCCCACTCATGTGCTCTCTCTCTGTCTCTATCCCTCTCAAATAAATAAACAAATAAATCTTAAAAAAAAAAAAAAAAAAAAAAAAAAAACAGCTTCTGCTTCTTGTCTTCCTTGACTTTTCTGGCTTTTCTTGTCTATTTGCTCTGATGAAGCCAGCCATCAGGCTGCGAAGTGCCCAATGCAGAAGGCCACATAACAAGAAACTGAGGGGGGCCTCAGGCCAAAAACTAATGAAGGCATGAGGCCATCAGCCCAACAGCCTGTGAGAAACTAAATCCTGCTGACTACCCCTTGAGTGAGCTTAAAAGCAGATCCTCCCTAAGCAGAGCTATGAGATGACTACAGCCCCAGCAGGCAGCTCAACCACAACCTTGCAAGAGACACTGAGCCAGAGGCCCAGCTAAGCCACTGGATGCCTGACCAAAGAACATGTGGGATAATAAATGTTTACTGTTTTAAGCCACTAAGTCTTGGGGTTGTTACACAGCAGTAGACAACTAATACAAGATGTAATGTGTGTTTATGTATATATACAATATATTTCTTTAAAAACTGGCCACTGTAATTGCCCCTGAGGAAGGAAATTTAAAATTCTGGAGATCAGGGGTGGGAGGAAACTTACTTTTTACTATATACTCTTTGGTCTATTTGAATATATTGTTTATTCAACAAGTGAACGGAGACAAATAACATTTTTTTTAAGATTTTATTTTATTATTCATGAGAGACACAGAGAGAGAGAGAGAGGCAGAGACACAGGCAGAGAGAGAAGCAGGCTCCATGCAGGGAGCCCAATGCGGGACTTGATCCCAGGTCTCCAGGATCAGGCCCCAGGCTGAAGGCAGTGCTAAACTGCTCAGGTTGGTCCCAGATAATAACATTTTTAATATTTTCCAATAAAACAGTAATTCCAAAGACCCATTTCTAAAATTCTCATATGAATTTTTTTCTATATCTGCATACATTAGCTACTCACAAAATTTTTTCATACTTCTCTAATTTGGGCACATATATCATTACACATTTAAAAAAAAGAGAGAGAGACTCCTTTCATACTTTTTAAGGGGATGGGGAAAAGGCCTTCTTTTCAGTCTCCTTGTCTGCCTCTCCTGGTCTGATTCCCCTGTGCTCCAGCCACACCAAGGTTCCAGTTCCCCCATTAGGCTGTTGTTTCTTGTCTCTGCCCCTAACTCACACCTTCTCTCAATTTGGAATACTTTCCCTCCCAGCCCCCTCCCCTGACTAGTTCTTATGCAAAATACAAGACCCAACTCCAGGCTCCTCCTTTGACACCCTCAGCCCACTCCTGCCACAACCTGCTTCTTGCCCAACACCCCCCCCCCCCCGCCCCCATCCTGCAATCCTCTTTCTGGCTATGCATCCCAAATAAGTTGGTCCCTCACTCCTTTGGGCTGTTCATTGTATTACACAGTCCAGGATAGGTCCTCACCTACTCTGCTGCCATTTTTCTGTCTTGTCTACTAATCAGTAAGCTCCAGGGAGATGAGAAGGGAAGGGATAGAAGGGCAGGGATGTGGGAACTGTGGTACAACATAACTTTTCACTTCCCTATTCCCAGTGCAAAATCCTAACCAGAGCAGTGGGAGTGGATATGTTTAGCTCACATATAGGTCACTCACATTTTTGACACAAATTCACAAAGGATATTTGAAGATTCATACATGCACCCCTTTAGGGTGTGTGGATAAAATACCTTTAGTTGCAATTGACAGAAGCCTCCTCACTTGTATAGCTTAAACTGAAAGGAAATTTTATTTCACCATTAAGAAGCTCAGAGAGAAGACTGCTGCAGGATTTGTTAATTTAGCAGCTCAGTCTCATCAAGGACCCAGTTCTTTCCATCTCTCTGCTCTGCCATCCTCAGTGGATCTGCCTGCCTTTCTGGCTAATTCCCCTCAAAAGTCACAAAATAGCTACCACAGCTCCCAACACCACACCAGAAGAAGTGTTCCTTCCTCCTGAAAACTTGTATATCTCTTTCTTTAGGACGGAGGGAAAAATTCCTAGAAGCCACTTCGGTAGACTTTCCCTTTATGTTCATTGGCCATAAGTGGATTGATGCCCGTGCCTTATCTATCTGATGGCAAGAAGAGAAAGACAGATGATCATGATTGGCTTACGGAGCACTTGGCTGATTATGGCACGCATTATCTGAAAAAATCTGTCTTCCACTGAAAAGAAGGAAGGGGGTGGGTAACAATAGTGTTGTTGTCTTCTATATTGAGAGTACCTGGGCTCTCTTACTTTTTCTTTTTCTCACTGTTATGCTAAATTGCATATATTATAATTAGAAAACACTGCATCACTCCCAGCACCTGCAGATCTATTTTTAAAAATACCACACATGTGACATGTGACCTAAATCCAGCTGAGAATATGGATTTTTAAAACTTTGACCACTGGTACTACTAGTCTTGTTATTTGGGAAAGATGACAGCCTTTGAGTGAGAAAAGTGAAGCAGTTAAAACTGGGACCATGCTGGTGTTTTCCAAGGGACTGGGGTGATGATTTTCTCCCCTTTCCCAAATGACCAGTACTCTTCAGAGAGTTTAAAGAACAACCAGACCTGAAGCTGACAAGCTGGGCTTGTTGTAGAATAGAACACACAGGCTGTCTAGCCAGATTAACTACTTTATTTTTTTTTTTATGGTGAAAAAATTTATTTTTAGATTTATAGCTGGCTGGACTCAGTTTAAATGATCCCAATTTTGTTGGTAACATCCAAAGCATCATAGTCAGGAGCCAGTCGAACACATGCTTTCTTCTCTCCATCAGGCCTGATCAAGGTGTTGACCTTGGCCACATCAGTGTCATAGAGCTTCTTCACAGCCTGTTTGATCTGGTGCTTATTGGCCTTGACATCCACAATGAATAAAGGTGTGTTGTCTTCTATTTTCTTCATGGCTGACTCAGTAGTCAGAGGGAACTTGATGATGGTGTAGTGATTAAGCTTGTTTCTCCTGGGGGTGCTCTTTCGAGGATATATGGGCTGCCTTTGGAGATGCAGGGTTTTGGGTCATCGGAATATAGGTGATGTATGGATCTTCTTTTTGTGTGTGTGACTGTGCACACCTTTCAGCACCGCTTTCTTAGCTTTCAAAGCCTTTGCTTTGGCTTTGGCTTTGGCTTTGGGAGGGGCAGGGGCTTCCTTCTTCGCCTTCAGCGCCATCTTCATGAAAGGGCCAGATTAACTACTTTAAATCCTAACTCCAACACTTAATATCACATGAAATTTGAGCAATAATATTACATCTTCTGGGCCTCTATTTCATTAAGTGTAAAACAGAGATAATAAATTTTGCTGATTTCTTTTTTTTTTAATTTTGCTGATTTCTGAGAGGATTAAGTGAATATCTGAAATAAAAGCATACAGCAGAATGCCTATAACATAAAAAACTATCAAACCTATCATAGTAAAGACAAAACAAACAAAAAACAGTGTTATAATAGCACAAGAATTGACAAATTGGCCAATGGAATAGAAGAGAGATCTCACACATAAACCCATTTGCACAAGGGAAGTTAATGTACAACAAAAGTGTCACCAGAAATCCATGTGGGAAAGGATGAATTAATTATCCAGCAGATGGCGGTGGGGAAAATGACTCACTAAGAAGAAAAAGAAAACCTGGTACCTACCTAACACCACACGCCAAAGTAGGTTCATGGGACTGTGATGCAAAAGTCCCCTTTCACCTTCCAAATTAGCAAGATGGTTTCAAGGTTTCAAGATGAATGAAGAATCTAATTGTCTAAGGAAGAACTCTAAAACTGATGGCAAAAATTGTAGTAGGGTGTCTTTGTGACCGTAGTTAGTTGGGAAGCATTTCCTAAAAAAATTTCACAAGCACAGACCATAAAACAGAAAGTTGCATTTTAGGGGCACCTGGCTAGCTTAGTTGGTAGAGCATGTGACTCCTGATCTCTGGGTTATAAGTTTGAGTCCCATGTTGGGTATAGATACTACTCAAAAAAAATTTAGAAGGGGTGCCTGGCTGGCTCACAGTAGATCACGTAACTCTCAGTCTCAGAGTTATGATCACATTCAAACCACATGTTAGACATGGAGCTTACTTAAAAAAAAAAAAAAGTTGATGCATTTGATTGCATAAAAAATTAAAGAATTGGATTCAACAAAGGCTATCATGGAAAAAATAAGAGATTCCATGATAGAAGATATTTGTAGTATGTAAATATGAAAAGGTATTAATATCTACAATATGCAAGAACCACAAATCATCAAGAAAAAATTGCAACTTCACAAGAAAAATGGGCAAAGGACATGAACAGCAATTTAAGAAAAGGAAGTCCAAAGTTCACCAAACATATAAAGAAATATTCAATTTTATTAGTAATCCTAAAGAAATCCAAATGAAATAAGATATCATTTTAAATCTATAGGATAGGCAAAAATTAGAAAGCTGGATGATGCCAAGTGTTGGTGGGGATGTGAGACATATCATGCCCTGTGATGAGGAGTTACCACTTGTCTTTTTTCTTTTTTTTTTTTTCACCTATCAATTAAGTGCATAACAAAACATCTAAAACTTAGTGGCTTAAAACAACAACCATTTTGCTTAGCTAATAATTCTATGGGTTCTCAATTTGCACTGGGCTCTGCTGCATAGCCAAGTCTGGTCCAACTGTTCTCAACTCGGTTAGATGTCTGGGGCTTCAGCTAAGGTGGCTTCAGCTAAGGTGGACCCACCTGGGTCCTCTTTCACATGTTCTCATCCTCTAGCAGGCTAGCCTGAGCCTGAAGACATGATGGTAGAAGGGCTCCCAGATCAACAACAGGAATTGTAGGATACCTTGAGGTCTAGGCTCAGAACTCAACCATTTTCTGCCGCCTTCCATGAAAGCAAATCACAAGGTCAAATCAGATTCAAATGGGAGTGAAATAGGTTCTACCTTTTGATGGGAGTTGCTACTAAGAATTTGCGGACACTTTTTTGCCCTCTGATATGATGAATGCATTGGTTCATCCATTCTGGAGAACAATGTAGAGTTATAGTCAAATCAAATACACTTATAATCTATAGCACAGAAATTTCCTCCCTGAGTATATATTCCAAAGATATTCTCACTCAGGTTCATTAGAAGACAGCATTATTTGTGATAGCAGAGAATTAGATACGCACCAGGAGTATTATGCAACAATTAAAAATAATGGATTAGAAGTACACATGGCAATATAAAGAGATCTGAGAGACATATGCTGAAAGAAAAGAAACAGAATGAGTACTATAATTACTATATAGTACAGTACAATTCAATTGAAAATGCATGTACAGGGACGCCTGGGTAGCTCGGCAGTTGAGTGTCTGCCTTGGGCTCAGGGTGTGATCCCGGAATCCAGAATCCAGGATCAGGTCTCACATCCGGTTCCCTGTGGGGATCCTGCTTCTCTGTCTGCCTATGTCTCTGCCTCAGAGTCTCTCTGTGTCCTTGATGAACATACAAATAAATCTTTTCAAAAAATACATGTACACAGAGCAATATACATTTTATAAGAAATATGCCAATGCACATTAAACACATTGTTATGGTTGCCTTTGGGGTTATCCTTAAAAGGAAGCAGATAAGGGAAGAGAAGATAATAAATTATTTAATGAATAAATCAATGACAAGAGGAGCCCTGCCCAGACCAACAATGACAATGTAACCTGAAATTTGAAACCTCTGTATCTGAGGTCCAAGAAGAAAATGAGGTACAATAGCTGCTTCATCTCTTCCATCCCTTCCTGCACTAGAGTTTCTTTTCATCATGAAACATTAAAGAATAGTCAACTTCAGAAATAGCAAGAGCCAAGGAAGGGGAAGGGCTAGCCCAGGGACAAAGTCATATTTAAGGGTCACATCTCTTTGCAAGAGCCACTTTCACAGGTGGCAAATTCAAGAAAATGTGACATATCCTAGAGTCCAAGGGCAACAGGCATGGGAATTGCATGTTCTTCCTTGAAAAGTACTCAACACATATTCTATTTTCCTACCACTGACCTGGGTAGAATGGTTGGTCACTCTCATCAAGATGGCCACAACTCATCCCACTCTGTGCTGAACTCCCTCTTGGAAAAAAAGTGCTTTCAGAAGATCACATGCCAACTTTCCATAAGCTTCCCAACCTCTTTAAAGTGATCCTGGTTTACCGTGATCAAGCCCAAGGACACTTTGCAAGTGAAGAACATTGCAAAACTCTCTGTCACACTCTTAAAAATGTCTATGAATTTTGTTCTTAGATCATTTACTAAAATCAAGCATTCTTTCATTTACCAATTCCAAAGGCTATTTACTTTGGATGCATCCTTTGTTTCTTTCATGGGCAAATTAAAGCCATGGTCAGTTTAGTTCTTTACTTACAATCCAGTTATCCATACGTAAATCTAGACTTGGAAAATCACATTCTATCTGTGTATTTGGCTTCAGAAAATTGGATATTAAAGGAAATTAAACATGTTTTCAACCATTCTCTTTGTTAGTTACTATTTGTTTCTGGCTTGCGAAATATATCTGTTGTAATGGGCTGAATGTTTGTGCCCCCCGACCCACAGCAAAATTCATGTGTTGAAATCCTGTCTCTCAGTGTGATGGTATCAGGAAATGGGGCCTTTGGGAGGTGATTAGGTCATGAGGGTGAAGCCCTCAGGTATGGGATTAGTGCCCTTATAAAAGAGGCCCCAGAGATCTCTCTTGCCCCTTTTGCCATATGAGGACATAGTGAGAAGATAGCTATTTACGAACTAGGAAACAAGTTTTCACCAGACACAAAATCTGCCAGCATCATGATTTTGCTTCCCAGCCTCCAGAACTATGAGAAATAAATGATTTTTGTTTCAGCCACCCAATCTCTGGTGTATTTGTTATAGCAGCCTGCAGGGACTAAGACTCCTACTTTGTTTATGTTTCTCACCACTTTTTTATTTTTTACATTAGCACTTAGAGTTTTCACTCAGATTTTTTATTTTATTATTTTTTATATTTTATTTAAATTCTATTTGCCAACATATAGTATAACATCCAGTGCTCATCCTAACATGTGCCCTCCTTAATGCCTGTCATCCAGTTACCCCAGCTCTCCACCCACTTCCCCTTCTGCAAGTCTTTTTTTTTTCCCCAGAGTTAGGAGTCTCTCATGGTTTGTCTTCCTCTCTAATTTTTCCCCACTCAGTTTTCCTCCTTTCCTTTAAGTCTTTGATTTTTGAGGAAATGAGGGGTTGGCGAAAGAATAGTTTGTTTTTGGGAACCCTGGGTGGCGCAGTGGTTTGGCGCCTGCCTTTGGCCCAGGGCGCGATCCTGGGGACCAGGGATCGAATCCCACGTCGGGCTCCCGATGAATGGAGCCTGCTTCTCCCTCTGCCTCTGTCTCTGCCTCTCTCTCTCTGTGTGTGACTATCATAAAAAGAAAAAAAAAAAAAAGAAGAAGAAGAATAGTTTGTTTTCTTTAACCACTAGAGGGCACATTGCATCAGATGTTTTGGTTTTTTCCATTCCTATTTAATTTAAATGTGTATTTCAAAAGAATGTCAAAGAATAAGAGAAAGAATAAGAGAACTTTAATTTTTCAATGTAAGTGATTTTTTAAAAAAACTTTAATTAACTAAATAATAAATGATTAAGTATGAAGAAAGAGACAAAATAGAGGGGGGGGGATAAAAATTCTTAAAACCTAAAAACTGATAAATCCAGATACTGTACTTGACAATCAAATAAAAAAATACACAAGTTTTTCTCTTCCATTGTTAACTAGAAAGAGGATAACTCTGACTCTCTAGGGAGATAAAAAGAGCATTGCAGCACCAGAGAAGAGTAATAGTGTGAAGTGTACACAAAAGAAGGTCTACAGGGTTGTGATGAGAGGAAATTCTGTACTTCAACAGAAGTCATTAGATGTTTTATTTAGTTTTATTGAACTAGCAATATCTGTATATATAATAAAATAAATAAATATAATAAATAAAATATATAATAAAAATATAAAGTATATCTATAAATATATGATATAAATTATAAATTATATATTTATATAGATATATTATGTAAATTATATATTATATATTTTTATATATTTATATATTTATATATTATTTATGTGATATATATGAAAATTTATATTTTTATATATGGATAAAATGTATATACAAAATGTAAAGCTACAAAATATGCATAGTGAAAGGAAGTTTCCCTTCCCCCCACAATACACAATTCTCCTCCTTGACAGCTACCCTTACTATTGATTTCTTATACATCCTTCAGAAAACAAGTCTGTACATTTACAAGCATATAAATGAGCAAATATATTGAGTTTTCCTCCCACAGAAGCAGCAGTGTGTTATATATGATGTTCTCACTTTGCTTTTCTTTATTTAAGATTTTTTTTGTTAAAGATTTTATTTATTTATTCATGAGAAACAAAAGACAGAGAGGCAGAGACACAGGCAGAGGAAGAAGCAGGCTCCATGCAGGGAGCCCGACGTGGGACTCCATCCCGGGTCTCCAGGATCATGCCCTAGGCTGCAGGTGGCTCTAAACTGCTGAGCCACCCAGGCTGACCTTTATTTTAAGTTTTTTGAAACATGATTGACAAATTAGTTTCAGGTGTACAACATAAGGATTTAATTTTGTATATATTGCAAATAATCACGAAAATAAGTCCAGTTAACATCCATCATACATAGTTACAGGTTTTTTTTCCTTTGATGAAAACTGTCAAGAACAACTCTCCTACCTACTTTCAAATATACAATACAATATCATTAACTACGTCACCAAGCTGTTCATTACATCATGATTTTTCTTCTTTTTTTTTAACTTAATATATCTTGGAGATCCTTCTTTGTATATATAGATCTGTCTTATTTCTGTCTTATTATTTTTAGTAGCTGCCTGAAATTGAAATTACATAATTATTTTAAATTCTGTTAAAAAAAAGAAGTTCTGTTTCAAATATACTCTTCAATTATTTAAACACTCTATTAATGGACATTTAAGTTCTTTTTCTACCTGGTTCCTTTTAAGTAGGCTCCATGCTGGGCATGGAGCTTGAACATAGGGCTTGAACTCACAACCCTGAGATCAAACCCCTGAGATGATCTCAAGAGTCGGACACCTAACTGACTGAGCCACTTATGCAACTCCTTTGCAAACTTTTTAAAAAATTAAACACTATTGCAATGAATCCCCTTTTACATATCCCATCATTTTGGACTATTTATATAAAGAAGTAAAACATTGAGGTATTATCAGCCAAGTTAAGATCAAAGTGGTGTACATTTTATTTTATTTTTATTTTTTAAAGATTGTATTTATATATTTGAGAGGCAGTGTGAGCACAAACAACGGGCAAGGATAGAAGGAGAAGTGGACTCCCTGGTGAGTAGGGAGCCTGATGCAGGACTCGATCCTAGGACCCTAGGATCATGACCTGTATACCACCTAAAGTGGTATACACTTTAATGAAGAAAAGCATCTGGGAAAGTCCTGAACTGGCCCTATAAAGAAGGCCCTTGACCTCACCCTGCAATGCCTATACTCAGGCCCATGCTATGCAGAGACACCATCCCCTCCACAGATCTCATAGGAGCCCTCCCTATCAAAACAAGATCAGATCAGATACCACTTGGGACCAAAATGTACCCAAAGCCTCAGCCCTGCTCCGACCTGATCCCCTGCACTTTTTAGATCAACTCTGTCCAATAGAAATATAATTCAAGCTATATATGTAACTTAACATTTATTTTCTAGGAGCTACATTAAAAAATATGGAAACAGTTGTAATTGCTTGAAACAATATTTTTATTTAACAGAATATATCCAAAGCATTATCATTTCATCATTTAATCAATATTAAAATTTATTAATATCTTACATTCTTCTTTTTAGACTCTTTGTAATCCACTGTGTGTTTACACTCGCACCACGTCTCGTTTTGGACTAGCCATAGGGCTCAACAACAACATATGGCTTGACCAGCATTGTCCAAAGGACTTTTATGCGATGATAGAAATGTTAGGTCCTTGTTCCTATAAATACCCTTTACCCTCCTATATAGTCAGCCTTTCTGAAGAGCAATTTTTTCCTCTTCCTGTATCAGTAAGATCCAGGCTCTGCAAGGTCACTGCACCACTTTGGGCATTTCTAATGGAGGCCACTTATTCTTTTATCTCCCAAACCACTAGAACCAGTCAGTGCCTCATACAAGCTTCAGTCCAGATCTGTGCTGTTCAATATGATAAACATGAATAAACATGTAGCTACTTAAATTTAAATCAATTAAAATAATCTCATTTTCTCAGTTGCACTAACCTCATTTCAAGTGTGCAATAGCCACATGTGGCCAATGGCCATTGTATTAGACGGCAGAGGCCTCAACTATTTCTCTTCCGTCAGATAAAACTCTCTCTCCTTGGAGACTTGTGTTATAGAGCTCTAGAACCTTCACAATGCCCTCAGGGAAGTCATGGAACTACCTCTCGATTAAAACATTGAACCCTTGGTTCTCTTCATTCTTCATAGCCTTCAGAACACCCCATGGTGCTCTACCCCAGCTCCCAGTATTATATGGGCTTTTAGCATCTATGTACTTCTAGGTAACAGCTTGGCTGAACATTTCTTGTACCCCTCCCCCCCCTTTTTTAAAGCTTTTTATTTATTTATTTATTTATTTATTTATTTATTTTATTTTTTTTTTTTTTTGCTTTTTATTTATTTATTAGAGTGAGAGAGAGAGAGGCAGAGGGAGAAACAGGCTCCATGCAGGGAGCCCAACGCAGGACTCGATCCTGGGTCTCCAGGATCGCGCCCTGGGCCAAAGGTGACGCTAAACCGCTGAACCACCGGGGTTGCCCTTTTTGTACCTCCTTAACCTTAACTTCACCTTCACTGCACTGCTGTCACCTACTCACAGAGCCTGCACTGATCTGTCATCACCTAGCACTACTCCACCTCAGAAATCTTTTTTATTCTTTTATTTATAACAAATGAACAAGTAATACATACTACACTTTTCCAGAAAACAATAACAACTGAATCATATAGCTAAAGGGGAAGTCCTTGGCCAGCCCACTCCTGGTTTCAAGCTTCCTTTTCTTTTTTTTTTTTTTTAAGATTGATTGATTGATTGATAAGAAAGAAAGAAAGAAAGAAAGAAAGAAAGAAAGAAAGAAGAAAGAAAGAAACGAGTGTGCGCACAGGTGGGGGGGGGGGCGCAAAGAGTCTTAAGCAGGCTCCACTCTGAGCAGGAAGTGGGATCCAGGACTTGATCTGCCCACCCTGAAATCAGGACCTGAGCTGAAACTGAGTCAGTCGCTTAACTGACTGTACCACCCAGATGGAGAGGTAGTATGTTTGCACAGTTAATGCTCAAAAGTACAAAAAGATGTATAATGAAGTTCCCATTCTCATCCTTTATCTATGCCATTCCCATACTAGTTTCATAAATAACCACTTTTCTCAGTTCTGTATTATAACTAGTTATTCTTCATGCATTTCAAGCAAATATGAATATAGATTCTTATTTTCCTGTTATACTCCCATTTCATGCACATTCTATACACTGTTCTGCATCTTGAAGTGCCTTTTTTTTTTTTTTTTTTTTTTTAGGAATGAGAGTGCAAGGGGCAGCCTGGATGGCTCAGCGGTTTGGTGCCGCCTTTGGCCCAGGGTATGATCCTGGAAACCCGGAATCAAGGCCCACGTTGGGCTCCCTGCTTGGAGCCTGCTTCTCGCTCTGCCTGTGTCTCTGCCTCTCTCTCTCTCTCTCTCTCTCTCTCTCTCTCTGTCTCTCTGTCTCTCATGAATAAATGAATAAAATCTTAAAAAAAAAAAAAAAAAAAGAATGAGAGTGCAAGCGCACCTGGGTGGCTCAGTGGTTGAGCGTCTGTCATTGGCTCAGGTCATGATCTCGGGGTCCTCCAATGAGTCCTGCCTCAAGGTCCTCACAGAGAGCCTTCTTCTTCCTCGACCTATGTCTCTGCCTCTCTCTGTATGTGTCTTTCATGAATAAATAAAATCTTAAAAAAAAAAAAAAAGGAGAGCACACATGAGAGTGGTGGTGGTGGGGGCAGAGGGAGAGAATGTTACTCAGGCTCCATGCTCAGCACAGAGCCCTACAAAGGGCTTGATTTCATTATGGAGATTATGACCTGAGCCAAAACCGAGTCCCATGCTTCACTGACTGAGCCACCCAGGGACCCCACGAACATGCCTTTCCATGTGGATACACAGAGAGTATCTTCATTCTTTTCTCTGTGCTGCAATATTATTCCATCATATGGCTATACCATAAATTAATCAGCTCCTGTTGATTGGGTGTTGGATTGTTTTCAGTACTTACTATTACAACCAGTAATAGGTACAAGAAAGAACTTTGTACCTATGTCACTTTCCATGTGTGGAAACACATCTGTAGGATGAAATGAATTTCCAAAAGGGAAATTGTGCAAATGGTATCTGAATTGCTAATTTTGAAAAACATTGCCAGATTGCTTTCCACAGATGTTGTATCAACTCACATTCCCATCTCAGTGTTTTTAACTGCGGCATAATATCCCAAAGCACAGAGGTTATACATCATCGTGTATAGGTCCCGCCTACTGACACAGAACATGAGGTTATTTTCAGTGGTTGTCTTATCAAAAAATGCTGCAATAAACATCCTCTCGTGTGGTGCTTTGTGCACGTCTATCTCTAGGATAGAGAAAATAGAGACCAAAAGAAGCAGTTGTGATAAGAACAGAGTTCAAAGTGATGAAAAACACAGAGAAAGCCTGTGTGGCTGGAGCACAAGAGCCAGGGTGGAGGCCTTAGGGCAGATGTGGGCAGTGGCCATAATAGGGCTGTGGAGGTCTCTGGTAAGGCTTATGGATTTTATTCTGATATCAAGATGCTCTGGTGAACATTTTAAAAGATCACTCTGGCTGTTGAATGGAAAATGGATTTGAGGGATAGAGTAGAAGCAAGAGATCAGCAATGATGAACCTAAGAAGGGGTACCAGAGCCTGAAGTGAAAGGAAAAAATCCTTAGCAAGTTGCAGCAAATGGGAAAATGAATAGAACAGGGCAAGTGCCCTGCTCCCAACAGGAATCTCTCAAGGGTGATGAGGGACACACAGATCCACAAGTCAGACATAGCTTCTGCTCTCAAGGAGCTTATTCTCACGGAGATTAAGCAAATAATTTCTGGTGTAGACAACAGTCTACAAACGGTGTGACAGGAAGAGCACTGGCTTTGAAAGTCGCATGGCTCTGTACTCACTGGGAATTCTGCTCTCCCCTTATTAGCTGTGACTTTGTTGAAGTTTCCCTCTTTCTCTCTCTCCTTCTCTCTCTGTTGGTCTCTCTCATCTGATTTCTTCATCACAAAGGCTTAGTGAGAGGATTAAATGAGATCATTTTTGAAAAGCACCTAACATTGGTAAAAAGGAGGTATTTAATTATATTTGGTGAATGAATGGAAAAAAACATTCCCCTTCCTCTGCCATCTGTCTCCCTGTGCCCCTGCCCACCTTGCCAGGCAATCATCTTGGTCTTAAATTCCTGCCCTCCCCTCTGACTGCAGAATGTGGTTACCAGTGGAGTCAATCCAGCTCATTAACTCTTTGCATGTGGTTTTGTCAGAATCATGAGTTGCAGAGTAATGCAAATTAATTGTTTGCACTCCTTTGGGTTTATTCTTTTTTTCCAAAGTTATCCTGTTTAAAATTAAAATTAAATTAAAATTAAAATTTAATTTAAAATTAAAATTAAAATATTCCCCCTTCCCCACCCCCTTATCATCAGGAAGTTTAAAATATACCAGAAACAATAGATAGAGGAATTAATTTATTTGAAAAATGGATACCAAATTATTATAGTTAAGTTTATTGTTTTCGACCACATTTCCATGGGGACATTAATAAATGTGATTGCTTTTGCTAGAATATTCGTTAATCCTGTGGTTTAGTGCACTGATAATGGAACATGCTGTTCCAGTGACTTTTAATGAGCATACTCCAGGAAAGCAAAGAAAATAATTTTACAAATGCGTACATATTAAAGAGACTAAGGTAGTTTTTAAATCTCCTTATGCTCTCAGAACATGTCACAGAATTGTTCTTAAATGTAACTTCTTTTTCCTTTAGATCTTTTTTCTCTATAGATCTTTGTAAAATTTAAAATAGAAAATTGAGAAATATTGCTCTTAAATTCTGAAACAAAAACAAAACAAAAAACCAAACAAACAAACAAACAAAAAAACCCTGAAACAATAAGAGTTACTCCTGGATGTTGGAGTTTTAAAATACTTTCTTTGGCTTGGAGGCCTTAATTAATTAAGATGATATGTTTGGCAGTTACTGGGTTTTGTCTTTCTTGTGAGGAAATAATTCTAAACCAACAAAGTAATATGTCAATAATGGATACAGTACCTTTTTAATCCAGGTCATATCCACAATTGCAAAGTGAAATAAAAATAATGTTATTTAGAAAATCATTGGAGCTTCCCATTCAAGGAAAATATATTGCTGAGGTGCCAAATCAAATGTTAACTCTTGTGTGCACCCTTTCATGCCTTCCAACACCCTCACACCAATCTATATAAATCAATGCATGCATATGCAGGGTAGTTTTTCCCCTATTTCTTGTTTAATAACATGAAATTAAAGAGAGTAGACCACACAAACACATTTGCCTCCTGCTGTTCCAGAGATCATCACTGTATACACAATTTTTAAGAGGTGGTGGTGGGGGATGTAAAATTAAAACAGCAAAGAGAACAGATGAGGAAGTCACCAATGGACAATAATTTCTGGAACACAAGTCAGATAAAACGGAGCAGAGAAAGACCAAATCCAGGATACCCCAGGAAGGGGGATGCAGACACATCCTGAGAGAGTACCCTAGCAATGATGTTTAATGAAGGTATCATATGTCAATGGTTAAGCACATTGTAAGTGCTCTATAAATTTTAGCTAGTATGTCATTACACGAGAACATGCTTCTGTTAGTCCAGGTCAATACATCCACATGTAATTAATTCTTGTGTAGAAGTACATAATATTCCATAACTTATTCATCCATTTTCTTATTTAAGAAACCTTCAGATTAAAAAAAAAAAAAAAAGAAACCTTCAGATTCTTTTCAGGTTTGTTTCTTTTTTGATAGAGTGGTCTGCCAAAAAATGATACAATAAATTTCCTCATACAACTGTCCTTTAATTATTGGAGTTTTTATTTCCATATGCTAGATCTTCAAAAGTGACTCTGCTGAATCAAAAGGTATGTGCAGGTTTAGTTTTAATTGATTCACCAACTGAATGAACTGTTTTAAGAATTGTAGCAGATGAACTCTGGCCAGCAATGCTGAGGATTTTATGTTTCTGTATCTTTCAGCCAGAGTTGGATGTTATCAGTCTTATAAATTAATAAATCTTTAAATTGTCATCAGTTTGATGAAGAAAATGAGATGTCATTACTAGTGTAATTTGCATTTTTCCTGGTCTAGTAGAGTTGAACATCTTTTTATACATCTATCAGCTATATGAAGTTCTTAATATGTGAACTAATTATTCATATCCTTTGTCCATTTTTCTTTTGCGGTTTGTTTTCTGAATTCTTTGTATTTCTTTTTAAGATTTATTTATTTGACAGAGAAAGAGCACAAGCAGAGGGAGGGCCAGGCAAAGGAAGAAGGAGAAGCAGGCTTTATCCCAGGGCCCTGGGATCATGACCTGAGCCAAAGGCAGACATTTAACCAACTGAACCACCCAGGCACCCCCACAGTTCTTTGTATTTTAAAGATATTAATTTCTCATCTGTCTTGTAATGAGTTTGATTACCATTGTTTGCTAGGCTGAGCTTCTAATTTTTATGTTGTTGAACTCACCAGATTTTTCTTTTATGGCTCCTGGGCTTCTGGTCTTGCTATAGGCTAGGTCTCCCCGAAATTGAGATTATACAAATACTCTCCCATATTTCCTCATTATTTTTACTGTTTCAAATCTAGTTCTTTGGGCCCCTGGGTGGCTCAGTGGTTGGGTGTCTGCCTTTGGCTCAGGTCATAATCCAGGGGGTCCTGGGATTGAGTTCCACTTCAGGCTCTCCACAGGGAGCCTGCTTCTCCCTCTGCCTATGTCTCTGCCTCTCTCTGTGTGTCTCTCATGAATAAATAAATAAATAAATAAATAAATAAATAAATAAATAAATAAAATCTAAAAAATAAAATAAATCTAGTTCTTTAATCCACCTGCAATCTATTTTTATTTATTTTTATGCCACTCTCATATAATTTTTTAATTTAAAATTTTTTAAAGTTTTTATTTTAATTCCAATTAACATACAGTGGAATAGTAGTTTCAGGCATACAGTATAGTAATTTAACGCTTCCATATGTCACCCTGCGCTCATCACAAGTACACTTCTTAATCCTCATCACGTATTTCACCCATCCCCCAATCCCTCCCCTCTGTAACCATCTGTTTGTTCTCTATAGTTAAAAGTCTGTTTCTTGATTTGTCTCTCCCTTTCTCATTTTCCCCCTTTTCTTGTTTTGTTTCTTAAATTCCACATATGAGTGAAATCATATGACATTTGTTTTTCTCTGACTTATTCACTTAGCATTATACTCTCTAGTTCCATCCATGTCATTGCAAATGGAAATATTTCATTCTTTTTTATGGCTGAAGAATATTCTGGTATATATGCATATATCACCTCTTCTTTAACCATTCATCAATCGATGGACACTTGGGCTACTGCCATCTTGGCTATTGTAAATAGTGCTTCTATAAACATAGGGGTGCAGCTATTCTTTTGAATTAGTGTTCTTGTATTCTTTGGGTAAATACCCATTAGTATGATTGCTAGATCATAAGGTAGTTCTATTTTTAACTTTTTGAGGACCTTTCATACTCTTTTCTACAGTGGTTGTGCCGGTTTGCATTCCCACCAACAGTGCACAAGTGTTCCTTTTTCTCCACATCCTCACCAACCCCTGTTGTTTTTTGTGTTCTTGACTTTAGCCACTCTTGACAGGTGTGAGGTGATATCTCATTGCAGTTTTCATTTTCATTTCCCTGATGATCACTGATGTTGAGCATCTTTTCACCTACCTGGTGGCCATCTGCCTGTCTTCCTTAGAGAAATGTCTGTTCATGTCTTCTGCCCATTTTTAAACTAGATTTTTGCTTTTTTGGTGTTGATTTGTCAAGTTCTTTATATATTTTGGATATTAACCATTTATTGGATACATCTTTGCAAATATCTTCCATTCCACTGATTGCCTTTCATTTTTGTTGTTTTCTTCACTGTGCAGAAGATTTTTATTTTGATGTAGTCCCAATAGTCTGTTTTGCTTTTGTTTCAGGAGACGTAATTAGAAAAATGTTGTAACAGCTGATGTCAAAGAAGTTACTGTTCTCTTCTAGAGTTTTAATGGTTTCCTGTCTCACCTTTAGGTCCTTAATCCGTTTTGAATTTATTTTTGTGTATGGTATAAGAAAGTGGTCCTGTCAAATAGATCAATGGAACAGAATAGAGAACCCAGAAGTGGACCCTGAACTTTATGGTCAACTAATATTCGATAAAGGAGGAAAGACTATCCATTGGAAGAAAGACGGTCTCTTCAATAAATGGTGCTGGGAAAATTGGACATCCACATGCAGAAGAATGAAACTAGACCACTCTCTTTTACACAAAGATAAACTCAAAATGGATGAAAGATCTAAATGTGAGACAAGATTCCATCAAAATCCTAGAGGAGAACACAGGCAACACCCTTTTTGAACTCGGCCACAGTAACTTCTTGCAAGATACATCCACGAAGGCAAAAGAAACAAAAGCAAAAATGAACTATTGGGACTTCATCAAGATAAGAAGCTTTTGCACAGCAAAGGATACAGTCAACAAAACTCAAAGACAACCTACAGAATGGGAGAAGATATTTGCAAATGATGTATCAGATAAAGGGCTAATTTCCAAGATCTATAAAGAACTCAACACCAAAGAAACAAACAACCCAATCATGAAATGGGCAAAAGACATGAAGAGAAATCTCACAGAGGAAGACATAGACATGGCCAACATGCACATGAGAAAATGCTCTGCATCACTTGCCATCAGGGAAATACAAATCCAAACCACAATGAGATACCAACTCACACCAGTGAGAATGGGGAGAATTAACAAGGCAGGAAACCACAAATGTTGGAGAGGATGCGGAGAAAAGGGAACCCTCTTACACTGTTGGTGGGAATGTGAACTGGTGCAGCCACTCTGGAAAACTGTGTGGAGGTTCCTCAAAGAGTTAAAAATAGACCTGCCCTACGACCCAGCAATTGCACTGTTGGGGATTTACCCCAAAAATACAGATGCAATGAGACGCCGGGACACCTGCACCCCGATGTTTCTAGCAGCAATGTCCACAATAGCCAAACTGTGGAAGGAGCCTCGGTGTCCATCGAAAGATGAATGGATAAAGAAGATGTGGTTTATGTATACAATGGAATATTCCTCAGCAATTAGAAACGACAAATACCCACCATTTGCTTCGACGTGGATGGAACTGGAGGGTATTATGCTGAGTGAAGTAAGTCAATCGGAGAAGGACAAACATTGTATGTTCTCATTCATTTGGGGAATATAAATAATAGTGAAAGGGAATATAAGGGAGAAGAAATGGGTAGGAAATATCAGAAAGGGAGACAGAACATAAAGACTCCTAACTCTGGGAAATGAACTAGGGGGTGTGGAAGGGGAGGAGGGCAGGGGGTGGGGGTGAATGGGTGATGGGCAATGAGGGGGGCATTTGACAGGATGAGCACTGGGTGTTATTCTGTATGTTGGTAAATTGAATACCAATAAAAAATAAATTTATTTTTTAAAAAAAGAAAGTGGTCCTGTTTCTGGGTTTACATTCTGTTCCATTGATCTATGTGTCTATTTTTGTGCCAGTATCATATGGTTCATTACTACAGCTTTGTAGTATAACTTGAAGTCTGGAATTGTGATGCCTCCAGCTTTGCTTTCCTTTTTCAAGATTGCGTTGGCTGTTTGGGGTCTTTTTGTGGTTCCATACAAACTTCAGGATTCTTTGTTCTAGTTTTGTGAAAAATCCTGCTGTTATTTTTATAGGGATTACAATAAATGTGCAGATTGCTTTGGGTAGTATAGACATTGTAACAATATTTGTTTTTCCAATCCATGAGCATGGAATGAATGTCTTTCCATTTCTTTGTGTCTTATTCAATTTCTTTCATCAGTGTTTTATAGTTTTCAGAGTACAGGTCTTTTACCTCTTTGGTTAGGTTTATTCATGGTATCTCATTATTCTGGGTGCAATTCTAAATAGGGCTGTTTTCTTAATTTCTCTTTCTGCTACTTCATTACTGGTGTAGAGAAATGCAACAGAGTTCTGTACATTGATTTTGTATCCTGGGACTTATTACCAAAACCCACTACAAAATATATAACACAAAAAGTTACGAACACTTTTCCTTAAAAGATAGAGATAAATAATTTTAAATAAAACATTAGCAAATGATATCTAGCAGTGTGTTAAAAAAAATGATAGCAAATGATATGGGAGTCTAATTAGAAGTCCTAAGAAATTTAATCACAACAAAAATACTAAAGGAATCTGAAAAAAATGGCTAGACATCAAAAACCAATAATATCAAAAATTAATAAAGCTATTAATTATAGCTTTTCTATACACTTACAACCAGTTAGAACTGGAAATGAAAGAAAATACGCTACTTAGACCATAGTTTTATTTTTTTAACAGATTTTTTTTTGGAAAAAATTGTTTTCAATATTATTTGGGGATTCATAAAACAATCTTGAAAATGGAAAGTAAACATGGGTGGAGCCCTGCGTGCTTTCTGATGATTAATTCATGCAAGACCATTTGGAGATAAAGCACCAAATGCATCGCTGACTCATCAGATCTTCATTCCCTTAAGGAGAACAAGTGCACCAGCTGAATTCAAAATGATCCTGTAGTTTCCCTGAAACTTACTACTTAAATTGTGTTTCACAAGAGAACTTCTGAAATTAATTTCCTTTTGTTTGGGCTGGTCTTTACATCAAGGGCATGGCTGATGTCCATGTTCAGTGTTGTCAATGTTAACTATTAATAAAACACAAAACTGTCACATGTACCTTGGATAGAATGTCCCCTGGAGAGAAAGCACTAGGTTGTCTCTTTTATTGGAAGCTTCCCATTTCTAAGAATACATTCATTCATTTATAAATATAACAAATATTTACTACATGCCAGCCACTGGACCAGGTGCTGGGGGTAGAGTAGTAGGCAGTGCAACCGGACAGGCCCTCTCTCTCATGGACCTGATAGACTAGTGAGCTAAGGTTTGTGTTCTACAGAAATTGTGACTGATCCATCGCTTTTCTCTAGAACAGGAAAACGGAGAGCAGTGGGTGAATGAAGAATTGGTAATTTCCACTTCTAACTGAACAAATAGCTCTTATCATGAAAAGACGGGACAGCAGTACACCACAGTGAATCAATCCTAACCCTGGTAGGAAAGTCCTTTGGAAGTGCAGTTCTCTATCCTGCTCCCCTCTGCTGCCCCAGGCATGTGTTCTCCAAGCAGAAGGAGCAGTAGCATTTCCTCTCTGCCTTCTCGCTGGGGCTGAGGTCAGCCTTGGGCCAAGGCCAGCATGAGTCAGCTTGCCCAGCATGGACTCTTGCCTCTGCCTCAAGGATGGCTTTGTTGAAACCTTGATGCACACATGCAGTGTTTGTATCCAGGGTCCAGGACAAGGGTGTGACATGGCCCTGTGGAATATGGGATGTGCAAGCCATGTGGGATTTGGATTCACAGAGTAGCGAGGGGAAACATTTCTTTTTTTCAAAAGAAATCTGAATATCATAACAGGGGCCATGAAACTGTTCATATCCTTTGATCTCATAATTCCATTTTGAAGAATTTATGCTAAGGAAATGACTTCAAAGAAAAAGAAGTCCAAAGATATTCTCATAATTGCCATCGGTAATCATGATAAATTCTTAGCATCCCAATACTGCCAATAGAGAAACTATAATATAATCCGGATGAACCATTACAGAGGTATTAAAAATGGAAAGGATGAGTACTATGTTAATTCATGAAAATATCTACATTTAGAACAGAACATAAGATGGAATTCACACATGGATTATAATTATCTGAAACATCTGTAGATATATCAAAGAAGATTAGAAGAGAATTTTGAATATTGCTAATGGCTTCAAATTTAATTAGTTTTTTCCCTAGAATTCTCTATGAAAAAAAAAACATTTTTGTGCAAATAAGACTACATGGCAACTGACATATCAACATACACCAGTTATTCAGACCAGGCTAAAAAGGGAAGAACAGAAGTAGTTGTCTGCACATTAGGATTTGTCAGTATGGCCCACCTCCAATCTCTCCAGGTCCAGAACAGAAGACCAGGTTCTGAGGCCCCATCACCATCTAACAGTCACCCTGATGTCAGCTACTCAGACCTACAGCATGCATCTCAGCTCTTCTGGGCTTCTGGTTGCTGTGCTCTGTCCCTCATCAGTCTAATTATATAATATTACCTGAATACGACTACCGCCCCGGAGGCTGCCTGCCTGCCTGCCTGCCTGGGACACCACCATGTCTGTCTCCACCCCTTTTGTGTGCTCCTTCCCAGCACCGTCAGGTGAGCTGTTCTAACACCAACAGACTGCATGGAGCTGGATTGTGTCCTGGTGTCCTCTCCATTACTTAAGCTCATCAACTCTGTATCTCAAGGACTTTTCATTTTCAAGGATCTCTACTAAAAGATAAATATCCTTGAAAGTTGTACTATCTTAAGCCAGTGTTTTGTAATATCGTGGCTGGGTTTGTTATTCTTTAAGTAAGGGCTGGGGTGGGGGGAGGTGCATAGGAAGAACAGTAGAAACTACCTTTCATTGACACCTTGTTTGTACCTAGCACTTCTTCAACATAAATCTTCACAACAACCTTGCAGGAAAGCATTACGGCTTCCCTTTGCCTTCCCTTTGCAAACTATTCCCTTTGCAAACTTTAAACAACCTGCCCAAGCTCACATGGCTGATCCACGATAAAGTCAGACTGCAAGCTCAGGCCCAGCTGACTCAAAAGCCAGGGGTCCTTCACCCACTTCACACCGTGTACCCAATTCAGCATCAGAGAAAGAAAACACAAAGGCTGAGAGTCAGAAACCCAGCTGTGTGGTCTTGCACAAGACTGCTCCCCTGGACTCTGGTTTCCTCATCTGAGTGAGCTGGACTTAAAAAGCTGCCCATTCAGAAGGAATAGAAGGGGCTAGGCAAATGGCCAAAAAGATTTCCAAAGGACCTTCTCTCTCATTTCACCCCTGAGACTGATAGGTGGTCATTCAATGCATGATTCCGGGCAGCTATCCAAGCACTGGAGAGAAGAGGAGAAAAGGCCAAGGGTGGTCACCACCATCAAAACTTCCCCAGTTGTCACATGAAAGAACAAGCACAGGACTCCTTACCCATTTGGAAAGAGCTCCCTTTCTGACAGGGAGCTCTCAGCTGGCGATTTTAAGCCCTGTAATATAAATACTTTCCCATATGATGTGGGGAAAGTCCTGGTGGAAATGTTACTGGCACCACTTCGGGTGCAGGATTTAGCAGTGAGGAGGTCCTCTTGGAACAGACTGAACTTGCAGAAAAGGTTTTGGAAGGAAGTCCATGCAGACGTAGTTTTTGCGCCCAGGGCTAAGTAATAGCATCATCACAGGCTCTGCCATCAAAGAAAGCATACAGAACTCAAAGGAGGGAAGCAGCATTACAATTGGAATCTTTCCCCTGCTCCCCTCGAATATGTCAGGCAATAAGGCACAAACTATCCTTTTCCCAGGAGCTACCACCATGGTGCACCCATATATAATCACCCCTTTTGAAGATACAAGGCTCTACTTCCCTAAGTAGATACATTAGGCACATTTAGGTGAAATGAAAGCCAACCTCAGTCAAGCTGGAAGAAACAAAGTTCAGCTTCCAGCCATTGGGGATTAATGCAGAAAAAAATCTTCCTCCTCCACGGGTGTCCTGGAGCTGTTTCCCTCATGAGCCTCTGCAGCCCGCACTGGGCTTTTCAGCTTTGCTCTCTGCAGGAGGCTGCAGGGCACTTGGCACCTGCAGGAGCTGCCGCGTCCAGAAGAAGGCACAGGGAGAAGGTGGTGGAGAAGCCACCTCCGGGGAGGTTAGCCTGCTGGCAGGCAGCTAACACTAACCGCTGCCCCTGTTCTTCCCAAAGGCAGCTGGCCTCGGGGCACCTGTGTGCCAGCGAGACAGGTCACTGGGTGTTAGTGCCTAGCGCCAGGGGTAGGGGTGGGGGTGCGGGGCGGCGTGGGCACAGGGTCCTGTGTAGACCAGATACTCTCTGCGGTTGGGCTGTGCTCTCAGCAGTAGGTCAAAAATTCGTGTGTGGCAGTCTCAGAAGCTCTTATGACATTTGCAAAACTCCAAGTATTTTTAAACCAGGCTTTCAGGAGGAGGATCTGTTAGGTTCTAAAAGCTCAGGCCGTAGCCAAAGACGGTGTAAATTTTTCATACCTCTACGGCACTATATCCACGCTGACATTTGCCTCTCTTTAGCTCGGTGAAGGTGAAACCATGGTGAGACAGAGTCCTAAACAGTCTCCGCTGAGCTGCAGGGGTGCTAAATGGTGCTATTAATAGAAGAGATTTGAGGAATTCTCTTTGATACAAACTACTTTGTTAGAATTGACCTTTAAAATCCAAAGCATTGTAAATCTTTCCTATCATAATAGCTCATGTTATATGTTGTCTCTTTCCCAATAAATCACTAGTCCACCAAGTAGACCTTCTAGAAACTCAGCTGAGTGGGGGTGGAAGGTGGGGGCTACGCCTGTCATTTTTTTGGTGTTGTTTTGTCGTTAAGATCCCCACCGGGAGATTGATTCTGAAGTGCAGCAACCACTGTCCCGGTCACTGAAGTTCACAGCCAACAGCTTTTGTGTTTTCTATTTTTGGTTTAGCTTTTCTAGGTTGTGGAGGTCGGTTAATTAGAGAAGAGTCTATCCGAGCAGGGTCAATACAAATATTCTGAGCTGAGCCTAAGTCTGGGCTTAGAAAGCCTTGGGAGGGGGATCTTTTTTAGACATTCCACCAATGTTTATTAAGTACCTACTATGTGCCAGCGCTCTGATAGGTGCTGGGGAAGAGCAGCCAGCAAAACTCCTGCTCTCAACAGAGCTTGTATTTTAGCAGGGAAGGAAAAAATGAATAAGTTATATATTATGCCATGCATTATATAATGTCCAATAATAAAGTATGAAGAAACTAAAGCAGAGTGAGGAGGCAGAGAATGATGAGGACTGTCACTTTAGATAGGATGGGCAGCAGAGTTTTCTGAGAAGTCTTGTTAAGCAAATAACAAAATGAAAGGAGAATGTTGGGATGGAAAGCATTTTGGGCAGAGGGAGGCAGAAAGAAACAAGTGCAAGGGCCCAAGGGCAGTTGTCAGCCCACCAGCGAATCAGGAAAAGACGCCCCTTTTTCTGGGCAAATGGCTCAGAGCATGGCCAGCAGACCTATCAGCCTCCCTGCCCCCACAGCGAGCCGGTGTGCAGAGACAGCCGGTGCAAAGCCACACAAAGCCTCTCCTCATGGTACGTGCTTCGGACTTAGAGGAATAGCAGGAAGGCTGGGGCAGTGGGAGTGGAGAGAAGATAGAAACAGGAAGAATGGTAACTAGCAACCTCAGTCATAAAAGATTAATGATTTAGAATAAAAATCCCTCTGTTTCGTGAACTAACCACCAACTACATGGGATACGATTGAAGAGCCACCCCTCCATGGGCCACCAGTCTCCTCTTCATCCCTCATTGTAGTGATGATTTTCTCCCATCAACCATGAGGCTGATATCGAATTTAAGATCAGACCTAAAGAAAATATCATTCCAATTCAGAAATTTAAGGCTGGCTCTTTCCCAGCCCATCTCACAGAGGAATTCTCTCCTCCTTCCCTTCTTTGGATTCCTTCCTTTATACCATTTGTATCATACCTGCCTTCCTTGAGGCAAGACATTCTGCACAGCAAAGTCAAAAGAACCTTGGCCTAAGTGTAAAATCACTAATATTCTTTAAGTTACATAGAAAATTAAAAAAAAAAACAAGTAAAATAGACTTTCTTCATCCCTTGTTCAATCTCTAACTCCCTTATGGGAGACTTTCATTTTCTGCTTTATTTCTAGATTGTTTATAAAACGTTTTACAAATCTATTTATTGCTTTGCCAAGCCCATAACCAATTACTTGATATTAGTTTTTCTTAACCATTTAAGAAGAAAAAAAAGTGTTGTGTTGTATTGTGTTGACATCTGCTAGACCCGGATTAGCCTGTCTCCCCTAAGTGGTTATTACTTAGAATTTTGAGGACAGTAGATAAAGTATGTACGTTGCCAAAGGACATGTTAGAAATGTTAAGTTGAGGGGATCCCTGGGTGGCTCAGTGGTTTAGCGCCTTGCCTTCGGCCTAGGGTGTGATCCTGGAGACCCGGGATCAGGTCCCACATCAGGCTCCCTGCGTGGAGCCTGCTTCTCCCTCTGCCTGTGTCTGTGCCTCTGTGTGTGTGCGTGTATGTGTGTGTGTGTGTGTGTGTGTGTGTGCGTGTGTGATGAATAAATAAATAAAATCTTAAAAGAGAGAGAAAGAAATGTTGAGAATTTCCAATGCAATCTGGAGCTGGGAATATGAGATAGAATTGTAGCCAACAGAGCCATTCCATTCGCATTCCACCTCCCTCCAACACAGACCCAATTAAACAAGGTTAGTATAATCAGGAAGCCTCCAAAATAGAGGAGTGGCCATTCATGTGATTTAAAATGGAAAACAAAGGGTAAGTTCCTTCCTCCAGCATTCAAATCTATTTGTTAATTAAAAGTAAAAGAGCATGGACATTGTTAGGATAAAGGAGAAATCAGGAAAGTGAGATGCAAGCCAAGGGCCAGACAACAAATAATGCAGGGCTGACAGTTCTCTTTGAGATGAACAAGTGTGGTTGACTCATGACTCTTAGTTTTACATGGTTTGCCTGCCAGATGGCGCTTATCCCTCCCCCCAGCCCTGACCTCTATGGGGTGGGGACCGAGGCTGGGGTGCAGGTGTCTATCTAGCACATTACTCAGAAGTAAAATCACTGAAAGCTTAATGGTGTTTGAAAGAGCTTTGAAATATTCCTTGTTTCAAAATGGCCACAGTAAAAAAGCACAGAATGGTTGCATCGAAGCCTTGTGGACGCATTTCCCATACAAGTGAGAGCAGGGGGTAGTTCCGACTTCCCTTTGTTGTGCTCCAACTTGCTCTTCTTCTGTGCCCCGTGCATCTACTACCAGCTTTGTACATGATGTTTATCACTGCTGGTGAAATACACATTCAAAAGTGTCTCCAAAAACAAACAAACAAACAAAAAACAAAACTGTCTCCAGAATGCTCACCGTAAATTTATTCAGTAATCCCTATCCAGTAGAGGGAAACCTCTCCAAGGCAGTGAGTTAAGTGCATGTGAAAATTAAGTATACAGAGTTGAGACTCTTGGGAGAAGACACAGAGGTTGGAGGGGCAGGGCAGGGGTCAAGAATAAAGCAAAACTAATGCATTTTGACCATGGAACTCTCAGAACACAAGCCTCAGAGGAAACGTGCCGAAGTGTGACCGTGAGAATAACTATGTTCCTAGACGTAAATGCTCCTTGTTCACTCTGTAGAAATAAAATAAGTGTGCTGGAAAGAGTCTATTGATAACTCCATATTATATACTGTATTCTTACAATAAAGTAAGTGAAAGAAAATAGTATTAAAACATAAGAGAAAGTGCATTTACATTTCTAAACTGTATTTATCCAAAAAAAGAAAAAATCCACATATAAGTGACCCACACAGTTTAAACCTATGTTGTTCAAATTCTTGTGGTTTTCATATGAATTGGATACAAGAATGAATGTAAGATAACTGAAATTCTCTCTCTCTCTCTCTCTCTCTCTCTATATATATATATATATATGTATATCTACTCACACACACACAGATATATATGATATGTTAACCTTCAATTAATTTAGTGATTGGCACCCGAAAAATTATGCTGCTAAATATTGTCAACAAACAGATATTGTACCTCAAAGAAAAGAAAAATTGTTACATTAAAATACTAAATGTAGGGCAGCCCAGGTGGCTCAGCAGTTTAGCGCCTCCTACAGCCCAGGGCCTGATCCTGGGGACCCAGGATCGAGTCCCATGTCGGGCTTCCTGCATGGAGCCTGCTTCTCCCTCTGCCTGTGTGTCTCGGCCTCTCTCTCTCTCTCTCTATCTCTCATGAATAAATAAATAAAATCTTAAAAAAAATAAAATAAAATAAAATCTTTAAAAAAACCCTAAATGTACAGGTACATGAAAAGATGCTCAACATCACTCATCATCAGGGAAATGCAAATCAAAACCATGAGGAGATATCACATCACATCTGTTATCAAAAAGACAAGAAATAACAAGTGTTGGTGAAGATGTAGAGAAAAAAGAACGCTTATACACTGTGAGAATGCAAACTGGTGCAACCACTATAGGAAACAGTATAGAAGTTCCTCAAAAAATTAAAAACATATGTTTTAGTAATTCCACTTCTGCATATTTATCTGAAGAAAATGAAAACACTAACTTGAAAAGATACCTGCACTGCTGTGTTCATTGCAGCATTATTTACAATAGCCAAGACATGGAAACAACCTAAGTGTCCATTGACAGAGGAATGGATAAATAAAATGCAGTAACTATATGCAGGGGAATACTACTCAGCCATAATAAAGAATGAAATTTTGCCATTCACGACAAGAAGGGTGGAACTTGAGGATATTGCTGAGTGAAACAAGTCAGACACAGAAAGGTAAATGCCATATGACCTCATTTACATGTGGAATTTAAAACAAAACAAAACCGAGCTCACAGATGCAGAGAACTAATTAATGCTTGACAGAGGCAAGCGGTAGAGGGTGGACAAAATGGGTGAAGATGGTCAAAAGTACAAACTTCTAGTTTTAAAATAAACAGATCATGGGGATGTTGTATAATCTGGTAACTATAGTTAATAATACTGTATCACATACTTGAAAGTTTCTAAGACAAACTTAGAAGTCCTCATCATAAGAAAAAATTGTTTATAACTACGTATAGTGGGATCCCTGGGTGGCGCAGCGGTTTGGCTCCTGCCTTTGGCCCAGGGCGCGATCCTGGAGACCCGGGATCGAATCCCATATCAGGCTCCCGGTGCATGGAGCCTGCTTCTCCCTCCGCCTGTGTCTCTGCCTCTCTCTCTCTCTGTGACTATCATAAATAAATAAAAATTAAAAAAAAAATAAAATTATTAAAAAAAAAACTACGTATAGTGACCAATGTTAAGTAGACTTAATTCCCAATACAATCAAATACTGAATTATTCTTTGTATACCTGAAACTAATATAATGTTGTATGTCAATTATAGCTCAATAAAGATTTTATTTTAATTTTTAAGAGGGGGAAAAAACAAAATGGAACTATGGCCAAGTGAGCTTGAGGCCCAAACAGAGCCAACTGAGATGCCTTCCCCTTGATGTTAAGTATGCAATGATATAGCAGAATATTTTCCTTTCTATATGAATCCATTGTAAAATCAATAATATTATGCTAAATGCAAGGATCATCTATGAAATCATGGAACTGGCTATTTGCCTCTTTACAGAGATGTAGGGTATGGCAAGCCCCGTGGTAACAACAGATGTTATTTGTTTGTAGAAAAATGCTCTTTATATGAAATGTACCTTCCAGCCATGCCTAATCTGTCACATACTGCATGCACACATGCCTTATTTGGCATCATTCTTTTCAGGGACTTTCTAACCAGATCCAGTTAGTAACCACATTCAATAACACTTACGGTTGAGCTTTGGGCCAAGATGCAACAGTGGTTTATTCTCATCAGTTGTGGTCATTTAATTATTAACAAAGTTTTCAACAACAACTATGGCTATGTGAGGTAGTAAGTCCCTTCACTGGAAGATGTTCATCAAAGCTGGCTATACAATAGGCTCTCAGGAAAACGCACCCTGTAAAGGAAAGAGTAGGAGGTTTGGAATAACGAAGTTTGACTCTGGCTTTGCCACCCAACAGCTGAACATCGCTGAGCCTCTGCGCTCTTGTCTGAAAATGGGGTAGTTTGGATTTATCTTGCAAAGAGTATTCTGAGAATTAGAGCTAATGTATGTAAACCGCCTATCCCAGTACCTGAACACAGTATATGTATTCAGACTATCATTAAGGGGAAGATGGTTGGGCTGGGTGACTAACTCACAGGATTATGTGACGTCCCTATTCTAAGGTTCTAGGATTCTAAGTTCTAGCCTTTTATTTTTTTTATTTTTTTTTTTTGAAGTTCTAGCCTTTTAAAGGCTTACAGTACTGAAAAAATTTTCTCCAACCACAAATACACGGTGACTGCTTAGCACGTGCAAAGCACTGTGTTCCAAAGAATGAGGAGCAGGAACTCAATAATCTATCTTACACGCTTGTATAACTCTTTCTCAAGTTAATGAATGCTACCTAAAAGGCCCTCTCTTTTTTTTTTTTTAAAGGCCCTCTCAAAAGCAAGCCAACGGCCTATGACAGTCTCTTACCCAAAGGGTAACTCTGAATTGGGATGAATAGACATGTAAATGTAACACCTTTATGGAAAGACAATATAGGCTCTAGCTAGGAAACAGGAAGGGCAGAGTTGGGAGAAATAACTCCAGAATGGAGATGGCCGTCTTAGCTTAGGGAAGCTGCAGGAGGGACTGAAGGCGTGGGCAGGTATGGTCACTGCTTCCTTCGGGACTGCTGGGTGACAGATGGAGACCTCCAAACACGATTCCCAGTGACTCAGAAGCAGGAAAGGGGAGTCCATCCTAGACCTGGGAGAGGGAATGGAAGCAAGCTGGACAAACAACAGGCATGGACTATACAGCACAACTCAATAGCATAATGGCATATCCTTATCAGGAAAGGGTCTTGACCCTCCCTGTACCCCAACATGTTATTTATAAATTACTTCCATGTAGTATATACTACATATGTATATCATAAGTATATCACACAGTAAGTGTATCATAAAACCTTCACAGAGTATAGACATCAAATAGGATTTTGAAACAGAAGGTGTAATATTTTATTCTTCACCCTAATCAGTGTTCTTGTGCACCGCACGTTGGGGACCAGAAGTACAGAACAGGTGAACTTGTGGGAGACAGGGGAGTAAGGTGTTGTCACCCCCCCGCATAGAACCTCAAAAGGGAAAAACACCCTCTGCCAGTCTCCCTCTGCTTTTCTTCAAAAGAGAACCCTGTCACCATGTCAGGGAATAGGCAGGAATAGTGCCAGATAAGAACTCAGTGTCCCCACCACTCTCTCTCTAGCTTCCAGCCTTCTGCCTGGCCTTCAGACTGTACTTTTCTTCCAAGGTTGCCATAGTTACACCTGATGCCACTGCCAGATGGTTTCTGCACCATTAGGAAGCTCAGACTCTACAATCTGGTAGTGACCATATCTGACCTGGAAGAGTTTGGGTAATAACATTAGGACTGTTTTCAATTTGGAGAAAGGCAAGTACTTTGTTTAGACTGTATGTTATGAGGAGAGGGAATGATCTTTACAGAGTTCTCTTTTTTTTTTAAGATTTTATTTATTTATTCATGAGACACACACACACACACACACAGAGAGAGAGAGAGAGAGAGAGAGAGCGACAGGCAGAGGGAGAAGCAGGCTCCATCCAGGGAGCCCGACGTGGGACTCGATCCCGGGTCTCCAGGATCACACTCTGGACTGAAGGCCGTGCTAAACCGCTGAGTACCTGGGGTGCCCTTACAGAGTTCTCTTTATACGGTGTCCTGAGTACAATGAAGCACTGGGACCACTGTGGGGTTTGTGTGGTGGGTTGATTGGTTTGGGCTAAAAACTAGAGTAGGAAAAAAATCATTTCTTGCAAGAACAGGTATACTGTTAGCAAATATCACAGTATTTTTCCCCCTTGTGGGCTTTACAAACAGCTATCAGAGCACATCAAATTTGCTATGGAATTTTTATAAATGCTTCATCTTCTGACTGTAGAGAGAAACACAAATAAACCTATAAATCAGTCCATAACAACATCACCAAAGCAAATCACGTGGGGAAAAAACATTTTTCCAGTTTGCTACAGTTTCCTGATATGATTGCATTCTGCAGTCGAAAAATACAGAGCACCCAAAATACAGAGCCTCCACAGCACCCAAAAATACAGAACCTCCACAGAACTACAAAAACATTTGTGGTCTTGGTTTGACAAGCTTTCCATTGGGAGAACTAGCTGGTTTCTGCCTCTAAACACGGGTACCGGCATTCCAACGTAATATTTTTTTTATTCTTCTTGTCAAGAACTTGATAGTCCTGGTTACTTACTTTAGAGATGCCTTATCTCCCAGTGAACCTTCAGGGAATGGTAGCCAGCCTGCCCCTCCTATCAGTTTAGCCAAGCCCATGGGGTGCAAGCGTGGTTCTCACTGACAAGAGGCAGTTAACTCACCAGAGTTAAACCACAAAACCTAGTCTGGATAGGATTCGGGGAACACATTTTTACATCTCAAAACTTTAAAAATTAACTCTATAGATTGGTAGTAAATATGGAAAAGTCATAATGCTGGACTCAGTTTGTTGTTGTTGTTGTTGTTTTCTAATAAGTTAGGTCAGCTTTGCTGTTTCCTTAGATCCTATTTACTTGGCTTTGTTAAGACAGCTGTTGGGTTAGCAGCAAAAGAGGTTTCACGACACCACTCCATGGAATTAGTTGTGCCTCATGTGGAGTGGGAGATGGAAGAGAAAAGAGAAAAGCAGAAATCACAAAGACTTTCTGCAGGTTAGATTTCAGATTTTTTTTGAAAAAAAAATTTGTAAAACTGTTTGAAAGAACATTATATTTTATTATAGCTAATCTCATCACTCAGTTATAAACATTATTTTATCTAACTAGAATTTTTACAATTTACAGTCAATTCCATTATTTCAATGTGAACTATTCTATTTTCTCCAATTAAGTGAACTGATTATGCAACTAAAAGATTAGTAAATATGGAAGTTATTATTGGATCAACATTTTTTACAGGCTACAGCTTAGATTGTTTGTGGAGTCCAAAGAGAACATGAAAATCTTTTTCCTACTCTGCCCTAGATTCAAGTTATTCATTCCCAGGATTGATTTATAAATGTCTAAGTCTTAATCCCTTTTACAAATTAACATGAGTCTTTAACTCAGATGTTAAAGGAAGGTTGCTTTAACTTGTTTTAAAAGTTTAAGACTACAGACAGTGGAAAAACAAAATATTTAAAACAAAGCAGTAATTGAGTAACTACAGCAAAATCTCATTCATTAATCAGGAATTGGTGATAGTTAAGGAAGGCACAAGACTGAAGTGTACCTCTGGCCTAATTGTGTAAGAGTTTGCTAAGTCAGCTACTAGTGGAAACGTTTTTTTTTTTAGACAGAAGGCTGAAACCTCTACAGAGAATGTTTCTGACACCTTTAAGTAATTCTAGACATTTAAAACATTGAATTCTCAGTTATAAATAAGTCTTATCAATAATTTAAGTCCTGCTTGAGCCACTGCTAAGTAAATCTTCCTTGACCTACTTGTAGGATTTGCCCTGGTGAGGAAGGTAGCCTTTCATTTATAAATGAAAATGAAAGCCTTTTCCTAAATCAGACTGCCCTTCCCTACTGTTCCCTTTGTGCAAGGCAGGTCGGATGTTCTGGTTTAAGTACGTGAGATCCAGCAGCAGCTTGCGGGAGTTCAAATCTCCCTTCTACCAACTGGGCACGTTACTTACGGCCGTGACGCCTCCAATTTCCCAGTCTGCAAAATGCACAAAATAATACTACCTAAAAGGTTTTTAAACTGTAAAGCACTTGGAACAGTGCCTGGTCCCTTTAAAATGAGCTCTGGTTGCCACAACACTGTACTGCAGGTCAGTGATGTAAGTTAGATTCAGTCTCACTCCCGGGGCATCACTAAGAGAAACTTCTGTGAATTGGTAAACGTTTTAGAGCGGACGGGTTTTTTAAGTCCCTCCTTTGACAAAGCCCAAGGGCAAGTTTTCTTTCACACCGCAGTGCATCACAACCGTGTCCATACTTGAGCCTTCCTTCCCTCTGGCCTCCATCCACCCAACCTAGCCTGCCAGGTACTTCTGGTTAATTATGCATAAGCCCTTTCCAAGCCACCCCCCCACCTCCTAGTCTCTACGAACTCGTCTTCGTTCTCTTTTCATTTCGTGCCAGAACGCACCTCCTCCCTGAAGCCCTCCCTCCTCGACGCCCTGCGCTGCGATGGCCCTGGGCTCCGGCACAGCTCCGCTTGGCGTCTCCTCCGCAATCAATTCTCCGGCTGGTTCGAGGCTTTCTTGAATCGCCCGGTCTTCGCCTGAAATTTTTCACTGAAACGTGGAGTTTGCACAGTCCGCCCTGAGTTGTTGGACTTTGGCTCCAAACCAGAGTCCGAGTTAAAGGCACAAGAACACGACGCTGGGCGAGCGGCGGGCCCCGCGTGGCCGGTGAGCGCGCCCGGAGTCCCGCGTGGGAACGGCGCGTGGGCCCGGACCCGCGCGGAGGAGCGAGGAGGTTAGTGACGCACCCGAGGAAGCCGCTGGACGCAGCGGGGGCCTGGGGCTGTGGTGGCGCCCCGGGGCGCAGGCGCGCGCTCACACCGCCGGCCCCGAGCCACGGAGCCTTCTCAGGTGTCTGACGATGACACGACTCGGATCCGGACGCCGCGTCAAAGGCCCCCGCTTCCCGGCGCGCCCCGGCCCCCGCCACCTCCTTAGAGGGCTGCGAGCGCATCCGTCCGCCCGGCGCAGGCTCGCATCCTCGCGCCCGCCAGGCGCGCTCCCCCGGCCTCCCCGCCCCCCGCCCCGCGCCCCGCGCCCCGCGGCCGCAGCTCCCCGCCCCCCGCGAACGCGGCAGCCCAGTGTCCCTCGGAACGCCCGCGGGGCTGTCGGGCTTCGAACCCGCGCGTCGACCCTGGCCCTCGGCGGGCGCAGCCTTCGGCCCCCACATCAGTCACTTACGGGCCCGCTGGGGCCCCTGCGGCCCGAGGAGCGGGGGATGGTGCGGAACCCGAGCCCGGGGACAACCCTATCCCCCGAGGCGGCCGCGAAACCCTAGCCGGGGAGGCCCCCGCCCGCCCCCCAGCGCTAGGCTCCTCCATCCCCGCCTCCCGCTCCGGGGGCGGCGGCGGCGGCGGCGGCGGCGGCGGCGGCGGCGGCTGCGCCCGCACCGGGCGATGCCCAGTCACCGCAGCAGCGCCGCCGCCGCAGTCCGCCGCTGTCGCTGCCGCAGCGCGGGCGGCCCGAGCCCGAAGCGCGGAGCCTGCCGGAGGGGCCGCCGAGCCCGCGCGCCCCTGCCAGCCGCTGCGCCGCGCAGGACCTGATTATTATTATTATTTGTTTATTCTTTTTTTTTTTTTTTTTTTTTTTTTTTTTTCCTCCCCAGGAACGGCTGCTCGGGCTCAGGTCCTCTCGTGAATCTGCAGCGACGCCCCCGGCGCGTGCACAAAGGCTCCGACGGCGGCCGGCGGGGGCTGCCGGGCGCGCGGGAGCGGGCGCCAGAGGTCGCCTGTGCGCGCCCTAGCCGGGCCCCGGGCACCATGCCGCGGCGCCTGCAGCCCCGGGGCGCCGGCTCGAGGGGGCCGCCGGCCGCGACCGCCGCGGCCTCGGAGGCCGGCCCGCGTCCCCACCCCTCCGCCGCCGCCGCCGCCGCCGCGGAGCCCCTGGCCCCGGCCAAGCCGCTGCTGCGCTGGGACGAGGTGCCCGACGACTTCGTCGAGTGCTTCATCCTGTCGGGCTACCGGCGGCTGCCGTGCACGGCGCAGGAGTGCCTGGCCTCGGTGCTGAAGCCCACCAACGAGACGCTCAACTTCTGGACGCACTTCATCCCGCTGCTGCTGTTCCTGAGCAAGTTCTGCCGCCTGTTCTTCCTGAGCGGCCGGGACGTGCCCTTCCATCACCCGTGGCTGCTGCCGCTGTGGTGCTACGCGTCGGGCGTGCTGCTGACCTTCGCCATGAGCTGCACCGCGCACGTGTTCAGCTGCCTGTCGCTGCGCCTGCGCGCCGCCTTCTTCTACCTGGACTACGCGTCCATCAGCTACTACGGCTTCGGCAGCACCGTGGCCTACTACTACTACCTGCTGCCGGGCCTGAGCCTGCTGGACGCCAGGGTGATGACGCCGTATGTGCAGCAGCGCCTGGGCTGGCACGTGGACTGCACGCGCCTCATCGCCGCCTACCGCGCGCTCGTGCTGCCCGTGGCCTTCGTGCTGGCCGTGGCCTGCACCGTGGCCTGCTGCAAGAGCCGCACCGACTGGTGCTCCTACCCGTTCGCGCTGCGCACCTTCGTGTTCGTCATGCCGCTCAGCATGGCCTGCCCCATCATGCTCGAGAGCTGGCTCTTCGACCTGCGCGGCGAGAACCCCACGCTCTTCGTGCACTTCTACCGTCGCTACTTCTGGCTGGTGGTGGCCGCCTTCTTCAACGTGAGCAAGATCCCCGAGCGCATCCACCCAGGCCTCTTCGACATAATTGGCCACAGCCACCAGCTCTTCCACATATTCACGTTCCTCAGCATCTATGACCAGGTGTACTACGTGGAGGAGGGCCTGCGCCAGTTCCTCGAGGCGCCGCCGGCGGCCCCCACCTTCTCTGGCACGGTGGGCTACATGCTGCTGCTGGTGGTCTGCCTCGGCCTGGTCATCAGGAAGTTCCTCAACAACGCCGAATCCTGCAGCAAAAAGTGAACCTCCGCCTTGGAGGAGGCTGCTGGTTCGCCCGCCTGTTCCTTTGGAGTTTCTGTTGTTGCTGTTGTTGGTTTGTTTTCAAGTTTTGTTGTGTTTCCTTCTTTGCTCCAGGAAGGTGCTGCAAAACCACAGGGAAAAGGGTGACAAGAGGGGGAGAGGGGGGTGTCTCAGTGCACTTGGGGCTTTTGAAGAGGGGGATGTCTCAAGCAAGAGGGACAGAGACACTGGTTCTCACCCCTGGAAAAAAATGCGGGTGGTGTCTCTGACATCCAGGGTTTTTTTTTGTTGTTTTTTGTTTTTTTCAAAAGGAGCGAGTGAAATCCCAAATAAAACCCCATACAGTTTGGTTTTCCAGTCGTCTTCTGTGCCGGTGGTAATGACAAGTAGTCCTTGTGAGGTCAGGTATGCAGTAAAGAGGGTAAGTAGACAAAATCCTTGGGTACTTCCATTTCATTCTGAGGAATGCTTGGATTTGTAAAAAAAAAAAAAAAGAATGGAGCTTTGTAGGAAATGGGCACAAAGACACAAACCCAGGGCTTAACCTGCTAGAAAATGCATGGTATGTGAACACAAATTAATTATTTCAAAATGTTTCTCCGATGTTATTTATATAGTAATATATACAATGATTTTTCATAATTTATCGAAGCCTGTGATATGCACTGAATTGTCTTTGTTACATAGTTTTGGATCTTGCAGCCCTTCTGCATTGCATACACTTGAACTGGACATCAGGGCAAGCTGCTTGAGAATTCTCAACTACTTTTCTTAAACAGTATTTTCTGAAGGCTTATGTGTGTTATGATACAACTGTGAATTATTCTACCTTAGGGACTCTGGTTAAACTATTGTTGAGGAGCTCAGTGGTTTGTATACATCCCAGATTCCAATTTAATGTATTCCACAAAACCCATCCGATTTTTTTTTGTTTTTAATTTAATTCTTTCGTTCTCTACTTATTTAAATTGCCACTGGAATAAATGTGCCTTTTGAAGCAATGCCCAAATGACTGGTCCTCAGACATAGTTTCGTGCATGGAGAGAGCAGTAAGAATAAGCTTTTCTTATTTTACTGTAAATCAGGGTCTAACATTCCACCCAGGAGGGAAGGAAGATGGTGTTGGTTTTAAAATTTTGGACTGGAAGTAGCTTACCAGGACATGCAGAGCATTTGGCTTCTCTAAGAAAAGGAGCCAACCCACTAATGTGGCTGTGGTTCCTAATGCAGGCATCGGGGAAGGTTAAAGATCGCTGTTCTAGACCAATGCCATTTATCCTTGCTTAAAAATACAATATTCAGGAATAACTGAGGCAGTTATATTATGAAAGTCAGGAGCATATTACTTGAATTATAACTGAAAATGTTGAGCTAAACAACATTACCTTAGCATAGTTAAAACATTGAAGTCTCATTTGGATCCACACTATGGAAATGAGTGGCAGTCACCCTAAATCATGGACAAGTTAGAAGATGTCTTCCTGAGATACTTTCTAATGACCACATTGGCCAATGTTATTTAAGACATTTCTCACAAGCGATAACCTGTATTTGAGATAACAACTCTAGATTAACACAAACCACTGAGGTGGCTTATATAATTTAACTTACCACACTTCCTGACAAGTCCTTTTGGTTAGGAGCCAAATAAGTCATTGAATGGGGAGTCTTGACTTCATAGTATAATTTAGATCAAGCACATAAGGTAGATGAACACTTACCTCAGCACTGGTAGGCTGGAACTCCTAAAAAGATTGCTGTTTTGGGGGTATGCTTTTTAATCTCTACTGTATTTTTAAACAGAGAGGCTTGGCACAATTCTCTGGAGGAACCAGTATCCTTGTGCGTTAATTTGCACAGAGAAGTTAATATGTCTATATTTAATTTGGAACCTCGTAATGGGATCGTAAATACGCTTTGCACATTTGCTGATGGGTGTTAGTATCTAATCTTTTGTAAAGTGCAAGGAGATTCCCATTAGGTGATAGAGGCTGAGAATTTGTGCCTAGCACAGGTGTCATTCCTCAGCTGTAACTTAGCTCAGTGCGTGTATTCAAGGACAGCTGTGGAAATCGGGATATGCAAACTTATTTGCATGTCACTGTTGTCTCTTCTAGAGCCCCAAAGAATGTTGGTTTGGAAGCTAGAGAAAACAGGTTGAGGAGTGTTTGCTAGCTCCCTGGTAAAATGGGACCTCCCCTTTCAGAAGCAAGTGTCCGAGGGACAGAATTCTGTAAAGGGTCCAGGAGTTTGAGAACAAGAAATAAACCCTGTATTTGTCATTTTAAATTTTTTGTTGGAAATCTTCTAGGTCTACAGAATTCCCTTCTTGCCCTGTGTCTTTGTCCTTAAGCAGAGGCCACTTAAGGATAAAATTATACCCATATCATTTTCAAGTGATTATGATGCATGAGCCCAGTGAAGTGACACACTTTTTCCCTCAAAGTTTTCAGACTCAGTATGCCCCAGGGAGAATGAGGACTCACTTCCCTTCCCTTTGCCTTTTCCTTCCTCCATTTTCCTTTCTCCCATTCCGTCTTAGTTTTTATATACCACAAATAACATGACAAAAGGACCTTCCAGCTGAAAACAGTGGTTTGGCTTCACTTCCTATTTGCAGATAGATACCATATATGCTATAGAGGACCAGGGATGATTTATGAAACTACGTATGTTATTTGCTAAATTTTATGAGATTTCTGCCCAGATAAATGATGATATTTTGGAATCAGCAAATATTTACTCAGTCTCCATTTGCATGGAACTAGCCAGGTATATTATTACATATTTCAGGGGTAATACAGCAATGAGAATAAATTATCTTGAAAAATATTTTTTCACATTCTCCATTTTGCCACATCCATTAGAATTCAGTTTTACTGTATTGTGTTCACTGCTTGAAATGTAGGACAAATGATAAATAAGAATGTACTCCATTATCTCTGTAAAACCTATTTTGGCAGTGGAATTTTGAAGCATATTATGTAATGCATTTTATTTTTACTTGTTAGTCATGATCTAGATGACATCTTAAGGAGCAGCGTCATGCACTCATGCCTGGGAAGCGAAGGTGTTTGACTTTGGAGCCTGTCACCCTGTGGGTTGGCCTCTGGGGTTGACTCAGCTGAGTTAGTTGGTTAAAAGGGGTTCCTTTCTCCCCTGTCCTTGCAGCTGCACACTCAGGTGAAAGGAATGACCTTCCCAGATAGACGTGAGTTTCTTGGTCTTGTCATGACTGGCTCGTAAAAATAAACTCGATCTTTTCCACTGGCCATACGCTTTCTATAAATAGCCCAGGAAGAAAGTATGGGGCTTCAGAGCTGGCCAGATTGGCCTTCACATGTTTCCATTCATAAATCCTGCCCGTAAGTGTTTGCAGTTAAAAACCATTTAGCCTAGTTTGTCATGCCACTCCAGGGGAATCATATCTAAGAATGCAAAACTGGGGGGATGGAGGTGATTTTTTATAATTTTTTTTCTAATTTGGTGCTGACTCTGAGGGCTCACAGCAATAATAAAGAGGGATTGCTACCTTCAGATTTCTTCACAACTCTATTTAGTGAATCTGCACAAAGCTAGAAGAGTAAGAGGCAGGTATAGGAACCCTCTTCATTTCTAGGTTATACCAAGGCGACAGAATCAAGTTGTCAAACTGGCATTAGGACACGGGGATGGCTGTGTGCTCAATCGTATTTGCCAGTTTGCATAGCTATGATGCCTGGTCAGGCACACAGACACTAATTGGAGATGTGTGTCTCCGTAGTTATATATCTATGATTAATAATATCTATTTTATCTATATAGATATATAATTTATCGTTGTAAAACAGAGCAAAGTGAGACATGGTTATCCTTGAACTTAGATTACAAATCTTAAACAAAATGTTACTAGGTACTAAATAGTTTTTATCATCTTGGATTATTCTTCATCTGTTGAAGTCTGCCACTGCTGACTTCACGGTCAGTATCCTTTGAGTCAATTTCCACATTTGTCCATGTAACCCTTTTAGTGATCATTGAGCACCTACTGCATATGAGACTTTGGGAGAGGATCCATCCGTATTATTCCAGCTGTTACCCATTTGTCTGCTGGTGAAACAGAGGAACACCAGAAAGCCCTCTGGCCGGGGACCATACTCTGACCTTGGCCACAGCAGAACATCCCAAGCCACTGAGTTCGGTTCTTTTCTCCTTTCTGTTAGAATGGGAGCAACGCATAGAATCTTATTTCAATTAACATGCTAACTTACCCAGAATCAGTTCATTCGTTCATTCGTTCGTTCTTTCTTTTTTTCTTTCTTTCTTTTGTTCTTTCTTTCCTTCTTTCTTTCTTTTTTTCTTTTTCTTTTTCCTGTCTGCTCCTAGGCCTACGTGAATTTGATGGCTAAAAATAACTAGAAAATTTAATGTACAATGCAGGTGAAGGTAAGCAGGCATATTACATGGAGAGAGTTGAAAAATTTATCACTACTAATTAATAGAGATGCTAATAACCACCACTTTTTAGGAGGTTAATAGTATTCATGTCATCATGAAACAAGGTTCATCCAAAGTGCCTAAACTGTGATGTTAGTAAGTGTCTGAATGTCATAGATAGCATACTTAAGTTTTAAAAATAGGAGCTTAAATCTCCAAAGATTAACTAATGTTCTTTAGCCTTTTTTCTCTCTTAAGGTCTTTATGTTGTAATCTATAAAACATGTTTTAGGAAAAATTACTTGGAGGAAATTATTTTTAAAAATTATCAGATGTGAAAAAGACAGGAAGAAGGCATAAGCAGGGGGAGAACAAGGAGGATTAGATTCAAACAGAATGGGACTCAAGTTCAACTGTGGACAGTCTCTCCTGAGTTTTAAATTTTGTCCCTAGAAAAGCATGTGAACTCCCATGGTGTTAGCACTCAAATGGACAGGCAAGGAATTCTATTTGGCAGCCTAACCACATCCTGTAGCTTTTGACCTGAGCACTAGTGCCAAGGTATATTTTGAGTAGTACTCTTACCTCTGGCTTAATGTCCTTAATTTGTTTCCATAAAATTAGGACATAAGGCAAAAAGGCATTAGGGGATAGCACCAGCCAATTGTAAATCACCTTTTGCATCATTTCTTTGAAGGATTGCCAATATCCTCTGACATAAATCGCCTGACGAAAAGCGAACAAGCCTAGACAGACTGAAAAAAGAAAGCGTTCATTGGTTAAGCTGAGCACTATTGTATTTCAATGTGATAGGCCACGCACCTTCCCGCTAAAGATTTTATTCCTTCTTCAGTAGTACAAATAATTATTTTTTAATTGTGAAAATGAATATCAATTCTCCTTAGTTACTATTCCAAAAATCTAATACAAATTTTTGCCATTGTTTCCAAAGGACAAATGTATTGCATTTCTGATTTGCAGATTTCTAACCAGTTTGTAGACTTTTTTTGTTTTAGAATAGCTTCTTAAGGATCTGTGAGCAAGTTGCAGAATTAGAGTGTTTATTTATAGGTCTGAGGCCGAGAATGCTGGTTTGGTTGTTAACTGTGGCAGGATGTGACTTTTGAAAGCTCTGAGCACATCCTTGTATGCAAAAATGATCACTTATTTACTATTTAGCTCAATGGAAAACAGCCTTTTGTTTGAGCTTTTGAAAATGTTCCCCAATGTATTGTGCTTCTGATTGTTATACATGATCCTTAATATTTTTGTTCTTGAACAATTTCTGAAAGCTATTCCAAACGTGGCATTCCTCAAGGAATATTTCTTGAATGTGCAGAATTATTCTCAAATGTGTAAATGTGGCAGGCCACCTTTCTCATGCCTTACAGCTCCACCTAAAATATGCAATAAGCACTCGAGTAGGAGTGGAGGGGTCTTCAGATGGTTATTTAACCATGCTGTAGAAATTGCCCTGCTCCTCACTGCTCACCCACAACATTGAGAAAGGACACCATGTAAATAAACCTTTGTTTCTAGATGAGGGGAGTATGGGGACACACATTAATCTCATTTCTTCTTTCAGTTCCATCTCTAGTTAGAAAGCATAATCTGTTTTTAATATGCTGGATGCAAAAAAAGAAAATTAATAGGAAAACATTTTAAAGAGGTATTCTAATTTTATATTTTAAAAGTTTATAATAGCAATTTGTTTGTAAAAACAGGCCTTAGCACATAGATGAGAACCAGCGCTTTTTGGAAAGCCTCATCTTTGTCCTGGGAGTTTAATCACCTAGAGCTCTTACCCAAATGATAAAGGCCTCGTAGGTCTTTAAAAATGTAAATAATGTATAGTTTAAAGAGGGGTAAAAACCCATTTTTTTTTTAAATGAAGAAAACAGGTCAGATATGTCCTAGGTGTGTAACAAGGCTAAATTAAAAGTCTTTTAAAAATTCTAGTTAGAAACTTCATTAAATTCACTCTCCCAGCAAGGCTTAGCACAGGTCTACTTTTCTACCGGATTGGTTTTCTTTTATGGAGGCTATGAGCAAAATTATTCTAACTAAGCAACTAAGTACCAAGAAAAAAAGGGATGAGGCACAGTTCACTTTGATGAGGATATAACCACAGCGAATGACATAGCCAGGAAAATGTACAGCCCCAGACATGCGCTCCTCGCTTCCGTGGAGTGGAAAGGAGCATAGGGTCCCACGCCATTGATTACACAGACCAGGAAAAGGCTGTCTGTGTGGCAGGGCTGGGGACAACCCCGCGGCTGTTCTTTTATCTGCATAAAGCATGTGGTAGCTCTGAACTCCTCACTTCAGCCTTCTCCCAGGCCATTCCCATCACCCTGGAAGCCTTCGGTTTCCACAACTCAGCCATGAAGACAAAAGGTTTCTAAAAGGATTCCATGTATATATTTAGGCCTTGTCAAACCATCTGCCTTACGAGGTTCATTCATTTCCAAACCAAGGATTTAAATATGATTACTGTGCTCAGATTTACAAGAATGTACAACCAGCAGGTCCCCTTTTGCAGTAAAGGGCATTAATTGAAGGCCATACTCATTTTTTCCCTCAGGTCAGAGGCAGAGGGAGGATTTCACAGTGACCAAATAGAGACCTCCTTGTGTCAGTATTTTTTTTTTTTTAAGTTCATTTAATGGTGATAATGGAGGGAGAAAAGAGTAAAGGATAATGCAGGCATGAAGAAAGAAACTGAAAGATCCCACTGCTTGCTAAATTAATTCCTCTTCTTAGGCTACCTGACTCCAGCCATCACCTACATCCTAAACAGCTGTATTTAGCTGGCTAGAGAGGCTTCTCAGGATGTCTGAACTTCCATTAGGGACTACGATGTGGTTTCAAATCAATAGTGTACTCTGCCAGAGAAGCATTATTTAATCATAATTCCACATTACCTGATAAACAAATCTATAGAAATAGATACTTTGATCTGTTCTGTGCATGTAGCTAACAAAATTGTGACTCATTCTCTTGTATAGTTTGCTATGATTTTGGTTTTCTGAGATATTTGTTCCTTATGGTCTTGAAAATGGAATTCTATATTAATAAAGTAATTATGTATTTTTTGCTGAAAAACAAATGTATGAAGTAAGAATAAATTATTTGTAAGCACATTGTTTAGATCTGTATTCGTATGCTTTCAGCAAACAATTCCTAAGTCAATAGTAAGTATGTATAACACTAATACACATGACAAGAAAAAGCATCCTTTTTATAAAAATCAGCATGCAGAAGGAAAGAATGTAAGTGTCTAATGAGAGTCCTGAAGACACATCCTTAGTATATTTTTACAATTTTATTTAAATGAGAAAGAAAATTCAGGAGTTACTTTGAAACCATATCTTCTAAGAAAATACTTAAGCCCAGATAATCAAATTTTTCCTTACTCTTCCCCATATTTCAAGGCACATGTGGTCCATGGACTTCTGTGCAGTGCAGCCTGTCCCAGAACCATGATGATGTGTGTGATTTATGGTATCTCCATTCCAAATAACCCCAGCAAAGGACATCCAGCTTCAGTTATTAAGGTCTGTGAGGTAAACTCAGGGAAAGCTAAGTGTAACCCAGAGGGAAGCTAGGATAAGAAGAAAGCCAACACATGGAATGGGGCTGACTAGAGTAAATCACAAAGGGAGCCTTGATCAATCTGTGCCTGAAGCCTACAGACTTTTGGTGAGAAATCTTTGGGTGAGCCAAGAAATTCCCTTCATTTTACAATCTAGTTTAAGTGTTCATTGCTTATAATCAGAAGTATCTTAACTGGTCCATAAGGTTTGGTAACCTCCCAGTCATATATAACAGGATTTCCACAGTCCCCATCCCACCTTCACTCAGCCAGTCCCACATTTTAGGATCTGCATATTAGGTCTTTGAAATACTTCATTTTTAAAGCACCAATTTCTGTGGATTAGGACTCTGTGCTGCCCAGTGACCCTCCTGGGTTGCCTAAACTGCTTTCTTTCCTGTTCACTGTAGATATTTCATATCTCTGACCTTCCCACTCCCTCCCAGTCCTCAAATCTCCCATCCTACCACTTTCCATCTCTTCAGCAACCACACTATTATTACGCATTGTTCTCCTGTATGTTCAACTACTTCTACTCAATAGGGTTCTTCCTACAAACATTTAAAAATGTACCACTAGTATCTCCCATCTTCTAAATAAAGAAAGTCACCCTCTCCCCACTATGTCACACTCTAACAACCACCACCTCCCTCACAGCCAGGCTTTTTGCAAGAGTGGTGTACACTGTCTTTGTTTTCATACCTCCCACTCACTCCTTCACTCACTGCATTCTGGCTTCATTAATCTCACTAGAAGTGTTCTTACACGATTTCCGACAACCTCCTTCTTGACAGATGGACATTTTTTAGATCCTGTTTTCTATTTCCTTCTCCTGAAACTCTTCCCTTGGCCTCTGTGACCCATACTCTCTGGATTACTTCCTATCTCTCGGGCAACTGTTTCACAATTGCCTTTGCTGATTTCTCTTCCCCCCGTTCATATCTGCAGTCAGTTTTCTCAAAGTGTGACCCAGACCAGGGGGCCTGACTGGCTCTCTCTGGAGACCATGTGGCCTCAGGGTCATGAGCTCAAGCCCCACTTTGGGTGTAGAGATTACTTTAAAAAAAAAAAAAAGTGTGAGCCAGACCATCTACATTAGTATACTTTAAGGACTTGGTCAGAGTCTTGATTGGGCCACTTTCTTTCAGCTCTGACTCACAGGAGAGGTATTCTAATTCTCGTTCTAGAAAGCTCAACCTTGACCCTACTCCAGCGCTTCCAGTGAATTTATAAGCCAACCCATACCTGTTAATAAATCTCTTTCAGAAAAAAAAAAAAAAAAAAAATCTCTTTCAGCCCCAACTAGGTTGAATGGATTCTGTTGTCTGCAACTGAAGCTTAGTTGATACAGCAGGCAAACAGAAAAAGATGGTGATCAAAAGTTCTGGCCATAGGAAGCCAAAGGTCTTTATTCCCCAAACGAATCATTGGCAGATAGTCTGCTGGGCTTCTGATTTTTTCTACCTTTAATTTTCCTTGGAAGACAAAGCAGGTTCTGGATTAGGCAGTTCTTCAGAGAGTTTGGTTCTATTTCAAAGCAAAAAAGAAACATTAGGAAAAGAATTACCTAGAAATTTGTTTTCCCTTAATGTTGACTTAATATAGGTGAACAAATACAACACAAATAGTTAGGGTGTATGTCAAGTGAAAAACGTCTAAATTAACAAGGCTCATCAACAATCAGTGGGATTCTCATATCAGTAAAGTTACATATAATTTTCATATAGAGATTAAGCCCCTAATAATTAAAAATTCACTAAAGACAGAATTATAACATTGGATAGGAATTCTAGGAGACTGAACCAGAACTTCAGCAACTACTTGGCTTCCTCATTCTCTGGACAAAGGTGCTTTAATGTACCCCCTGTTTCTTCTAATCATACCCTAAATTTCCTTTTAGGAAAAATTCCTCCCACTTAACCTTGGTAGGACTACTCTCCCTGGTGGTAGCAGGCATGGAAGCCAAGGTGGGCTTGCAAGCACAGAGCTTCTCTAGATTCTGAACTTTCCATAACTTGCTTGCATATGTCTTCTTGCAATTATGAGAGCTATCCCATGGCCTTCAGTAATTTTTTTTTCTTATTATTTTTTTCCCCTGTAAGCTAACCAGAAGATTTCCATTTTCTGCAGCTAAAAAGAATTAACTAAGGACTTCCAGTTTCTGGTCTGGCAAATAAGGAGCTTGGAAGTTATCACTGTATGCTAACAACAATTATAAAGCTGAATAAGCGAAAAAATCCACAACTCTTCTTAGATCTGTCAGAGAAATCGGGTGACAGAGCAAAATGCTGTCCTCCAAATTACAGAGACACACAGGGGATACAGAGAATTACAGCTTATCACATTAGGAACCCACAAGCAGAAGCTTCTACAGGAACCAGTACTGGGTTCCTTTTACCTGATACATCATGTCTGGCTTTCTTTCTTTTTTTTTTTTAAGACAACATTTTATTTATTTATTCATGAGAGACAGACAGAGAGAGAGAGAGAGAGAGGGAGAGAGAGGCAGAGACACAGGCAGAGGGAGAAGCAGGCTCCATGTAGGGAGCCCAATGTGGGACTCAATCCCGGGACTCCAGGATCATGCCCTGGGCCAAAGGCAGGTACTAAACTGCTGAACCACCCGGGCTGCCCTCATGTCATGGCTATCAATAAAAAATTACAAAGCTACTAAAAGGCAAAAAGACATAGTTTAAAGAGACGCACCAAGTATCAAAACTAGACTCAGATAAAGCAAGATGTTGGAAATCAAACTGGAAATTTCAAACAATGATGCTAATGGAAAAGGTAGACAACATGCAAGAACAGATGGGTAATTATAGGCAAAGAGATGGAAATTCTAAAAAAGAATAAAAGATAAATGCCAGAAATCAAAACCATTGTGACAGAAATGAAGAATGCCTTTAAGGGACTCCTAAGTAGACCAGACACAGCCAAGGAAAAGAATCAATGAGCTTGAGGATACATCAATAGATACTTCAAAACTGAAAGACAAAGAGAAAAAAGACTAGAAAAAAAAGAGCAGAATATCCAAGAACTGTGGAACAACTACAAAAGATGTAAAACATACAGAATAGGAATAAAAAGAAAAGAGAGAGACAGGAACAGAGCAGATTGACGGACCTGATACCCACTTGAAATTTATAACTTGAAAGGGAAAATGACTTTTGAATCATTTTTTAAATAATTTCTTTCTTCCTCTGCCTTAGAAGACCCCTATCATTTCTGTCAATTTTTTTTCCCTCAAGAACAGAAGGGATTACTTTTAAAAGGTGGAAAAAAAATTAAAAAGATAAAAAATAAAAAGGTGAGAATTTGGGGCACCTGGGTAGCTCAGCTGGTTAAACATCTGACTCTTGATTTCAGCTTAGGTCATGATCTCAGGGTCTTGAGATCAAGCTATATTGGGCTCCATGCTCAGCAGGAAGATTCTTCCCTCTCCCTCTGCCCCTCCCTCTCACACACATACAGTCTCCCTCTCTCTCTCTCTCTCTCAAATAAATAAATAAATAAATCTGTAAAAAATGGTGAGAATTTAAGAAATCTGATTACCTTTGCAATTTATAAGTACTTTCTAAAATCATAGGATTAACAAGAAATTCCATAACTGCCTGCTTACATAATTTCCATCTTTCCCATTTTGCTTTAACCTATGTAACTGTAATGGAAATGTATGTAACATACATGGAAATCTGAAAGCTAGGGAGAAGGCATGTGAACATTTATCAGTATGAAATGTAATTTTCTAAAAGCTATCTTATTAATTCAAGATGACTTGAGTGAGATTTCACTCCAGCTCTTAATTTAATGGTTCACTGTATTAGCTCATCCTTACCCACTATAAAACTGTTTTGATAGTAATATGTAAATAATAATTTAGAATTTTTTCATATTCTAAATTTAGTTGCATCAAAATGTCATAATGTACAAAAAAATAAATGTAAGAAAGATTTTTTCTTTTTTTTTTTAGAAAGATTTTTTCTAAAGATATACACGTATACACACCAAATGGAAGTAGATGATGCTCATATCTTGCATATGAGGCAAGAAAAGGATTCATTTCCTCGTTTCCATTGTTTTGGTTTGATTTTTTGGTTTTGATTTTGGCATTTTCTTTTCATCACTTTTGGCTCCTAGAGAAGGGGTCAAATATAAAAGATGGCAGATGTGAAATCCTGCCAGAAGTCCCTAAGTCTGATCTCTGGTGCTATCTATTTCTTGCCAAATATAAAGTTTGTTAATTTATAGGTACAAATTTATCACAGAAACACATAAAAGGACCCACAGCAAGAGGTATAAATCATGGTTCGTCTCTTCAATTTTATTACACAGGTGGATCTGTCTAAAATGAAGTTAAAAATAAGAGAAGAAAAAGGAGATTTTCTTAGCAGTCGATGGCAATTCTACATTGTCTCCCCATCCTATCACTTCCCAAAAATCATTGGAGTCCTGGGGCTATGGTTTGCTTGGTTGTAGCAGAGGGAGCTGTCCCAGCAGGATGAGTCACAGCTATCCTGAAGTCAGATTCAAGTCTTCCTGAGCATAGCAAAGCAGGGCTTCTTATAGGAATACCAGGATATCTTAAAAAATAAGGCTTTAACTCCCTGTTCTTGCTGTCCAGTCCCATAAATATTTATAACAAGACATATGTCAGACCACAGTGTCACTTAGCTCCCTCCACAAAGGCTGGTGACTATTCACAACCCCTCCTAAGAAATCCCAAAAAGGAAACAAGTGCCATCCTGAAAAGTAGGGGGCCACATCAGGAACAGCTTAGGTGTTTGGAACATCTGAGCATCCAGCCTGGTACTGTGTCTGGCATTCTGTCCCCACTGACCACACTGTGGCCACGGAGCTGCACAACTGAAGTCAGGCAACCTCGTGTAGATGCAGCTAGAAGCTCCTTACAACTGGGAAGAAAATGGTGGACCCCCAAAATGTTGAGGGGGTAGGGGCAGTGGGGATCCTGCTCCTCCAGAGAGCGATATCTAAAGAGCAATGGAGGGATCCCTGGGTGGCGCAGCGGTTTGGCGCCTGTCTTTGGCCCGGGGCGCGATCTTGGAGACCTGGGATCAAATCCCACGTCGGGCTCCCGGTGCATGGAGCCTGCTTCTCCCTCTGCCTGTGTCTCTGCCTCTCCCTCTCGCTGTGTGCCTATCAAATAAATAAAAATCAAAAAAAAAAAAAAAAAAAAAAAAGAGCAATGGACACATAACACACATTCTTTCCTCTTCTCTCTCACACACACCCCCGAACTTAAACTCCCTGGTCACTGTGAGATGGCAAGGTGACCCCCAAGTAGTAAAGGTCCCCAGAAAGGCCTCTTTCAGAACCATGGAAGACAGAGCAGAGGGGATTCCTGCAGGAGTCCTGGAGGCCAGGCATGGGCTCTGGAATACCCTGAGGAGCCAGAGGGAGGGCGTGTTTTCCTGCCACTGGGCATGGGCGAGCTTCCAAGGGAAGAAAGCTGGGAAGCCAGGGGTGACTCGATGGGCTACTCAGTCAAGGAAATAATGTGTTTGTGGTACCAGTGCTAATGGGCTCTTTCACTTTTATAAAATGGTTAGTGAAACAGTGGTTTCCAAACCTGGCTGCCTAGTAGAATTACCTAGAGAGCTTTACAAGACAGCTGATTCCTAGGCTCCTCAGAGATTCTAATCCAGACAATCTGTTGAGGCTTTGGAAACCGTCGTTAGAAAAGCTCTCTTGGTGCCTCCTGTAGTGAGCTGGGTCTGAGAAACACAGCAGCAGAATTGTCCAGTTATCAGTGGAGGCAGATTAACCAAAACACCAAAGAGGCTCGATTTTCAAGGACATATCATCTGCAAGAGTCACTCCCAAAGCCTTGTATCTAATTTTGCTTGTAATTTTGCATCTGCTCCTTAAAGAAGGCTCCTCAAATTATAAAGGGTTCACTCCCCCACAAAACCTGGATCTGCTCCTGACCATAAACTATACTGTAGTCAGAAAATTGCAGCCAAAAAAAAAAAAAAAAAAGAAGAAGAAGAAGAAGAAAAAGAAAATTGCAGCCACAGAGCAAATCCAGCCCTCGGCCTATTTTTGTGCAGCTCATAGCTAGGAATGATGGTTTCGCTTTTTAATGGTTGGGAAAAATGAAAAGAATAATACTTCATGACACATGAAAGTTATATGAAATTCAAATTTTGATTTCTATAGGTATTTACATTGGCTCACAGCCATGCATGCTCATTCATTTACAAATTGTCTGTGACTGCTGGCACAGCAGAGTTGAGTAGTTGCCACAGAGATTGTATGGCCTGCAAAGCTTCCAGTATTTGTTATCTGGCCTTTTACAGAAAGTTTGCCACCCCTGACCTATACCATCAAATGCTAACAGCATAGATACAAGAGAAAACTAATTTAAATGGGATACTTTATTTAATGTGAAAAGCATGCATGATGGGGGACTTGTTTAACATAAAAGACTTATAAACACTCTCAATTATAGAGGTGAGAGGTTTGTTTTATGGAAATTATACTCACTTATAAAGTGACTAAATTCACATATGAATATTAAAGAACCACAGCATTATTTAATATCACTTAGAGTAAGAGACCAAAGGATTTGTGAGATGATTAAAGATAGAATGATTATGAGTAAAAACCTTCCCAGGTAGAAAATATAGGGAAAATATTGCAGGATAGTTGCAAAAGTTACATGCAATTAGACTAAGCATTAAGCATAAAATAAGCATGTGTTCTGAGTTGTGGAAAAGTATAGTAAAATGTTGCAAAAGTTATACTTGAAAGTTTAGCTCTGAGGTGGGTTCCTAAACGGGTAAACCCAATACTTGAAAGAAAGCTAAAAACATTTGAACAATAATGATTAGGTGAATTGGGCAAAAACTGTAACAGATCATCGAATTCTGGTGGCAAAGCAGATCAAAACTATGACTTTGCCTGTCCCTCTTCATAGAAATATGACAAGAAGTTTATGCAGAGCTGTGAGGGTCACTCAGAAGATCTGAGATGGAAGAGGGAAAGGATGGTTGAGTCCGTCTGAAGGATGAGTGATTTACCAGGCAGACATAGGGAACAAAGAAGTAAAGGAACATTTTGGAGCATCTGCTATGTACTAGCTGCCTTGGGTATGTTACTTCGTGATCTCCACATCCCCTCAGCATAATCATCTTTGATTCCACTTACCATCTGAAGAAACGGAGATGGTAAGTTTTGTAACAGGGAAAACCTTAGCATATCTGACTCCATATTGCTCCTATTTCCCTTGCTGCTGTGACCTACAGCTTAAATCTTCTGCTTACAGCTAAGATATGCATAAACTGCTTTTTTACCCCAAATCTACCTCACCGGAGGAGATAAGGAGGTATGTACAGAAATGACTATGCTCTGTTTAATATTTATAGGACTGACATGACCAGAGTCCTGTGGGCAAAGATCAACTGACCAAGGACAAAGAACTTACATGACTTTCCTGGGATGTCTACAGGTCTCAGCCACCTTTTGACTCCAACCCCATTCTGCTTCTCCCTTTTGCTAATGAAGCTTAAATTTCTTGCCAAGAGGAGATGGTTCTTTAGGACAATATCCATGTCTCTTTGGTTTGCTGGCTTCCCGAATTAAGTTACTTCCCTTACCCCATCATCTTGCCTCTTGGCTTACTGGCCTGTCGTGTGACAAACAGAATGAGCTTGGACTCAGTTACAGTTTCATGCTTACAGTCATCCAGCCAGTAATGGTAGAGTTGAAATACGAACTCAGGTCTGAGTGTCTGCCTGGCAGCAAGTCCTTATTCCTATCCACTCACCATCCTGCTCCAAGCAGGCTCTCCAAGCACAGAAAACACAGACATCTCTTTCTCTCTGTATCTCTCATGAATAAATTTAAAAAATCTTTAAAAAAAACAAACACAGAAAAGCACAGCATCATAAATATATTTTTCCTCTTTCAGTGACCACTAAGACATTTCTTCAAGTTTATCGGAGTTATAAAAATAAAACTACACTAAAACTCTTAATTAATTAATAACACTGTCTCTAAGATGGAAAGTCACATTACCCACTGCAGTCTTTCTTAAGACAAATTGCCAAATTCTAAATCTAGGAAATGTCCTCTATGAGGTCCCTTTGAGACTTTACAGAATTTATACCTGCCGGATGGCTGTAAAAATTGCCTCATATGTTCATGCAAAGTTCTGCTGACTACAGATTACCCCAGACAAGCAAGCAGCTCTTTTGGCTCCTTGCTCCATCTGTGACTAGTTTCTTTGTCACCATATTCCAATTAGAAATGAGGTTGTAATTCTAAGTCTTCCCTCCCCATGGAGTTTCTTTACAGCCATTACAGTAATGAGTTACATGGTCTTCCCTTAGGTGACGGTCAGTGGTAAAAACACATTCAGTCGATCATTGGAGCAATTATTACAAGCTTCTCTAAAAATTGGTTAAGGTGGGACACCTGGGTGGCTCAGTGGTTTCGCACCTGCCTTCTGTCCAGGGCGTGATCCTGGGGTCCTGGGATCCGGTCCCACATCAGGCTCCCTGCATGGAGCCTGCTTCTCCCTCTGCCTGTGTCTCTGCCTCTCTCTGTCCCTTTGTCTCTCATGAATAAATAAATAAAATCTTTTTAAAAAATTGGTTAAGGAACATGTGCTGCCATTTAGAAGTCCGTTAGCAAGTCATGTGATCAATTTCTATTCCTTCCAAAACTGCATCTTCAAATTTGTCAGGGCTTAACATATTTACATTTCCTCCCCCCACCCCCCACCCCCCCAGTTACAAACCACTCAAAAGAGACTATAGGAAGAAACGATCAAGTAATGCTGTTTTAAAGAATCCTGGTGACTCTGAATTTAGTAGATTTCTTTTGTAAACCTAGGTGTAATCTCAGATTAAACAGAACAAATGGTAGCTAAATAGATGGCCTTTTAAAATCTGTTTGCTTTACTACATGACGAACAAGCCAAGACTTTCTTAATTTGTAGTTGAGGCCTCTCTTCTCAACTTAGAAGCAGAGGGAAAAGGAAGACAAACCACCAACCTAAACAGAGATTCTGTAATTATAGGATTTTAGGTTTGGAGTCACTTTGCTTAATCTTTGTGTGACCCAGAATTCAACCCAGAAGATTAAAAGAACAGCATTTTCAATTCTATTCATGAAAATGAAGGACTTGGCTAGAGTTAATAAGGCTGAGAAAAAAAAAATGTAAGTTGTTAGTCAAAGCAACATAATCCTCACTCCAATGCAAAGTGAAAAAAAAAAATTAGTTGTACATGATTTCCATTGAAAGAAGTCATATGTTTGCATACAGACTTGTGAAAGAGCACAGAATATCCTGAAAGTGAATTGCACTATGTGGGAGAACCATATTAAGATTCCACTGTTGGAGCAACCCCCGAAGCTTATCAGATCTAAATAAAAGATTGATGGTGATTCTGAGTTTAAAATTTAATGCCCAGGCTAGCTACTAAATTTTACATTACAACAATGTGGCGGTACTGTAAATCAATGAAATCAATTATGCCCTCTTAGGGGATGGATTTTGTAACATAAAAAATATTTACATATTGTGCTTTTTCAGAGGGCATTCTTCACTTATTTTCATTCACTGACACTTGTCAAAATTTTCACTTTGATGGATTTAATGGGTAATATTTCATGCATGTTTCATTAGAAACCCCTTACTTCTAATTTCTTTTCCCTAGAAATTAATGATAGACATGACCTATAAATACCTATACCTATAAATATGGTATACTGCATTTGCAGATACAGCCTAGTAATGTGATAGACCCATATTCAAGAAAGCAATTCCCAACTTGTAATTATATTTAAACTGATCCTCTTCCTGGAAAAAGGAACTTCAAGACAGCTATGTTGTACTATGAAAAAATAATTAATATGATAATCATAGCTATGAGGCAGCTTTGTAAATAAATGGTAAGTGTCTGTTTATCCAACACCTCAGTTACTATGTAAGTCTTTTCCCAAACCCAGGTTACCAATTCACAGGAGCTTTATCTTTGGCTAAGCCCATCTCTCAAGTGAGTTAAAGGCTTGTGAGAGAAGGTAAATGACCTTTCATGGGTTTAAAATGGGCTGTGAGATTAGGACCTGTGAAATGCCACTCAAAGGCAAGAGTTGCAATGTTTTCTTCTGCACGATGTCATTAATGTTCCCACGGATCTACTCTCCCCAACCTCCAGGAGGGAAAAAGTCATCTTACTAAATAATGCAAATATAAGTACTATACAACATATGCCTCCAAATTGTGTTTTCATAAAATTATAACATCAAGATCTTGATCATTTGGGCTGATCAGATACTTGGTAACGTTTGTAATCAGGAAATGAAAGATGACAGTGTAGAAAAACGTCACAAACACTATCCTAAGTGATCATTTAAAACATATTTCAAAATTATAAGAACTTCCAGTATATTAACTCAGAATAAGAATTTGAGAAAGACAAATTTCCAGGTCAATAGTGAAATAATTTATTATTTTTTTTCTTAACATGGGGGAGGATATATTTTAATTATTAGGGAGAAATCCTGTTTCCTCTTCCTAAATATATTGGATTCATCTCATATGTGCATCAGGTTAGCCAGGAAGAAGACCATTTTAAAGCATGTTAATCATTTTAGTTTAAGGTAAGGATATAAAGAGCACTAATCAATTATATTTAAGCTCTGAAATCAAGAATTTACTCAGAAAAATTTTTCTAGGTTTTCATCTGCTAATACGATTATTCTAGAGGGGTGCCTGGGTAGCTCAGTGGTTGAGCCTCTACCTTCGGCTCAGGGCATGATTCCGGGGTCCTGGGATTGAGTCTCATGTTGAGCTCCCCGCAACGGGCCTGTTTCTCCCTCTGCCTGTGTCTCTGCCCCTCTCTCTGTGTCTTTCATGAATAAATAAATAAATAATAAAATCTATTTTTTTTTTTAAAAAAGGTCTCTAGTATCAAAGTTAAGCTGTTTTTCTTTTCCCAGGTACCTGGTGTCATTACGCTCTCTATAAAATCCCATATTTGGAAAAACACAAATTATATGAAATCCACTTTTTTTTATTTATAAGGTTTTTAAAAAACCTTAAAATTACAAAAGATACAAACACTTGTATTCAAGTCAAACATTACAGAGGTGTATAACACCCCTTCGCCTCCTGCAGCCCCACCACCTTGAGAAACCCAGTGTTCACATTATGTGCATCTATCCAAACACAAATGCATAATTATAAAAGGTCTGCTTTATAAAGTCAGAATCAAATCATCCACATTATTCTCTATATTAAGCAGGGCTCTTTTGATTATAAGTAACAGAAACAGAGAGTAGTTTAAGTAAAAGGGAGTATTTATTGATTCACAAAACTAGTAGCCTTTAAGCGTAACTGGATCTAGGAACTTAAATCAGCACCTGGCCTAGCTTTGTGTTGACTCTGTTTTTCTCTATATTGGGACATTCTTGGGAGTCTCCTTCTGTGGTGACAAGAGAGGTACCACAGCTCTGAGTGAACATCTTTATAGTTTCAAACCCAGAAAAAAGAGAGTGTGTTTCTCATTCAACAAAATCAATGAAAGTTATGAGATTTTGCACTTACTGCCTCTGATTGGATTACAGGTTCATTCAGGTTCATCCCTGATTCAGGTTCATCCCTGAATCAATCCCTGTCTCTAGAGGAATGTTCTGATTATCCAGGCATGTGTCATGAGCACACATGGACTGAGAACGGGTCCTCGTCTTAGTGTGGGCTGCCATAATAAAGATAACTTAAAGGACAAGCAGTTAGTTCTCACAGTTCTAGAGGCTGAGAAGTCCAAGATCAAAGTACTGGAAAATCTGGCACCTGGTTAAGGACACTCTTCCTGGTTTACAGATGGCTGTCTTGGAGAGAGACAGGGACAGAGACAAAGAGGCAGAGAGAGACAGAGGAAGAGATGGAGGAAAAGTTGTGAAGGGCCAGGGAAGGTAGAGGGAGAAGGACAAAGACTAAGAAAAAGTGTTCATGCTCTTCTTTTAAGGGCACTAATCCAATTCATGAAGGATCCACCCTCATGGTGGATCCACCTCCCAACAGCCTCACTTCCTAATACCATCACACTGGGAGTTGTGATTTCAACATTTGAATTTGGTAAGAGGTGTGTGTGTGTGACACAAACACTCCCAAAAGGAAAACCCAGGTCCTATTTTACAAAAAAGGTTAATGAATCCTGGGTCAGCAAAATCAGCACATTATCTATGACATCCCATATCTCCTTTCTTCACTTAGTAGTGTATTATGAATATCCCTCCATAGAAAGTAATCAGTGTATCATGTCAATAATTGGGGGTGAGGATCTCATTTTGCAAACACCCATAGAACTTAAAAGTCTATTCCTGGTGGATGTTCAGCTGTCCCTGCCTCCTCCACTTCCCCCACTTCCCACAGAGTTTTATGTTATAAGTAATACTGCAAGAGACATCCTTGTATTGTCTGATTCATTTATTTTCTGCAATATAGATTCCTCAAAGTGGGATTACAAGTTCGAAAGATTAACATGTTTAATATTTGCTGCTATGTTTCAAAATCTGTTGTTTGCAGTCCCATCAACAACATGGAATGAGAATGTTGGTTCCTCCCATCCTTTATGATATTAATTTATATGTTAATGTCGTTAGGTAGGATGTCTCTTCAGTTTTTTCAAATCTCAAGGAAATAAAACAAAATCACACTCATAAAAAGAAATGACAAATTAGCATATGTGAGAAACATTTAAAATCTATATGCTAATAAATAGATAACTTCTATAATCTTGAAAGCCAGACTCAGTTCAGAAGAGAATATTTGCTGCAGATATGACTAAATGAAGGCTTCAGGTTCCTTGTTTGTATCTCCTTAACCATTTAATGACAATTTGATTTTGTCATATTTTGATTGGCCACTTGCTTTTCCTCCACTGCAATTACCCTGTTCAGGTTCTTTGCTTAGTTTTTAATTGATTGCTGATTTTTTTCACCAACTTTAAAATATATTATATATTAAGAATGGTTTCTGAATTTTATCGATTCCTCTTTTAGGAGCATATATTTGTTTGGGTATAAAACTATCTATTTTGTATACTTTAATTTCAGAACTATTTTGTTCTGAAAACCCCCCACAATACACAGCCAAACCCCTTAACAAATATGGGGAGGACTAGGGCTTGAGCCCCTTGTATCCTGCCTCAAAGAGAGGAGAAAAATAAAAAACCACTAGACACCAGCAGAAGGAACTAGGGGCCACTCTGGACTGCCGGAGAACCATGAGGACACTATACACAGGGTACAAACTCGGTTGGTGGAAACTCTTAATCTACCTCTCCCACGAGAGAGACATCCTCATCAACCTGGGGTTGTGGGGAGGGGAGTCTCATCAGGAACAGTAGCACTGGGTTCCTCTGCTGTCACTTCATCTTCAATGCCCAGGCCTAGCCTGATCATGTGGTAGATGCAGTTGAATGATCTGGGGATCCTCCAGGGAGAAGCCAGAAGAGAACAGAGCCCTTCCAAACAGCAGCACCGCCAGGTCCTTGACAGCCGTGTCGTTGTCTGCCTCTGTCTTCTGCTGCAGCATCTCCACAATGGGGTGGTCAGGGTTGATTTCCAGGTGCTTTTTGGCCCTCATAGAGCCCACTGCAGGGTTGTCCCCAGGTGTCTAGGTTTCATGATCCTCTCCATGTTGGCTGTCCAGCCATAGGTGCTGGTCACAATGCAGCAGGGTGAAGATACCAGTCTGTTGGAGATTGTCACCTTCTCAACCTTCTTATCCAAGATTTCTTTCACGAGTTTGCAGAGGTCAAATTTGGCTTTGCTCTCCTTCATTTTCTTCTTCTCCTCTTCATCCCTAGGCAGCTCCATGCCCTCCTTGGTAACTGACACCAGATTCTTCCCATCAAACTCTTTGAGCTGCAGCTCGTGGTATTCATTGACGGGCTCCATCATACACACTACCTCAAAGCCCGGCTTCTGTACTCACTCTGCAAAAGCAGACTTGGCAACCTGCTCTTTGCTCTCACTAGTGACATAACGGATGGACTTCTGGGTCTCCTGTTCATGTTGGAGACATACTCTGAAAGAGAAGTCATCTCGTCTCCAGCCAGAGAAGTGTGATACCTCAGCAGCTCAGAAAAGGCCTCCCTGAGGAGTCGAGCTCTCATAGATTCCAAGCTCCAGGTTTTTAAATGCCTTGTAGACTTTCTGATAGTTCTTGTCTGCTGACAGCTCAGAGGAGAGCTCAGTGCACAAATTTACAGTGTTTTTGCATAAGACATTCAAGATTTTGCTCTGGTGGAGCATTTCTAGGGAGATGCTCAGAGGCAGGTCCTCCAAGTCAACCACACCAGTGGATGAAGTTGAGGTACTCTGGTATCAAGTCATCACAGCTGTCCATGATGAACACATGGTGGGCATAGGGTTTAATGTTGTTCATTTTCTTCTTGTTCTCAAAGAGGTTAAAAGGAGCCCTGAGGGTTGGGGGGTGGGGTGGGCAATGAGCAGCAATGCCCTGAATTCCAACTGACCTTCTACAGAGAAGTGCTTGGCTGCCAAGTGGTCTTTCCAGTCACTGGTAATAGGAACACATATTTATTTTAATATAATATTATTGACTTTTAATTAGTTAACATAGTAGATTGAATTATGTTGATGTGCTTCCTAAGGTTAAGTCACCTTTGCATGTGGTCACAGGGCATTATTCTCTGAATCCACCCTTAAATTCAGTTTCTAATTGTTTTATCTTGGATCTTTCTCTATAGAGAGAGACATATTGTTTTCCTTTGTTTACACATTTTATTTTTAAGCTTTTTTTCTACATATATACATTTATTAAAATTCCTAAATGTGGGTGCCTGGGTGGATCAGTCAGTTAAGCGTCTGCCTTAGGCTCAGGTCATGATCTCAGGGTCCTGGGTTGGACACCCCTGCTTCCTGCTCAGTGGGGAATCTGCTTCTCTCTCTCTCTCTCTCTCTCCCTCTGCCTCTACCCCTGGCTTGTGCTCTCTTGCTCATTCTCTCTCTCAAATAAATAAATAAAATCTTTTTAAAAAATAAAATTCTTAAATGTAATCATAAATGTTTGCATCTTTTGTTCCCCTTTTTGCTTTGTTATTTCCCATCTTCTTCATCCTTATCACCCACATCATTCTTTCCTCACCCTCTTCTTTCCCTCTATGCTCACATGATCTAGTTAAAAATATATTGTGTATCTTTTCATGTTTTTTTCTTCAAGCTGATATAATCTTATAAATATAGATGTGTGTACATGTATGTTTTTAGTTTGTCCTCCTAGGAACTTTTCTTTTGGGGGTGGGAGTGGGAGTAGCAGTGGGATTCTTTTTAAATCTATGGGTTTTTTCTTTTCATCAGTTCTGGAAATTCACACACACACATGTTTGAAGGAACAAACAGTCCTCTGGCAAAAACTATAAGCATACTAGAACATAAGGCACCATCAACAAGATCCAGCAGAACAGGTAGATATGAGTAAAGGACTTCAAAGACCTCAGATGTTGAACATATCAGACACCAAACATGAAATAACTATATCTAACAATTTTTAAAGAAATACAAGACAATCTTGAAATATGGACAGGCAATAAGAAATCATTTCAAACTGTCAGAGACTTAAGGACCATTTAAAACTTATCAGAATGAAAACTATAATGATGAAAGTAAACACTCAATGGAAGATTTCTATTTCTGACAATAGTGGTTACCAAGATGTTTTGGACCACACTCCCACTGAAAATAACTAAAAATGCTGGCTAGATTAGAAAAAAATATCTTAGAGGCATCAAAGAGCTAATAAAATAGAAATAACCAAGTCAAAATCTAAGTGCGAGTGGAAACACAGAAAAATAAGCATGATTTTAAAAAGCATAATTATGAAGCCAGTATTTATTTATTCAGGATAATTTCTAAACATACTTTAACTTTGTAAGGGGGCATGCCTCGTAACCTCATATCTTGATGACCCTATGAACAAGACCCCAACACTGCGTGGCTGTCACCTATGCTGTGGGGATACTCAGCAAGTGGGTTTGTCTGGACAGGGGCCAACTGGGAGGCACTTTCCTGCACATCTCAGAATGAGATCAGTCCCTTGGAAGTCTAGACCACAGACAACCAACTCTGCAGGACCAGCACAATGATGGGTTAGTGAACCCTTACCTAATAATATCAAAGTAGAATTAGGTTGGGATGAGAATGGAAAGGATGAGCTAGCATGTCATTCTTCTCATCTGCTTTACCCACAACAAAGGGGTGGAGGAGAGGTCATGATGCTCACCCTCAGTTCCAGGGGAAACCAGGCTGCTGAACTGAGTTCAGACCTGCTGTCTTCCCAGTACTGCAGTCACCATGTGATTATTGCCTGCTGCAACCTCCTTGCCTGAAGTGGGTCAATGCATTAAGCCAAGTTCAATTATATACATGGGCCTATTCTAGCAATCTGTTACTGCTCAGGGCTCTGATAACTCTTACTGCCTGTACTCCAGCATCAGTTAGGATGCTTCTAGCTTCAAGTAGTAGAGAGTCCAGCTCAGAAGGGCTTAGACAATAAAAGGGGATGTTTGGCTAAAAGTTCTAAAGATAGGATTTTCATTTGAAGCACTAAATGTTGATTCTGACCCACCTAGAAAATAACAAATTTATTGAAAGGATATTGGGTAATTCAAAGGGTATGTAGAACCGCAGGGAAAATTAGGCTACAGAACCAGTTTGGTAAAGACAGTGCACTATATTCTGACCCTGGATTCAGAATACTAAGTGCTATTTCTGAAACTGTTGCCATAGGACTTTGGATGTTGCTACTGTCATCACAAATGCTGCAAAATGAGTTCTCCAACTTCTTCATGTCCCTAGCTCTCTAGCTCCAGATTCACAGCACCACGCAGGTCGTTCTGATGGCCAAGCAGAGAAGAGAAGCCTGTGCCTCAGCTAGGAAGCTGCCTGGGACTATGAATATCCCTGAGTGTGTCTACACTGGGAGTCATCTCTGTCCCCCACTGATATGCATGGGGTGGGAATATCCCCAAACATAGCAAAGTGTTGAGAAGCAGGTCCAAGCAACATACCACATTCCCTCAGGAGGAGGGAGAACATCTGAACCTCAGAAATTCCAGAAAAATTGTGAGCTTTCAGCTGCCTGAGTTCCCATTGTCCAGTCCCTAAGGCCATAGGAACTCCATGAATTACCAGAATCCATCACTTGGCTCCAGAGGCTGGGATTACTTTGATTGATGTAGGCCAGTTAGGGATCATCCTTGGAGCTAAGGGTGAGGATAATCCCACATAAATAACATGATTTTTTTTTTTTTTTCCAAAATGAGTTGTGGCTTAATGGATGTTAGGGAGGAAACACTGTCCCCTCTCCAACTAGTCTCCCTGGTCTTTTAGAACTTATATTTTATACCTTCTGTAATTAATTTTTTAAAAAAGACACTGATCACCTCCCCAAATAGACAATAGAATCATGCAAACAGAACAAGTTTTATTTTTTTAATTTTTAAAAAAATTTTTGTATTTTATGAATTGTGAGAGACTCACAGAGAGAGACATAGACATAGGCAGAGGGAGAGGCAGGCTCCCTGCACGGAGCCCAATGCGGAACTTGATTCCAGGACCCCAGGATCACACCCTGAGCTGAAGACAGACGCTCAACCACTAAGCCACCCAGGTGTCCCAAGGACAAGTTTTATAATGTTAGGATTCCCTCAGTGCCGAACACATGATGGGCACTAAGAAAATAATAATAAATTAAAGATTGGCTGTTGCTCCATTGTTGGTCAATTAATCAAGACCATGAAAGTAAAGTTGAAGTCAAATAATTAAATAACTAGACTTTTCGCCAGTTGTTTTAGTTTTGCACACTCATTAAATTTTTACACAAAATGGGAATAAAATATTTATCTTTCACATAACAGGAGCTATAGGGATTACTTTTAAAGAGTTTTGAACTTAGGACACCTGGGTGGCTCAGTGGTTTAGAGACCAATCTTTTCTAACTCCCTCATCATCTGCAGATGAGCACTATAAAGAAATTGTTTTGGGAGCTTTTTGATCATCCAATGGGAGTTGAATAAGTAACTGATTTACATAACTAACTTAGAAACTTGGCAAAAGCCAAGTTTTGTGGATTGAGTGTCTATTTACATAAGGAGTTTATGATGAATCTAAAACAACAGCAAAATAAGTATTTCAGAGACTTCGAAGTTTCCAAGGATCCAAGTAAGGAAAGCATGTTAAACAACAGTAACTAGAAAGTTGGACTTCCATCTTAATTTTACACAGTTTGTGTAGTGGAGCACTTTAATGCCTCTGCATTTTTCACTATTCCTTGTACCCATCTCTTTGCAATGTGACTTTGCATAAACTCCCCCTAGACTGAGTCCTTCAACTCTGGGTTTGGCCAACGGAATAAGAGAGTGCAAGTGTTCCAGTTCCAAGCCTGGGCCTCAGAAACCTTAATGCTGGGGCACCTGGGTGGCTCAGTGGTTGAGCATCTGCCTTTGGCTTAGATCATGATCCCGGGGTCCTGGGATCAAGTCCTGCATCAGGTTCCCTGCAGGGAGCCTGCTTTTCCCTCTGCCTCTGTCTCTGCCTCTGTCTCTCTTTCTGTCTCAAATAAATAAATAAATAAATAAATAAATAAATATCTTTTAAAAAAAAAAAGCTTTGATGCTCTCAACCCCTCAATCTTTTTTTTTTTTTTTAAGATTTTATTTATTTATTCATGAGAGACAGAGACAGAGGCAGAGGGAGAAGTAGGCTCCATGCAGGGAGCCTGATGTGGGACTCGATCCCAGATCTCCAGGATCACACCCTGGGCTGAAGGCAGGCACTAAACCACTGAGCCATCCAGGCTGCCCTCAACCCCTCAATCTTTGAGCTATGAAAATATTTTATTTTCATATGCCTCTGAGATTTTATGGATGTTTGTTTCATATACTATCTAGTTGATAAAATTAGCTTATTTTCAAATTATTTGTATCAGTTTTTTCTGGGAATGAATTGGACTTAAGACATAAACATTGCCCCTAAAAATCAAGACTCCAGGTTCTGAAAACCAAGACTCTACAGGTAGTTCATAGACTTGTGGTTCATCTCCCTGCAATAAGATAAAGTACAAGTTCTTAAAACTTTTTGCCCCCTTATGCTCTTAAAAATTATTAGGGACCCAAAAAGCTATTTCTGGTGGTTATATCTATTGATATTTATAGTTTGGAAATTAAAACTGAGGGATTTTAAAATATCAATTAATTAACTATAGAGAGTGTGTAAAATAAACCCATTGTATAATAACATAAATGACATCCTCTGATGAAAAATAACTACATTATCCAGAACTAAAAAAGATATAGTGAGAAGGTAGCACTGTTTTACCTTTATAAATCTCTTTAATGCCTGGCTCAATAGAAGACAACTAGAGTCACATGGTTGCTTTAATTTTACTTAAATTTATTGCAATACATTATTTCTATCAAAGTATATGAAGAAAATTTGACCTCATACAGATATGATATTGGAAAATGAAAGTGCATTATTTGGGGGGGGGGCTTGAATAGTATTTTAATAGGCTTTTCAGATCATTGAAGATATTCTTCTGTGCCACTATACCAAAACTTAAAAAGCAGTGGTTTCTTAAAACTTAGTTGCTGTGTGGAAACTGAAACCATATTGATGAGTATTTTGCACTCTTTTTATCTTAAAATACATTGGTCTATCCTGAATTTTGAACAGATCTGTTGTGCATACATGATTTTGACACCATGAGTCCCCTGAAAGGATCTTGGGATCTCCAAGGAGTCTTCACACCACACTTTGTGAACCATTGATATAAAATATCAAATAAATTTAGTCTATATTCTACTTCATAGAGCAGCCATCTCTTTGCAAACATGCCTCCTCTCCATGAGGCACAAATAGATAAAGAACATTATCCACAGTCTCATCTATTACGTTAACAAAAGCTGTACTTATGTCTTTCTGATCCCTGAATCTTATATAAAGAGAACCAAGAAGCACAATGAATTGTGTGGAAAACAAGGCTATTTCTTACATCATCCTTAATCTATATTTGCTGGGAACTGAACTGACACTGGAGATACAGAGATAAGACAAAGTCCTTGCTCTCAATCCATTTACAGTCTTACAGTGAGGGTAACAGATAATAAGGAGGTAAATGAACAAAGATGACAATTAAGGTCTTGGTTAGGGTTCTAAAGAATGTAAGGCAACATCAAACCTGATGTTGTCTCAGAAGCAAGAGGGAAGTATATGAATCTTCGAATCTGTATAAATCTAGGCAAGAAGAACTAGGAACCCTGGGTCGAGAGAAGGGGTGGCTGTGACTCTTATGGGCAAACACAGACGAAGCAGAGAAGGTCACCACTGGGGGGCGTGGTGGGAGTTGAGGTCTGTTTTCTCTCCCCTACCAAAATTCTTGAAAAGCATCGCCTTGAGGCAAAGTAGCAGCTAAACAGGGATGGCAGGATAACATCAGAACAGTGCCAGAGGCTAGCCAGGGTGAGGAAGATAACAATGGAGCCATCCATCCCTTCCACAGCCTGAGAGCTAGGGGATTACCAATGGAGGGGTGGGGGACAATCTCAGTAAAGGGCAGGACAGTGGTGGTTCTCTGAGGGGCATTTGTGTAAAGCATATGGGAATGGGGTGAGAGATAGGATAGCCCAACTGTGGCACTGGGGGCTCCTGGAGGGAGTCATCTACAAGTTTAAAGCCTAGCTCTGTCATTAATGACCTTATAACAGGTTTAACCACTCAGTTTTTTTTACTGGTAAAATGATAATAATAATATCTACATCATAGGGTTATTGTGAGGATTGAGTGATTTTAATATTAATGTAAAGAATTTATATAAGTATGTACATACATATGGCCCAGCAATCCCTCCCCAGATATTTGTCCAGATCAATGTTCACCCGAGTCTATAAAGGGGCAAAGATGAGGATAGTCGTTGTAAAACTCTTTAGAGGAGCTCATTCTGAAGTGGGAGGTGATAAATGGACACTACAGAATGCTAGGGATTCACTTGGAAGCAGTGAACCAGAGAGACATATAGCAAATACACATGGATCTTTAAAACCCATTATTAATTGTAAAACATAGAATAAGGTCTACGGCACAATACTATTAATAAAAATTTAAAACACATACCAAACAACACCAGACATTTTACATTATTGCATATATATCAAAGGGTATATGTGGAAGAGGTGGTGGATACCTATGTGGAAGAGGAGGGAATGAAAATGGAAATCAGGGCTGAATGAGAGAAATATCCATGAAAGAACAGGAATAATAGTGCACCATGAACTGAGGCATATGATTGACTCACTGTTTTTTACCTGAAGCATAAAAAGCAAAAGAAGAAAGAAGAAAGAAGAAGGAGAAGGAGAAGGAGAAGGAGAAGGAGAAGGAGAAGAAGAAGAAGAAGAAGAAGAAGAAGAAGAAGAAGAAGAAGAAGAAGAAGAAGAAGAAGAAGAAGAAGAAGAAGAAGAAGAAGAAGAAGAAGAAGAAGAAGAAGAAGAAAGAAAATGAGGGAGGGAGGGAGAGAGGGGGAGAGAAAGAATAAGATAATTAGGGCAGCCCCAATGGCTCAACGGTTTAGCGCCACCTTCGACTGGAGGTGGGATCCTGGAGACCTGGGATCAAGTCCTGCGTCAGGCTCCCTGCATGGAGCCTGCTTCTCCCTCTGCCTGTGTCTCTGCCTCTCTCTCTCTCTCTCTCTCTGTGTGTCTCTCATGAATAAATAAAATAAAATCTTTAAAAAAAAATAAGATAATTAGTGTCTGGGCGGCAAGTGGGGTGATTGACACTAAATAGGGTGGTCAGGGAAGGCCTCTCTGAAGAGGTGACATTTAGGCCAAAGCCTAAACAGTGTGAAGCCTGTCATATGATAATCTGGGAATACAAATTCCAGGGAGAGAGAACAGCATATGTTAAGACCCTGAAACAGAAATATGACATATTTGCAGAATAGGGAAAAAAAGGGGGGGAGGCAAGTGTTTTTAGAGCCCAGTGAGCAAATAAAGGTGAGTTTTAATTTTAAAATAGTCTGATAAAGGCCTTTCCTCATACACTGCTCTATAGAAATAGATGGTTTAGGACAATTAATTCCACAGAATTGGTAATTCCCAAGAAGGAAAGTTCTCTGTGGGCTTATGGTGACCTGGCTTGTGACAGGGAGGCAAGAGGTGAGCATCAGGCAGTGGGGGAGGAGCAGAATCAAACTTTGCTCCCTTGGCTGTAAAGAAGATAAATCCCACCCCTGGGAAGACAGAAATTTTAGTGGGGCCTATGACCTAAGTTCTCCCCATTGAATGCCGGAGAACAACGTAAGTACCTGGTTGGACAGGATATCTGACAAAGCACCATCCCCGATGTGATCCTGTTTTTGTCCACGCCCTCAACACTTCTGGCAACAACACCTTTCTGGGACCACTGCCAGCATCTGTCTCCTCTGGGATTTGAACAGTGGTCTCCTTTTGCCCCCCCTTCCACACCTTCCCTGAGAACACACATTTCTTGGTTTCCTTCAAAATAGCATCTGGCGTATCAAAACTACGAACCTCAGGTTTTCTCATCTGTCCTGGGGTGTTGATCTCTCATTACCCTACCAAATGCTGAACATCTCCTGAAATAGTAAACAATTAAGCAAAAGAACAGTAATGAGATGTTTTTTATGAATCAGAAACCCTTGAAAACAGAAACCTAATCTATCGTGATTTCCATCCATCCTTATGCCAAGAAAAATGCCAGGCTTACAGTAGATGCTCAGTAAAACGGGTTAAATGAGTTCATACACACATACACTCTTAAAATGATTAAAAAAAAATCATATACTGTTCCCATGGCAAAAGCTCCAACTGGAATTCATCTTTCTCAAGATAATAAGCATAAATGTAGCTTCGTTCAGTACCAATTTCTGCTCACAAAGAATTGATTTTCCTCATTGGGGCTATAAAGGGTAATGATAATGTTTATTGAGTACTGTGTGCCAGACACTGAATCTCATTTAAAACCCAAGACAACCCTAGGAATTAAGGACTATCTTATCATTACCTAAATGAAGAGAATGTTGAGGCTTAAAAAGATATAGTGACTTTTATAAGATGGTTAGATCTGAGTTTTTTGGGGTTTTTTTGTTTGTTTGTTTTTAGATCTGAGTTTTTAATCCCAGGTCACCTTCACCCCAGAATTCTTGGACAAACTTCTGAAATTCTGGTCAATTTTACAAAATAAAATGTATTAAAGTTGTACCTGAAGTAGCAACTACTCTTCTGAATATTGTTTTTCTTTTCTAGACTAATCAGTGGCATCCATACACTTAAGCATGTTTTAAGGAACTGACAGCTTCTCACAATATTGCAATGATTTAAAATATAAGCTTATAGGACAGCTTGTGAGTGAGCAGCAGAGAAAGAACAGAAGTGAAGTCTTTCTAAGTCATGGGCTGTCCCTTGCACTGTGAGTCCATGTTTGCTTTAATTTTAGTTTTCAGGGACGCCTGGGTGGCTCAGCGGTTGAGCATGATCCTGGGGTCCTGGAATCGAGTCCTGCATCAGGCTACCTATGGGGAGCATGCTTCTCCCTCTGCCTGTGTCTCTGCCTCTCTCTGTGTGTCTCTCATGAATAAATGGGTAAAATCTTTAAAAAATAATAATAATTTTAGTTTTCAGCTTGAAATTCCTTTTTCCTCTATTTTTCCTTCTTTTTCTTTGTTCCAATGGTTTCATTAATTCTTGTGATCCTAGAACAATGTCTAAGCATTGTGACAATTTTGCTGCAGTAAACACTCTGTCTGAATTCCCTGGAAATTATAGCCTGAGGCAAAATTTACATTCTAAAGCTTTATTGGAAGAATATAAACTCAAGAAACAAGAATGGAGACAGGGCATTGAGGCAAGAAGGAGGGGAAGCAAAGTCTCGGAACTGGCCCTCTACTTCACTAAAAAGCACAACTGGTTGCTCAGTGATGTAGGAAGTTTCCAGGGAAGCCTCGTGGAAACATTTCTCAGATGAGTCCTTAAAGGGAGAAGAAGGAGAAGAATTTGTCTATGGCTCTCTCCCATCCTTTACTTCCCAGTGGTTAAAATCCGCTTCATTGGGTATGAATCCCTAGCACTTCTGCCATTGTGTCCTGGCTCCCTTTGCAGCCACAAAGAAGTGGTGGTGGCAACCCCCACCCTCTGAGCAGACACAAACCAGCCTCCTGGGCCCTATCAAGCCAGTGTGCCCCAGCAGTCCTCTTGTGTCCTGTACCTCAGTGGTGATACGGAGGCCCAGGGTGGGAACGGAGAGGCCTGCAGTGTGAGGCACAAGGATGGGTGATGACTGGGCTGTGCCCTGGGTGACTTTGGAGAGCTGGAGCCCAGCTGTCTGAGCAGGAGGCCCATTCCACCAGCATGGCTTCCACAGCCATGGCCCAGAAGGTGGTCCTCCTGGAGAGTCATCAGTAGTCTTGAGTAGACCAATACATTCGTCAGAATGTTCTAATACGTGTCTGCTTGTACACATATAGATGTCCCCTGGGTGTACTCTACAAGTGGACTGGGGGGGTCACAGGGAAGCTTCGACTGTACCAGATATTGTCATACCATACTCCTAAACAACAGCTTTAAATAATCACTTGTTATTGATTTGGTCTGATTTTTTTCCCTTTCCTGTACATACATCTAAAGTTCATCTCTTGTTTCATAAATTCACCCTGGGAGGGGGGAATAACTGAATATCCCTATCACAATTTCCTCTTTTTTTTTTTTAAGATTTTATTTATTTATTCATGAGAAACATAGAGAGAGAGGCAGAGGACACAGGCAGATGGAGAAGCAGGCTCCCTGCAGGGAGGGAGCCAATGTGGGACTAGATCCTGGGACCCCGGGATCAGGCCCTGAGCCAAAGGCAGGTGCTCAACCACTGAGCCACCCAGGCATCCCTATTTCCTCTTTATTAAACTGCAATAGGTATCTCTTGCCAAACTCATAGGGAAAACCGAAAATATGAATTAAATAGTATCTGCAAAGTATTTTGAACCTCTTGAAGAGAAGAGGCTACTTAAATCCACATTTTAAAACCAAAATTTCCCATCGTTTCCAGGAGAGGGCACAAATTCACCTTATGTGTAATCCTACTGCTTTTCACCAGCCTTCCTAACCTCAAGCCTCATGCACACACATATGCACATACACACGAATACACACCCTAACTCCTATTTTGCACTCACCCAATAGATAAACCACTTATAGTACCATTTCAAAATCTATGAAAGGCAACCCAGAGCAGGCTCCTTAACCTGCTTCAAGATCCAGCATGCCCACTGGGGCTTCATGAAGTCCCTCCACTGGGCCTGGATCAGGAAAGGAATAAATCAAACACAGCTGGCTCTAAGTTATAGTTCCTATATTATCTTTCCTCATTTCCTATGGCATGGATGTCCCAAGAGTAGTGATAGGAGTGGTCTTAAACAAAAAGGGCATGTATTGTCTGTAGAGAATTATAAAATAATAAAACAGACTAAAAGTTGGTCTGCTTTAAAAAATTATAGTCACGCACCAGCAACTCTACGCAATGTCAGACACAATGTAAAATAGAAGAGTAAAATACTCTTCCTCTCCCAAAACCTTTTGTTGGTCTAAGTTCTAAACAATTTCAGCAGTTAGTATTCAATTTTTTGATAAATAAAATTAGCACTTTTTATCTTTCCATAAGCACTGTATGGCACATAAAAGTTAACTCAGAGAAGTCCCGGCATAAACCGACCCATCTACATGTGTTTGTTTGAGAGTTACATTGCTTATGGTCTCAGAATCATGCATGCTTCCTTTGGGTGCATTGTATGTCTCCAACGCGGGTGGAACTATCTGCTTCTGCATTTAAACACTTGATTTGAAAGAAGTAATGGCATTAGCGATAATAACAGAACTTGCGCTACTTCAATTCTTTCTCCATTTAATTCTCTCATTCTACGTGACCGGTTGGAGCTTTTATTTATGATTCAAATTTAAAACAGTGCAAACTGCAAGCTATAATATTTTTGTTTGGTAAGTGCAAGTTCTCAACCACGAAATATATTACTATATTTGAATAGTATCTTTAAAATTCGAAACTGATCCCTCTTTGTCATGTTTCTCGTTTAATCATTATTGTTAGCCTGTAATGCTATTACTTGTTTCTGTGGCACACAAGTATGTGGGCATATGCTTTTTCCCTTTCGTTTGGAAAAAAAAAACCAATGCAATTTAAAAATATTAATCCATTACCTTTCCCTCTTCTTTGATCCTGTACTAATTTATTTTATTACCTCATTATTCCCTTTTAGTGACATGATTACATATACAAAGGTCAAGAAAAGAAAAATCTTACTGTTTCTTTTCTGTCCGTTTTTATGATTATTCATTTCATTTCAGTATTATTATTGAAAATAATATTGTACAGAGAAGGGTCTGTTAAACAATGACCAGCCCTGTAAGACACACAAGATGCACTGCTGCCTCCCAGAGTGGTTAAGACTATGTTGTAGCACCACAGAGCTGCCCAGCCTGAGGAGACTGCCCCCTGCTGCTCGGGTTTGAATCTGCCCACTAGGCTAATGGAGATTAACCCTCACTTTGGGTTCATTTTTTTTTTCTTTTTTCTTTCTTTTCTTTCTTTTGTTCTTTCTTTCTTTCTCTCTTTCTTTTTTTGGCAAAATAATAAACTTATTACATATGATTGGCAGATAGTTGTTGCCGATATATCATCCTCTCAATGTTTGTGGAAAATTTCAAAATAAAAACTAATGTTGTTGGGATGCCTGAGTGGCTCAGTGGTTGGCTCAGGGTGTGATCGGATTCCCAGGATCAAGTCCCAGAGCCCACTCCCTGAACAGAGCCTGCTTCTCCCTTGGCCTCTGCCTCTCTCTCTCTCTCTCTCTCTCTATCATTATAAATGAATGAAATCTTAAATAATAATAATGATAATAATAATAATGTTGTTGTGTGTTTTTTAAAGATTTTATTTATTCATGAGACACAGAGAGAGAGACAGAGACACAGGCAGAGGGAGAAGCAAGCTCCTTGCAGGGAGTCGGATATGGGTGGGACTGGATTCCAAGACCCTGGGATCATGATCTGAGCCAAAGGCAGCCCCTCAACCACTGAGCCACCCAGTGCCCCTAAAAGATAATGTTATATACATCGTACAATCACAAGGGTCCTTGAGGATCTCCACACATTTTTTTGAGCTGCTTGACTTTCAGCTGCGAGACCTGGTCTCGGTCTGGAAGCTGCAGGAGGTTACGTTTGCCACCCAAGGGGGCTGGGATTTTCCCAGCCATCAGTTTAACGAGATTCTACTCCAGAGATGAGAGGCCCTCTCTAAAGGGACCCATAAAGCAGAAAGGAGAGGAGACAGGGCAGAGGGGACTGAGGCCAAATCAGAGGGTCTGGGGGGTGGGGGGGGGGGAGGAGGATGAAGAGCATTCCTCATTCCTCAGTGCTCACCAACAGGGGAAGGACTGCCCTATGACAGCAGTAGGAAGGTCTGAAGGAAGAACTTTCTTCTGGTTGTTTCCAGAACCTGAAAGAGGAGGCCCAGCAGGACCCTCCAAGGGATCCTGGAGCAGTACCCCAGAGGCCAGGGAGGCACGTGCCCTTGGCTAATGAGACGTGCTGGCCAGTGGTCCCAGGTGTTCTGGAAGGCACCGGTCAGGTTGTTTTGCAAGGCCAGCCTCGGCTAAGACAGCCGGCCCGCACGAGCGCGCTGGGGCTGGTCACACGGGCTCAGAGGGACCGGCCCAGAACCGCCGTCCCGGCCCCGCACCAACGGCCCCTGCCGTCGCAGAGCACGAGGGGGCCCTGGAAGCGGACGCTTGTTCCGCTGCTGGAAGGGAACGGGCAGCGCAGGGAGTCGGCCCAGGGCGGCCCGGCCGGCATCGCTCGGAGAGCCAGCCCTCCATCCCGCCACTCCCGCGGCGCTGGCCACCGCGCTCCTCCGCGGGGCCCACCCCTGCTTCTTGCGACCGCACCTGTCGGGCCCCGGGGGAGCGCAGGAGGCGGGGCGGCGGGGGCGGGGCCTGCGGGGCGGGCGGGACCGCTGTCGGTGGGGGCGGGGCCTGCGGGGCGGAGCCTGAGGAGGCGGGGCCTGCGGGGGCGGGGCTCGCGCAGGAGGCGGGGGCGGGGCCTGCGGGGCGGGCCCGGCGGGGGCGGGGCTCGCGCAGGAGGCGGGGCCTGCGGGGCGGGCCAGCGAGGTCCGGGGTACCGAGGTCCCGGGCTAGGCCAAGCACCCCAGCGCCGCGGGCGCCCCCCCCCGCCCCGGGCGCATCAGCCCCGGCACACCCCGCGGCAGCACCCCAGCAGCGCGCCCGGGGCTCAGCACCCCCAGGAGCAGCTCCGGTGGCGGTTGGCTCGGGTCCGGGGCCTCCTCGGCCTGGGGCTCAGGCCCGGGGACCCAGCTGGCCGGGCCCTGGGAGGCCGAGGCGCCCATGGTCCCCCTCCCTCCAGTGGCATTCCTGGTGGGCGACTACCTTTATTATTTTTTTTCTTCATAATTGTGTATTTAACTAAAATGCCAACTCCAGGAGGACTAGGACTTTGGCTGGTTCAGCTCTGGTCCCCAGCAGCAGAGCGAGCAATGAATACCTTTTAGTTGAAGGCAAGCGATGTGGTGTTACTTTGCACGCATCAGAATGTGCACATCTTTGTACTTCTGAGTATTTTGTGGGAGTGTTTCCAGGACAACATAGGAGCAAGAGAGCGGACATCATGTATTTCACTTCTTTGGTACCCCCCAGCCCCCATCCCCCATCCCTGCCTCCCTGCAGTGCCAGACACTCTCCTACAACTGCAGACTGGCTATCAATGGACTGTAGGGCCAGGACTCAAAAGACTACTCTGAAGAAATTAAGAATAACCAAGGAGTTAAAATGAAGTAAAATAAAGTAGCATTTTATGTTATTTTCTTATCCAGTAAGGCTTCTTTTGGGGGTAGGGTTACTTTAGAAATAAAATGCTCAACTTATCAAAAGACACTATAATTGCTATTGATCTCTCCCAAAGTTTAATAATTTAGTTCTCATTCATCCAACAGACACTCAGAAATACATCTATGTGTCAGAATTACTAAAGGTTATACTCAAAGTAGGAAATGAGGGACAATGTAGTTTTGAAGGGATCTGAACAGATCATATAAGATCTTCTTTCAAAGATAAGTAATATAGAATGTTAGGATTAGAGACCCTAAGGCTTATATAGTTCAACCTCAGTCTGTAAAAGAAGCCAACAAGAATGTGAGGCTTTTGTCCAGGCTCACAGTGCAGAGCCAGCAACACTTTTACCCCAGGCTCTCCTCCTAAATGACAGAGCTTCTGAGGTCCAAGAAAATGTCTCTATACTTGTTTATTGTATCAACTTGAGAGTTTATCAGTCCAGAGTTATAGCTGTTTATAGCAGCCATTGATTAAACAAGGAAAAAGAGCATTATAAAGAGACATCACGTTGACAGAACAATATACCAAATAATGATTCGAAATTACCTTTATGAACCTCTTATTATAGCACATACATTTACGGAGTAGAATCAATAAATAATTCTTGATCTTGGAGTGGTGAGTTCAAGCCTGCCACTGGTCATAGAGATTACTTTTTTATTTTTATTTTTTTTTAATTTTTATTTATTTGATAGTCACAGAGAGAGAGAGAGAGAGAGAGAGGCAGAGACATAGGCAGAGGGAGAAGCAGGCTCCATGCACCGGGAGCCTGATGTGGGATTCGATCCCGGGTCTCCAGGATCGCGCCCTGGGCCAAAGGCAAGCGCCAAACCACTGCGCCACCCAGGGATCCCGAGATTACTTTTTTAAAACTGGTAGTATTTATTAAGCATCTACATGTATGTAGATAACTATGACACATAGTTATTTTCTATTGAGACTTCAGAATGAATAAGTAATTGCACACATGTACATAAAACTCACCATATGCCAGTCTCTGTTCTAAAAGCTTTACACTCATTAACATAGCGAATCTTCACAACAACCTGTTCACATCATTTGCATTTCACAAATGAGGAAATTGAGGTGTAGAGAACTTCACCAATTATCAAAGAACTAACAAGTAGAGCTCTCCTAATCCGATCATCTGGCTTCATAGACTGTACAAACTATGATCTACTTCTCATTTTAAGGAAAATAAACATAAGAAAAGGCTAATAGCAGTGCAGGTTAAAAAAAAAACAGTTAAGGAAAACTGTAATGTCTACAAGTTGGTACATAAGAGCTGAATGAATGGTAAATCAGAGTTCTTTGGGTGCAAGTGGCAGAAACTAAATTAGAAACAGCTTAAGTTAAAAAAAAAGCTTATTATTTGCTGTCCATGTTAATTTTAACCGGCTAAATTGTACCCCCTCCTCAAAATTCATACACTGAAGTTCTAACACCAAGTACTTCAGAATGTGACTCTAGGGGGCACCAGGTTGGCTCAGTCTGCTAGGCGTCTGACTCCGGCTCAGGTTATGATGTCAGGGTCCTGGGATTGAGCGGCGTGTGGAGCCCCATGTTGCCAGGCCCTACGCTCAGTGGGGAGTCTACTTCTCCCTCTCCCTGGGCCCCCTCCCCCTGCTCCTGTGTTCTCTCTCTCCCAAATAAATAAATAAAATGTAAAAAAAAAAAATGTGGTTCTATCTGGAGATAGGGTCTTTAAAGAGATAATTAAGATAAAATGAAGTCATATGGGTAGGCTCAACCAATCCAATTGGTGTCCTTTTTTTTTTTTTTTTTAAGATTTTATTTAACAAATATTCATGAGAGAGAGAGAGAGGCAGAGGGAAAAGCAGACTCCATGCAGTGAGCCTGACATGGGATTTGATCCTGAGTCTCCAGGATCACGCCCTGGGCTGAAGGCAGGCATTTAACCACTGAGCCACCCAGGAATCCCCTGGTTGGTATCCTAAGGAGAGGAGAGTAGGATGCAGATAGCACAAACTGAAAACTCTATGAAGATGGCCATCTACAAGCCAAGCAGAGATGCCTCAGAAGACGCTAACTCTGCCAACACTTTCATTTTGGGGATCTAGCCTCCAGAACCATGAGAAAATAAATTTCTGTTGTTTAAACCATCTAATCTGTGGTGTTTTGTGATGGCAGCCCTAGCAAACCGATATAGGAGGGTACCGGGTAGTTTACAGGATTGAAGGGAGAGTTACAAGAGCCAGTCAAGCACAGCCAATGACCTCAAAGATTAGAACAGGGCCTCAACACAACCAGGACACTCACATGGACGGACACACACACACACACACACACACACACACACACATGCAATCTCTGTCCCTCCCTCCCTCTGTCTCTCTCTCTGTCTCTCCCTCTCTCTCTATCTCGCTCTCTCATCTGTATTTTACTTCATTCTTTTCTATTTCAATAGGCTTTCTCTATGTGGAGGGGAGACATGGCTTCCATGTTCTGCTTTTCTCTCCCACCGTCAGGATATAAAAATGCCAGTGATGGACTCCGTTGGCCCAGTGTGGGTCACAGGTCTAATCCTAAACCAATCAGTTAGTTCTCTTTCAGTATGGCATCGCCACCACCCTGGCCTGGCCTCCATTCCTGAGTCTGGAGCCATTTCTGGTTCAGTGTCCAGACATAAACCTGGCTTCTGCTGGGGTGGGAGGGAGATAGTCATTTGGTTGCTGAGAGAAGGGGAAAGGAATCTGGGATCTGACTGCTCCTTCAGAAGACTTTCCACAAACCTCCTGTTTGCAGCCCTGCCTCTTACCCTCTGTTTCAGAGGATCTGTACCTCCAATTCCAGGGCCTTTCCAGGGTACTGTGCTATGCTCTGGCTGCCTTCTTCACAGTCACCCATCTGCAGTTTTCTCAGCTCTGCTGGCTTAGTCTCCACTCCATCTAGCCCTTGTCCATGTTCCTAAAAGTGTTGACACCAACTCTTCACCCATTCCCTCTGTCCTTAATAGACTTGGGCTTGTCTGGCTTCGTTGCTGTCAATTTAGGGGCATTTTGGAAGGGATCAAAATAAAATGCCTGTTTTTATTATTGGTTTCTTGTATTTATTTGCTAGAGAAAGCACAAGCAGGGGGAGCTGCAGGCAGAGCGAGAGCGAGAGAGCGAGAGCGAGAGAGCGAGAGCGAGAGAGAGAGAGAGAGAGAGAGAGAGAGAGAAGCAGACTCCCCATGGAGCAGGGAGACCGATGCAGGGCTCAAATTCAGGGCCCCAGCATCATGACCGACTGAGCCACCCAGGTGCCCCAAAGTACATGTTTTTAAACTGCAGTGTTTAACCAGAAGTCTATTCTGGGGTTTTTCAAATAATCCTCCTCTCTGAACACGCCACGACAGCAGCCTTCATGTCTGAGAGTAGAGGTGGTGGCCCAGGGGGCGAGAGGAGAGAAGAGCAAGAGAAGCATGGGCAGGCTCTGGCTCTCATGCTTCTGTCAAGCACCCCTATAAACCTCTGTTGTTGTTTTTTTTATATTTTGAGCTTCTAAGACTTTATTTGAACAAAAAGCTTTTAGCTAAAAATAAAAAACCTTAGAAACCACTGCACAACACCAGGCTGCTGCCTACATATTTTATAGAGTCATAATCACCATGTTCACATGGTTCTGCTTTTGTTTGTTTGTTTGTTTGTTTATTTATTTTCTATTAGATTGCATTATAAGCCTATTTCTATATTTCTGTAGCCTTTTTCATAACTGGGTTTCTTAACCCAGTGCCTGGTACATAATACGTCCTTAGTAAATAGTGATTGAATGAGTAGATGAATTGTAATACTTAATAGCTGCTGTTTCCAAGTATTTTTGTTATTATAGTAATAACTTCTGTTGCATTCATGCATTCATTCACCCAATACGTATTTTTTGAATATCTACTATGTGCCACACACTGGGGGATGGTGCTGGGAATACAGCAATGAATAGATCGACATAGTCCTTTCCACGCAGTCGAAAAGGGGAATCTGACAAGTGAGGTGACAATCACAATGCAGAAACATAAAACCTATGAGAGGGCAGCCCAGGTGGTTCAGTGGTTTAGCGTCGCCTTCAGCCCTGGGTGTGATCCTGGAGACCCGGGATCGAGTTCCACATCCCTGCATGGAACCTGCTTCTCCCTCTGCTTGTGTCTCTGCCTGTGTCTCTGGCTCTCTCTCTCTCTCTCACTCTCTCTCTCTCCCTCTGTGTGTGTGTGTGTGTGTGTGTGTGTGTGTCATGAATAAATAAATAAAATCCTAAAAACAAAACAAAACTCTATGAGAAACAAAAATGACTATTAGAGGGCATAGGAGGGGCCTCTAACTTAGACTTGAAAGTCTGGGAGCTCTCCCTGGAGGGAGAGACCAAGGAAAATCATAAAAAAATAAATAAATAAACGGGACACACCAGTGCAGAAGGGAAGATAAACGCTCCACGCAGAGGAAGCAGCAGGTGGGAGGACTCTTGCATTTTCATTAAATAGTAATTCACTGGGCACATAGTATGTGCCAGGCGTATAATGCATTTAAGGTATCTGTGGGACGTCTCAGCAAAGCTGTCCATAAAATAAGCGGAAATATAGTTCTGAAGCACAGGACAGAAGGCTGGTTGCAGGTGGGTGTGTGGAATCCACAGCGCAGAAGTGATAAGCGATCTGAAGAGGAGCAATAAGATCCCCCGGGAAAAGGTTGGAGGAGAGACAGGAGTCTACTATCATCACCCTCTCTTATAAATGAGGAAATGCAGGCTCAGAGAGGTTAAGTAACCTGCCCAAGGTCACCCAGCCAATGAATGACTGAATCCAAGTCTCCAAATTAACATCTCTTGGCCCATGGAGCTTGTGATCCTGCCCAGGACACCACCCTGACATTGCTGACTTCTCTCTGCTTTTGTTGCTCACTTGAAGAATGGAGAAAAATAATTTTAGGGAATGTTCTAACAGTGTTCTCAGTAACTGTCATATAGAAGACTGCAAACTATGCTACTTTAGGAAGCCCTTTCAGACCAGTAGGAAGGTCAGTAGATTCTATAATTTTTCCTTGAAAATTCAGTAACAAGTAAACAGCATAAACAATAGCAACCTCCAAGAAATAGCCAAGGAGAATACAGTCAGTGAAAAAGTAAGATATTAGAATACTAGAAAGGAGACAAGCAGATAGGTAGGAGAAATAGTCAGTTTTCTTGACTTTTATTATTTGACAACATCTAATATTTAATAAATTCTGAGTGTTCAACTCCCTGGAATGATTCTAAGAGTCAATTTCTTACAAAAATTACATGTGTCAGTGAGTTTCCTAGGAACATTCTTTCATGGTGACACAAAATTAGGTGGCCTTAGTTCTTCAAACTTGTAAAAATGACTCTTTGCTTACATGATTTTGTTTTTCTGGTGCGGGAACATCAACCATAACAACTTATCACTGCCTAGAATGAGAACCCTGCCCTCATTCCTAGGTAATGATCCAGGAGTTGGATTGTATTTTCTTGTTTTCACAAACCCATTGTATTATGGCTTTTTCCATTCATCTAATAACATTACTCATTATTTCTTGACAATGGTAATTTAACAACTCATTTGTTTTTCTTTGGGATTCCATTTCTAATTAGATATCATTATAATAAAATTAAAATATAGCTCAATTTCTGCTAATGGACTGTGGCATTCATGTCAGAAAAATATTCTCTCTCTATGGCATTATAAAGACATTGAGTTCCAGGAATATTCTGAACAAAGTCAGAAACATCCAGTAATAGTCTTTACTTTGGCCAGACTCCCAGTAATGTCATTGTGCCTTTTCCCCAAATAGTCTATTAGAATGCTGGTTTCTTCTAAAGATGAGCAGTCCATCCTTGTTTGATGTGAAAGATGTCTCTTTTGGCCTAACTCCCTTTCTTCTCTCTGACCGCCTGTCTTCCATCAAAAAGTGCTCCATGAAACACTTTTTAAAATAAAAGCAAGAGGTGCCTGGCTGGCCCAGTTGGTAGAGCATGTCACTCTTGATCTTGGGCTCATGAGTTTGAGCCCCACATTGGGGATAGAGATTCTCCAAAAAAAATAAAAGTGAAATTAAAATAACTGTGTTTTCAGATTTATTTTCCCCCACAGAATTCTGGATCAAGCCTAGAGAATCAGCTTCCATCAAGACAATTTTATAACCCTTAGCAAATCTTTTTAGATTGACTAGCATTTAAAAGTTTTATAATGGATTTACTTAATGAAAATTGTAGAATTTGGTTAAAATAAGTTCCTTAAATAGAGGATTTCAGAGAGGAACCTAGCTTTTGGAGACACTCAATGTCACATGTTCAGCCATGAAACAGCTGTGCTTTAACCTTAGTTTCAGTCCCTAGGGTAGTAGGTGGAGTACATCCCAACAGGGAACTGGATGAGGCCAAGGCTGGAGTGAAAACATGAGAGTGACCTGGGTGGACGCAACATGGTTTATCTCAGTTGTGCTACATAGTGTGTAGGCTGCCTGTAGAGTTCTGGCGTTGGGTAGACCTGGATTCAAATCCCAAGGAACTGCACCGTGACCTTGGGAAATTCCTTTGGTAAAAGAAAAAAGATTTTATTTATTTATTCATGAGAGAGAGAATGAGAAAGAGAGAGAGGCAGAGACACAGGCAGAGGGAGAAGCAGGCTCCACGTAGGGAGCCCGATGCAGGACTCGATCCCAGGACTCCAGGATCATGCCCTGGGCTGAAGGCAGGTGCTAAATGGCTGAACTACCCAGGCTTGGAAATTCCTTAACCAACACGATTCCCTGTTTTCTTGTTCACAAAATGGAAAACCTTTTGTATTCATCATTGTCTAGGCAGCAGAGAGAACCCATACCAGTTACTGAGCAGTGAGAATTTAATATAAAAAACTGTTTAACTAGGTATAGAGCTGTTAACTAGGTGACTGAAAGGTAAAATGAAGGCACTATGAAATCATAGCAGTTGCAGCTTCAGGAAGCAGCTACCTCGTCTAGAGGTGTGGGAAAGAGGAAGAGGTTATAGAGGCAGGGCCAAGACCCCTGAGGATGGGGTGCCAGGGGGCTGGGGTCAGTGTCTCTGAGAAGATGCAATGAGGCTGCTCCTGCAAGTGACCTGGGTTCAGACCCCTCCAGGAAAGAACCACCTCTGCCAAGATAAACAGGCATTGCTGATGTGCTGCTCATGGAACAGGAAGTAGATATAAGCCCCCAGGAAGGAACAAGTGCCTTCCCCTGCCTGCAGCCTTCTAGTGTCTCTCTGGTTTCCCTGTTGGCAGAGCCCAACAAGGAGTAGCTAGCAAAGCAGAAACACGGTTTTTTTTTTTTTTTTTTTTTTTTTTTTTGAAAGGGTCAAAAACTTTATTTGCAGGCCTTGTCTTTGTTTTTGAATTTAGAGGTTTCCTGCCATCTAGGGTAAAAGAGTAGTTGGTGTCTTGCTGCATGAGGTTTGTGGGGCTTGCCTTGGGGCTCTGTCCCCATCCCTTTTGCCTGCTCTCTGGGCCCAGGAGTTCCTCCACTGTAGAGTCCCAGATAGACCCAGTGCCACAAAGCAGAGAATAGAACAGCGGATTTGGGACTGAGAGACAAAAACCTGTAGCTGGTAAAAATACCAGGTATTGAGCACTCACCCCATGCCAGGTCAAAGGCTTTATATGCATTATCTTATTTATCTTAACAACTTCATGAAGTGTCCTCATTTGACAGATGAAGAAGGAAGGAAGCCAGGTTTATCTGACTTCTCGACTCCTTTGCTGTATGTAACAAGGAGTTGTCTGAATCCTGTCTCCATAAACAGATGTTGTCCTTTCCACCTTCACCCTCCTTCTCTGTTCTAACATATTCGACATTCTCAGAGCTTGATGGTTCCCAGAGAGGGGTGAGGGCAATGGAGAGTCAGGCAAATTTATAGCAGAGCTGAAGGAAGGTAGTGGACCCATTTTGTAATTCAGAATGTGGCCTATATTAGCCTATCATGTGGCCCTGACAACAGCCAGATGGGAAAAAAGAGCACAAGAATTTCAACGGAATTCACCTTGCAGGGAAGGAGAAGACTGAGCTGCGCTAACAGCTGAGGTACCATCAGTTCACTGGGGAGCATTGGTGCTAGCCACTGCCGCCTTGGCAACTGGCATGACCCAAGAGAGCTGCCAGGGTGGAGGGTACGTACGAAGGGCTGAAAAGCCGGGGTGGAGCTTCTGAGAGAATCTTGAAAGGAAGAAGCATCCTTCTTTGTGTCTTGAGCTGTTACTGGAGCCTGACAGGGATCTGCTCTGGGGCAGAGGGGTGAGAGCCATTTCTGGCTCCAGGACAGAGCAAAAATTCCAGGGTTAATGAGTTTAAAGGATCTTTAAACACCTTCCTGATCTTTCAAGGTTTCGGTGAGGATAGCAAAGACTTTCACAACAGCAAGAGCATGTCATGAAGCAACCAGCTGCCACGTCACCTCAGACAGCACCAGTAAAAGAATAAATCTATAGAGAGGACTGTTGAGGTCAGAGCCACACGGCTGAGTGAATAACATATGCCATGTGCCTTGGGCCAAGTTCCCTGGAAACAGACTCACATGAGACTTGCTTGCAGGTGGTTCACTGAGGGCTGTAGTCAGAGACAGCCCTATAAAGAAGTAAGGAAAGCAAGACTGGGAGAGGGGGAGATTGAAGTGCCAGGCAGGTGTGACAGAGGCCTAGCTGATTTCACCTTCAGTGGGAAATGGGATAGACCTTCAGGGTGGTCCCCACCCCCCCCCGCCAAGTGGGGACTGATTTTTTTACTCCCTCATGGACCAGCCACTTGGCACAGTGCTTGGAGAAGGGGTATAAATCTTGTCCTGTGGGAAGTCCTTAGACGGATGCCAACTGTGACCATCCAACCCTTATTTGTTAGGTAAGAGGGACTGGATGGCAGAAATGGCAGTGAAAGGTACTGCCCTCATGCAGAGTCCCTGCTGGAGACATGGGAAGAGACCCCATTCTTTAAAGGGTTAGGTTTTTTTCAGCAGCATGGGCAGTGGCCGCTATCTCTGTAAGGCACTGCAGCAACAGCATTGTTGTGCCTTGAGCACCTTGGCCTTGGCAGCCACAGAAATATCCCAGGAGCCTGCAGCAAAGGAGGAAGAGGCTAATGGTCCTGAGAGCTACCCAAAAGAAATGTTTCACAAGTACACATGAGACTCCTCACTAAAGTCTCCAGGGACTCCCAAAATAATTGGGAGGAAGCTAATGTTTCCTCCCATAATTTGGGAGGGGCTGGTATTCTCACATAGCAGGTGAAGGTAAAACCAGACAAGTTCTAGTTTGTATGCTCTTGTGACTCTGTCCCTCCTGTCTGTCTCCCAGCACTACCACCATCCTATGTGGCCTAAGGCATTATGGGTTATTTACAGGTAATTGATACTGTTTTGTCACTCACTCTCCGTTCCCTCTACTAGAAACTATAGCATAATTCCTTCGAGGGGGATTACCAACTCTTCTCTCAGTTCATAAAATGATGGTGGGGTTGATTGTACCATTGGTTGAGGAGCAGCATGTGATTCATCCTAGCCAGTCAGAAAGACTATGACTTTGGTTTGATTTATTTATTTGAGAGAGAGCACACATGGCAGGGAGGGATAAAAGGGGAGGGAGAAGCAGACTCCGTGCTGAGCAGGGTGCTGAAAGCGGGACTCAACCCCAGGACCCTGAGATCCTACCCTGAGCTGAAGGCAGATGCTTAACCAACTGTACCACCCAGATGTCCCATTTCAAGCATACTTTCAGATAATTATTTGATCCTGCAAACATTTTCTATTCCCATCTATCGATGTCATTTTATTCTACTATTGGTCAGATTTTCAATTCCATATAGCTATTCATTTTCATGAAGAGAAAAAAAGTGACTGTAAGAAACAAATTCAGTTGGTCGATAAGAATTTACTAAATACATAGACAGTCTTCTATTACCCCCCACCTGACTTCATTTCCTTAGCTTCTGTGTCCCTGGCTCTCCAGAGCTGCCCACTGAGCTCCCCACCTGAGAGCTCAGTGTCACAAAAGCAGTAGTCACGAAAATCAGAGCTGGGTATAAATAGTATTTAAACAGCCTTGCATTGCCCATTCCCAAGCATGAGTCACTCTCCTAGCCTAGGAGGCCCAGTTCTGAGTGATGCCCAGAGATGTTCAGATAGACGGACAAGACTGACTGGCAAACAGATGTGTTGGTTCTTTCCATTGTCCATCCCAAATTCCCCAAAGCCTCACCCTGTCTACCAACTGAGATGCCAGTGTCTCTTATTGGAAGACCTGGGGGCAGACTCTTGCTCCCTTCATTCATTCATTTGTGCAGCCAACACTTGTTATGCACCTACTCTATGCCAGGGGCTAGGCTAGACTCTAGCCCACATATAGACAGCTCCTATGCTCAACGGCTTTATGGTCTGTGGAAAGAGAGACATACCCATAAGAACAAGGATTCTAAAGATTTTAGGTGCTGTGATAGTGCGTGCAGAGTACAGTGGAGGAAAATCATTGAGGAGCCAGTTCCACCTGGGGCAGGGGAGCCGGAAAAACTCATAGCTTATTGGTACTTAAAGTGAGTCTTGAATGAGAAGAAGGTGTTTGTCAGTAGAGGGGATGGGGCGAGCTTGCCACTTGAGCTGTATATATCTCAGAAAAATTGACTCCAACTGGTTTAAGCAAGAAGGGAACTTATTGGGGAACTGAGTAAGAAAACAAAAAGCCCAAGGATAGACTTGTCAGGCATGGCTGGATTCAGAGCCCAAAAGCTGTCTTCAGGACTTGATTTCTCTCTGTCTCTCGTCTGATTTCCTCTGAGATGGCTCCAACAGTATCAGGATGGTGACAGCAGATCCAACCCTACATTCTCTCAGATTTTAGCTTCAGAGCAAAAAGTACAACTGGCATGCCACTCTTAGAAATGTCTCATTCTCTGGAAATGTTTCACAGTGTCCCATTGGCTCTGCAGAGGAAGCAGTCATATGCCCACGCCTGAAGAAATCACTGTGGCCAAGGGAGTGTGACGCTCTGGTTAACTGGCCTGAGTCACTGCTCTCTCTAGAGAGCCAGGGTGGATCTGTCTTCATCAGGACAACTTGGACTGAGAGTGGAGAAGGACAATCCAAGCACTATTAACAAAGAAAGGGGAGGTGGGGCACTTGGGTGGCTCAGTGGTTGAATGTCTGCCTTTGGCTCAGGTCATGATCCCAGGGTCCTGGAATCCAGTCCCATGTCAGGCTCCACACAGGGAGCCTGTTTCTCCCTCTAGGTCTCTGCCTTTCTCTCTGTCTCTCTCATGAATAAATAAATAAAATCTTAAAAAAAAACAGAAAGGGGAGTTAACAACAAACATCCATTTCAGCGCAAGTCCTATTGACCTCTGTCATGCCATGTCACTGTGACCAGGAATCTAGACCTGAGAAGTTCAACATCACAGAGCCCCTGGCAACCAGGACTAAGACAGATTGTCCACAAGGACCAATTTTTGTTCCTTTCAGATGGAGCAGTCACCTTCTTTTTTTTTAAGATTTTGATTTTATTTATTTATTCATGAGAGACACAGAGAGAAAGGCAGAGACATAGGCAGAGGGAGAAGCAGGCTTCCTGTAGGGACCCCAATGTGGGACTCAATCCCAGGACCCCAGGATCATGCCCTGAGCTGAAGGCAGATGCTCAATCACTGAGCCACCCAGGCATCCCAAGCAGTCATCTTAATGGAGTCCACACTTCAGGGAAATGTTTTCTCTTCATTCCCACTGGAGAGCCCTGGCCTCTGAGGGGAGCCAGCGAGTAGCTGCAGTCTGGAGAGGCTTCTGGAATCTCAGGAGAGGCCTGGCTGAGCCACTAGACAGGACATCATCTTTTCCTTCTCTCTTCTCCACTACCAACTCCTCCCATTTCTGTCCCTGTGTCTATCAAGGCCAGGGCACAGGTAGTGAACCTCAGTTTTCCATTTTTTATTATATGTTATTGGAATATCGTAGCAGGAGTAGCTAGAGGCTTCATTTCCCAGGAGTTGGATTTCAAGTTTGTGCAGTGATCTCACTCCTTTATTTTGGAATCTATTGTTACTTGCTTGTTGCATGTTCTCCTCAGAGCTAGAGATATTCTTATTCTTGATCCTGTTTCTTCCTTTTCTGGAACTTTCTGACTTATGTAGTTTCCTATATCCCCATAGCCCTTCTTGTACAGATAAGGAGGAAATCCTATATATTTTATATATACGTATAGTTTACATAACTATATATATGTAAATATATACGTATACAAAGTATATAATTTTTAGGCAGATTTGTATTTTAAATTTTTTCTTTGTTAAGATATAAATTACATGCAATAAAATGTACCCATTTTAGGTGTACAGTTCAGTGGATTTTGACTAAAGCATACACCCATGTAATTACCACCACAATTAAGATATAGAACATTTCCGTCACTCCTCAAAATTCCCTGCTCTTTTCCAATCTATACTCACCCACTACCCACCCCCATTTCTGGCCCCAGACAACCATAATATGCTTTCTGCCACTCTAGATTAGCTTTGCTACTGTAAAATTCCAAATAAATGGAATAAATAAATGTGTACTCTTTTAGGTCTGGGTTTTTTTTTTTTTTATGTTTTGTTTGTTTCTTTGTTTTGCTCAGCCTAATGTTTTTCAGATTTATTCATGTTCTGATATATATCAGAAGTTTGTCCCTTTCTGTGGCTGAGTCATTTTCCATTGTATACCATATACCATAGTTTGTTTATCTGCTCTCCTATTGCTGAACACCTGGCCTATTTTAGCTTTGAGTTATTATGAATAAAGCTACAATAAGCATTCATGTATAAGTCCTTGTGTGGACATATATCTTTATTTCTCTTGGGTGAATACCTGGGAGTGGGATTGCTGGGTCAAAAGTGTATGTTTAATTTTATGGAAACCAGGCAGATTGATATTTAACAGAATAGAATACTCATATATTAATACTGCAGGCCTTGGTTTCCTCATTAGCAAAATGGGAATATCTACCCTAATTCTTGACACTATTGCAATATTCAGAATGGGTAACACAAGTATGCATTCATGAAGTGCTAAACTGTGCAGTGTGGAGAAAGGGCTATAGGGATTGTGAGGGAAAGGAGGCAACCCTCACTTGTCTCCCTCACTGCTTTTCCTCCAGAGAGGACTGAATGGAGAAGGAACTCGTCCTTGGATGCTCAATTAAATCTGCTTAACGGATGGATGGATGGATGGATGGATGGATGGCTGGATACATGGATGGATAGATGACATAGCCTCAAGGAATAAATAATGACTTAAAGAAAATAGGGCAAGGGACACTTGGGTGGCTCAGCGGTTGAGCATCTGCCTTCGGCTCAGGGCATGACCCCAGAGTTCCGGGATGGATTCCCGCATCGGGCTCCTGCATGGATCCTGCTTCTCCCTCTACCTGTGTCTCTGCCTCTCTCTCTGTGTCTCTCATGAATAAATAAATAAAATCTTAAAAAAAAAAAAAAGATCCCTAACAATTTTATAACATAGTACTGTCTTGTTTAGGTGCTCAACTGAGGAAAGAGTGATAAGTGGCCAGCATGGTCCTCCAAGAAAGATGACACTCCTATCAAAGAAAAAGAGTCATCTTGGCTCTTGCTTCAAATTATGCTATACCCAGCTCTAGACTTTCCTAGTAACATCTCTACTTTCTACTAAAAGGAAAATATAAGCAATTTAAGTACTATAAAAGAAAGAAATGCACACATTTATGAATGTTTACTCTTGTGTGATAAAAGTCTCAGATGGTATTAAAGTTTTTCTTCCCTAAAATTCTCTGGCTGCCCAAGCTCCTCCTTTCCGAGGCAACCTCATGCCTTGCTCTGGGTCAGGGAGGAGATAAGAATGCCCTTTGCTGATGCTGGAGACTGCAGAGGCCTTTGCAAACTAGAAGTCAAGCTTTCTCACCTTAGAGTCTTTGTGCTTCTGTTCCTTCATTTGAAGTGCCCTTTTGCCTTTCTCAAGGCTTGTTCTTTCTTATTATTCAGTTCTCAGATTAGCTACTACCACACTGAACATTGTCTGCTCACCCAGGCCCCTATCGTAGCACACTGTTTTAATTCTCTCTCTCTTTTTTTGTTAAGATTTTATTTTTTTTATTCATGAGAGACACAGAGAGAGAGGCAGAGACACAGGCAGAGGGAGAAGCAGGCTTCCTATGGGGAGCCTGATGTGAGACTCGATCCCAGGACCCCAGGATCATACCCTGGCCTGAAGGCAGGCGCCAAACCACTGAGCCACCCAGGGATCCCCCCACTGCTTTAATTCTTAATAGAGCTTTTATCACTCCTGGTATTTTTCATGTGTTTGTTTGCTTGCTTACTGTTCATCTTCCTCACTGAAATAGATGCTCTACAAAAGCAAGGATTTTTTGTTGTATTTACCATATGCTCAATTCCTAGTTACTGGTACATAGTAGGAGCTCAACAAGTATTTGATGAATGAATGAATGAGATCACACCTTGGAGAAGGGAAGTGATGATTTGCGAATTGCTAGAGGATTTACCCAAAATAAACTGAGAAGAATCTGGAAGTGATTGAGTTTAGAGTCAAGAGGCAAGATGAGGCTTTCTGCCATATAAAGCTTGAGAGATGGCTTAATTTCAGTGATAGACTAATAAAGGAAGTTCCATTTTTGTGACACCTAGATCTATCACTGTCGGATTAATATGTGCTGCACAACTGATAAAATGAATGAATGTTCTTATTCATATAAAGACTACTCAGGGGGCAGCCCTGGTGGCTCAATGGTTTAGCGTCTGCCTTCAGCCCAGGGTGTGATCCTGGAGACCCCGGATCGAGTCCCATGTTGGGCTCCCTGCATGGAGCCTGCTTCTCCCTCTGCCTGTGTCTCTGCCTCTCTCGCTCTCGCTCTCTCTCTCTCTGTCTCTCATGAATAAATAAATAAAATTTTAAAAACATTTTTTTAATTGAAAAAAAAAAAAGACTACTCAGGGACACCTGGGTGGCTCAGGGGTTAAGCATCTGCCTTAGACCCAGGGTGTGATCCTGGAGTCCCAGGATCAAGTCCCACATCAGGCTCCCTGCATGGAGCCTGCTTCTCCCTCTGCCTGTGTCTCTGCCTCTTTCTCTTTGTCTCTCCTGAATAAATAAATAAAACCTTAAAAAAAAAAAAAAAAGGGAACTTCACAGGGTGAAAATATGTTAATGAATCTCCAGCTCTGACTGTGGAAGACGTGTGCATACACAGATCCAGGGGCACATTCACACATGCATCTGCATCTACATACACGTAAGTGAGAATGCTCAGGAAATCATATGTATATTACACATGTTTATCATGTTTATATACTTATTACCTTCCTCAGAATTCTCAATATAGACAAATAATACCTAAGCATACCACAAAGGTAAAAGAAAGATGAAACAAACAAAAAGGGTCCCCGCAGCGGTTTAGCGCCTGCCTTTGACCCAGGGCGCGATCCTGGAGACCCGGGATCGAATCCCATGTCCGGCTCCCAGTGCATGGAGCCTGCTTCTCCCTCTGCCTATGTCTCTGCCTCTCTCTCTGCCTATGTCTCTGCCTCTCTCTCTCTCTGACTATCATAAATAAATAAAAATTTAAAAAAAATTAAAAAAAAAAAAAAAGAAACAAACAAAAAAATCTCTAGATGCTGCCAATGGAAACATTACCAATTGAGAAAACAGAGACAACTGCCAACTCCAGGCTGTGCTTCTCTTGCCACAACTTCCCATTTGTGTAATCAGCCCTACCCAGTCGGCCGGAATACTCCTGTCATTATTGCCTGGCAAATATCCCTCTCTTAAGAAGCAGCAATTTCAATGTTCCTCAGAAAAGACTCTGGACTCCATCAAGAGATGTAATCCTATTAAATTCCATCAAATGAGTTTCATGTTAATTTTTAAAATTAATAACCTTTTAATACCGACAATAAACATATGTTGATGTTCGAGTATTTTGGCTTCATTGAGAATTTACTGAAAGTGATGTTTCTCCACATATGCCTTCTTTTGCAATCATCTTAATGGAAAAATGTGTATTTGGAGTTCTGTTTGTTTCTTAGGAAAGTATGTTTTTGTTGGGGTTATTTCAATGCACTTACAGGACTGTGAAATGTTTTTAAAATTCTAAGGGCAAAGGGCTGAGAGTTTATACTTGAAACTAGTTTTATTAATACCAGGGATATGACTCTGTTCATAGCCATCATTTTATATACATATATATTTTTGTTCATTTATTTGTATAGATTTTATTTGATAATATTTTATTCATTATATAAATTTATATTTATGTATAAATTACACACATAATTTATAATGTAAATAGGTTATTTGTGAATTATAATGTAGGTGATTTATTTGCATTGTAAATTATATCTATAAACAACGTATAGAGGCGCCTGGGTGGCTCAGCAGTTGAGTGTCTGCCTTTGGCTCAGGGTGTGATCCTGGGTCTGGGGATTGAGTCCCATGTCCGGCTCCCGGCATGGAGCCTGCTTCTCCCTCTGCCTATGTCTCTGCCTCTCTCTCTGTGTCTCTCATGAATAAATAAGTAAAACTTTTTTTAAAAAAATGTATAAATTACATACATAAATGCTCTCTATATTAGTGTTTATATATAATTTTATCTATATATTTACAAAATTGTACAAATAAATCTTTTACAGAAGATCTTAAATTTAATTTAATTTTAGTTCTTCAATCCTTCGATTCTTAAATTCTTTAGAGAATTCTTAGAACTGCAAAGGTATCCCTTTGTGAATTTTGCAGTCGGTTTTCTTTTAAGCTCAGAACTTACTGGCTCTTACTGGCTCAGTCTCATAGTTCTAGTGCCTTTGCATATAATATTTATCTGAGCAATGCCTTTTAGGTAGCTATCTTATTTTTCAAAAACAATAACCCTTAAGCAATCTTGCAACTCGTGATAAACCAGGCTCAAACTGGAAATACAAACTCTTTTATTCCAGATGTTTAATGAACAACAAATGTGAATCTATTCCTTGAGGAAGAAACAAGGGATACTTGAATTGAGGTAGACTTATCAGCTCTATCTGCAATTAGAATTGGTTTCTCCAAACAGACTTTAGAAGACCAATGACTAAACAGGAATTTACTTCTGAATGAACTTTAAAAGGGAAAAAGATTTGCTTCTCACTCCTCTCAAGAAGTCATTCTTAAGTCGGTTGTGATTTCAGTAATGTTGACATTATAAAATCATTATCATTGACCTTCTTTATTGATGACTTTCCCCAAAGCAAAGAAGGACATGGAATTAAAGTACACTCTTCAAAAAAAAAAATAAATAAAGTACACTCTTCAAATCCCTAGATATAATGTTATCATAGAAGAGACACATTGGAAAGCAAGGGGAACTAAAGTGGCACTAGGGTTGTCTTTGGGTGGCAAAGTCAATGGTATTTTTTTCTTGTTCCTTTCTTACATTTTTCTAGATTTTATATAATGAACATATATTTCCTTTATATTAAGGGAAATCTTTACTTAAAAAGAAAAAAAAGATTGTGATAAAAAATGGAAACACAGCTTGAGCGGGAGAGCTTCAGTTTTCACTCCTTGGGGTGGTTAGGGTTAAGAGTGCTGATGCCAAACTCTTGCTTCAAGCTTTGAGAATCTGTGAGGAAGGCACAGGGACCTTAGAGTCACCTGGGGGAAAAAAAGATCTGAGCTAATACCCTCTGGCACTTGGGCATTTTTTGTTTCAGACTTCTGGCTCTTTGTTAGCAGGCAGTTGTAGTAATATTCCTTTTAATTTGGGGTTCCAGCACTTCCCTGGGTCACCATATTGCATTGTTTGCTTGCAGACAACTAATAATTGGACAAATAATTGTAGTAATATTCAGTCCGGGTGAGGTAGCCAGATGAGTTAGCTACAAAAGAACCCAAATGGCTATCTGGATCAATATATTGGATAAGGTTATTTAAATAAGGGAAGTGTACCTAACAAAAAGAAATTTCTTACTGACAGTTAACACTATCATTCCTACAGGCAAAGGTTCTTCCTCAAATGTCAACATAATAAAGTAATTCCAAGGTGTTTTGGTTTGGTTTGGTGTTGTCGATTATATTCCTTACTTCATGATCTCCATTACCATCAATGGCCCACACACTGAAGATTTTTTAGGACCAAGTTAGTTTTGTGTTTTGTTTTGTTTTTTTAATTAAAACTTGTCTTTATATCTTCTCTCATGCCCAAGTCTCTGTATTACATAGTAGAATCCTGGGTTCTCAAAAGAGTCTTTTTCAAATTCTTAAAGATCAATCCCATGTGGAAGGTGTGTGGCCTATTGCTCTGAAGCATCCACCTCAGGCTTGCTCCTCTTTCCTAGGAAATTATTAGCTTACACACTGCTTTCAGAGCAAAAACAAAAAGGGGAGCAGACCCTTTTCTCCAATGCATCCAATAGGAAAGTCCTGGGAGAGCCCTCTTATTGAACAGTCTTTGGTTATATGTTCCATCCAGGGTCTAGAGGAGCAATGAATGAAATTAGTGATCCTGGGGGAATAAACAGCATAAGTCTATCTGCCACACCCAATGTCTCCACGTGCATGAAGTGTTGTTCATGGATCCCAAGTGAGGCTCTGATGGATTGGCATGCAGTATTAACAAAAGTGTGAGCTTTCTAGGCAGACTAGGTTCAAATCTCAGTATTTCATTCACACACTGAAGGTTTTCGATTAGCTGTTAACCTCTATCAATCTCAGAATCTTCACCTATAACATGGTGATAATCACTCTTACCTCATAGGGTTATTGAGAGAGTTAAATGAAACCTTATTAGAAAGCACTTATCACTGTTCCTGGTGTATAGTAAGTACTCAGTAAAAGTTAGAGGTGATGATGATGATTCATTATGAAATGGCTCCATCGGATAAAGTTTCATTCCAAATCAACACAGAGCAGCTGATTCCTTTGTCCAGGATCGACAGATGAATGGAGCTGGTTCCATTCAACATACATTACATTACCATAGCACACTTCTAGATAAAGACCCCTTTGAGGGCAGTTCTCTTCAGCAAGGGCATGCGAGGAGATAGGCTAATTGAACTTTGTGGATCTCTGTCATGGGCATTAGTCATATTAGTGCCAGCCCATTATTTTCTGAGTAGTCTTCTAATATTTGGGGAAATTTCTACAGTAGATGGCCCTTTCTCCCACAAACAGTTGAACTTCTAACCTCTCTTGCAGCTGAAACAAACTCGTGTGACAAAGACATTACCAATCATATACACTTGCGTGAGACTTTGGATTTAAGAGATTAACATGAGGAAAGAGGGTCTGTGATGAGCTTTTCTTCTGTAGCTGAACTATCTAGCCTTTGGGGGTAGAGGTGTGCAAGTTTTAGTTTCTCAGGGCAGAAATGGATCTGATGTGCTCCTAGTCATCACAATTGCAGTAAGTTGGAGTATATCCATTATTGCTTAGTCTTGGTAACAGCAATGACAGCTAATTTCTCACTGGGCCATTTCAGAAGCCAGGCTTTGGCCATTAGCCTTGACATAGTTTCTTCAGTTCTCTTAATGATTATGTGAACTACCTTCTATTTTAAAAATGGATCCCTTCTTTTATGGCCTGTATTAGCCAGAATGGACTTAGTTGTTCATAGCTAAAAAGCCTAACCAACACAATGATTTATTCTTAGGAGGAAGTAGGAAAAGTATACTTCCCAACGTATGCTTACAAACATGAAAAAAAAAAAAAAAGTAATTGAACTCACATTTGATTCTAAAAATGCTTGTTGGGGCACCTGGGTGGCTCAGTCAGTTGAGTGTGACCCAAGCCTTTAGCTCAGGTCATGATCTCAGGGTCCTGGGATCAAGCCCCACATCAGGGACTTGCTTCTCCCTCTCCCTCTGCCTCTCCTTCCCACATGTGCACGCTTTCTCTCTCTCTCTCAAATAAATAAATAAAATCTTAAAAAAAAAAAAAAAAGGCTTGTTCATGAGAATATTTACTAATGAGTATGCACAAGAATTCAAAGATAATGGGAAGTTCCTAAATGTTGACAGTATCGAAAAGGCTGAATTCAGAAGAGGCACTTCTATTACTAAAGTATTAATATCATAACTCTACACTACTATATTTTCCCAGTTAGGGAAAGTGGGGGAAATTCCAGTTTGGTGGTTTTGCAGAATTACAGATATTTTGGAAATACCATGGACATTGTATTGTCACTAGGGCTGTATAAAAGAGTTTCCACACTAATTGCTTTCCAAATACTTTTCATTCCTTTTAAACATTTGTAGCACTTATAAATCTAGAGCCCCATGTGGTGCCGCTGGAGTACTGTCACTTTTAAGAAAGCACAGACCACACCTAAATTCCAGATATGACTCTTGCCTCAAGTAACAATGAGAGTGATTCAAGCAGACAGTCCAGCTCCTCATTATCTCTTCTCTCACTCTCTCCCCTTTAATCTGAGGCACTGCCCTGGATTGTTGCTCACATACCTTTCAAGATAATTGGAGATTGTCCATATCTGAGATTAATTGTTCTAGAAAAGGCCACTTAAAATGTACCTAACACAGGCTCCACATTTTCAGAGTGGATATTCAAAAAAATGTTCAGGATTGTATCTTCAAAAATGGAACCAGAAATTCAAAAAATAATTCTGTGTTTAACAAAATTTCATTTATATTTGAAACTATATGCCAATTCTCATAATGAACGAGTAATGAATCAAATGTAGATTTTTTACCATAATTTTCCTGCAAGAATGCATTCTAGCAAATACAAACACCCTTTCCTTCACTCCTGACTTTCACAACACTATAATACAGAAAATTACTTTTGAAAAATTATTATAATGTTTCTTCATTTTTCTCGTGGACTTCTCTTTAATATTTTGGCATTAAAAATCATTCTTTTTTAAGGGAACTTTTGGTCAGCAAACTTCTTTTTTTTTTAATATTTATTTATTTATTTGAGAGAGAGAGAGCACACAGAGGGAGAGGGAGAAGCAGACTATCCACTGAGCAGGGAGCCAATGCAAGGCTTGATTCCCAGAACCCTAGGATCATGACCTGAGCCAAAGGTAGATACTCAACTAACTGAGCCACCCAGGCGCTCCCTGTTCAGCGAACTCCTTTGCTTCTTCCTTCAGTTGTTCATTGGAGTAACTCATCCAGGTCTTCATTCGTCGAAAATCCCATCATCTACCCACTTCTTTCAACATCACTTGCAACCATGTTATAAATTCTGGATTTTTTTTTTAAGATTTTATTTATTTATTCATGAGAGACACAGAGAGAGACAGAGAGCCATAGACAGTGGAAGGAGAAGCAGGCTACATGAATGGAGCCCGATGTGGGACTCGATCCCGGGACTCTGGGATCACGCCCTGAGTCAGAGGCAGACACTCAACCACTGAGCCACTCAGGTGTCCCAATTCTTGATCTTTTATATGATCGATACTGCATTATGGATCAAAAGTGCATTATATTTATATTGCATTTTCGGATGTTTACAAAGTTGATGAATTGACCAGAGACTAACCAACAAAGATGTTGACATATTGGACCTAGCTAGATGCTACTATTGTGCAGCAAGGAATGTTTGAGTGAGGACTAATTTTATAAGTGGTCGGTTCATTGGTGAATATTTCCATATTTCCATGACTTTGATTCTCTGTACAACCTAATTAACTGCAGAGATTGGGTAATACATACTTCGGATAATAAAGATCACTTCACCTACCACTCTGCTTTTCTTTCTAGAATCTATCATGGGGCTTTTGTCCTCTCTACCTCTTTAGTATGGCCTGGAGTTCTTTGGCTCCCTGCCTATTATGCCAATTCTGTATCACTAAAGTCTAGAAATCAGTCTTACAGAAATGGACCTTATACACACCTTCAAAGTCCACTTGGGTCTGTCTCAATTTTAACACATTAAGCTTCTCAGAACATTCAAGGTTTATAATTTTGGTCAGAATTGTAGTTCCAAGTCAAATATGTTTTTCTAAGAGCAAATAACATAGGTTTTAGCAAACTTTCAAAATCATAAGGTAACATCAATGTCTTCTTATGTGTCTCAACAACAACCATCAGTGTTGGAACCCTGACTCTTTAGTGAGGATATGAACACAATCATCATTTTATAAATTAAGAACAGAAAATACTGCTGTGTATTTATGTTCAAATAGTTTTCTATATACTGAGATATGTTTAATACTTTTTTGATTTTACATTTTGAAAACTTAGGTTAGTACTAGGAATGAAGTCTTTTCTGGCTATGATGACTTCAAATCATTACCAGAGAGTGAATTGAGCAATATTTTCACTTTATAATTTAAAACTTTGACTTTTTAACAAAATATCATCTAAAACACTTATGCTGCTGGATAAGCATATTCTTGAAATGTGTGCAAAATAAACAACCATTTATTTTTCTCTTTGCTGTTTTAAAGCAATTTTTATTGGGTTGGGTGTAGGTTTCAGGATATAATGTAGTTTGCCAAATTCTGTAATCCTTTCTTTTTTTTTTAATGTCACACAGGGTGTGGTGCCTTTAGAGAATTTTTAAAAAGTTGTAGTTCCTGGTCTTTTTTTTTCTTCATTTTTTCCAAAATAGTAAGATAACCTAAACCCCACAGGGAAATTCTGGTTCCTACTATTGGTTCCTGGGTTTCTCCACTATTAAAAGACAAATTCCCTGTAACTAAAAGACTGATTATTCCCTGTAGCTAGTTTTTACCTATATTCTTGCTAGAGGTGTTTACATTCTTAACATTGTAAGTTCAGTATTAGAAATGAAATCTTAAGTACTATTTTAAGGTTTCATTTATTTATTTGCTTACTGCTTAGAAAGGTGAAGATAATTTATTTTTTTTTTTATTTTTTATTTATTTTTTTTTTTAGGTGAAGATAATTTAGAGGGAACAACACAGATAAGGCATTTTAACCCGGCTATGCTCCTCTAGTGGTGGGGTGGTTGTTGAATATCTCAATGAATCCATTCTGTTCTTGTTTTTCTTTTATTAATCCCTGGTTATTGGGGAGGAATAAGAGGTTTAAAATTATTTTTCTCTAATTAAATAAAGCCTTGGCTTCACAAGGTTGGGATTGTTCTTCTTAGAAAAACAAATTCTCTGTGAATCTTATCTGGCCAACATCGCAGAAAGGAATAGTTGGAAAAGATCTTTTGAGAGCAGAGAGATGCCAGCAAAGGAACACACCATTTTCAGAACAGGACACGGTGAGATCTGATGGTCTGGGGTCTGTCTTCACTATCTGCCGTAGGTCATGACAATTCACGCACAAACAGCTCGGCTGAAAATGCAATCTTGCATCCCTGCACAGAAACGGTCTCCCTGTTCTCCTGCACCAGTAAAAACAGAGAAGAATGCAGGGGGAGGGTGTGTTTAAAGTAGAAAAGGATGGGGCGCCCGGGTAGCTCGGTTGGTTGAGCCTCTGCCTTTGGCTCAGGTCGTGATCCCGGGGTCCTGGTATGGAGCCCCATGCCCGGCTCCCTGCTCAGCAGAGTCTGCTTCTCCTTCTCCCTCTCCCTCCGCCCCTCCCCATGCTTGTGCTCTCTCTCGGTCTCAATAAATAAATAAAATCTTCAAGGGGGATCCCTGAGTGGCTCAGCGGTTTGGCGCCTGCCTTCGGCCCAGGGCACGATCCTGGAGACCGGGGATCGAGTCCCGTGTCGGGCTCACCGCATGGAGCTCTCTCTCTCTCTCATGAATGAATGAATGCATAAATAAATAAATAACTTTGAAAAAATATAAAGTATTTATCTATATTATTATTAATAAAAAAAATTTTTTTAAGCAATTAGAGAAAACCAGTCCCCCAAGCAAGCCCGGACCCCTCCCTGGGAGCCGTCGGCGGATCCCGAAGCCAGGGCCCGCTTGGGTACCACTCGCCGGGCCGGGGTTCCGCCCCGTCCTCCCCACAGGCCGAGGGCGGGATGCGCAGGGGCCCAGGGCCCGGGGTGCCGGGAGGAGCCGCCCGCCCGCCCCGGGAGAGGGGGCGGCTCCGGCCGCCGCAGAACAAACGGGACATTGAGCAGCGGCCTGCGGCTGCCAGAGCGACTCCCCTGGGGAAGGTCAGCGTCGGGGCCGCCCGCTCCGCAGTCGCCCTTAAAAGCGCCCCCACCGGCCTGCGGCGCACGCTCGGCTACCTGGGCCGCGCGCGCGTGTGTGCGCGAGTGTGCGCGTGTGTGCGCGTGTGTGCGCGAGTGTGCGCGTGTGTGCGCGAGTGTGCGCGTGTGCGCGTGCGCGCGCCCGGGTGTGAGCGGCGCGCGGGGCGGGCGCGGGTTCCTGCTCGTGGGCCGGAGCGAGAGCCCGGGGTCCCGACCGGCGAGCGCGCGTCGACACCGGCCATGAGGGGCGCGGGCGCCTGGGCCGCGCTCGGCCTGCTGCTGGCGGCCGCCGCGCAGCGCTCGCCGCAGCAGCCCCCCGAGAGGTAACGCGACCCCCGCGACCCCCTCCCCGCCTCCGCCCGCCGCCCCCGCCCGGCCTGCCCGAGGGCCCGAGCTGCGGACTCGCTTCCTGCTGCGCCCCCGCGCCCCGGAGGCTTGGCCCGCAGACGTAGAGCCCAAGGGAGACCCCGAGCGGTGGGGCGCGCGGGGAGCCGCTCCCCGAAGGTTCGCTCCCCGCCAGCCTCCGTCGGAGCTGCCCGGCCCCCGGGACCTAGGGGCGTCCCGTCCCGCGGCCGCCTGCGCCGTCGCCCCTTCGCCGCCGTCCCCAGCAGCCTCCCCCCGCCCCCGGGGGCGCGGGACGCCCCGCCGACGGTCAGGGAGATTAAAACTTTTTATGTTAGTCAATTGCTTCTCTTTAAACTTAACTTATGCATGAGAGACAGAGAGAGAGAAAGAGAGAGAGAAGCAGGCTCCATGCAGGGACCCTGATGCGGGACTCGATCCCGGGTCTCCAGGATCCCGCCCTGGGCCGAAGGCGGCGCCAAACCGCTGAGCCACGTGGGTTGCCCTAACTGCTTGTCTTTAAAACCCTACACCTCACATAGCCTAGCTCTCACCTTCTCTCAGGCCCCCCCCCCCGCCCCCCCAGTTATATTTTCCACTTCACCATTTTCCAATAAGCTCTTCCCACTATGTGGAGCGTTTCATTGCTTGTGGATGGATGGAGAAATAGATGTGTCCTTCTTAATAAAGACGGACATAGATGGCCAAAGGACTGAAAATTTTTTTAGATTTATTTATTTATTTATTCATGATAGACCTGTGCAGAGACACAGGCAGAGGGAGAAGCAGACTCCGTGCAGGGAGTCCGACGTGGGGCTCGATCCCGGGACACCAGGATCGTGCCCCGGGTCAAAGGCAGGCGCCAAACCGCTGAGCCACCCAGGGACCCCCTGGACTGAATATTTTATGGGGCTGTAATTTAAATAGTCTAAGACCTAGCAGGTATTTCAAATCGCTTATCCAGTCCAAGCATTTATTTTTATTTATTTATTTATTTATTTTAAAATTTTTTATTTATTTATTCATGAGACACACAGAGAGAGAGAGAGGCAGAGACACAGGCAGAGGGAGAAGCAGGCTCCATGCAGGGAGAAGGCAGGCGCCAAACCACTGAGCCACCTAGGGAGCCCCCAGTCCAAGCATTTATTAATCAGTGTTAACTTTATCCATATTAAGAGGCTATGTCTTTCTGAGATTGACGTTAGGTTGTTAGACCTAGTTTCAAATTAAGTTTCCTTCTTTTATTTTCCCAGACCTGTTTTCACATGTGGCGGCATTCTTACTGGAGAGTCTGGATTTATTGGCAGCGAAGGTTTTCCTGGAGTGTACCCTCCAAATAGCAAATGTACTTGGAAAATCACAGTAAGCATATTTTTTAAGGGTATTCTCCTGGAAATGGGTATTGGAAACAGTGGAAGGCTGCTGCATTTTTCCTCTGGTGCCAGGATTTGGGTAGGGGGGCAAGTGCCTGAAACAGTGAAATGTTGGATTTACCTCAACTATTTGGGACATTTTTATTAATAGAACTAGTAGTGTCCTGCTTTAGTGAATAGAAAGGGTCCAAGATGACAGTTGAAGGAATACATTCTTAAAGCAGATGTGTTTCTGAAAACCCATCCTGACAGTTGAGTTTCATGGATTCAAAATTAAGGCTGTTTTCTTTTTTTTTTTTTAATTTTATCTATTTATTCATGAGAGACACACAGAGAGAGGCAGAGGCACAGGCAAAGGGAGAAGCAGGCTCCATGCAGGGAGCCCAATGTGGGACTCGATCCCAGGACCCCGGGATCATGCCCTGAGTCAAAGGCAGATGCTCAACCACTGAGCCACTCAGGCATCCCAAGGCTGTTTCCAAAGGCCTATTGTAATGACTTTTAGAATCCGTTCGTTACCTGTGCTCTGCATAAATGTCTCCCAGTGGGAAATAGAAGATCAAGGTAATGCCCATTCCAGACTACTTTATGCCCACTGTAGATAAAAGACAAAAGAAAAAGAAAAAAAAAATCCCACTTAATGTCCATTACTTAAAATCACCACTAAAGGCACTCTAACAATAGAGAATAATAATAATTGGGGGGTCGGGAGGGAAAGCCAAAGTTATCAAACAAAGCCTGATAAAATGCCCATGCTGGTTAATAATGGCATAGATGATGCTGAGTCAAGATAAATCAGATTTCCAGATAGCCATCTTTAAAAAGAAGTCTGGGTTTAGAATCAGCTACATTGAATCGTCTTTCCAGTCAGTACGGTAGTGAGTCTTCATTTTTCCAGTGTTGGAAAGTTGTTTGGTAATTGAACACATTGGTGCACTGAGAGCTTTATTCAGTCAGATTGTGCCACTGATTATAATTTTTTAAAGGAGCTACCTCTCACTGAGCACTTACTGTGTACTAGACACTGTACCAAGTAGTTAGCAAGCATAGTCTCACTGACTCCTTGAAATCACTCCGAGAAAGTGACTATTATACCCCAACTTTATATATAAAACTTAGGCTGAGACCTAGAACAATTATGTCAGTTCACTTGGTCAAGCATTTGTTAAGTCCAGCTTTTGGCAGTGAGGCATTCCCATTGACAGGCAAACAGGAGAGGTTCTCGTCCTTAATATAAAACTTGGCTCCTGTATGCACTGATACTTTCCTATCAAATATTGACTCTCTGATGAACTGGTACAGATTTCATTGTGTTATTGCAACACATGGGACCAGGAGAGAATGAGTCATAAAAAATAGCTTTGAAATATTGTTCTTAGCATAAATGTGAAATAAGGCTTTGAAATAAACATGTAATTTGGTTTTCATATGTATAGTTGTGTTTCAGTTGTAATTTAATGGATTTAAGTTATAAATGATCCAAGGAAATTGATGACTGAGAAGCGTCATGTGCTTAACAAGTAGAAATTCATGGTTGGCCATGTATTGAGGGTATTATAGGCATTGTTGGTGTGGCATCAAACTTTGATTGGAGGAGGGTGAAAGTTTTCCTTGGCATAGAAATGGTGTGATTCAGGAGAGGCCTGACTACCATATTCTTATGTGGGAGTTGAGGAAGTATAGTGGATGTTCTACTTGGATGATGCAATGTACAGGTAACACATATGGGCTCAGCCGTTAGACTTCCCTGGATTCAAATTCTCATTCTAACACTCATAAATTGTGTGATTCACAATGATTCAGGATTCATCTTTTTTAAACCTTGGGATTGTTGTGAAGATAAAGTGAGTTAGTAGACATAAAACCCTTGGCTCAGTGTCAGTGATGTAATAAGTACTTAATAAATGTTAGCCATCACTGTTATCATTTTCATTGTCCTCATTGTTGGTATTGACTTCTCGTTCCTTCTGACCCATGATCAATATGACAGATCACTGTTACCCTCTTACCTCATTGGCTAAGCTGGGCTTGGCATCAAGTCAAAACAACTCAGACTTTGATGGAAGAATCTACTTTGTTGTCTATTATCTAGGAAGAATTATTTCCGGGTTGGGTTCTCCTATAACCTTGCTGAAGAGACTCTGTGTGAGTCAGAACTAGGTCGGCTTCCCATGACAGAGACCTAAATAACAATGGCTCTAACAGAAGTTTGGTTCTCTGTCTCATATAGGAATCTAGAGGTGGGCAACCCAAGATTGGTGTCGCAGCTTCAAGTATCTTTGTCTCCTCCTGCTTTGCCATACTCAGTTGTGTGCTCAAGTTCCAGCCATCATGTTTACATTCCAGCCAACACAAAGGAAGAAAAGAAGGGCATATATCTTCCCTTTAAGGACATTGCACATAATTACATGCAACTTACTGCTTACATTTCATTGCCTGGTTCTTAGTTACATGGCCACTTCTTGCTGCAAGAAAGCTGAGAAATGAAGGCTTCATTTCAGGGATCTTTTGATTAAAAGTTTTCTATCAGGTGTAGAAAGAAGGGAACATAGACGACAAGCAGGCTCTGTGATATATTTATTTGTGCTTTTCTCAGGCTGCCTGAACTGATGTTCATGAAGTTGAGTAACAAATGCTAGCCTTTTTGGAAAACAAAAAAATTCCTTTTTAGAAAGTGTAGGTGATACAGAAGAAAGGACTATACAATTTGCTTTTCCAGTTAAAAGCTTAATAGTTTTCACTCGTAGCCAGTTGAGTTTATTCTATTCCAAGGGTCTGTGTCTTTTATTTTTGCATATGAGTAGCTACTAAGAACTTCAGAGAAGCCCAGCATGTTCTCCTGGTTATAATTACTGCCTGTGCTTTTCACAAAGGCCATGGGTGCTCTCAGGGTCTTAGTTTGACAACATTTTTATTTCTTTGTATTTCACAGGCAATAGCACTAATTCATTTGTAAAAATCTTCTTAATTCTTTTTCACAATCCTCTGGTTTGTCAGAGTAACAGAAGGGAACTCCCTAGCTCCTGTAGATCCTAGGGAACATAAAAAGAGAACTGTGGTAGCTCTAAAGTGGGTGGCCCTGAGGTTATCTCGTTCATTCACCAAATGTGTTTTGAGTGCTGGGTACTATCTGGGTTATGGCAGCAAGCAAGGCAGCCACATTCCTTACCCTCATGCGGTTAGCATTCTAGTTTGGGGAGGTAGGCAATTAATGTCTAAATAAACAAAATATTAAGTAGTGATAAATGTATTGTAAAAATAAAATATACTCCTTCACATCCATTAGGATGGCTATTATAAAAAAAATAGAAAATAACAAGTGTTGGCAAGATGTAGAGAAATTGGACCCCTTGTGTATTGGTGGTGGGAATGTAAAATGATGCAGCTGCTGTGGAAAATATGGCACTTTCTCGAGAAATTAAACATAAAAAATAGAGAATCAGATCTTTAAATACAGAGAAAAAACTGATGTTTGCCAGAGGGGAGAGAAGTGGGGAATGGGCAAAGGGGTGAGGGGAGGGAGATACAGGCTTCCAGTAATGGAATGTGTAAGTCATGGGGAGGAAGGTACAGCACAGGGAGTACAGTCAATGGTATTGTAATAGCATTGTATGGGGACTGACCGATGGTAGCTAGCTACACTTGGGGTGACCATAGCATAATGAATAGAGTTGCCCAATCATTGTGTTGTATACCTGAAACAAATGTAACGTTGTATGTCAACTATGCCTCAATAAAAAAGAAAAAGAAATTAAACATAGAATTACCATATTCTCCAGCAATGCCACTTCTGGGTATGTACCCCAAGGAAGTGAAAGCAGGGACTCAAGCAGATATTTATACATCTGTGTTCACGGCAGCATTATTCCCAGTAGCCAAATGGTGGGAGCAACCCAAGTATCTATCCACAGATGAATGAGTAAACAAAGTGTGGTATAGACATACAAAGGAACATTATTCAGTCCTAAAAAGTAAGGGAATTCTGACACACGCTCCAATATGGATGAATCATGAGAACGTCATGCTGAGTGAAATAAACCACAAAAGAACAAATAGTGCATGATTCTATTTATATGAGGCACCTAGAGTAGTCCAATTCATAGAGACAGAAAGTAGAATGGTGGTTGCCAGGGGCTGGGGGTGGGGAGTTAGTATTTATTTTTTTTGAAGTTTTTATTTATTCATAAGAGACAGAGAGAGAGAGAGAGAGAGGCAGAGACATAGGCAGAGGGAGAAGCAGGCTCCATGCAGGGAGGACGCGGGACTCGATCCGGGGTCTCCAGGATCATGCCCTGAGCTGAAGGCAGCTCTAAACTGCTGAGTCACAGGGCTGCCCCCGGGGAGTTAGTATTTAATGGGTTTAGAGTTTCAGTTGGGGAAGATGAAGAAGTTTTTTTTTTTGAAGATTTTATTTATTTATTCATGAGATAGAGGCAGAAACATAGGCAGAGGGAGAAGCAGGCTCCCAGCAAGAAACCTGATGTGGGACTCGATCCCTGACCCCAGGATCACACCCGGAACCGAAGGCAGACACTACACCATTGAGCCACTCAGGCGCCCCAGATGAAAGTTCTAAAGATGGATGCTGGTGATGACTGCTGCACAAAAATGTGCAAAGGTCATTCTGGCTGCTGTCTAGACGATGAGTTGTGGGGAGTTAAGAATGAAACAAGGAGACCAATTAAGAAGCTAATACGGTATCCAGGAGAGAGAAGGTGGTGGATTGGACAAGGGCGGTAACAAAGGAGATGAAGAAACATGGAATGCTCTGCCCAAAGCAGCTGTCTCAGCAGTTCTGAGTAGGGTTAGGATATAGTGGCACCAGCCAAGAGGCTGGATACTCCAGGCTTTGGACCCTTGCTTGGCAGCTGTTCCAGGCAGGGCTGAGCTCTGGTGTGGCTTCATCCAAGGCTGTCTGTTAAAGGCTTTCCCAAAGCAGAGGATCCAGTCCATTTTCCTGCTCCTGCAGTCAGAAAGCCAAGAATAGAGGTTCTACTGGGTTATTCAATATCACTTTTATTGAACATCACGGAGATGCCTCGGGGCCCCTGGGTGGCTCAGTTGGATAAGTGTCTGCCTTTAGCTCAGGTCAGGATCTCAGGGTCCTGGGATGGAACCCCACGTCATGCTCCCTGCTTCTCCCTCTCCCTCTGCCCCTCCCCCTGTGCCCTCCCAAATAAATAAAATCTTTTAATAACAAAATCACAGATGGGAGTCTCAGAGTGGGCCTAAAATTCCTGTAGTTGGAGAGAAATATTCTATCCCTTACTCCTATTCTAAATTCCTGTAGTTGGAGAGAAATATTCTATCCCTTACTCTTATTTCATTCTTCCAGACTGGAGATGTGTTCCAAGCAAGGTGGCTTTCCTCACCTAATGGTTTTCCCTGAACTGTATCTTATCAGTAGGGGACTGAGGAGAATCTAATGTTAGTATCTGTATGCTTTCGGAAAGTTGAATGCTAGTTGTCACAACCAAACTTTCCAGCCATTTGTAATGGACTTCCTGGTATGGAAATCTAGCCTACAGATTGGAAATTTAGATTTGTCCTTATATTGTAGTACTTTAAAATTTTCATAGCTATTTCTTGGACAGCTGCACTGCCCATACACTATCTACATTGGCTACTTAAATTATTTGACTGAATTAGTTAGAAATTCAATGTCTCAGTCACATTAGCCATATTTTAAATGCTCAGTAGCCACATGTAGGTAGTGGCTATCATATTGGACAGTATATAATATGAATATTTCCATTAATACAAAAAGTTCCTTTGGACAGTGCTGTCCTAGAGAATTTTTGAGGTTAATTTTACTCATGTGAAGATATGAGTACATGGTGCACCATGCTGCTTAGTTGTACTTCTGCTTTGCAAGTGAGGAAGCTGACACTTGTTCTGTGTAGTGTTGAAATTGTGACTGGAACTCAAGCCTTTTGACTCAGCTTTATCTTTCTGCAACTCTTGGTGACCTCAACTAGTGTTAGGTTTTACTAATTAATTTTGCTGAATATGAAAAAAAATTTGCTGAATATGTTCTCAAAAATGTATGGTTAGAGATTAAAACAGAATTTGAGGGTTAAGAAATTGTTAACTCTCAAAAGGTTGAAGGTTTCTTAGTTTCCTGTGAAAATTGATTTTTGGAACTGGAATTTAAGGAGCATCTGCATAAAAAAAATCTACTTGACATTGATGATGGGGGCAAAAGTTAAGTATGATTTAAGAGCTAAGATATGTATAATCCTTTGGACAGTAGTTGGTCTTCTAAGCAGGTTTGGAATTGAGCCAAAGGTCACCTGAATTGATTTAAGGATGAGAAAGAACTAGTAATTCCACCTGTACCAAGCCCTGCAACAAGAAATGAACCTCCAAGTATGGACATAACACCACCCAGACCTCTATCACAGTGGTCCTTCTGCTAGGTACATATGTCCAACAGGACAAGGCTCTGCAGGAGATAGTAGGAGATCTCTGAGATCCCTAAATGAAATAGGAGAGAGTGGACCACTTGTCAGCAAGAATGCAGCCAGTGTGACATAGGTCACTGCTATCCTGACAGGACAGATTCATGAAGAGCCCACCAGGTATGGGGCTAAGTGCTGGAGATACACATACGAATATGCAGGAGATGTGAGCATGGGAGGATGGGGGTTGCCTCCCCATATGATATGTGAAGGTATGTTCCCCAGGCTCTGAGTGGGAATGAGATAAAGGCCAACAGGCACCATGCTTCTTGGCTCCACAGGCATCCCTGACATAGAGATCTCCATTCCATTAATGGTGTCATTATAAATTCATTGCAAACTTGGTAAATCACCAATACCTTTTCTGTTCCTTGGTCTTTTCATCCATAACTTGTTCACTTTATAGTCCCATAGTAGATTCATATCGATGGTTTGACACAATTTTTGAATTAAAAAGAATAGGCAGTATTAGGAAAATAATACCTTGTGAAAGTAACTATTCAGAGTTTGATTTGAGCTACATATGTTAAGGCCGGTTAAGTGGAACCAGCTGAATCTTTGTTTACAGCAACTGTGAAGCCTAGAATCTTCTGGGAAATCTTGAATAGATGTGTAGGAATTGTTATTCTAAATCAATGGTAAAACTAAATGTGCCACCTGAATGTGTTGGGCAGTTACTGTCATTATCTAACAGAAGCAGCAGTTGGTACGTAGATAAAGGTGAAGATGATTTTGTGCTTAGATTTAAAGTTCAACATGATTTACAAAACAGTTTTTAAAATGAGATACTTCATGTATGTTGTCCTGTTGTTACAGATCATTATTGAATTACACAGTATTTATCATTTATATCTATTTCACCCCCAAATTTAAAGTTATTGAAATTAGCCAGTTATTAAAGGTTCGAGTTGTTTTCAGAAGACATCTGGCTTGAGAAAAATCAGGAAATATTTGAGGATTTTAAAAATTGGCATCGGAGGTTCTTTTAACTCTGAAATAATGTGGGAAGGTCAGAAAGTCACAGACCTTTGCCAGAAATGGGAGAACAGTTATAGCAATGAATAGACTCACTCTATTTAAACTGGAAGTGGCAAAATTTTCTTTAGTTAATTCATGCAGAAGATAAAAAAGCATAAATTATCATGTTGAATATTTTCGGGCTCCCACATAATGCATGTACTATCATTTTGATAACTATTTTTTTCTTTTGAGCTGGAATTAAATATACTAGTTATTCTGTAGATTGTAGATATAAAATAATAATATGTGATTTTCAGCATACCTCCAAATATATTGTATCATTTTATTTCATTCCCATCCAATTCCATGATGTCAGTAGGATACATATCAGGATGCCTCTTTCACAAGTACAGAAACTGAGATCTGAAGAACTCATAACTTTCTTACTATTGTCATTCTGGCAAAGGTCTGAAAAGACTAGAGAATTTTTTGACTCATTGATACAAAGACACTATTACAGGTTTATTGAGCAAATAAATTAACATTCACTCAGTGCTTACTGAGCATCTACTTGAGCTAATAAGCATTTGGTTGGGCCCTGGGGGTAAAAAGACAAGGCACAGTTTTCTGTCCTTAAGGAGTTTATTATCTGGCCCGGAGTACTTACACAAGAAAACCAGTAGCAGTTAGATGTGTAAATAACTATAATGCCCACTGTAAATCGTTTTAAGTATTGATCATATGGAATGAGCCTTATTTACATTTTTTAAAATTATTGAAGGTCTTAGATTAGGTAAATGAAAATAATTACTGCCTCATACAAACAGTAAAAGATGTTACAATGCATTTTACATCTGTGCTACTATAAGATTTGAGAAATTGTTACTGTGTCCTTTGTTTGACATCCTTTTACAGCACCTGCCTTGATATTTACAAATATGTCTAATAATTATACAAAGGCATTCCTGTACCATTGTCTTGGTGGTAATTGTGCTACTAATATATGTTAAAGACATCATACTGAATCCATCCTCCAAAAGCCTGATTAAATTTAAATGGCATTCACATTTAAAGAAATGATAGATTAAAGATGGGGTAGGGATTTATATTTTCCCAATAACCTTCATATGGCTTCATGAGAAGAAAGACAGCAGTGGTGGGGCTTGGGGTTATGTGAAAATTGAAACAAATAATGATGTTCTACTAAGATGAGTGCTAGGTATATAATTTGAGGAAACAAATAGTGAAGTTAGACAGGAACTCAACATTTAAGTCACTTAATTATACCTAGAGGTATAGCAAGGGGTTCTAAAATTACTGTAACTATTATTTGCCTGGCATAACCACAGCAGGACAGATAGGGGAATGGAATTTTGGCCTTAAACACATATTTCCTGGCTTTAAACTACATGTAGGATTTAGAATTATATAGAGACGTAAATTCAGATCTTAACTATGGGTTTTTTTTTTAAACATACATATACATCTGTTGGACTAGGCCTGGTTATTTCAGCTGCCTTGAATAATAATTTAACCCAGTGCTTGACTTAGTATTATTTACATCTGATTCCTTAGTAAAGATGGGAATAATTTTTTTTAAAGATTTTATTTATTCAAGACAGAGAGAGAGAGAGGCAAAGACACAGGTAGAGGGAGAAGCAGGCTCCACGCAGGGAGCCCAACGTGGGACTGGATCCCTGGACTCCAGGATCACGCCCTGACCGAAGGCAGGCACCCAACCACTGAGCCATCCAGGCGTCCTGGGAATAATTTTTAAAAATATTTTATTTATTTATTGAGAGAGCGGGTGCATGTGGGGGAGGGTCAGAGAGAGAAGTAGGTAGGCTTCCCACTGAGCAGAGAGCCAGAGGTGGGCTCCATCCCAGGACCCGGAAATCATGACCTGAGCCAAAGGCAGCCGCTTATCCAACTGAGCCACCCAGGTGCCCCAAAGATGGGAATAATTAATGAGATGTCTGTATACCCAAGCTTAAGGACCATATGAATGGGGTGAGAGTGTTATAGCTGTGTTTTGTTTGGTTGTTTTAAGAGAGTATAATTCAGATACTCTGTGATCCCTAGGGCACTTCAACTGTCTCAGTTAGATTTCAGTTGATAAGACACTGGAAGAATGAAAACCTGTTCTTTGCTCCCTTAAATCCCCCTGGGAAGCAAGGAGAATATAAATCCTAAATAAATAAGCAAGTAGGTGACCTTTTCCCACTGGGGCATCGGTCTAGTTTTTCTAAATTTGTTTAGTTTTCTGCTTATTTTTTAAAGGGCCTCTGTTGCTTGTTTTTATTTTGTTTTTCTTTGCTCTTTCACATGAAAATCAAATACGTTTTTATTGATTGGAAACCCAATGTTTTATAAATGTGCTTATTTGTACTGCCTGTATTTTTAAATGCTGGGCTAAAGCAGAAGTCTTAGAAAGGGCTCAGTGCAGAGGGAAGAAAAGGAGAAATCGTGAAAACAAAGTCTTATGTTTTTCTGAAGAAGATTGTCTTTAATAACATATTAATGATGAAAAAGCATTCTTGAATGAAACCTCGCTCTAATAATGGAGCACCAAAATAACACATTTAAAAACCTTTCTGTTAAAAAGCAGTATAAATAGAGAAGGTATTTAACAGAGGTAAAACACCCAGAAAGGGTTTTAAGGAATATATTATTAAAAAGACTGATGGAATTACTTTCCCATTCCTTGCCCAACTCCAGAGTTCAATTTATGATTTGAAATTGTGGGCAAATTATAATTGTTCCATAAATTTGCAGTTTCCTCAAAAATCTATCATTTATAAAAAGAGAGAGAGAGAGAGGTCTCATTTGTTGATTGCTCCCTGTTGGATCCCAGAGAAGTATTTAGGGGGCTTCTGATTCTTAGGGTTTCTCTTCCCGCCTCTCCCCACCCTCTGCTTAGGTAGGAAGCGGTTCCTCTGTGCTCACATCGGCAGCAGATATACTAAAAAAATAGGAAGCGGTTCCTGTGAATAATTGCTATCCCATGTTCCTGGCACAATGAAGTTTTATATGTATGGATTATTGCTTTTTGAGCCTATGAAAAATGTAATCACTACCTTCATCTTACACAGCTGTACCTTATAATTTAGCAGCTTTAACAACAGTGGCAATAGCTCTTTTGGGTATCCTTGAATGTCTTACTCTAGGAACTTTGGAGAATAGAAGTGTTTTCTTCAGGTATATTATTTGTTAGATCATGACAGTCAATGCGGCAAGTCTTTGGAAAACCAGTGTAAACATCTAAAAATAAATGGAACACCCACAGAGAAGTGGGGAGTTGGAATTAAAGCAGCACAAGCCCTGCCACTAAATATCACCTCTCTTTCATCACCTTACCCCCAAGACACTCCTGAGCACTGCATATAATAAAATAGTGTTTTCCCAAAATGTGGAGGGAGGGAGAAACTATTAGGTCAGAGATGGGCTGTTCTGTGGATGAGGCTGATTGACAAGAAGCAGAGTGCAGGGAAGCCAGTGGGGATATTATTGCTGCTTTTACTGCTCCTGCAAATGAATTGATAGGAGTCTGATTGCTAGTCACAGACTTTCTAAAAGCCCTATGCTCTGATTGACCTTCTCTGAAAAAAATCATAATTTATTAATTCATTAAAACCATTTTTAAAGTACCTACCAGAGACCAGGTGCTGGGTTGGGCACAGAGACTGCAATGAAAAGAAAACAGCATCCCTGAATAGGCCTTAAGATAAGGAGGCTCTTAATAGTCAGGGAGATGTCCCTGAAATGAATGATAATGACAAAGGGTGACAGGGTTCATAATTAAGGGTTGTAAATGTGGCATTTCTCAACTACTAGAAGAATGGTTATTGGAGAGGCATAGAGACATAGTGTTTAGCCATTTGCTAGATTTGTGACACACGTTTCAGAATTTTCCAAAGTTGGTTATCATGGTCAGACCTGGTTTGTAGGGGTCATATAAGGATTGAAGGAGAAAGTAGATGAAAGGTCCTTGACATGAAAGGTCCTTGATGCAAGCATGCACTCATTGAACAGTAGCCGTGGTGATTATTTTTTTTAACTTCTCTTCTAAGGCTGTAATAAGGCATAAAAGGGTGGTGTTTGTAGAACTTGTCTACAAGCCAATGCATTTTAAGCTGGATGGTAATCCCTTTGGGGCATGGCTAGCTCCCATAGGAAATACTCCTACTCACTATGCCCTTTCTTCATTTAAAATATGATCTTTCATAAGACTTTGTCCACAGAAGTACTTCCAAACCTTCCCTGCTTCTCCTCAAGCCATGTCCCCTCAACCAAACACCTCTCACCCCAGCACAAACCAAGAGTGCCCCTTAACTTTTGAAACTACGATGTTTAGAAACAGAAAGTATTGTCAAAAAATTGCAAACAATTTTCTATCTTTAGAGATAGGGACTTCCAATTCACCTTTGGCGCCTCAGATTACCATAATAGTACCCACTAGTCATACAAATAAAGTAATGAATTTATTTACTTACTCCTAATAGAGATACCTAATGATAGAGTGGTTGAAAGTGTGTAGTCCCTGGAGTCACACTATCTGTGTTCAAATACCAGCTCCATTATTGTGGTGGTAAGTCTTTAAAGATGACCCCCAATCCACACCTCCTGGTATTTATGCCTTTTTATAGTACCCCCAAACATGGGTTTGAGCTGGCCCTATGAAACAAATAGAGTGGGGCAGAAGTAACATTGCATTACTTTGAGGCCAGGGCATAAGAAATCTTAAAATTTTTGCCTTAGTCTCTTAAAACATATACTCTGGGGGAAGCTAGCTGCCATATTAGCATCCTATATACTGTGAGGAAGCCCAAGCCAACCCTGTAGAGAGGCTTCATATGGGGTGGGTTGAGGGGTACAGAAGGGAGAGGGAAAGAGAGAGAGAGAGAGAGAGAGAGAGAGAGAGAGAGAGACTGAGAGAGAAATGCTAGATAGGTTCCAGTTATTCCAGTCTTCCCAACTGAGGTGTAAGTCATCTTGGAGAACCAGACCAGTTAAGCCTTCAGATGACTTTAGCTCTAGCTGATAACTGATGATAATTATAGGAGATAATTCAAGCCAGAAACCACCCAGCTGTGGCCAGTGAACTCACAGAACCATAAAAAATAAGAGTACATTGCTTTAAGCCACTGAGTTTTGGGGTGGAAAGGGGAGGAGAATGGATCTGGAAGGGCAAATAGAAGATACTTGACACAGGGAGCCCATATCACGGTTCTCCAGAGAAACAGAACCAGTAGGAGATACATATGCATATACATGCAGGCATATGCACATACAAAATATACATGTGTACTTATATATACATATAAATATACATGAAGGTGTGTATACATACTTGAGCTTTGTTTCAAGGAATAGGCTTATGAAGTTGCGATGGCTGACCAGTCCAAAATTTGTAGGAACCTGTCAGTCAGGAGCTAATGCTGCAATCTTGGGGTAGAATTTCTTCTTCCTTGGAGATACCTTAGTTTTGCTCTTAAGGCCATTCAACTGATTAGATGAGGCCTGCCCACATAATCAGATTTCTTAAAGTTCCTTAAAGTGAACTGATTGTAGATTTTAATACTTTTATGAAATACAATCACAGCAATATCTAGATTAGGTAGACAGACTAGTTAGGAGGCTATTGCTGTAATTTAGATGAGAGAAGACGATGGCTTGAACCAGCACGGGAGCCATGGAGGTTGTGAGGGCTAGTCAGTTTCTGGATATACTTTAAAATAGAGCCAAGAAGAGTTGCTGATGTGAGGTGGAAGCAAAAGAGGCTTCACAGTTACTGGCTTGAGTAAACCAGAAGGATGGAGGTACAATCCATCAACCATGAAGGGAAGGCCAGGGTAAGGCAGATCCAGTAGGCCAAGTCATATGTTGCTTTGATATGTTAAGCTGAGGTGTGCATCAGATCTCACAGCAAAATGTCATTCCAAATACTACTTATCCAGCAGAGAGAACAGGTGGCAGGTAACAATTAACTCCCTATTCTTGAATCAGTGCTTTAGCAAGTAACCAAAAGTAGAAACATATCAGATGGCAGCGGGGGAGCCCCTGTCCTTAAAGCATGAGGTTCAAGAAACATGACTATGTTTAGGTGTGGTGGCAGTGGAAGATATCTTTTTGAAATGAAAAATGATATATAGTAAAACAAACAGGGTTTCGCTCCACTGATAATGTCAGGAAAGGCATTTATTTCTTCTATTTCAAATACACCTGCTCTGGTGTATTATGGTAGTAAATCCTATTTCTTGCTAGCTTCTAACCTATTATTCAGAGCCAAAATGTCACTATTCTACATTGAAAATAAGATACTGGAATCTCTTGGGATTGAACCGTTGTACTAATCGTTTGGTTGCTTGAGACTTTGGCATATTTCCAACACTGAATGTTTTTCTTCACTTTTCAGAAAAGTAAATCAGTAACTAGTTGTTGGGCATATATTCAAGCCACACCTAAATGTTGGAGCAGAACATGAAAAATACTTTCTAGAGCTAAATGTTATCAGACACAGGATCGGGAATCCATTCACTGCTATTGCCCAGATTGAAACAGTCAGCTTTCTGGGTCTTGATTGTGAAATGCCCATCAACCTGACATTTTACAGAATGCTGCAGTTTATAATGAGAAATCACCTAATTATTCTGGGTCCTAATTGGATTTGACTACCAGAACTATCTGACCACGCCAGCAAACACTTGCTGCAATTCTTGACATCCTGTTATTCTTAGTTAGGCTTTTCTAACTTGTAGTGATAAGAATAAAAAGTAAAACTGACTGACTTTAAAACTAGTACCAAATGTATTGGCATACTTTACAATCATCCCTCTTGTTTATGTGAAAATAGTATTTTTAGAAGATTTTATTTATTTATATGAGAGAGAGAGAGAGAGAGAGAGAGAAGAGCATGAGTGGGGAGGAGGGACAGAGGGAGAAGCACACTCCCCACCAAGCAGGGAGCCTGTTGTGGGGCTCCATCCCAGGACCCCAGGATCATGACCTGAGCTGAAGGCAGATGCTTAACCAACTGAGCCACCTAGGTGCCCTTTGTGAAAATAGTATTAATTGTAAGATAGCAAATTAATTTTAGGCTTTTAAGAACAGACCTAAAATTGACAAACTGTATATTCTCAATATCCATTAAGTGGTCCATGGAAGGCAAAAGTTGGAGAAACATTCTTCTAAACAACCCTTTCCTTAAGAGCAGAAGCCTCAGTGACCTTTGTCCTCTCCTTAGAGCCCAGCACATGACCTGACTCATAGTAGGTACTTGATAAATATTTGATTAATTTTTAAATATTTGATTAATTTATTTAAAAAAATGGGATCACCTTTCTGGGAAAAACAAAAAGAATTATCATTGTTCCCTTGTGGTCCTTGCCCCACTCTCAAGGAACTTAGATCCATTTGTTTAGAGTATACAGCCATTGCATTTCTGAGTTTTACTGATGACAAGTTTTCATCGGCATTCTGCTTTAGTTTTCTCACCTGTATTTCTCACCAGGTATTTTTCTGAGCAGAGACCAAGAGCTGCAAGTCATAACCCTCCATGACAATCCAGCTTTAGCTTCTTTGGGAAACTATTAAATTACTTGCTGATATTTTCTACTTTTATTTATATATGGAGTGGCTGTTATTTCTAATTAAGGATATCATTGATATTAACAAGACAGGATAAATTGGATGTGGCATGTAAAAAATTATGGGATTTTTATGATAGGTTACAGAGTAATGAAAGATGACTGGATTTCACAGTTACACAGATTCATATCAATTTCAAACTTTTCCCAAATAGCAGGTTTCAAGTGTGCACAATGATGTGGATGGCACTTAGCTAGTAGCTTTGTTGTCATGGACAATGCTTGTAATTTTAGCCAGCATTTACGGAGCATTAAGTAAGTGGCAAGCTCTGTTCTAAATGTAGCGAATTGGTAGATACAGGTTTATACCAGCTGTACAGTACTCTGTATTTCTGCTTGTTTTAGTTTGGAGGGTTTTTTTAAGGTATACTTTACATGTAATGCACAAATCTTAAATTTGCAATTCAATGTATTTGACAAATTCAAACACCTGTCTAAATGACACCTGTATCAAAATAAACATTTTTAGCACTCAGAACTTTCCCTCTTAGTCCTTTCCAGCCAATTCCCCATCCCTCCAAGAAGCAAGTAGCATGGATTAGTTTTTCCTATTCTAGAACTTCATAAAAATGGAGTAATATGGAATGTACTTCTTTTTTCATAGTTTACTCAGTATAATGTTTTTGTATTTATCCATATTGTTGTGTTAGTAGTTGGTTCTTTTTATTATGTTATTCTATTGTATGAATATGCCACAATTTGTTTATGCATTCTCCTGGTGAGGGACATCTGTGCTTTTTTCAAATTCGGGCTGTTACAAATAAAGCTGCTGTGAACCTTCTTGTGCAAGGCTTTTTATGCACATATGTTTTCTTTTCTCCTGGATGTATCCCTGGGGGTGGAATTGCTGAGTCATGGGATAGGTATATGTTTAACTTTAGAAGAAACCGCCAAATCAATTTCCAAAAGCAGCAGCAGTAGAAAGTTGTATTTGCTCCACATTCTGGCATTTGGTGTCATCAGTCGCTCTAATTTTAGCTATTCTAGCAGGTGTGTAGTTAATGTCTTATTGTGATTCTAATTTGCATTTCCCTGGTGGCCACTGAGGTTGAACCCTTTATGTGTGCACATTGATCTATCTTTCTGAAGTGTTTGTTTAAATCTTGCACATGTTTTTTATTGGATTATTTGTCTTTTAGCATTAAGCTGTAGGAGTTCTTTATTCCGAATATAAGTTCTTTGTCAGATATATGTATTGCAGATATTTTCTCGTGTGGTTTATATACTCATTTTATTAACAGTATCCTTTGATGACCAGAAATTAAAAAAATTTTGAAGTCCAATTGATCAGTTTTTACTCTTGCAGTTAGTGCTTTCTTGCTATCCAGGATTATAAAGTATTCTTCTATATTTTCTTCTGGAAGTTTCATAGGTTTAGCATTTACATTTATGTCTGTGATCCATCTCAAATCAATTTGTGTGTGGTGTGAGGTGGGAGTCAAGCATATTTTTCTGTGTGGATTTCTAGTTTTGGCAACATCTTTTGTTGAAAACACTGTCCTTTTACCCAATGAAGTGCTTTGCCACCTTTGCCAAAAATTGATCATATAAGTGGCTCTATTTCTGGACTCTATTCTATACTCCTGATCTATTTGCCTTTCTTGACTGTTTTGCCATTGTTTACAGAGGTTTTCTGAACATCATTATTATGGTGATAACAACAAATTAAGTGAACCACATTTTTAAAAGAGAAAAATGAGCCTTAGATTAAACAATCTTAACATATCCACATTTTATTTCTTTTTTTTTTTTTAAAGATTTATTTATTCATGAGAGAACAGAGAGAGAGAGAGAGAGAGAGAGAGGCAGAGACACAGGCAGAGGGAGAAGCAGGCTCCATGCAGGGAGCCTGACATGGGACTCGATCCTGGGTCTCCAGGGTCACGCCCTGAGCTTGAAGGCAGGCACTTTTAACTGCTGAGCCACCCAGGCATCCCCACATTTTCATTCTTCCTTCCCAGTCACACATATTATTCTAGGCTGTCCATACTTTAGTTTGATTTTGCTAATATTACTGTTGACCCTTGAACAATGCAGGTTTGAATTGCATGTGTCCATTTATATGTGGATTTTTTTAGATAAATACAGTACAGTACTGGAAATATATTTTCTTTTCCTTATGATTTTCTTAATGCTTTTTCTTCTCTAGGTTTATTGTAAGAGAATGGTAAATAATATATATAACACACAAAATATGTGTTAATCCAACTATTTGTATTTTTGGTAAGGCTTTTAGTCAATAGTAAAGCCATTAGTAGTTCAGTTTCAGGGAGTCAAAAAGTATAAATGGATTTTCAACTGCACAGGGAGTTGGCACCCCAAACCCCTATGTTCAACTGTATATCATGAATTAGCATGTTGATTACAAAATATTTGTTTCTGTAGTTATTTCTAAGACTTTTCCTATATGTTTTAATTGTTGCTGTTTCATACTGTCCTCTGCAAAGCAGTGAGAGACCTTCTATCCTTAGCCAGGTATTATTTCTTTTTATACTTTGTAGAACTGTTGCTGTGAAATTAAAATGAGAAGGCCATGATCCTAACCAATGGATTCTTTAGGAGTTGCTGTTGTCAGCTCACTGTTACTTTGTGCGGAGTAACTTCATCAACCAAGCTCATTAGGGATGCCTTGCCTCTCCCTTTTGGCTTAAAATGGATACATGAAACAAGATTTTGCAGTGCTACTTAAATGCTTATCTTTGTTTTGAGTTAAGTTTTAATGCTTTTCTTTATATTTTAAAAGCATTTTAGGATTGAGGATTTAAAAAACAGGCAAAAGATTTGAACAAACATTTCACCAAAGATGTATGAGTGGCTAATAAGCACACGAAGAAACGTTCAGTCATTAGGGAAGTGCAGCCCAAAGCATAATGAAATACTACTTCACCTCCACTAAGATGACCATAAACAACAACAACAGCAACTATAAGCAGATAATAACAAAGGATGTTAAGGATGTGGAGAAATTGCAATTCTTGTACACTAATGGTAGGAGTGTAAACCAGTGTAGCCACTTAGGAAAGCTGACTCTTGTAAAGTTAAACATTTACCTTAAGACCCAGCAATTGCACTCTTAGGTGCAAGAAAAATGAAAACACATATCCACATAAAAGTTTGCACAAAAGCAAGAACATTAATAATAGCCAAAAAGTAGATATTTCTCAAATATCCATCAACCGATGAATGGATAAATAATAGTGATATATCCACATAATGAAATATTAGTTACCCATAAAAAGGAATGAAGCACAAATTGGCACTACAATATGGATGAACCTGGAAGACTCTATGCTAAGTGAAAGAAGTCAGATGCAAAAGACCACAGGTTATATGATTCTGCTTATAGAACTATCCAGAAAAAGAAATCTGAAGAGACAGAAAGTAGATTACTGGTTGTCTGAGGCTAGGGGTGAGAATGAGGACTGGCTGTGAATGGACAGGAAAGATCTTTTTGGAGTGATGTAAGTGTTTGAAAATTGGATTGTGATGATGCTTGCCCAACTCTAGAAATTTACTAAAAATCATCAAAATGCATGCTTAAAATTAGTGTGTTGTATGATCTGTAAATGTTACCATGACTTTTTATAAGATTTTATCTGTCTGTCTATCTATCTATCTATCTATCTATCTATCTATCTATCTATCTAGACATCCTGAGTGGGGGTAGGGGCAGAGGGAGAGAGAGAATCTCCAGCAGAATCAAGTCAGATGCTTAACCAACTGAGCGACTCAGGTGCCCCAAAGGGTTGTTTTTTGTTTTGTTTTGTTTTGTTTTTGTTTTAAATGTTTTAGGATCAAAAAATTCTGGTTTGAATGGGGTCTGGGATATCAAGGGAACACCAAGACCCTATCACTTGAGACGTGGCCAAGTGGGGAATGATAACAGCAGAACAGCTGTCTGGCATTATAGGACTCTTAGTTTTAAGAATCATGTCCTTGAATTGAAGCACAAGACAGTGCCCCCCTTCAACATCAGTCATCGCTTCAGGCAGCTGAGGGCTTTGAGGAGAGGGTGCTTGGTTAAACTTGGGTTTTCTTCTTTTATGAGCAATCCCAAGATTTGCAGCTGAAGAAATAAGGCCAGACAGGAGATACCACGAAGGAAGTGCCAGGCATGTTTGAACAGAATTACCTCTATCTCGCCAAGACTTTTCAAGCCATCTGTGCCAGTTACATACATTCTGGACTAGTGAGTTCATTCTGAGCCTTTCCGATTTACTCTTTCCTATCCACTGGTGTCCTTTTTTTATGATTTGTCCTAAATATGTTGTTGTCGCAGAACATTTAATTTAAATGTCACACCATCTGAGCAGACTGTCTTTTCTCTTGCTGACTAAACTATCCTCTGGGAATCCTGAGGTTTTTTTTTTAAATAGTGTGTTAGTTTATCCACTTTTCTTTTGTTTTTATCCACTTTTCTTTTGTTTTTAATTTCATTTACCTTTTTTTTTTTTTTGCTTTTCTTGGGGTGGTCTGAGTGGAGGAGAATTTGTAAACAAAGTTAGCTAGGTTGTTGGTAGGTTTGGGACTGAAGTGGTGGAAATAATGAAGTGCCTCCTTTGTTTATGCTGCTAACCATCATCCCCAGGACATGCCCTCTGGGTTGTGGCTTCTGGCATCTCTGAGCCCTTCACACACCCCTTTTCTCTCTTACCCTCTCCTTGTGGCTACACATTGTGAGACATCTGGCTAGGGTAAGAGTCTTCTGTGGCCTCAGACTGTTTCTCTTGTAAAAGTTTTTCCATGTCCTCTTTGCTGACAGAACTACACCTTTTAAAATCTTCTTCCTTCCTCAAACCATCATTCTAACTGCCTTTTAATATTGAAATGCCTACCTCTACTATCTTGACTTATTCAAAACCAAACTTATTATATAACTTCTGTCCCTCCACAGTACTTTTCTCTAAAACAAAGCAACAGGAAACCTCTCTCTCCTCACTTGAAAGGTTTCTTTTTTTCTTTTTAAAGATTTTATTTTATTTATTTGACACAGAGACAGAGCTCACACAAGCAAGGGGGAGCAACAGGCAGAGAGGGAGAAGTGAGCTCCCCACTGAGCAGGGAGCCCAACACGGGGCTCAATCCCAGGCCACAGGATCATGACCTGAACCAAAGGCAGATGCTTAACCAGCTGAGCCACCCAGGCACCCCTCCTCACTGCCTTTCTAATGTGGGTGGTACGTGCAGGGCTTGAAACCTTGAGGTCAATTGATGAAGCGTCTTTAACCTGCTACCACTCATCTCCTCTTCACCACGTTAAGTAAACCAGGCTTCCCCTTGCAAATGCCCCCTGTGAAATTAAAACAGCAATGAAATCTAATTTTTTTGCTTACCCGATTAATAACTATTGTGGCAGCCTCAGTAAAGTCGAGGGTGTGAAAAATGTGAATTAATTCAGCTTTTCTTGAGAGTACACTGTTAGAATCTAAAATGCCTATAATCTTTGATTTAGCAAATCCATTTTTAGGAACTTATTGTACAGAAATATTCCCTTAAACAGGGGACAGTTTATATAATTGTGTTCATAGCAGCATTATTTATATTAATGAAAAATTAGAAACATACAAAATGTAGAAAAAGATGTGATTGTTTCTATAAACTGTGGTACAGGTGTATATTAGAATAGCATAAAGTCATTAAAAATGGTAATTTTTTTTTTTTTTGCAGTTCTTTTGAATCCTCTGGCGTAATTGTTGGTATTTACAGGTGCTTAATAGAATCTGGCTTTTATTTTTTGAATATGCTTTTATATAATACCTTACATACTCTTATAAATTACCTAAGAATATAGTGTTATATCATTTTTACTGCTTAATAAAAATCGCCTTAGTGGTTTCTGGTTAAGCATGGTGGGTTAAACACATATGTTTATTTCTGCCCTTTCTCAGAATCCCACCACAATTACAGTAAGGAAATTAAAAAGTTTAAACCCACGAAGACAAAGGTAACTGGAATAGAATTAACAGTAGGTGAGAGATAACAAAATTTTGGAAAATAAGAAAGTAGATGGTCAGTGGTAATTAAATTAGCAAAGGAGAGAGAGTGAAAATCAGTGTGTCTGCCGGCAGGGGTGGGGTGGGGGGGAGCAGCACCAATGAGATGCAAGCTCATTTGTGCCCCAGAATTCCTGCAAGGAATTGGAGGCACCAGATTTCTTGGAAGGCAGCAGAGCGGGTGAGGTTAGAATTATGATTAAAAACCTTTTAAGAGCAATTAGCCTTCCAGGTTCCCTCCTCTACTCCGGGCAGCAAGGGGGCTGTCTCCCTCCCCATCATGGCAGGGCTTGTTCTCTGGGAACCGGAGGGGCTCTTGGGAACTGCAAAACTAGCAGATAGGGCCAGGCCCAGATGTGGTACTGAAAACAGGTAAGGAAATTAAGCCTATATTCTGAATGGTGAGGCCTTCCCAACCTCTTTCTCCCTGCTCTCCCAAGAAAACTGAAGCAAGGTTTTAATCAGGAATTGAAGGATTTTCGAGACAAGGTATGGAAGGATTGGTATTGAGGGAGTTTAGAGACAAAAACAGCCCTAGAGATAGGACCTCCAAATAATAACAATTGGGAGACCCAGTGAAAAAGCCAGCCTGTCCCCAGTCACAATACGGTGGCAAGCCTTGCCATAGAGCTTCCAGTCAGCCTCACCTCCGCTCTGAATATGAATAGATAGTCCAGGTTTGCTGAATTTGAGGAAAGCCTCTTACATGAGAAGGTGGAACCCCAAACAGAAAAAAAATAAAGACCACTCCAAGGAAACAGATAGTACAGAGGGCAGAAGAAAATTTCAAAGTGAATTATTATTATCCTTAAAGATATCAGAAGAAGTATAGTGCATGTACAAGAAAACAATGCCAAGAAAGAAAGAAAGAATTAATTCTCAGCAATAGCCAAACTACGGAGAGAGCTCAAGTGTCCATCAGCATGTGAATGGATAAAGAAGATGTATAGATACACAATTGAATATTACTCAGCCATCAAAAAGAATGGAATCTTGCCATTTACAACAATGTGGATGAAGTTAGAGGGTATTATGCTAACGGAAATAAGTCAGAGAAAGACAAATACCATATGATTTTACTCATATGTGGAATTTAAGAAACAAGACAGATGAACATTTGTGAGGAGGAAACAAAGGGAAACAAATCATGAGAGACTCTACAGAGAACAAACTGAGGGTTGATGGAAGGTGGGTGGGGGGTGCGCTAGGCGGGTGATGAACATTAAGGAGGGCACTTGTGATGAGCACAGGATGTTGTATGTAAGTGATGAATCACTGAATTCTCCTTGAAACCAATATTACCCCATATGTTAACTAAAATTTAAATTAAAATTTGAAAAAAAAAAGGAAAGAAACAAGATTAAAACACAATTAGAAATTAATAACTTGGCAGTAGAAATGAAAAAAACTGATTAAAGTACTAAAAGATAAACTTGAAGAAGACACTTCAGGAAGTAGAACAAAAAGAGATGAGGGCAGCCCGGGTGGCTCAGCGGTTTAGCACCGCCTTTGGCCCAGGGCCTGATCCTGGAGACAAGGGATCGAGTCCCACATCAGGCTCCCTGCATAAGCCTGCTTCTCCCTCTGCCTTTCTCTTTCTCTCTCTCTCTGTCTCATGAATAAAATAAAATCTTAAAAAAAAAAAAAAGAGATGAACTATTGGAGAAGAAAGGTAAGAAAATTTGAGGGTGCAGCTGGGTGGCTCAGTCAGTTAAATGTCTGACTCTTGATTTCAGCTCAGGTCATGATCTCAGGGTCGAGAGATCAGCCCCAAGTGGGGCTCCAGAGTCTGCTTGTCCCTCTCCCGCCCCCTCTACCCTTCCCCCTGCTTGCCTGTATGTGCACACATGTACTCTTCCTCTCTTTTAAGATCTCTCAAGTAAATAAAATCTTAAAGAAAATTTGAGGATCTGTTCGAGAAGCTCTGATCTGACTAATGAGAGTTCTAGGGGAAAGAGAACAGAGACTATGAAGGGGAGGGAATAATCAGAGACAACTCAGTTCAGCAATGGATAATATTTATGTGGTCATAGTAATGGAAATCTTGACTCTTGATTTAGCCAGAATTTTGATGGAGGAATCAGGGCAATAATAGAAAGCCAAGAGATAAAGTTTAAAAAGGATAAATCAAGAAATAGCAGCAGAAACCTGTTTTTAGGCAAGGAGGTAGATACCAGACAAAATAGTGGAAAGAATTAAAATTGGTTGCCTCTGAGGAGTGGGAATAGAGTAAGGACTCATTTTTCGGTAAAATCTTGTAGTGCTATTTTAGATTTTAAACTATACACATGATTTTTTTCTTATTAAAAAAATTGGGTTTAAAAACAACTTTAGTTCCAGCTTTTAGCAACATAATGCCACCATGTAAACACTTGTCTCTTACTCATTCAGGAGAGCATTGGCTGCTCATTTGCATCTAGTTTGTTTTAAATATGTTGATTACCTTACTGTGATTCTTCTTATCCCAGATGGGAAGGGCTTTCTGTTTCATTCCTAGTAAAATAATTTTGTGTATAATCTTGTGTTCTTGATCCATTGCAGATTTCTCAGTTGAAATTACAGATTACAAAAGTATTTTCTTGAAAATGTCATTTCAGAGTTTTCCTTTGGGTATTGCATAGAAATCAGTTTCAGCCTATAAAAGCTTTTCAAAAAATTATATTCATGTGTCATTAAGAAGAAAACATGGGTGCTGTATGACAAAAAGTCCCCTCGCTAGCAAAGGGCTCCCCTGGATTTTGTGTCTGTTATCCTTAAGCCTAGCTGTCAGACAACACATACCAGTGGCTTAGAGTAGGGATACTTTTTCTTCAAGAATCTCCACCAATCATGTTTATATTGTTCTGGATCAACTCATGTTGACAACTTCTGGACAATTGAAAGAATATTCCTAAATGACGTAAGTCCTTTGTTCCATTTTTTGAAAGCTGAAGAAATCGGCTAGATCAAATTTCTGAGATCTATCTTCAGTCTTCTATCATATCATGAAACACAACTGAAGAAAAAAGAAATGTATATCCTTACTTTTAAGAAATTATCATCCTATATGTATAGATTGAGAGAGAGCAAAGCAGACTGCTTGGGATGGGTGGTTTTATAGACTTCTGGTGCCATGTCTTATTCATCTCAGTGAAGCCCTGACTTGCCCCAGGGAGACACTCACTTCCAAGTTTTTGGGTCACATGGACTTTTGGAGTTTATGTTTTATCCTAGCTGGTATATGTTGCTGTGCCACCAGCACAGTATTTAATTAATATTTGATGATTTGCGGAAGAAATAATCAAATGGCCTAGAAAATCCTCAAACTATTCACAGATCAGAGATTAAAATATATAAAATGAAGATAGAAGACTTTTGCCCATCTCCATCCTGGTCCTCAGCTGCATGTGGATTTAGTTAGACATAGATAAATCAGAATGGAATAGTCCTACCCGTGAAAGCTTCACATCCATTACAAGGCAAGGAATATGCCCAGACCCCGGGAGGCCCTCCAGGCCCTGTAGATGCTGAAGAGTCCACCAAAAGCAAGGGGGGAGAACAGTATAATAGTGGCTGTGGGAGATGGAAGAGGAAAGATAATGTCCCCCTGAGTCTGGATGCTGGTTGAGAGGCCGGAGGGTGGTGGGTTCTTACAGAAGGTGCATTTGGCCAAGACTTTGAAATTGGGGTGGCAGTTGATAGATGGGGAGAAAGGATTCCAGGTGCGGAACGTATATGTGATCTCATAGAAGTGGGAAAGGAAAGAGGCACTGGGTGTGTTTGCGAATGAGTAGATTCAGACCCAAGATATAAAGGGCTGATGGAGAAGAGGAGACTAGCATGCCAGACTCAGGTGGGCCTTGCATTATTCTAAAGAGTTTGGACTTTATTCTGCAGGAAACAGGAAGCCATTCTGTTCTTCTTTTGCCCTTCTTTTCATTCAGCAGCTATTCATTTAGTTAATCTATTATTTTGGAAACACAGTGGGATGACTCTAAACTTTAGAAGATAGGCCTAGGTGTCCTAAAGCCAGGGTGGCCGTATATCCTCATTAATCCTGGACTATTCCCATAGGTACCTGTCATTCAGGGCATCTCATATGATTTACCATTTGTCCTGGATTTTTCATGATTTAAAAAAAAAATTACTACTAGCTCCTTTAAAATAATCTAGGATGCGGTAGGTAGAGCTCACATTGAACTTGCATCTTCTGCTGTTGTCTGTCTAGAAGTGTATCACACACATATGAGTGCCCAGAGGTCTGTCTTCAACATGTGGTTAACTAACACTTGACACGACTAGCACCTTTCAAGGACAGCATTTAAGACACACATTAATCATGTCAAACAGCCTGGTCATTTGCCATGAGGTTCAACAAACCCTTCCCTGTCTTGGGAGGCGCAGGGACAAGTATTTGATGCCGTTCCTGTCAGCCGTGTGGTACTGGTGCTGTGGTTTGCGTGCTGGTCAGGGAGACACACTCGAAGCCACCAGGCTACCAGTTGGCTGATTCCTTGGACAACATCAGAAGTATAGGTTTGTTGTACAAGAAATACATTCTGGGAAATGGAAGCTGAGCTACCCTGCTGTGGAATAGTCTGACTTCTCTTACTACAGTGGTTTTGTTACTTATTGCTTGGTATAAATTTACAGCTCTTTGTTTTATAAATATTTATTTTACTGTGTGGTAGTGCTTTTAAAAATGTTATTGTCTGGTAATGCTTTTTCATTTTGTAGTAAGCCCTTTCAGGAACAAACAGCTAGAGAGCTCATGTTTAATAAAAATCAAGTAGTAGGGGGATCCCTGGGTGGCTCAGTGGTTTGGCGCCTGCCTTTGGCCCAGGGCGTGATCCTGGAGTCCTGGGATCGAGTCCCGTGTCAGGCTCCCGGCATGGAGCCTGCTTCTCCTTCCTCCTCTGTCTGCCTCTCTCGCTCTCTCTCTCTCTATCATAAATAAATAAATAAATAAATAAATAAATAAATAAATAAATCTTTAAAAAAAAAAATCAAGTAGTGATTTTCCAGTTTTCAAGAAAGTTGATGATGAGTGCATGACTTGCTCAGATTTGTCATCACTTTCATCCATAGCAGGGTCCTAGTGATAGCAGCCACAGGAAAACCAACAGGTGCACCTCTGTGAAGATCGCACAGTAGTGCCACCTTATCAGCACTTTTGCTTCCTATGGTTTCATTTACCCTCAGTCAGCCATGGTCCAGGAGCAGGTGATGGTAGCCTAATACCATGCCACACCGTCTGCATCATTCCCTGCACTTCATCTTGTAGGCATTTTATCCTCTCACATCATTGTAAGAAGAGAAAGGATGAATACAATAAAATATTTTGAGAAAGACCACATTCACATAACTTTTATTGCAGCTTATTATTATACATATTCTATTTTATTATGAATTTTTGTTGTTAATGCCTTACTGTGCCTAGTTTATAAATTAAACTTTATCATAGGTATGTATGTGTAGGGAAAAACATAGTGTGTATAAGGTTCTGTACTATCTGATGTTTCAGGCATCCACTGGGGGTCTTGGACCATATGCCTCATGGACAAGGGAAGACTACTGGGCCCTATGTTTAAACTTTATGTCTGGGTGCCTGGGTGGCTCAGTCGGTTAAGCATCTGCCTTCAGCTCAGGTTATGATCCCGCTGGGATCGAGTCCCGCTGAGCAGGGAGCCCACTTCTCCCTTTCCCTGCATTCCCTCTGCTTGTATGCTCTCTGTCTCTCTTCAAATAAGTAAATAAATAAATAATCTTTTAAAAAAATAAACTTTATGTCCTCCCTGAACCAAAACCTAAACCATAGCATTTTGCACAATTGCTTATCCCCTCATCCTGGCTGCAACTACCTCAGGGTTCCTGTTGCTCTGGATTCTGCTTTAGTATTCCTTTAAGTTTTTTCCATCTGTGTTTTCTCTTGACAAACTGAGTTCTGTTAGCCCTCACAATGCTAGCCCTCACAATGCTGGGTGGTGTCACCATCAGCCACAATCTACTACCCCCCTGACATTTTCTTCTTCACCATTAAAGAGCATTTGCCAAAGAAGCATAATCGGAAGCTCAGCTTCTTATTCATTTCTCGGCCAAGTCTTTGGCCAAAAGGTCTGTTTCTTTTCTCAGCTCAAGAAGTACTCATGGCAAAAAAAAAAAAAAAAAAAAAAAAAGTACTCATGGCTGCTAATCGCCTTCTCACCCCAGCTGACCATCTACAGTTAGAGAACTCAGAGGGTCATGGTAGTGATGCTCGAGCTACTAGTTACACTTTTGCAGGGGCCATTGAAATTACAGATGCACCTCAGTGATGATGAGTTTACTCTGTGATTGCTCCACATCTCCTGCGTTCTCTGCTATTCACACAGTCTGAGACTGTCTGGTCTTTTGAGGACTATATTACAGCATTGATTCATATATAATTTAAATGCAGCAATATGAAGCTGCTGGGTAAGGACAACAGATGAATGTCACTATCCATTTGTTAATTAGAGTTGTTAAAACAAAGTGCAGAGCTGTAACAAACTGCCCCCCAAATCTCAGTGGCTTAACCCAACAAATGGTTATTTATAGCTCACTTCTCAGTCCAGTGTAGTTGAATGGCTCTCCTAGGCAGCTGTCCTTGGAGCATTAACTCCTCTGTGGCTCTGCTGTCTCCTAGAATGTTCCTGTTTCCTCTGTTGAATTTCCTCCTTAGAGCAAAAAGAGAACTCCAAAAGGATGCACTGGACATTCTGTGGCTAAGCCTAGAAGTAGTACCTCACTGTTTGTTTTTAAGATTTTATTTGGGCAGCTCGGGTGGCTCAGTGTTTTAGTGCTGCCTTCAGCCCAGGGTGTGATCCTGGAGACCTGGGATCGAGTTCCACGTTGGGCTCTCTGCATGGAGCCTGCTTCTCCCTCTGCCTGTATCTCTGCCTCTCTCTCTCTCTCTCTCTCTCTCTCTCTTTCTCTGTGTGTGTGTGTGTGTGTGTCTCATGAATAAATAAATAAAATCTTTAAAAAAAATAAAGATTTTATTTATTTATTCATGAGAGACACACACACACACACACAGAGGCAGAGACATAGGCAGAGGGAGAAGCAGGCTTCCCATGGGAAGCCCGATGGGGGACTCAATCCCAGGACCCCGGATCACGCCCTGAGCCAAAGGCGCCACTGAGCCACCCAGGCATCCCAACATCACTTTTACCTACATGCCATTGACTAGGACCCAGTCAGTGGCCCCAACCTAATTGTATTGGAGGCTAGAAAATGGTGACTTTCTGTGTGCCCAGGCAGAGAAAACAAGTTTGCTGAGCAATCTCCTCAGTCTCTGCCACAGTCAGGCCATGGAAAGCAGAGTTGGGTAGAAGTCAGAGATAGACTTTGCTACTGATTTGCTGGGGGGCTTTAGGTAAGTCATATAACCACTCTGAGCGGTTTCTAACTTCCTATAAGGGCGCTAATACTGCTTGCCTTGTATCTGTGAGTTTACATTGTTGTATAAATGTATGTGCTAGTAATAGAGGTTGTGGCCTACACTATTTTTTTTAATTGAGATTATAAGGATCTCAACTATTTATTCAATAGCTACTTTTTGAACTCTTGTAATAGCCAGGCATTGGACTTACTATCAACAAGCTAAGATCCCTGGATCTTCTGTTCTGGTGGAGAGACAGATGATAAATAATCTATAAAGAAATAACATGGTTATGTGATCTCCATGATGTAAAGCAACTGAAGGGCTCAGGATAGGCCTCTGTGGAAAGCCAACCCTTGAGCTGAGACCTAAATGATGTAGAGGAAGACACATGAATATCAGAGAGGAGACTGTGTGAAGCAGAGGGACCAAACTGTGCAAAGGTCCTGAGGTGGAAAAGCAGTTTGGAGGGTTCCTTGAACAGCCAAATTGTTGTATGAGAGGGAAAGATCAGGACAGGGATAGTTAGGGGCCATATCATGCAGGGCTTTAACTTCTCTGTGCCTCAGTTTCCTCACCTGTAACCTGTAAAACTGGGCTAATATCAACTTTATAGGGTTCTTGTAAAGGATTAAATGAAGTAGTGTGTAAAGTGCTTAGAAAAATAAAAAATATCTGATATGTGAAACACGCTAAGTGTGTAGAGTGAGTGAGAATTTTATTCCAAACACGGTGGGAAAGTTTGGGACAGTTTACGGCAGAGGAGTGTAACCTAATGTCCGCTAATGCTGCTAGGTTGGGCTTGAGGTGGTGATTTCCTCCCTTCTTCCAGACCTGAGAGTATAATGGGTTTTTTTGGTGAAATTACCAATCCTCTTCCCCCCAAATACCATGTTATTTCCATTAATCAAGATGTATGTTTTATTTCCCAAACATTTACAAGATTCCTTCTTCAAATATTTAAATATACAGGGTACTTAAATATACAGACTATACATAAATAAGATTTTGTAAGCTTCTGATTTATCCCCCTCTTGAAATATAGCCAAATATTTGTGCATAGTTTGTGCATAAATTTCTCTGGATTACATTTGGGGATATATGTGAGATGACACTGAGCTGCTGTGCCTCTTGAACTTTATGTAAGTAAAACATAGAGCATGCCTTTCCAAAGGTCTGTTTGTGGAAGAGGAAAATCTTAGAGGATTAAAACGATGGCTTTTTAAAAAATCAGACCTGCTGCAGAAACAGATCTTTTCGCTCAAATTAATAAATGATCCCTTAGGAGGAAGAAAAGCTGCAGACACAAAGGAGAGTTACCATTTCTATAGAAATCTACTCCATACAAAAGAAGCTGCCCTCATATTTGCATTTTGCTCACAGTATCCTGAAAATGCAAACCATCAGCTTAAAACGCAGTTCCCCTGTTCATTCTCTGGCAGCAGCTCTGGCATGGGCATCAAGAGACTTGGCACTTTTGCCTATGACAGTAAGGACATCCCAGGGGCTATGGGGTGAGCTGAGGTCATTGTTGCAGCACAAGGCTTTGGCCCACACAGGACTCAGCTGTTGACAGGAAAAAATATGAATATAGAATTGTTTTTCCACGGGGAGATAATGAATCCCCTGGCCAATATAATCTCACAAAACAGCCTTTTCCTCATTGCCACCAAAAAAAAGCATCTTAGTGGAGTTTCTGCATTAACTATTAGCATTACAGGAGATTTGAAATATAAGGTTTCCCAAAAGATATACATCTTTCTTTTTGTCAAGAATGACCTAGAAAGGAGAGCAGCCTCCTGGAATTCTGCTGCCGGTGACGGTAGGAGATACTAGAATGCAAGAGGTAGAGCTGCCCAATAGGTCCCTTGTCCAGGGTTTGTGCAAAGAAGCTGGTATTCCATTTAGCTCCTGGCAGATTAATTCACTTAACAAATCTTCATGATGCCCCTCTGCTTGGCCATGCAATGTCCAGAGGCTGGGCATTGTAGCAGTGACAGAGGCAGGAGGGAGCCTTGCCTCCTGCAGCTTCATCTTTGAGGGAAAATAGACAGGAAGTAGGTGGGTTGAGCAATCCCATGTTCAGAGACCTGAGGGGCAGGCTGCTAACTAAGCAGAGCCCATCTTGGGAGGAGGAGCTGGGGTCTGGGAATGCCTCCCAGAAGAGGTGACCTTGAAACTGAGGCCCTCAACGCAAGCAAGAGAAGGGCAGAAATGGAAAAGCGTTCTAGGTGGAAGGAGAACCTTGTGAAGGGCCTGTGAGTTTTTGTTTTTTAAGGTTTATTTATTTTAGAGGAAGAGAGAGCACATGAGTGGAGGGAAGGATAGGGAGAGAATCCTGAAGCAGACTCCCTGCTGAGTGGAGCCCTGTGTGGGGCTCAATCCCAGGACCCAGAGATCATGACTTGAGCCAAAATCAGGAGTTGGCTGCTTAGCTGACTGAGCCACCCAGGCGCCCCCTGTGTGTTTTTGTTTTTATTTCTTTCTCCCCCTTCTCCTCTTCCTTACCCAGAAAACTCAAGGATGCCCAGGCTGGAGAATATGTGCAGCATTATCCAATTTACATTAACTTTTAAAACAGACACCAATATAACTGGATTTTGCATGGATACATATACATTTATATAAAAGTATTTTGAATGGCACAGAAGGAAACCCACTAAATTTATGACAATGGTTGCTTCTGAGAAAGAAGAGGAAGACAGGGCCTGGGATGGGGACAACAAACTTCATTTTTTCTGAAAATTTGTATTTATTTTATCAAAGGAGACTCTAAAAATGTCTTAACAAAATGTTAACAATAATTAATTCCAGATGGCTGGTAGCCAGGTGTTTATTATTCTCTCTATATATAATCTTAACAAAGAAAAATCGAGTACAGACTATAGATTCGTCAAGTGGAGGGGTCAACTTTGGAGAATATGCTTTACAAAGTCCTTTAGAATGACCATCCAGGGGACGCCTGGGTGGCTTAGTGGTTGAACATCTGCCTTTGGCTCAGGGCTTGATCCTGGGGTCCTGGGATCGAATTCTGCATCCTAGGGAAGCCTAGGGCTTCCCGTAGTTAGCTTGCTTCTCCATCTGCCTATGTCTCTGTCTCTCTCTGCGTGTCTCTCATGAATAAAGAAATAAAATCTTTTTTAAAAAAATGACCGTCCAGGAACTCTAAGCAAAGTTCACATCACAGGGCACCAGGAAATCTTGATTGCTCACATGAAAATGAAGAACAACAACAACAACAACAAAAACAAGAAAAAAAAAAAAGAAAATGAAGAACAGTTGTGTTTTTGTGACAGGGCTCCCTGCAGCATGCATCTCACCTGCAGTAGATTGCTCTTTGGCCTTCAGTGCAAGATGGCATTTGTTTTTCATTACAGTAGACTCACAACTGATAGAGATCTCTGCATCCTTCCTTCAAAAGAGTTTTTGCCCGGGGATGTTGTTGGGATCAACATGTGTTCAAAATCTCAATGATATAACCTTGTTTCTGTTGCTGAACGTATGTTGACTTATCCCATTGGAAACGAGCATCTACCTTGACCGCAGAAAGGAATCAACAGAACTTTCTTAGTGCCAAATACATACATACTATTTGAGATTTCTGTCCTTACCCAGCTTAGATTCCATGGTCCTTCATCATGATCACTCCTCTGCCTATGTCCTCAACTCTCTTGGCCCCCTTTTTCTCCATAGTCCTTGCTTGGCACACTGTATGCCACTCTCCCAGTCTCTCACTCCCTGCTGCTTCAATCTAACCCTCCATCTGCCCTGCACCTCCACCTAGGGAAGGGGGGGCGGCGGGGGCTGCACATGGCTGGGGAGAACTACAACCATGCAGAGAGGCCTCACTTTGTTTTACCTCAAGCAGGCCCTCAGCACTCCTGACACCTGCTATACTCCCTTAATCCGTTTACACACCTCTCCTCTGTTTTCAGACTCCTGATAGCTCGTCTCACATGCATGTTTGCTGCTGCTGACCTTGCTTTCATCTGTAGGGTACTACAGCCCGACCTGCCCCAGCCTTCCCTCCTCTCACTAGGCAGAGTGGTCCAGGCTCCTTGCTGTGTGTTTTTGTTTTCTCTTTCTCCCTCTTCTCCTCTTCCTTACCCAGAAACTCAAGGATGCCCAGGCTGGAGAATATGTGCAGCATATCTCCATTCCAACCCCCCCCCCATCTGTGCCTTAGAGCAAATCTTCCCAATGACATTTCTCCAGCAACAATCCCTGTCTCCTACTTTATCAGTTTTGCCCTCTCTGTGGAATTATTCCAATTGTCATGCAAATGAGCCTTAATATAGTCCATTTTAACTATCTTGCCTTGGCCCCCTGCCCCCCTTTCTAGCCACCCACATATTACTCTGTTCATCTTTCCAACAAAACTTGAAAAATTTGTCCCTGTTCATTACCACCAATTCTTCTCACCCATTATCTCTTGATCCTTCTCTTGTCAGGCTTTATCCCTGCTACTCCACTAAAACAACTTTGTCAGAGTCACCAGTGACTCTGTGGCTGTTTCTCACAACTGACTCAGCTGACTAGTGCTGCCTCCTGAACACACTCCTTTCACTGGGCTTCTGGGTACCACGCCCTTCTGATTGCTTCCTACTTTCTGACTCAGTCTTTGTCTTGGTTTGACCTTCTCTGGAAGACCTGAGGACATCAGAGTGCCCCAGGGGTCAATCCTTCTGCTTCCCTTTTTCACTCACTCTGTGGGGTGGAAGAGTCTCAGAGCTCTGAATTACCCTCCACACAGTTTATCTACACATTTACACAGTCACTCTTCACGCAAGGACAATCCACATTAAATCTATAGTTTAGGATATTTTTTTGGCTGGAAAATTTTCAGTGATTGATAGATTGCTTATATTTAAGATTACAGATGTAGGATCACATTTTTGTAATTTTCTGATCATAGGCTAACTAGAGATTGCATGCAAAAAAAAAAAAAAATTACAATAAAAAAACCCAGAGGAGTTCTACAAGAGGTATCTATCTCAGTAAGAATGTTTAGAAATTAAATAGCATTTTCTGCTATCAGCTTCATAGACTGTGTGGTTTAGGAACTTCTAATATTCACACTCTTTAAGATAAGCTCTTCACAATTAGGATAAAGCCATGACAAAGACAAAATATCCTTTTGAGACTACCGTACTACAGTTTTTGCCATGGGGTGTGTATGTCTTTGATGCAAAAGGCAAATAGCACTGAAACACTTCAGTTTGTCACAGAAAAAAAAAAAACAACTATGGCACTGAACTCATCAATACAGGAAGCTGTATTTATGTTAAAGCATCTGTTGACCCGTCAGTATGAGATAATTCCTTAAAATGAATATAAACCAACCACTTTTGGTAGTGATGGATTTGTTTGGTCTTTTAAATCACTGACTTTTGTTATCTGTAAAAAGAAATTCTTATACCATTCAGTGAGGGATCTCATCTAGTTGAAAAGGTAAAACAAATCTGATTGAGACTTTATGACCAAATACTTGGATGGATAAATTAAAAGATGGTGGGAACTGGAAAAGAAATGGGGCTTTTGTTAGAATCTTGCCAATGCTTTTCTAGCCATTTTTTCTATCCATTCAGGGAACAAGGAGGGAAGCATGGTAAGAATTATACGGAGGAAATTATGGCTTAGTGTTGAGATAAACTTCCCAGGAATAAGATTGTGTACCCTAATGAACTGTGGGATTTGTCTAAAGACAATAAATAATTAGGAATTCATTATGGTAGAAAACCCTTTTCTGAGTTCAGATTTGAGGGAAGAAAAGCATCATCTTGCATATTAATACTTTTATCTGCTCACTTTAGTAATTGGCTAGATGTGAAGACTTCAGTTATTGTTTTCATGACATGGTTTTCCAATTGGTGCTTTTCTTTACAGGTTCCCGAGGGGAAAGTAGTAGTTCTTAATTTCCGATTCATAGATCTTGAGAGTGACAACCTGTGCCGATATGACTTTGTGGATGTGTACAATGGTCACACCAATGGCCAGCGTATTGGGCGCTTTTGTGGCACGTTCCGGCCCGGAGCCCTTGTGTCCAGTGGTAACAAGATGATGGTGCAGATGATTTCCGATGCCAACACAGCTGGGAATGGCTTCATGGCCATGTTCTCTGCTGCTGAACCAAACGAAAGAGGTACTGTTTCCACATAATGACAGTCAGGCAATAATAATGCCTCATGGTTATTGGATGCCTACTGTGTGTTAGGCTCTGTCCTAGGCACTTTAGATGTGTTTATTCCTTTAACCTAAAGTTTAAGAGCATTTCTTCTCAAATGGAGCTAATAAATGCCACCAAACCACCAAGAGACCATTAAAAAAAGTCTCTTTTTTTTAAAAGCCCATGTGATTCTTATCAAAATTCAAATATAGAAATTTCTGGAGTAAAAATGTGAAGCTTCCATACACACATATACACATACAAATATAGAAATATACCCCTTCACTCCATTCTAGCCCCATCTTAGAGCCATGGCTGATGTTTCCCATTTTTATGTACACTCATGTATATACTTCTGCAGTAGCTTTTTAAAAATATAAGTGGTATCATACATTCATATTGTTTCACAACTTTTTTTTTCCACTTAAAACTATGTATTGGGGTGTTTCCATGTCAGTACCTAAGAGCACCTATGGGTAGAAGCCTCTACCCTGAAGAGATAACTGCAGTGGGCAAGATCTGTTAAATTTGGAGCTTTTGCTTGAGGGCATTTCCTAATCTGCTCTTGCTTTGGGCTGTTGCACAGCATTATGGTTTGAGATGTCAAAGGACAGGATCTGGGGCTGACACAACTGCCAAGATGTTTGGGAGGAAATCTTGGCCAGGAGCTACCAAGGAATTGAGGCACAAAATATATGTATAAAATCCATCTCGATCTTTGGCTGACAGCCAAACTCATATGCAGAGGAGAGTCCAGTTGGCCTGGCATAAGAGTATCAGCTGAAAGATGAAAGTGAACAGAGATTACAGCTGCTGCCCACTACCAGGGAGATCGACTTTGAACTTGGGTCTAGTGAAATGCCTGCTAGAATAAAAATCATTTTTCATAGGAAGATAATAGAATCTAGATTCTCTATAATGTATCATTCATAATATCCAGTATCCAGTCATGTGATAAAACCAAAAAAGTGTATCTGTATTCAAGAAAAAAAGCAGTCAATAACAACAAATCTCAAGATAACTCAGATGTGGCAGTTAGCAGACAAGCACTTCAAAGGAGCTATTATAAATACGTTTAAGGACTTAAAGGGAAATGATGTATATAGTAAGGAAACAGATTGAGAATTTCAGAAGAGAAACAGAACTATAAAACTATAAATGAAAAGAAGAATAAAAAGTAATCCTAGAACTGAAAGTTATAGAGTCTGAAATTTAAAAATTTACCTGGTGGGCTTCCAAGCAGATTGGAGATGGTAAAAGAGTCAATGGATCTGAACAGAAATGACCCAATCTGAAGAACCAGGATGAGAAAGATTTAAAAAAAAAAAGAGCCCAAGAGACCAGTAAGGCAACATCAAGTGGTCTAACACGTGTCATTTGTGTTCCAGAAGAGAGGGATAGTAGTACAGGAAAAATGTCTGAAGAAATAATGCCTTGAAGCTATCCAGATTTAGTGAACAACATTAATTTAGAGAGCCAAGATCAACAAACCCCAAACAGGATAATAAATAAAAATAAAGCCACACTGACAAATGTCAAAATTACAAAATCTAAATATAAAGAGAAAAAAAAATCAGTTTGATGAAAATCAAATCACATACAAGGAAACAATGGTATGAAGGATGGCTTTCTTTTAATTAGAAACAGTGGAGGCCAGAAGGCAGTAGAACAGCATTCTTGAAGTGCAGAGTAAAACCGTCAACACAGAATTCTATAGCCAGTCTTCAAAAATAAAAGTGAAATGAAGACATTTGTTGCATCACAAGAAATATTGAAGGAACTTCCTCAAGTTGAAAGGAAATGGCCCCACAGGTTAACACAAAGTTAGTGGAAGGACTGGAGGCCCCTGGAAATGGTAATATAAAAGACCATGTATTATTTTCTGTTCTTTTAATTTCTTTTTTTTTTTTTTAATTTTTATTTATTTATGATAGTCACAGAGAGAGAAAGAGAGAGAGGCAGAGACATAGGCAGAGGGAGAAGCAGGCTCCATGCACCGGGAGCCCGATGTGGGATTCGATCCCGGGTCTCCAGGATCGCGCCCTGGGCCAAAGGCAGGCGTCAAACCGCTGCGCCACCCAGGGATCCCTGTTCTTTTAATTTCTTTACATGTATCTATTCAAAACAACAAAAAAACCTTTAACACTGTATTGTGGAATGTATGATATAATATATATGACAATAATAGAACAAAGGCATAGATAAAAGAAAGGTAAATGGAACTTTACTATTGTAGACACACACCCACACCCACCCACCCACCCACACACACATATACAACACATGGAGAAATACTGTATTAATTCTAAGCAGATTGTGATAAATTAAAGATGCACATTGTAATCCCTAGAGTACCCATTAAAAATGCAAGAGTTAGAGCTAAAAGCCAAAAGGTTAAAATAGAATACTAAAATTTTTCAACTAACGCCAAGAAGGCAGGAAAGAACAGATGGAACAAGAGAAAGGTGAGACAAATGGAGCAAACTAGCAAATGGTGCACTAAATCCAAGCCTATCAATAAATACATTTATTGCCAAGGATTAAATACTCAGTTAGAAAACAGAGATTATTAGAACAGTTTAAAATGCAAGGCCTAACTGTATGTTGTCCACAAGAAAGCACTCAAAAAACAAAGACAAACTAGGTTGATGTAAAAAGATGGAAAAATATGTACCATGTAAACATTATTAAAATTAAAACTAATAAAGATCCCAATAAATATGAAAATAGGCAAACACTTGAACGGACTCTTCACAAAGGAAGACACATGACTGATTAATAGGTACATGAAAATTGCTCAGTATCATTAGTTAACAAGGGAATGCAAACTAAAACCACATTGAGGTGCCATTACAGACCCACCAGATTGGCTAAACCAATTGACACCATGAAATGCTGGTGAGGATGTGATGTAACAAGCGTGCTCATACCTGGAGAGGTACGAAGTGCTACAACCTTGAGGGGAAAATCATTAGTAGTTTCTTCTGAAGTTAAACACCTACATCTACTCTTGGTCAGGAATTGCTTTCCTGGGGATTTGTGCAGGAAAAATGAAAACGCATGTCCCCAAAAGAGATTTGTACAAAACTGTTGACAGCAGCTTCATTCACAATAGCCCAAACTGGAAACACCCACATGAAATATCAACAGAAGAAAAAGTAGACAAATTGTGTTCCCACACGCTGGAATCACTCCGCAGCGTAAAAGAACAAACTACCAGTGCACATAGCAACAAGAATGCACCTCAGATGTTGTGCTAACAGGCAAGGGAAGCCAGACGCAGAAGAGTCCACAATATGCACAATACATATTCCATTTATATGAAGGTCTAGAATAAAACTAATCTAAGGCGAAGTTTTTCAGAAAAGTGGTGTGGAGAGTCAGCAGACTGAGAAGGGATACAGGAATTTGGTGGTGGAAAAAAAAAAAGGAATTTGGTGGGAAATGGATTCTGTGTGGTCATGGGAGTGTGATTTACATGAGTAGATTAATTTTTCAAATTAGCACAGCTAAGATTTGTACATTCCACAGTACATGACTTTACCTCCCTGAAATCTGTAAAACAACAATAAGAATAATAATAAAGCAGGTGGTAGGGATTGGATAGTGGTATTAATAAAAAGAAAAGTAGAATGATAATAATGTTGAAATCAGGTGACGCATACATAGAAGCTCATTATATTAGTCTGTTTACTTTGTATATGCTTAAAATTTTCCATGAATAAAAAGTTTTAGAAATTATACAACCTTGATTTTTATAATGTATTTTTCTTAGGGATGCCTTTTTTTTTTTTAAATTTATTTATTTATGATAGTCATACAGAGAGAAAGAGAGAGAGGCAGAGACACAGGCAGAGGGAGAAGCAGGCTCCATGCACCGGGAGCCTGATGTGGGATTTGATCCCGGGTCTCCAGGATCGCGCCCTGGGCCAAAGGCAGGCGCCAAACCGCTGCGCCACCCAGGGATCCCGGGATGCCTTTTAAGAATGATTATCTTTTGTGTCAAAGAAATCTTTAATTTAGAATACATTAGTTCCAATTCAGTTTTTCTCTGTTAGTTAAATTCAAATAAAATTAAATTTAGAACTTTGTATTAAAATTTCACTCTAACGTTATTCCTATTGACCTCTCAGTATATATGCAGGGAGATGTCTGAGATGATGTTTCTCAAATATTAATTGTGGTTAGTTTTAGGTGGTTGGATTTGGGGCAATTTTTTTCCTTCTTGATCCTTTTCTCTATTGCTGAAAATTTATAAATGTTTTTACAAACAAAAATTATTCTTAAAAAAATTATTCTTAAAAATTATTAAAGATGTATAGCATATAAAGTTTTCTGATAATGAGTGTTTTCTATGCCAACTAATTCAAATTTTGTCCTTGGGCATGTATTTTAATCCTATTAATAAATACTTCTGCCTTGAGGGTTCTTAAAATCTGTGTAATTTGGTGAGCTAGCATGATTTCTGAATGAGTTCATGCCCAAATGTTTTGTCTTTACTTGAAAGAAAGAAAGAAAGAAAGAAAGAAAGAAAGAAAGAAAGAAAGAAAGAAAGAAAGAAGAGAGAGAAAGAAGAGAAGCCCTGATTTCACTCCTATGCTCTTTTGTGCTGATATGATATGTCAAGTAACAGAAATATCATTCTGTGTGGTGGGGGGTTGGGAGGGAGTAGAAAACTGTGTAACTGTACTTTAAGAAACAATTTAAGAGCTTCTGTCATTGCCTTTATTTACTGTATTATTACCACTATTCCAAATTCCCAGTCTCCTTATGGTTGCATTGCCATAACTTGTATCAGCATATAAACTTGGATTTTTTTTCCATGCTTAAAAATTTCAGGGGATCAGTATTGTGGAGGACGCCTTGAAAGACCTTCCGGCTCTTTTAAAACCCCCAACTGGCCAGACCGTGATTACCCTGCAGGAGTCACTTGTGTGTGGCACATTGTAGCCCCCAAGAATCAGGTAAGATTCCCTAAAAATATGAAGAAAGCATGCGTATGTGAATTGCGTAGACGGTGTGAGGGGCCCATCGTGCAATAGCTCAGCATGCAGGGTGGGGCAGACCCTGCTGGACGTAGGTATCTCTTCATACAAAGACACAGATTGAAATTGCTTTTGCACTGTTTGACTTGCAAAGTCTTGCATTGAATTTCCTATTATATAAATACAAGTTTTCAAATTTCAATACGCATAGTAAGGAAATCCCTGTGAGATTGCTTGATCCTGTGGAAGATGTTATAAACAGCAGTGACCAAGTGTGGGAGGGTAAGAATCCCCAAGTAAGATGTATGTTTCAGGTAACCATTTGTTCACTAAGCAAATGCATTGTGACAGCCTCACCTGGACGGAGCCAATGCAGGCACAGAGGAGTCTTTTCAGTTGTTACTTAACATAAAATTTGCATAGGTTCCCCCCAGAATAACTTTATTCATTGTTCTGAAACAGTCAACAGAGAAGGTCCAGGTTTCCAGTGCTTATTAGTTTGTGGTTATTTGAAATTTTACCATTCCTAGGAACCACTTTCAAATATTGCTTGTAGGACAAAACTTGGCACAGGAGTAGACCAAGTCCACTTTGTGGACTTTGGAAAATAACTTTTAAAAAATTATTATTGTTATGAACACTACAGACTTTAATTAAACACTGGATGATGAACATTACAATATGGTTTAAAAAAAACTTTTCTAGGGCACCTGAGTGGCTCAGTTGGTTAAGCGACTCACTCTTGATTTTGGCTCAGATCATGATCCTCAGGGTCCTCCCCACTTGCCAGCGGGGAGTCTGCTTCTCTCCCTCTGCCCCCCCTCCATTTTATGTGCAGACACGCTCTTTCTCTCTTTCTCTGGCTCGAATACCATGCAAGTTAGTGATTTAAACACACACACACACACACACACACACACACACACACACTTTGATCATAATCCCCAAATCCAGTTTTATTTTTAAGAATAAAAATACAGTTGTTTACTTAATGATGAAAGATTCTATAAATTTATTGAACTTTTAATAGTTTAAAATAACACTTAAAAATCACATATTTGGGGGCACCTGGGTTGGGGGCATCTGGGTGGCTCAGTGGTTGAGTGTCTGCCTTTGGCTCAGGTCATGATCCCAGGGTCTTGCAGGCTCCCCACAGGGAGCCTGCTTCTTCCTCTGCCTATGTCCCTGCCTCTCTCTATGTCTCTCACGAATAAATAAATACAATCTTTTTTAAAAATCACATTTTTCAACATTTAAGCCATTATGTATTTCTTGAGATTGTATTGGCCATTTTTCTCTCTGTGACATTTGTAAATGTATTAGCCTAAATAATTTCAGTTTAATTATTCTTGCAGATTACAGTTCACCATCTTTTTTCTATTGTTCATCTCTTTGATTATTTAAATTGGGGTTTCATTTTGCTAATGTGATTTTTGGCTTCAGCCAAGTGAATTTTTAATCATTGTTGTAGTGCTTGAAATCCCTGGAAGCACTGTCAAAAAAGAAGAATATAATGGGAAAATTAAGTCCTAAGTAATTTCTATGCAAATCTATGCGTGTTTCCTTCTGTTAAAGACTTACCTCTTTTTTTTTTTAATCGTAGCTTTTCCCTTTATTCTCCTATTTATTTACTTTTTTAAAAATCTTCTCTCCAGAAGTTTGTTACGTGACTTATTTCTAAGTAGGGAATGTTTAGCCAGTTTTTTAATAATCTAGAAAGCATTTTATTACTAACTGGTGAGAAGTTATTGGACGCAAAGAGGAAATATGTTAATATAATTTAAAGCAGTGCTAAATATGGATAAGTCATTATTCACCCATAACAGGTGCTTTTTATTTTAATTTATTTTATTTTTTTTTTTTTTAACTGGTGCTTTTTAAAGGTGAGTAAATAGGTAGCTATGTGGCAATTATGTTCAAAGCTGAAATTTACGTTTGGTCCTTCTGTGATACTGCTACTGTTATCATCTTCATCCAGATTACTACATGTGAGTCTTCTTTAGCTAATAACCAGGGCCTGTCCTAATAGGAAGTAATGCCTGTTATCTTCCCTAAGCAGCAGGGAGGGTTGCCTGCCCACCTGCTGCCCAGCAAAAGTGGGGACCAGCTGTCTGGGTATCATGTGTATTTAAGAACCTAGGAAGATTTCTTTTGATTCACACATTTAAGGTGCTCTGGAAAAATCCACTTGTGAGGAGAATGATTGCCTATTAAATCAAAACTTCCTACTGACTTGAATAACTTAGGACACCGTTTTTGGTAGTAGTGCAAAAAATTAAGGAATATGTAAGAAATCTAACACTGACTTTATCAGTGCTTTCATACAGCCTCTTCAAAAATCAACCACATCACCAAGTAGGCTGTGCTCACTTTTCAGACATAGTTCAAGAAGACTTACCATCACATCCCCACTTCCTGAGTCTCTGGTCCTAAAGAATTTGCCTCCTTTACATGTGATGGGAATGTCATTCTCCTTCCCTCAAAAGAGGAACAACTCTATCCACCACCTCCCCAACCAAACATGTAACACATACACCACACCTCAACACACACTAACACAGGGGACATCTCCAAGAAGAAGAATGAAATTGGTATATACCTCTCCTGCCCACCCCAACTCGTATCAATTATGGTCTTAACGTAGGTTGGTAGGGTTACATGGTGGTTCCCATACATTTGTAATATAGGTGAACAGATAAGGTTGAGATGATCTTTTGGAGTGATTAAAAATGAAAGCAGTAGAATACCACAGTTTCGTTAACTACAGAAGAAACATGAAATCAACAAGAAACAAATAATTAAAACAGAATGAATATATTCTTTACAAAGGAAAATCCTGCAGATCTGGGGAGAGGAAGATTTCCCTTTGGGATTATTCCTCAGTGCTATCTTGACATTTCTGATGTTGTGCTTTCTCTAAAGCTTATAGAATTAAAATTTGAGAAGTTTGATGTTGAGCGTGATAACTATTGCCGATATGATTTTGTGGCTGTGTTTAATGGTGGAGAAGTCAATGATGCTAAAAGAATTGGAAAGTATTGTGGCGATAGTCCACCTGCGTAAGTAGTGCCTGTTTTATTTCATTAATATTTTAGTGGCTCTATACTTCTTTTTTATTCAATTGCCCAGTTATATTTTTTTTTCTGGAAGATCCTGTGCTGTTGTTGTTTTGTTCACAAATTCTTGGGTTCCATGACAGTAGAGTCCCATATAGCACCAGCACAAAGAGTAGCCAACCCAACCCAGAGAGTGAAGCAACATTAATGAGTGTAGTGAGGCCTCGACAGCCAAAGAGATAACAGAAGCAGAGTTGGTTATGCCCCAGAGTCAGATGCTAGCCAGGTACTGGACTACATCACTGCCCTGCAAAGGTGAGCTCAAGCAGCAGACTAGAATGGGGGAAGCAGGGGGCTAAAATTTGGAGATCCAGACAGGGAAACCTGGGTACTTATGACAGACACAGATGATTTTACCTCATTGGAGATCTGTCCTATTGTGCCTCTTCCTCACATTGTTGCTCAGACTTTTGCTGGGTGAGCCTGAAAGGCATTGTGTATTTATCAACGAACATTTATGGAGCAAACATCTCTGCCACTTACTAGCTGTGTGACATTGGGCAAGTTGCTTAATTCCACTATTCTGTATTGGTGCAACACATGACTGTGTTTTGGTGCAAAATATTTCACACCTTCATATATAACACTAGGGAAAGCAGTGATTCAAATTACTACAGCTTTGGGTGTCTGGCTTGCTTAGTCAGTGGAGCTTGCAACTCTTGACTTCGGGGTTGTAAGTTTGAGCCCCACATTAGGGGTAGAGATTACTTAAAAAAAAAAAAAAACTTAAAAAAATTACTACAGCTTACTGTCAAAGTCACCATTATGCCAATTTAAATATCCTTTCTATTCTGTTGCTTATACATAATTAGATTATATGCATCACTTGATTTTACATGCATGTCTATGATTCCCCTAGACACATTGGGGGTTAAAGCATGGTATTTTTCAATTTAAATTCATTTATATTAAGTTTGATAATATTAAGAATTTTTAATACATACAAGTTGGTCAAAATTTGAACATTACTGCCCAAATCTGACTCTCCAGCTGAAGGTGTTAGAGAAAGGCCCATTTCTAAGCTCTAGGGGAAGGTATTCTTTCTGTGTTCTATTCCTGTTGCTGCTGCAACAAATTACCACAAACCGAGTGGCCTAAAATAATACATTTATTCTCTTACAGTTCTGGAGGTCAGAAGTCTGAAATCACTTTCACTGGGCTAAAGTCAAGCTGTCAGCAGGGCTGTTTCCTTCTGGTTGCTCTGAGGGGAGAATCAGTTTCCATGCTTATTTTAGCTTCAAGAAGCTGCTGCAATTTTTGGCTGTGGTTCCCTTCTCTATCTTCAAAGCACATCACTCCTATCTCTGCTTCTGTCATCAGATTGCCTTCTCCTTTCTTGGAGTCAAACCTCTCTCTCCTAAGGACACCCATGGTTACATTTAGGGCTGACCTGGACAATCCAGGATACTCCCCTTCTCAAGATCCTTCACTTAATCACATCTGCAAAGTCCCTTTGCACATAAGGTTAACATATACATAAGTTCCAGGGATTTTAGTGTGGACATCTTGAGCGGGCCACATTCAGCCTGCCACACCTTCCTCTATTCAGAGCCAATCTTTTCATCTATATCCTCCTTCTGGAACCTCTTCTTCTCCCTTAAAACTTCCCTCTAATAACCCTCTTCTTTTTCTCTATTATCTCCATCTTTAGCCTCTGCCTTCCTTTTTTGTTTCTTTCCCATAGCCTATAAATTTAACTTCTCCTGAACTGAGGGAAAAAAAGTAACCCTTTCTTGACTCTATCAAGAGTCTTTTTCTGTCATGTCTTTCCTTCTCTTTATATTCAAATATAAAAAAAAAATTTCGTTTCATTTCCTAGCAATATAGAAAATAAGATAGTCTTTAAAATCATACTGCTATAAACACCAAATAGCATTCCTAAGTTAAAAAATTGTTTAAGCATTACTCAGTTGGCAAAAAATAAGAGAAATCTTCAGAGGTCAAAAATGTTGAGAAGTCAAATCCAAAAAGATAAATAAGTACTTGTGGGTGGCAGCTTCCTTCAGGACATGTGCCAGTTCTTGGTAACCTAGAACTTAATTCGCAACAGATCATGCTTAGAGATAGGAGACAGAGCTCAGGGCCTCAGCAAGGGATGAGATTGGATCAAATAGAATGTAAAGACGAGACCCATAGAAAATGACACCAATGTGACTGAACTAATTTTCCTCCCTCCCCAAGGGAGATAGTAAAGAAATTGGCTGTTTAGGTGTTGGCATTTGGTAAAGGGATAAAAAGTTAGTCTCTAATGAAAATTCCTAACCAAAACCCAGTTCACAAGTGAGTTTGAGGTTAGAATTTACACTGACTGTACAAAAAACCTATTACCAAGAATTTAAAGTTTCCGAGTTGGTAGTGCCCAAAGGGATAGAGAGGAGAAAACACAAATCTTGTCTGGAAGAATGCATCTAATAGAGACTTTAATAATTCCTATAAATAAGGTTATAAGAAATATAGGTTCCCAATTAAAAAAAATTTCACAAAACACAAAGGAAAAGCAAATAACAAGTAGAAACAAACAGTATAATCAGACCCACAGAAGCCATATATAGTAATTATGATACAGAATGTGAAATAAGTACGGTTAAGGACATTCATATGAAATGAAGGTGCAGATTATTGGAAGTATGACTTAGAAACAAAGGGCTAAGAAATGATCAGAGTTAACAAAAAGCCTAATAAAATTTCTGGAACTGAGATATATGATAATTTAAACAAGAAACTGAATACATGTGTTAAAATTATAGCTGATAAGACATAGCACCAGAAAGAATTAGGGAACTGAGAAATAGTTGTGATGTAATCACCTGGAATATAGCATAAAGAGACAATAGGTAGAAAATATAAAAATGAGGTTAAGAGCCATAGAGGATAGAGTGCAAGAATCTAATATACATTTAATTGGAGTTCCATAAGAAAAAAATAGAGAAGGTTGGAAATTTAATGTTTGAAGAAGTAATAGCTGAGTTTTTCCAATATAAATGAAAGATACCATTTATCAAATTCAAGAACTCAACAAATCCTAAGCAACATATATATTAATATACCCATTCCTACATGTATTGTAGTAAAACCACAGACAACAGAGAGAGAGGTTGAAAAGAACCAGAGAGAAAAAGATTCTCACAAAGGGAAAACAATTAGCCTAACATGACTTCTCGGTAGTAAATATAGAAGTTAGAAGATCTTAGAGGAGTATCCTCAAAATAGGAGACAAAATAACTGTCATTTTAGAATTATTACTCAGGAAAACCTCTGATTTATGTATAAAAGAAATTAAAACATCTTTTCAGCTAAACAAGAGCTGAGAGAATTTACTACCAATAGACCCTAAAGAAACTTTACATTTTGTACCTCAGGCAGAAAGGTAAAAGTCTAGAATAAGTCTAGACTAGAAAAAGTCTAGAAAAAGTCTAGAATAAGAGACTAGCTGCAAGAGGAAATATTGAGCAAAGATCCTGGTCCTAAGAGCTGAAAGACTCACAGGCCCTAGTGTTGTTTATGTCTCTGCCTCTCTCTCTCTCTCTGTATGACTCTCATAAATAAATAATAATAAAAAAAAAAAAAAAAAAAAAAGGAATGGAGTGAACATATTATTAAGCTGTATAATTTGCTAAAGTAAATGTGGATTAAATTTAGGGCAACCTTTGGAGTCTTTAACTTCTAAAACAGTGAGGAGAAAACATGAAATGAGAAAAAAGTTCATTCCAAAGGAAGGCAAGAGAAAAGGAGAAACATTTTAAAAAGGCATGACCAAAAAAAAGCACAAAGTGAGATGGAAAAATTTTATCTAGATCGAAGTGTAATCAATATAAATGCAAATGAATCAAATCATTAGTGAGAAGACAAAGTGTATTAAACTGCATAATAAAACAAAACCCAATATATGCTATTTATAAGACAGGTCTCCATAAAAATAATAACACAGAGCATGTGAGAATAAAAGGATAGAAAAAAATATTGGAAACAAATGCTAGTTGAAAGAAAACTGGTATGGCTTTATTGATATCAGGGGAAAAGTAGATTTTAGGCAGAAAGCATTACTAAAATTAGTTGCTATGTAATGATAAAAGGTACAATTTATCAGGAAGGTATAATAATTGTAAACTTGCATGTGCTGAAAATGTATATAAAGCAAAAAATAGATAAATAAAAATTAATAGATCTACAAAGTCCACTATTATAGTAGAAGGTTTTTTGGTGGTTTTTTTTTTGTTTGTTTTGTTTTGTTTTTTTTTTAAGATTTTACTTGTTTATACATGAGAGACAGAGGCAGAGACATAGGCAGAGGGAAAAATGGGTCCTTGTGGGGAGCCTGATGCAGGACTTGATCCCAGAACCCTGGGATCACACTCTGAGCGAAAGGCAGATGCTCAACCACTGAGTCACCCAAATGCCCCTATAGTAGGAGATTCTTAACACATCTCTTTCAATAGTTGATAGATTGACTGTCGATTGGGAAAAGATGGAAAATTGGGATGTAGAAAATGTGAGAAACAATTAACAGGTTTAGTCTAATGGATAGAGAACAAATATATATTTTTTTTTAAGAAAAAATGGACACAGGAAAAATAAAAAGCTAGAATTGCCAAGTAATCATTAAAGAAACTTAATCTGTGGTTAAAAGTCTTCCTATCAAGGGAGGAAAAACAGCCCCAGATTGTTTTTCTCCATTAGTTCTAACAAACATTTAAGGAACAAATGATGCTAACACTACACACATTCTTCCAGAAAAAAATAGGGATTGTTCCACAACTGATTTTATAAAGCTAGTATAAATGGACACCAAAACAAGGTAACGACCAAAAAAATAACCAAAAAAAAAAAAGGATATTAAAGACTAATCTTACTTGTGAATGTGATAAAAAAATCTTAAAAGAAAAAATATTAGTAAGTCAAACCTAACAATGTATTAAAAAAAGACTTTCTGGCCAGGAATTCAAGGTTGGTTTGATCTTAGAAAATCTATTACTATAATTGTGTACATTCCCAGATTAGAGTGTGACTTAAAGATTATATTTTTATTTGTTGGGAACATATTAAACAAGAATATCCTTTCTAAATAGCTTGAATAAAAAGTTTGGGGGCATCTGACTTGATCTCAGCTCAGATCTTGATTTCAGGGTCATGAGTTAAAGCCTCACATTGGGCTCCATGCTAGACATGGAGCCTATTTTTAAAAAAAAGTTTGTATTTTTAAAAAGATATTATTTTCATAGCAACTAAAAATATAAAATGCTCAAGAATAAATCTAATAATTGCATGCAAGACCTGAATAGAGAAAATTACAAAACCTTACTAAAAGATATTTTAAAAGACCTCAATAAATGGAGCTATATATTCTCATGAATAGGAAGAATCAGTGTCATTTAAAAATAACAAAATTGGTTTTTCATTTAACCTGACAGCCTGATTCTAAAATGTTCGTGAAACTACAAGGGGGTGGGGGAAGGGGGTGAAACTAAGACAATTCTGAAGGAGAACTTGGCAGGAGGATTTGCCTTACATGATGGAGCCATATCAGAAAACTGTTGTAATTAAGAGAATATGGTTTTAACAGAGATAGACAAATAGACTAATGAAAACACCAAAGAGAGGCCAGAAACATATCCACCCACACGTGTCTGCAGATGGGGCACAGCAGAGAACCCCACAGGTCAGCTGGTGAAAAACGGCCCCATTGAAAAATAAGGCAGGGATAATTTTTATTCATATGAGAAAATGAATCATATCATCCAAAAATCAACTACAGATACATTGGAAACAATGAGAATTTCTGCTCATCAAAATATACCTTAAAGAGAGGGAAAAGAGAATGTACAAAACAGAAACAGATATTTGTGACATATTTGACAAAGACCCCTAGGTCCAGAAAATCTCAAGAAATTCTAAAAATTAGTAAGGAAAAGACAACTCAATGGGGAAAAGACATGAACAGGCACTCCCCAAAGAAAGATGCACAGTGAATACATCTTTGAAAAGAGCATAAATTGGTACAATGACTTTCGAAATCAACTTGGCATTATCTAAGGAAGTTGAAAATGGGCGTATATCCTGTGACCTCACATGGAGCGTGTACCCTACCCTCCTGGTGTGCCTTCAAAAGTTACCTTTGCCTGTGCACACCAAGGCATATACAAGAATATTCTTAGCGATACTGTTTGTAATGGAGGGCAGAGGAAATAGCCCAATGTTATCAACAAGAGAATAGTTAAATCATGCTATAGTTCGCGTAATGCAGCAGTGAAAATGGTGGGTGAATCTCATAGTTATAATGTCGAGTGTGAAAAAATAACAGAAAATGCACACCATACCCTTTGATTTGTATAAAGTTGTGTGTGTGTTTAAAGATTTTATTTATTTATTTTGAAAGCACAAGCAGGGGGAGCAGCAGAGGGAGAGGGAGAAGGCTCCTGGCTGAGCAGGTTGCCCAACGTGGGGCTTGATCCCAGGACCTTGAGATCATGACCTGAGCCGAAGACAGATGTTTAACCCACTGAGCCACCCAGGTGCCCCCATATGACATTTAAAAGCATGCAAACCTATACAGTCTTTTGCTTAGTGATGCATATATTGGTAAAACTATAGGTAAAGGGAAGGATAAACACAAAATTCAGGATAGTGGTTGCCTCCATGGAGGCGGGGAGCGGGGGAGGTGTGATGGGGGCTGTTTTGAACCACTCACTTCTGAGGAGTTTGCCTGGAGTAGTTTGACAGCCAACCTACTGACTAACACTTTCACTAGGGGAATATTTTCTCATAGAGTACTCCTGGCATGGGGCAGTGTAGAAAATGAGAAAACTTATTTAGGGGGCTTTTCCCCTGTTAAAAGTCTGACTAGAAGGAGGAGTGCTGTGGTTGGTGAGATCACCTCATCATCCCTGTGTCTGGGTCAGTGCAGTTATAGCCATAGCTTTGAGTTCAGTTCAAAAACATTTATTTAACTCCAGCCATGTGGTGGGCACTGTTAGGTAGCAGGACACAGAGATAAATAAAAAACACGAAGATAAGTAGTGGGACGGGTGAAACAGATGGGTAAATTGGCAAAGGAATGTCCTGGTGAGTTCCTGACAAAAGGAACCCTTTGGTCCAGTTTGGACAGGTGGTGAATAGGTCAGGAGAGATTTTTTGAAGGAGACTGTGCTTCTTTTTTTTTGGGGGGGGGTGTATTTATTTATTTGACCGGAAGAGAGAGATGAGGCAGTAGGGCTGAGCAGGGTTCCACGTCCTGCAGACACGGGAGCTTTTAGGTGCACCTAGGCAGGAATTGAGGGCGCCAGAGCCTTAGAACCCCCGTCCTTGACAAGATGAGCAGAGAGGTGGGTTAGAAGGTTGTGACAGGGGGTCCAGGGAAATCGAGGAGGTAGAGAAGGGTGGTAGAGATGGAGAGGAGGCTGTGGGTCAAGAAATACTCAGAAGGCAAGTTTGGCAGGCGTGGGGGTTGACTGGCCGTAGTGATTGAAGAGGAGGAAGATGGCTGGCATGGCTGGCAGGGCTAGCTTATCTCCCTAGGACCAAATGGCATCCTCCATCCCTTCCCGGGATCTGCCGGTAGGGAATGAATCCAAGCGCGATTTCCTCTTGCCTTTCTAGTGATTTGTAACATTAATTTGCAGATGCAACACGTGACCCTCAGGACATTTATGGCACCGTGATTCCGTCACATTCATGCTAAAGCTCAGGAGCAGCAGCAAAAATAGGTCTTTGCTGCTGAAATACTCCTCCTTCAGAAAATTCAGTTTCTAACTTAATGCTCCCGGGATCAGTTCATAGAAAGGCATTAGACGATCACTGTAATTATAGCACCATGCCCAGAAGGCCGACCTGATTAGGTCTTGAGGTTTCCTTCGCTGCTTAGAAGTGCTTTTTGTGATTTTATCACTTAAACAAGTTTAACATATTTTATTTGTGATTGTAGTTGGGAATTGTGTTCCATGCACATTGTTTTTATTTATTTAATGGAACAAAAGCTTTTGTTTTCAAAAGCAAGCTATTTCTGGTAAAGGCTTAATTCTCAGAAGCATTATTTCAATTATTTCGATCACTTTTATGACCAGGATGCTAAATGTAGGTCACGAAGCTTACTCTTAGGTTTGTCCCATCCCTTGGCTTAGAAGGTAATAGCCTTCAGGACAGAAAAAGGTCCTGCCGTTTTTCTAACTGCTTTGGTCAAGTACGGATCTACCTCTCCTCCCACCCCCTTCACCCCTGCCTGCAGACATTCCCACTCAAAGTAGCTGATGGGTGGAGGAAGAAGTTAGGTTGCCTCATTTTTTGCTGCCCATGATGCCTAAGAAGTGGTTCGGCTGAGAAGATGCCTCAAAAAAGGAGTTTAGTTAAACCACGGATTACCTCAATGTTTAATTTTTTTAAACTTTAGGTTTTTTTCTGCTTCTGAATTAGTCTTTAAATAGAATTAGCCAAACTGCATTTTTAACCATTGCTTAAATAGTAATAGAAAAAGCTCAAATGAAACTATTTTGTGTAATACAGTTATCCCCTAAGACTTAAAAGTCTGGGGTGCCTGGGTGGCTCAGTGGGTTAAGCATCCGCCTTTGGCTCAGGTTATGATCCCAGGGTCCTGGAATCAAGTCCTACATCAGGCTCCCTGTTCGGCTGGGAGCCTGCTTCTCCGTCTCCCTCTGCCTGCCACTCCCCCTACTTGTGCTCACTCTCTCTCTCTCTCTCTCTCTCTCTGTCAAAAAAAAAAAAAAACACTTATGAGTGTTTCTGAGCCTCAGTTATTGTCACCATTAAATCTTCAGTGCCAGCTAACCGGCAAGCCCCTAAAATAGCCTTAAAATTAGAGTTCTTAATGGTGTCATTCATAACCACCAAAGCAGTCACTTTCTTTTTCTTCACAGCATTCTGCTACTGAGATTATAAACAGAAATGCTTCCATTTCAGGCGTGCATCCCAGCTCTCATTATAAATGAAATGGAAGTCATGGCTTTCTTATGCCCTGGTGACTAGCCCCCTGAGATTCACCCCTGTGGCTGAATCTTCACAGGGCGTGGGAATTCGCTCATCACATTTCTCCATCTGACTCCGTATGGCCAGCATCCTTAGCTCCCTGGGCCAGAGTCTTAGTCAAAAGAAGCAGTGTGGTTCCCAGGTCAGCCCAAACCCTAAGGTGCTAAAGAAGAACCAGCCACAGTTTCCGTGGTTTCCACTGGTTCCAATGCCTACCGGGTCCTGGGTTCAAATGTTGCTCCCCCACATTCTACTAGCTGTAGGGCCTTGGGCAAATCACTTGAACTCTCTGAACTTCAGTTGCCTTTTCTGTAAGAAAGGGATAATAATAGGGTTGCTGTGTAGTGGAATTTGAGAGTTTGCATAAAGCACGGTGCCGAACTGAGCGCTCAGTAAACATTAGCTAGTAGCATTAATACCGAGCAGATTGAGACTTTTGCCTTTTGAGGTATTTTAACTTTTAAGTTTACACATATAGTCTGTCAAAAACCAATGGAATGCTAGAATTCTACATTTCGGAGAGGTGCCACTTAAAAAAATTTTTTTTAATGTTTTTCTTCTTTTAGACCAATTGTATCTGAGAGAAATGAACTTCTCATTCAGTTTTTATCAGACTTAAGTTTAACTGCAGATGGATTTATTGGTCATTACAAATTCAGGCCAAAAAAATTGCCTACAACTACAGTACCACCTGTTACCACCACGTTCCCTGTAACTACAGGTAAGTTTTTCTGTTTTGATGTTTGTGCACAAACTTTAGGAGTATAAGAAAAATTCTTTTGGGGTAGAAAAAAATAATTAAAGATACTTGAAACTAAAATAAGATAGAATGAAAACTTATCTAAGAGAATAATATGCCTCTATTAATGAAAGAAAAGTATAAGGTATAAACATGTTTATAAGCTAATAATTTTTAAATGTCATCTAAGAAAACTATGGCCACTTAAAATACTAGGAACCCTGTTATAGGCACAGATCATTATAAGCCCAATTTTCTTTTCTGGTACTTATTGTTGCTTTCTTTTTTATTCTATGGAATTGTATTTTAAAGTTCTAGGGCCTTGATACCTATTTGCACATATGCCAGTTTTTTCATTCTTTTTTTTTAGAAATATTTATTTATTGCTATGAATAGCAGACACAGAGAGAGGTAGAAACACAGGCAGAGGGAAAAGCAGGCTCCCCATAGGGAACCCGACCTGGGACTTGATCCCAGGATCCCCGGATCACGACCTGAGCCAAAGGCAGACGCTCAACCTGTGAGCCACCCAGGCGTCCCCAGCCCAGCTTTATCGCCCACCATTTTCTGCTTGCACTGAAAGTAAGGCTGACCTGAGCACAGCACTTCTGGAAGGGCGGATTTTTCTGAGCACTCCACAAGTGTGCCACCTTGTGGCCTAGACATGTACCACCTTACATTAAAGCAGTATTTATTTCTCCAGCTCATGTCAGTGGACCCAGATGTCCTTATTCTTTCCAGTGAATTAACTAGCTTCCTAGATTTTTTTTTTATCTCTAGTCCTAACCTTTCCCTGAAGTTGCAAACATCGATTTATAATTATTTCTTAGGGTCTTGTGACTGCTAACCATTTAAATTAAAACATATCAAACTCAACTTGTTTTTATTATACTATTTTCTGCCTTAACTCTGCTTCTCCACTGTTTTTTTTTTTAAGATTTTATTTTATTTATTCATGACAGACACACAGAGAGAGAGAGAGAGAGAGAGAGAGAGAGAGGCAGAGACACAGGCAGAGACACAGGCAGAGGGAGAAGCAGGCTCCAATGCAGGGAGCCTGACTGGGACTCGATCCTGGGTCTCCAGGATCACACCCCAGGCTGAACGCGGTGCCAAATCTCTGGGCCATCGGGGCTGCCCCTCCACTGTTTTCCCAGGCATGAGCTGCATTAGTAGCCACACTTAGACCACCTTTGAGGTCCTCTGTTTTAACTCCCCACTGCATGCCCTCCACCACACACACAAAGCAGACCATGTCTCCCACTTGAATTCATTGTCTGCACCTGTGCTATACAACACCATAGCCACTACTGAACACTTGAAATGTGTGTGGAATTTAATTTGAATTTAGTTAACTGTGAGAAGCCTCATGTGGCTAGTGGCTATCATATTGGACAGCGCAGGAGCCAAACTCCTTCATGCCATATATAAGATCCTTCACATGTTGTATGTAGCCTTTTTTTCTAGATCCATCTTTAGGTCCTACCACCTTTCTCCTTATGCTTCTAACTACTTTGGATTTTATCCTGAGTGTGGTGGAAACAGTTGATGATTTAGGCAAAGTTCAGGATTAGATTCTCACTTCATGAAGATCACTCTGGTCACTGTGAGGTGAATGGATTCTAGGGTCAAGTGGTCACAGGTTCTTGTGGTTGTCTAGGTGAACTGTGCTATGACAGAAATACAGAGAGAGTCAAGAAACGCTGACTGTTTTGCAAACTAGGGGTCTTGGGAGATATTGACAGGTCTTTAGTTGGTGATTAATTGGACGAGGGAGATCAGGGAGGTGTCAAGAAAGCCTCCCAGTTCTCTGGCTTGCACAATTCCAGAGATAATGAGACCATTACTGAAGCAGAGAACAGGGTTTAGGGGTCGAGTCATCAGTTAAGCTGTCGCTTGTTGGGTCTGAAGTTTCTGTGAGATACTCAAATGGAGTAATCATCTCCAGCTTCATCTATGGCTTCCTCCAGAAACTTCAGCAAGAGATTTACGTTTAAGAATCATCAACAATACATGGTTGACACTGTGATCCAGAATGAGGTCACCTAAGGAGAGGTTAGGAGTGAAAGGAGCAGTGCTAGAATTCAATCTCTAGAAACTCTCAACTTTTTAAAAAGGAGGATATACTGGCAAAGGGGAGTGAAAAGGTAAGAACTTGAAGGAGAGGCAGCCACATTGGATGTTAGGATGTCTAAATTTGAGAGCTTGGTGATGAAAGACTAGCAGGAGGACATGGGAGCCTGGGACTGGATGATGGACACAGAGCAGAGGGAAGGTCTGGGAAGGAGGGAGCCACGGCACTGAGAGGAGGGGCGACCCCCCGAGATATGGCAGGTACACCTGGAAGGAAGGCTGAGGACCACCTGCCACGCAGGGAGTGCAGAGAGAGAGGAGACAGTGAGGTGAAAATGGTCCAGGTGCTCTAGCGATGTCTTAAAGGCAAGAGAGCAGGGACCTACGGAAGGGAGAGAAGGAGCAGACTGATGCTCTAGACTGATGTTCCCGGGCTGAGAAGAGCTGGTTTCTAGTGGCCACAGAAAGGATGCTCTTTCATCAGACAGGGAGAGCCACTAACACCACTACTTTTTGACTCAGTTAATTAGGTAAATTTAAGCCCCCAACTTCTGGAGCAATGTTTCCTCTAAATGTTCTCCGAGCTCTTGGTCTTAAAAAAAAAAATACAGGGATCCCTGGGTGGCGCAGCGGTTTGGCGCCTGCCTTTGGCCCAGGGCGCGATCCTGGAGACCCGGGATCGAATCCCACGTCAGGCTCCTGGTGCATGGAGCCTGCTTCTCCCTCTGCCTGTGTCTCTGCCTCTCTCTCTCTCTCTCTCTCTCTCTGTGTGTGTGTGTGTGTGTGTGTGTGTGACTATCATAAATATAAAAAAAAAAAAAATACACACACAGAGATGCTACTGTATGTTTTTTAACATTAAATTGTACATGTTTTAACACTGTGATCCACTTGAGATGCTTTTTGGAATTAAGTGTGGGTACAAATTAAGAGTAAATAAATAAATTCACAGAAGAGTTTACAGAACATGTTATTGGAAGGGCAATGTTAAAATTGCAAATTCTTGCCCAACAAGTACAATTCTGTTACAGTTGTTATGTTTAGTTCTTCCTAGCATATTGCCACATAGAAGTGAATGATTAGCAAATATTTTGGGAACATTTTTATTGATGATAATGGAAATTAAATATTTTCATTTTGTCAACCAGTTTCTCAACCCTGGCAGTATTTACATTTGGGCCAGATAATTCTTTATTGTTGGGAGCTGTTTCTTGTAGGATGTTTATTAGCAGCATCCCTGGTATCTACCCACTAGATCCCAGGAGCAGCCACTAGTTGTGACAGCCAAAAATATTTCAAGACATTGCAAAATGTCAATACAGGGGAAAAAATCACCTCTGCTGGAGAACCACTGTGTTTATCTATTTAGTTTTATTTTTAAATTAGTCAACCTCTCAGTTCTTAAGATCCTTATTGGCAATGGCAGCTCAAAATAAATGTTTAGTGATTGGCTACATCTAATTACAGGTATAACACTCTTTACACACGAGCAGTGTTTCTGCAAATTTAACTACTCACATTTGGGCAGCTGCATATTTTAAGTGCATCAAGAAAGCTTCCTCTATCCTCAGGGAAACACCATTGGATTCCTTTTGTAAAGTGAAGAATTAGCCTAGATTTTCTGAGTTTATATTTGTCGTACTGGGTTTTTCTAAGCAGGGCACATGGAGGCTATATCTATTTTTGGTTAGTGTTAGTTATAAATAAAGGAAGAAAAGAATAGGGTTAAATTTGGGTTATCTTTGATCTCAGGTTTAAAATTCAGCAGAGTACTGAGTTACCCTGAGGAAATTAGAGCAGTAGCGTAAGGAATTTCTTTTGAGTGTTTTCTAATTATTTCATTGCAATGACAGTTTGGTGGCTCAGGGAAATAGTAATTTTAAATGCATAGATTCAGGTCTAAACACCAATTATAATTGAATTAATTTTCCTGAATCTTCTGTCTTCTTTGAATTTAGGTTTAAAACCCACCGTGTCCCTGTGTCAACAAAAGTGTAGGCGGACGGGGACTCTGGAGAGCAATTATTGTTCAAGTAACTTTGGTAAGAAATAAAACCCAGCCTTTTCTCTTTAATCAGAAACTTGAGACTGCATGCTTCATTTCAAAAGGAACTGCCATGAATGTGATGGTAAAGTGTCAGTTACACAATTTATTTACCCAAGAAAAGATTTTCCTATGCACTAAGGTATGTTGTCTAGTCCTGTTCAACTGAGATTCACATATACACAGAAAATATGCTTTTTTCACATAAACTTAATAATTTGACTCCTGGAGTATGATACCGCTACTCTGTGTGTGCTGGCTGGCTCAGTGTTCCTAAAAAACCCTGTACACGTTTTCTCACATATTTTTCATGTCTTGAGTATTTTTTCACACATCTGTAATTCCACTTAAGTAAATTAGAAACATATGCAAGCTGGCCTTTCTCAAAAGAATCCAAGTATTTCCTCTGTAATGTCCCTTCAAAGTACTAAATTAAAACTTGGGAACCTGAAATCTATTTAGAAATGCTTATGAATTGGAACCTGAGGAGATAGATACTATAGAATGACTTAGAATTTCTAAGAGCTTTTTCTAATTTAAAAAAAAAATTGCACTTTCTGTAAAAATCCCTTAAGAGCAAGAGATACCAAATTTAATTATGTGAGTTATTTTCAAAAGGGACATTGGAGAAAAGTCTTGCCAGGAAAAGCAAGTTGCTAAAACCTAAATAAGGTTACCTAAAATGAAGGATCTCCGAGAAGAGGTTTTGCTTGCTTTTTCTGTTTTCTGTGCCTGGAAGTGGTAACTATCTGCAGCCGGACAGACTGTGTTGTAGCAAAGACATGAAGGCACTGACGAATCTAGGACCCTAAATCCTACTGGAGTTTGCAGGCTGAAATTCAAAGAACAAGCATAAAAATGAAAACAGAGTTGCTCTCCCATCCAGGGTAGTCTTCTGTGGGAGGTGCTTAAGGAACTCTTCCTCCAGGTCCTTTGGAGCCACCTGATTTCACTTGGGCTGTAGACCAACATTTTGCAGTGAACACGTATCACCAAGGCATGATAAGAATTCTGTTTTATGAATTTTGCACACTACATGAGCAGTGACTTTTCACTTTATCCTGAAAGGGTCATGTCAGCCAAGTTCAAAACGTCATTTATTCCAGTGTGACTCTCTTACATGGTAATATGAGCAAATACTACCACTGGTGGCCCATTGGTTCTCAGCCTGCTTTGGGAACACTCCTCTAGGAACAGCATTCTGGTTGTGCTACTGGTTTTTCTGGGCAGGAACAGGACTCCTAGAACAGTCTTCCAATGTACATCCCACACAGCACGAAACTGTCACCCACAAAATGGCAAAAGCATGTCTTTGAGAAACATCATCTTTCCTTCAGTGGTTCCAAAGAGAGACTCTTTCCTCTTATATCACAGTGGTAGAAAGAGAGGGTTACATAATGAAAAGTAACTGAATTTTGCTAGGGTTTTTGGTTTGTTTGTTTTTTTTAAAGCAAGAAAATGTTTTGTTATACCTCAGTTCTATACTTTGTTAAATGAGATATACAAGATGGATAAGACCCAGAAAAATGCAGATACTTACTGACAATTAGAAATGGGGACCCTGGGATGAACCAAAGTTGAAGGAGAGAGGACGGCTAAAGAGAAGGGGGAAGACACAGAAGGGTAGGCACTCAACCACACAGACGCTAAGACTCCTCTCTTCATGGCTCAAACCCCTATCATGCAACCTCTTAGTAGGGTGTTGTCTCTAAAGACTCAAGGTCTTCTTGAGTGATCATAGCGAGAGGCTCTTAAGCTTACTTGGTAAATGACCCCCCATGTTGGATAAAACATTTTAGAGTCCCCACCTCAGCAACAGACTGCAGGGCAGCAGACATTTAGGTTTCTGTCCTAGGCATCAACACCTAACAACCTGGGTAGCATTATGGCTCCATGGCCTCTTTTTTTCAACCTGAATTTTGGTGACAAATGTGCACAGTCAAACCCGATTGCTCTGTTAGGGCCTTCTCTTGAACATTAAAATGTTCCCTATCTGAAACTTAGAAGAATGTCAAATTATTTTCAGTTCTGACATTTGCCTTCCCTGTCATATTATTTCCAAATGTTTTCTTCTGCAGTGTTGGCTGGCACTGTGATCACAACTGTCACCCGAGGTGGGAGTTTGCATGCCACAGTCTCTATCATCAACATCTATAAAGAGGGAAATTTGGCAATTCAGCAGGCTGGCAAGAACATGAGTGCCAAGGTCATCGTGGTCTGCAAGCAGTGCCCGCTCCTCAGAAGAGGTAAGTAAGGAGGAGGGAAAACGTTAGTCTTCCTTCTAGGGAAGCTCAAGGAAGGGAATGAGAGCGAGCTGCAGCAAGTCCTGGATCTTTCCATGCCCTGGCTAGGCAAGGGAAGTAAAATCAAGGTTAATCTGTTGCCCACTTATGGTGTAGAAAGGAAGGCCTTTGGAGTCGGGCTGAATTGGGCTCTCGACCCAGTTCTTGTAACTTGTGGCCGAAGATGAGATGCTGAATGAGTCCAGGAAGCACTTGCAGCTGCACCGGTGGGGAAGAGACACAGAAAGAGCAGGTCTGGGGAGAGAGAGACGGTCAGTTACCAGATGTCAGGTGCCAGTACAATTTTAGAGGAAAATATCCCGCAAGGAACAGGAAATTCAGAGCCGAAATTCAGAAAAGAGGGATATCTGTTGCGGAATCATTTGCAGATAAAGAATCATTAAATCCACATATGGAAATCAGTTCAAGAGAAATTATGGAAAAATGAAGTTTAAATAAGGGGGAAAAACGTCCAGAGCCAGAGGCACATGATTTTTTTTTAACAAGTTCTTTAACTTATAAAAGTAATATATGTAATGTGGTTTTTTTTAAAAAAACTTTGAGTAAAGGATAGAAAATAAAAAGTGAAGCCCTTTCCCTTTCCACAGAGGTACCATGAAAAGTTCCTTCTAGAAAGTTTCTGTCTATAGAAAGCACACACATACACCCTTAGACAAATGAGATCATGCTATACATATTCTACTACAATTTTCCCCACGTGATGCGTGTGTAGACATCGTCCCATAAGCAGCAAGTGTAGATCTCTCTCTCTGGAATGCTAACAGTGCCTGGTACTCCACTGTGTGATATACCATGATTTCTCTATCCCGTCTCCACGCAGTCCTTTCCTCAGTCTTGCTACAGACATCTCCCACAACCAAACCAACACACACACACACACACACCTCAAAGAGAGAGAGAGAGGCAGAGAATATTCATTTCAAGAAAGCCTTACTATGAATTCAGATTGTTCAGAAAAGTCTGGAGGCTAGCAGCTTCACGTTGAATCTTCAGAGGGAATAGCAAAGGCTCTGTAAAAGATCACAGTTCTCCCCAGAACTGCCAGGAGCAGCTAGTAATGCATGTAGTTACTTACTGTAGGGTGTCATCACGATGCCAGCGTCCAGCCTTGAGAAGATGTGCACTTGCACAGCCCTCTAAGTTTGTGCAGGCTCAAGATCACTGTGAGGACAATGTTAGCCCACAGAGGAAGGACTATGCCAGAGCGAAAGGACGCACATATTTCTCCTATGACCACAGGAAGGAGGGAGAATACAGGAGGTGGTAATACGCTCTTCTTTTATGACATTGTTCTCAGGCCGTGTAAGTCCTCAGATTTGAACCCAACATACCTCAGCTTAGCTCCCAATCTAGGCCCAACTTAGCCCATACTCACTGTTTACAAAAAACTGTGTATCTGATAGAAATACTTTTTAGGACCTACTTTTTGCAAGGAAACTGAGAATGTAAAGGAATACATGACGCATCCATGTCCTCAAGAAACTTCTGTGGTATAAATGCTTGAGATGTTGAAAAATGTTCAAGTTGACTACAGCAACCGAAGACAGTGGATCATTAGTTGCCAAACGCCTGGGAAATCCGGAAGCATTATGGGACCGTGAGGGCCCATCTGAGGATGGTGTGTCAGGGAGCATGAAGGCCCCTCGAGGAAGGACAGCCTTCCACATGAACACAGTGCCTCCTGCCCCGCAGACACGCAGTAAACACGCCAGGCCCGCGGCACTGCAGAGCAGGGCGTCACCGGATCTCATCATTCGTCCATCTTCCTCGAGTTGGCAGGGCTGGAACATGTTACTTATGTGAATTTAGATTTTTTCTGATGAGAGGCTTACACCAGATTTTATCCTGAACAGACTAAATGTATAATGATACCACTTATGGATCATTTATCTAGAGGTGGGTTATTGTCTATGTTGTTTCAAACAATACTCACAGAGAAGAAAGTTAACTCATGTTCTTTTTTCTTAGGTCTGAATTACATTATTATGGGCCAAGTGAGTGAAGATGGGCGAGGCAAAATCATGCCAAACAGCTTTATCATGATGTTCAAGACCAAGAATCAGAAGCTCCTGGATGCCTTGAAAAACAAGCAATGTTAACAGTGAACTGTGTCAATATAAGCTGCCTTCTGTCATTGCCTTTGAAAGATTTCTATTTTTCTCAGTAGAAAAAAAAAACAAAACCAAATCTTACAATATCAAATCTTGAGCATTCAGAAAGATTTACTCTTCACACGATGTAGGTACGAGAGCTCGGCTCTCGCTGATGGAAGTTCCAGGGCTGCGCGGAGAGGAGCAGACAGGTGATTGAGAGCCTGCAAGCTTGGTACGGCCACAGGAAACGGAATGTATTGAGCGTTGGCAGTTTGGAAGCAGTTTATTAATACATCTCTGTGAAAGGGTATTTTAGAGACAAGTTGTGTGAAGATGTAAAAAAGAGATTTTATAAGTGCAATATTTATAGTGATATTTGTTTTACCTTCCAGCGTTTGCTCTGGGGTATTACAGTCTTCTCTTGCATTTTTTTTTAAGTCCATGCTTTAATAAAATATTTTTAAATGATTAGATAACAGCCAGTTAACTTGCTTTTATAGAAGATGGGACACTGTAAAAGGAATATTCCTTGCTTTTTACATAGCGGTTTGGTATCAATTTGCACTTTGCTGAGAGAGCATTCCAAAGAACTTCAGGGACTAAGTGGATCCGTAATGTAAGTAGACTATAACTCTCTGTAGAACCAGAGAATGTCAGAGTTAGAATGGCGTCCCTCGGAATCTAGTTCAACTCCTTTATTTTGTAACAGAAATTGAAGCTCAGATATATTCAGTGACTTGTCGAGAAAACACATCTCCCAAGAGACAGAGCTGACAATTAAGCTCCGAAGTCCTGACTGCCACCCAGTCCCTCACTGCCACTAGAAGAGGCCCTCTCTGCCCCAGAGGTAAACCTTCTTATCTCGACTTGGCAGCGTTTGGTTTTTGTTTTCCTTTGCAGCCCAAATCCTAATTGGTCATTTTACAGGACTTGAAAAATTAGAAGTGAATCTGGATGCCTCTGTCCTGTTCATCCCCAGTTACCTGGATCAGGGTGCGTCAGGTAGGATGCTTTCTGCAATTGCCTTCGAAAAATCTGTTTTCGCTCAGGAGGGGAAGAGCAGTGAAAGAACGCCCCTCCTTTGCACACCGCTGTTGAACAGGCAGCTGTACCCGACACAGGGGGGGCCAGCCTGTAGGATGTTGCCAGGCAGGAGCTGTGCAAGAGGGACCCACTGTCGCCCTCTGAGAGTAGCAAGGGCATCAGGGATGAACAGATGCTTGGATCACAAGATCTCTCATGGTAGAACTAAAGTTTTAGAAATAAGAAAAATAATCTTTTGGGTAAAAGCAGTACTCCCGGCCCTAGAAGTGACTGGACATTCAAGAGGAAAAAAAAATTCAAGAGGAAGAATGCCTCTGTTTTGGCAGCTGAGTGAGCCTAAGCAAACAATGAGTGTGGGCCAGTGCTGGGGTCGGGAATCCTTCCTAACCTCTCCCACTGGGCTGCCCATCAGTCCCAGATAATTCACTGGCTGAGAAAGAGGATCAACCACAGAAGTTGGTGGGTGGCTTTACTGGCCAGCGCCACCTTTTAGAAAGGCTCTCAGAACCATCTGGACTTCACAGCTGTGCCCAGTCAGGATATAACTATGGAATCCAGATTGATTCTAACCTTCTCAAGGCAAGTGAGTCCCTTTCAAGAATACATGTTATGAGACTTTGGAGTGATTACCAAAGATTTTAGTATTTTGGGGCATCTGGCTGCTCAGTGACTCTTGATCTTGGGGAAATGAGTTTGAGCCCCTGTGTGGTGTGGAGATTACTTTAAAAAAAAAATCATTGTATTCTCCTCCTCTAATTGGTGCATTAGAGGCAGCATGCTTGCTGCCGTCAGCCTCCTGCATTACCAGCAGAAAGACTTCCATTGGTTTCTGGGTGGGTGCCAGAGTCACAATGGAGGTTAAAATTGGGAAAAGTAATCCAAACTATTTATACCATTGACATCGCTGACACAGGACTTTGAACTATTGAGGGAATTAGTGGTTGATAACATATGGCACCAGTTTGTCTTTTAATTCAATTATTCAAAACAGAGGTAAGCTGAATACTGATACTGCTTTTTTGTCCAATAACCATTTCTTAATTTCTTTCTTGTTTAATAAATCATTTTTATTTTGACTGAACTTGAGTTTCTTTAGTCATAAATTGAAGGAGTTAGACTAGATGACTTCTGGGAATTACTTCTCTTTTAGAAATTATTTCTTAAAAAAAATTTTTTTTTACAGTATAATTGCCTAAGTTTTGTTTTTGTTTTTAGTACTTGTACTTGGGGAATCAAACACATAATGAACAAATGGGTGACTATATTAATATATCATAAAACATTTTCAGGCTCTCTTATGTGTTTCCAGGGGTCCTGCTAGCTTAATATTTATCCTTTGAACTCAATTCCTATAACAAAAATATCTGAATCTTGCAAAGTTCTCAAATTTTAAATTCTAGTATATTACTTATTTACTCAAAGGTTAATCTTAGGAATGCCCGGGTGGCTCAGTGGTTGAGGGTTTGCCTTCGGCTCAGGGCGTGGTCCCAGAGTCCCAGGATCGAGCCCTGTGTCGGCTCCCTGCATGGAGCCCTCTGCCTATGTCTCTGCCTTTCTCTCTCTCTCTTTCTCTCTCTCTCTCTCTTTCTCTCTCTTTGTGTCTCTCATGAATAAATAGAATCTTTAAAAAAAAAAAAAAAGAAGAAGGTTAATCTTAAAGAAATTTACCTTCTTTTTATCTTTCTGTACAAAAGTGCTGTCAGGCTCCCATTATATCTTCTGGACTGCTTTAGTGAAATAAACTAATAACAAAAACCTTCTTTAAAGAAAAGCCTTAAACTAAGACAGCTACAGGGGCACCTGTATAGTGCAGTCAGTTGAGCATGGGACTCTTGGTTTCGGCTCAGGTCATTATCCCAGGGTCCTGAGATTAAGTCCCAAGTCAGGCTCCGCACTCAGCATGGGCTCTGCTTGGGATTCTCTCTCCCTCTTCCCTGTCTCTCCCCCCTTACTCTCTTGAGTTCTCTCTCAAATTAATTAATTAAATAAAACAGCTGCAGATTAGTAGTTCTAATGTGAGTTAAGTAATAATAAGCAGAAACTACTTTGGCTTGAATTCATGGACATATCTATGTAAGTGCAAACAAATCTGCGAAAAACAAAAAGTAAATTCAAGTAGAAAACACTTGAAGAAGGTGGGAGGGGGAGGAGCTTGTCCTAAGTGTTCTAAGGCCCTTATATTGAGAGAGGGAAGGATAAAAATATTAATTTAGAATACTGATAACTTACGCCTTTCCATTAAAATATCTAGGGTACCTATAAAAGAATATGGCCTGAAATTGTAAAAATAGAACAAAAGGTGAAAAATTAAAGTGAAATCAGGGAAATTATCACAAAATTTGATAAAAATCCACATGTATCAATAATTTCAATATATGTCACTACATACTTGAGTTAAAACTCAAAAATTATCAGACCGGATTAGAAAAACAAAATTTAACTATATGTGATTTAAAAGAGACATCTAAAACATAAGGACACAGAAAACCTGAGAGGGAAAGGATAGAAAAAGATAAACATACCAGGCAAATACTAACCAAAACAAAACTGATGTGGCCTTATTAATATTGGGAAAAAAAACAGACTTCCAGGCATTACTCAAGATGAGAATTAACAGATAATAATAATTCTAAAATTTGCATTCAGCTTCTAATGTCCTTCAAAATACATAACTAAATCTGGCATAGTATAAATGGAAATTAAGTTTATCATCATAGTGGGAGATTTAAACATATTTATCTCAGGAATTGGCAGATTTAAAAGAAAGACCAATAAAGATATTGAAGATTTGAACCACACAGTTGACTAGATTTACCTGATGGATAAGTATGGAACAAAACCAAAAGCACATTTTTAATCTCAATATGGAACAATCACAAAACTTCCCCACTTACTGTACCATCAAACAAATTTCAACAAATTTCAAAGCACTAGTATCCTATGGAAATCCTTCTCTAAAAACAATGAGTAGTTAGAAATTAAGAAGTAAATAACAGTAAAAAAAAAAAATGAGGTGTTTCAGCTGGATGGGGTGTCTGGGTGGCTCAGCTGGTTAAACGGCTGCCTGCAGCTCAGGTCATGATCTCAGGGTCCTGGGATCCAGCTCCGTGTTGGGCTCTCTGCTCAGTGGGGAGCCTACTTCTCCCTCTTCCTCCCCCCACCCCACCCCTCACATATACATGCTCTCTTTCTCTCAAATAAAATCCTTACCAAAAAAAAAAAAAAAAAAAAAACCAAAAACAAACAAACAAAAAACCCTGATGGTAGGAATTGAGAAATGTGCTTTTAAATAACTTATGATCAAAAGGAAATTATAGGGATGCCTGGGTGGCTCAGTGGTTAAAGCATCTTGTCTTTGGAGACTAAGCATGAAGTTAAAAAAAAAAACAAGAAAACAATTTGGGAATAAAAGTTACTCTTGTTGTTATAGAATCTTAAAAATAAAAGGACCTTAATAAAAGGACTTTATGAACCACTTTTCATAAATAGATTTGAAAACTTAGATGAAGTGGCCAAACTGCAACTCAGACTCGAGTAGAAACAGGATTCCTAAATAGTCCTACAACCATTAAAGAAATTCAAACAGTAATTACAACTCTTTCTTCAAATAAAAGGCCAGGTCCAGATAGTTTGACTTGGAAGATCTCCCAAATATCTAAGGGACAAACACTGCCAATCTAACACATAGTATTCCAGAGTATAAATAAAGAAGTCACATTCGGCTATTCTTTTTATGAGATTAAAGAAGTCACATTCGGCTATTCTTTTTATGAGATGAGTGTAATCTCAATACCAAAACTTTAGCAAACATAGGATCTAGTCTGAATTCATTCATGAACACAGGTGCAAAAACAAAATAATTATCAGACAAAACCCAACAAACAAACTAGGTCATGATCAAGTTGGATTTATCCCAGAAATGCATGATTGATTTAACATCAGAAAATCAATGTGCATACTTCATTGCATTAATAGATCTGCAATGTCAGGAGGTCTGAGGTGCAACTAAACATTCAGGCTCATGAGCACCCTAGGCTGCTCTCGCTACTATTATCCCCAGAAAATAGTAGCACAAGGACCAAAGCTTGACTGGATAGGGCCAGACTTTCTACTGTAGGGGTTGTAGCAGCAGGCAGCAGTGCACACAGCCATCCGTGAGCTGCTTTCTTTGGCCTTCCTAGATAATGTCTCAGATGCCAGGAGATTCCATTCGTGTCAGGTGGGTGCAGACATTCCAACCTAAAGTTCACATCTCCTTGGAAACCAGGATCTTTTGTATTAACTCCATAGGCATAGCTTCCAGATTCCTCATATATGACATCCCTCATTATAAGAGTTACACACTCAGGAAGAGCCAAAGCTGTGGCTCCCCATCAGGTATTTATAGTTCAATTATGAGTTCCTCACAATCCAAAGCAATTTACCAATCAGGGCTCATGTATACTACAAGCAAGTTTGCCTAGCGACATAGTAGACATACTGTGATATCAGATGATGAGGTAAACTAAACGGGAGTCAAACAAAGGTCAGCTCTTAACAGAATGGGGAAAGTTTCTGTGAAGCCCTATTTGCAATACATTAAAGAAGAAAAATCACTTGATCTTAATAATGCAGAAAAGCATTTGGTATAATTCAACATTTCCTGATGACAAAATAAGACTTCAGGAAACTAAAGATGGATGAGGGCTTCCTTAAGCTGACAAAAACAAAAACAAACCCCACAACCCTGCAGCAAATGGTGATATATTGAAAGCATTTAAATATCAGCAATAAAACAAAAATGCCTGAGGTCAACATTTCTATTAAAATTGCACCAGTGGGTCTAGTTAATGTAGTAAGGAAAGAAAAAGAAATAAATGATATTGGACAGGAAGAAATGACTTTTATAATGCAAAGATGATATGATCATTCAAATAGAAGAGCCAAAAAAAAAAAACCTGAGGTAAGGGGTGCCTGGGTGACTCGGGTTGAGCGTCTGTCTTTGGCTCAGATTGTGATCCCGGGGTCCTGGGGTTGAGCCCCACATCAGGCTCCCAGGGAGGAGCCTGCCTCTCCCTCTGCCTCTCTCTCTGTGTCTCTCATGAATAAATAAATAAAATCTTTAAAAAAAAAAATCTGCAGGTAAGTGGTTAGAGTTAACAGACTTTCACAAGTTGGCCCTATATATATATGCAATGTCAGGGAGTCTGAGGTGCAACTAAAACTCTCCCCCTTTTTCCATATATATATATATGGAATATATATATATATATATGGCATATATATATATGCCCTCACCTAAGGACAAAATATTACATTTTTAAAAATCTTTTATAATTAAGCATCTTGAATTAAATATGTGAGGGTCATTACTTACACACTAAGCCTCTTTTTAACATAGAGTCTAAGGATGTATAAGTATGGGAATACACGTGGATGTACAGAATTGGGTATTCAGACACAGTAGCTCTGGGACATACATAGAAATTTGTTCTGGATAATTTTATTTTATTTTATTTTATTTATTTATTTTAGTTTTTTTTTTTTTTTTCCTCATGAGAGACATAGAAAATGAGAGGCAGAGACACATGCAGAGGGAGAAGCGGGCTCCTCGCAGGGATCCCAATGAGGGACTTGATCCTGGACCCCGGGATCATGCCCTGAGCCAAAGACAGATGCTCAACCGCTGAGCCACCCAGGGGTCCTTGTTCTGGATAATTTTAAAGTTGTTATTTAAAATCCTAACTTTTAAGTCATGGGGATGAAAGGTGCAGCACGGGGAACATAATCAATGGTACTGTAATAGTGTTGCATGGTGACAGATGGTAGCTACCCTTGTGGTGAGCACAGCATAATGAATAGACTTGTTGAATCACTATGTTGTACACCAGAAACTAATGTAACGCTATGTCTGCTATTCTTCAATTAAAAACATTTTGAAAACTAGACTTCTACTTTGTTTTTGTAATTTGCTTCTTCCTCCAAAAAACAAAGTCAACAATTAGATCTTAAAAGGCTAAAATCTGATTATAACTTTGAAATGTTATCTTTTACTTGAAGGATATTACCATGGCATTCTGATATTAAGACTGAGTTACATTTAAACAGTGAGATAGAGCTTTCGAGTACAGAAGTATATTAAGAAAACTTACACACTTTCATACAGCTGGTTAATTTATCTTACAAACAAGAAATTAATGTTAGACTCCTAGACAAGGCAAAGACTTGGATTCTCCCTCACAGTGTCCTACGAGTGAGAGAACTTTAGTCTCCTTAATGAATTGGATCCTTTCTGAGATCCCTTAGAGAGGTCTTAAATTGTTTCTAGATCCTTGAATAACCAAGTTGATCAGGTTATAAAGTGGCATAGAAATATAGAAAAAATAATCAACCAGTGTCTCCATTCTAAACCCTTGGTCCCTCCATGGCCTGGCTTGTTATTTTTTTTGAGACTGACTCCTGATTTTCTATTTGTTTACTACCCTCACTCTCCCCCTTTTTCCTCTTATATCTTGTTCATCTCACTGGTCTGCTTCTGTCCTTGGTCATAAGTGAAGACTTTAATAAACAATTCATCTGGAAAAGCAAGAACTAGGCATCTTCAGTTCTGTTCTCTGACAAAGATGAACTGACAATGAGAAATTAATTTAAAAAAGTAAAGCTTTGACAATAGCCAAACTGTGGAAGGAGCCTCGGTGTCCATCGAAAGATGAATGGATAAAGAAGATGTGGTCTCTGTATACAATGGAATATTACTCAGCCATTAGAAACGACAAATACCCACCATTTGCTTCAACGTGGATGGAACTGGAGGGTATTATGCTGAGTGCAGTAAGTCAATCGGAGAAGGACAAACAGTGTATGTTCTCATTCATTTGGGGAATATAAATAATAGTGAAAGGGAATATAAGGGAAGGGAGAAGAAATGTGTGGGAAATAACAGGAAGGGAGACAGAACATAAAGACTCCTAACTCTGGGAAACGAACTAGGGGTGGTGGGAAGGGGAGGAGGGCGGGTGTTGGAGGGGAATGGGTGACGGGCACTGAGGGGGACACTTGATGGGATGAGCACTGGGTGTTATTCTGTATGTTGGTAAATTGAACACCAATAAAAATTAATTTATTAAAAAAAAAAAAAAGTAAAGCTTTGGAATATATCTTACCTGATACAACAAATTGAGTTCAGGCTCTCAAGTCAGTCATGATTCAGTCGTGAACAAATTACTTCAAATGTGACTTTCTCACCTATAAAATGAGAAGGTTGAAGTAGGTAATCTAAGTTTTCTTCCAATCTGATATGACAAAATAGGTTCTAGAGCACAAAAACTGTTAGATATGTGTCTGACTGGACATCAGTTCTAGGATATTTACACAAGTAAATAATGCTAAATTTTCATTCAACAAATTTGTGCCATTCACCACCAACACTGAGAGAACTGTTTTGGCCTAGTTTTCTAACTTCAAAAAAAAGAAAGACTCTGCATTAAAACAATCATTATAGAAAATGTAGTCATTGTTTGCTATTTCCACTGAAATATTAAATGGGGATGGATGAGTTTTAAAATTTTTTAAATTTAAAACATTAAAATAGCCTCACAAAATTTATTAAAATTTTAGATGAGTTACTGAGCCTAGTACTTTCCTCCTCAAAATTCTTTTCCAATAGCACCTGATAATTTTTATTGTCTTTGAATAAGAATAATCTGCCTAAAATTGAAAAATGGATTAACTAGCCTTTCTAATGAAAAGAGAGACCAAGACACAGACACAAATACACAGGAAACTCAAGACTGCAGAATGAAGAAAATAGAGTTTACCTATCATTTGGCTGAAACAGTTCTTTTTTTAAACATATGCTTACCTCCTACATAAACCTGCTGTTTTGCCTCTTCTATTACTGTAACCTAATTTACATCAGAAATCATGTCGCCTGAAGATGGTTATTTTTAAAGCATGTAGGTAGCACATTAAATTTTTCCTAATTTTGAATGGCCATATCAAAGTATTTCATAATGAGGACAAGGGGAGCAAGAAAACAATGTGATATTATCAAATGAAGAGGAACGCTATAACTGGTAATTCTTCTAAGTCTATCTTCAAGAAACACATGTTTATGAATAGGACAGTGATGCCAAAGAGCTAACAAATTAAATTACAAATGAGAAATTCAGGGCAGCCGTATCCCTGGTACCATTAATATTTTCTTAGTGTAATCTGAATAATTAGACCCAATTGGTTTACTCCTCAGGGCCTACCTATAACCTCAGCCTGCTTAGATTTTATAAATGTATTTTCTGAGGAAAACAAAAATTTCAGTGTCAATGCAATTCCAATAAAAATCCCAACTAACTCTTTCAGTTTATTTATAGGCAGGTTCCAAAACTTAGATGAAAAAGAAAGAAGCTAGAATAGCCAAAATTATTTTGAAAAAGTAGTACAAAAAAAAACAAAAAAAAAAGAAAAAAGAAAAAGTAGTACAGAATAATTTATCTTGGTATTTATAACCATACTTCACACCACTGTGTTGTTAATGATGGGCTACTAATTTGCATATTCAAGCACTGTTTTCTTTTGGAATGATGCTGAGCTGTAAGTCTACTGTTATTTTCTTATTTTAGTAAGTTGTAGCCTTATGTATTTTTGTCAGGTTAATGAAGCATAATTTCTATTCATTAAAATTTACCCTTTTTGAGTGTTTGACTAATTGTACCATCAATCTTCTCCTCCCACCAGATCTTAGTAACCAATGATTAGATTTCAGTTTCCATAGTTCTCTTTCCTAGAATGTTGTATAATCATACAGCATGTAGCCTTTCGTGATGAGCTTCCTCATTTAGTGTGATACTTTTAAGATTCGTCTGTTATAGCATAGATCTGTAGTTTGTTCTTGGGCCAACTTGGGTAGGCTGTTTTGTTTCCCAGGATTTCCTTCCTTATATAGGATGAGCCACAAGACACAGTTCAGTGTGAAATTTGGAGGGCAGACATGAAGCAGCAGCCATCTTAATTTCTATGCAGGCACTTTTGTAGCTCATATGGGGTATAACTTATCTGCTGGCTCAACTTTTGGGATGGGGCAGCAGTGTGGTCTATGTTGTCCTACCTTTCCTAGGATCTTCCTTCAAAGCTTCTTCAACTCCGAGGTCAAGTGTGTGTTTAGCAACCTGACAAAAGGTAACTTTTCACACACGATACATCTAATTATCCAAGTTTGAGCCCATGAAGAGTCACATAGGTGTCCATCATCCTCCTGGGTTCCAGCTTTGTTCTTCTTGTTTCTTCCACTTTACATCTACTGTTCCTTCCTAATTGTCTACCCTGTGAGCTCTACATTAGGTGCAGAAACAGCAGCCTCACAGAGATAGATGCTTTACCAACCCCAATTGTGGAATAGCAAATCCCTGTAAACAAATCACTATGCAAACACACACACATGCCTACAAATATCCTGGCAGTTCTGCTTCTCTGCCTGAACTCTGATGCAATTCTGGATTACTGACTAAATAAATATCCACTGTATGGATGTACATTTGTTTATCCATTCACCACTTGATGGACATTTGGTTGTTCTCAGTGATCTGGTTTGGGATCATGGAGAAAGTTGCTATAAATGTTCACATACAGGTCTTTGTGTGAACATATTATTTCAAAATATGGCATTTATAAATGTAAGAAATAGCTAAAAGATTTCAATATGATTGCCACTGGAGGTGGAAAGGAGCACAAAGGGGTCTGATGTTGATATGTTTTACATTTGAGACCTTTCTCCCCATGATTTAAAAAAAAAACAAAACACCGAATTATACATTTTAAAATAGTGAATTTTATGCTAGGTGAATGATATTTCAACAAAAAAGTATAAAAGTATATGATAATCCAATAAACAGACTATGCCAATTTATAATCTAATATCAAGTTTTATTTACCTTTTTTCTTACAATATGCTGTCATTCAAAATATACCTCATAAGTAACTCATGCATACAGTAGGCACTCTATAAATATTTTGATTTAATAATTAGGTATTTTTTAGAATGACTAAAAATCCTGATGTAAAATCCCAATTGGGAAGTGCATAATCCCATTGTAGACAAAATATATAACTTTACAATAAACATTTTTATAAGAATTTGCCCCAAAGAGGGAACACTTACAATTTGGAAATTAAAAAATAAAAAGTAAAAAGCAAGATGAAGCACAATACCAATATATTTAGCCAATGATCCCTGGATCAGTGGTGCTTACAGACCAAGGGTTACCTGCACCCTGTGGCCTTAAGACCATCTGAAATTCAGTTAAGAAGATAATTATATATCTAACCACCTTTTAACAGGAAATGCTGCAAGAAAATATAAGCAATAGTCTGTGTAACTTTTTAAACTACGTCCCTTACATGAACACAGGAAAAAAATTTAAATACATATTTTATTCTCCAATTTAAAAAAAATCAAGGCTTTTCATCTTAAGCAGCAAGAATGATCCACAAATAAGCAAGAGGTCACTTTTATAGAAGCTATGTTAAATTCTGTGGAAAATACTTTGGGAGATTAGTTCAAGAACCTTAGTCCAAATATAAAATAAATCTTTGCATTAAAGGGTCTTTCAGGGTTTACAAAAACAAAGCAGGCTGTGACCACTTATGATAAAGTGTCTTCAAAATCCTTATTTTGGATTAGCTTTATAAGTATGAACAGTCACTCCAACCTGAAAAAAATTATAGCACTACCATGATAATGAAAAATGAAAAGCCACCAAATGCCTAATCTTAGTGAAGTACCTGTGCAAACCTATAAACATACTCAAATACTCGATTGCTATAAAATGAAAAGTCTAACTATATTTTTCAAAAACTATATAATTCTATAAAAATTTAAATATGTGGACTATATCAATACATGGAAATGTATATATAAAATACTATTAAGTGAAAAAAACAAAATAAAAAATATAAAGTGATTACAACCATGAAAAAGTAAATATATTACAATAACAAAAACTGAAGTGAATTGAAATTTATAGAGACATAAACAGATTCAAATATCCATTGGGGTTTTTCTTTGTTACTTAAGAGTATAACAAAATAAAAAAAAAAAATTACCTATTTTAGATAAAACTATACTCCTGAACAATAAATACTGAACTACATGTGAACTCCTAAAACAGAGATTTTAAAAACCATGACTTACTACATTTCAGATGTGTCCTATGAATGGAGATCAGCCTACATCTGCTGATCTTCATTTTACAAAACCTTCTGGCAATGTATACAATTATAACTGCCCTTCTTAAACATAAAAAGAAAAAACTTTAAAGCACTGTTCAAGTTAGAAAACCAAGCAACATGCTAACAAAATCTATCTACTTAATCTGTTTTGGCAAAAAGCTACTAACGGAGGATTTTAAAAAACTAATTCTATATACATATTTTACACAATATATTTATGCTATAAATATTTTAAAGAATGGCTTTTACATAATTCTTCATTTTAATTTCAATAGATACCTTATTGATTTAATCACAAATTATGCAAATGCAGTCTTTCAGGTTTAGTACTGAAAATTATTCTCTCCATGGTTTAGAAAATGGTTAATTTCTTGGATAAAACATAGCATATTTAGAAGTCCGAAAGCCAAGTAAATCCCTTATTTCATTTCGGAATTTTGACAGATCTTGACGTAGTTCATTTAGGTTTTCCACAGTTGCCTGATCTGTACTCTGCATCTTCTGCCTCATGGACGTCAGATAACGATGCACTAAGCAGCACATCACTTTTTGGTAGTTCTCATCCCTCTTTTGCTTCAGATTTCTCCATTCCTTGAAAACAAACAATTACATGGTACTAACAATGTGTATAAACCACATTTAAATGAGGTGGATTTTTAAAGACATTCACAGATACAAAAAGTTGCAATTTTAATTTCTTACCTTTAAACTGTTTTGCCGTTTAACTTTGCCTTTTGATGTATGAGAGCAAATCCACTTACTGAGGCTACTAATCATGTAGCATATAGTCTTTGGTGAAGGAATGATGTTGAAAGGTGGGGGTAATGTGCATTTGTCATCAAAGTAGCTAAGCCATAACTTTGCTCGAGCAAACTTCCATTCTTTGTCTTCATGATTCTGTTGAGACATTCATGAAAAAGCAAAATAGAATATGATCACACACACACAAACACGTGCGCGGAGGGGAGGGCGGAAGGAGCAGGAGCAAGGGAGAGAGGTAGAGGGGGACAGAGGGAAAGAGAGAGAATTTTAAACTCTCCAAAAGTTTGCACACCTTGTAGGTAAAAATTTGGTTCAAGATTTGCAGTTAATACATTACTTACATTTTAAAAATCTATATTTAAATATTATACTAATTCTTATAATCTTTGGTTGCCTTATCTACTGCATACATTTGGTATGATCTGAAAGAATATAAAGTCTTTGAAAGAATGAACACTTACTGCTATCAACTGGAAGCTTTTGTGAAGCATTGCCACCAGCAGCTTGGTGAGCACAATCACTACCACGACATTGTACGTCCCAACAATAACCGCTCCAACAAAGGACTGCAATTCTTCTCCATAACTAAATCTCGTGACAAAGATTGCCACATGTGCTAAGGAGAAAATATACCAGAACAAAGCAAAACAAGTGCCAATGAACCTGTAAAGACAATTACATTTCTGTTTAAAAGAAAATTAAAGAAATTAACTAGCAAAAATGAAGAATTCATTTATAGTAGCATTCCGTAAATAAAATATTGATAATCTAAGAATACTTTATAAAATGAATGAGGTTGAACCCAACAGTACAGACATGCCTTCCCTTAAACAAAGAGGCAGACTCAACAGGAGGATAAATTATTTTTGTTTAACCTCTTATTGCTCTCCTCTCTATTCTAAACAAAACAGCCTCTAAGATACTGCTAATGCCTAGATAGATGTCACCATCACTCCTCTGCGAAGAAACTTCAAATGGCTCTCAACCTCAGTAGCCCAAAGTCCTTACAAGTATCAGTAAGGTTCTAGATCTCCTACACCTTTCCCTCTGATTCACTACATCCCGTTCACACTGACCTCCTGGCTTTTCCCTGAACTTGCCAACCACACTCCCATCTCAGGGCATTTGCCTTTGCAATTCCCTTTATCTGCTAATATTCTTCCTCCAGCCATATTCTTCAGGTCTTGATCCTCCATCAGCGTGACTTCTTTACTTAAATGTCATCTCCGGTGAGGCCCTCCCGTCTCCTTATCTAAAACTGTACCCTCTCACACATATAACCTCCCTGGCCCAAGCTTTGTCTCCTTAGCCTCTTTTATTGCATAATATATATTTTATTTCTCTTTTTATTGCCTCTATCATCTCACTAAAATATAATAGAAACTCCATGAGGTAGTTTTATTCATTGGTGCTTCATTCACTCAGCACTTTGAACAGTGTGTTACACAGAGGGTGTTAAATGAATACTTACTGCTCATTTAATTTTATTCCTTAAATAAGATGACATATGAGTACCTAAAGAAGAGTTGGTACATAGCAGAAATATAACAAATGGGTAATTCCACACCCTCTTCTCCATTATGTTATTTTACAATGAGCGGAGGTATTTTCTCTGCCCCACAACTGATTGTTCAATTTCTTATGATATGACCAATTAGAAGAAAAAATTGTTGATGAAACTCTAATGATTCTCAATTCTAGTGACCTCCTACTAAGTGTGGAAAATGCAAGAGACTGCTTTGGCTGTAACAGTGATGGACAGTTGTTACTGACATTTACTATGTAAAGGGCAGAAATACACCAAATGTCCTGCAATATAAAGGACTGGAGGAAAACTGTCCTGCCCAAAATACAATGTGCAAAATGCCAAGAGTTCCTCTGTTAAAACAGACTGTAGTGGGGGAAACAATGTAATATTTTGGGCCTATCATTTACTTGAGATTCTATTTCTATAAAGATTAACTATCAAATGATTCATGAAAAATAAGTATTTCTTATTAAAAAAAATGTCTTAGAGAAAATTTGAGGTTCTATTTCTCTAGGTACTAATTCATATACAACACAATAGAGAGAAATATACTTATTAAAAATTTTAGAAGACACTCACGAATGGAAAGTATCATTGCTTTGCTGTTCACAGAAGATGCCTACACAGTCCTTCTGTTCTTTTGGGGTATAGCCTTTATCATACAGTTGTGTAAGTCCAATTGTGAAAGAAAACAAAACAAGAAGGAACATCCCAAGAAATTTTCCAAAATCTTGTAACATCTGTCCCATTGAAATCTGTGGAATATATTATATAGGTGTTCGTTAAAATTATCAGGAAAACAAAATATTAAGTATTAAATGACCAGGCAATAAAAGTAAAACAAACATATGCCACAGTCTACTCTTTTTATTCCATCTGGGTAAGATAGTTCTGTACTTTTGAAACATCCATAATCTCCTTGCCTAACAAAACGCCACTCTAATCATGCCAGCACTGTGAGTATTGGATGGCACATTTCTTGAATCTGGACCAGGTGTGCAGAGGACATTGCTGTGATGAAGTTAAGAGATAGACATGGAGATTTAAGAAAAGCCTAATTTGCAAGGAATAAAAGGAAACTCTTTGCTCAAGCCTAAAGGGAAAGAAATGCTTATATTTATAGCTTCTTAAAATTTTCAAATATAAAATCACGACATAAAGTATTTCATCTGATTTTTGTGACCAGTTCTAAACCAATTCCCAAAAGACAGCATTTCCTCCTTTAGAACTGCCTTAATCTCTTTTGCCAAGGTGGTCAATTTTCTTTCATTTTAGGTCAATTATAAGAAAATGTTATGTGTTCAAGCCAGATGAGTGGGTCTAGTACCTGGGTCCCTACTGTAATGTGAACCTGTGAAGTGCATCCGGGAGCTTGTTTCAAGCCTAATTTCATTGTCCTCCAACACTCCCTAAAAATGTGGAAAATAGGTTACTTTTCATAAATTCTTGATATTTAAATTATTAGCATACAAATTTGAAGAATAATTTGACATTACCTTTTTGACCAGTAATTCTATGCCTTGGAATTTAGCCAATAGATAGGAAATACACAAAGATGTATGTATATACAAGGACTTTCACTACAGCACTGTTAGAGGTACCAAAAAAAATTAGAACATCCTAAATACTGTTGGAAAGAATGAAGTATATCTATATGTGCTGGCACAGAAAACTGCCTATAAAATATTAAATCAAAAACGCAGGGTAGAGAACAGTATTATAAGCTCCCATTTCTATTTTTTAAAGGATAAATTAGATATATATTTTCATACAGACAGGTTTTAATGTGCAGAGGAAAGTTCTGGAAGCTTACACAAGAAACTGTTAATAGTGAGTATCTATGGAAGATAGGACTAGGGGTTGGAAGGCAGACTTTTTTCCTTGCAATTTTCTTTACCAAATGCATTTATTACTGTTACAATATAAAAAATAGTGTTTAAAAAATAGTGTTTAAAAATAATCTTTTCTCAAGATTTACAAGTCAATTTTATAAAGTTAATTAAATTCAGCTTCAAATAAAATTTCTCACTGCTTCAAACCTGACAAAATAATACACACCACTTACCAATGACACAAAATGGTAGTGACAAGCAAGTAGGCAAACTCCTCTAACCCACTAAAGTGAGCCAGCTAATTAAGTAGAAGAGGTGTGCTAAAATTTTTGAGGCAAACCACAAGCTGGTGACCTTGACTCTGCAACCCTGGAGAGGTCCAATATGCCTGAGTTGCACATTTGACTAGGCCATGTGGTAGGTTAGAAGCCTTGTGCTTCCCTCACTTCCCCTTGCAAAATTCTGAGAGAAGAAATAGAGAACTTTTAGATTCAGTAAGCTTGAAATGTGTGAAAAAGAGAAGAAACATTTCCTTCTTAATGATAGCTTTGTACTGAATCACCTTGGAAAAGAAATAATTTATTCGATCTGTGAGGCTTAGATAAACCCATGCCATAAGACCAGAGAACTTAAGTTGGACAGTAAGAATAGAGTACCTGCTTTAGATAACTAAAAAAGACTGCCTTTGAAGAAAATTCAGACACTGTAAGTAAATTTATAGGTAAACAGGGTTTCCCAAGAATGACCATGTATGATGTTATAATTTTAATTTTAAAAATTTAGTCCAAAAAAGAAGAAGTAATTTAACATTACTAAGCTGTTTTTTTAAAAGATTTGTTTTAGAAAGAGAGTGAGCTACAAAGTTTTTTCTTAAAGATTTATTTATTTACTTTAGAAAAATAGTGAGCAAGGGGAAGGGCATGTATGATGTTATAATTTTAATTTTAAAAATTTAGTCCAAAAAAGAAGAAGTAATTTAACATTACTAAGCTGTTTTTTTAAAAGATTTGTTTTAGAAAGAGAGTGAGCTACAAAGTTTTTTCTTAAAGATTTATTTATTTACTTTAGAAAAATAGTGAGCAAGGGGAAGGGCAAAAGGAGACAGAGAGAGAATCTGAGCAAGAAGCCCACACAGGGCTCAATCCCATGACCCTGAGATCATGACCTGAGCTGAAATCAAGAGTCTGACACTTAGCCGACTGAGCCACCCAGGTGTCCCTAACATTACTATGTTTTATTTTTTTTATTTTTTTTTTTCATTACTATGTTTTAAAGAGTAAGCATAACTCAACTTCAGTATCAAGATGAACAATATTTAATGAAAAAAAAAAAAAAAAACAGGAACTTTCAAGGCCTGTTCTTTAAAAGCATGATATCAGTGTTTACATAAGATGGAAGAATCAAAAGTAGTTACAGTGGATATCCCAGGGGTAAGTATTAACTGAAAAAGCACACTAACCAAACATTCATGTAAAAGGTAAAATTTAAAAACAGTAAATCTATTTTAGTCTGAGACAGATTATGAGGCTTATTTATTTGTAAAAATAATAATCATGCTTTTGAAAACATTTACTTATTTTAAACTACATTTACTTATTTTAAACTACTTACTCAAGAAATAGGAAAATTAGGAAATGAAAAGAAGAAGGTAATTAAAATACTGATACTGAAGTTTACACAGAGTTAAACTGGCACACACAGAGAAAAATATATACATCTTTCCTAATAACCAGAAAAATGGAAATGCAAATGCAAACTGCTAAGATAGGATAACTTAGCACCAAATGCTACTGAATGTGGTGAAAAGTCTGCTTTTATACTGCTTGTGAGATCAAAAATTAATACATCCTTTTGTAGAGAAATATTAAGGCAGAGGGGGAAACTGAGAGAAAAATTAGAGAGGAAGACAGACCAGGAGACTCCTAACTGAGAAACAAACAAAGGATTGCAGAAGGGGAGGTAAGGATGGGGTGGGGTAACTGGGTGACGGGCATTAAGGAGGGCACATGAGATGAGCACTGGATGTTATATGTTGGCAAATTGAATTTAAATAAAAATAAAAAATAAAAAATACTGAGGCAATATAAAGATCATATCTTCTGATATGTTACTAGAGATTTATCCTTAGGAAATACTTTAAAAGAGGCAAAGCCCTCTACACAGAGCACTGCATAGAACAGCAAAAATATGCCAAAGGCCTGATAGGGCAAAAGCTGGTAACATTATGGTTCACATCAAGTGTTAAATTATAGAACTTGCTAATGAAGCAATAATAAGGACAATCTCTAGTCATTCTCCTTCCAATCTTTATCCAGAAAAAGCCATAGTTACTGGTCTAAAAGTTCTTAAAAAAAAAAAAAAGATTTTATCTATTTATTTATGAGAGAGAGAGAGAGCAAGCTCAAGTGGAAAGGAGGAGCAGAGGGAGAGAGAATCCCAGGCTGGTTCGCTGAGCATGAGCCTGAGATCATGACCTGAGCTGAAGTCAAGAGTTGGATGCTTAACCAACCGACTGAGCCACCCAGGCGCCCCTCCCCCCAATCCCGTCTAAAAGTTTTATCTGATCAAGCATTCACACTCAAAACCTCCTTTGCATGTGTGATAATATTCAAATTTCTGGCACAGAGGCGTTCAAGAGTCCAGTGCAGTCTATTTTTTTCACCCTCATCTCTCCAACTGCCACTGTCCAAGTACAAAAGACATCCTGTCTTGTCTAAGCATACCATGCTTTTATAACTTGATGCTTTTGTACAGGTAACTCTATGTTGCCAGCCAGGCTTCTCAACCCTTCAAGGCCCAGATCAAATGTCACTTTCAGAAGCTTTCCAGACTCTCTCCAGGCACTGCCTTAGTTATGCTTCAAAGTACGTTGTCTATAATTTCTAAAATACTATTTTTCACTTTACACCAATATCTGTTTGTCTCTTGTAACAGTCTTTAAAAGCAGGTGGAATGTCAGTAAGCTCCAGAGCCCAGAATTATAGTTAAAATGTTGAACACATAACTACATTTTTTAGCAGATTTTATTTATTTACTTGAGTGAGAGAGAAAGAGCATGAGCAGGGGGAGGGGCAAAGGCAGAGGGAGAAGCAGGCTCCCCGCTGAGGAGGAAGCCCAACTTGGGGCTCAATTCCAGGACTCCGGGATCATGACCTGAGCTGAAGGCAGACGCTTAACTGACTGAGGCCACCCAGAACTACTTTTTATATGGTTTTTATACAACTCTTTACCATTTTCCAAGAGGTATCGTGTATTCTTATTTACATTGCAGGATGGGAAAGGCTAGTATTATCTCTATTTTTCCAAGTGACAAAGTGAAGCTCAGGGAGATTTAGTGAATGGTTCAGGGTAACAGAACTAATAGATAGCAGACGTAGAATTCTATTAACTTCTCACAAGAGCTTTTCTGAAACATTACTTTGTGGGCAGCCTGGGTGGCTCAGCGGTTTAGCGCCACCTTTGGCCAGGGGTGTGATACTGGAGACCCCAGATCATGTCCCACGTAGGGCTCCCTGCATGGGGCCTGCTTCTCCCTCTGCCTGTGTCTGTGCCTCTCTGTGTCTCTCATGAATAAATAAGTAAAATCTTTAAAAAAAAAAAAAAACACAACATTACTTTGTGGTTTTTATCTTAGCTCTTCCATCAAAAATTTGGGGCTGTGCACAATTAAGACGGATTTCATTCTTATGTGACTGTATGGCTTATTGAATTAATACGTGAATAAATATCAAAGAAAAAAATGTAACTGTTAATTAGGATTTTTCACCATGTCTTTTTTTTTCTGACACTGTGAACTGGGCCTTAGTTTCCTGACCTGTAAAAGGGATGGATATATGCTACATCAGATTCACTCACCCACATGCTATTAAAAACTTGCCAGACTTTACCCTAATCTATTTAATCAGTATCCCTGAGGACAGGACTGAGAAATGAAGGTTTCATGTGCTCCCCTGCTGATTCTGAGCCTCACCAATTTGGGAACTCCCAGACTACATGACCTTTAAGCTTTCCTCTAACTGTAACATTCATGCTTCTTAAAGAAAATATCCAACCCTAAAATGTAAGACACCTGAAATCACTCTTTACTAATTGCAAAGAACAACAATATGCCATTTATGCTATACAGACCAGTAAATCAAATCTAATAACTACCCAGTAAAGCCAAATAATTCCCTAGGAATAAAATATGCATTTATTTGTCAGACACTAATTTACTTTCCAAGTTTCCTTGTGTTATTTTTCAGCTCTGCCACAGTTAACTCCACTAACTATAAAGGGAATGGAGAAATGGATCTAATCATTTTTGTAAAACTCATCACATGTCAGGGACTCTGCCATGAGATACACCTTATATATACTGATCCATTTAATCCTCATAACAATGACACAGAACCTGAGACTCACAGAGATGAAATAACAATAAGTTATGGAGCAAGGTTTTGAACCCAGTTGGTTGGTTCCATCTTGTCCTTTCTGTCTAACGACTGAACTACAAGTGCTAAAGACTGTTTACTTCATTTGAAACATATGAATAAAGCAGGAAGAATTTTTGAGATCCGTATATTATCGAAGCCTACCCAAAGAAGTGTTGTATAATAACAGTCAATGAGGGAATCATATTAATCTGTAGCATTCAAAACAGAGGGGCAACTTAGCAGAGTGGTGAAGATCATTAGCTTTGGAGCCAAATCATCTGGGCTGGAATCCCAGTTCAGCTACTTACCAGCTGTGTGACCTTGTGCAAGTTACTTAATGTCTCTATGCCTCAGTGTCTTCTTCTGTAAAATGGAAATAAAAGAGTCTGCCTCTTAGAATGGTTGTGAGGATTCAATAAGGTAATAAATGTAAATAAAGATCTTAAATAGTACCCACAGTAAGGGCCAGATGTTAACTGTTATTATTACAACTGCCACTTTTATTTTTAGTTTCTATCTTCATGTCTTGCTGTTGTTGTTGTTAAAATGTAGAACATTACTGATTTATGTTCAACCATGACTCGTATCTGTTGAAGTGCATTAGTTGGCATCCTTCATAAAAGCAGAAAAGCTAACTTCAAAAAGCAGGTTGGTTTGTGGATTCAGACAGACCAGGTTCAACAGACAGTCCAAGGTTCAACTCTTGACTCTACCTGGGTCCAATTCTGTGAACTACTGAACCTCTCTAAGCCTTAGATCCCCCATTTGTAAAATGGAAATAACAAATGGCAAGGGTTGTGATGAGGATTAAATATGTGGAAAACTGCACAGTGCCTGGCCCACATGAAATGTCCAACAATAGTGGTTGCTGTTATTTTGAATAAGCAGCTCCAGGGACAGCTAGGATATTGTTCTATTTCTCCATTAGCTTTTTTCTTTTCATGCACCAAGTAGCACTTGTCTCTACTCAAGTACATTCTAACCAGTTTTCCAATTCAATTTAACAAACAGTAAGTAACTATTATGGCAAGGCAGTGAGTAAAGTGCAGATGAAAAAATAAAGATATATTCCCCATCCTCAAGGACTTTTTAATTTAGTAGAAATAATATCATCTAGAAGTTAAGACAAGCTAAATTTTAATTGTCTCACAATTAAGACAAGCTCTAGGAAGTGCTCATTAGAGGTTCAAAGTACCAAGTTCATTGGATGGAATTATCCATTAGCAGGGGAGTAGGAGTGTAGGAATGGATTTTCCAGTGGCAAGAGCCCTAAAGCTTGCAGATGTTCCCTCTTCCTGGGACACCCTAACCCACCTCCTTTCTACTCATATTTCAAGACTTATTAATTCTAGTGTCTCTTGGAAATGCCTTAAACCAAGCAAGCCCTTTCTCTGAGCAGTTTGACAATACCACTGTAAATGTCATGCTTGTTTGTCCCCCTCAATGCACTGTAAGCTCCTTAAGAAAATATTGGAGCTTACTCATTTTAGTATTCTCAGTGTCCAATAACTGCCAGGCACTCAATAAATGTTTGTTGAATAAATAAATTTCAATAAGTAGAAAAATGGCTGGGACATTCCTAACAGGGTAATAACATAAACAACATGGAAGTGAGACAGCATGGGCATGTGTGAGATTAGTGACTGGTCTTGACCCAGATGGAGAAGTATATCAGTAAGAGACAGAGATGAATATAGTGAGAGATGGCTACAAAGTAAATAGGGCCAGACACAGACGTCATCTTCCAAAGTCTACCCATGACGTAAGCCACAAATTTAATGAACATAATCAGAAAAATGTCAAGTACTAAAACAGAGGATTCATTCATTGCTGAATTAGAACTATTTTATATATTACACTATATGATATTCCTGTGACCTAATCTGCCTAGGACAGTCTCAGTTTCCACTGGTTTTCCCAAGTTAGTATTCTCCAAAGTGCCTCCATTTGGATGATAAAATATGGTCATTCTAACCAAGGGAGAGATCTGTACCACTACTACAGGCTATATATGTCCAGCTAAAATAAAAGTCTGTCAACTTCTAAATCTGCAAAAATCTGGAAGGAAAATAAATGTTAGTAAATGGAGATAAATTTAAAAACCAACTGCAGTGATCACATAAAAACATTATCTGACATACCAAGTATATATATAAGGGGAAAAAAAAGTTACACTTTTGCTAAAGTAATTAATTTACTGTCAATTTTATTTTTGCATTTATTTTACATTCATAACTGGATCATTCCCTTTTAATTGAGTTCCTTACTTATGATGAACAAAATGGAAAAATGTATTACAAATCATCTAATAATTTTTTTCTGGGATATTTTGGCTGAATTATGCAATACAAATCTGTCACGTTTGTAAGACTACACTGAAAAACAAGTATCTCTATTTGAAAACTTCTTTAAGTAAAAGCCTGAAACTATGATTCTACAGATTCCTAGTCAATATCTATTTTTTGCCTTCTTCCTAACTAACCAGGCCCTGATTTCTTGAAGGGCAATATGCTCAATTAAAAGTACTCCTCTCATTAAAAGTGGCTCAATGGTTGAGTGTCTGCCTTCAACTCAGGGCGTGATCCCAGAATTCTGGGATCAAGTCCTGCATCAGGCTCCCTGCTTCTCCCTCTGCTTTTGTCTCTGCCTCTCTCTCTGTGTCTCTCATAAATAAATAGACAAAATCTTAAAAAAAAAAAAAAGTATTCATCTCCTCAGACTTCCTTGTAGCTACAAATAACCGTGTGACCAAATTCTGGCCAGTGAGTTATAAGTAAGTGGAAGCATCTGATAGGGTTCTAGGGAAAATTATTGCTCTTTTGATAAAAAGAGAAAGATAGCTGGCCCATGCTTCCTGCCTTTTCCCCCTCTGCTTTCCCCCTTCCTCCTGCAGAATACAGATTTGATATAATGACCTGGAGCAGAGAGCGTGTGACCACATGAATCAGTAACACTCTAAAGATTGCCTGGGAAAATTTGCTTTATAATACCATACTAATAATATTTGTATTTCCAAATCCTTCAGTTCTGAGACTAGTCTATACCAGACAATGGTTGCCAAGGGAGAGGGTAAGGGAAGTACTAAATGCAAAAAGGTACCAAGAAACTTTCTGAGGTGATACACATGTTCTCTATCTTGGTTATGGTGGTGATTAAACAAATTCACACATATGCAAAACTCATCAAATTACATGGTTAAGATGGGTGTATTTTACTGTATGCAAAGTATACCTTAATAAAGACAATTTAAAAAATCATTCACTAAACTAAATCATAATATTTAAGCATATGACTAACCTGCAGACTTTTAAAAAATAGGAACACAATAAATATTTGTTGGCTTCACCTAATTATCTGTTAGCTCTCTGGCTATTAGGATAATATAAATTATCTTGCTGGAGGAGAAAAATACACACAACAGCTGAAATGACAAATATCCACTTATGCAGTATTTGTATACACATCTATACAGTTATTTCAGGAAGAGACTAAGTCAGAAGACCTGACTCAACAGTTCTAAGAAATATAAAGAGATAACTCACTAAGACCTGACTCAACAGTTCTAAGAAATATAAAGAGATAACTCACTAAGAAATAATGGCATACTTTTTCCTTTTTAACTCTTTGTAGAAATCTACAAAAAATAAATTTCCAGTATAGAAACTTAGTGATTTTATCGGTTTTTAGCTAAAAAGAAAAAAAAAAATCAACATGCATGTAAAAATACTGTTGATTCTTGATTAAGACATTCATAGAGGATATTAGTGGCAAAACTAAATCAAAATACAGTCTAAAACCAGTGTCTCATGTACTATTGCTTTGGAGAAAAACAGAGACTTAAGCATATCTAATGAAAATTGAGTATGACATTAAATGAGTTTATATAATGATCGTTTAAACAAGATTAAGCAAGTTTTTTTTTTTACTTCTTTCTCATAAGCTTTAATGTGATAATGTGCACTGTGAATAATTCCCAAAGGAGTTATTTGGAATGCAGTGTGTCTGACTTATTTCAGTCAGAGCACCTCACCAGACTTGGTTAAGAAAATCACACTTCAGGAAACACTGCTGCAGGATAGTCAATGCCAAGCCAACCAGGTTTTTCCTACTTTTTATTTTCATAGCTCTACTTGGAGAAGGTAATTATGCCTCTTATTTAAAACATCTCCTTTAGGTATGGCTGGGTGGTTCAGTGGTTGAGCATCTGCCTTTGACTCAGGGCATGATCCCAGGGTCCTGAGATTGAGTCCCACATCATACCACATCTCCCTCTGCCTACATCTCTGCCTCTCTGTCTCTCATGAATAAATAAATAAAACCTAAAAAAAAAAAAAAACCTCTTTAAAAATGTTGTTAAAATCTACAATCATAGTAAATTTCAACTTACTGAGAAAAAATTAATATTACTCAGACTTTCAGACTTATAACTTACAATACAGTATATGTAGAGCTAGTTACATAGCAGAATTGTTTCCCACCTTCTAAAAAGAATCACTGCCACAATCTGTCGGGTAAATTCAATCAATTGGGAGTCCTTTCTTGTGTAAATAGACCTAGAATTTAGTCCTGGATTCTCATGATAATAATAATCATACTACTCTGAACAAATCACATACTGTCTCAAAAGTTCAATTTCTTGAGCTATAAATTACTATAAAGTATAAAACCAAACTACATGAACTCTATGAAATTTGTTAATTCTGAATATGCTATTTCCCAACTTATTACATTTAATATTTACTAAACAAAATGAAAGAATATTTTAAAAATATAGCTTACATATTTTCAAAGTCATCAAGTATGAATTCTTTTTGCCACAACATCTCCCTCATATTTATTACTTAAAATTGTAAATGTGAGATTCATTTAGATAAAAAACAGATTTTCATGTCCCTCAATTGTCTGAGGTATAACTATATTTAACAAATCTATGTCTGTGGACTGCAGGGAGAGTTTGAATGAAGTTTGAACATCTGAAAACAAGAGATTATTATTCAGCCAGAAGCAAAGCAGAGGAACATGCAATGTCCTCTCAATTGTTAATTATTTTCAAAAGCAAAGTTTAACATCAAGAGAGAATAGTGCTCCAGTGGACCAACAGAAAAACATAATCATAATGACATCTAACAAATATTGTTTTAGAAATATTATTTACCTGTAGTGGACCCAATATAGAGCTTGTTGTATACATAAAAAAGAGACGAAGATAACTTAGAACATTTGCAAATGCAAAAAGCCCTTCTGCCACCAGAGTAGGATGGAATGCGTCCCAGTCCTTCCGATCAGCAAAATCATGAAACTAAAGTTAGGAAGAAAAAGCCAAAGGTAAATAGCTCCCTCAACTTAGGAAAATAAAAATAAATATTCTGAGTATTGAAAGAAAATGAATTATTTATCTCTTTTAGGGGCTCTCTCCTTTTACGTTTTATTATCAAGTCTTCTTCTTTTAATACAAGTAACATTGTTTTAACTAAATGAAAGATATCTACATATATGAGGCAATATCACTTGCTCTCAGTTAGTTAGTTACATATTAAATTAACCTGGCCCTTTAACTCAGGTTTCCAGAATGAACCCTAGAAATTCTCCCTTCTAAATACTAAGAAAAAGAGTGCATTATTATACTCAGACATAGAATGGCCACATGTTTCAATTGCCTGGGTAGTCCCAAATAATATCCCTCTTTTCTTGGTATAATTAATGCCCCCTTTCATTCTCAAAGTGTCCTGGTTTGGATAAAAAATTATATGAGCACCCCACTTCTAGAACTAAAGAGATCAGTGTAAGATACCAATGACCCCCAACCATTTATCTATGTATGAACAATTTTTATTTTCGTAGTAATTTCACAACTCTGGCCACTGAAAATACCTAACAAACATGTTCCATGCTACTGATTATTTAAAGGAGGAGGTTGTTTTGTTTTTTTTTTTTAATAAGGTAAAATGATGTAAGATAACCAGTTTTCTTTCTCTATGTCTATAAATTAGTTAAAAAACCAGAAAATATATCTTTCAGTTCTTTGCCTGTAATGCCTTAGAAGAATTCTAAACTCAGGGCTTAAACAAAGATAGTTAACATAAAATCTATTACCTTTTCTGGACTTGGAAGAGGCTTATATCTTCATAAAATTACAAGATGTGTATAAAACTAAATTTATGTCAAATTCTAAATTTAAAAATAGAGGCATCAAAAAGGATCACATTTATATCACTTTTTAAGCTATGGAAGATAATTATCATGATTTGGAATGTGCAAACACTATAGAATGAATCCTTAAAGATAAACTTTTTTCTAGCAGGTATAAAGATAACTTAACACTAATCAATTTAAGTAAGTCTGTGTTCTCATTTTAAGTATATATACACATTAATGAGGTAAATGAACCTAGCTCAGATATAAGGAATCGGCATTTGGTAGAAAAAAATGCCTAGACAGACCTGGATTTAAATCCAGTCTTGGTTTCTTACTGTGTGGTCTTGGATAAGTTACTTAATATCTCTGAGCTTCGTTTTCCTTATTTGCAAAATGGGGATAAGGACATCTGTCTCATAGAGTCCCTGTGAGGATAAAATGAGATAAAGTATAGCAAGTATCAACCATGGTGTCTGGCATATAATAGGTAACCAACATTTAAAGGTAATTAACATCCTTTAAACTATCAGAAGGGAGGAAACAATGCACACTATTCCCTTATACTGGGATGGGTTTAAAATGAAAACACATCAGATACAGATTTGGGCCAACGTAACTCTGAGTTATACAGCTACATATCTCAGGTTTTTTGTAAGCAAACTTCATTTGTGTCTTCAATTAACATAGCTAATAGTCACCTTGTTGTGAGCAACCACTTTGAGGGCAAAAGTTGCCAAATAAAGCGAATTCATGACAAAACTGAGTTGATTACGGGATTCTTCCAAAAAGTCTTCTAATCCTTCATACCAGAGTCTTTTAATATCTGACCAAATCATACCTAAAAAAAAGGGAAGGAAAATGAATCAAACAATGCTCTTAATTCAATAAAAGACTAAAAAATACTTTAAAACTCAAGATATTAAATAAATAACACTTGCATCAGCTACAGCTTCTTTCAGAAGAAAAATATTTTAGTATTTTAAGTAAAAAGTTTTCATAATTTGAAAGAAAATAACTGCAAGTTTTACATGACAATCTCTCAGGGAGGAATTTTAATAAATGTGAAACAAGCATAAGGAAACAAATAAATTGTTAAACACACACACACACACACACACACAAGCTCAGTTCCTTATTTTCTTTTCTCTATTATGCTCACTACTTCAGTGACTTCATCCAGTCTAGTCTCTAACAGCTTTAAATACCATCTATGGACAGATTTTCAAATTTATATCTCTAAACTCAATCTGTATTAATAGAATAATTAGTATCTCTAACTTTCTCTCCTAAACTCAACTTGTATACGTACTTGACTGCTCTACATGCCCAATGGGATGTCCGAACATATCCAAACTGAATTCTTAATCTCTGCCCCCAAATTCACTGTACTTGGAAGTCTTCCCATCTCATTTGATAGAAACTTCATCATTCTAGTGACTCAATCCAAATTTCCTTGAATCATCCTTGATTCATATTTCTTTTAAACCACACATTCAGGGATGCCTGAGTGGCTGAGCGTCTGCCTTTGACTCAGGGTCTGATCAGGAGTCCGGGACTGAGTCTCACATTGGGCTCCTGCGGAGAGCTTGCTTCTCCCTCTGCCTGTATCTCTGCCTCTTTCTCCATCTCTCATGAATAAATAAATAAAATTTTAGAAAATAAATAAAAATAAACCACACATTCAATGCAATAGCAAACCCTGTTGACTCTACTTTCAAAACAGAATTCTCTTCAACTTCAAACCATCATTCTGTCTAGCCTGGATTATTGAAATAGCCTACCTGGTTTCCCTGCTTTTCTCCTGGTCTCCTTAAAATCTACTCTCTACATAGCAACCAGAGTAATCCTCATAAAAAATCCAAGTCTTACTTCCCTTCTCAAAACTCTGAGGTAACTCCCAGAGGAGAAAGGATTAACTACAGGTCCGAACTCTTTCTCCACAGGAACACAACCTCATGTTACTGCCTATTAAAGGGGTTTCCTTGGAAACATACTAGGCTAAGAAAAATACAGAATGTCGGGCAGCCCCGGTGGCCCAGCGGTTTAGCGCCACCTTCAGCCCAGGGCGTGATACTGGAGACCCGGGATCGAGTCCCACGTCGGGCTCCCTGCATGGAGCCTGCTTCTCCCTCTCCCTCTCTCTGTCTGTCATGAATAAATAAAATCTTTAAAAAAGAAAAAAAGAAAAATACAGAATGTCAGCTCTGTTCAACATTGTTATAAAAACAGCACTGGTTGGGAAACTGAATCTGGACTGGGAAGACTGAGCAGACTTACAGACCTTGAAGGCAGACACAGCCAGGAATATAAAAAGACACACGTTAAGATTGATGAATCACTGAACTCTACTTCTGAAACGAATAATATACTATATGTTAATTAATTGAATTTAAATAAATTTTTAAAAATAATTCATAACTGAAGTATATAATATATATCATATATATAAAACTGAATAATATATATCTGGTTTCTCCATTCTACTTGATTGCTTATTCGTTCATTCCTGTAACAGTATTTTTTAATTACATTAGTGTTATGACTAATATGAGTGCTCCAATTTTGCTATTAAAAAATCATTATATGATTTCCTGGAGTACTTTGAATATTGTAGCTTTTAATATCTCAAAAGTTTACAGGATGGTGCATCTTTACAATGTTAAGTCAACTCATCAGCAAATAGGGTTATGTTTCTTTATTGACTTTAACTCTACTTGTGATGTTTAAAAAACTTTTATCTATAAAGATCTTTTTTTGAGTCTTAATAGATTTCTTTTTTTTAAGATTTTATTTATTTATTCACGAGAGACACAGAGAGAGAGGCAGAGGCATAGGCAGAGGGAGAAGCAGGCTCCCTACGGGGAGCCAGATGCCAAAAACAGGCGCTAAACCCCTGCGCCCCCCAGGGATCCCTTTGTCTAATTTTTAACTGACTGTATTCCCCCCATTTTAAAAGTTAAAATCTTCAAGGTAAGTTCTTGTTTTTATTAACATTGGTAAACTCTTCAAGAGTAAGAATTCTTGTTTTTATTAACATTGGTAAACTCTTCAAGAGTAAGAATTCTTGTTTTTATTAACATTGGTAAACTCTTCAAGAGTAAGAATTCTTGTTTTTATTAACATTGGTAAACTCTTCAAGAGTAAGAATTCTTGTTTTTATTAACATTGGTAAACTCTTCAAGAGTAAGAATTCTTGTTTTTATTAACATTGGTAAACTCTTCAAGAGTAAGAATTCTTGTTTTTATTAACATTGGGTAAACTCTTCAAGAGTAAGAATTCTTGTTTTTATTAACATTGGTAAACTCTTCAAGAGTAAGAATTCTTGTTTTTATTAACATTGGTAAACTCTTCAAGAGTAAGAATTCTTGTTTTTATTAACATTGGGTAAACTCTTCAAGAGTAAGAATTCTTGTTTTTATTAACATTGGGTAAACTCTTCAAGAGTAAGAATTCTTGTTTTTATTAACATTGGTAAACTCTTCAAGAGTAAGAATTCTTGTTTTTATTAACATTGGTAAACTCTTCAAGAGTAAGAATTCTTGTTTTTATTAACATTGGTAAACTCTTCAAGAGTAAGAATTCTTGTTTTTATTAACATTGGTAAACTCTTCAAGAGTAAGAATTCTTGTTTTTATTAACATTGGTAAACTCTTCAAGAGTAAGAATTCTTGTTTTTATTAACATTGGTAAACTCTTCAAGAGTAAGAATTCTTGTTTTTATTAACATTGGGTAAACTCTTCAAGAGTAAGAATTCTTGTTTTTATTAACCAATGTCCTAAATGTTCTGGATTGTGCATAATACACAGTTGGGTGCTAAAAAATTTGCTAAATGAATAAATATACACAAATAAAACGAACAAACAAAAAAATCCCTTCCCCTTTTTTTGGCCAGAAATTCCTCCATAGCTAATATATTGCTAGGGGTACCAGAGAACATACTATAATCCAGGATAGTTTATGATAAATTCTTTCATAAGATCTTTTTAAGGAGAATATACAGTAATAAAAGAATAGAGTGCTGCAACATGACACTTGGGTGGAGATCAAGTTAAGTGAGTCAGAAACATCCTCTGGCTTACCAGTAGGGAGAATAATTCCCCTAGGAAGCACATGAAACATTCTTGAAAAACTGTTTATAACATCTTAATTATACAATACCCATATTTTAGGCAGAAAATCATTTTTAAATATTTGCAGATCTGGCAGGGAAATTACTTTAAAAAGTTCTACTTAAATGAGCTTCTATCTTAAATGAATACATAAAAACTATCTGAAAAAAAAACTATCTGAAAAAAAAACTATCTGAAAAAAAAACTATCTGAAAAAAAAACTATCTGAAAATGTTAAACTGAATAGTCTACTATTTAGTACTTTTACCTGTGTCCTGTAAGGCCCTATTATCACTTCTCCCCTCTGACATTCTCTATCAATCTTTCCTTCCACTACTTGTCACACAGGCCTCCTTGCTTCCTTGCTGTCCTCTGAAACACAAGACTCCTGTATTAGGGCCTTTATATCAGCTCCCTTTGACCAGAGGCTCCTCACCCAGACTGGACTAATTCCTTTACCATCTACTCTGATCATCCTATTTAAAATTGCAAATTCCATGTCCTCCACTCCCAACTCCCTAACTCTGCTTCTTTCTTTCTTTTCCCTTAGTACTTAACACTTTCAAACATTGTGTACAGTGGGCTTATTATGTCTATTATTTTTTTTTAATTTTTATTTTATTTATTTATGATAGGCACACAGTGAGAGAGAGAGAGAGAGAGAGGCAGAGACACAGGCAGAGGGAGAAGCAGGCTCCATGCACCGGGAGCCCGACGTGGGATTCGATCCCGGGTCTCCAGGATCGCGCCCTGGGCCAAAGACAGGCGCTAAACCGCTGCGCCACCCAGGGATCCCTATGTCTATTATTAACTGACTGTATTCACCCCACTTAAGAGTAAACTCTTCAAGAGTAAGAATTCTTGTTTTTATTAACATTGGGTAAACTCTTCAAGAGTAAGAATTCTTGTTTTTATTAACCAATGTCCTAAATGTTCTGGATTGTGCATAATACACAGTTGGGTGCTAAAAAATTTGCTAAATGAATAAATATACACAAATAAAACGAACAAACAAAAAAATCCCTTCCCCTTTTTTGGCCAGAAATTCCTCCATAGCTAATATATTGCTAGGGGTACCAGAGAACATACTATAATCCAGGATAGTTTTATGATAAATTCTTTCATAAGATCTTTTTAAGGAGAATATACAGTAATAAAAGAATAGAGTGCTGCAACATGACACTTGGGTGGAGATCAAGTTAAGTGAGTCAGAAACATCCTCTGGCTTACCAGTAGGGAGAATAATTCCCCTAGGAAGCACATGAAACATTCTTGAAAAACTGTTTATAACATCTTAATTATACAATACCCATATTTTAGGCAGAAAATCATTTTTAAATATTTGCAGATCTGGCAGGGAAATTACTTTAAAAAGTTCTACTTAAATGAGCTTCTATCTTAAATGAATACATAAAAACTATCTGAAAAAAAAACTATCTGAAAATGTTAAACTGAATAGTCTACTATTTTAGTACCACTGAAATATTAAACCAAGAAAGATGCTTACAGAAATAAGCGTTTTATTTTCTGTAAAATCCACTATTATATCTAAAAGGAACTCGACAACAATTACAAAATGAATTGGAAAAGATTTTTGATTTAAAAAAAAAAAAACAGGTGAAAGAATAGTGAGTACTGCTGCCAGGTGGTTTGGTTTCCTATCTTCTGTGAAACTCCCCATAATAAAACGAAGCTAATACACTTCACATAATTGATTTTTCAGAGTTGAATTAAGAGGACAAAACAATTTTAACCTATTATAATCAATGCATTCACTAGTCAATGTGCTATATTTCAGGTTTTTTGTTTTTTTAAGAATTAGTAATCAACACTATAAGCTATAATCCCATCATTTTGGGATTCCTCAAAACCTGGTCCTACATCTTCTATTCTCATTTTATACTTTCTCAAATGTCTCATCCATGCTTATAATTTCATATACAACCTATATGCAGATTATTCACACATTGCTAACTCAAGCTTAGACTTCTTCTTGAGCTCCAGACTATGATGTCTAATTGTCTCGAGATCTTGAAGTCTTTAATTTCAATGTATCCAAAACTACACTAAGGATCTACCCTCCCATAAATCCCCAAACCAAGCACTCTTCCAAAATTCCTATACTGCTAATAAACTCACTCTTCCTCACCTCCTAATATTGTGTGCTTCAATGTCCTATTTTTACTTTGTAAATATCTCTCCAATCTGTTCCCTTCTCTCTTTTTCTATCATAAACATCCTAAATCCAAGGTACCATCAGCTTTCATCTGCAACAGCCTCCTTTTTGGTCTCCCTCCATCCACTCTTGCCATAGCCCTATCCTCCCAACCATTCTCTACTGTAGCCAGAATGATCTTTTCAAAAGATAAATCTGAAAAACAAAAACAAAAGGCAAATCTGATCATGTCACTCAACTACTTAAAAATTTCAATGGTTTTCCATTGTTCTTAGCATAAAATCAAAACAAGTAACATGGCTCTTAAGGCTGTCCACAGTCTGGAGCACCATCCATTTCTACAGCTTCATCTTGAATTTTGCTTCTCTTGTTCTCCTAATACTTTTTACCTTATCCAGAAAACAATATAAATAAGTTTCACACTAGAAAGCTGTTCAATGATGCAACTTGGAATTACATATGATAAAGCATAAATTATTTCCTAAATTAAAATATTAAATTTTAGATAAAATAGCAGAAATAACAAGAGAGGAAAATATTAGTAAGAAAGTATTTAATTCCCTTTAGCTTAGAATTCAGATGTGTGTTATTTTTACTTTATATACCTAATTTTAAATGTTAATGCATAATGGAATGAATATTAATAAAAGTAAAACTTTGATTTAAATCAAGTTACTTGAAACTAACTAAATTCCAAATAAAAATTAAAATTTCAAATCATGTAATGTAAATTACTCTAATAGCTAAAGGAGAACTAAAAGTGAAACTGATACATTAATTTTTCTCAAATTATACAATAATTAAGCCAATAAAGAACATATTGATCAACCAATGCTTTATAACATAGAAAAGACCAAATTTTAATATTCTTTTACTCTATAGCAAATAGCGAAAAGATAGGAGAGAAAAGCTGAATTTAAAAACAAGACTGAAAAAAAAAAAAAAAATAAAAAAAAAATAAAAACAAGACTGAGGGCGGCCCTGGTGGCGCAGCAGTTTAGCGCCGCCTGCAGCCCAGGGTGTGATCCTGGAGACCCGGGATCGAGTCCCACATCAGGTTCCTTGCATGGAGCCTGCTTCTCCCTCTGCCTGTGTCTCTGCCTCTCTCTCTCCTCTGTGTCTCTCATGAATAAATAAATAAAATATTTTTAAAAATAAACAAATAAATAAAAATAAAAACAAGATTGAAAAAGGAAGCAATCAATAAAACTAAAAGGCAACCTATGGAATGGGAAAAGATATTCACAAATGACACATCAGATAAAGGGCTGGTACCTAAAATCTATAAAGAACTTATTAAACACAACACTCAAAAAACAAAAGATCCAGTCAAGAAATGGGCAGAAGACATGAACAGATATTTCTCCAAAGAAGACATACAAATGGCCAACAGAAAAAAAAAATGGCTAACAGACCCATGAAAAAGTGCTCAACATCACTCAGCATCATTTGATATGATACAAATCAAAACTACAATGAGATACCACCTCATACCAGTCAGAATGGCTAAAATGAACAATTCAGGAAACAACAGATGTTGGTGGGAATGCGGAAAGGGGAACCTTCTTACACTGTTGGTGGGAATGCAAACTGGCGCTGCCACTTTGGATAAAAGCATGGAGACTCCTTAAAAAGTTAAAAATAGAACTACCCTATGACCTAGCAATTGCACTACTAGATATTTATCCAAAGGATACAAATATAGTGATTTGAAGGGGCACATGCACCCCAATGTTTATAGCAGCATTGTCCACAACTGCCAAAATATGGAAAGATCCTAGATATCCATCAACAGATGAATGGATAAAGATGTGGTATGTTTACACACACACACACACACACACACACACACACACACACACACTGGAATATTAGCCATCAAAATGAATGAAATCTTGCCATTTGCAATGATGTGGATAGAACTACAGGGTATTATGCTAAGCAAAATAAGTCAAAGAAAGACAAATACTATGATTTCACTCATATATGCAATTTTTAAAAAATCTTTAAAATTTTTTTGAGAGAAAGAAACAGTGTACAAGCAAGCGCAGGGAGGAGCAGTGGGAGAGGGACAGAGAAACCTTAGCAGACTCCTTGCTGAAGTCGGAGTCCCATGTGAGGTTCAATCTTGCAACCCTGAGAGCATGACCTGAACTGAAACCAAGAGTCAGTTGTTTAACCAACTATGCTACCCAGGAGCCCCTCACTCATATGTGGAATTTTAAAAAATCAAACAGATGAACATAGGGGAAGAGAAAGAAAAATAAGATATATACAGAGAAGGAGGCAACCATAAGAGGCTCTTAACTATAGGAAACAAACTGAGGGTTGCTGGAGGGAAGGAGGGTGGGTGGATGGGTAACTGAGTGATGGGCATGAAGGAGGGCACTTGATGTAATGAGCACGGGGTGTCATATGCAACTGATGAATCACTAAATTCTACCCCTGAAACTAATAACACACTATGTGATAACTAAATTGAATGAAAAAAACCCACAAAAAACAAAAAACAAGACAGAAGATCCAGAGAGAAATAAAGGAGATGTCATTAAAAGACCATAGACAATGTGATTATATCTCAACTCCCCTCTATCCCCCACAAAAAAGGTTGAGAGCTGAAAAACTGCAGGTCATTTAAAATATTTATCATGTAGCATAATATTCATAAACACAATTTTCAGAAAATAAAATATCTTATATTTAAAAACCCTGTCATTTCTAAATATCTGACTTCATTACAAAGAACTGATTCATACTGAGTGAGTCACTGGGGAAGCCTTTAAATCTAAAGTTAAATAATGTTTCTATATTAGAGATAAAGATGTAACCTCATAAGTTCATAGGTTCTTAAAAGGAAAACTAACAGTATAATAAAACAAAATAGTTAACTCTAAAATGCAACAAAGTATGATATGTGTTACATTTCAAAGTACCTAAGACAAGATTCATACTCTTATACCAAAAAAGCATGATCAGCACAATTTGTTTTTCTGTTTTAATGATAATGAACAATTTTAGAGACAGAATAATTTTTCACTTCCATGTAATTAAGTAATATTTAATAAGAGATCTTCTCCCTTATCATCAAGTTCAGATCATTTATCATTACAAAAAATGTTAGTTAAGTCTTCAATGATCATCAAGCAAGGGAGAATTAACAGGCTAAATAAAAGGATCTTTTGAATAAACTTGACACTTACCAATAATCCACAGTATAAGTAGATAGTCTATTCTTTCAAGGGCTGGCCCCATTGTGTTTTTTTTATCCTCATTGTAGACAAGAGAGTAGAGGTTTAATAACAGCAGGAATGTGAAATATGATGCTCCATGAATAATAAATTTCATAAAAGGAGTGTGAATGATTCTGCCAAACTGAGATTTGGGAGCTATCAAATAACAAAGTGACAAAACTGGCCAAAAGATGCCCACTGTCAAAACAGTCATTATCTTCTTACAGGTGGGCTTACGTCGGTAACCTGACATCTGTCCAAACCAAACAGTGTTCAGGAACTGCTGGCAGTTAGACTGTGAGACAAACTGAAAAGGACACACACATATACAAAATAAAGAAAAGAAAACCTGTAAATATAATCAATTATTATTTATTTATTTAATTGATATTCAAAGTATTAATAATAGTTTAAAATCAATTCTATACAGTCCACATAATTTTTTTTTCATTTTTCTTACATGTAATAAAAGAGTACAGAGGTTGAGACCATGGACTGGACCCAGACTAACCTGGATTAAAATCCAGGCTCTGCCACCCAATAATTGACTTTGAGCAAGTCTTTAAACTTTAAGCCTCAAATTTTCCATCTATAAAATGGAGATAATAATAATCTCTACTCATAAACTTGTCAAAGCTCTTAGAACAGTGCCTGATTCATAGCATGTAGTATATAAGTATTAATGATTAGTAATAGCCTAGTTAGCCATTTTGCAAAATTTAATTTGTAGAGACTCTCATAACGTTTGTGAAATTTCAAAGTTAACAACCATAAACCAAAGAAAAAAGCTTCTGTCTAGAAGTGCTGATTTCAGTTATAAGAAATCAAGACGCTAAGATAGTAAAGCAATCCAAGTCTAAACATCAGATTTATATTCCATGAAAACACTGAGACTTTCTTAAAATACATTATATTCTTAAAGCTGCTTATAACTGAATTTTGTGTAAGAAAAAAAAGGAAAAATATTGCCTGTAAATATGAGGGAAATTCTAGTTCACGTACAGGAATCAATTTATCAAAGTTTACAAAGCTTCTTAGTTTATTAATTTCAGAAGCAGTATCTTCCCAATATAATGCTCACGTTGTGAAGTTTAACTTAAGGATTCTGGTAACTCTGTAAAAATTTAAAAAAAAAAAAAAAAAAAAAAAGGGATCCCTGAGTGGCGCAGCGGTTTGGCGCCTTCCTTTGGCCCAGGGCGCGACCTAGAGACCCGGGATCGAATCCCACATCAGGCTTCCGGTGCATGGAGCCTGCTTCTCCCTCTGCCTGTGTCTCTGCCTCTCTCTCTCCTTCTCTCTGTGTGTGTGACTATCATAAATAAATAAAAATTTAAAAAAAAAAAAAAAAAAAAGGATTCTGGTAACTCTGGATACAATAATGTGATCAGGTTTGAAATTACCAAAGCACAAGTAATGATAATGTCATTCAGATACCTAATACTAATTGGTCAATCTTCTGTTTTAAAATGATTTATCCTGGGTGCCTAGGTGGCTCAATTCGTTCAATGTCTGTCTCTTGACTTTGGCCCAGGTCATGATTTCAGGATTGTGAGGTCGAGCCCTCCGTGCTTGATGTGGATACTGTCTTCCTCACCACTCCCCTCTAAAATAAATAAGTACACATATAAATAAATAAAATTATTTATCCTGAGACAGAATATTATTTGTAGAATAAAACACTCCAGTAAAAAAAACTATACACACACACACACACACACACACACACACACATATAGGCATGGTTTTTGTTGTTTATTGTGCTTATTAAGAAATTTCCTGGGCAGCCCGGGTGGCTCAGCGGGTTAGCGCTGCCTTCAGTCCAGGGCGTGATCCTGGAGACCCATGATCAAGTCCCACATCGGGCTCCCTGCATGGAGTCTGCTTTTCCTTCTACCTGTGTCTCTGCCTCTCTCTCTCTCTCTCTCTCCTGAATAAATAAAATCTTAAAAAAAAAAATTCCCTAAAATTCTATACTTGTGTTTGGTAGTTAAATCTTACTTCATTCTTCATTCTTCTGCTCAAATTCCCATGCTCTTAGGGGATCTTAATTTGCCTCTCAAGATTAAATACCAGAGACAGAAATAGCTTTTCCTCTCACCAACTACCCAGTTTAGTAGCATCTCAAACTTAGTGGTTTCTCCCTTCACCCCAGTATCAAAGCAATTTCAGAGCTGACTTTTGTCCTTGCCATCCCTCTACATAATGGTGATTTAATTAACAGTAATGTTAAATATATAATTTGAAAAACAAAATTTCAACTGGAAATGTTCTAAGTCTGTGGTGGTTTTAAAATATTGATATAAATCAGCAGACTCCTCTCATCAAGAGGTAGGTTATCAGTATTTCATACCCTTCAATTCAACAAGGCTGTGATTCCTTTAATCAGTAAATTCTGGAAGAAGTGATACTATGTGACTTCTGCAGGTAGATTTTCTTTGTTTTTTGTTTTAAAGATTTTATGTATTTATTCATGAGCAACACAGGGAGAAAGGCATATACAGGCAGGCTTCGCGCAGGGAGCCTGATGCAGGACTTGATTCCAGGACCCCGGGATCACGACCTGAGCCAAAGGCAGACACTCAACCACTGAGCCACCCAGGCACTCTGACTGTGGTAGGTTTTAAAACAAGATTCCACCTTGTTTGAGGAACACTTGCTCTTGGAGTATAAAGCGACCTACTACCTCAAGTTATCATGCCGTGAAGAAGCTCAGGTTAATGTAGGCACTCTAGGGGGCTCTCAGAGGCTTCTTAGACCATCTCCTCACAGTCAACCCACCAGACTCCTGTAGTAAGTGCTCAGGAGGCCCACCTGCCATGGATCCAACCAGCCCACCCAAGAACTCTTGGCTGGAGTCCTCAGCTGCTGCTCAGGCCCCAGACATTTGGGTGAAGAAGCCTCTGTCAGAGACCCTAGACTAGTGATAATTCATCCTTGCTGTGCCCTTTCCTAATTCCTGGCCTACACAATCCAAGAGCATAATAAAATGATTATGAAATGATTATAAATGATTGTGAAATATATAGTTTTATGCCACTAAGTACCAGGAGTTTGTTATTTAGGACAGATTGCCTAAATAAAGTCTACCAACTATGTGGGAAGATATTATCCTCCCCTTTGATCATATCTAAAAATCTAGTTTAAAAAGCTACATTTTCATTCACTCTTAAAATTATAGAGTTACAAAGTATTTCCTTTCAAATAAAAATATTACTACTACTTCTTGTTTCCTTTTCTTGCATCTTCTTTAGAATGGAACATTTGGAAAAAAAAAAAAAAGAGAGAGAGAGAATGGAACATTTGGTTATATCTGTGAGTCCCTCAGGGATCTATATCTATATCTGTATCTATCTCCCATTTGGAAACTGGCTCTTAGTTTTTCCTTCCCTAACCAGGATAATCTCAGGTCTTTCCACCTTTCTTTGAGGTTCTTTTTCCAATCACATAGTTAATTTTGTATCTTGTTATCTCTTTATTCTAGCATTTTCTAGTATTTCATGTCTATTTTAGGTTGTGGAATACACAGAAGTAAATAATTCAACCTAAGATCTCGTCAAAATGTATGTTAGAGGAAGATTACATCAGGGGTTCTATATTTTTTCTATTTATGCACATTAGTGTTGTGTTTCCTTTTTAAGCACACAGGTATGTTGTTGATTTATAATCTTACAGTTATACTGATCCAAGTTCTTGTATTTAATTTTTTCCTATAAATGTTTTACCTTAATCAAGAACTTTATAGAGTACTAGAAAAAGCATAGGATTTGAAGCCAGAGATCTGGATAAGCGATATACTACGTAGGTACGTTAAAATAAACATCTTAAAATTTCTGTACCAATTTCCTGAGTTACAAAACCACTGTGAGGCTCAAATTTTCAATCAAATCAATAAAAAATTCTGCTTCTAGTACCAAAGGTCCTATATCTTTCTTCCTACCATTATCTGTCCCAGGCCCCATTTTTATACTAATACAAACTTGATAAGCAAGTTTTATTCCAACATCTATATTGATAACAAAAAATAATGGGTCTTAGGGGCATCTGGGTGGCTCAGTTGGTTGAGTATCTGATGAGTTAATTTAGCTCAGGTCATGATCTCAGGGCTGTAAGATGGAGCTCTGCAATGGTTCTGTACTAAGTGCAGAATCCCCTTGTCCCTCTCTCTCTCTGCCCTTTACCCTGTCTGTGCTCTTGCTCTCACCCTCTAAAATAAATAAAATCTTTAAAAAAAATAATAGGTCTTAGAAAAAAATCTTAAAAGTACCATTTACCAACACCTCATACTACCAACTGGATATCATTACTTACATACAAATACCCATGGTTAGTAATATATCTCAAAAAAATGAAATTTAAAATGCATATTTTCCTTCTTCAAGTTCCTGAATCTATATCATGTGTGTATATGGGGATTAGATAGGTTTTTCCCTTAATAGGAAGGGTGATGCCAGTAGAGCCAAATCCAACTTAGTTACCATATCATGTGCCTCTCCACCTTTGAGTTTCAATGAATTAACAAATAAGAACCAGGAAACACAATATCTAATAGTTTATTTTTAAGCAGAAAGGCGCTGTTACTATAGAAAGCACTATTTATTACCAGATCAACAAAACAAACCTATGACAGACAAAAGAGAAGATGGAAACATTACTATGAAAGTATGTAGTATACAAGATCTTACCTAACTAGCTACTATTTGGCAAAAACATTAACACTCATATTATAATTAATATTAATTGTTAAAAGCAACTTGTATCAACTATACTTCAATTTTTAAATTTTTATTATTTATTTTTAAAAGATTTTATTTATTCATGAGAGACACACAGAGAGAGACAGAGACATAGTCAGAGGGAGAAGCAGGCTCCCTGCAGAGAGATCGATATGGGACTTGATCCTAGGACTCCGGGATAACGCCCTGAGCCAAAGGCAGACACTCAGCCACTGAGCCACCCAGGTGTCCCACTTAAATTAAAAAAAAAAAAAAAAAAAGTGGTTAAAACTGCCCTTGAACCTAAAAAACAATAATGGCAACAGTCACTTATTGAGTATTTGTTTAATGCCAGCATTCATTGTACTAAACTTTAAAAGTACATATCTTTGGGGATCCTGAGTGTCTCAGTCAGTTAAGCATCTGACTTCGGCTCAGGTCATGATCTCAGAGTCCTGGGCCCCACATAGGGCTTCTCACTCAGCGGAGGGTCTGCTTCTCCCTCTCCCTCTGGCCCTCATCCCTGTTTGTGCTCTTGCTCTCTCTGTCTCAATAAAAAAAAATCTTTTAAAAAAATATTTTAAAAAACAGTGATAGTAGAGTACATATCCTTAATTAATTATTAATTGCTCTGAGCCACTATACTACTGTGGAAGAAATGATTTTTTTTTTTAAGATTTTATTTATTTATTCATGACACACACACACACACACACACACACACAGAGGCAGAGACACAGGCAGAGAGAGAAGCAGGCTCCATGCAGGGAGCAGGATGTGGGACTCGATCCCGGCACTCCAGGATCACACCCTGGGCTGAAGGCAGGCGCTAAACTGCTGAGCCACCCAGGCGTCCCAAAATAATTCTTTTTTAAAAGATTTATTTATTTTAGAGAGAGAGAGAGAGAAGACTAGAGGAAGGGGCAAAGGGAGGGGAAGAGAGAACCCCAAGCCGACTCTACACTGAGCAGAGAGCTGGGCTTGACCTCACAACCCTGAAATCACGACCTGAGCTGAAACCAAGAGTCAGATGCTTAACCGACTGTGCCACCCAGGCACCCTGGAAATAATTTATATATGACACAGAAAATCTCATACCTCCTTTTGGTTATATTTGATAGCAAGTTTTAGACGACTTAAATTCATTCTTTCTTCTAGTAATCCCCGTTTGTCAAGAGGCTCATCATTAGATGTATGGTTTAGAATAACTTCCAATTCTCTTGAATTCCGGGCTTGTGCAAGCAAATCTTTAGCAAACATTTTACATTGCCGGGCTAGTTCCTCATAATCATTCCTGTAAAATGCAACAATCTATTATTAGAAATGTCACTTCCAGCTTCTAATTAAGCTGTTTACAGTAGAAAATTATTTACTAAGCAACATTTTAATTCTGACAGGGCTTTATAAAATCTGAAGTCATTTTGTAGTGATGGTCAAAAGAACTTACTGATATATAAACTCTCAACAGCTTTGGGGAAAACTGTAACACAATTATGTTCCCTGTGTTCATACTGATCATTTTAGATGAGCACAGTATTTCCTTATATACACTGATATTCCTAGAAATTTGGGTTATAGTTGTCAATCAATTCTTAAATCATTTGCCCTTATTCTCTGTAAGTTTGGTATCAAACTTCCTTCTTATATTACTTATCTAAACAATAGATAATAATAATGCTATCCAATAAATATCACTATGTAACTTTTAATGAGGTGTTTTCAATAATAGTTTACAACATGTTTTATACTACTTCTGATACTAAAATAGTATTCTGATTCACTTTTAAAGTGTTCAACAAAATTCAAGTTGGAAGTAAAAGACACTGAAATACTCCTAGCAAACAATTTTCTCTCATAGTTATTATTCCTTGAAATTTAGAATTTAACTGCTGGTTAAAGATAGGCTTAAATCAACCAACTTATGAGAAATTAAGAAGTTTTAGCAGATATCCTCTTTAAGAACATCAGTTATATTAAAATTATGTCTTAGTGTTAATACCTTAAAAATAAAGTTAGAAATAAGTATGAGTCAATTGGAGTCAGATTTCATAAAATAATTCTTATTCAGTTTTTTTCTCCTTAATGACAGAGGAAGGGAAAATAGAAAAATTTTCCAAATGATTAATCTTCTATACAATGAGATTTTCCATGAACAGAAAATTAGCAAAGAATTAAAAACTTTTCCTTACAGAGTAAATTTTTCTCATCTACTCTTTGTATTTCCTATATAACCAAAACTACCTAAAAATAGTAATTGGATTTCTTTAATAATTGAAGTATTATTGCTTCTTAGTCTAGGAATCTAATTATAGATGAGAATATTCATCAAAAGTGTGTATTACAAAGTGGTTTCATCTTAGTTAAACATTGACACACCACAAAATTCAGTAAAGTTAATATATTTTATTAATTTAATTTTCTTAATCTTTAATAAATTACTAGAAGACTAATAAGTGGCTGTGTAGTATGGATAGCAATATAGTAGACTAGAAGCCAGAAGTCCTATGTTCTAGTTATAGCTGCTGCTAACTCTATTCCTAATCAGATGCTGATATTAGGAAGATATCTAACCTACATAGATCACTTTCCCTGTCTATGAAAAACAAGGGGACTGAAGTAAATGAATTCTATAATCACTTCAAAATCTAACTTTATTATCCTATGATTAAAGAATAATCATAGCAGTTGCTTCAAATCCTTTTAGGAAGGAGTTGAATGAATTCTCTTTTATAAGGTAACTGAGAATTCCAATTGTAAGATAATAAGATTATAAAATAGCAAGCTTTTCAGATTTAAAAGAAATAATTTATAACAGCTCATGTGCTAATAAAGTTAAAAGTAGCAACAAGTTACATTTTATCAATGTCTTATGTGTTTCTCAAAGTATATACTTTATTTCCTATTGAGTTTAAATAAATTTTAATTTATTCAAATTGGAATATAGTAGTTCCAAACTTGAAAACTTATAAATAGGAATATTTAAAAAGTTTCTAGAACTCAGAGCTATCAAGAACACACTATAAACTGCTGTTAAGGCATAAGAAAATTGCAAGCTTCTTATCACCCTTTCAGGAAGAAGTTTGACTCTTTCCATCTTGTCAAGTCACTAGAGGAGTACAAGGCAAAGACATGGGGCTCCCACAGCAGCTAGACTTAAAAGGAAAGTAGAGATAGGTATAATCTGCCCACCAGAAACCTCACAGCAAGAATTGGCAAGAATGATCAATTTCTCCTTCTTTGGGGGGGGAGGGTACCAGGGATACTTTAACATAAGGGAAAGTCTCAAAGTTCACAAGTCTAAGGACTTATTTTTTTAATGTTTAAATTAGTTATTAATAGGCTGTTTTTTCCACAGCCTTTTTTTTGGTCCTCCACCCTAACTCTCTAAGGGACATTTATAACCATTCTTTATGCCAAAACTACATTTAACTCTTCACTTCAGAGGAAAACTCAGAGGGATGAATGGATCCATCCCTCTTAATTAGTAGTATTTTATTTTTTAAGTCTACATGCTATGTGTCTCCTAATAGAAAAATCTCACCAAACAGTGAAAAGGGACTATATCTGTGTGGGGCGGGGGGGATGTCCACGACACACAGAAACCATTCTATATGCTTCTGAAAGTTATGAAAGATCAGGCTCCAAGAATGATTATACAATCTGGAAACAAGGGGAGGTGGGATAGAGAACAGTTACAAATTTCCTCTTGCTTAAGGCTACCACTCCCACTACTCTTCACTGTCTTAGAACTCCTTTGGCAACATTAAACAAAGGGGGAACGTGGGGATGGTGCAAGAATTTCAAAGGGCAGGTGGGGAAGAAGCTACCTAAATAACACCTAAATAACACCAACGTCTTTTCCATTGAATCTGAAGGAAAATCCCAAATAGGTAGCAGCAAGGTCTGGTCATCTTGTTTCAAAAGTAAATAAATACAAACATTAATTTGGTCTATGAAAAAGCCCAGGGTGAAGGGATTCTGAAAAAAAAAAAAAAAAAAGATATAATTTACAATTTCCATTCATTCCCACCTGAATTCCACCTCCACAAGGCTTAATTCTTTTAAATCAGCACTAAGTTCAAATGCTCTCAGAATTGGATCCTCCTCTGTTAACATTATTAGAGCTGGACTGGCCAAACAGCGATATATATCAAGACGAAACCTGTGATAAAATTTGATTCCGTAATGTAAAATAAATGTATTATACACATATAATTAGTATTTTTAACCTACAATTTTCATAAAATTTAAAAGTAAAATACTACAAAATTAAAAGAAACTAAAACAACTATAATATACTCATTACAGGATAACCTGCATAAAAAGAAAGACTTAAAAAATAAGTCTTTGTATTCTTCAATCCAATTAAATTAAAAATTTTCTATCCTGAACCCATATTATTTTAAATAAAATAGGCTAATAACTAATACATTTTGAATATGATATGAATCATAAAATTTTTCCTTCCTCAGTGATAAGACTACATTAATATGCTAGATATGTATTACACATGACTCATTCAATCAGGTCATTTTTTTTTTTTTCAACCAGGTTTTTTTTTTAAAGATGTTTCAAATCTTAAGAATGAAATAATTCATTTCATTCATTTCTGCTTAATCTCTTAATCTCTAGCTAACAGGAAAGCACACTCCTTTACCTTCTGTAAACTAGTTAAGCTTCATATTCAATACCTAAGTTGGAAGCAAACCCAAAAATTTTTGCTATAAGTCTTTCATTTATAAGCATATACTTCTTAATTTATAAATTTGGTATATTATATAATATATATTTTCTTCTAAACATAAATTTAATACATGTTTGTTATTTAAAAAAAGGAAGCAGTTTAGAAACATGATGGTCCCCAGTTCTCCTCCTTCCACCAACTCTACTCTTCAAAGAATGGTCACATTACAGGGAACTGTGAATATCCTTGATACTTTCAATTCACCTACAAACATAATCAGATATACTACATAAAGCAACAACTCTTTCTATGCCACTACACATAGAGTCATGTCATTTTTTTCCCAAAACTGGATGGTTCCCCATTTAATGGCAGCTCACCAGATCTCCATTAATGGAAATTTTAGTTGCTTCTAATTTACTTCTATAAATAACGCAGCAATGAATATTCTTTAGTTCACATATCCTTTGCACACTTAGAATCGCTGGATATAATGGCATGTGTTTTAAATTCTAATAGATGCTTCCAAAGCACTAACAATAAGGAGAGATCATTTTCTCCTACATTCTCATTAATATTTTGCCACTCTAAAAGATGAAAAATGGAATTTTATCTGAACTTCTTTAGAAGCTTAAGCATCATTTCCTGCTTGGTATCCATTTATACTACTTCTGTAAACTCTTGTTCATTTCCATTAGCCTATTTTTCTCATAACTGTTTATTTTTTAAAATCATTTGTAAGATCTACATATCAAAGAAATTATCACTCTGTCTAGTCACAGTGTTTTATATACTTTTTCCCCCAGTTTATTGTTTGTCTTTTTACTTTGTTTACAGTGGAATTTTCCTATATGGAAATTTAAATCTTTTATTTAAACAAACTTATTGAAATATTCCTTATTTACCATACAGGTTTCTGGTCTTACTAAAGATGTAAAGGTAAATCATGCATAATGCATTTTTAAGAAAATAATATTTATGAAATCCAATTATAATTTAGCTGTTCAATAAAACAAGTATAGTTACTGTATCTGAAGTATGGATTTCTTAAGAGATATTTGCCTACACCAAAACTGTCCAAAAATTTGAGAGAAATATATGTAACTAAGCAACTTATCTTTGTTTCCATCAATATGTCTACATTAATTAATTTCATCAGTTTATTTCTAAAAATTACTTTTGTATTAACCAACATTATCATACTCAAAATATATTAAGGATTAATGACAAAGTGAACAGCAAGAGTGACTGCTAGTGACAGTGGTAATCAATTGTGCTAGAGTAATAATGGAGTGCTGTTGTACAGAAAGTACTTTGATGTACCTAACAAATAATGAGGCTGCCTCACTTTATAAAATCTATCACTTTTGGTATTCAAAACACCATCAAAGTAATGATGGTGTGAAGAGGTAAGTGATTCTACTACACCAAAAATATGTATATAAGTGAACAAAATTACAGTTGACCATTGAACAACATGGGTTTGAACTGTGTGGGTTCACTTATATGTGGTTTTCTAAAATATAGTATAGTACTGTAAATGTATTTTGTCTTCTTTATGATTTTCTTTTCTCTAGCTTACTTATTATAAGAATATAGTACATAATATGTATAATATACAAAATATGTGTGAATTGACAGTTTGTGTTATTGGTAAGGCTTCTAGTCAACAGTAGGCTAATTAGTAGTTAAGTTTCTGCAGAGTTAAAAGATAGTAGATTTTTAACTGTATAAGGGGTTGGCGCCCCTAACTCCCACATTGTTCAAGGGTCAACTATATTTTTAAAAATCAGCCATTTCAGGTCATTGAAAATTATCTATTGAGATCAATTATTGAAAAATTGCTAGAACTTCAAGCAAGAATGGTTTGAATCTGTGGTCTTCTTGCCTGAGGCTACTTTGATCACCTCTGCCTCCCCAGTTCAGTCATGGAGAACTGCAGTTTTCCAGCCTGAAGATGGCAAATCTGTACTTTTGTGCTTAAAGGGGGGGAAGATCAATTCAATGGAAAGCAAAAACCTCCAGCTCAGCTGGTTGAAAGAGTTGGACTTGGAGAAGATAAGCAAGGAAAATTTGCAGATTTATAAGACAAATCTTGGAGTCTGAGTAGAGGCAAACAGCAGACCAATGAGAAACTTAACAGGGAGATCTTACAAATGAAAAAAGCCATAAAATGACTCATATAAAGCTTTCAGAGATTTCTGGCTGACTAAAATATTAGATATATATGGAGAACATCAGATAGTTTGGTAATAAGAAAAAGACAAGGAACTATTGAGAAATGGCTTCAACTTTGACTATAATTCCCCAACTAACCAATAGACTCATCAAGAGACAAGACTCTTACAGTCTCAAAGTATATTAACATAAACTCCATCCAATCAGTGGCTCACCTATACAGATTCTGAAATGATCCTTAGGAATCAAACTAAAGATTAAAAATAATCAGGGTGACTGAGTGTCTCAGTTAAGTGTCCAACTCTTTGGAATCAGCTCAGGTCATGATCTCATAGATTGTGGGATGGAGCCCTGCATCAGGCTCTGCACTCAGTGAGGAGTCTCCTTGAAGATTCTCTCCCTCTGCCCCTCCATCTAACTTATGTGTGTGTTCTTTCTCTAAAATAAAGAAATAAATCTTTTTCAAAAATAAGAATCAGGGCAGCCCAGGTGGCTCAGCGGTTTAGCACTGCCTTCAGTCCCGGGCATGATCCTGGAGATCCGGGATCGAGTCCCACGTCAGGCTCCCTGCATGGAGCCTGCTTCTCCCTCTGCCTGTGTCTCTGCCTCTCTCTCTCTCTGTGTCTCTCATGAATAAATAAATAAAATCTTTTTAAAAAATGAAAATCTTCTGTGCTTCAAAGTACATCATCAAAAAAGTGAAAAGGTAACTAATAGAATGTAAAAAAGATTTGCAAATCATGTATCTGATAAGGAATTCAGAATATATACTTAGAATATATATTAAAAAAAAACTCTTGCAATTCAGCAATAAAAAGATAGATAACCAATCAAAAACTGGGAAACAGAAATGAATAGACATCTCCAAAAATGATAAGCAAATGACCAATAAGAAATTAAAATATACAATTTATATGAAATATCCAGAATAGGCAAACCTGTAAGAACAGAAAGTAAATTTAGTGATATTTAGCAGCTGAGTGACTGCTAATTAATATAATGTTTCTTTCTTTTTTTTTTTTAAGATTTTATTTATTTATTCATGAGAGACAGAGAGAGGCAGAGACACAGGCAGAGGGAGAAGTAGGATCCATGCAAGGAGCCCAATGCGGGACTCGATCCTGGGACTCTAGGATCATGCCCTAAGCCAAAGGCAAACACTCAACTGCTGAGCCACCCAGGCATCCCCAATATAGTGTTTCTTCTTGAAGTGATGAAATGTTCTGGAATTCAATAATGATGGTCAATGTATAATTCTATGAATATTATAAAATGGTGAATTTTAAAATTTATGAATTTATCTCAATAAATTATAACTCAAAAAAGTTATTTTAAAAATACAGTATATTCTCTGATCAATTAATTTAGAAATTAAATTACAAATCACCAGTAGAAAAAAATCTGGGAACACCCCAGATATGTGAAATTACAATAGCACACTTTAACTCATGAATCAAGAGAATGAAAAGACAAGCTACAGGATAGGAGAAAATATTTGCAAAAAACATATCTGATAAAGGACTCGGCATATAAATTATACAAAGAACTCTTAAAACTCAACAATAAGAAAACAAACAATCCAATTTAAAAATAGGCAAGAGATATGAACAGACATCTCACAAAAGAAGATATGCAGATGACAAATAAGCATATAGAGATGTACAATATCAAACATCACTAGGGAACTGCAATCAAAGCAACAACGAGATACAAAACCATTTCATACCCATCAGAAAGGCTAAAATCCAAACCCTGACAGTATCAAATGCTAGTAAGGATATAGAGCAACATGAACCTTATTCATTGTTCTGAATGCTGAATGGTGCAGGTACTTTGCAAGACAGTTTGGCAGTTTCTTATAAAAGTAAACATATCCTTCACATATGATCCAGCAATCAGACTTCTTAGTATTTATCTAATGAGTTGAAAACTTATGTCCACACGAAAACCTATACATGAATGTTTATAACAGCTTTATTCATAACTGCCAAAACTTGGAAGTAATCAAAATGTCTTTCAGTAGATGAACGGATGAACTGTAGTACCTTCCTACAATGGGGTACTGTTCAGTGTTAAAAAGAAATGTACTGTCAAGCCATGAAAACACATGAAGGAAACTTAAATGCATATTACTAAATGAAGGAAGTAATGTGAAAAGGCTACATATTGTATGATTCCAATTATGCCACATTACAGAGAAAAGTTAAAACCACAGAAATAGTTAAAAAAAAAATCAGTATTTGCCAGGAGACTGGGGTGAGTGAGGGATAAATAAGTGTAATGTAGGGGATCTTTAGGGCAGTAAAACTATTTCCTATAATACTATAGATGCAAAACCCCAAAGAGAAAATCCAAACCAAGAATTCAAGGCAAGGATATTCATTCTTACTAACTCACATTTAACATCACACTGGAGGTTACTAGGCAATGCAATAAGGCAAGAAAAATGAAGCCCTAAAGATTGGAAAAAAAGTAAAACTGTCTTTACCTACAGATGATATAATCTTATATATAAAAAATCTTTAGGAATCTAAAAAGCAAACAAACAAAAAACCCTATTAGAATAATTGAATTTAGCAAGATCACAAGATATAAAACCAGTATACAAAAAAAATATGTTTTATTTCTATATACTAGCAATGAACCATCTGCAAATGAAATTAAGAAAGCAATTCATGTGCAATATAATCAAAACAAATAAAATACTTACGAATAAATTGTAAAAAAGAAGCAAAGACCTATACACTGAACTAGAAAACATTGCTGAAATTAGGAAAATCTAATAAAATGGAGAGATATACCATGTTTATAGGCTGAAAGACTTAATATTATTAAAATGGCAATTCTCTCCAAACTGGCTTAATGCAACCCCTCTTAAAAATCTAAGCAGGTGTTTTAAAAATTGATAACTCATTCTAAACTTTATTTGCAAATGCAAAGAACATAGTATAGCCAAAAATTAAAAAAAGATTTAAAATGACTTATATTACCTGATTTTATTTTACTTTGTTTCAAATTATATTTAAATTCCAGTTAGTTAAGATATAGTGTAATATTAGTTTCAGAAGTAGAATTTACTGAGTCATCACTTACCTATAATACCCAATGCTCATCATAAGTGCCCTCCTTAATACTTATCACCCATTTAACCCACCCCCAGCCACCTCCCCTTGAGAAACTCTGTTTGTTTACTATAGTTAAGAATCTGTTTTATGGTTTGCATCTTTTTTTCCTTATGATGTTTCATTTCTGAAATTTTACATATAAGTGAAATCATATACATTATCTGACTTAAAAGCTTACTATAAAATTACAGTAATCAGGACAGACTGATATTGGTGTAATAGTCTTAAAGATTAATGGAACAAATTAGAGTCTAGAAATAAAACCACATATATGCTCAAATGATTTCTAAGGTGTAAAGATAATTTACTGCCTCCAGTAAACAATATTCTTTAACAAATGATGCTAGAACAAATGATGGGATAGGCAAAAAATTAAAAAAGAACTTAGATCCTTATTTCACACATACACAAAAAATTATTCAAAATAGGTTATAGACTTAAATGTAAATTGTACAACTGTAAAATTTCTAGAAGAAAACAGGAGAAAGTCTTTGTGACCTTGGGTTGGCAAATATTTCATACATATGACATAAGAAACAATCTACAAAAGGCAAAAATGATAAAATGGGCCTCATCAAAATTAAAAGTTTTGGTCTTCAAAAGACACCAAGAAGAAAATGAAAATACAAGTCACAGACTGTGAGAAGTCATTTGCAAAACATTTATCTGATAAAGGATTTGTGTCTAGAATATACAAAGAACTTTTGCAACTTAATAAAACAAACAACTCAATTTTTAAAAATAGGCAAAAAATTTGAATAGATATTTCATCAAAGAAGATACATTAAAGGCCTATAAGCACATGATAAGATGCTTGATATTATAAGGCATAAGGGAAATTCAAATTAAAACCACACTGAGATCAATTGTGGTTTACACTTCTGCTAAAATGGCTAAGATAAAAATAAAACGAAATATAAAGTCTTGATGAGTATGTAGAGGAATTGAAAACATCATACATTACTGGTGAGAATGTAAAATGATACAATCACTTTGGAAAACAGTTCAGCAATTACTTAAAAAGTTAAACATACACTTCCATACAACCCAGCAATTCCAATCCTGGGTATCTACCCAACAGAAATAAAACTATATGTCCACACAAAGACTTATATGTGAATGTTCACTGCCAAAACCCAGAAACAACTCAAATATCCATCAACTACTGAATGGATAAACAAAAGATTCATCCTTACAATGATATACTACCCAACAAGAAAAAGGAATAAACTACTGATATATGCAATATGAATGAACCTCAAAATATTATGCTGAGAGAAGCTAAAGACATAAGTCAATATATTGTATGATTCTATTTATATGAAATTTCTAGAAAAGAAAAAAGGTTTTAGACAGAAAAGAGATCTGTGGTTGCTTGGAGATAGGAATGGGAGCAGAGATGGACTATAAATGGCCATGACAAAATTTGATCCAATGATGGAAATGAAAGAATATTGGATTCTGTTGATAGTGTACACCTGTATACATTTACTATACCTGTATACATTTACTGCAAATCATTAATTTCCATATTTTTTTTAAAAACTTTTTTTGGGTGCCTGGGTGGCTCAGTTGGTTAAGCAGCTCAGGGGTCTGGGATCGAGTCCCACGTTGGGCTCCATGATCACTAGGGAGTCTCCTTGAGGATTCTCTCTTTCCCTCTTTCTCTGCCTCCCCACTCCCCCAACCCCATTCATGGGCGTGTGCTCTCTCTCTCTCTCTCTCTCTCTCTCTCTCAAATAAATAAATCTTAAAAAAAATTTTTTTTTTAAATAACTAGATAACTTTCTGGGGTTTGGGTTATATCCACACCAAGAAGAATATGGGAATTTGCAATTCTACATTGTTCAAAATACTTTTAAGAGAGTAATTTCATATGGTTCAACCTAAATATTTGGACAACCATAAAAATTGGAGAGATGAAACAAGATTAATATCAATAGGCAAAATTAATGAAATAGGGGAGGAATCTTGAATGGAATCTGTATAGACAGAAATCAGGACAGGAAATTTCAAACTTCAACATGTAACTGATGGAGACTAGTTTCCAATCTAACACTGCAGTCAAGAGTCACATTTCTAACCAATTAGAATCTTGGTCATTAAGGAGCAGATATAGACCCTCAAACTGATCATACTGGTTAGCTCCAGAGACAGGAGGAAAATTGACTGGGGAATGTCCAAGGTTAAATTAGAATTTTCAGGGATCCCTGGGTGGCGCAGCGGTTTGGCGCCTGCCTTTGGCCCAGGGCGCGATCCTGGAGACCCGGGATCGAATCCCACATCAGGCTCCCGGCGCATGGAGCCTGCTTCTCCCTCCGCCTGTGTCTCTGCCTCTCTCTCTCTCTCTGTGACTATCATAAATAAATAAAAAATTAAAAAAAAAAAATTAGAATTTTCACAGGGATTTGAAGATTTATTCACCTATTACTTGTGTAGTTAAAATAAATAGCTTTCACATAAATGAATTCCATATCCCTAATATTACTCTAGCCTCATAGTTCACTGATTTTCTCAATACCAAATCCTACTCTTCCAGTTAAATTGTACAAATTCAATTGCTTTCAAGGGTGAAGTGGGTAATAATATGAGTAAAGTTAACTGTACTTTGGGCTTACAGGCATTCAAACTCAAAACTATAAAAATCACTGTGCAGTTTATATTTTATTTTATTTTATTTTATTTTATTTTATTTTATTTTATTTTATTTTATTTTATTTTATTATTTATGATAGTCACAGAGAAAGAGAGAGAGAGAGGCAGAGACATAGGCAGAGGGAGAAGCAGGCTCCATGCACCGGGAGCCTGATGTGGGATTCGATCCCGGGTCTCCAGGATCGCGCCCTGGGCCAAAGGCAGGCGCCAAACCGCTGCGCCACCCAGGGATCCCCCACTGTGCAGTTTAAACAAAGCATTTCTTTTTTTTTTTTCTTTTTAACAAAGCATTTCTTGACTTAAAAACTTTGTCTTCCTTTGATAGATAATAAAGATTTCATACCTTCCCTTAAAATTACTTTAAATTTTACACCACATCAAATAATTGAGACTAAAACCAAATCATAGCAATTAATGAAAATGTTTTTCTAAACTAAAATGGTCCATTATCTTTCCCTACTTCATTTAAAATTACCACCCCTTTGGGATGCCTGGGTGGCTCAGTTAGTTAAGCATCTGCCTTTGGCTCAGGTCATGATCTCAGGATCCTGGGATGGAGCCTCTTGTCAGACTCCTTGCTCAGCGGGGAGTCTGCTTCTCCCTCTTCCTCTGTTCATGCTCTCTCCTATCTCTCTCCCTCAAATAAATAAATAAAATATAAATAAATAAATAAATAAATAAATAAATAAATAAATAAATAAATGAAAATTATTACCCCTAGACCTGATCAACACCTAGAACTGCAGCATCTCTAAAATTTAAAAGCCAAAAACTTTATAAATACAGATTGCCTCACTTCCTCATTGCCACTATATTGGCTTCTCAAGATCATCAAAACCTTTACCCATATCTCTTTTTACTCATTTTGTTAGCTTCCTTTTCTTCAGCAAGTCTACTTAGCAATTCCTAGAAATGACTTGTAGCCAGAGCATTTTGATATTCACTATAACTGTTTTCCTAAATATCAATAACAAATTCTCTAAAACTTTTCTGTAAATAAACCACACCGCTCAATGTTCCCTAAATAAACTACAATCAAATACTGCATTTTCTGCATAAAATAAACTTTTTATTTTTTTTAAAAAAATGTATTTATTTGTTTGAGGGGGGATGCGGTGGAGGGGTAGGAGGAGAGAGAATCTCAAGCAGACTCCCCACTGAGCACAGAGCCAACATGGAGCTGCATCTCATGACTCTGAGATCATCTCCTGAGCCAAAATCAAGAGTTGGAGGCTTAACCAACTAACACTTAGGTGCCCCTCTTTTTTTTATTCATACCTAAAGACCAAGCTCAAGCCACAGCTCCTTTAAAAGCTTACAGAACAAAGCTTTTTCCCCATCTGAAACCAAGGCAGACTTAGTGTTCTTTCTAGCCCCAACTCATCCAACCTCAGCTGCTTCAACTATATACATATTTAATAAGCATACAATTTGGAAATATTTATATTTAATATTTATGAAGAAGTTTAAAACTAGAAGAAGCCTTAAAGATCATTTCTTCTTGTCATTTTACAGACTAGTCATTTTAAAACTAAAAAGGTAAATGATATAGCCATAGTTTTCAACCAGATCTTATAAAAAAAACAACACAGGTCTTACTATAAATAAACTTAAAAACAGAAAAACTTTCTAGTCCAACCTCTGCAAATAAACATTAAATTGATTCCCAGGAGACTTTCTCCATTTATGGATCTGTGACTGTCAATCCACCAAAGATCTCTCCTTAAGGTAAGGAAGGAGTGAGGGTGAATAGCTTGCAGCTTTAAAGCTAATTTCACATACTATAAAAACAGTCTGTCAATGGGCTGCTTAGGACTTCCAGACCAGTGCTCACTTCAGCAGCACATATACTAAAAATAGGACTTCCAGACCATATTTTCACAGTACATGTTATACTTGATATAATTTCAACTATATTTGATTACTACATAGATTATATATAGTATAAGTATAAAGGTTTATGCTAAAAATTAGATTCTCAAGTCTAGCCCAACACTGTATACAACATGCCCACGTGCATGATTTTGCTCAACCTGTCCAAGATGGGGTACTTTCTTATTCATTTTCTCCTCAGTTGTTCTTAATATTTTGACTAAGGAGAAAGGGAAGAGAAGGAGACTTAAATATTGTGTGGGATGGGAAGTAAGAGGCATAACAAGTCAAAAATTAAGTCAGATGGAAAATACTTATTTTCTTATAAATAAGAAGGGCTATCTCCATTCCTTTTACTATTTGGAAATTCTCTTAAATTAATAAACTCTGATTTAAAAAAGCATATAGTGTCTTTAGGCCCCACCAGCAGAAGTACGAGGTAAACCTTATTCATAATTTGAAGGATTTTCCAAATTATGCATCATTTAGTAAATATTTCTAAAAAAGTGTAAAACTCATATTAAGCAAACAAACGAAGAGTTTAGCTTTCATAAGCCATTACACTACCATATTTCTTAAAAGGTGCATAGAAAGAAAAATAACAAAAATCTCACTGATACACTTTACTGTATCACACACCTATTTATCAAAACCTTAATTTTCTAACCTGGAATGTCGGAGGCTGTCCTTTTTGTTTTTTGCAGAACACAATGTGCATTCACAGCCAACTGCATGGGGCTTGGGTAGAGATACATCCTGTTTCAACAGCATTGTAAGAATTTCATAGTTGTTACGATGAGCAGCTAAAATGACAGGTGCAACATCCATAGTTGTTGAATATTCAGGATTCTGAATTCGCTCCATTAATTTCTGAAAAATATTTATATAAATGTTCAAAATTATTATTTGTGACTTCAAAACAACGTATTTATCTGAAAATAAAATGAAAAAAGTCAGAAGGTACAAAGAATATAAGAATAATTTTTTTAAAAAATGATAACATTTTGCCAGTACTAAATATTTTTCAGAACCTGAAAACTCAATTTTAATTAATAAATGCAATATAATCATGACAGACAAAAATCTTCAACATTCATACAACTAGTTTTTTTTTCCCTAATAAAAAAGAAGTAAGGATAGCTAGAAAAATACTTTAGGAAAAAATGTTTAATTTTCTCAAGATTATGGAAACATGCATGACAAGGATAAAGACAAGAATTGTAGAAAAAGAATATAAAAGAAAAAAGAGAAATGTTAAAAACAGGCAGAGTATATATAAATCATGAGAAAAACTTAAAAATTCCACCTCCGTGGCAAATCTTGCCACATAAATAGCAATGAAGCTGCTTGAAAGAAATAAGTAAATAGGAAGCACTCTTCATTCTGTATAATTCTCTACATATTCCCAATCAATACCTATACTATTTCATTTACAAATGCACAAAAACACTAACAATCATAACCACTATTTATGAGTCCTAGAACTGTCAAGCACTTTACATTTATTATCTCATTCAATCCCCACAATAGCTTGCAAAATTGAATGGAGAAACTGAGGCTCAGAGAAATTAATGTGCCCAAGCTACAAAACAAGAGTGGCAAAATGTAGATCAGGACTCAGGTTTGTATTACACCAGAGCCTGAGCTGCTTTCCCTACGTGGGCTCATGGGCCTGGTGATGGCATGACATGAGGAAAGAAACATTAGTAAATAAGAATCAGGGTTAAATAAAAACGTTGATAATTTTATGACTGTTGCATATTCTTCCCAATACTTCTCACTTTTTTACATGGGTTTTCGAGAGCTGTTTGATTCCATTGTATAAGCTTATCAAGTTCACAGGGGTTTTTTTTTTTTTGGTAATTTTTATTAACATCATAAAAGTAGTATACACATATTACAAAATATCTGAAAAATACAGAAAAGCAGAAAGAATAAAAATTCCCATATCCCTACTATGCAAAACACATTTTACAGTATCTCCTTCTAGTCTTTTATTATACTTCCTTTTAAGGACATCTTTGGCATAAGTGATTTGGCATCAATGATTAAAAACAATGGTCCTTAATATTTTGAAATTCAAGGACCCTTCTAATAATATCAAAAAACTACAGCCCAGAATTTCTGGGAAATAAAATTCATATATAGAATTTAGCATGTAATTTAAGAAAATTCATAGAACTTTGTTCAAGATATTTTGTTTTCCTTATTTAAATAACACTACCACAAACATCTTTATGATTATAGCTTTTTGAAATTTAGGATAAACTCATTAACCACAGAACCCCTGAAGTGCAATTATAGCTCTAAAGGTGATGAACAGTTTTGGAGCTTTTACTATATATGTTAGTAAAGTTCTTTTCAGTTTATATTATCAATAACATAAGAATGTACCCATTTCACACTCAAGGTTTACTCACCAGCACTAGGCATGGTCATTCTCAATTTATGAATGAAAAAAAATATGAAACATTCATTTACTCTCCTTTGATTACTGGTTAAGTTTAATATTTTCTGACATACGTAGTTTTTTCCCCTTCTTTTATGAATAGTTTCTTTATATAGTTCCCATTTATTTATTGGGAACCTCAAATCAATGAATTTATTTAAAAATTTAGCCCTTTCTCCCCTTTATAACTGGTTATAAAAAGAGAAGAAAATTGTATTTAAATAATGTTTTTATTTTTCCTAAAGAAAAAACATACTTGACTACATGAAAAACATTAGAAGATTAAAATTCATAATTTCACTGTTCATAATATAACCTAAATACTATCAAAAAAACCCCACCTGTATCTGAAAGTCAAAATTTGTCATAAGAATTTTAATAAGCTAAGAATATAAAATGAATTCACTGAAATGATTAAAAAAAGTATATAAAAATATATGACATTGCCTGTCAAAAAGTATTAGGGCTGTTAAAATGTGATCTTGCCATCACTAGAAGTACTCAAGCCAAGGCTGGATAGCCCTTTTCATTAGAGATGAAGTACAAAGTGTTCTCTCACTGAGCAGATGAAGTGTTCTCTCTGGCAGTGTTCTCTCACTGCCAGAACCTTAAAACTCAAGAGCTGACTGGTCATGCTAATGGTGATGAATTAATGTCAGTCAGTTGCTCCAATATCCTAGCATTCTACACTCTACCCTCCCTGCCAAGAAAATAAAAGGGTAAAAAGGCTACATGGTGGAATAAGTATACCATAATCTAACCGTGACTACAAGACAGATGAAAGAGAAAGTTGAAGAGAATTCTAGAGATTTCTGATCATTTGGCAGGGGCTATATTCTTAGCCCTTTTTTCTCTGCTCCTGTTGGTTTCTTAAAACCACTTAAACTACTTGGTACTATCCTCTGTAGAAAGTCATGCTTACACAAACTTTGTAATACCTAAATGAAAGTAAAATGTTTCAGTTAATATATGATAAAGTATGCAAATTAGCAGAACTTCTCACTGATCTCAGATAATGGTAGATAATTCACAACTAATTTATAATTCTTTCTTTTCTTTTTAAGATTTTATTTATTTATTCATGAGAGACACAAAGAGAGGCAGAGATATAGGCAGAGAGAGAAGCAGGCTTCCTATGGGGAGCCTGATGCAGAACTTGATCCCAGGACTCCAGGATCAGAATCTGAACCAAAGGCAGATGCTCAACCACTGAGGCACCCAGGTGCCCCTATAATTCTTTCTTAAAACAATATTTTTCTTCAGAGGATAGCCAGTTTATACTACCAGCAATTATTTAAATGGCTTGTTTCACTACATCCTCACTTTAAATTTTGACATATAACAAATATCTCATTTTTAAAGCAGAATTTGGTTATTAGTGACTACCTTTCTAATTACAAAAGCAATATAGAAAAAGGGTTTAAGAAAAAAATATCCTTGGGACGCCTGGGTGGCTCCGTGGTTGAGCTTCTGCCTTCGGCTCAGGACATGATCCTGGAGACCTGGGATCGAGTCCCATGTTGGGCTCCCTGCAGGAAGCCTGCTTCTCTCTATGCCTGTGTCTCTCCCTCTCTTTCTCTCTGTCTCTCATGAATAAATAAATAAAATCTTAAAAAAAAATCCTTAATTTAGCAATGAGTTGACTGCTGTTAGGTACCATTTTACTACATTTCCATTCAGTTCCTTGTCTGTACATGTTTTTAACCTCATATTATATTATATGTCCAGATCATATTGTATGTCTAGTTTATTACTCCCATTTTTTTCACTTCCTATGTTATATTTGTTCAGGTTCCTAAATATTCTTTTAAAAATACCATTTTAATATATATGTAATTTTTATACTATTTCCAGTCTTTTATTTGGGAATGTTTAAATTGGGTTACATGGTTTTTTCATTGCAATAAGCTCACAATTAACTTTTTTTCTCCCCATTTCTGGCCAGTTCCTAAAGGAAGAAACACTAAGTTTAAGAATATGAGCATCTTTCTTGTTTATGAGACACTCTGCCAAACTGCTTTCCAAAATACCCTTCCCTACCCTGTTATTAGACTGTACTACTCCCTTGCCATCAATGATAATTATTTTTTAAGATCTTTGCTAATTTGCATTATCAACAATAACCAAATTATGGAAAGTCAAATGTTCATTGACTGATGAATGGATACAGAAGACGTTACTGAGTCATCAAAAAGAATGAAATCTTACCATTTGAAATATGGATGGAGCTAGAGCATATTATGCTAAGCAAAATGAGTCAGTCAGAGAAAGATAAATACCATATGATTTCACTCACATGTGCAATTTAAGAAAAAAAAACAGATGAACATATAGGAAGGGGAAAAAAGGAGAGAGGGAAATGAACCATAAAAGACTAATTACAGAGAACAAACTGAGGGTTGATGGAAGGAGGTGGGTGGGGGATGGGCTAGATGTGTGATGGGTATTAAGGAGGGCACTTGTGATGAGCACTGGGTGGTATATGTAAGTGATGAATCACTGAATTCTACTCCTGAAATCAATATTGCCCTGTATGTTAACCAATTAAAATTTAAATAAAGAAATAAAATGGGATCCCTGGGTGGCGCAGCGGTTTGGCGCCTGCCTTTGGCCCAGGGCGCGATCCTGGAGACCCGGGATCGAATCCCACATCGGGCTTCCGGTGCATGGAGCCTGCTTCTCCCTCTGCCTGTGTCTCTGCCTCTCTCTCTCTCTCTCCCTGTGTGACTATCATAAATAAATAAAAATTAAAAAAAAAAAGAAAAAGAAATAAAATCAATAAATCTTTGCTAATTTGATAAGTAAAAATTAGTATTTCATATTTTATTAGTAGTGAGTTTTAATATCTTATATTTTCTGAGATTTTTTTTTCAAGTCCTTTTCTGATTTTGGTATTTTTCATCAATTTGTCAATTATTAGGATTATGAATTTGTGATATATGTTGAAAATATCTTTTGCGAGTTTTCCATTTTCTTTCTAAATTTTGTTTGATGGGGGATCCCTGGGTGGCGCAACGGTTTGGCGCCTGCCTTTGGCCCAGGGCGCAATCCTGGAGACCCAGGATCAAATCCCACGTCGGGCTCCCGGGGCATGGAGCCTGCTTCTCCCACTGCCTGTGTCTCTGCCTCTCTCTCTGTGTGACTATCATAAATAAATTAAAAAAAAATTAATAAAAAAAATCCTTTCTTAAAAAAAAAATAAATAAATTTTGTTTGATGTTTGAACTCCAGAAATTTAATTTCTATCTAGCCAAAGGCTGTGCCATTGCTTTTTATGATTTTTGTTCTTTGTTTTTATGTTTAGAAAGTCTTTCCACTCATAATCAGTTAAACATTCACCTATATTTTCTTCCAGTTTTATGGTTTCATTGTTTATATTTAATTCCTAACTCCATTTGGAAGCTAATCTGTACTTCCAACCTAACCTATAGAATGCTCGAAACTAAAAATACTCGTCCACACTGACAAATTTATGAAAATATCACTAATTTTAAAAAGGTGTCCTGAAAGCAAAATTAATTATTATTGCAAGTGTCTACTTACTTTAAGGCAATATTTTACAGATTAAAAAAATCTATTTCTTTAAAACAAAATAAATTTGGGGGAAGAAAAAATGGGAATGGGGCAGGAGATATATTTGGTTTAAAAATCCAAATTAATAAATATTTAAGAGTACTAACTACTATAGTTGGTCTTGATGATCGTTTTGGTCGATGATTAAGTAGTATATCAACAGCTCCCACTACTTCAGAGTCGATTGCCACCAAAAGTGCATCTGCGGACTTTAAAAAAAAAAAGGTTAAAAATGAAAATGGAGGATAAAAAGGTAAACTATTTATTTTCACTAATTCATAAATAAAACTATCTTTAAATTTAAACTGTATTATGTACAGTAATACTAAATTTTTAAAAATGTAGACTGTCCAAATAGTACATTTGCTTGACTTAGCCTTATTTTTGTGTACCATAACACACACAAATTTCTGTCCTGGTTTCACTGCATAAGCTAGTAAAAAAAATAAATAAACAAATGTTTGCTAGAAGGGTTTATTAATGGAACAGTGTGATCCATGGAGTATTTAAAGCTGATTTTTTTTTTCCAAGGCCTTTATTTTTGATCTTTGAACCAAAAAAATCTTAACATTCCAGATCTATTAAAGGAATTGCCAAGAACTCTTACTATGAGTAAAGGATTATAGTCAACCTAATAAAAATGATCATCAATGCAACCATGAGGTTAAGGGGAGCCCTCTGATCTCAACTTTAAAATATACGTAGCTGACTGAAATGTTTCAAATTTGACATTAATATTAGCAATCTTATCAAGCAAAAAGCTGCAAAAAACTAGGCTACCAATGTCCTTAGAGGCAATAGGGAGAAGTGACTTTATAGCTTTCTCCCAAACTATAGCTCATTTTGAAACTCTAACTTTGACAGGAGGAAAAAGTAAATAGAAGCTGAGCATTTGGGACTTTCCAACACTGTAACAATGTCTACAGTTCTATTATGATACTTGGCAACTGTAACATCAGGTTTTTGGGTTTCTTTTTGTTTTGTTCTATTTTGTTTTGTTTTAAGGAAAACCATAAAGGCAGAAGGAAAACAGGAGATAAATAATAATTTAACCTAAGAAAATATCCTGATTATTTTCAATCTGTATATTTTAAGAACTGTTATAATCTTTAACAACCATTTACATCAACATTCTCTCTTGAAAATGAAACTATATCAGATCTTTAGTATTCTTGGAGTTGAAAAGAATAAAACTTCCATATACTTTATCTAGATGTCAAAAAGAGGACTAAAAAGGACAGACTTTATCTAGATATCTAAAAATAGGCCTAACTACCCCAAAGAAAGAATTGGGGGCCACATTCAACCACTAGGAACTGCTTATGTATTCCCATAGGAAAAACTCCCCACCCCATTGAGAAATTTATTTTTTTTAATCCCTTAAAACTTTTAGGGTTCACTGGGCTGTAGCCTATTCTTTAATTCTAGCACCATTATTCCTCTGCTTTGCAAACATTTCTCTTCAATTTTTACTATACTTGGTCAGGTGAAGCAAACAAAAAGAATTATGTGTTCATTACTACTAAACATTTCATTTATGATAAATTTTAACCTTTAAACCTAACTACAGTAATGCCACTGCTCTCTAAGTCAAAACACCAGTCAACTCCAACTGTCTGAAACACAGCCATGGATCCAACTGTAAATTAAAAAAACAAACAAACAAACAAACAAAAAACTGTGTTGAGCTGTCACTAACTTTATGGGCACTACTTCCCAGAAGTCAACCACAGACTTAGTGTTGTCTATAAATGACAGATAACTGGCTTTCCCAAGTATTCGTTAGGTCTTTACTGAATAAGGAAACAGCTAAATGGAAACTAAAAAAGTAGAAAGAAATGAAGAAAAAATTGCTAAAAGCTGACTACTGAAAAGATAAAATATCAGTAGAGCAAAACAACTATCAATACAGAGCAGTCAGAAGCAATTTAATGGAAGGACAAACATGTTAATAGTTTCAGATTACACAAAGCAAAGTAAAAGAATTATATTCTCAAAGATACCCACATGGTAAAATTAAATTATATTCAGATACACTAGTGAAGAATAAAGAAAGATTCATATTAAATCTTTCAATGCTTAAAAGGATAAGCTTCAGGTATAAAAATATTTGTGTAAAAAAGTCATGTAAATAAGGAGTTACCATTAACTTATTCTGCACAAATGGAATATAAATCAAAGGAAGTTCTGAATGAAAAAAAAGTTTTATATTATTTTTAAAATATCTATAGGACAAAATGTCTTCATTAGTTTTGCTTCTCATTTTCTCACAAATATGACCATCCCTTATTAAAATTTATTCAACATATATACTTATTGTGTATTAATGAGGTTGCTTGCTATATTCCTTCCCACCTTGGAAAATGTCTTCTCAACAATTCCCATACTCTTTCCTCTAGGCTCAGAGTAAGAAGCTTCTTATTTCCTTTCCAAAGCTAAGTTTTCTACCTTGGTATTCTATTTGGTACTCTTCTGACTTCTATAAGAACTTGGCCTTCATTTACAGAAATATCAGTCCTAGCCTCCATCTCCCAAAATATGAAATACTTCCTCATTCTTTGCTATCTTGACCTGATCCTGTCTTTCTCTTACCACTCAACTTTTCTTCCTCTCACTCTGTAAAACTTCCCAAACTCATGCAGATCATTTTCTCTAACTTTACTGATGCTAGTTTCAAAATTCAATGGCCTTTCCTACCCCTTCATTTTCTTTGATTTCTAAGCAACATATTAAAACTGCTCCTTTGGTTTTCACAATGCTGCTACCCTAACTCCTTTAATCGAACTCTTTCCTTCTATTGCCTTTATTAATGTAGATGTTCCCTGAGAAAAAATCAGCACCAGCCATTGACTCTCCTCTGTAATATCAACCACTTTTATGATGCAGGTGATAATCCTGTGTCCCCATGACTGCCGTATCTCTCCAGCCTGATCTCTCCCTAGAGATATAATTTCCATCTGTAGACTGCCTGATATCCCCAAAATAAACAAAGCTAAAACCTAAATTCACATTTCTTTGCCCCAACCTTGACTTAACTTCCTGTTTTTCTTTCATCCTTTTCCCAACCACCTATGTTTAAAATCTCCAAATTATCTTGGTCTGCTTTTCAATTCTCCCCTCCAAATTTAAATACTAAGTTCTATCAATTCTTCTTTCATAACATCTTTCACATCTGCCATTATTTTCTCTTATAGCTACTATAGTTCAGGTTTAACCTCTTCATATCTAGATTACTATAAAAACTGCTCACTCAAGCTATAGCTTTCTCCACTTTCCATTTCTCAATCTATACTGAACACAATCACTAGAACTCTTTTCCTAAAATATCACTGGACACATCACATCCTTTCTCAAAACTCATTTAATGACCCCACTGTCTATAAACCCAAATTTCTTAGCCTGGCATTCAGGTCCTTTTCATTAGTTTTGTTTTAGTTATTTTTCCAGATATTTCCCACTACTATCAAACCCAAATATTTTGTTCAAAAGGCTAAGTCAGGGGATCCCTGGGTGGCGCAGCGGTTTGGCGCCTGCCTTTGGCCCAGGGCGCGATCCTGGAGACCCGGGATCAAATCCCACGTCGGGCTCCCGGTACATGGAGCCTGCTTCTCCCTCTGCCTGTGTCTCTGCCTCTCTCTCTCTCTCTGTGTGACTATCGTAGATTAAAAAAAAGAAAAAAAAAGGCTAAGTCATCTCATTGTCTCAAAAATATACATTGCTCATGCCTTTGTTAACATCCTTCCTCGCATCCCCTGTGCTGGAGCTATCTACACATTTTTGAGAATAGTTCTGGGTAGGAGGTAAAAGCATGGATTTTGGAGCCAGAACTTGGGTTCTAATTCCAGGTCTGCTATTCGTGGAGTGTCTTCAGTCAAGTTACTTAACTTTTTGTACCTTGGTTTCCTTCTGTATAATATGGAAATAATAATAGTACCGCATGGGGCTGTTGTGAGAGTTAAGGAAGTGAATATATTTAAGGTTCCTGGCACACAGTAACACTATATAAATATTGGCAATTATTAATGTTCGAAGGCTGAGCTCAACTGACACTCTTCCATGAAAACTTGATAGCTCAATCCACAGTAAACTTCTCTTTTCTGCTTCCAAAACATCTACTGTAAAGTACAAAAGTTTAAGTATAAAACATGTTTTCTCAATAGTGACATTATTGACATTTGGGGCCAGATAATTCTTCATTGTGGACGCTGTCTTGTGTACTGTAGGATGTTTAGCACCACCCTTAGCCTCTACTCATTAGATGCCAGTAGTGATCCATCCCCCAATTGTGGAACCAAAAATGTCTCCAGAAATTATCAAATGTCCCCTGAGAAGCAAAATTGTCCCACTGATAGCCACTAGTATAACATAAGATAAAATACATGAAAGCACTTTGTAACCTCAAAGTAATATACAAGGGTCAAGTATTATTACCACTCAGCACTTATCAAATACACTTCTGCATTATTTAATTGGTTTGAAATTCACATGTACACAGTTGACCCTTGAACAACGCAGGGGCTAGGGGTACCCACCCCCCATATAATTGAAATTCTTCCTCCAAAACTCACCTACTAATAGCCTCCTATTGATCAAAGCCTTACCAATAACATAGTCAATTGACACATACTGTGTATGTTATATGTATTATATACTATATTCTTACAATAAAGTAATCTGGAGAAGAGAATATTAAGAAAATCATTAAGGAAGAGGAAATATTTACAGTTCTATATTGTAAAAAAATCCACATATAAGTGGACCCATGCAGTTCAAATCTGTATTGTTCAAGGGTCAACAATACTTTATCAACTTAGTTTTAATATCCGTTAGTACAGAACTCATGTTTTACTTATTCATTTCCACAATCACACCCAAAGGCCTTGGACAACTGTTGACTGATAGGTTAGACAGCAGTAACCTGAGACAGAGCACAGTGAATTGGAAAGAGCATGGGATTTGCAGTCAGAAGATAAAGCTCAAATCTTAGCTCTACCCTCACTTATTTTAGAACTTTGGGCAATTCATTAAAGTCTATGAGCCTCAGTTTTCTGATCTATAAAATGTAACATTTATATAGACTGGCTATGATGTTCAAATATGATCAGGAACCATGAGAAAGAACAATGTATATCGCAGAATTATTATATACATAGGATCATATATGTAAAAAGACAAAAATGATGATTATACCATAATACTTCATTTATCCAGAATCATTAGGAACTTTCTTTATACCCTTATTTTCTAGGTAACTGAAGCTTATGCCTTTAAGTGTTTAACTTTGAAATTTAAACTATTTTGATGGAAGTTTTCTGCTTTCAGAAGTACTATACACATTCTTCTTTCTTCTAAAACAATAGGTACTGAATATAATTTAACTTTTCCTTACTTGCTCTGGCCATTGTTATAAACATTAATTACCATTCTAACATACAACTCACTCAGAGATCATGAGATATGTAATGCTGTTGACCTCTTTATTAAAAAGAGTCAGAAGTACTGTATCTCATTTTGTTTCACTGCAGCCCTCATGCCTCTCTTGCCCCTTTAATTCTCTATAGATTAAAGACTAAGTATTGAAGCTTGTTAAAGTTGAAGCAGGGCTCCAGTACTCCTATAACTAAAGTTCATAAATGGGAAACTTCATGGCAGCTACTGCTCAGAGATTTTTTTTACTTTCTGGTTCTCAGTGATGTTCTGGATAACTGAAATTGCTGAGAAGGCAATTTCTTTTTCTACTCTAAATAGTGTACATAGAAAAAAAAATAGTGTACATAGAGACAGTACGCATATATATATGCACACAATTAAAATGCACATAGAACTAACCTACTTATATTTTGAAATTTTTCTGTGAGTGCTTCCTGGTGCCACTCAAAATAAAAAAGTTTCATTAATTTGAAGCTACAACAGAGCAATCATGCTATTTAAAAGAAAAGGAAAAAAAAAAAAGAAAAGAAAAGGAAAGTGCTGGAATTCATGTGCTTCCATCATAAGTAAACCCAAAAGAAAAGAAAAATATTATTATTAAATTTCCTTCAGAATCTCGACTGAATTCTTTCAAGACTTACATGCATGCCTGCTTTTCTACCTGAACTGACAGGAAGACAAACAGAAAGGTCTATATTTTCCAGTTAAAAAAAATGTATTCATCTTTAATTGTAAACACTAAACTTCAGACAAAAAGAAAAAATTAATAAAAATTTCACAAAAGAAAACCAAAATCAAAGTGAAAATTACATTGCGAGTCAGGAGTGTTTTGTTCTTATGTTTGTAAATTACATGAGCCACAGAACAACCTGTTCCCCTGACACTTCCAGAACACTTGTACTATTTTTAGATATATAACATAAATAGTAATATCATAAGTAACAAAAACAGTCATCTTTAGTAAGTCATGATAATTTACCTCTGTGAGCTGTTATAAAACACTTAAGGGAGGAAAAAGTAAAAATTGGGAGAGAAAAGATAAATCAAGTCAAAACATACTTTCTTAAAAAGGCTTTTTTTGGGTTTGTTTTTAAAACTTTTAGTGGCTCAAGACAAAATAAAGGGTGAAAGAAAGATAAGGAAAAAAAAGGAAGGAAAAAAGGAAGGGGAGATGAAAGGAAACTAGAAAGAAAGAAGAAAACATGGCATATCTAACAGTACTTAGAAGCTACTGGATAGAATTATCTAGCCTTGTACCTGACAACCGTAGTCCAAAAGAAGCTGCAGTATATCCAAGTTTTCGTTTTCAATAGTTATGGTAACAGCATTTCTCCCAAGCACATCTACGCAATTTATGTTCAAGTCACCTGAACTGTTTTCCTCCAAAATCTTTTTAACCATATAATAGTCACCTAAATAACAATATACAAACATAATTTAATATCTAAGACATATTAAATAAGAATGACTGTAAAAACTTAGCCTGTTGATTTAAAAGAAAATTTAGAACCCTAAACTCATTTTTGTATATGGAAATGTACAAAGAAAATGTGAACATTTCCTGCTGAAAACTTTATCCTGAAAAATAGTAGGTACATCAGTTGCAAACATAAAAAGTAGAAAAAATTTTAAATGTGCAGTTTGAAATAAAAGTTGTTAGTTTAAAATTCATAACTGATTGATTATAAGGAGAGAAATTTTTAGAAGATACTTAAAGCAATAAAGAATGTCCAAAAGTACAGACTGGAAAACTAGAAAAACAAGAAGCATAAAGGATTTAAGTTTTACATCTCAAATATGTAAACACATTTAATGGTACATAACAATGGTTAAAAATAAGATCTAATAATAAGCAGAGGCTAGTAAGAAGTGGTTTTACAGGGGAAAACCTAGTTTGGAAAAGCAGTGTGAATGTATACATACTAGTAGGTATACACAGTAAGAGGGAAGGATGCCAGAAATTCCTTTCCTCTCCTCCTTACTCTCGCAACACATACATACATACACACCTCACACACATACACACATACCTACACACACACACCCCTTATCTCATTAATGAACCTGTTTACATTACCAGGGAATATTTAGCTCACAAAACTCCAAGGCAGGACTAGGATCAATGCTGGTAAAGGCTGAAGAGAGAATATTTCAAAGCGAAGTTTGACCTGTCAGGAGCATACAGATTACCTTCTGCTTAACTCCAGACTGCCTACATCAAAACAGCTGACCCGTGGAGGAAAATGAGACTAAGTACGAAGGCTATCATTTTCACCCAGTGCCCACTGTATTTGTCTGTTGACCAGCTAGTGCAGTAATTGGGTGGAATAAATCAAAAGAGAAGTGCTAAATAAATAAACCAAGGTGGTTTTGTTTTACTCCATTTAACTTTTGAAACATTAAGATGATAAACCATTTTAAATGACTTGCAAATATAGTTGTTCCTTAAAAGTCTACGAATAATAAACAGGAAAAGAACAATCAGAGTCAAACCAAGGAAAAAGAAATGAATAATTTCATGATGTAGAAAGAACCCTAAAACGGAACTAATGAGTGAATATGAAGGAAAAATAACAGATTTTTGTTAAAACTTCTAATAAATTTACTACTACTTTTAACCAGTGACTTTAAAGTCCCCACACATTTTGGAAGAAGCTGAATGGTAGTTTTTTGATGGTATATTTCCTTAGTTCCCTCAAGAAGAAAATTAGTCACAAAAAGAAATATTTTCCTCACAGCACCACTAATTAATATTTAGACACTTTTGTTCTATGACAAAAACTTATCAAACACTTCACAAAGCAAAGTTCTTAGTTACAAGCTGAACTAATAGTGAACATACAAACAGACCAGTGAAAATTTAGCACTCTTACCAGAAAATAAATGTTTAAAACCTTATTTCAGGGGAGTTTATTTCACCTCTTAGTGGTAAGAGAATGCTAGTGTCTAGGTGAGGACTAATTTTTTATTTACCTAGGGACTCACTGGGCTTTCTGAATCCAAGAATTTCTGCCCTTCATAAATTCTGCAATATTTTCAGCCATTATTATCTCTTCAAATATTGCTTCGTCTCCATATTACTTTTTTCTACTCGAACTTCTATTAAACATTATGTTGGATCATCTCATTCCAACTTCTTTGTCTCTAAAATTTATTATTCCTCTCTCTCCTGTATTCTTGATAATTTCTTCAAATCTCCCACTTATTTCTTATTCTATTATTTATTTTTTTTTAATTTTTATTTATTTATGATAGTCACAGAGAGAGAGAGAGAGAGAGAGAGAGAGAGAGAGAGAGAGGCAGAGACTCAGGCAGAGGGAGAGGCAGGCTCCAGCCCGGGAGCCCGACGTGGGACTCGATTCCAGGGCTCCAGGATTGTGCCCTGGGCAAAGGCAGGGGCCAAACCGCTGAGCCACCCAGGGATCCCCTTAACCCATTCATTTTTTTAATGACTATTTTTTACTTAAGTTTTATTGGATTCCTTTCCAAATCTTTTTTCATTTAAGATTTTAGTAATTTTAAAAACACTTATTTTTTTATTTCTATATGATAATTATCTGAGGGCCTTAGGGATGTAATTGTGTTTACTGGCCCATTCTTGAGAATGGGTGAGGGTCTTCTGAATTTTTAACTGGGCATTTCAAACTCCTCTTCATGCAGCTTCACTGTGGGAATCCTGGCAGCCTAGTTTGAAAACATCAAGGATGTTTTATGTTTGCTTCTTCTGGATAATTCAGAGGTTTTGCAATCCCATCAATTCTTTTTATATTTACTTCTCAGTTTACATTTTCACAGATCAAGTAGGTAATATTAAACTCCAAGCCAAAAGGAAACAAGACTACAGCTGCAAATTCTTACTTACGAGTTTCTCTGTAGTCTCCCAGTGCTAGTGGATGGGTTCTTTTCTTCATAAACCTCTTTGCTGCAGGTACAGTGCGTTAAGGATCTTGATTTTATGCATAGATGTTGTGCTAATTTCCTACTTTGTACAAACTCAACGCCTTGTAACCTGTTTCCATATGGGCATTGAAATTCAAATCCCTATAATGCCTGGACCAATAACTAACTCCTGCCCCATTCACAGAACAGCCAAAATGTTAGCTCACATATTCCTGTTTTTCAGTCTTTTCCTCATTTTTGGATCATAAGTGTTTCCTTAATTTCTTGAAAGCTCAGCTGTTCATTTAAATGGATGTTTGTTATATGTTAAGTGTTTCCTTAATTTCTTGAAAGCTCAGCTGTTCATTTAAATGGATGTTTGTTATATGTTAGCTGGCATTTTTAGGTGATTTGAAGCAGAAGGGTTTTCAGATTATCTAGTCAGTCATTTGCCAGAGACAGAAAAGTATAAAGAATTGTATAAATACAACTCTTAAAAATTTTTTATAAATTTCAGGTATAGCATATGGAAAGAAACAACTGCTCCATGTGCTAAAACTTTAGATTGCTGTTTAAAGGGTAATTGTATTACAAATGCCAGATACTCTAACTTTAGGTTTCAAAGACAAATTATTATTATTATTTCCATTACAGTCAGGAGACTATTCAAGGGGGGGGGGGGGAGAGAAGGAAACTTAAAAAACAAACGAAATAAGTAATTTTCATCCCTAAAAATAATAAAAAGTTTCACCCTGCCACAGGTGACACACTTATGCAAATGAAAAATTACATGCTATAGCCACAGAACCTAAAGAAAACTAGAGTGGTTTTTAAGTATTCCACCTAAGTTTACATTTGCAAGCCATTTAAAACAATGTGCTATATTGTTAAGCCCAGAACAGTCTTAATATTTAGGATGAGTGCATCATGTAGAAAGAGGTTTAGTAAGCTTAAGATACATAGCAAGAAGCTAGTTATAGAGCAAGGATTACAATTTAAATGCCTTTTTATGTCAGACAAATATATGAATGCTTTTCATTTTATATGGAAGTTGCTTTTTAAGAGTTACATAAATCTTCCGTCTTTTAAAATGTAATATATAAAAGGAAATGCAACATAATCTGTTTACTTTTTGACTAGATGGTTCTTTTTTCGGGGAAGGAAAAATAAACTTTTTCAATCAATTCTACTAGTATACCAATTCAATAGCAAGCTTTCTCAGCCCCTTCTCCAAAATAGTTCCCATACTCATCCACTTGTATCCATGTATACTGCTACCCACAGTCAAAACCACTATCATCTCTTTCCTGGACTTTGTAATAGACTCTTTACTGAAATAGGTGCTAATACTCTATTACAAGGGTCAACACCGTCCTTCTATAAAGGGCCATACAGTAAATATTTCAGGCATTACAGGCCATACTATCGCAGTGGCAAATATTCAAGTCTGCCTTTACAGCACAGAAGTGGCCACAGACTATATGTACACAAATGAGTTCCAATAAAACTTTATTTGTGAACACTACGGTTCAAATTTCATATAATTTTCATGTTATATTATTCTTCTCTTGACTTATTCCAAATCATTTAAAATGAAAATGTAGAAACTATTATTAGTGCACAGGCTTTAGAAAACAGGTGGTGAGGATTTGGCTTGCATGCTAGTTTGCCCACCTTGCTCTAGCTCCATCCCTTAAATCCATTGTCCTCCCAGCAGCCAGCATGATCTTTTTTTTTTTTTTTGATCTTTTTTTTTAAATTGAGATCATCCAATTCCCAAAAATCTTGATGATTGTTAAGATTTTCCATCACACCTAAAATACCTGCCAAAATTTTTATTGTGGCTTACTAAGCCCTATGAAACTTGAGCTTTGCTACCATTCTCTATTAACATTGAGCAACTGTCCTGTTTACTCATTATATTCCTAGACCAATGTTTTCCAAAATGCAGGCTGCAACCCACCAGAAGGCATGAAATCAATGTAGTGAGTCCTAAATGATTTTTAAAAATGAAATAGTACATAAAGCACCATGGTAATCTCGTAAATCTTTAGCAACCAATTCAACGTGGCCAACTGCGATAAACCCTTAAGAAATATAGTGGAGAAATGTTACAATACCAATTAAGAATAGATGATTCCATCATTTCTTCATTGGCATCTTATTTTACTTTCTGCTATATGATGGTAGATTTCAGTATTGCTAAAATGGGAGCATTAATGTTGATCAGTTTAATTTTATAGTATCCAAATTTTCAGTTAGTTGTGAAGTATGGGAGAATTTATCTGTCAAAAAAATTTGTAAAGCTTTTCAAACCAATTTTCTATAACAAACTTTTTTGTATGTGTCAACTGCAGCATTCTAATAGGACTATTCCTGAAGACACTTTAAAAAAAGATTTTATTATTAAAAGGAAAAAGAATAACAAAGTAAAAAAATACAAAGATAACAAATTTAGTGCTGGACTATAAATACAAATAGTGACAATACTGATTAAAAATGTTAACTCTATACTAAATTTAAATAGTTTGAATCAAATTCTAAAAAGAAAAAAAATTACAACTTTTATAGTGAAGATGATTTAAAAACATAGTTTTACCCAAATGTGCAAAAAGCCCAGTATTTCTCATAAACCCCAATGTTTTATAATCAGTTATAAGTGAAACCTTAAAAATTAAAGATAATCAGAAACATGGTATGTTTGAATATTTTTGAAAAAACAAAAGACAATTATTACTATAACTTCTTAGTCATTTATGACTGTTAATGAAGACTATTCATGATAATGAATATCATCTGGCAAAGGAGCAAAGATTCACTCTGCTGTAGGAAAAAATTATACTTACAGCATAGAAGGTGATGCTTTTTTTTATAGTAAATTAGTTGACAAATTTAAAACTATTAACAGTATATTCCTGTATCTATTAGAAAAAAATTAGAGGCAATGTTTATTTTGTAATCAGTCTATGACTTGAGATCCAATTCAGTGATGTTGTAAATTGTATAAAATTTTAGTTTATATCCTTTATCAGTTTATATAAAAACTTCAGTTTACATCAAATAAATGGGACTTTTAAAAAGTCCCATTAAATATATTAAGTAAAGTGTTATTAAAATGGTAGCTTTAAAAAAAATGGCAGCTTAGTATTACTTCTCCCAGATGCGCTGCTCATTTTAAAAGCATGCTTAGCCGAAAGGTATACAAAGTTCATGCAGGAAATCAAACACCCTCCCACACAATGCAGCAAATCATACTACAAAGATGCTTTAAGACTTTAGATTGAGCCTAGGGTAGCTCTCTCCATCCCTCCTGGTCCCCCTGCTGAAATTTCAAAAAGAGCATCCTGACTTACTAATTGCAAATAGAATTTCCTGAAAAATGCCCTTCATAGAGAGTTGGCAGGGCCTAAATCCAGACTAAACCCTTTCATCATTTCCTTTTTCTGCACAAGAACGGACCATCGGCGAAGGGTTAATATAGGTTTAGCTCATGAATGTACACTAAAAGCTACCATCTATGAAAAGGGGTGAATTAACATGAACTATACTTAGTTCAAGGGCTCTCTAAACAAATATATTAACTCTTTCTTCACCCAGCAGGCCTGAATAAACCACAGGCTCCCACAAATAAATATGGCTCATTATCATATTAATTCTCAACAAGAGAAGAAAGAGGTGGGTGATAAGAACCCTGCTGAATATTTCATAAAATACCCAGCTCTTGTTTCAGTTATCTTTTACCTCTGAGTTGCAGTGTTCTAGGTTTATAAAGAATATGAATGTGCTTTCTGAGAATTTTACTTGGGTGGGGGCAGAGAACATAACTTGATTGTCACTAGTATAGGAACTTTCACTTTTTCCTCCAAATTTTATACAAAGAAAAGAACCAATGATACGTGATTCTGACCTACTTCAAGATAACAGCCACTATTAAGTAGCCACTACCAGGAGATCAGCACTTGCCTAGATCTATCGAGCTCATTTTTCAGAAAAGCTAGCTATACAAACAATAAAATCAAACATAAAATCTTTTTCTTTCCTACTTTTTTTCTTTACTTACTCCTTTATCTACACACACCCATCCACTAACATACACATACTGTATCTCCATAATTTTTGCTTTAGGAACTCTCCCTAAATGGAATATATTAGAAACTACATGTACAGTATGATTGCTAAATGAAAAGGATGAGAAACATAGATATTCTAGTGTGGATTTGTTCTAGTGCTATTAAAGCTTTTTACTTTTATTGGATAAATATAATCCACGGAATCAAGGTTTACAAAGCATTCATAGAGTGCATAGAGTTTAATCTCCAACTAATAAATCCAAATTTGGATGTGTTTTTTCTAATACAAATGATTTTCATTCATTCAACTACAACTAGATCAGTATAACATAGTGGCTAAGAGTACAGGCTCAAGATAGATCTGAGTTCTACCACAACCTAGCTAATGTAACCTTGAGCAAAGTGATTTTAAAATTTTGCTAAACCTCATTTTCCTCATTTGTAAAATAAGTATAACAACAGATCTGGCTTATGGGGTTGTCAGGATAAAATGAAATCTATGAAAAGCATACACACTCTACCCTAATGGCTGTTTTAGCAAATGTTTGTCATTTGGTTTGATGAATGCTCCAATGTAATAGTGGAAGCTACAGCTACTTCAAGAAACTTCTCACTTTTAGATTAAAAGTGAAATACACTAAAAAAGGCTTAACAATATTAGTGAATACAGATAGGTAAGCAAACAAAAATACTGCTATAATTCAAATTTATTTTTTCAATCTAAAGGTATACCATAAATATGTAATTTAAGCTATTTCTTCAAATCTAAGCTGAGAATTCATTTCAACATAACTGCAAGAGAAAATATCTATTTAATCTCACTCATTAAAAATTTTTTAATTTATGGAAGGGCAAAAAAAAATGCATATTTACTTTCCACTCCATCTCCAAAAGGTAAACCTCTCCAAGGATCTTAATGATGTTATAAAATGGGAAACTGATGAAGAATAGGAAGCTATTTCAACTGACACTAGTAGGTAGACTACAAAACTACCATAGATTAAAACTTCCATTTGACTTAGATTATGCAACAATTCTAAATATACGTGCCATACAAGTACTTTCTCCAACCACATTCCACTATGACAATCCTCTGTCCTCAGTTTGACGGCAATATTAAATTCCCTTTCTTGACATACTTTCTGTTTGCTTTAAAATAATCACAGCTGAGTACGCTGGGGTAGATGGAGCAGCCACTTACTCATTCTAGTACAACACAACCTTGTCCCTTCTCCACTCAGAGAGTTTTTGAGGGAAGAGAACTCAGATAATTCAGGTCAGTAATATTAAGTAATTTTATGTAATCCACAGACAGTGACTTTTGTGAGGGTATAAACATATTCTGGTTCTTAAATTCTAAGACTAATCAAAGTTGTGCCCAGGCTGGACTTTGTCTAACAAAGGCTTTTATACTATAACTTAATCCTTTTACATAAGAATATAAAAGTGTCTAACAACAGACATAGGTGGACTGTTTATATGTTAATGTGTTTTCAAAAAGTTGTGTGGATAAAATCCTATTTCAAAAGCAGTAAGAGAGGTTAGAGAGGCTGTGATTTACTAAAAACACATACATACAGACAAAAAAATCCTCTGTACTTAATCTTTTCAGCGTAAGTCGCCCTTTGGGTTTATATTTGGAAGTTGGCAGGATCCTGAACAGAGTATTCCTAAGTGAGCATGGCCACTGTAATGCAACTTAAGAACTTCAGAAAGAGGAAAATTACAGCATTTCCTTACATGTGGGAAATAAAAGCCGTCTTAGGGCAATCAATTTCCCATTCCTTTTATGATATGCATCAACAGAAAGCATGCTTAAGTGAAGAGATTTTATTATGGCCATAAAAGTGATTGATTTCTAATTGTTGTTGGGTTTTTTTCTGGGGGGGGGGGGAGAAAAACACATTAAATACATTCCACAGTTTTGCCCTGTAATTGTTTTTTGCATGACCATTTTTTTTTCCCCAGAGTAGGCTCGGGAGCAATAAACCTTCTTCTCCAATGAAATGCACGAACTAACGTCCCAAAATTAAAAAAAAAAAAAAAAAAAAAAAAGTTTGGTCTCTACGGCATAATTTCTCCAGTCCCATCTTTCTCTCCTCCTAGGACACTGACATCACCTAACCCCATTCAACAGTCACTGAACACCAAGGCAATGGGTGACTGGAGCTAATAATACGAGTACGGGGTTAAAGAAAACGAAAAAGAGAAACCAGGTGGGAGCCCATGAACACGAGGAGCCTTGAGCAAGGTCATGGAATTTTAGAACTAGAAGGTCCCGAAGTATACGAACCCTCTGCGATCCCAGAAAGAAAAGAAAAGAAAAGCAGCTCTGAGAGGGAGCCCAGGTCCTTCAGAGGCGGACGCTCAGCACCCCAGGGTCTGGATCAGCGAGTCGCTACCTAAACGCTCGACCCCACGGCGGGCGGCCACGGCCGGACGAGCCGCCCCAGGTGCGGCGCCCCGAGGGCTGCCCTCCGGCTGCTCCCGCCCGCCGGCTCCACACTCCCGGCGCAGAGGCGGTGCCGGGCCCGGGAGAGACCGCGGGAGAGACCGCGGGCGAGGCGGGTGCGGGCGCTCGGCGCGTGAGGAAAGAGCGCCCCAGGGGGAGGCTGGGGAGAGAGGGTGAAGGGTGCGGAGGGCAGGGGCGCCCACAAGTGGAGAAAGGGGCCTCGCTCTCACCCTTGTCGCACGCCAGCAAGAAAAGCTTCTCATTCAGGGTGTTCTCCTCCTTCACCTCCCGCACATCCTTCAGCGCCATCACCTCGTTCGGCGACGAAGAGGAGGATGGGGAGGAAGGTAGGGAGGAGGAGGAGGCGCCCGAGAGGTCCGTGCTCGGGTACAGGGCCGCCATCATCGCGGCCCATGAAGGGGGCAGGCCAGGAGACGGGGGCGGGGCCCCCGCCAGCCCCGACCCCGACCCCAGCCCCGCCCCAGGGCTGGAAAAGGGATGAGTCGTTCCCACGGCCGCCTCAGCGCGCGGCCCGTTGGCCCCGAAGGGCGTCGCCTCCCCTCGGAGCCAGCACTCGCCCTCCACTGACAGCCCCAGGTTGGTGGCGGCGCATGCGCGGCCCCGGGGCCAGCGCCCCCTCCCCAGCCGCCGGCGCCCGGGCCGAGCCGGTCCGCGCCCCTCCGGGGACGACAGAGTGGCGCGCGCCAGGGCGGCAGCCGAGCGCGGGGCCGTGCCAGGAGCCGCAGGGGCCGCGCTGGGGGCGGCCCGGCCCGGGAGGAGGATGAGAGATCTGTGGGAAAGGAGCTCCCAGAGCGATTCTGCGCACGTCGGGCTCCCGCGCTGTGGGAGCCGCCGGCCCGGCTGCGCCTTGAGATGTTCGCGACTCCCCTCACGTCATCTTCCGCTCCGCTACAGCGACGACACCGGGGCGGGCTCGGCGGGGGGCGGGGCCTCCAGGGGGCGGGGCCTGCGTGTGCCACGCCCCCCGTTCCTCGCGGGCCGGCTGCAACCTGGAGAGGCTTGCAGTTGCCCAGGGCTCGTGAACCGTGCGTGCGTCTCCACAGCCGGCTTGCCGCCGTGAGGTAATTCCCCTGCGGTCTCCTGCTGCATAACAGCACGCACCCGCACGGTGACTTGAAACTCTGACGACCTAACGCCTAGTCGAATCCCCTGTGGAATTGCCTAATTGTTTCGCGTTTGTGTCCTTCAGGCAAAGCAGAAAGGAGAGGACCCTGGCCCCGCAGTACACTTAGGCTGGCGCGTGTGTGTGTGTTTGGGGCCAGCTGTGCCGATTTCCAGCCCTTTTTTTTTTTTTTTCCAACAACTTGTTTGGTGATTGTAAAATTGGCACGACTGTCACACATTTATTCGCATGTAATTCAGGTGCACCGACGTGTGTAACCGTTGGATAGGCACATTTTAAAAATCTAATTACAGTCATTCCGGCGGTGTCTTCACATTTATAAATTTTATTTTTTTTATAAATTTGATTTTATAAGAAGTGTGTTAGGCAAACGCTAACTGAAGCACAGGATGACTTCCTTGAACAATTTTTTTAAAGCAAGATTTTATTTAAAGCAGATTTCTGCACCTTTAAAATCTAGGAGGTAAATCTGCAACTTCTATCTTGAATACTTAACTGCTTCCCACAACAACGATACAAAAATCAAAATTGTGCCCTCTGTGCTTTAGGTTTTAAAAGGCAATACAAAACTTTACGTCAGAAAATTTATCTTATATTTGAGGGAAGTAAATACTTCCTATTCGGGTTGATTTATTCTATCTCTGTTCTTGCCAGCACTAACTCCCAAATATCCCAAATATGTCTTTCTCATCATTCAAAGTCTTCTTTGGATTTTTTTTTTCTTAAAGATTTTTATTTATTTATTCATGAGAGACACAGAGAGAGAGAGGCAGAGACACAGGAAGAGGGAGAGAAGCAGGCTCCATGCAGGGAGCCGGATGTGGGACTCTATGCTGGGACCCCAGGATCAGGCCCTGGGCCCAGCCCTGGATGGAAGGCAGGCACTAAGCCGCAGATCCCCAGTCCTCTCTAGATCTTAAGAGGCCTTAAGTAGATGACGAGATTGCCCACCCTTCGAAACATTATCATGTGTTTACTTCAAAATGGCTGATTATCGATTGAATCATTTTAGGTTTTTCTTATCATGTATCATTAATCTACTCCATTCTATCCTGTTTCCAAGTTTGCATATTTGGTGGAATGTCAAAATTGTTGTCAGTTTGTGACCATTGAACAAAGATGTGTGCTCACTTAAACACTCTTCATAGTCCAGTAAAATTTTCACTCAGTAGGACAGCTCTAACCCTGACCCATCCAAAAGTTCCAGAGTGTTGGAAGGTAAACATTCAGATGGCTCAAAATATAAAAACCACTTTAATCTGCAGTCCTTTCAAGCTTCTTGGTTTATTATTTCTCATCCATAAGGACTCCCACAAGGGATAGATTAATTTCTTAGATTCAGGGGAATTCCAACCTACTTTACTAGATAATTCTAGGAGGCAAAGTATTAAAGGGCTTTCCCTTTTTCAAAGTAAGTGTTGCAACTGTATCCTGTTCTTTAGAAGTTTTTTTAATCATCTCAGAAGCAGCATTTTCTTCTCTCTTGCCTCTCTGGTACACACTTTATCCAGCATAAATTGGGGTATTTTAGCATCCCCTGTATAATGGGTTTATTGTGCATCTGTGTCAGTAAGACTAATGATAGAATTATGATGAATAATGGCTTGTAGGATTCAGAAGCAGCACTTTTACTCAAAGCAACTCACCAATCTGCAGGTACAAAAGAGAAGACCATTAACTTCAGTTGGAGAAGAGAAAAAATCCAGATTCAGATCTGGTATTAAAAGTCGAACAGATTCCCCCAAAAAAGTAGAACAGGGGTGCCTGGCTGGCTCAGTCAACAGAGCATGTAACTGTTGTCCCATGTTGGGCACAGAGCCTACTTCAAACAAAACAAAAAAACAAAAAGAACCCCCCCAAAACCAGATCCTATATACATCTTCAAACTCTGTGCCTCTCCCTCACTACTCTTAGGCCACATTTGCCTATTTCTTTTACGATTTCCCCTATTGCATTTTATCTCTATCTAAAATTCCTATTTATTATCTCTCTCCACTAGAAGATTAATGAAGTTAGAGAACTGTCTATACTTTTCTCAACTTAATCCCCATGTTTCTAGCATCATACCTGAATCATAACAAATTTATGTTAATAAACTGATTCCCTCAAAGTATTTTAGCACAAACCAAATTATAGAAATAATGCAGTTGGTCTTTACTAAAATTCTCCATACTAAAGAACCACAGAACCACCTTCATTTCCCTCAAAATAATCTAATAATATTTTTTTGTTTTACTGATTAAAACAAAATTATTTTCTTTTCTGGAAAATAAACTTATGATAGATTAATTTTCAAGGTTCTGTATTCTTTAAATGAAATGAACATTGACACATTTGTATATAGAGTTTTTATTAAATATATTTTGTGAGAAAAAGAACACTAAAGTGCCAAATTTCATGTAAATCAGATAACTTAGTAAATATAATGGTGAAAAAAATCAAAGGGGAAACATTGATTAAGCTTAGAGCAAGAACACATCTTAATCTTCATTTAAGAAAACAATCATCAAAATATAAAAGTAAAGGAAAACACTTTTGTAGAAGAATATATTTCAAAGTTCCACCTATTGATGATTTCACTTAAAAAATTCCAAACACATGAGTAGTCTCATTCTTACCAACCTGTTTTAATCAATAGGTAGAAGAGAAGTTTAGACTACTCATTCACACTGAGATAAAGTGACAGCATTTTTGTTGTGTAGCAGTATTGTTCACTCACGCTAACGGTGGAAAAATGGAGGAAACATATTTCTGAATTCAATTTTTAGCAGCAGAATCTGTCTACTGATAAAAAATTCACACAAAAGTAGGTCTGAAGATTAGCTATTCCCAAGTAACACAATCATTAACCAAACACTGCCAATTTGTAGGAGGCTGTGGAAAAAACATGTGAAAATATTCTATTTTGAATATTAGCTTTGTATTACTTTCTGCTGAAGATATTCTGTGGGTATATTCTAAATTAGTCTTCAGTATAGATCAAAATTCACATGTGTCATATGAAACTAACAGTATAATGTCAATGTGTCTTGAGATGCTCTAGTCAATGTTTTGCTATAAATATGTGGAAGAAGCCAGTTGAAAAATAACTATATGCACATCCAAAATGAATAGTTCTAAAAGAAATTCTTCATATACCAATATCTATGAACTGAAAAGTTGTTACACACATAGTGGGACTATAATAAACACTTAATGGTTGGCTGACTGAATCAGTTATACATTCCATTTCAGAAAACCTGGGTAGTTCAGATTCAAAAAATATATATGTACACAAACATATTTCTCTAATAACAGCCTACCAACATATATGCTGCATGTCATAGTTAAAGCTGTCTTACAAACTAGCATACATAAAATATAAGTACAGTTAAAATTAAGTTTTAAGTAAAAAGCTCCTGATACTTATATAAGAGAATGTATTTTGGGGTTTATTCAAGAGTTAGTTCTCATATATAAAAACGTTTAATGCTAATGAACAATACTTGTCACTTAAAAATTTGAGACAATATAGAAATTTACAGAAAAGTTAAAGTTCACATAGTTGAAAGAAAAAAATAAAATAACTTGGATAATGACTCTGAATACATTTATGATCAAAATTAACACAAACACACACACAAAAATCAAAGCACAGCAGGACCTGCAAAAAATTTTTTTATATTGATCTTTTTTGAACCATGAAAAAGAATAAATTAGTCTTGTTTTAATAAGACTTTCAGAAAATGAAAATAATTATGAAATATCAGCTTGATGATGAACATATTATCAGTACTGACTGGTAAATTAGTTGTATTATCCAAAAATGTTGACAGATTCTAACTAGTATGAGTAAGACACTAAATTCATTAATGAATTATACTAGTTTAAGCATACAAATAATCTCTGGTTTTATACCCACTACATTTCAGAATTCTGTAAACTGTGAGACATTCAATGTGTTTAATGTGGCAGAAAATCATATGAAATGTTTCATTATTTTATTTTGTTTAGTCCTTTTCCCATTAAGCATGCAAACACGGTCATAACCATCTTTGGTTTCACTTCTACAAGGTCATCAGGTAAGGCATATATCCGGGCACCAATTTTTCGAGCAACTGAAATGGCATATCTTGAAAAGACAAGAAAAATATCTTAGTATTTGTTATCTACTGTGTTTTCACTTACTATATGTTAAGAATGAAATATTTTGATTAGATTAACTTTATGAGAAAGTCAAGTCTTTAAATCATATTCCCCATATAAGCTGTACTTCAAAATGTTAAAGACATAGTAACCTTATCTAAGGACTTACAAAATTAAAGAGCCACTGTGTTTTAATTTAAACCATAAAAAGCTTACTTAGCATTGTTCAGTTTGTCCTCTTCAGATAAGTTTTCTCTCTTGATCATTTCTTGACGAACTGCATTTGGTGCAATGGCATCTATTAAGTCTAGGACAGGTAAACTAGTGCTAATAGTTTTGTCCTAGAAAATAAAGAATCATTCATAAACATCTTTTAATTTTCATAAGCAGACTGGTTTATAACCATATAACTGAGAGCAAATTATAAATTTAGTTTGTAGTGAACACTCAGCTTTTCTGCAACCAGCCTACCTCACAAACCATTTAAAATACGTTTTTCCTTTGGTGTCTACAGAGCTTACAATGTGGAGCTGTCACCATACCCAAATAGGGCTTGCAGATGTGATAATTCTTAAAGTATGCTAACTATAGTATCCATTCTGTAAAAAATACTTTTGAAAGGGAATAGGAGATGGATTTTAAATTAATAGTTTTGCAAATTCTAATAATATATTTCTTAGACCATGGATTCCTAAGCCTTCACTTAAAATTTTTGAGAAAGAAAAATGAAAATAATAGTGGAAAGGAGCTAACATTTACAATGGCATTATCCTTGTTGCTTTACATGTCCAGCTTGTTTAATTTGCCTAAAAACCTCTTTTAAAGAGGATGAACGTGAAATTTCATAGAGCTCAAGTGACTTGTTCACACAACCAGTAGGTACAAAACCAATAATTGAACCCATAATTGTCTGACTGTAATGCCCAAGATTCTCTCCATTTTTGAAGTTACCTCCAAGGTGAACTAAAAATGAACAACTAAATTCTAGTGGATAGACCATTTCAGTTGGAAGTCAGAAATCCTGGTCTAAGTTGTTTTATCACTTACCAGTACTTGAAAAAAAAATTACTTGTTCTTTCAGCTTGAATAGTGGCCATTGCTGCTTGCCTACCCAGAATCTACTCATTCCTTACTACTATCTCCATCCTAACAGAACCCACATTTTTGCTCTGTATCCATATCCCCCTCACATGGACATGTGCTTCAAGGAAAGCTGACCCCATCCACAGCTCCAGGGGTGATCCTGAATTAGTCTAGGCCATGCATTCTGGGGGTTGGGTAATAAACTTACTCTTTATGTATAAAGCATACAGTGCATTAAAATCAGTAATATACATAGCATTAAAATTTCAGGGGAAGGGGAATTTAGGAAGAAAATGTCTAAAAAGACTCCTTAGATGAACAAAAACATTAGTCTGAACCAGAGTAATCCCATCTGATTAGCACAGTGATTTAATTTGGGCCTAATTTAATGTGAGGCCCTTGCCATTTTCTGGAAGAGCTATGGAAAACCAGCAACCCTCCTCCCTCTATGTGAATGAGAGGATGAAACCTTTGTCCCAGTCAGCAGTTATTCTATTATCAAAAGGAAAACCAGCTTTGGAGTGAAGTTGGCACTGTAGATGGCAAAGCAGAGATGGACAAAAGCCTCAGTCCTGAATGACATTCTTCAATTACTGACTCAACCAACACTGAAATCTACCCTACCTCTGGATTTCTGCTATTCTGTACCTTTCCTTTTGGTTTAAACCACTTTAAATTGGGTTTCCGTTTTCCAAAGCCAAAAGGAAGCACCCTTCCCTAACCACTACTATGAGAATGTCACAGGATTCTTGGGAATATTAATATAAATGAAAGCATATACTACAGTTCCTAGACAAATTAATAAAGTTTTGAAAAAACAATTTGAAGCCATGTGAAGAAATGTAACAGTTTACTTTTTGGGGGGCCATGATCTATGAGCCACTACATTTATTAATTTTAGAAAAATTTATATTCTTTACTTTCAGGAATGTTCATTTTATGAAACAGATTTTGGGGGGGAAGTAGAAGTAGAGGGGTAAAAATAACTAGGGTGCTCAAGTCTTTCTGAGTTTAGACTCAAGAATTAGCTTCGAGTTTGGCTTGATTTTCAAGATAACGAATTGTCCCATCCCTCTCTCTTAATTTGATACACATTACTATTAGAACATTCCATGCCATTGTTCTTTGTGTCATTATTAAAAATAGAAGTGGAATGATGTGGCAACCAGAGTTCTCTAAAAAGCTCAAGAGGAGCCTCTCCATATGATGCCCGTTATATGTTGCCATACTAGTAGTGTAGTAAGCCCCTTGTGCTGAGCCCTTAAAATGTCCAGATACTATTGAGCTCTTTACATTGTGTTAACTTATTTAGTTTGATAACAAACTCAGAAGATAGGTATTATTAATATCTCCATTTTAAATATGGGGAAACGGAGGCACAGAGAAATTAATAATTTGCCCAAGGTCATACGGATATTGAATGGTGAACCAGAAGTAAACTCAACTTTATTTATCAAAAGGAGTTAGTATAAACTGCTAAGGTTTCTATAAAACACGTGCCCCTCTCATGTGCTTCCTACTCCCCTTAGCTGATTATAGTACGCTGACACCCCACACAGTGATTCCTGTTTTCTTCTTTGCTTCCTTTCCTGAAGTAAACACTCTGAGGGCATTATGTAGCCACAGTGACTAGCAAAGCAACCTGATACAAGGTAAGCTTTGAATATTTATGAGATGAATGAGCAGTATGTCACTCTGAGCTGAAGTCAAATCCAGGGACACAGAACTACAGTTTGGCTTTTAACCTGCAGTCAGATCTGGATGTGAAATCCAGCTATTCTGCTCAATGGTTAGTTGTATGAAGGGGACATGTTGTTTAATTTTTCTAATGCTCTCCTTTTTGCTTATAGACTTATTGAGAGAATTAAAAGAAACTGTGTAAAGTGCTTAGCATGGTGGCACAAAGAACTCAATAAAGGTAATTAAGATTATTGTTATGGATATACCACATCCTCATCTTCTTTTATTTTATTTTAATCCCGTGTTAACACACAATGTTCTCTTAGTTTCGGGTATACAATATAGTGTGATTCAACAATTTCATATTTCATTCAGTGTTCATACATTTCCTTACCTTGATGAGGGAAAATTAGTTTGTAACTAAAAAGGGCAAATTTGTCTTTTCTAAAATGTCTCAGTATAATACTGCCTTGATTATGATTAGTAGATTCTTACCAGTAACACTTATAATAGGCTTCAAATATAATGCCTTCTACAGTTGGGGGAAAAAGCCTCCCCACCCCAACTTTATTTTAGCATTTGCTGCCACATTTCTTAACTATAGCCTCTTTAAAGACTCTGTTACCAAGCTCCTACTAAATAAATGCCAAGCACATTTGCATTATGTTCCTGCTACCGGGGATCTAAGTAAAACTATCAAGTCTGCTTTTTCTCTGTGCATTTTCTCCCTTAGAGGGTTTGTGGACTCCTATTTTCAACTATCTCTTCTATTTAACTGATGACCAAGTCTGTATTACCAGTTTTAACATTTCCTGTCATCTAGCTCATTTCCTGAACATTACTTCAAATCCAGCAGGGTTAAAACAGATTCATCACCTTTTCCAGAAAGCAGCTGTACCTCCTGAGATTCCCATTTGTTAGTGTTATCTGTTTTTCAGTTACCTAGGCCTAAACCATCAAGTTTTAACTCCTCTTTCTCCTGTGCTTCCCTAAATCAAGAGGCCAAATCCTACTTGTTCTTTTTCAATAGCAAATAACTAACTATCCATTCTTAACATTTCCTGTGCCCACCCCCAACTCCATTCAGATTCTCATCATTTCACACCTTGAGTTCTGCCTCAGCTTCTTAGGCACTGTCCTTGAATTTACACCCTTCTTCCTACTATCCATCCTGCTCACCATGTTCAGAAGAGTATTCCTAGGGGTGCCTGGGTGGCTCAGTCAGTTAAACACTGGACTCTTGATTTCAGCTCAAGTTGTGATCTGGGGGTTGTGGGACTGGCCACTCTGCGCACTTGGTGGGGAGTCGGCTTCTCTCCCTCTCTATTCCTCCCACCCCCACTTTTCTCTTTCTCTCAAATAAATAAGCAGATCTTTAAAAAATTACTAAAATTGTCACTTTTCTTACATTACTCCCAATATTAATAAACTTTTATTAAAGCCAGATTTCTCCACAATCTTGACCCAGACTCTATCTAGCACTATACCCTTAGGAACTATCCTCTCTAGCCAAACTATTTCTCCTAAACCTCTCCGATTTGCCTTTATTCAAGACGGACCCTCTTCTAGCTTGTTATGAAAATTCCAGTTATGAAAGTTTTGTCTTCCTAATAAATAGCAAACGCCATGAGGGCCAAATTAATTTCTTATATTCTGTATCTTTTTCCTTATCTATAAATGTTACTTAATAGTAAGAGCTCAATAAATATTTGTTTCTGAATATTTTCTCATTGTATTTGACTTAAATATATACATGCTTATTATTTTTCATCAACTAATGTACAAATGCATAAATTTTCTAATGAGTAATTATCAATTACAGAATTTCATATGTCCCCTTCCCTGTTTTACATTTTTAAGTTGTGTTTTATGTCTAAAATATATAAAAACAAATAATGGACTGAAAATTCTAAGTTCATTTTTTTGAAATAAGCAACAACAAAAACTCAAAGTGATTAGTTCCTTCCAAGATGGCAAAAAAGAAGCACACTTGAGCTAGGACTCAGGCAACACCTCTGCCATATTCCAGCTGTCCTGTTAAATGGGGCTCAGTATTTAGTGAAGACTGAATTTATCAATTTCTGACATTTCCCCTGCTCTAAAATGTTGTTAAACATATAGTACAAAGGCAAAGAAAAGACTAAAAGATGGATAGATAACTCTTAGGAAAGCTTAGGGTTTCATCTGCATTCTTATTCACTAAAAAAAACCCCACCAAATTGCTGATTTTTCACATATCATAGTAAAATCACAAACACAAGGCTCACTGAATTAATGTGTACAAGCAGACATGCTTATTTGTAGCTAACATCACGTTGCATGCAAAAGCGACACACAATGGAAATGCATGAAAATTAGTGGGTATATATGTGCAGATTACACTTTGAATGCTTTATGAATCATCCACAAATGCTCGGAAGTGAGTGTTAAGTGCCATTATGAAGCCAGATGACAAGATTTTTTTTCCTACCAGTTTTCTCAATTCCCACTTGAATCGGTTTGGCTGTCTCTGTTATGCCTTGGAAATGATGTCAATACAATTCTGAGACTGCTGCTAGGGAGCACAAAACATTATAGGTCCTATATAAACAATGTGTTTTTTTTTTTTTAATCTTTCTTTTTTATTTGACAATTGGGTTTTATGGTTCTATTCTATTTCTTTTTTAAGATTAGATGACCAGAGTCTGATAAATATTAACCTGAATCTATACTCAATAGGACAACCAAAGTATAAGAATTCAAACCATATTTTTGCTTTACAGATGCCCAATAGCTAATAAGCCTAAGTTTATAAATTGTGTCTCTGAGATATAATGTTAATGTAACTCTAGACCTAAGCCAATGTAATTTTCAATAAAAATTCCTTCCTAAACTTAATTTCTTACAAAAACAAAATTTTAAACAGCTTTTGATTACCTTGAAACTGGATATAGAAGTGGGTTTTTGTGCACTTTTAAGAGTCTCATTGACCCATTTAATAATAATTTCATCATTTACTTTTTCACCCTCTCCAAGATCTGATAATACATTCAATGTGTACCTGTAACAGAAAAAATGTATATTTGAGAGTGAAAGGGGAGAAAGGGATGAAATTTGATCACATCATTTATATCAATATTAGATAAATATTTAAGTATTTTGGTTCTAGTAAATATTTCTACCTTTGTCTGGTATTTGCATTTAGTCACATTCCAAAGTTGCAAAGCTCATAATCAGAAACAAAAATATACAGTATTTTTTAAAAAAAATCCCTTACATAGTAGTTTTTAAGAGGCATTAATAAAAGTGATCATTTCCAGATATTTAACCCACTTTTACACAAAATGTATTATCAACGGTAAATCATTTAAAAATATATTTTACACTGTGTAATTCTTGTTTGTTATTCTCAAAAATAGCCAAAATTTTAGTTCATATAACTTCCTGAAGGAAACAGTATTGCTATAAATATATCAGCCTTTACCTTCTCATCAGCTGCCATACCAGTGCCAGAGTAAGTGTTGAATTCCCTTCATTTAGGTCCTGCCCAGCAATGCCAACCAAGGAGAATTTAGCCTCAGTCTTCCCAAGTTCCACTGCATAGTTACAGTTTTCAATCTATAAATAATTAAGTAAAAGCTTTGGTTTAAAAACATGTTTTTAAAAATATATCTCTTGAATATGCCAGCTTTGTTCAGTCATCTGAAAATAACTATGATACTACCTTCAATTTATATGAAGAATATCATTTCACAATAACATTGAAATTAAGGAAATGTTTATTCCCATTTTATTATTATTCCTATTTTATAGCGTAGGTATGAAAGCACTGAAGGGTTAACGTAAATAAAGAACTGGCTAGGAAGTTTTAAAATCTAACCCTAAAAGTCTTGACTGTCCAAGATTACATAGCTTATCAGAGGCAAATCTGTGACTAAAAACCTGGGTTTCCTGCATTCTACAAATAGAGTTAAATACTGTTTTGTCTAAATTTAAAACTAAGGAATAAAGAAATTGTTTCATTAAGAATCAGAAACTTCATCTCCCTTTTCTTCATCCAGATATTATTCATCTTTCAAAATTTAGCTTTAGCCCACTTTCTTCAATAAAGGTTTAACCTTAACTATACCACCTGATACAATATACCCCTTATTGAACTTCCAATAATGCTTATTTTGTAATGCTTATGCACCATCTTCTACTTAGCAATTTATGTACTTTCTTTTGTCAACCATGGGACAGGATCCTTGTAAAGGGCAAAAACTATATCATGTATAAGTCTCTAGATACTCTTCTCCATCCCCAGCCCAGAACCCATCACAATGCCCTGCCTACAGTAAGAATCTGATGAATGAAAGTAAATTATTTACCTACCTACCTATTTTTTTTCCAGTGATATAAGTACAGTTCATTCCTTTCTTTAGTAAATTCTTTTTGTCTACTTGTCCTCTATAGATGTTTATTATCTCCAGTCTTCCTATCTCAGGGTTATTTGTGTGTGTGTGTGTGTGTGTGTGTGTGTGTGTAAATTCTTAGATATTAGAGTCTTTTTCTCCAGTGAAATTGTAAGCTCTCATAATCTTGTAAATACCCCTAGTAGTAAACTGTGCTTCCTGAATACTTTTTGGGATAAAATAAACATTTAGTTAAGAAAAATAGTGTAACTGGTTTCTTCTGATTTTCTTTCCCAAGTTAGTTAAGACCTCATTACAAAACAATTCAACCTGAGATACACAGATACATTTTTTTTTTCTAAGAAAGTATTTCTTGGAAAAGTGAGAAAGGAACCACACAATAACAGAATTTGCACAAATGGGTATTTTCTCTAAAAAAGAAAATCCAAATTCCCAAAGACCTGTTTGTTACAAATAAAAATGCATGAAGATCCTTTGATCCTGTGGTAGCATCTGCCTGGTTCTCTTACTAAGTTTCATAAAATCTTTGCTATGTATACATTTTTTTTAAAATACAAGGAGATAATATTTTAAAATCCTTTCTTTTTTCCTAGTAGTCATACATTAGATTTAGTCTAATAAAAATATATACTATAGAAAAAATATATACTATAGAAATTTTATATTATAAATAGATACCTAATTTATAGAAAATAGCACCAACGTTCTGATTATGTAACAGTGTGAACAGGAGAGAGAAAAACCAGCATATTTTCCACTGACACCTGTTTCAATGGGAGAATTTTCTAGCAATAATGAATAATCACTTATGTGTAAAATGTGTTTCAATAAAAGACCATCTGTTTTATAGTTAGACCAAAATTCCTAAGGGGAATGATGGTGAGGAGGGTGCTCAGGGTTACTAGAGGTCTAAGATGTTGATATGACCAGCAATGAAAGGGTACCTGGAAATGGATGCTAACATAAGGAAAATGATGTGTTCTATTTTTTGAGCAACAGTTGATTCCAAATTTGGCAAAACTTCTAAGATCTGGAGAGGTACCAAACTAGAGAAAGAATAAGAAATTCAGCGCTAGAGATAAGCTGTGTTTATGGTACTACTTAACACTCTAAAAATGGATCTGCTCTCTGAGGAAGTAAATATAGAAAGTTAAGAGCAGTGGGCCAAGAACTGAGCCTTGGAAATTCCTAGAGTTGTCAGGCTAAAAAAACAAAAACTTGTGAAAGTTAGGAATAAACACAAAGCAAGAAAAAAATTGGAGAGTGCAGTTTCATAGAGTTAACGGGAGAAATGAAGATCAAACACTTCAAATGCTGTGGGGAAAAGTGAAGCTTAGATCATTTGTAAAATAGAGAAAAACTACATAAAAGGATACAGGTTTCAAGTGAAAAGAAATACTGAAGAAATAATGAAGAAAGACTATTTAAGTGGTGCAATTTTATGAACTTTACAAAGGAAGCAAAATGATGTCTGCTTATGAATGCCCAAAGCCTATAAAATAAGCCTCTGTGATACTGTCATGAAAGTACTGCTTCATTTTTTTAAAATCTTGAATTTAAACCTTTAATATCCCAGAAAAAAAATTAAAAAATAATATCTTTAATATCTTGAGGCCTTATGTTTCATCCTATAAACAGCTGGTATTTGTTGAAACATTTTACATATGATTCACTTGTAACATCTCATATTAAAATTCCAAATAAAATGAGTGGTTTAATTTTTGTTTTGCTGTTAGATTTTGCATCTGCTTACTCCTAAAGGAACTAGAAAAAGAACAAAGCCCATAGTTAGTAGAAGAAAGGAAAATAATAAAGAGAAAAGCAGAAATAAATGAAATATGAGGCTTTAAAAAAAACTATAGAAAAGATTAAGGAAACCAAGAGTTGGTCTTTGAAAAGATAAACAAAATTGATGAACCTTTATCCAGACTCATCAAGAAGAAAAGAGAGAGGACTCAAATAAATAAAATCAGAAATGAAAGAGAAATAACTGACAGGTGAATTCTACCAAACATTTAAAGAAGAGTTAATACCTATTCTTCTGAAACTAGTCCAAAAAATAGAAAAAGACAAGTGTTGGTAAAGATGTTGAGAAAAAGGAATGCTTGTGTACTGTTGGTGGGACTGTATATTGGTACAGCCACTGTGAACATAGTATGGAGGTTCTTCAAAATATTAAAAATAAAAATACCGTACAATCCAGTAATTCCAGTACTGGTATTTACAAAAAAAAAAAAAAAAAAGCGGAAGCACCAATTCAAAAAGATCCATGCACTCTGGTGTTTACTGCAACACTATTTACAATACCCAAGATATGGAAGCAACCCAGTGTCCACTGATAGACAAATGGATAAATATGTATACACAATGGAATATTACTTGGCCATAACAAAGAATGAGATCTTGTTATTTGTGACAACATGGATGGACCTAGAGAATATTAATGCTAAGTGAAATAAGTCGGACAGTGAGGACAAATACCATATGATTTCACATATATGTGGAATCTTAAAAAAAACAAACAAGCAAAAAGAAGCAGAAACAGACCCATAAATACAGAGAACTGGTGTTTGCAGAGGGGAAGAGTGAGGAATGGATAAAATGGATTAAAGAAAGTGGGAAGTGCAGGCTTCCAGTTATGGAATCATCATCATTCATCTGCCAGATATTCTCCCACCAACTGTAATCAAGTCACTGCCCTGCTCAAAAACGTTTAATGGCTTTCCATTACTTCTAGTTTAAAACACAAGCTTTTTAATCTGACAGTCAAGATTCTCAATATCTGGCTCCAGCTGAAATTTTTAATGTTCATACTCACTTCTTACCTCTGGGAATCTTCTGCTATAGGCAACATTCCCAGAAATGCGTTTTATATTTTCCCATCACTATTCCTTTTCCTGATCCTTAGCACCCCCCTCCAGTGTTCTTTCTCAAATTCTCACTCAAATACTACCTCCTGCATGAAGCCTCTCAAGATAAGTGCAGGCTGTTGCCTTTTCTTCCTTAGAACTCATAATCATTTCTGTGTACACTGTACTATATTATAGCTGTTTGTACATATATCTAATGTTTTTAGGCTTCTTGAGGACCGACTCCGTGTCTTGTGCTATTTTATATCCTGCATTGCACTGTACAAGTAGTAGGTAATCAATAAATATCTGTCAAAAGATATTAACACATAACCAGTAAAGATTTGGCAAGTTCTGATGATTATAAAACAGGGATGAATTTATGATGCACCTCAAAGAACATTAAGGACTAAAACCTGTTAAAGACAAAAACAGTTAATATAAAGTATCTGACTGGGTGAACTGTCTTCATCTTTCCAAACATTTATTAAAGCCCATTTATAAAAGGGCTATGAAGTGTAACACATTTTGGTTTAAATCAGAATCATGGGGACAGACCACACATTACTAAGCTTTATGAAACTCCAAATCCTCTGTTTTATATTAGAACAATAACATATCCTTAGTGGTTATCTCATCCACCTTCTTCATGTTCCCTCCAAGAGCAGGATAAGGAGGTTTGTTGACACGGCTCCACTTGACTGGCACACGGATCATTTCATAGAGCTGAAAGATCACTAAAGCATCTGCAAGGTCACTAAAACAAGAGGAAAAGATGGTGAAGGAGGAGGAAATTTTATTAAGCACAATGAAGATAGGCTTAGGTCTTCAAAAATACTACAGGGTCATTTAATGCTTAAAAAATGACAGGACAAGGGCACCTAGGTGGCTCGGTTAAGTGACCAATTCATGATTTAGGTGCAGGTCATGATCCCATAGGTCATGAGACTGAGCCCCATGTCCAGCTCTGTACTCAGAACACTCAGCGGGGAATCTGCTTGAAATTCTCTCCCTCTGCCGCTCCCCCATCCCCACCCCCAACTCACACTCACTCATTCTCTGAAATTGATAAATCTGAAAAAAATGACATCATTTAACCCAGGACTTTTTTCTTTTTCTTTTTCAAATTTTTATTTAAATTCTAGTTAGGTTTAAAAAAAAATAAATTCTAGTTAGGTAACATACAGTGTAATATTGCTTTCAGGAGTAGAATTCACTGGTTGACCCAGAACTTCTAATCTAGGAATCTGTCCAAAATTTTTTTTTTGTTTACAAAGTTATATGTACAAAGACATTCATTGCCACACTATTCATAAATGTGGAAGCAACTTAAATGCCTGGTACTAGGGGGCTGTTGAATAAACCATCCATACCAGAGACTCCTGGTCCACCATAAGAAATAAGGTAGATCTCTATGTACTTACATGAAAAGCTTTACAAACATACTATGTTTAAAAAAGCAAATGGCAGAACAGTGCATACAGTTAACTATGTATAAAATTTATTTTCAAATTTGAGAGTATTTAAATACCTATATATGCTATGGACTGTTAATAGCAATATCTCTAGGCAGGGAAAAAAGAAGTAAGGGAGATGTAGGGGAAGTATTATCATGTTTTAATTTATTCTATGAATGTACATACTTCCTGAAACTTCTACAGTGAGAATAAATTCATGTATTATGTATGTATTAGGATTTTCTTAAACTTTTTAAAAATCCTACAAAAATCACAATAGCCACAAAGTAGGCAGCTGTTCATGTTAAATAATGAGAGTTAAACGGAAGGAATTTATGAGCAAGTAGGCGTTATTGAAGTAAGAATAGTATTACTTTGGATTCAGAAAAACACATTCTTCTGAGATGCTCAAAGTATATCCGTTGAGTCTGTTCTCAATTTTGTATGCTAAGGACATAAAGCAACAGCAACTGATTTTTAAAACTGCTAGCTCTATGATGTATTATGTGGCTTTTCTCCCTCAACAGCTTGTTCACTAAGTTGTTTTACTAAGATTCAGGTGAAATTTACTTTGCAACTCTGAGCATACACCTTACGGCAATGAAGGGAACTGGGCCCTGTGCTGAGTGATGGAAAGATAAAGTCTGTTTTGAAGGCAATTAAGAACTGACTGGGTTATCTATAAAAGCACATGGAAAATTTTGTATAAAAATATTACTAAACCATTGGTATTGGTTCTGAATTTGTCTTTTTTACTTTAAATGACTCATTCTTATTTCTATTTAGTAAAGTATTATTATTCATGTTTTGCAAATAGGGAAACTGAAGCCCAGAAAGTTGAAATGATTTCCAGAGAATTCAAGATGCAGTCCTGAACCAATTTGTCATAGAAAAAGTCCAGGACTAATAGTTCTTCAAATATATTAAATAACTTGTGTAGGGGAAAGAATTTTCATTTAAAATCAATCTAAATTATGCTATTACTTTGGTTTGCTTTAGATTTGGTGTACTGCAGGAGAGGAGTTAAAATAACTTAGGGTTGGGGTAACTGGGTGGCTCAGCTGGTTAAGTATCTGCCTTCGGCTCAGGTCATTATTCCACAGTCCTGGGATCCAGCCCCGCATTGGGCTTCTAGCTCAGTCGGGAGTCTGCTTCTCCCTCACCCTTTCCCTCCCCCCTCAACTTGTGTGTGTGCGTGCACTCTCTCTTCCTCTCTCAAATAAACAAAATCTTTTTAAAAAAATAAGTAACTTAGAATATGATCCAGACACAAATTCATGGACACATGGTTCTGGTGCCAGCTAGACCTCTGGCTATTGCTTTTCTATATATGATAGTCCCCTTGAGGGTTATGTTGAGGATATTCTGAATTCCCTTTTCCAAAATAAAATTACATATATCTAGAAGTCCTGTGCTATCATTTCAGGGTCCATGTAACTACATATAATCTTTAAAAAAATGTGGTCAATTCTCTTCTCCACTCTCAACTATAGGGAACTCTAGTGATTGTGACATTTATGAAAAAGTTACCATGAGTCTCAACAAATCTTAATCCCCTACTTTTAAGTCTACTTTGTAATTTAAAAAGAAATTTACTTTGAAATTTACATGCTCAATGTAAGAAAAGCACAGACACATATTAAGTCACTAAGATTAAAAGTAAGTCTTCTCAATGGCCAACATGCACATGAGAAAATGCTCTGCATCACTTGCCATCAGGGAAATACAAATCAAAACCACAATGAGATACCACCTCACACCAGTGAGAATGGGGAAAATTAACAAGGCAGGAAACAACAAATGTTGGAGAGGATGCGGAGAAAGGGGAACCCTCTTACACTGTTGGTGGGAATGTGAACTGGTGCAGCCACTCTGGAAAACTGTGTGGAGGTTCCTCAAAGAGTTAAAAATAGACCTGCCCTACGACCCAGCAATTGCACTGTTGGGGATTTACCCCAAAGATTCAGATGCAATGAAACGTCGGGACACCTGCACCCCGATGTTTCTATCAGCAATGGCCACAATAGCCAAACTGTGGAAGGAGCCTCGGTGTCCATCGAAAGATGAATGGATAAAGAAGATGTGGTTTATGTATACAATGGAATATTACTCAGCAATTAGAAACGACAAATACCCACCATTTGCTTCAACGTGGATGGAACTGGAGGGTATTATGCTGAGTGAAATAAGTCAATCGGAGAAGGACAAACAGTGTATGTTCTCATTCATTTGGGGAATATGAATAATAGTGAAAGGGACTATAAAGGAAGGGAAAAGAAATGTTGGGAAATATCAGGAAGGGAGACAGAACATAAAGACTCCTAACTCGGGGAAACGAACTAGGGGTGGTGGAAGGGGGGAGGAGGGCGGGTGTTGGAGGGGAATGGGTGACGGGCACTGAGGTGGACACTTGACGGGATGAGCACTGGGTGTTTTTCTGTATGTTGGTAAATTGAACACCAATAAAAATTAATTAAAAAAAAAAAAAGTAAGTCTTCTCATTACTCTCCATCCTACTACCCAGGGTGCATACACTTTGGTATTCATCCCTCTGGGTTTTTAAAAATATTATATACAAATGTGTACACTCCATTTTTTTTCTTGCAAGATAAGAAAGCAGGGTATTTTTTTTTATTTTTAAAAGATTTTATTTATTTGAGAGAGAGAGAGAGAGAGCATGAGCAGCAGGAAGAGGTAGAGGGAGAAGCAGAGTCCCTGCTGAGCAGGGAGCCCAATGTGGGACTCCATTCCAGGGCTCTGGGATCATGACCTGAGCTGACAAAAGACACTTAGCCAACTGAGCCACCCAGGTACCCAAGGAAGCAGTTTAATCCCAACATTTTTTGTGCTATAAATGCTTGTATTAAGAAAAAAAGGTCAAGTAGACAACTTTAACCATTACACCACAAGGAACTAGAAAAAGAAGAAATTTATCTGAAATTTAGTAGAGGAAGGAAATAACAAAGAAAAGTCAGAAATAAAACAGAGACCAGAATAAACAATAACATAACACTGAAAGTAATGACCAGTTTTAAAAAAAATTGGCAATGCTTTGTATTCTCAATTTTAAATTAAAAAAATGGAATCATACTAGACCTATTCTTCTTTTTGTTAAAAATATTTATTTTATATATATAGAGAGAGGGAGCAGGCACAGGGATGAGGGTGCAGGGGGAGAGAGAATCTTAAGTAGACTCCCTGCTAAATGTGGAGCTCCACACAAGGGCTCAATCTCATGACCCTGAGATCACAACCTGAACTGAAACCAAGAGTCAGGTGCTTAACCAACTGTACCACCCAGGTGCCCCTAACCTATTGGTCTTTTCTATCAAGTATATATTATAGACATTCCTTCACATTATTCTATAAAATTCTTATCCCCTCCTCACACCAAGTATTTGATTCCTTTACTGCCCTGCTACTATAATGAGAGTTCCAGTCTAAATGATACATATCTCTGTCATCTAGCTGGAATTTATACACTTTTGGTTTTTTTTAAACAGTTTAGTGCATCCCATTACTTATTTTAAGTATTTATTTATTTTAAATATTTATTTATTTGAGAGACAGCACACACAATGACGGAGGGAGAGAGAGTCCCAAGCAGACTCTGCACACTAAACGCAGAGTTCTAGGCGGGGTTCAATCCCGCGTATGTGAGATTATGACTTGAGCCAAAACCAAGAGTTGGCCGCTTAACCGACTGAGCCACCTAGGTGCCCCAAGGAATTTATAGACTTTTAAAGTTCATCAAATATTAGTCTATCACATCAAAACAAGTTACCTAAGGTGGTACTGATTTTGATTTTAAACCATAATTTGAATATACACCAAGAAGCAGAAATTACTGTATCATAAATCCTCAACTAGCCAATGACTTGGTCTTTTGTAGCAATAGACTTAAATTCATAATTAAATAATAACTTAGTTATTTGTAAATTATTAATATACAATTAGCTAAAGCTGAGTTCTTTTCCATTTTTAAAGGCAGGTTGGTAGATAATATAATAGAAAAGGAAGGTTTCCTTTTACCCAAACCTAAAATGACACATTGTTAGTACTACCAGACAGCACAGAAAATTATTCAGTAAAATACTTTCTTAGTCCTACCAATATTGATAATGTGTTGTCATTTTTAAACAAGAAAGAATAAGATAAATTACAAGTACTGACGGAAAGCAAATTATTTATACAAGTTAGAAAAAAATTGCAACAAATTATGAGATAATTGAGAGATCTGGGCAAAATAAAGTGTGAATTTTCATTTAAAATATATAATGATAAGAACAGTTTATAAAATATTACTATTCTTCTAATCTGTTATCGTTGAAATAATTTATTATTTTTCTGATCAATTATAAAAGAATAGGATAGATTATCTTTACCAAATTGGTTATTTATATCATCAAAAATTATAACTAATACTATTATATTCTGATCTTTTTAAATAATACTATTCTTTAAAAATCCATTGTATTGCCAATCTCCAGCATTCTGAAATTGTAAATGTTGGTTTAAATTTTTGTGATTTTTAGAAAATGTACTAATATAAACATACCTATGGTTTGAAACTAGAAAAGTTAGACTCTGGTCATAAACCTAAAACACAATTAAGACATTTACCTGTACAGATGATTGATGTATGGGTTGACCCCCAAGGAATTCATCCAGTTCCGAAATGTCCTTTCTTCCTTGCTCTCTCCTAGAGTGGACACAAGTTCATACTGATGATTCAGGACAAAAGGCATCAAGAAATATATTTTAAACCATCCTGGCAGGTACAAACCAGCCATACATACTTTGCTGTGGTTTCTGCGATACTATAATCTTTCAGGGGGAGAAGTCAGTCTTATTGCCAAAGTCTCTTTTCCCTTCTCTGCCTAGAAGGCCTCCATTTGCTCTAAATTTTTCTATCTAGAGTCCTTTCTTTGATGCCAGTGAACCACTGAGTTCTGGGTTTCTCTGTCCAAAAAATAACAGAGAAACTTATATGGTCATGTCTGTAGTTATGATTACATGCAAAAGGGGCTGGCTAAAAATTAATGAAACAAAATCTTTTAGCAGTCAGGTAACATTAGCACAGTAAACCAAAAGAAAAGCTGTGCTCTTCCCAATGCAGTGTTTCTAAATCTGTACAGGTTTTGGTTTTACAGGAAAATTTCTGGGCACACAAACCTACATTTTAATTAAGCCAAACAGCAATGAAGGGGAGAGAGGATTACAGGTAATATAAAAATAAGCAGTGAAGGGATATAACTATTTTACAGGTTTCCTGAGTTTATTTTAGATTGTCACTATTGAAAACATATAAGGGAACACGACACATACACAGGATGCTAAGAGAAAGACATCTTATCCTATTAAGTCCCTAGACCTCAAAAGATCACCTCAGTAAGAAACTCCTGCAGGCACTGTTATTTAACCCATGATTACTTAACCTTCCTGAGCATTCCCTATAAGCAGTACTTATACCACCTATAAAGAAAATGTGGGCTAAGAGCCAGGTGAACTCTCCTTGCCATTTCTGCCTTCCAGTCATCCCTTAGATTAGAAATAGTCCTAAGCGACTATGTAGTAGTATTTGTTTTCAGCAAAGATAGGGGACAGTGGAATGGCCTAACCTACATCTCATCATCAGACGCCTGAAAAACTGAAACATTTACACTTCTCATCACTTCTAAACTATAGGCAAATTCAGATCACTCCCTAACTTTGACTCTTGTGGGATTCCCAGGATAATTAGGCATCTAAATCTATAACCATCTGAGCTCCAGGGACCCATTCCTATAGAGCCATATCTGCAATCATCTTCAGACTAAATGCCATAGATAGTATAATCATGGACAGCCAAAAGAGAAACCAAGCCTTGTAAAATCTAAAGGATTCAGGTTTTTTGTGCAGATGCTCAGGAAATAATCTGTCAGCTGTATTTTCATTTGATTTTCTATGCTAATACCTAAGGCATTCCCAGAATCTACTTTAATTCTTGCTCTATCATATTATATAGCCAATATAATTTCTTAAATTTTATTCCCTCTGGTCTGCATAAAAGGTAACTGACCAGTCTGTCCTACCTGCCACTATCACTTTATGATAACCTATTTGAAAACCCTTTTAAAAAGAAATAAACTAAATATTCCTAGAAATCATGCTTGCCTGTTTGTAGGAGTTATTAAACAAGTGCAAATGAAATGTCTGAACTTTCCCCAAAGTGACATAAATAAAGTGTACTATCATCAACAGTTTGATGCATGTGACCTGGATTTACCTTTTAGTTATTTCTGTATTACAATATGCAATAGATTTTTCTCTAGTAATTAGAAAAATTTTACATTATTTCCTTCTGGGAAAATCCAAGTTGTGTTTTAAAATTACAAACATTGATAGTGTAACAATAGCCTAATTTTTAATTGAATTAAGATCCAAAATCTGCTGTATCTGAAGATACAACAAATAATATTTTAAAAGACACTAGTATTTTACTGAGTTCTGAAACTGTTATAAGCTTCAGGGGTTCATATTTCTTCCCATGTTCCAAATGATTATATTATTATTTTAATTTTTGATGCCTGGAAAGTAAAATAGATTATGTAAGTAAGCATTTATTTATCTAATACCATTTCAAGTTGTCTTGGTAAATAAATGCTCAAAGCCAGAAGCAGTATGCATTTGTGCCAGAGCCATGGTAAAGCACTAGAAAAACATATGTATTCCAGATTGTAAGTGCTGTCTGTATTCGAGACAACTGAAGCAATCTTAGAAGTAAAACGTTCATTGCCGATATAAAAGACAGAAAAAACTATAGAACATTTCATTTTCAGGGCCAAACTGATAACTGCAAATGACAAAAGTTTCAGAAAAAAATAACGAATATACTATAAGTAAACTACTAAGAGGAAAGAGAAGGAACTAACATATATTTAACACTCACTAAATGTGCTAAGTGATGTTTTCCTTTTTCCAACCTATTACTGAGCACATACTGTATGCTAAACTCTTTCATTCATGAAAGGTCATTTTAACTTGCTCTGTAACTCTTCAAAATTAGTATTATTAATCTTGTTTTATAGATGAGAAAACCAAAGCTCAGAGAAGTCACTCAGATACTAAATAGTGGACCCATAATTTGAACAAAGTGTATGTATTTTCTATCACCACAAATGAATTCTGAGATGGCCTCTCTACACATAGCCCATATATTTGGCTCAATTTAATCTGAAGGTTTTATATTTAGTTGGGCTTTTAATTTTCTCTAATTCCATACAGATAAAATTCTTTGCCAGTGAGGACATGAATATAGGATATAATACAGTTAAGCTTTGAATTTCATAAGGATCTATAAAAACAGATTTACAGAGGAAAAATTCCAATGACAGTCAAAGTGAAATACATTTTTGGCAGATGTATCAGGATATACATATGTTCTAAATAAAGATGATTGATAAATATTTCCCATAATATCTTCTTATATAAATAGAATACTAATGGAAATATTTAGCAATCCTATTCACACTGAAAAATTCCAAAAGCATGCTGAACACTAGCAAAATAATTCAAACATGACAAATAAGAGAGCGAGCAAGTTGGAAAAGATATCTAGCAAGAATCCAGTGACTATAAAAAGCAGATCATTTTTAATATGCCACTCTAAACAATGCCTTCTATTGTAAGATACAGAAGGATTTTGAAATTTTCCAGACTGATAAAAACTTAGTCTTCCTTTTTAATTTTTTTAAAAGTTCTAATCCCTCATCCCCAATTTCTCTGCTGAAAAATCTGCACTTTTATCTGTCTTCCCTCTCAAAATCTATGTAGAGAATATAGTCTTTATTTTACTGGGCCTCAGGAAGAGTGAATTGAATTAATCATATTCTTTAAAGAACATATTTGTTAAATCTGAAACTTCTTTCATTAATCAAGAAGATGCAATTATCAAACTGTCAAGGACACTGGAACTCTGGTTGTGGCAGTCAAAGAAAAGATCATGAAACGGATTTCTCATTCTATCCCCCTCCCAGGGAAGAAAGGGAGTAAAGGCAGGTGATGGTGAGAGAATGGACATTCTCTTGCCTGCCAAGAAGGATCCCTATTTGAAGACTGCCTTCTCCAAACCAGGGCAACTACTGAGAATATTTTAGGATGGGCCCCTACCTCTGACTGCTGCCATTGTTCTTCCCTTTAGTTTTGATACTAACGTGGGATAGGTATGTGTGTGAAAGTGTGAGAACAGAAAAGAAGAGAAGGCTAAGAGACAAAGATAAGGAAAAAGAAATAGATAGCAAGAATGTTTTTGTTGTTATGACAATTCATATATCATAAGCTTCAATGACATTCAAGAAATGTAACATAGCTAAGGAATACAAAATAACCTATGTTATTGAACCTAAATAGATCCTTCCAAAGATTATGAGTGATATAAGTTTGCTTATTCATAGGAGAGGGATAAGGGCTTTACATCATTAAGTCCAATTGTCAAAACTGATTACAGCTACAATATCCCATTATTTTAGAAGGCAAATTTGGTGCAGAGTTTACATAATCAAGCCTTGCTGTGCTATTCTAAGTAAGTTTCATTTGTGTTTCTTCCTTGTCATTCTTTAGGCATATTAAGACAGAAAGAACACAGCATGAACAATGCAAAAAATAAATCAACCCAGATAGAAGGAATAAATGGTACTAATAAAAAGAACGTTCAGAATGAATATATTTATAGAGTATAGAAAAGTACTAAATACAGTACCTACATTAGGAGGGGTCAAATCTGCATTTCACGAAGCAAAATAGGAAAGTATTATAAATTACGAGACAGATAACAATAGCCCACACACAACAAGACAAGTAATGAATATTAAAATTTTTTTTCATGTGCATTAAAAACATTAGAAAGAGAACAATACTGGAGTCAAACTGTAGCTTTCAAAGGAGAAGAAAAAGCTACAAAATGATTATTTTTTCCAATAGGTAATTCATTGTCCATATTGGTGGTGGAGTTATGTTATGTGGTCATTTAAGAGACTATTTTAAATGTATGATAGTTTTCACTAAATTCTGATGGAGAAATGACAGACAAGTAAGATTTACCCCAGCATTCTCTTTTAACCAAATCAACAACCACTTTCCTTAATACAAACTTTTTAATGGATGCACATGCCTACACACAGTCAACTGCATCTCCCACCACAATCCCCTACCACTGACAGTGAAGAAGGTCAATACCACAAGAAGATACATACAGTGAAGCAATTAAAGGCAGAAAGAACATACCTTCCAATAAATTAATATCGATGTCATTATCAGGCTTGTGTAGGCATGGGTATGTGTTAAAGAGATTAGCTACAAAAGCTAAATTAAGTTTAGGATTGCCTGAAACCACATCTGCAGGAGTAACAAACTGTCTGCAGCCCAGTTTATCTGCTTCTTGAAGCATGAATCCAGCACGCTTCAGGTCATTTTTCTCCTAAACAACAAAATAAAATAAAAATGGTCAAGATTAAACTTTTGATTGCTTTTAAACATGTATATCAATAAAAAATTATGCCAATCACTCTTCTGGAAATATATTAAATGATAGATCAAAATAAGGTCAGAACATGCAGAAATTCCAAATCAACTTCTCTGACTTTTCTTGCTGGAGATCAGAAGAATATTTCACTCTCACTGCTGAAATACTCAACAAAACTCTCAAATTTCTTATTAGTTCCTACTGGTCAAATTATAGATAATTTGGTCAAGGCCATATATTAGAATACCTTCTGGCTAAGAGGCTTAGTTGTCTCACCCATTCTATTATGAATATTTCCAGTAGACTCTTTTCTCAATGAAAAACAAGTTGGGATACAAATTAAAAAATATTAAAATCAGAAGAACAGCACTTTTTACAAGTGCAAAATCCTGGAAAGAAACCAAATACTTGCAAAAAGGAAAGAAGACGAATAAACTGTTATATTTACACAGTGACATACAACAATGTGAATGATTCTTAGTGATATATGTTCAAAATAAGTACCAGGAATTTAAGTACAATAAGCTTTATGTGAAATTAGAAAGTAAAGTCAAAACTTTAATTTCGTAAGGGATATATCTCGTTGAAAGAAAACTATATAAAAAGAGGAGCAAAAGAACAACGAACATAGGATTGAAGATGGTGACTGTCACATTAACGTGAGGCAAAAAGAACAGGGAAGGAGAGAGCTAAATGTAAATTAGTGTCAAAGTCTTAGCTTTCTTGTTGGATTGACAGCTCATATGGACTTGTTACAATTTTAGAGCAAACAAATACAAATAAAACTAAATAAAAAGAGGGATGTGCATGGACTCATGATGAGAGTATATTGTGACCAAGAATCAGGACTTATCTCATTTTGTGCACCAGTTACAAAAAAAGTAAAAATGTAAATGAAGCCAGAGAAAGCAATAGGTTCAATGCTACTAAACAATAAAAAGTTCCTAACATAGACATGAACAAATTATATATAACATATGGACCTTATTCAGATCTTAATTCAGATAAACTACAAAAAGAAAATCTGACATTTAAGAAGCAATTGGAAATGTCAATATTGACTAAATATTTTGATGATATTACAGATTACTGAGGTTTTTTTTTTTGTATTTTTAGGTATGATAAGGTATTATGGTTATATTTTTTTTAAGTTTTTTTTTTTAATTTTTTAATTTTTATTTATTTATGATAGTCACAGAGAGAGAGAGGCAGAGACACAGGCGGAGGGAAAAGCAGGCTCCATGCACCGGGAGCCTGATGTGGGATTCGATCCCAGGTCTCCAGGATCGCGCCCTGGGCCAAAGGCAGGCGCCAAACCGCTGCGCCACCCAGGGATCCCTTATGGTTATATTTTTAAAGTTTCTTTAAGAAATACACATTGGGGGCAGCCCGGGTGGCTCAGCAGTTTAGCGCCGTCTTCGGCCCAGGGCCTGATCCTGGAGACCTGGGATCGAGTCCCGCGTTGGGCTTCCTGCATGGAGCCTGCCTCTCCCTTTGCCTGTGTCTCTGCCCCCCGCCCCTGCGTCTCAAGAATAAATAAATGGAATCTTTGAAAAAAAAAAAAAAAAGGAAATAGACATTGAAATACTTATTGATGAAATGATATTGATGTCTAAGATTTGCTTCAAAATAACAGGGGATAGAAAGGAAGGTGATAAATGAATAAAGATTGTCTATGAGTTGATAGTTATTGAGCCTGGAGAATGAGCACAGGGTAGTTCATTATACTGAGTTTGTTCATTTTTTCATTATGTTTGAAATTTTCTGTTTTTTTTAAGTTCCTAATTTTTTGATTCAAACTAATTTGCAAACTTTGCAGTTCTTCAATACTTTCTCAAATGTTTAATTGTAATGATATAAAATTAATTTGTAGTGACTCAGTTTACCTTTAAAACTATTATGGATAAAAAATAAAACTATTATGGATGTTGCACTTTAAGTACTTAACTATAGTCTGATCAGATTTTAATGCTTAAATAGAACTATCCCTAGTATTTACAACTTATGCTAAAAACTGGGGTTCCTGGGTTAGATAGGTCAGGATCTCTGTCAGTACTTCCTACACTATAAATAAACACTAGGAATTGCCATCTTTTATTTTGTATATTTCTGAATGTAAGCTGGAATAACTAATAATCAGTTGCTTAGCAAACCTAATAATGGTTTGTTGCTCCCTTTCCTAGCATACAATGACAGTCACAAAAGCACCCTCTTGAGTTCCAGTTATATTGCACCAGGAAAAAGTGGATGTAGGGTTGATTCCACACACATTCCAGATCAGAATTCTGTAATTCCCTCTCTTCAGTTATGACAGCCAGATGGCTTAGCATGGAGATTTGAAGCCTAGGGCATGAAAAAAACTTCTGAAGAACAACGGGCCAAGGTTTACTTTTTTTTTTTTTAAGATTTTATTTATTTATTCATGAGAGACACAGAGAGAGAGAGAGGCAGAGACACAGGCAGAAGGAGAAGCAGGCTCCACGCAGGGAGCCCCACGTGGGACTCGATTCTGGGTCTCCAGGATCAGGCCCTGGGCTGAAGGTGGCGCTAAACCGCTGAGCCACCCGGGCTGCCCAGGGCCAAGGTTTAATGAAGAGCTAAGGACTCCATTAGGCAATGCTGCCTGTAGAGAACTACACTCTAAATTGGACCTTACTCACTAGTCAAATTCATAGAGATAGAAAGTACAACAGTGGTTACCGGTGACTTGGGGGAGAAGGGAATAGGGTGTTATTGTTTAATAGGTACAGATTTCACTATGGGATGGTGAAAAGTTCTGGAGATGGATAGTAGTGATGGTTGCATACAATGCAAATGTACTTAATGCCAATGAACTGTACACTTAAACATGGTTATGTAAATTTTACTTAAATGAAAAATTTTTTAATTGAAAACAGTACTTACATTAAATCCTGAAAGGTCGATGGTAATGGCAGGTTCATCACCCTGGTCACCTTTAGGTGCAATCTGATTAAGCAGATGGAAATATGCTCTTGAATCCTTCAAGGAAAGAAATGAAATAGAATTCTTAAAATGAATAAAATCATCATTTGATTTAGGAAAATAGTACTCAAACCTCTAACTGAAGAAATCGTCCTCATCTTAATGAATAATTTAGTAACTTTACTTTCTACTTCCAGGCTCCTGAATGCATGATGATACCTCACAGCTTCTAGAGACATTGTTCTCACCACTTGGAATACCCCTTCCTCACCTTTTCATTTGTTTATGCTCCCAAGCATTGGTTAAGATTAGGGTCAAGTATCTTCTAGAAGCCCTCCCCTTTAACTCAGACTAGCCTTGTAATCTTGCTCTGAACAAGAGAATGCAGCAGAACGCAGTGAAAGTGATGTACTAGGGCTTCGAAGCCCAAGCCTTAGGAGCTTCCTTATCCTCACTCTTGAAGGTAGCCTCCATGGAGGAAGTCCAAATATCTGAGACTGTCATACAATGAGGAAGCACAGGCTAGCCATATGGAAAGGCCTCATGGAGATGCAGTGAGGCACTAGACACGTGAGTGGTGGCCTTCTGCACCCTCTAGACAAGCCCAATGGACAGCTGAATGCAAATGAGTTAGTAATCCCAAACAAAACCATCTGAAGCAGAGCCACTTAACCAAGCTGCATTAGCCCACTGAATCAAGAGAAACGTTATTGTTATTTTAAGCTATTAAGTTCTGAGTGGCTTGTTATATAGCAAGAGATAACTGAAATATTCATCTCCTGTTTATCTTTCTGTGTAACTGGTAAGCTTCTCAAGAGCTAAATCTTTGTATCTCCTGTGTCTGGCATAATATCTTAGAGGAGGGGTTTAATAAATACCTGATGAATTGAATTTTAAAATAAGAGAGCCCCCCCAAAATAAATTTTTAAATGAGCATATAATAAAGCAGAGAAATACAGTGTCACTTCAAAGAAAGAGACTGTCATCTAAGCCCATTATAACAAGAGCATAATCTGACTGAAGGAGTTAATATATCTAAAGAGAAAATATGAATAAATGCCAATGCTGATTAGTCTGGGTGTGGGAAAAAATACCATAGAGGAGGAGTCAACCAATTGACAAATTAGAGGACCCAATTTGGCAATGCATGTCTAAGGAGTGACCACGGGAGAGCTGTTAGGCACACTGAATGTTAAGGTTTCCTTGAAAACCTCTCCTGATAGGGAGGGGCATTTCAAACTATTTTGGTTGAGAAACATACCTGAAGAATTCTTTTTGTCTACTGATTCCCTGTGCCCTCAGATATTTGGTCTCCTATTTGATGGTTATTGACAAAATAGAAGTAAGAGTGTTGGACTAGTCAGGCCGCCAAGAGCCTCTAGTCCAGTGAACAGATGAATTCTCAGTCCAAATTAATAGACTGACATCCTCATTATAATTTAGTCTCTCTGTAGCATATAAGATGGGAAAGAATGCTTTTATCTGCTAGAGCTAGTATCTCCTTCTCATAGCCAGTTTTATTTCTTCTTAAATATCAATAAACCAGTTTTTCTTTATTGTAAAAGGAGTATTTTGTCCTTTTTATTTTTTAAGTCTTTATTTAAATTCCAGTTAGTTAACATACAGTGTAATAACTAGTTTCGGGTGTACAATATAGTGACCCAACCCCTCCATCCAACACCTGGTGCTCATCACAAGTACACTCCTTAATCCCCATCATCTATTCCACCCATTCCCCCATCCCCCTTCCTTCTGGTAACCACCAGTTTAAACCAGTTCTTTTTTAAATAAAAGATTTTGCAATTATAATTGGAAGAGCCACCACAGACAGAGGAATGCAAAATTTCATGTTCTACACTGTGTCCTTATGAACTAAACTTGAATTCAAATTTGATGCTGAACACGTTTTTGTTTGTTTTTTTTACATTCTACATCCTTATTTTACATCATAGTTTTGAACATTAAAATATAAACCTTAATGTCTTGGCTGAAGTTGTTGATGTTAGGCCATCCTGCATTAGTCAGATGGTAGTTCACCCATCTCAGCAGTAATTCCTCTGGAGAAAGTTTCATCAGTTCTTCTAGATCCTCACCTTCCTTTAGTAATGCAATTAGAGCTGAAAGGAACACAATGAAATATAAATCCTTCCCATAAAAAGTATATATGCATGAAAAGTAAATATGTTTGATGATCTTACCTTCATTCCTGGAAATCTCAATATCAGCCAAAAGACCAACTTTGATGATCTGCCAGAGAAGTCCCAAGACCAAGTGAGGTTTTCCTTCTTTGAGATCCTGTGCACCAATGTTGACCACTGTACAACCGATGGCAGAGGCAGAATTCAGGGCTAGGTTTAAATTTTCCTGAATTGAAACAAAGAAAATTGGGTGTGAGAAAGTCCTTCCCAAAGTCTTATCGACAAGTTGTGAAAGTAAATAAGCAGCAACAGATTGTGAAAATTCAGATTCTGAAACGTAATATTTATACAAGCATAATACCACTCCTCAAAAAGACAAAAAAACTCAAATGGTTTTAACTAGCGCTTTACTACTTCAACTCTTTTCCTTGCTTTCATAGTTATATACGTTATTTTCATCCCTTCATATTTCTCTTTCACACTTCATGACACTATATAAACCCATCATCATGAGGTAAAAAAAAACTGTATTATCATGACTTTATAATCTTTTACAAATGAATGAGACTTCTTTTGGATTATGTTTCATGGGAGGCTGGTGATATTCTAGAAAATCTATTCCCAGAGCTCTGAAATTACTGAAAAATCAAGACAGATTTAATACCCACAGTAACACTTTGCTCCTTCCCAGAGGCCTTTTTTTCATTCTACATTAGTGTACTTTTTCAGGCCTCCTAGAGATCTAGACTGTTACCCCCTACTCATATTGGAAGAATGTCATCTTTAAAAATAAAACTGTACAAAAAAAATAAAATACAAATAAAACTATAAAAAAACTTAGCCCCTCAGACCCATCCTATAGTTATTGCAAAATAGCTACAGAATATTTTTTCTCTATTTTCTTTAACGCACTACATACAAATGTTAAGAGTTAAACCAAGAAATAAATTTGTGCAACACTGAGAAATGCTGTATTTCAGAGTCAGTGCCATGAAAAATTATGTGACACCTGTATCCTAAAAATAAGATGTATGAATATTTTCAACAATCACAGATATTGAACAAAGCATCCTGACACAAGATGTGAAAGAAAACAAACTTGGCAATTGCAGTCAGAAATGGGCTTCTTCAAGAACAGGAGTTCCTATTAGGAATATGCAATATTATTGGCTTATTGGGAAGTGGGAGACAAGAAAGCCATGTTAGTCAACACCAAATTCATATTTCTCAAAGATACAGGGAATGGAAGTACCCCTTGGATACTCCAAGACTAACCATGTACCATTGCCCTAAGGTTGTACCTTCCTTAGAAGAGAGGCTTAACAACTTTAGCAAAATCAAGGATTGTATTTGCCAATAGAAATGAAAGATATAGCTTAACAGTAGCTCACTTTTAATAGCTGCAGCTGTGACTAGTATATATATATATATGCACTAGTTGCTATTACTACCACCACACAAGAGTGGCAGTATAACACAGTGATTATAAGGTGGGTTCCAATGCTTGACCACTGGGATCATATCCTGGCTCTGCCATTGGGTAACCTCCCAGTGTCTCAGTTTTCTCATCTGTAAAATGGTAGTATCTACTTTATTTTAAGGGTGTCGGAAAGAGTCAAAGAGATAATCATGCAGTTTGTTTAGAACAGTGACTGGTACCAAGTACTTAGTAAATACTGATATCCACCAATGCTCTAGAGATTTTGAGAAGAGTGTGGTAACTATAAATTCTTCGACTTTAACAACACCTGAATGTAGAAGCTGACTACAGAATAATATGATAAAAAGAATAACTCAAATTCAGTGAAATAGTAAAACATGGGTGAAACGATACAGTACTCTTATTTCAACCAAGAACAAGAGCATCAAGCAAATTTATTCATTAATAAAAGCAACTCAATGATTATAATAATATGACCTGAATACTATTATCTTAAGTAAAGTTCATCCAAAGCACTTTGAACAATGTTTGTTTGTAGTAGGCTCCATGCCCAGCATGGAGCCCAACATAGGGCTTGAACCCACAACCTCAAGATCAAGACCTGAGCTGAGATCAAGAGTTAGATGCTTAACCTACTGAGCTACCCAGGTGCCCCCATCCAAAGCACTTTGAATCTTAATTTCATTCAGTACAAAATGCAGCTGAATTTTTATTTAATAAAACCTAGTTTTTATAGGAAACTGAAATTATGTTAAATCAAACATTTTACATGAATGGACCTTGAAGGCACTATGCTAAGTGAAATAAGTAAGACAAGAGGAAGACAAATACTATATGGCATCACCAATATGTGGAATCTAAAACAAAACAAAAAATACCAAACTCCTAAAAAAGAGAGATCAGACTTACGGTTACCAGAGGCAAAGGATAGGGGTGGGGATAGAGGAAAAATTGGAGAAAGGTGGTCAAAGGTACAAACTTGCGGTTTTAAGGTAATTAAGTACTAGGGGTGTCAAGGACAGCATGATGACCACAACTAACACTGCTCTATGGTTATATAGCAACGTTGTTAAGAGAGTAGATCCTATGAGTTCTCATCACATGAAGAAAATTTTTGTCCTTTTTTACTCTTCTTTTTATTGTACCTACATGAGAAGATGCATGTTAGCTGAACTTATTGTAGTAATCATTTCATAATATATGTAAAACAAATCATCACACAGTATGTCTTAAACTTTCACAGTGAAATATGTCAGTTATTTTTCAATAAAACTGGAGTAAAAAAGATCCATCGATGAACGCCTTACATTTAAGAACACAGTAACATGATTACTAGCAAAGAGCAAGTACTTACAGAAATAGTGAAAGGGGTGAGCTTTTTCTTATTAATGGCTCTTTCATCAATTGTATCTGGTTCAGATAAGTTTATCATTTTGCTAAAGAGAAAATGATAATAATTTAGTTTCAGACCCCCAGTTTATTTAAGATAAATAATTTAAGTTAAATAATTTAAGACTTTTTGTTTTTGCAAGTAGACAAATAGTTAAATTTTGAAAAGTAATTAACAATCCATCTCTTTAAAATATTATACTGTGATTCATGTCAAGGACTTACTTTCTAAAATCTAAGAACTATTCCCTAAACTAAAACAAATCCATCACTCTGTATTTCTGTAATACAGAAATAGTAATACACTGTAATAGTAATCTTAGCATTTCCTATTTTTAAAAATTGTTTTGCATTTTCTTTTTTTTTTTTTTTTTTTTTTTTAAAGATTTTATTTATTTATTCATGATAGTCACAGAGAGAGAGAGAGAGAGGCAGAGACAGGCAGAGGGAGAAACAGGCTCCATGCACCGGGAGCCCGACGTGGGATTCGATCCAGGGTCTCCAGGATCGCGCCCCGGGCCAAAGGCAGGCGCCAAACCGCTGCGCCACCCAGGGATCCCTGCATTTTCTTTATGTAAGTCCTGTCTTTATTTCATTTAATGATCATCAACATTCAGCAGTCTGAAATGTAAAACAAAGAAATTTTTAAGAAGCCATTTGATAAAGTGGTATCAACAGTGTCAAAATTACTGCTGTTGCAGAAAGAGAGACATGGTCTTTCTAAAATTTCAAGAGAATTTTTTTATATTAATTTAAGAGAAATTAATACAAAATTTATCTCTAGATTTTAGAATATACTTTATATTTTAAAATAAATATAGGAAAATACCCATTCAATTCATGATAGGAATTTCCTCCGAAGGTCAGAGAAAGAGATTAGAATCATAGGTGGAAGTCAAGGTATAATTTATGTTAGCTAAAAATTAATATCCTGTGCTTGTGGGTAGGTTGGAGGTTTTTTATCCTTTTAAGTAAAAACATAGGGAAAAAAAAGATCAAAAGAAATATATTATTTCTTTTGAATACTAATAGAATACTAATAGCTAATTAGGGGTGATAAGAATATTTGTGTACTATTCTTCATAAGTTTCCTATATTGTTATAAGCTTAAAAAAAAGACACTTGATTTGTACAACGATGTATGCTGGGACTATAGTACACATAACAAAGAACACCCCCAGTGAGTTTGCAGTCTAGTGAGCAGAAACCTACTGCAAAGAGCCAAGGCTATGACACGACTGATGTAAAATATTAATTTCATTTAAGCACAAATGACACATATGTTTCTTTTACATTTCCTTATATCCCTGTCCCAGTCAATAATTCCTTACTGAAAGTGATAAAAGAAACCCTGTGAACATTTTTAAATACATCAGAGGAATAACTCAAAACTGTCCTGGCGCTATTAAGGACATAGACAAAAAAGGCATCAGAAAACCAAGAGATTGCATTTGCAGAAAAATTCTGGAAAACATGTGGTGCTTAATTTTCCATGCAATATAAATTCTTCAATAGCTACACAGCTACTTGTTGGCTGAATTTTAGTTTTCACTGAATGCTCATCAATGGAGAGAAGAAGAACATATCTCCCTTAACCTAATGTTCAACTCACCAAAGAAGAATACCATCTGCAAGTGATTTGAAAAGGCTGCCATCACTGGGATTCATGGGTAAAAGATGCTTACAGTCAGGGTCATCCTCCAGAGCTTTGTTTATCCAGTTAACAAAAGCCACTTTTTCTTCCTCTGAAAACAGAAAATCTTAGTTAGCATACCAAATTTCACAGAATTAACCACACTATGAAGACATACTTTTTAATTTCTGTTCAAAGATAATAAATGGTTATTATTAAAACTCTGCTAAAATGCTACAGGGTTTAAGAGGGCATAAGGGTTCAAAGAGAAAGGGGAATTCATTCCATTTTTTCATCTGCTGTATTAAGGGACAGTAAGGTACTTAGTTTAAATAAGTACAATAAGCATTTGATTTGATTCTAAAATCTATGAAAGTATATTGTTTCTGAATGCTAATCAATCAGAAGCCAACCAAGAGAAGTCAGATCATGCACACCCACACCAGGGTTAAAAATACACGCAACAGATTTCCACAAGCAATAAATCCCACAACCTCCACGGAAAGGTACAGAGTTGTGATTTGGAGCTCATAACAGAAACACTAATTTCAATCAAGAGTTTTTTGAATGAATAAAACAGCTCCATTTCTGTGGAATTTCTACTATAAGGAAACAAAGGCAAATCTAGATACCAGTTCTACTCTCAGCCATCTGCATCCTCAACTCTCAACATATGGTTTTGAGGGGATACTTTGATCTTTTTTTTTTTATGATAGTCACAGAGAGAGAGAAAGAGAGAGAAAGAGAGAGAGAGAGAGAGGCAGAGACACAGGCAGAGGGAGAAGCAGGCTCCATGCACCGGGAGCCTGACGTGGGATTCGATCCCGGGTCTCCAGGATCGCGCCCTGGGCCAAAAGCAGGCGCTAAACCGCTGCGCCACCCAGGGATCCTGATACTTTGATCTTTAGGCAGAAAATGTCATTGAGCTAAGCAGTGGGAGAAACAGGAAGAAACTTAAAATGTTCCACTCCTTTATTATAATTCTGTAAATATAAAAAATCTTTTAATAACATACATCTTCAAAGAAATAACTTCCTTTTTTTACTTAAGACTTTTTTTTTTTTTTAATTCGTGAGACAAACAGAGAGGCAGAGACATAGGAAGAGGGAGAAGCGGGCTCCCCATAGCGAGCCAGATCTGGGACTCAAACCTAGGACCCGGGATCACACCCTGAGCCGAAGGCAGATGCTCAATCACTGAGCCACCCAGGTGCCTCAATAATTTCTATTTCTATCACAGAGTAGCACAGAGTGAGCTGACCTTCCCTAATTCCTGGAATTAGGTAATTTTCTTAAGAGCATATTTGGCAGGCACTTCCAAAATGTAATCCATCACACAGACAGACACACACACAATCAAAAAAGACCTATTTACTAATATTTATCTTTTGTACATATCATAATCTGCCTTTTTATTGTCTTGTCTCACCATACATACCTCCTCAGAGACTTAGAATCTAGGGATTGAAACATCACTAGGATATTGTTACCTCCCATCAAGGAATCTTTAGTATAATGATTTTTTAAAAAGATACATAAAGAAACACAGCATAACGGAAATAAATACAACATAAGAGATAAAAACAATATTTTAGAAAATTTAAGAGAAAAAAGAATCACTTCCAGTTGGGACAAGTAAAGGTTTTTATGGAGAAGGTACAACCTTTTTTTTTTTTTTTTTTTTTTAAGATTTTATTTATTGGGATGCCTGGGTGGCTCAGTGGTTGAGCATGTGCCTTGGGTTCAGGGCATGAACCCTGTGTCCCCGGATGGAGTCCCACATCGGGCTCCCTGCAAGGAGCCTGCATCTCCCTCTGGCTATGTCTTTGTCTCTGTGTGTCTGTCATGAATGGATAAATAAAATATTTTTTTAATTTTATTTATTTATTTATTTGAGAGACAGAGCATGGGGTGGGGGTGGGGTGACAGAGGAAGCAGGGAGCAGACTCCCCGCTGACAACAGAGTGGATGGTGGGGGGCGGTGGTGATGCAGGGCTCCATCCCAGGAACCAGAGATCAAGACCTGACCCAAAGGCAGACACTTCACCAACTGAGCCACCCAGGCGTCCAGAGAAAGTACAATTTGAATGACAGATTTTTAAGATGGGGAGAGAAAGGGAGAATGTTCCAAGTATAGGAACCAGGAATGAGATACTATTTCACAACCACTAGGATGGCTGTAATAAACAAAGAGACAATAACAGGTGTCAGTGAGCAAGAGAAGAACTGGTTATTCCAAACATTGCTAGTGGGAATGCAAAATGGCACAGCCTTACTTTAAAAAACAGTTTGCTGGTTTTTAAAAATATTAAACAGAGTGACCAAAAAGATCCAGCAATTCTACTCCTAAGTATATACCTAAGGTAAGTCAAAGCATATATCCACACAAAAATGTGGATATTACAAAAATGCTCCTAACAGCATTATTCCAAATAGCCAAGACTAACCAAATGTCTACCAACTGATGACATAAACAAAATGTCCTACTATCCATAGAACAAAATAGTATTCAGCAATAAAAAGAATATAATACGATATATGTCACAATAGGGGTAATCCTTGAAAGTGTTATGGCCTGTAAGTGAAAGGCCACTACTGTCTGATTTCATTTACATGACATTTCCACAATAGGCAAATCTAATGAAATAGAAAGTAGACTAATGGTTGCCAAAGTCTGGAAGAAGAGGGAAACTGGGAGGGAGTGCTAGTGAGCATGGGGTTTCTCTTTAGGGTAATGAACGTGTTCCAAAATTAGACAGTGGTAATGACTATACAACTCTGTAAATATACTAAAAACCACTGAACTGTACACTTTTAAAAGGGTGAATTTCATAACATCTCAATTGTATCTCTTTTTTATTTTTTTTTAAATTTTTTTTTTTAATTTTTTATTTATTTATGATAGTCACAGAGAGAGAGAGAGAGGCAGAGACACAGGCGGAGGGAGAAGCAGGCTCCATGCACCGGGAGCCCGATGTGGGATTCGATCCCGGGTCTCCAGGATCACGCCCTGGGCCAAAGGCAGGCGCCAAACCGCTGCGCCACCCAGGGATCCCTCAATTGTATCTCAATAAAGCTGTTCTTTTTTAAAAAGCTATTAAATGTTCCATACCTAGTTCTAGATAATCATTATACATTTACATATTCATATGTAAAATAATCATCAAGCCACATACTTAAAAACAGCACACTTTATGCTCTTACTATATGCATCCTAAACCCCAATAAATATGTAAAAAAAAAAATCTATGGTAATAGACATCAGAAAAGTGGTCACCTATGGGGAGAAATAGTTACTGTTCAAGCCATGAAGGAGCCACGGAGGGTGATGAAATGTTTTCTTTTGTTTCTGGTGGAAGCTACATGGATGTAGCTACAGGACATTTACACATGTAAAAATTCATTGAGCTGTACAGTTAAGAATTCTAACACTTTCCTAAATGCATATTATATGTCAATAAAAAGATTCTTTAAAAATTGAAGAAGATAGTTCATTACTATGTAGGTAGAAATGGAGTTAAAGAGTGAATCTCTTTTAAAAAATGAAGATAGCAGTTATTGATCACTGCCTTTACTTCTCTGGGGGGATTAGGGTAGAAAAAATGGGTGGGGTGGGTGGGAGAAGTGTCAGTATATTGTTACAGAAAAATCCAGTTGAAAGGAAGAAAATCAAGGGGATAATTAACAGATTTAGATCTAAAGGAAAGGGGAAAAAGTTACAGTGAGTTGTTATCAGTAATTTAAAAAGCACAGTTCAGGGGCACCTGGGTGGCTAAGTCAGTTAGACGCTTGCCTCTGGCTCAGGTAATGATCTCAGGGTCCTGTGATAGAGCCCAGCATCAGGGTCTCTACTCAGCATGGAGTCTTCTTCTCCCTCTTCCTCTCTCCCCACTGTTCATTCTCTCTTGCTCTTGCTCTCCCCTCAAATGAATAAATAAAATCCTTAAAATAAAAAGCACACTCTAATTATGCGAATATGAACAAAAGGACCTTGGCCAAAGGTTCTCAGACATGTATCTTGACCATGAAAAGTAAGCTTAACATGGGGTAAGGCATCTCAAGAGTTAATGTGACTGGATTTCCCACTGGGCAACAATCCAGTGATTCTATCAGACCTGGCAAATCAGGCGCTGTGCTCTCTAGTCACCTAGTTGCTTGATAAAAGATGCATCAGGAATCTCAGCCCCTGAAAAATGGAAGGGAAAGGTCCTTGCAATAAACCTCTCCATAAACTCCTGGATCAGGCCTAAAAGTAAACCCAACTCACCAGTCAGGATGAAAATTTCATTCAGAGGTCATGACTGAACACATTCAATACTGAAATATAAACAATTTCTAGTTTGTTGTTTCTCATCTCCTTGTTGTGCGCTGTGCTGCCTGACACATATTAGGAACTTACTGATTTCAATGATTCTACAATTTTTCATTCTGACACCTCTGAAGTTGAGGTGCATTTCAAATTTAATGGCATAGTATAGTTGAATCTGATTTTCCCACAATGGTACATAAAACAATGGTGTGAATTATAATGAATGGTATCTTGCATTTGATGAAATATCAGACTTGATGAATGAGTCAATGACTGAAAGATCCAATTTAGATTGGCAAGTTACCTGAGTAAGAATGCTGTGTGCCCTCACTGGAAATGGATGATGTTCCTCCAATAGCAGTAATTCCTTCTCTCTTGTTAATTATTTTGCGGAATGTCTTGCTGATGTCTTTGCTTTTTAACTCTTGCATCAGCTGGAACGGAATATAAGTAGAGCCTTGATCAGACAATCATAAAAAAAAAAAAAACAACCTTGCAACGTGAAGGATAATTATGTAGACTTATTTATTTGGAATGATATCAAAATAAATCCTAATCAGGTATTCTCACCCCTATGGGCTGTATACATAAATAGCTCTCATGTCATTTTACCCATAACACAAAATGTACAAATGTTTGCACTCCAAACACTAGAAGAATTTTTGTTATAATTAAGCTTAAATTGAATACATCGAAATTATTCCCCCAGCCCATCAGAAAGGATAAATACCTACTATTTATACCAATGTGGATGGAACTGGAGGGTATTATGCTGAGTGAAATAAGTCAATCGGAGAAAGACAATTATCATATGGTTTCACTCATATGTGGAATATAAGAAATAGTGCAAAGGACCACAAGGGAAGGAAGGGAAACTGAATAAGGAAAAATTAGAGAGGAAGAGAAACCATGAGAGACTCTTAACTCTGGGAAACAAACTGAGGGTTGCTAAAGGGGAGGGGATGAGGCAATTGGGTGATGGGCATTAAGGAAGGCATGAGATGTTCTAGTATATGTTGGCAAATTGAATTAAATTACTAAAAAAAAAAGAAATTATTCTCCTGTGCTTGCCATGACCTTTGCCCTGCCTTTTGAAAACTAAAGAATAACTTCCATGATAAAGATTTTTATTTATTTATTTTTTAAATATTTTATTTATTTATTCATGAGAGATACAGAGAGAGAGACAGAGAGAGACAGGCAGAGGGAGAAGCAGGCTCCATGCAGGGAGCCCAATGTGGGACTCGATCCTGGGACTCCAGGATCACGATCTGAGGCAAAGGCAGACGCTCAACCTCTGAGCCACCCAGGCGTCCCTCATAAAGATTTTTGAATGCTTTAATGAAGATATTTGCCTGTCCAAATGCTGCAAACATATACTTGTTAAAATAAGTAAGTTAGATATTGTCAGAAATAACATAGGCTTGGAGAAACACCCTCTCTCAATCACTCTCATGACTGGCTAGACTGAATTCAATCAATACTCCAAGCAGCAGCCAGAATGAGTTTTTTAAAATTTAAATTTGATCATGTCACTTCATACTCTCTTCTTCCTACATCATTGGCTTCTTTTCTCTTAGGATAAAAATGAAAATTCCATAAGACCCTGCATGACCTGACCCCAACTTACTTCTTTAGCTGCACTCTATACCCTTACCATCTTTGCTCTATCCACACTCAGCTTTTTTCCAAGTTCTTGAGAGTATCTACCATCCCTAAGGCCATGGGGCCTCTACATAGGCTGTTGCTTCTGCCTGCCTCAGACATTATTCATTTCCCCCACTCAACCCCTTTTATCTGTTTAACAACTTTCTTCAGCTCTCAGCTCAGTTATCATAACTTCCAGGACACGTTCCCTGAGCCCCTGGGTTCTCCAGGCTCACCATAAAGTTATATTTCCATATGAAACATACGGTCATGGTGGAAGTGTTGGAAGAAGTGACAGCCCTTGCTCAACTGCCAGCTGGTAATGGCAATGTCGCCAAGTCGCCTCTCTTAGCCTGAGAGTTTGAAGTACATGATATTCAATATTCAGCTCTACAATCTATTTTTCTTTTGTTGGTTGAGTCATGTATTGTTTTTCATCTTGTTCAGTTCCCCTGAGCCTGGAGGTACTTTAATAATGAAACAATGCTATCATAGCCAGTGTCAAAATTTACCTGGTGCCATTTGCAGAAACTGAAGGTATAGCTTATCACAGGAAATAACCAGTTTCTAGGAAGTATAGCTTCCATACCTTAGCTAGTTCAGTCACAAAAGATACTCCATTTCTCAAGATCAAATACTAAGATATTAAAACATTTGGTGCACAGATAGTCAATAAGCACTGAACACAACTGTAGTTTTACTAGCACATGAGCTATTATTGTCAAAACATGACTTCCAACAATTCAAGAATGATTTTTTTTCCCTTGGTTTTATGAATTATTTGTAGGCACTGTTGTTGCTACCATCATCATCATCATAAAACAGGGCTTTTCTCTGGTCTCTGTGGTCAGATTTAACCAGAGCAATGACATTACTAAAATTCTGCTCAAAGCAAAAACATCAGTAACCAGGAGAGGATGAGATTACTTACTGACACAAACTCTTCGAAAGTGATTTTGCCATCTTTGTTGTTGTCAGCAACTGCTAGAATTTTCTCCACAATCTCGCGCACCTTGTAGCCAGGCAGGGGAAGGCTTGCTTCCTTAAACAGGTCCTGAAGTTCATAGTCACTAACATACCCACTATTGTCAATATCTGTAAAGATAAATTATGAGCTGTCAAATATCATTTGTGTTAGAGGTGTGCACCCAGAAGGCTTCATGGGAGATTCATAGGCAGGTAGAACCTTTCAGGTTTGTTCTACAAATTCTACAGAATTCACAAAATGGATCTGCAGGTTCCACATACTATATAAAATATGTGCGTCATATTTGTGTCTTAAGTACACGTAAGGTATTTCTGTTCTGCATTTCACTTAGTGGCACTTCTGTTTCATTTGTCAATAATTCATTGCTTCTTCATTACATATTTATGATACCATTATGTAGGCTGAATCATGTTTGATGTCATTTTGACATTAAGTGTTCAAGAAATAATTTCACACCTGTATTTGGACCTTTGAAAATAGGTTTCCCGGCGTTTTCACATTATCACCGAGATGCCCTTCCCTAGGCTTTCTCTAGAGACTAGATATTGCTTCTTGACACAGAACAAAGGCAACACAAAACACTCCTGCCCAGAGTTGGAAAGAGAGCTTTGAATTGTTTGGTTAGTTGCCTGGATCCACCTTGTTATATAGGCTTCCTTTGCTCATCTACTAATAGTTGCTTTCTCTCCTCTATTTTACTTTTTCTCTTGGTAAAAGGGCCATTCTCACTATAACTCAATTAATGATAAAAATAGAAACTTTTCTCTTAAACTCTCATATACAAGTTTCAGAATTAATACAGTTCAGAATAATGGAAAGTTTCTCACCTAGACTCTACCAAAAAACAAAATATTGCTATAATCTCAAAAGTCACCTAGGAACCTTGATATTACAATAATAATATTACTTTCTTTGAAGAGAAAAATATCATTTTTCACAAGTCCAAAATTGTTTCCTATAACTCTGAAACAGGCAAACAAACTAGTTGGCTTACTTTTTGTTGTGTTTTTGTTTTTGTTTTTGTTTTTTTACCAGCACTGTGGAAGGGAGTCTTTAAAAATAAACAAGATGGAGGGTGCCTGGGTGGCTCAGTTGGTTAAGCGTCTGCTCTTGATTTTGGCTCGGTTCATGATCTGGGTCATGGGACTGAGCTCTGCATCTGGCTCCATGCTGGGCATGGAGTCTGCTTAAGATTCTTTCTCTCCTTCTGCCCATCCCCCCAACCCTCGCACACAAGATTGACTAAAAGTTGCTTACCTGCTAACCCTCATGCTATACTAACAAGAATACTTGAAGGAGCTGGGGCTCTGGAGATAAATAGGTCTGTGTGCTTAAATCCCCACTCCATCCCTATGGCCTCTGTGGTTTGGGTATGATGTGACAAGAAGTAATAGATACCATTTAAGCACATATTCTTTGTTAAGAGCTTATCTCATGAAATCTTTATAACAACCTTCAAGTAGTAAATATATTATTCTGATTTTAAAGATGAGGAAATCAAGCCTTAAATTATCATAACAATTATAGTTTTAAAAGAAATAAGACTTTCCCATAATTAAATAACAAAAATAACCAACTTGATTAAAAAGTTGGCAGAAGAATAGACACTGAATAGAAATGAAGAGACGCTTCTCCAAAGAAGACATACAAGTGTCCAATACACATATGAAAAGATGTTCAAAAAAAAAAAAAAAAAAGAAAAGATGTTCAACATCATAAATCATTAGGGAAATGCAAATCAAAACCACAATGAGATACTGTTTCACACTCAGGAGGATGGCTATTACAAAAAATTTTCTTAACAGAAAATAAGTGTTGATAAGGATTTGAAGAAACTGAAACCTTAATGCACTGCTGATAGGACTATAAAATGCTATGGCCACCACAGAAAACAACATGATGGCTCCTCAAGAACTTAAACACAGATTTATCATATTATCTAGCAATACCACTTCTAAACATAAACACAAAATAACAGAGAACAGAATTATGAACAGATATTTGTATATTCGTGTTCATAGCAACATTATTCACAATAGCAAAAACGTAAAAGCAATTCAGGTGTCCTTCACAGATGAATGGATAAACAAAATGTGATATAGATAAAAAATAGAATGTTATACAAGATGAAGAGTTGGTATTTAATGGGCTTAGGAAGATGAAAAAGTTCTAGAGATAGTGATATGGTTGCATAACAATGTGAATGTACTTAAAACCACTAAACTGCATACTTCAAAATTATTAAAGTGGTAAGTTTTGTTATGCTTGTTGTATCAAAATTCATAAAGAAAAAAAAGGAAAGAAGACAAATATTTTAACCTCTCACTTCTTTCTTGAGACCCCCAAAATATCTAGTAAGGTTGGATGGGCATGCCATTCTGCCCCTAAAGAAAGTTATTTGGTACAAATTATCAGAAAGAATACTAAGTTTCTAAGTAGCAATTTATCTTGTCAATAAAGCTAGTACATATTGTGCTAGTGTTAGCACTTCCCTCACACACAGCAAATTACCTGGCTGTCAGATTTCTTCCATCAATGAATTATTTATTCAAAATATCATTAAATAAATATTGCAGGATTATATGTCCATGGGTCATAAAGAGTAAAGTTCATGTGCTAAACAAAGGAAAGAGATTACTAATTCATTCATTTCACTAAGTCCTAGGTAGCACTTTTGTTCAAGCTACCAAACTGCACTATAAAATAACAGCAATAGGAAACTAGGAGATACATTTTTATTACTTCCTCTGTTCCAATGCTCAAAATGAGCAGAACATTCCAAAAATTGCCCGATTTCTTACTTGAAAGACTCTGGGCACTGCATACAATACTCTATAAAATTTATTATTAATAATAATCTTTTAGAAATAATATCTTCATGCAATGTTCTAATGACAAATATACCATCCTCAAAATAAAGAAAGGATCAGAATTAAGGCATTCATTATGAGTCTAATTCAGCCACCATGTATTCTGTATTTGGAAGGTTTGAGTTGTTAACTCTGGGGATGGCTATGCAGGGAGAAGTAGAAGAGCCCAGAGATTTGTACACTTTATTTCATCACAAGTGAAGTAAAGTATCTTTCTTTACTTCATAACAATAATTTTTTAAGCTATGAGCTTTCATGGTAGCTTTACCTGGGGGGGGGGGGGTTCTTTTTTCAAACTTAAATCTTTTTTTTTTATTATTGGTCTCTAAAATTCATTCTGCACTACATTTAATCTGCATGAATTTTAGTGATTATTCACTAGGTTTGTGAGAAATCTAGGCATGAGATCATTATATATCCTCCGTAGACTATCATCTGTTTCTCATGGACGGCTCTTCTGTACCAGAGAAGGAGGCTACTGTGGGAGGGGCCAGGGTGCGGGTGCCACCATCCCAATGTCCTTTCACTGTGCTCCCCTTTCACTTGCATGCATTTGCAGAATAGTACAAAAGACAATATTTATATTCTTCCTTGCCACAGGTTTCCTAGGAGCAAAGTGCAGAAGAATCGCAATCCAACAGAATATGAGGCGATTTTTTTGGAAGAAAAATACAAAGCTGTCAAACAATAATGTCATAATGCCAAAAACTGAATGGCTTTAAAAAGTGAAAGAAGAAAAATAGGATATGTGGCCTTTAAAAACAACTCTGAGATTTTTAAAAATTATGCATAAAGGAGAGGGAAATCAGGACATATGGCCTTTAAAAATAATACTCAAATTTTAAAATATTCTGCATAATGTAAGAAAATGCTATTGTTAGTAACAAACACATGAAGGCCAGAGTTCAGCTTATAAACAAGGAAGTGTTTCTATATTTTCTCTCTGTAATGAGGACATCCTGTTAAGCATATTCAGTCACACTGTCATTCATTAACCTAGATGGCTTTCGGCAAAGAAATTATCAAAGAATTCAAAGTCCAATTCTCCTAGAAATTCAGGCCAGTCTTAGTTTATCTTTCAGAAGGAAAGAAAGAATCCAGTGAAACCTAAATAGGGGAAAAAAAAAAAAAAAGAAAGAAAGAAAAAAGGAAATGAATGTAGGGGTAAATGGGTGGTAGTAAAACCAACAAAAGGTATTGTTCCATTCCTGGAAATCTGATATCAGATTGCAGAATAGCAATGTCGTATTTAGTTTTTCTCAAGCATACCTATTTTATTAAATGCTTCTTGTAGCTCTTCCAGTTCCTCCCGTGAAATGACAGTGGTACTGTTTTCCATCTTTGGAGAAAAGACTATCTTCAGTCTTTATATCTAGAAAAAGTAATGTTATAAGAAAAACATTAGCCCTTTGGAAACATTTATCTAAGCAATATAAAATACATAGGTGGTAAAATGTCTAGAAGAAATGATCTGAGAGGTCTGGCTGACAAGGAACAAATAGGAACAGACCTCCTCCACCCTGGTAACACCATTTCCCAGCATCGGTGGGTCAGACACTAACAGAGTCTGTACAAGGCAGAAACACCTGTCTTTTATTACACCTTGTGCTTATACAGGGCACAGACATTTCTCAGTAGCCTGTACAGTCTTCATTTACATTTTTACCCTATTTCAGTAAAATAAATATTTCAAGTTTGAGAGATGTATAGCATTTATAAATGTAAAGGAAGTGGTCAGAAAGTAAAATTTTAAGACATGAATAATGTCCACAAAAAGAATAAAATAAGTGTATAATTTTTGAAATATAATTTATTCATTAAAATTTTTCACTAATCACTCAAAAACCATATTAAGTTGGTTGATGCCCTCAAAGAGTATTATGTCTCATGTGTCATTTGTGATCTGTATACCAACTTGCTTAAGAATTTTTGGTGTTCTCTCAAAATGACAGATTTCTCTATCTTACAATTATTCTGGGGCCTGGTTATATCAAAGTATAATTAAATCTTTGAGTTTTAAAAAATATACCACTACCCACTATTTAATTCTACTCTTAAAAAAAAAAAAAAGAGCTCAGTAATAGATCTGATAAATGGGTAAATGGAATTCATCTTACTCCCCACATGCAGTTTCTTACATCTTAGCATTAAATAATACAATTTTATTGAATTCTCATTTTCAGAATTTTTCACTATAGTTGAAAATAAATATAGGCATATTTCTTTTGTATTGAATGAAATTACAACAGATCTTTTAGAATTTTTAAGCATAATCCCCTAGCTCTGCAAAATGCTCATTTTGTCATGGCTGGCTTTGAATGTCTATGGTTTTGGTCATCCTGAATATCCTTCCCCATATTCAAAACAGTTTCTACCCCTTGCCTCAGGTTTTAAAAATAAGGACCCAAGGGGCAACTGGGTGGCTCAGTTAAGTAACTGCCTTGGGCTCAGGTCTGAGGATCACAGCTCGGGAATGGGAGATTGGTTGCAGAATGGGAAAGGGGCTTACTTTTCCTTATACGCTTTTCAATTCAGTTTTGTAGATGGTAAGCTTATCAAAACCAAAATAACTGAAAACAAGATAGGCAACTCTGGTAAAACACTGGAAAAAATAAAACAAATATTAGTAGTCTGAAGGCACACATTATGATCCTGATAATGCTAAGATTGATATGCCCAGTAGCTATGTTACAATTTCAAATAAAAGCACCTATTTCCTTAAAAAGCAAAGGACTATGATTAATATAGTAATATGGGCTCAGTCCATAGGGCACGCAACCCTTTATCTTGGGGTTGTGCATTCAAGCCCCATGATGGGTATAGAGATTACTTAGAAATATATATTCTTTTAAGACTTTATTTGAGAAAGGGGAGGGAGTGAGAGCACAAGCAGGACAGAGGGAGAGGGAGAAGCAGACTCCCTACTGAGCAGGGAGCCCAATGCAGAGTTCTCTATCCCAGGACCCTGGGATGTGACCTGAGCCAAAGGCAGATGCGTAACCAACTGAGCCACCCAGGTGCCCCCCCAAAATATACAGAATTTTTTAAAAAAATAAAATAGTAAAATACTTTATTACTTTTCACAAAGGTATGGTAATTTAGCAGAAGAGTGGCTGATGGAAATCATATTTATTGCCTCTTTTACAAGCATACACTCAAGCGTAAATTTATAATATCAATATTTTTCTAAGTTTTTACAAAATTATAACATTAGGATTCTTCAAAAATGAACTATAGTATATGGTATACCTTAACAGCCATTTTTACACAGCACAATAAACTATCAGGACCAACACACACCGTTGGCTAAGAAAATATCAGTTGTCAGAATTGATGTATAAAAAACTGTTCTAGTTACATGATCATGAAATAAATTGCTTACTATGATATCTTCCAATAAAAAATATTTCTGCTATAATGGTGCTAACTTTTTAAAAGTTTATGTAAGAAAAAAAATAAAAATAAAAGTTTATGTAAGAGAATGTATTCCCTCAACTAAATTTTCAAAATAAGGGGTGCCTGGGTAGTTCAGTCAGTTATGCAGCTGCCTTCAGCTCAGGTCATGATTTCAGGGTCCTGGGATCGAGCCCTGGAGTCAGGATCCCTGCTCAGCAGGGAACCTGCTTCTCCCTCTGGTCCTCCCTCTGTTCAAGCTCTTTCTTCTCAAATAAACAAATAAAATCTTTTTAAAAAAATAAATTTTCAAAACAGTATTTAACTGTTTAGAAGAAAAGCCTGTGACCCTATAACTATAAACCTAGTATTTATTTTTGTTATTAGTCCCACATTTAGATGATAACTGCGTGCTGGGAGTCCATTCTCATTTAATCCTTACCAATCTACAAAATAAGTGGTAGCCTCATTTTAGTAACTGAGAGAAGGATGCTTCATAGAATTGAGGAATTTTTCAAGGTGTCAAAGTGAATAACTCATAGTCTCATCACCTATCTGTGGTCAAACCCAACTCTGTCTCACTCCTGCCTCTAGGTTGGTGTGCTCTGCAATCCCCCAAATATAATCTGACATCAAGCCATGTAAACACATAAATATGTATTTGAATAATAATATATAATCATTTATATAATATATGAAGTATGTATTATATACTTGTGAAAATTTTGCATTTTAAAAGAACTCTGCCTCTGTAAAATTCTTTGTAAACTTTTGGGGTTGGAACAATTCTAGCTAGGCCAACTCATATTTATCAAGCACATAACTTGGCAGTCCTGAAACACTCTAGAATGCAGTTATTAGAATTCACTTTGCAATTTTAGAAATGAGGAACCCATCACTTAACTAGTACCTAAACACCTGGTATTGAAGCATTCCTACCTGGATGGCTGAGACAACTCTGAATAGTTTTTCAAAGTCAGTCCTGAAAGACGCTACCCAGAGACAGCCAGGATCACTGACTAGAGACCCACCAACAGTGCATGTTTTGTTGAATTCTATAAATAGATATACCTTCCCGCAGATTTCGACATGTGCCATGTATTTCTTCAGTAATCCCAACACTGCTTTCCTCCTGTTTTTTTTTTTTAGCTCACATAATTTTATGAACTTTCTTTCACCAATTAAAACCTTTTTTTTGCCCCCTCTCCTAATCCTCAAGCATATCATGACACAACCAAATATATATCTAGAAACTTAAGAAGTATATTCTAAAGATAAACTCAATTTAGATGAGATTTGATCTGATCTTTTATCCTCCCTCAAATTTCTAACCTCCCTGAACCTTTAAGAGCTCTACCAGAATTAGTCTAAGCAGCTGTTTATGATTTACAGGACCTGAGGCCCCAGGATCTAGACTAGTTTCAGAGAAAAGGCATTAGGAACAACCCTGAGACCAACAAGATTCCGATGCCTTTCAATCAACTATAAAGCTTCTAAATGTGAAGAATCAAAGCTGTTTTCACGGGTACCTTGTGGCTTCCTAGCTACCCTGTTTTCTTTCTTCCTACTGTGGCCCTGGCCCTTTCCCTGGTCACCTCATATTCTGAGTCCTTGAGGTGGCCACTGCCCCAAGTGAGGCAGCCTTCCCTCTAATCTCCTCCAAAATTCCCTTCTTCCCTTACTTCCCCCTTCTTTAGTAACATAAAAAATAATGGCAACTATTTACTGAGGGCTTTCAATGGGCCTAGAACTATGCTAACCTCCCCCCACACAAGCTCACTATGTATTTAGCTGTTCTACTGATGGAATAAGCATCGTCTCTTAAATGTAAATTAGAGGGCTACAGAGATTACCTGCCTAAGGAAGGTAGACAAAATAAGAGATTCAAAATCAAATCTGTTCTAGTACCTCCAAGCCCTTGAAATCTATGTGTGGTTTAATTAAATCCCTATTTTTTCACTGCAAGCATCACAGATAGTTTTTAAACAAAAGATTGATGAGTACTTCACACGTTAAATATGAATGATTGATAAATCCTTACAGTGCTAATTAAATTTGTATTTTGAGGGCATATTTAAATTTTAAGGGCAAATTTATATTTTATTTAATTATTTAAAGATTTATGGGATCCCTGGGTGGCGCAGCGGTTTGGCGCCTGCCTTTGGCCCAGGGCACGATCCTGGAGGCCCCGGGATCGAATCCCACGTCGGGCTCCCGGTGCATGGAGCCTGCTTCTCCCTCTGCCTATGTCTCTGCCTCTCTCTCTCTCTCTGTGTGTGACTATCATAAATAAAAATAAATAAAATAAAGATTTATTTATTTGAGAGAGAGTACATGTGTGGGGGGGGGCGAGGGTGGGAGGGAGGGAAAAAGAGTCTTAAACAGACTCCATGCTGAGCACAGAGCTTGAGGGCCTCAATCTCACCACCAAGATTACAACCTGAGCCAAAAGCAAGAGTCCCTCCCATGCTTAACCCACTGTGCCACCCAGGTGTCCTGGAGGAAATTTATATTTTAAAGCAAATGCCTAAAAAAAATAAAAAAATAAAAAAAAATAAAGCAAATGCCTGTTTTCCTTAGAATAATGGATAAATACATTATTATTTAATCAAAAGAATATATTCAACATTAAATAAATGAACCATATCTGTTTCTTAAAAACACAAACTGAAAAAGCAAAGTGCTAGAGGATAGAGTATATGTATCAATCACTGTAAATTAAAAAAACACAAAATACCGTATATGTTGTATATAGTTTATGTTGCCAATCATACGTAGCAAAACTGAAAAACATGTGAGAATGCCATACAAATTCAGAATAGTCTTGTCCTTTGGAGAGGAAAGCAAGGGGGGCTAGAGTGGATCAATTACATTATTTTAAGAGGAATCTGAAGTAATTATGGCAAAATTTTTAACATTGTTCAATCTGAACATTATGGATACTTTTAATTTATGGCAAAATTTTCAACATCTGTTCAATCTGAACATTAAGTATATGGATACTAATAATTTAACCCTATCTATGGCTATCCTGTACTTTTCAATATTTTTTGTTTTAAATATTTCACAATATAACTCTTAAACTCAGACAGTAAAAATAAAAAGTTAATAAAATAATAAATATAACACAAGAATATGTTTCGCAAGAAAAAATTTCCCAAAGCCCCTCAGGACATGGGGAACAGTTTTTAAGTACTTCAATACTGAACAATCAAATAGTTACTATTATTGCAGCAGAATAACTTATTGAAATACCAAATTGTGTTTATTTTCCACCTCCGCACCCTCCCCACTTAGTCCCACTCAACTAAAATAACTGCCTCTTGTCTTAGGAATGCTGGCAGCATCGAAAGCAAAACCAGCCTAGAATGGGTGGTTCCTTGAGTCTTTGGGCAGAAGTACAAACTTCCTTAGGGTTTACTTAGGTTGGGTGTACTGGGAATTGGGCAGCAGGAGGAGGACATCCCTGAGAAGCCACTAGATGAGGAAGACAGAGAAAATTATCCCAGGGGGGAAGGAGGGAAATCTGTGGATGCCAGCGAGCAAGACTACAGCCACAGGGGTGGCAGAGACAGGGACAGACAAGGGGCAGCAGAATCTCTGCCAAAGAGATGCGCAGAGTAAGCAATGGGCATTTCCCAGGTAGGCCCTGCGCACTGATGAGCGAGGACAGAAGAGCCTCCTCCAAGCCTTTGCTGTTTAAGACCTCTGCCACCAGAGGCTGAGGGGCAGATTCCAGCTGCCTGAGAAAGACTTGACTACTCAGGCAGGATGAAGCATCACAGTCAAAATAAATTTGCCTCAGAGAACATAAATAGGGATGCCTGGGTGGCTCAGTCAGCTAAGCATCTGCCTTTGGCTCAGGTCATGATCTCTGGGGTCCTGGGATCGAGTCTCCCATAGGGCTCCCTGCTCAGCGGGGGTGGGGGGGAGGGGGCCCACTTCTCCCTCGGCCCTTCCGCTCTTGCTTGTGATCTCTCTCTTTCACTCTCTCTCTCCCAAGTAAACAAATAAAATCTTAAAAAAATAAATAAATAAATGTGATATTTGTTTCATACCTTACTTTTATGGGAAAAGTCTTGATAGTGTTTCTCTGGGGAACTGCCTAGGATCAGAGGCTCCAGAGCACTGCAGTATCTCTAGGAGCAGTGACTCTATGGCATCCTATATTCCCCTCCCCTTCTTCATAAACTATTCTCTTATCTCCCACCGCAACCCTCCTCTTTTCCTGTTATGTCCTATTTTCAGCTCCCCACTACAAGCTTAGAGATCACAAGGTCACTGGAATAAATCACTATATGAAAAAATAAATAACTAAGAAATATGAATTAATTGAAGAGTTTTCTTTTTAGTTTAATGGAAACCTGGCAAATTCTTTCCTTTATATTTACTGTATATATTATATTTATTATTATTTCCAGCAGTCTTTTTTCAACCACATTTCACAATAGTGGCATCATTCATTTTCCAAAAAGCAAACATTCATATTCCATATCAACCGATACTTTATCAGATTTTCTCCAGTTAATTGCAATGTCTGTGGCCTCTCTAAATATGAACTGGGAGACCTGACTTTGTTAAATATTAGGCTCCCACTCTACCTACCAGACTGACCTCTCTGGTTTTTTGTTTTGTTTTAAGATTTTATTCATTCATTCATTTGAGAGAGAGAGAGAGACGAAGACAGTGAGAGAGAGCATGAGTAGGGAGAAGAGGAAGAAGCAAGCTCCCCTCTGACCAGGGAGCCCAATGTGGAGCTTGATCCCAGGACCCCGGGACCGTGACCTGAGCCGAAGGCAGATGCTTAACCCACTGAGCCACCCAGGCGCTCCCGGACTGACCTCTCTTTGGACAGAGCAAGCTATTAAATGGGTACAATATAACTCAGATTTCTCCCGAGCATCCTTCTGCAAAGTGAAGTCAGTGGGGACCATGACCCAAACCAGAATATAATGGAAAAGCATATGGTTGAGTCAACAAGCATTTTGAATTCAGAAAGAGTCAGACCAAACAAAGAAAAACAAACAAACAAACAAAAAGATTATATAGGAAGGTTTAGAATAACTTTCACAAGGAAAGACACCTTATTGAAATGGAAGCTGCGCCACCACAACTCTGACCATCACTGCTTAGTGTATAGGATTTGGTCACCCAAGCAGAGGTTCAAACGTTACCTGACTCATGCAAGTGAACAAATGGGTGTGAAGAATTAGAGTCGCTCAGTGATTGACTAGCCACTATGTAAAGAAAACTGGTCTCGGGATCCCTGGGTGGCGCAGCGGTTTGGCGCCTGCCTTTGGCCCAGGGCGTGATCCTGGAGACCCCGGATCGAATCCCACATCAGGCTCCCGGTGCATGGAGCCTGCTTCTCCCTCCGCCTGTGTCTCTGCCTCTCTCTCTCTCTCTGTGACTATCATAAATAAATTAAAAAAAAAAAAAAAAAAAGAAAGAAAACTGGTCTCTTTTCACAAGGCCTTACTCCAAACTTCTCTGCATTGATCCTGACTAACCCCAAACAGGGCCTACTCAGTTCTGAAACCCCAACACCTACTTAGAGGTGTAAGTGTGAAAGTGATGAGGGATGGCCTAGGGAGAGGATAGTATGTAAAGCTTGCCTCCTGCTTGGGGCTCAGCTCCACCCAGATGGGTGATGAGTGTATCCACCGTGCCTCCAATGGTACAGGTACAGCTCCTCCACTGCAGCCTGCCCAGAAGGCAGGAAAATCTTTGCCCCTTTGTTAGCACAGCCATACTTAGTAATTTTTTAGTTGAGAAATAAAAAATTGCATTAAGTGTATACATAAAAGATACAAAGTAGAGTTTACTGATCAAAGTTTAGGTCAAGAGTATCCATAGAAGACTAAATGGGACCATTCGGGAATGTGAATGGTATCTTCCTAAAGCCTCAAGCTCTCTCCAAATTCAACATAAAGTGTATATGGCTAACTTGTAAGCTGAGGAGATTACAGTCTATCAAGTGGGAATCAGTTCTTCTTAGGCCCTGCTAACCAATGATGCCCCATTAACCCAGGCTTGGCACCACTTCTTCCCAGCGGCCCATGAAAATTCTTCCTGGTCCCTGAAGTCCTGGAGGAAGATGGAGGCCCTTATATCTGACCCCCAGACTTTAGCCTTTTCCTGCTGTGTCCATGAGGCCAGCCAGGGTTCTGAGCTCCAGTGGACTGTTGCCCACAGGAATCAGGGCCAACGTTGCCAAATCTTCTGATTTTTTAAAGAGAAAGCAGAAATCCATATTTGTATGTGAAATTTTATTTTCAAATCTTGCAATCAATATGAATTCTTAAAAAGTACCATGTGTGTCAGACTAGAACTCTGGTCTATTAATTTTGTTTCTACACCTCCCCAATTCCATGCTATTTCACTTGGTCTTCCAAGGGCACTTGGTAATACTGTATATTTGTCTAGAAACACTCGCATCATATTAGCTCATTCTAAGGGCTAGAAAAAACATTTTGTCCCTTAATGTGTCAAAACCCAACCTCAGTTATGCACCACTCACCACATCCCTGATCCCAGTAAGGGATATTTCTAAGTGTCAGCTCCTCTGAGAGAAGAGGAGCCAGCAGGTCAGGAGCCCACTAATCACAGATTCCCAGCTCAGGTAACTGGATCTGCCCATTATCCTAAGATCTTTTCCTTCTCTTTTATTATTTATAACCCATATACACTCCCCACTCCCACCCCCACTTTAGGACTTCTCTTCTCTGGCTCTCTGAGAAAATTCAACACACCAATGTTACCAAAGCTGCTATCCTATAATGTTAACAATATCATCAATACTTCAAGTACCATTTCCTGAACATGTTTTGTTTTCTTCTCCAGTAACTATTTCCCTTCTCCTGATAATAGTACCAATTTTAGCTTGGGGGCTCCACTCATTCCTTATAATCCATATGTAACATTTGAGTGAAGCTCCAGGTTGAAGCCAATCAGCACATCATATTCTCTGGCCATAGGGATTTGGTGTAGGGACAGACATATAACCTAGTTGGAGTCAATGAGACACAAGAATGTTTTGTGGAACATTCTGTAATAGGAGTCCCACAAACTCCCTTGGATCAGTTTTTCATGAAGTCAAGGCCGGAGCAGCTGCACGCATCTTGTCTCCAGGAGGGGAGGACTCGGGGTTTAAGAATAAAGCCAAAACCAACAGAGCAGAAAGCAGAACCAGCATATGAAGAGAAAACATGACCAGACAGGGTTGAGTCCTAAATCCCACTATGCTAAAGACTTGATACATTAGTTACTTTAAACAATTTTTTTAAAAAGCCAAATTGGGTTCCTGTTACTTGCAACAAAGAATCCAAACTGATACACAAACAGTAACAACAATATAATTTACAAAAAGAAAATAAAAAAGAGTCAATTCCTCAAATGATAGAAAATATTTGGACATTCTGAATTGGGAAAGAAAAACATATTTTCTAAATTTACATCTAAATAAGAAGCACTATTTTTGTCATAATCTTTTTAGTGGGCGGTTTGTTTGTTTTTGGAGTGGAGTCTGGACGGAGAGAGGGAAAGAGAATTTTAAGCAGGCTCCACTGTAAGCCATACTCTCTAAAAAGGAATTTTCTATGATTCCCAAGACTCTCAGCTTCATCTTTATCCCCTTATCTACTGGCAATGGACACATTTAATCTGCCTACTTGGCATTGGTGTCAATTAAGGTATTTTCATCATAAGCAACAAAAACCAATTCTGGCAAAATTTGCCCAAAGAAAGGGAACAAACTGGAATATGCTGGCTCAATGAGTCAGGGAGGGCTGAACAAGGCTCAGAAGGACAGGTGCCAGGCAGTTCTCAGGAGCTCCACAGTGCAAACTATGATGTGTCACTTTTAGAGGCTGTCTCCAGATGCTTCAACCACTACCAGCTGTGGATGACAGTCTGATCCCCAGGATGTTAGTCTGATTGGCAGAGCTCAGGTCACATGCCCAACTCTGTGGTCAGAGGATACCAAAGAGACCTATAGGTGCAGTGAAAATCCTTGTCCTAGGTTCATTTGCCTTCTGCACAATCTCTATGTCAGCAAGAAGCAAAAGCCAAGGTTTAAATCGGATTCCCAAGCAATGCAAGTGCGCCATTCTAATAGTTTTCTCCTGAACTGAACTCATCCCATCCAATGAAGAACACCTAAAGGTCATATAAACAAGACTCATAAAACCTCCCCAAACTCCATCCAAAGAAACACAAAATATAATACTTATACACTATAGCAGCCCAAAAAGGCAAGGGAGACCTCCCTTAACCCTCTGACAGTAATAAACATTCATGGATGCTCACCATAGGCCAAGCACATATATCATCTCAATCGACACAGCGACTCCCTGAGGTTGGTAGTACTACAATTCCCATTTTACAGGAAAGAAATTGAGGCCCAAAGCTTCACAATAAGTGGCAGGGCTGGGATCCATGTCCAGAAAGTTCTCCAAATCCAGACCCTTAATTATACTTCATAGTGATGGTCCCCATATATCCTCTTCCTCCTCTAGATCTCAGGTTATATCCCCTGTTACCATTCCTATTAGAAAAAGCCCTAGAACCTGGCTTTTGAGTATACAGTTAGAGTGATGTGTGGACAATTAATAAAGAGGGTCAGAGTTGGTTTCTGCAGGTAGTAAAATAAAGTGCCTCAGAGTTTCAACTCTCAAAAACACTGTTTTTAATTTATCAATGTGTGATCTGTCTTACTAGAAACTCAGAGGATGAATGGAAGGATTTAAATGAGCTGTGTGAAAACTACATGAATTCTTTTACATTTTTTTCTGTCTCTACAAAACTACCTTGTTCCTATGTATTATTTAGTCACTGGAAATGATACATTAGAGAGTTAACAGCCCAGACTGTAACTGCCTATAATGCCAAATATTTCATTCAAGAATAAATTCCTCAACACAAACACCAAAGAGCTGTCAGAGAACAGGAAGTTAAGTCACTTCCAACGGCTCTGGAATAATCTGGGCATTTCTTCCTAGTTTATAATCCTTTCCCTCCATTTCCACCCAAGAATTTCTATGTAAATGATTCACTGCAATACAGACATTCTTGTGCAACTTGTGTCCAGTGAGCAGAGGAGTCCTAACCAGGAGGTTTCTGGGTTGGGGTTTGAGCTTTAACTTCCAAAGCACACATTGGTTTAAATTTGCAGGGTTTCACTTTGTACATAAATTAAAACAGTGTTTTCAGATGAAATTCTGAAGTACTTTATTTTACAACCTACAGAAACCAATTGAGACCCTCTGTATTAACTGACAAAGGAAGGAGTTATCACGTGTGTGTGTGTGTGTGTGTGTGTTTTCAATGACCCAAAGAAACCTTTCCTAAAATCCTAAATTTCTATAAGTTATGGATAAAAATCAACGGTACCAAAAAATGCTATTTTCTAACAACTGCAAAGGATGCCATACTACAAAGAGTTAACGCTATCACCATAGTTTTCTTCAAGAGTACAATAGTTAACAAATCTATGGTTTTATCCCTAACAGTCTGCATGCTACCACAAAACGATTTTAGCAGCTGAACACAACAGGTCAGAGCCATTCCTACTCATAGGAGATGGACACTTCCACAGTACAACTAGATACATGCCCAAGCACTATAAAGTATCTTTACCTTTTGCTGTGTAGAATGGAACGAAGCAATGCCCACTACCAGCTCTGGAAAATTTCTCTCACCAGAATCTCAGCATTAGAAAAATTAAATGGCACTTGATATATATCAAGTATTTTCTACTTTCCAAGCATCCAACTTACCTCTTTAAGTCATTGTTAGACACAGGTTTCCCAACAGAGAAACCGAGACACAGTGAAGTTTAATGAGTTATCACATTTATAACTGGGCATCTAGGCAGAAGTAAAATGATGTGCTCAGCACTCTACAAGTCTTTGACAATGCTGGGTAAGAGCATTTACATCAAAAAAGGGCTCACAGTAAACACCACTAAAAGCAAATACAGTCAAAATTGAGGTGCATTGGCATGAATGTTTACATGCCATGGGTCATACCATTTTAGAAATAAAGAAATTAATAAGAGCTACTGTAGACATTAACTGCTGATAGCTTAATGAGTCAAAGCAAATAAGGATAAAGAAAACCTGAGTAATAAATTATAAAGCTACAAAATTTTCTACAACTCTCAAATTATAATCCTTATTTTCCCGAATTAAATCAAAGTTAGCTGGAAGGCCTACTCAACATGATCACTTGAGAAGACCAACACTTTATTACATAAATCCCTCTCCATTTTCTAAGCTATACCAGGTTCCAGAACTTATAGAAGAACAGGAAAAATGGGGAAGACACTTTCTGACACCACCACCTTCTGGGCCCATGTCAACCATCCAAAAGCACTAGCATCCACACCCCCAATTATAAGCCTAAAAACAGTGACCTTTCTTCCCAAGGTCCATCCCAGTCATCTGAGACATCTCCTATGTACGCAGTCTCCCAAACTAAAAGCCTCAGAGAGTCATCTTGACTCCATTACCCGCTCCCTACAAAAAACTGTAACTTACCATCAAATCCTAGGACCAAATTCTGGAATATCCCCTCCCCTCCATCTACACACATCACTCCCTTAGTCCAGGACTCTCATGTCTTGTGAGGGCTACTTCACCAGGTTCTATCTCCCCAACTCTCCCCCACCCAGTACTTGGCTCTTACTCTGTGCCCATCAGCTTCAACATATACCCTCAAACAGGGCCAACTTAACAATGGATTTAATGAGAAATATTTTACTTAAGATTTCATGGAAAGGTGAAGAAGAAAGTTTACATTGCAGACCACTGGACAAAATCCTGCACATTTTCCTTTTATTACTTCCATCTTTCCCCCAAACTCTTCTGTGGGATGGCACCTCCTTCCCTACCACAACTCCCAGACCACCCTCTTTAGGTTTCAGCCTCGTTCTTGAGGTTATTTCTTTCCTTAACCTCCACCCCAACCACTTTTCTTATGTTGCGCAATTCAACTCTATGCTGACCTGTAGTTTGCACTCTCACCCACCACCCTGTCACCAAACACACCTTCCACCTAAGGAACCAACCTCCTTAGAAGGCAGTAGGGAAATAGCAAAAAAACAAAAAAGGACAAGTTAGTAGTCACTCTAGCCCCATATGACTAAGAAAATTTTCTCAACTGAAAAATCACTGGCCTATTGAAAACATCCCTTTAAACTGGCCACCAGGGGCGCCTTGGTGGTACAGTGGGTCAAGCCTCTGCCTCTTGGTTTATGGTTTCTGTCCTGGTCCTACTCTCAGGGTAGTGAGATGGAGCCCCAAGTCAGGCTGCCAGCTTAGCACAGAGTCTGCTTGAGATTCTATCTCCCTCTCCTCCCACTCAGGCTCGCTCTCTCTAAAATAGAAAAATAAATCTTTTTAAAAAATAAAAATAAAAAACAAAATGGCCATTAAACCAAATGGAAATTAAAATAATAATGATTTATTTCTTTGCCCAGAAAATTGGCATACATGCTTTTAAAGGATAAGAACCAACTGGAGCGATAGTTCCAGGAAATACACAAACCGACTGTATTCCCTGTAAATTGAAACAAATTTCCTGCAGGATAATTTAGTAACAACAGGACCAAAGTCTCAAAAATCCTGATGAAGGAATTCCACTTGTAGGAATTATTCTACAGAAACAAGCTGAAATAAGCAGAGAGATATCGGTATAAACAAGTCCATCTCATCATTACTTAAAATAATGAAAAAACTAAAACCACCTAAATTTCTAAAAATAGAGGATTTTCTTAATAAAATATAGTAGACTCTTATAAAAGTCAGGCAGTCATTAAAAGTAATGTTCTCAGGGATCCCTGGGTGGCGCAGCGGTTTAGCGCCTGCCTTTGGCCCAGGGCGCGATCCTGGAGACTCGGGATCGAATCCCACGTCGGGCTCCCGGTGAATGGAGCCTGTTCCTCCCTCTGCCTGTGTCTCTGCCTCTCTCTCTGTGACTATCATAAATGAATAAAAATTAAAAAAAAAAAAAGTAATGTTCTCAAAGAATACGAGGAAAAATTCACAACATATTATCAGGTTAAAACAAAGGGAATAAAAAAAATAAATAAATAAAACAAAGGGAATTATCAATACGTGTAATATATTCCCAAACTTTGTTTAAAGTATGTATCTGAGCAAAGAGTAGATAGTCAAGGCAACAGGTAAGTTCCTCCACCCATTTCAAATATAGAGAAATGTTAGCTAAGGGGTCCTGGGGGGCTCAGGAGGTTAAGCCTCTGACTTCATTTCAGCTCAAGTCATGATCTCAGGGTTGTAAAACTGAGCCCCATGTTGGGCTCTGCCTTGGCATGGAGCCTACTTAGGATTCCCTCTCTCCCTCTCCCTTATTTACACCCTCTCTCTCTTAAAAAAAAAATACACACACACACACACATACACACAAATACAAATCTTTAAATTTTTTTAATATGCATCTAAGCCTAAGCAAGCAAAAAAATTATCTCCTGGTACCAGAAATAAGGTGGGAAATCAAGCACAAGCAGGTCCACATTCACATCTCAATGGACAGGAGCTGAACCCTCAGGCTGTGAACACAACAGAAACCTAGAAGTGGAACATAAAGCTGAAAACCAGGAAGGGGCAATCCTCTGTGTAAAGAGATATGCTCCACATGGACTATACACAGAAAGAAGGTTCTCATGAGAAATCAGAACCCCAAATCTGCCCTTGGTGTGAGTGTGAGGTCTGAATTTTATATCACCTTCCTGAGGGAACCTGAGAAACCAATGAAATCATATGGATCTGGGAGGCAGAAGCAAAACCGCCCCATAGCAACAACTCCATCCCTGAGAGCATACACTGAACTCCACTAAAGAACATGTTCTGAAGAGAAGCTCCCAGACAAAAATTAAAATCATAGAAGAACCCATCACGATGGAAGATATTAAAAGACTTCCAAACTGGAAATCATGAAAGAAACTTTAAAATAAGTATGGCTGAAATACTCAGACATAAGGAATTCAGTTATAAGTAAAACACAGGACATAATTTTTTAAGAATACATTTAAAAGTATTTTAAAAGTGAGTAGGAGATACTATACATAAAACTGATAACAGGAGCTATTTGAGGGGATGAGGGTAGCAAGATTATGGATAATTTAAATTTTTCTATAAGTTGCCTGTTTTTCACAATGACCATATATTACTTTTACAACAGACAAAAAGTAAAGGAAGGAAAAAAGTGAAGATTCACATTTAACCATTCCTACATGACAGTTAAAAATAATTCTGAAGGGTGCCCACATGGCTCAGGTGGTTCAGCATCCAACTCTTGGTTTCGGCTCAGGTTCTGATCTCATGGCTTGTGGGATTGAGCCCTATGTCAGGCTCTGAGCTCAGCAGGAGTCTCCTTGGATATTCTCTCCATCTGCCCCTTTTCCCACTCAAGCATGCGCGCGCTCTCTCTCTCTCTCTCTCTCTAATACATAAATCGGAGGATAAACCTTGATGTACTAGAATAAATCCAATGGAATTCCTCTATATCATGAGATACCCCTGCCCATACCACATGCTCCAGTCATACCGAGCACACCAGGAGATCCAGTACAGTGAGTTCTTCCTTAATACCAACCCTCTGCACACGTCCTTTTCCTAGAATTCTCTTCAGCCTTTCCTCGCCCTGCAAATTCCTAGTAATTATTCCAGATCCAGGTAAAGACCATTTCCCTATAGAGACTTTCTCAACTCCCTCAGATCAAGTAGCTATGCCCCCTTCACAATGCCAAAGAAAGTCCTTCAAGGGATCCCTGGGTGGCTTAGCGGTTGAGTTGCCTGCCTTTGGCCCAGGTCGTGATCCTGGAGTCTTGGGATGGAGTCCCACATCGGGCTCCCTGCATGGAGCCTGCTTCTCCCTCTGTCTGTATCTCTGCCTCTCTCATGAATAAGTAAATAAAATCTTTAAAAAAAAAAAAAAAAGTCCTTCAACACTCTGGTGAGTGCCAGTGTGCATACTGCATCTTCTGTCCATCCTACTTCCATCGAGGACTGGGCTTGTGGAGATCTAAGGAACACCTTTTCTCAGATCATCTCTGAATACTGAGTTTCCAACAGGTTGCTTACCCATAGACAGCACTCAATAAAAATTTGTTATTTGAATACAAGTATAGAAATCATTAAAATCCTACCAAGTATAAGCAGGGGAATCATCTGCTCAGTATAGTTTCTCTCCTTTAACCTCAGTAAAGGGAATTAGAGTCATCTACCCACTGTTTGCTAACAGCCTCATGAACAACTGTCATCACAAATACTACTTGCCAGGTCTTTTTTTCTGGCCTTGTATTATATCCTATCCTGACATACCATTCAGGTAATTATACTCATTTTAGCTTCCCCAGCTGATTTTAATATTTTAAAGTGTTTTTTTTGTTATAGAGATGTCCAACATGGAGTTCAAACTCATGACCCCGAGATCAAGAGTCGCATGCTTTACCAAAGGAGCCAGCCAGTTACTCCCTCCCAGCTGATTTTAATCAATGCCTTAAGTCATTTGCATGTAGCAGGCATGATTGTTCTAGGGTTCCTTGAACACTGTTCCTTGGGTACTGGAAATACATGTAGAAAGACTAACATAAAGGGACTCTCAATTCAATCAAATGAAAATAGTTTATGACTACTCAGGGCTGAACACTTATGCTGAGATATAAAAGATAATACAGATTTATTTTCTATACTCAAAAAATTTAAACTCATTCATTCAGTCAGTCAATATTTACTGAGGGCCATCTACGCTCTTAACCCAATGTTAAGCACTGTGAAGAGCCTCAAGACATTAATATTTGGTCTAGGCATTCCAGAAGCTTACAAACTAGTTGGAGGGTGGGGGCAGGGAGGTAGATAGGAGAAACACAAATAGAAAGTTAAATAGCAATGTTAGTATTATGTGTATAATTGATAAAATTCAGAATAAAAATGTTAAAATGTTTTAAGATCATTTTTAAGATGTAAGAAGTATCACAGGGTAGATGGTATGGACATAAACAACAGGGGAGAGAGGCTTCTGTATACCCATGTGATCCAGAGAGTATTCCATGGAGGAGTGAGAACTGGGGAAAGACATGTGATCTCACATATAATGGGGTAAAACTGCTCAATAGTAACTTACTGTTTTTACAATCTCCCTACCCCATTCTCTCCACCATTCCACTACTAATCCAGGTAGATTTGAAGGGGATTCAGGATTTTTTTTTTTTTTTTAAGAAATCTCTACACCCAAGGTAGAGCTTGAACTCACAACCTTGAGATCAAGGGTTGCATGCTCTATCAACTGAGCCAGCCAGGCACCCTAAGGATTCAGGACCTTAATAAAGGGACACCCCATGGGCCACAAACCAACTAGGAATTCAGATGCTTCCACAGATACCAGCATGGAGGGACACCTGGGGACTACACAGGAACCTAAGTCTTACCAGAAGCCAGTGTCAGAGAAACAACAGTCCTGAACTCAACTCCTTACCCTCAAACCCGTGCCATGACACAGTGAAATTTCTGAAAATTTAAATACCACACAGTGAAGGAGACAACTGAGTTCAGCCTTCAATGACTGATTTACCCCATATAACTAGGACAGTCTTCCACTATCTGGGTGTTAATAATAGAAACTATGCTGTTATAGAAAAGTGAAGATATTTTATATACACCTAAATTTTGAGGCCTGAGAGTTCATCCTTGCTACAGAGGTTTTAAAAATCACCCATTGGACAAAGCAGAAAAAGAATATCCCATGGGGAAAAAAATCCAGTCTCTTCAACAAATGATGTTAGGAAAAATGGACAGCAACATGCAAAACAAGGAAATAGACCACTTTTTTATACCATTTGCAAAAATAAATTCCAAATGGATTAAAGGCCTAAATAGGAGGACCAAGAAGCCTAAAATCATAAAAATCCTAGAAGAGAGCACAGGCAGTTAGTAGTAAGTTTTCCAACATTGGCCACACCAACATTTTTCTAGATATGTCCCCTTAGCAAGGAAAATAAAAGCAAAAATACACTATTGGGACTACATTAAAATAAAAAGCTTCCGCACAGCAAAGTAAAGAATCAACAAAACTAAAAGACAACCTAGTAGAAGAAATTTAGATAAGCTAGAGAAGACATTTGCAAATAACATAACCAATACAAGGTTAGTATCTGAAATATATAAAGAACTGATAGAACTCAACACCCAAAAACCAAATACTTCAATCAAAAAATGGGCAGAAGACATGAACAGACATTTCTCCAAAGAAGGTAACCAGACAGGCCAACACACACGTGAAAAGATGCTTGACATCACTCATCATCAGGGAAATGCAAATCAAAACTACCTCATACCTATCAGAATGGCTAAAGTCAAAAACACAAGAAAAAAGCAAGTGTTCGCAAGGATGTGGAGAAAAACATTTCATTCCTACACTGTTGGTAGGAATGAAAATTGTGTAAAACAGTATGGAGTTTCCTCAAAAAGTTGTAGAACTACTCTACAATCCAGTAATCACACTATTTGCTCCCAAAATTCAAAAACACAAATTCAAAGGGATACATGCACCCCTATGTTTATAGCAGCATTATCTACAATAGCCAAACTATGGAAGTAACCCAAGGACCCACTGATAGATGAATGGATAAGGGAGATGTGCCATATATGTGTATGTGTGTGTGTAACGAAATATTATTCAGCCATAAAGAATAATGAAACTTTGCCTTTAGCAATGACATGGGTGGAGGCAGAGAATATAATGCTAAGCAAAATAAGTCAGAGAAAGACAAATACAATGTGATTTCACTCATGCGGAATTTAAGAAAACAAATGAGAAAAAAGATAAAAACAAACTAAGAAATAGACTCTTAACACATGAGAAAAAAAAAAAGATAAAAACAAACTAAGAAATAGACTCTTAACTATACACAACAAAGTGATGGTTACCAGAGGAGAGGTGGGTGGGGAGATGGGTGGAATAGGTGGTGAGGATGAAGGTGTGCACTTGTGAGGAGCACTGGATAATGTATGAACTGTTGAATCACTATACCGTACACCTGAAACTAATACTGTATGTTACCCAGAATTAAATTTGTTTCAATGTTTTTAAATTAAAAAAAAATCTAATACAAGGTATCATTATATTCTAAAATGAGCCGCAAAGACACAGATGGTATGGCTGGATTTTAACACATATACTAAAATCCACACCTAGGCAGTTTTTTTAAAGAAGGTATGTTTCTGCCAGCCTGAAATATCACTATTGCCCCTATGTTCCAAAGACAGTACTCACACACCAGATAAGTGGTCCCTGTGTTGTTGAAGATGCCAACCCCTTCAAGCCAGCATTTCTGCCCTAACAGGACAGCAGCCCCAGACTTCCTTCTCAACACCCTGCACCCTCTTGCCTTCAGCTAAGCTATGAAACCTGACAAAATCCAAGATGCAATGCTAGGTTTCCATCTCGCCAGCCACACAATCTAGGGTACCTGACCTCTCTGGATCTTGTAATACTGTAAGTAATAATACCTACAATTCATAGGGTCATCAGGATCCGATGGAAGAGCATACATGAAAAGCCAGACATTGCTTTATTGGATCTTCCAGGAGGTTGTATGCTTTAAACTACTTTTGTAATTATAAATAGTTGTATTCTCTTTTTAAAAAAATTTCAGAATCTCGGGATCCCTGGGTGGCGCAGCGGTTTGGCGCCTGCCTTTGGCCCGGGGCGCGATCCTGGAGACCCGGGATCGAATCCCACATCAGGCTCCCAGTGCATGGAGCCTGCTTCTCCCTCTGCCTGTGTCTCTGCCTCTCTCTCTCTCTCTGTGACTATCATAAATAAAAAAATAAATAAATAAAATAAAAATAAAAAATTTCAGAATCTCATGCAAAGTGAGCAGACAAGGAGGAAGGCTGGGGGAAAGTGGTAGCTTGGCCCCCATACTCACACTTGTACACTAATTGTCCCTGATCACCTCTGATGAGGCTGGCCAGCCTCTCTGGGAGCCGTAACAGTGGGAAAGGGAGATGAGGGAAAAGAATGAAGATAAAGTTGGCATTTAAAGCAGCTCCATGTTTTATAAATGTAGAGATGTTTATTCTATAGGGTTTTGTTTTTTTTTGTAATTTCTTTGGTTTTGGCATCAGAATCATTTTGCCCTCATCGATGAGTTGGGAAGTATGCCCTTCTACTTGTCTGAAGAAGTCTGTATAGAATTGGTATTATTTAAAAGAGAGAGAGAGAGAGAGAGAGAGAGAATTGGTATTATTTGTTCCTTACATTTTTCCTATATTTTACTTTTCCTGCCTTCAACCTAGGCCTAGAATGTTTTTAATACAAAGTCAATTTCTTTAATAAATATGGGGCATATAGATATAGATAGCTGTAGAGTCTACAGTGAATGTTTTTAATACAAAGTCAATTTCTTTAATAAATATGGGGCATATAGATATAGATAGCTGTAGAGTCTACAGTGATGTCACTTTTCTCATTCCTTATATTGATATGCATCTTTTTTTTTTTTCTAATCAGTCTGCCTAGATGTTTATCAGTTTTATTGATCATCTTAAAAACTAGCTCTTTGGTTCCATTGATTTATCTCTATTGCTTTTCTGTTTTCAATCCTGTTGATATTTACTCTGATCATTATTATTTTCTTCACTCTGCTTTTGGACTATTTTTGCTCCTCTTCTTCTAACTTCTTAAGGAGGAAAGTTAAGCCTTTCTTCTCTTCATATAGGGCTATTTAGTGCAATAAGTTCCCGTAAGTATCACTCTAAGTGGCATCCCACACATTTTGGCATGCTGTGTTTTCATTTCATTTCATTTCATTTCATTTTCATTCAGTTCAAAATACATAATTCCCTTAAGTTCTTCTTTCATTACTAGGTTTGGGTTTCTTCTAAGATTTTATTTATTTATTTGAGAGAGAGCACAGGCAGAGGCAAAGGCAGAAGAAGAAGCCGACTCCCAACTGAGCAGGGAGCCCGATGCAGGGCTAGATCCCAGGACGCCAGGATTGTGACCTGAGCCAAAAGCAGACGCTTAACTGACTGAGCTGCCCAGGTACCCCTCATCACTGGGTTATTAAATGTATTATGTAGTTTCCAAATATTTATGGATTTCCCTAATTGGGTTTTTTATTTAATTCCATTATGATGAGAAAACATGCTTCATTTGATTTGCATTAAGACTTGTTTTATGGCCTAACATATGATCTAATTTGGTAAACACTGTGTGTACTTTAAAACAAAGTGCATTTTGCTGCTGATGGGTGTTCTATAAATATCAAAAAGGTCAAGTTGGATGATAGTGTTAAGTCTTCTATGTTCTTGCTAAGTTTCTGTCTACTGCTTCTATTCACTTGAAATCTTGAACTATTATTGTGGATTTATTTCTTACTGTAGTTTTGCTTCATTTATTTTGAAGATCTGCTATTAAGTACATAAACTATGAATTGACTCCTTTATCATTATAAAATAACCTTCTTTATCCCTAGAAATAGTCTTTGCTCTGAAATCTACTTTGCCTGATATTAATTTAGCCAGAGTCCAGCTTTCTTTTGGCTTGCATTACCATGGTGTATCTTTTCCAATCCTGTTACTTTTAACCTAAGATTTTGTTTGTTTTTTTTTTAAAGATTTTATTTATTTATTCATGATAGTCACACACAGAGAGAGAGGCAGAGACACACACACGGGAGCCCGACGTGGGATTCAATCCTGGGTCTCCAGGATCGCGCCCTGGGCCAAAGGCAGGCGCCAAACCGCTGCACCACCCAGGGATCCCTTAACCTAAGTTTTTATATTTAAAGTCTATATTTAAAATGTTTTCTATTTCGGGACACCTGGCTGGCTCAGCTGTTGAGTGTCTGCCTTCGGCCCAGGGCATGATCCTGGAGACCAGGGATTGAGTCCCACATCAGGCTCCCTGCATGGAGCCTGCTTCTCCCTCTGCCTATGTCTCTGCCTCTCTCTCTCTCTCTCTGTGTGTGTGTGACTATCATAAATTTAAAAAAATTTTTTTAAATAAAATAAATAAATAAAATCTTAAAAAGGAAAAGGTTTATATTTCTTCAAGGCAACATTTAGCTAGGTCTTGTGTTTTCACCCTATCTGAACTATCTCTGCTTTCTTAACTGGGATGTTTAGACCATTAACTTTTTAATTGATAATTGATATGGTTAGGTTTAAGTCTCTCATCTTGCTATCTATCCCATCTGTTCTTTGTTTCCTTCTCCCTCTTTTTCTATCTGCTGTGGGGTTACTATTATTTATAATTCTATTTTATCTCTTTTCTGCCTTACCTGTTTTATTTTAGTCGTTGCACTGGGGTTTATACTCATCACAGTTTATCTTCAAGTGATATGACACCATTCCATGTAGAGATTAAGGATGTTACAGTGGTATACTTCCATTTTCCCCCACTAGTTCTTTATGCTGTTTTTGTCATACATTTTACATATGTTATAAATCCCATACATTTTATTTTACTTAAATAATTATCTTTCAAATATTCCTAAATAAGAAGAAAAAATCTTACAGTTTACCTATGCAGTACCATTTCTGATGCCTTCCTTCCTTTGTATAGATCTGTATTTCCATATGGTATCATTTTCTTTCTGCCTGAAGGTGTTCCTATAACATTTCTCACAGTGGGCGTCTGCTGAGGATGAATTTTTCCACTTGTTATGTATCTGAAAGGTCTTTATTTCATCTTTATTTTTGAAAGATATTTTTGTTGGGCATAGAAGTCTAGGTTGACAGTTTTCAGTATTTTAATGATGTTCTTCCACTATCTTTTTGTTGTTGTTGTTCTTCCACTATCTTATGCACATTGTTTCCAACAAGAAATTTACATTATCTTCTTCCTCTGTATGTAATTATGTAAGTTGTCTTTTTTCTTTGGTTTCTTTTTAAGATTTTATCCTTAGGACTGGCTTTAAGCAGTTTAATTACAATATGCTATTTTTTTCTTAATCCCTTTTTTTTAATTTAAATTCCATTAATTAACATATAATGTATAATTAGTTTCAGAGCCAGAGGTCAGTGTTCATCAGTCTTATATCATAACCAGTGCTCATAATATCACACGCCTTCCTTAATGTCCATCACCAGTTACCCCAACCCCCCACCACCTCCCCTCCAGTAACCCTCATTTTGTTTCCTATGATTAAAAGTCTCTTATGGTTTGACTCCCTCTCTAATTTCATCTTGTTTTATTTTTCCTCTCTTCTCCTATGATCCTTTGTTTTGTTTCTTCAATTCCACATATGAGTGAGAGTATATGATAACTATCTTTCTCTGATTGACTTATTTCATTTAAGCATAATACTAATTCCACCCACATTGTTGCAAATGGTTCTCTTTTATTTTTGATGGCTGAGTCAGCCACATATGTGTGTGTGTGTGTGTGTGTTTACACACATTCTTTATACAACATGCTTTGATGCAGTTTTCTTCCTGTATCTTTGCTTTAGTTAACTGAGCTTGTTGGATCTGTAGGGTTATTCTTTTCATCAAATTTGGAAAATTTTTAGCCTGACTTCTTCAAATATTTTTTTCTGTACCCCCTCCTCCTTAGGAACTCTAAGTACATGGATATTAGGTCATTTGAAGTCTCTCAAATTACTGAAGATATTTTTCTTTTTTTTTGTAATTTCTTTTCTCTGATTCATTTTGGATCGTTTCTACTGTTGTGTCTTCAAGAACACTATTTTCTACAATATCTAATCTGCCCTCAAACCATCCAATATATAATTCACCTGATAAGTTATAGTTTTTATCTGTAGAAGTTCAGTATAAATCTTTCAAAGTATTTTCAATGTCTCCACTTACCTCTTTTAAGCACATGGAATACAGCCGTAAGAATTGTTTTAATTCCATTATCTGGTAATTCTAATATCTGTGTCAGTTCTGGGTCATTTTTGGTTGACTGATTTTCTCCTACCATTATGGGTCATATTTTCTTGCTTTGCTCATGTATTTTAGGCTCAGTACAAAAATCTAAAACCACTGCAGTACTTAGGAGGTATCCTTCTGGACTATTTTAATTTATAAATACTCATGTATATTTATATACCTAAAAACCTGTATGTTTTTGAAATGAGGTTATGCCATACATTTTAAATATTAGTTTAATAACCACATAAAATGGGAAAAGAGAATGAAAATAATGACCTAACATCTTAAACCATTTTGCTCTCCAGAGTGGTATATACCTGGAAGAGGTGAAGATATGCATAGAGAAACTTTTATATACATATACCAAAAATAAAAGTAAAACCAGAGAATCCTTAGTAGTATCAAAAAATTGGAAAGCACCTGAATTCCTTTATCAGGTGACTAAATAATTATAGCATATTAACTTGACAAAATACTATACAACAGTTGAAATGAAGTAGGTATTTGTTTTAACATGATTTAACATGTTTTACTCCTTACAGAAAATAAAGAGCTAATGCATAAAATAAATAGCAAATCGCAACATTTCTTAAATCTGGTTAGAGAAAAATGTGTGTATATTTCATTATTCTCACTATTCTTTTGCATGTTTCACTATCTTATAACTAAAAATATGAAAGAAAACTTACACAGAATAATATTAAATTGGGGCATATCCTACAATTATATATAGCAGTTCTTCTTTCCATCATGCATTTTACTTAACCATCCTCTTCATCTGGTTTTAAGAAAATACATCAAAAAAGCTGTTTTTAAAGCAAATTACATAGCACTCCCCTAAGTTAACATTTCAATTTGTGAATATAGAGGAAAAGCTTAAGTGTGCCAGGCTTTGTTCTTTGGCTTAAATAAAGAGCACCTAGAATGAAAGGCTAAATGATGAATGGGGTTTAAAACAGACCAACCCAGACACAGGTATACACAAACTGAGAATTAATAATACAATTTTTAAGTTAATAATATTGACCAAATGAAGAGAATCTACTATGTACCAGGCACTTTATATAAATTATCTCTAATTCTTTTTTTTTTTAAAGTAATCTCTACACCCAACATGGGGCTCAAATTCACAACCCTGAGATCAAGAGTTGCACAGTCCTCTGACTGAGCCAGCCAGGCACCTCAAATTATCTCTCATTCTTAAAACAACCCCAGAAGTAGAGGTTTATCTATGTTTACTGATAAAGACATTCAAACTCAATAAGGTTAAGTAACTCACTCAATACCACTCCTCAGGTAGTAAGCACTAGAGTCATATAATTCAAACAACTGTGTTAAGGTCCATGTTCCCACTACTTCATATAAGGTTGGGCCCAGGAAAGTACCAGGATTTGCTACAGTGGAATTTAAACATTCTGCTTACAGAGTTAGACTGACACTCAACATTTGCAATCTTAGAAAAATCTTCTTTAACTTCAGTATTTTAAATAACACTAATGTTTTATTTTTGTGTTTTCATGTCATTTTGTGTTTTCATGTCATTTTGTTTATTCAGTTAATATAAGTGTCTCAGAGAAAACACACCAACATTTCCTTCTTAAGCTAGTAATAATGGCCTATACTTTGTGAAAGAAAAAATAGATTTGCAACTGATTCTTCATGATGGTCTAAAACCAAAGACTAAGGAAGACCACCATGACATTGTAAGGAATAAGTGCCATTATCAAGAGAAAGAAGTCTCACATTTATGTGCTTATTTATTTATAATTTGTTTATTTATTGGAGAGAGAGAGAGTACAGGGTATATGGCAAGGGCAGAGAGAGAGGGAGAATCTCAAGCGGGGAGCCTGATATAGGGCTTGATTTCATGACCCTGAGATCATAACCTGAGCTCCAACCAAAAGACAGACACTTAACTGACTGCACCACCCAAGTGTCCCTGTGCTTTCTAAGTTACAAATCACTTTCACATATATTATCACATTTGACCAACATCAATCCATTAAGTAGAACTGAAAATAAGTTTCTATGTAACAGTATTATCTGTTTCCCTGTATTATTTTACTCTCATTTTATAACGAAATAGACTCCAAGAAGTCAACCTACATAGCCTAGGTCATCTAGTGCTGAGTATCAAAGCTCATACTGTTTTCAGTGTGCTTGAGTCCCAGCCCCGTGTCCCTTTTGAAAAGCCACACTGACTCTTGAATGTCCAAGAGCAATGAAGACATGAAATAGGATGTCAGGGAAACCAAGGAATCATCTTTCCACATGATATTTAAGGAAGAGATGTGAGCCTCTTTCAATGGATGTTGAAATTAGAAGACTTAGTATAGAGCTTTACAAAACAGTTCTATATGTGGTTCTTTGTACTTTTTAAATTCTAATTTAACCCCAAACTCTTTTTTTCTAATAAGTAAAATATTTACCGATTACATTCAATAAGAATTATCATTCATAAATAAGATAATGCCATGAGTATGTAATTAGTAGGAAATACAGCATGGCATTTTCAAGGTTATAGTATTTAGTATTGCTGAAAATACTGATTTGCATAGTAAGGTCACAAAATGTTATAGAGAACTAAAAACATACAAAAGTGACAGAAATCAGGATAGAAAGTTAACATAAATGTAGATGAAGAGTTTATATTTGAAATGCCTAGATTTCCCCCATGGCATTTGTTCTTAATGGTCTTTTGATTTTTAGCCTTTTTTTTAAATCAAAAGCTATGGGCACTGTGTTCATAAAAATGTACACAGATCTAAATTTTGTATATGATTTCAGAGACTCTGTAGATGCACATCCAACCCTCAAGCCCATCCATGTACCTCCAAAAGGTCTACAGGCTCCAAGTTAAGAACTACAACCCCAGCTTTTCCCAAAACATTCCCTCGGGAAGAAAATATTTTAGAATAATTTTTGGAGAACACGTTCTCAACAGCTTTCTTCAACATTTTCAGTGAAAAACAAGAAGTGAATCAGCAAGGCTTGCTGGTATAAAACTGAGCAATAAATAACTGCCTCATGAAAGGCAAACATGTATACATATAACCATGATTCACATCTACCAAAGTACACAGAGGTGTATGGGAGGAAAAATAAGGAAGTAAAAGGGGTCTAATAAAGATTTTCCTGGGATGCTTGGGTGGCTCAGTGGTTGGGTGCCTGCCTTCAGCTCAGGTCGTGATCCTGGGATCCGGGATCGAGTCCCACATCAGGCTCCCTGCAAGGAGCCTGCTTCTCCCTCTGCCTGTGTCTCTGCCTCTCTCTCTCAGTCTGTGTCTCTCATGAAAAAATAAATAAATCTTTAAAAAAAAATTTCCTGAGGGGATAATGTTGAAGCTGCATGAGCCTTGAAGAGTAAGGAGACTTTGAAAGTTGTGTTTGGGTATGACATATATTTCTAAAATCTTGATTTAAAAAGCATATCCTAATATGTCATCCATATTTCTGACTATTCCTTATAGAAACAACTTCCAAGCAGTGACAGTTAGTTATTTATGAGAATGAGTTAATAGGCCGGTGCCTAAAAAAAGAAAAAAGATTAAAAAACTAAATGGGATAAAAATCCCAAATAAAAATAAACCTTAAAAGACAAACATTCCTGGGGCACCTATTGGCTCAGTCGGTTAGCCTGACTTCAGCTCAGGTCATGATCTTGGAGTCCTGGGGTCAGCCCCAGTATCAGGCTCCCCACTCCAGTAGGGAATCTGCTTTTTCCTCTTCTTCTGCCCCTCCCCCTTGTGCTAGTGTTGTCTAATAAATAAAAACTTTTAAAAAAGGAGAAAAAAGCCATCTAGTCCAACCCTCTCTACTGATGAGAAAACTGAGGCCACACCCTCATCTCCTCAAAAGATACCAAGAACAAAGGTCTCCACCAGAGGGCAGGAAGTGAACGTTAGGAAGCAGGGCTAAGGAACAAAATTAGATTTACAAATATTTAACATACTTATTTTCACTAGCAACCTAGATTTGCTCCTTATGATAGGGGATCCCGTGCCACAAACAGTTCAAGAGAGGAGTGGATATTCTACAAACAGGAGCTGGACAGTGGGCCATCGCTCCTTTGACCACTTCCAGTATTTCAACATCCTGAAATTTATGTATGCCTGAGTGGATTGACAAATTACATATCTTAGCTGAGAGCAAACCTTTCTTCACTGACTGGGAAAGTAGCTTTAAGGGATGCTTGCACAGAAACCGGGACTGAAAATACGCTAATCATACAAGCCTACAAAAATAGAAGAGCAGTCACACCTCCACTCCTCCTGAGTCTTCACCAGCTACATTAAGCGAAGAAAACAGAAACAGAGGCGAACGTGACCACAGGTCAGACAAATGATCCAAAATTATCAAGACTACATAAAATAACAGTTTTACACAGTCACTAACAATGAACAATGCCCTGTGTGTATATTGTACCATGAGATAATAGTTATTATAAATATATTCTTTGGAAGTGGTGTATACACAGAACATTTTCATGGATGGGAGAAGAACAATGAAAAAAGCCTGCAGGCCACTGGTCCAAGGACAAAGAGCTCAATGTCCAGCGTCCACTGGAATAGGTAAAGGGAGAACTCTTCCCACCATTTGCTGCTACTGGTTTAATGACAGCATCTCTTCTATCCTGTACGACTGAGAACTGGGTTGGAAACATTTGGAAGGAAAGAAACAGAAGGGATCCTAAAAAGTCTCAATTCTAATGCAAGGAGACTGTCAGAAAAGGCCAGGAAATTTTTATAATTCTTAAAGCAATTCAGGCCCAGATACAATGAGCGCTAGAGATTAAAATCAGCACTTCGAGAAAGCAGGCAGCCAAGCACTCAGTGGACTCTATTCAGGAGTTCACGATGCTTGCTTGCAGTGCAGACCTAGCCCCAAGTGCCACTCCATTCTCCATAGGGATCCTACTCCTGGGATCCTTACCAATAGGGCCTTTTACAGCACAGAATGTAAGTCAGCGTGAACTTGGACGTTTTTAGTGGCGAGATAAGGCCACGCCATTAGTAACATTTGTAGCTATGCAAAGTAACATAATAAGGGTAATCAAATATCATGCTTTGGGTGGTAAGCTGATCTAAACTAAGGATCATAAAGGAATGTTATCCCCCCTCCTCTGCAAGAACACAATTGAGCATTTGGCCAGTTCGTTATGAAAGGACTAGCACAAGGGCACAGCTTTTGTTGGACTCCAGGCATAATACACGAAAGGGAATTGTGGCTCCTTAGAAAGCCATAAAGGGTTTCTTAAGAACTATGTGAAATTTGTCCATGGCACTCACTCTCCGGAGTTCACTGGTCATGCTGCATTTGTTTCTCTCAGAAGAGCCACAGAATAACTCTATTCTACGATGCATACAAATAAACTTAAATGACTGACTGCCCCACAAAGCTGAGCAGGTAAGTCTTACTAGGAGGTTTGAGAGCTCAGGTCACTGCACAAAGGAAACATACTTAACTTTTTAGAAGCTGGGCCCTTTTAAGAAAGCTCCAGAGTCTTTAATTCTTTGGCACCAGGAGCTGTGCAAACTGCCAGCAGTATCAGTATCCAACTTTCCTCGACATGCATCATTCAAGACCTTCTCAGCTTTACAGGGGCTGGGAACTGCTCATTTTCTGTTTTACTAAGAAAAGAGCTCAAGTGAGGCTGCCACAGCTTCCAAGGTAAAGATCTATAGCTCTCCAGCCAATTTCAGAAACCACTAAAAATGCTCACAGTGAAAGGCAACATGCTTATCTGTACACTATATAAGGAAATTTCCTGAAAGCCTTCAGCCTCTTCCCAAATTCAGTGAAACAGTGTGTGGGGTGGGGAAGCTTTTAAGCAAAAGCACTATCTCCAAGTACATTCCGGTACTTAAAAAAGCAGAAGAGCAAAAATGATGATAAAGAATTTATTTCAATTAAGATATTTTCTTCAGACTCCAGATGGTTGGATATTGTCTTAACATGTCCCAGTACTGGTAACATCTTCTATTATCATTTGTTTTATGTATCCGTGAAATTAAAAGTGTTACTTATCCATGATTAAACCACAGATTGGAAGATGTTCCTAAGAATTTATATACATTTCTAAAGGAAAAATTCAATAAAAAATTATGAACTGAACTTTTCAATCCAACCGTGAGTAAACCAAAACAGCCCCTTCTTACCTAACAAGTATTGCTTAAGGAAGAAATAGTTTTCAAAACAGAGAATCAAAAGAGAATCAAGAACTATGTGACCCTCACACCACGGTTACCATTTGCATTGATTATGCAAAGCCACCTAGACTCCCAAAGTAAGAATGCACTAAAACAAAACGTGAGAGGGATTATCTCAATTAAACAAACATATTTTATTTAAGATTTTATTAGAGACACACAGAGAGAGAGAGAGAGAGAGAAAGAGAAAGAGGGAGAGGGAGAGACACAGGCAGAGGGAGAGGCAGGCTCTCCACACGGAGCCTGATGCAGGGACTCCATCCCAGGATGCCTGGATCACAACCTGAGCCAAAGGCATATGCTCCAGCACTGAGGCACCCAGGTGCCCCAACAAACATATTTTTAAAAAGCAGTTCCAATAGCTGAGGCCAGATTATTGCTATTAAGATAAGGGAACATTTTGCATACCTGCTTCTGTTGGTCTTATCACGCAATTTGGAGGTCCCAGGAAACAACTCAGAAAATTTAAAATTCAGTCTAAAATGTGTTTATCCTCAGTTAATCCTCTGCCAAAGTCAGTGTCTGACCAAAGAAAATAAGCAGGGCCAAACTGAAGTTTTCTGCCTACCACTAAGGTTTAAATCTCCCAAGAACCTGGTCTAAAGTAGAAAGGCCAATCTGCAACATGGGTGTGGTCTGGAACTATAAAAAAATCAAGAGGCAAATATGTAGATGATACCACCATGCGTTTATGACTAAGGCTTAAAATATATTAGGGTTTTCACTTTACTCTTTAGATTCCATTCAGGCAGGTCTTCTTCCTATGGAATGCGGCTGCCCCATGAAGTCTGATGTTCTTTTTATACACATTTCCTTTGCCACTTTAAATTTTGAAATGGCAACTTTGTTTTCACCACGTGAAAGCTCATTAAGCAATTAAGTATATGCAGACATTCCCAGAAATAAGTAGGAAATTGCATTGAACTTAAAATAAAACAAACTCTAATTCCTACTCAATATTTTTATAGTCCCTGAACTAATTTCAAAGAAATGTACAAAATTACCTTTGAATAGTAACTGGAAACATTATACAGAACTAGAGAGTGTTAACACTAAAAGTATCTCAAAGGTTGTAGTCCAATTCTACTTTCTAAGTGTGGCAAAAAAAGGTTCACTTATAAAATCCATAATCCATTTTCACTGAACAGTTAATTCTCTGAAGAGGAAGTATGAAACACACTTTATGATACCTCCATAGAAGTGAAGAATGGCTGTTATAAAACTGTTTCGCAAAGTGAAAGAAAAAGTGAAGGGTTTGTATGGTATCAGCCAGTTTAGAAGAAAAAAAAAAAGTACATACCATATGATTGCATTTATATCAAATTCTAGAATATGCAAACTATTATATGGAGACAGGAATCATCTGAATGGCTGCCTGGAATGGGAGTGGAAAGAGGGAGAGACTGTAAAGGGACATGAAGAAACTTTAGGGGGCGGGTAATGAAAATATTCTGCATCTTGATCGTGGTGATGATTCTGTGAGTGCACACATCTAATCAAAACATCCCAAACTGTCTGCTCTAAATGAGTGAAAGTCTATCATACTTCAGTTCTATGCCAACGATTGTTAAAAATACACTGATATATGTTTAAAAGGCACCTGTATTGAGGAAGGCTTATTCTTACTCTATATGGCCACAGGATGGCAAAACGAGGATCATTAGGCCAAAATACCAGAACATTTCTGCATCGATACAAGGAAATATATACTGTCCCAGTGGTCCAGAGCCAACCTGGGATGGAATACTAAAGCTCTCTCCATTGGGCATGCTCCAAAACAGGTTCAAAGTATATTTTGGAGGTACAATGTTGTCTTTAGGGATTCCTATGTAGAAAGTTGTATGAAGTATAACCACTAATGATTCTTGTAACAAAAATTACATTATTTCGGCCAACAGACACATGAAAAACAAATGCTCAGTATCACTTGGCATCAGGGAAATACGAATCAAAACCACAATGAGATACCACCTCACACCCATCAGAATGGCCAAAATAAACAAGTCAGGAAACAACAGATGACGTGAGGATGTGGTGGAAAGGACTGCAAACTGATGCAGCCACTCTGGAAAACAGTATGGAGGTTTCTCAAAAAGCTGAAAATAAAGCTACCCTATGACCCAGCGACTGAACTACTGGGTATTTACCCCAAAGATACAAATGTAGTGATGATCTAAAGGGGCACCTGCACCCCAATGTTTATAGCAACAATATCCACAATAGGGGGCTAGGGTAATTGGGCGATGGGCATTAAGGAGGGCGATGGGCATTAAGGAGGGCTTGTGATGCAATGAGCACTGGGTGTTATCTAAGATTGATGGATTACTGACCTCCACCACTGAAACTAATAATTTTTATATATTAATTGAATGTAAATTTTTTAGTTTATGTTATTTCAGGGTGGACCATTTACAGATGCTTGTGACCCTGCTGATGTGTGAAATCCTGCTAACTTCTTGACTAAAACAGGGATTTGCTGTGTCTGATTGTCCCCCGAAGACTTCAAGTTCACAGGAAGAGTCAATTATCTGCCCAATGAATCCTTTTTTAGGGGGCAGAGGAGCATGTAAGAAATATTTTATGATATAAATAGAATTGGTTTTCAACTTTTTTATAGGTTTTTAATAAGACTTCTTCAGGTTGGCTAAGTCATTTCTGGGTCTATTTGCTTCCTGAATTTTGAAGTGTGGTGTTTTTTTTCCTTTTCATTTTCGCCATGGTTGTTGGTTTTCACCATTAGAAATTCCTTTCCCACTTTTTCTTAATTTAATTTCAATTGAGTTAATATACAAAGCAGCACTGGATGCAAGAGCAGAATCCAGTGATTCATCACCCACATAAAACACCCCATGTTCATCCCAACAAGTGCCCTCCTTAATGATGTCTGTCACACATTTAGCCCATCCCCCACCCGTCTCCCCTTAGCAACCCTCAGTTTGTTCTCTATAGTTAAGAGTCTCAAAAAAAAAGTCTCTTATGGTTTGCCTCCTTCTGTTTTTATCTTATTCTTCCTTCCTTTCCCCTATGTTCATCTGTTTTGTTTCTTAAATTCCATGTGAGTGAACTCATGGTATTTGTCTTTTCTCTGACTTATTTCGCTTAGAATAATACAACCTAGTTCTATCCACATTGCTGCAAATGGCAAGATTTCATTCTTTTTGATCACCAAGCAATATTCTACTGTGTGTGTGTATACACATCTTCTTTCTCCGTTCATTGGTCGATGGACATTTGGACTCTTTTCCATAAGTGGGTATTGCTGATAGTGCTGCTATAAACATTGGGGTGCCTATGCCCTTCCAAATCAGCATTTTTGTATCCTTTAGATAAATATCTAGTAGTGCAATTGCTGGGTCCTAGGGTAGTTCTATTTTTAACATTTTTGAGGAACCTCCATACTGTTTTCCAGAGTGTTTGCACCAGCTTGCATTCCCACCAACAGTGCGAAAGGGTTCCCCTTTCTCTACATCCTCGCCAACACCTGCTGTTTCCTGAATCACTAAGTTTAGCCATTCTGACAAGTGTGAGGTCCTATCTCATTGTGGTCTTGATCTGTATTTCCCTGATGATGAGTAGTATGGAGCATCTTTTTATTTGTTAGCCATCTCTGGATGTCTTCTTTAGAAAAGCATCTATTCATGTCTTCTGCTCATTTCTTAACTGGATTACTTGCTTTTGGGTGTTGAATTTAAAAAGTTCTTTACAGATTTTGGATACTAACCCTTTATTCGATATGTCATTTGCAAACCTTCTCCATTCTGTCAGTTTTAGTTTTGTTGATTGTTTCCTTCACTACGCAGAAGTTTTTTACCTTGATGAAGCCCCAATAGTTCATTTTTGCTTTTGTTTCCCTTGAGACATGTCTAGTAAGAAGTTGCTGTGGCCGAGGTCAAAGAGGTCACTGCCTGTCCTCTCCTCTAGGATTTTGATGGTTTCCTGTCTTACATTTAGGTCTTTCTTTCATCCGTTCTGAATTTATTTTTGCGTATGGTGTAAGACAATGGTCCAGTTTCATTCTTCTACATGTTGCTGTCCTATTTTCCCAACAGCATTTATTGAAGAAACTGTCTTTTCTGCTATGTCAATTTTATGTTGAGCAGTTGAGAGTCCATATCTCTATTCTGTTCTATTCTGTTCCATTGATCAATGTGTTTCTTTTTGTGTCAATGTCATACTGTCTTGATGATTACAGCTTTGTAATGCACTTGAAGTCTGGAATTGTGATGCCTTCCACTTTGGTTTTCTTTTTCAATATTACTTTCACTATTTGGGGGTCTTTTCTGATTCCATATAAATTTTAGAGTTGTTTGTTCTAGTTCTGTGAAAAATGCTGTTATTTTGATAGGGATTGTCCAGTGCATCCTTTTCAAGAAATGGCTATCTCTTTTTTTTTTTGAAAAATAATATATAGAGTGGAAAATATGTAGAAAATAAGATAATCTCAATTGCTCTCAAGCATGCCATTCAGAAACAACCAAGGAGCCAATATGTTATCAATTTCTACACATGAATATAAATATATTTTTCTTTTCACAAAGTTCTTATCTTTGTTTTTCTTATCTTTTGATATAGTTTTACTTAACATTAGTATGAAATTTCCTGTATCATTAAGCATTTTTTGAAAACATGCCTTTCATGCTTCATTAACAGTCCACATTATGACTATATGCCATTATTTATTTAAGCACTCATGTTGATAACTAAGGTGGTTTCCAGTGTTTTACCTTTAGAAATAATGCTTCCACATCCTTGAACACAGAAAATGAATGGACAATGAATAGCCCTGAATTCAACTTCTCTAATATTTTATCCACGCCATTTTGTTACAAGCAATTTCACTTTCCACTCTTCTGGAGAAGTGCTATGGTAGACAGTTAACATGTGCAGCATGGTGGCTGCCACCTTTGCTGACTTGTTTTTTTCTTGAGTACCTACTATTAACCTCAATCAAAGTCCCAGAGAAAATATACTAATTTGATCTCAATAAAAACTATGCAGAACACGATGCAGTATCAAGGCACCACTCAAGGTCCAGTACATGGTGGATTTTAACAACTTGTGGAATATTCGAAGCAAAAGTATTGTTTGAACCAATACAGTATCAATAAATATTGGAAAGTAATCTGACTTAAAGTTGTTTATGTAACTGCAACTATTTATAAAGCAAGAACATTTAGAAAAGGATTTAGTCAGTGTTTAAGTGCACCTTCCAGACAGGAGCCACATTTTTTTAAAAATCCCTGTAAGCCCATATATACTTACTTGGAGATTTGTTTATAGGAACTATTTTCACAGTATACGAATTTTTTCCTATATCATAAAAACAATTCATTTCTCAGGATGCCTGGGTGGCTCAGTGGTAGAGCGTTTGCCTTCAGCCCAGGGCGTGATCCCGGAAGCCTGAGATCGAGTCCCACATCGGGCTGCCTGCATGGAGCCTGCTTCTCCCTCTGCCTGTGTCTCTGCCTCTCTCTGTGTGTCTCGCATGAATAAATAAAAATAAAACCTTAAAACAAAAAAACAATTCATTTCTCAAACTTCTAAAATGTCAGGGTAGCAATTACCCTTGAGAGTAGTGACAACTGGAAGGAAGCAGGAAGGTTTGGGGGATGCTGGTAATAATTCTGGTGTCTTGATATAGATGCTGATATCATGGGAGTATCATTTTGTGAAAATTCATTAGGTTATACACTCATGATTTGTACCGTTGTCTGCATGTATACTGCATGTTAATTAAAGATTCTGAAATGGACAAAAAACAGAGTCCCATCCGTTGTTCCCATCATACGCTGCTAGGTAATCTGACAGGATAAGAATATATTTAGTAAAAGATGAATTGGAAACCTCATCTCTAATAATCCCAGTCTATTCCTTAAATTAGATATTCTTAGCAATGTCCTTTTGTTAACAACATGAACAATTACACATATCTTGCAGAATTTTGGTGTATCGATAATACAATCACAGTCATTTACATTTAGTACTTCAAATCAATTCAGTAAGTAGTTCTGAGTACCTACTATGTCCAAGATGCTGTATGGGCATTTTTAATGCTGTGCAGATGTATGAAGGAAAATATCTGAGAAAATTTTAAATGGCCTTCCAAAGACTGGCAGATGATATAGATTCTTTTCATCATTTTAAGTCACCCACTGGGGAAAATGAGTAGATGCCATACTTTCTACATCTTGGAAAATGTTTCCTAGAATTGGTAGGTGTCAAAACTTGTCATTCACTTGTACTGTTAGAGATAAATGGAAAGAAAGACAGAGGGCAGACTGGGTAGTTGAGAGGGCATGAACAAAGGAGTGGAAGCATGAGAGCCTATGGTATGCAATAGGAACTAAAGGTACATATCTTGGTTGAATGATTGGCCCTACTTCACATCATAATTTTCTTCTGAATCTAAATTACCAGAGAAGCAGGCACAATGTGAATTATTTCCCCTTGCAACACACAGAGATAAGTGCTGCTGTAGTTCTCCTTGACTATACAAAGCCCCTGAAATATCCTTTCCGAAACTACTTATTTTTGAATCTGGCCCTGAGATGATCTCAATTTAGAAAAATATCAGGTCACATTTTCTCATATCCATCAACATAAATGCCTGGAACCCCGCCGGCAGTGATAACCACTGCCATCTTATCTGTCAACAAAGGCAGTGTTTCAGGCAATGGCAGGTAGAATTATTCCCCCCAAATATGCCCATGCCCTAATCCCCAGAACCAGGTTATCTTACACAGCAAGAAGGACTTTGACTCGGGGTATGGGCCTTGGGATGAAGCAAATTATCCTGGATAATCTAGAGAGACCCAACCTAATCCCATGAATTCCTTACGAGCTGAGAACCTTCCCCTGCAGGGAAAGGAAGAGGAGAAAGAGGAGAGATTCAAAGTGTGAGGAAGGGCTGGACTCTCTGATGTTGGCTTTGAAGATGGAGGAAACAGGCCATAAGCCAAGGAACACGGGTGACTTCTAGAAGCTGGGAATGGCCTTCCGTTTAAATCTAGTAAGAAAATGAGGATCTCAGGTCTACTGCCTCAAGAAATTGAATTCTCCCAACAACTCAAATGAGTGATGGAAGAGATCCTCCCCCAGCCCCTTCGCAGAGGAGCAGCCTTGCCAACATCTTTAGCCCAGTGAGAAGGTCCACATCATCAGACTTCTGACCTACAGAACTGTAAGGTAATGTGTTGTAGAAGTCACTAAATTTTGTTAGGGGAGCAAAAGAAAGCTAACACAGGCTCACAGTTTTATTCAGAATACGATGTTCTTATCATCTTGGCCATGGATTGCCCACAAGAGAGAACAGCTATCATTTAGGAGAAGCAGAGGGAAAAGAATAGTATGTTTGTAAGGCAGGGCCAGTGTTTTCTTTAGGACTGTCCTCAAATAAATTTTCCCTTCAGTAAAATATACACATATATTGGAAGTTAGTCAAATAGTTTAGCCCCTGAAAAAGAAAAACACTACAAAAATGAAAAGATTCAAGAGTCTGTCAATAATGATGAGTGGGATGCCTTACTCTTAACCTCACCTGGTAGACTGGGGCCCAGAGATGACTGCAATAGACGGTAAATGCTACCCAGCAATTAGGCGAAATGGTTCTCATTAGCTGTCATGAACTTTACCAGAGGAGCTTATGCTAAATACAGATTCCTGGGTCTCATCCTCAAAGATTTCTAGAAGTTTTAGGGTAGGACCCAGAGATATGAATAAGATCAAAATTCACAACTTCTATATTTTGTCCCCTAATGAATAATTAATACTGCTGAAATATTCCTACCAACCATTCTCTCAAAACCACTTAAGACCTCTCCTATTCTGACCTAGGCCCAGAGCAATTCTTGTCAGGAATCAGCCCATCAAGCGAACTAGGTGGTTAAGAGGTGTACAGCTTTGGTATAAACAGACTTACACTTGATTCTGCTCTTGCTCTTACAGTGTTCTGGGCAAATTACAGAAGGCCCCTGAACTTGTTTCCTCTTCTGTATAAAGGGAATGACCAGTCCTACCTACCCATTATAGTTAACCAAATTTAACACACTTCTTGAAACATAATAACTATTCAGGTGCTGTGATTATTAACAGCACCATTAATTTCATTTTTAGATGAAATCTGAGCAAAATATTTATAAGCAGAGGTAGTTTGAATTCTTCAGCATTTTTCATTACTGTAACAGTACTGGAAAGATCTAAGTATTCAATGGAAGTAAGCTTCCACTCCGGACTGCATGGAATGCAGTATGTTTACAAGAGGCTGTATTATGAGGGGGATATAAATAAATAAAAGGAACCATAAGATCTGTATCTCTTTGAGGCTGTATATAGTCAATGAGGTATAATTTTATTTCAAACCTCTAAAAAGGTTGGTGCCAACAACAAAAAAATACCTTTCCCAACCACAAGCAGTTAGGAAATTTATCTCTTTTTTTACCTTAAAATATAAAACACCAACTATCAAAAAAAAAACAAAACAAAACAAAACAAAAAAACAAAAACAAAAAAACACCAACTATATGGGTTGAGACTGGTCCTTGCTATCACTGAATATTTTAATGGCCACCTCTGTTCTGATGTGAAGGCCCCTGAAAGTAAATCTCAACAACCAGTTCAAGGTCACAAAGTAAGATAAACAGTCTCAACATCCAGGTGAATATGAAGAACATATATAATCATGTCAATAAACAATATACACAATTCAGTAACATGAAACAGAATAGACACAAACAGGAAGCATAGAGCCCAGCCTCATTGAGTCCATGCTGATGACAAATGATAGTCAAATGGCCTGTAGCTGGGCTGTAGAAAAATTCATCAGAGACTAAAAACTTAATAAAATACAAATATATGAATAGTAAATTATAAACAATGATATTGTAAGGAATATCTATATAACACAATACCTATTCCATTATTTTCTTCTTATATATTTTAGTGTTCATTTCTTTGCCTCTCCTTTATTCTTTTTTTTTTTTTTTTTTTTGGCCTCTCCTTTATTCTTTAGAGGAAAGGTACGCAACGTTAATAGATGAGAAAAGAGAGATTTAAAGAAAGTCTTGATGCTTGCACCTGCTAAGCCTTCTCAGACTATAGTCCCCTAGAAAGGGCAGGATTATCGGTTGGGGGGAAATCCATTCTCCTATCTTATGTTTCCATGAGGGTCTGTTGTAAAAGCAGCACTTCTGGCCTTTTCTCTACATTCCTTTTTCATTCTCCCTAAGGAAGGGGGCACTGATTTATCTTACTGGTGAGATGTGTCTTGGGTCCATTGAAACTCCTCTACTGCAATGATTCTCAAACTTTAACTGCAACAGAATCACAGGACGTTTGAGCCCCACATCTCAGAATCTCAGCTTCAGTTAATTTGGGTTAGAGACCACAGATCTACACTTCTAATAAGTTCTGAGGTAATGCTGGGTGCTGCTTGTGTGGGGACCATACTTGGAGAACCCACTGCTATACTGAATGGAACCAAAGTGCTCAATGTCATTATCTTCACATGGCCTGCACTTTTTCTCTTTAGCAGGAGCTTGTCCTCAGGACACAAACTCTCCCTTCCTCCATCTGGTAAGCAACCCAAAGGCAACTATCTAGCAAGTCTGCCTGGAATGAGATGAAAAAAAGTTAAAATCTGGGGGAAAAAGGTATGAGGAAGACCACTTGGCCCCAGGCTGTAGTCATGGTCCAGTTGCATCAGGAATAAATTTGGTATTTTGAACTGTGAGAGGCTTCTATTTCTCAATCAGTTTAGAGAATAAAGAGAATAGTATAAATCATCAGCTCCCAAAACCCAAGAGCATCCAACATTATGATAATGGGAATAACTAGGAATTCCAAAGGCTGTGCCCTCATTCTGGAAGCAAAGTGACAGTCTTGTCTAAGTCATAAAGTTGAAGCCAGAGGACATCAAGTGTGCATACTGAATAATGTTCCTGCCCTTGAAGTATATGTAGGTATCACCAAAGAGGTGCAAATGGAGAGAAGATATAAGGCCTCAGGAAATTCAGCCTAGATTGCTTCTCTGGGTACACCACCACCAACTGCTCAGACCAGGCTGTCTAGCTCAACAACTCCCTACCCACCCGCAGCTAAGCAAAGTCCCCTGGGACACTCCTTGGCCACCCCTTCTACCTTGGGTCTCGCAGCTCTGCTTCTATGCTATGTCCCGCAGATACTTTTGAGTCTCAGCTCTCAAATGACACCCTGGCTTCGAACCCTAATGTGTAACTAGTTTTGCCTCCTCTCTGCTCAGCCTCACTCAGCTCCTAGAGTCCTTAACAGGGATTAGCATCCCCAGGACTTCTTTCTGTAGGAGGGAAACCTGGAGAGCAAAACGTTTTCCTTAAGAAGAACAGAAAATTAACATGCAATCTCTCAGCAAACAGAAAAAGAGAGAAAACCGTGAAACTCATGCCAGGTCTTGCAGGTCATCACCTCCCTGCTCCTGGGGTACCCATCTCAGGCCTTTTGTAACTACTTCTTTACCACCCTAAGAGGCTCTCCTGGCTACCAAGAGACAAAATGGCACCCAGGGGCTCCATCCTGCCTGGACACATGTCCCTTGTGGCTCATTAAGGGTCTTTTAAATTTGGGGGTGAACCTAGAAGTAGGGGATTAACATAAAATTCAGATTTCTATTTTCTCTTTTAAAATCAGGAGGCCTGGGGTGCCTGGGTGGCTCAGTTAAGTGTCTGCCTTCAGCTCAGGTCATGATCTCAGGGTCCTGGGATGGAGCCTCATGTCGGGCTCCCAGCTCAATGGGGAGCCTGATTCTCCCTCTTGCCCCTGCTCATGCTCTCTCTTGCTAACTCTCTCTCTAATAAGTAAAATCTTTAAAAAAAATAAATAAATAAAACAAAACAAATCGGAGATCTAGCAACACTGAGCCCACATTTCTACATCGTAGCACTGGGCTAGGCCAGTGACAGCTGTGCCCTTTCAGCAGATGTAAACAGTTTGCCACAATCCTATGATTCCCAGCTGCTCTCATTTCCCATACAGCATACTTAAATAAACGGTAGTTAAGCAAGAGCTCTACTACCTGCCATAAACTTCCTGAGCTACCCCTGAATTCAAACTATTAGGGCTATCCTGTTGACAGAAAAACAGGTGTACTTTTTTTCCTCCTCAGTGGTGCTTGCTTCCATTCTCAGTCCCGAAGCCATAATTGTAGGAATCATAAACAAATGTACAAGTGCTTACCCCCAAAGTGGCCCAAACTCATGGAAGGTGATGAGAAACCCAATAAAGGGACTGGAAATAAAAAGGCAATTCCCTTTTCAACGTCTCTAGTTCCCTAAAAGATCAGCACTCGAGGAAGAAAAAGTAGCCATATCCTGTGTTGGTACAGGACAGAAATTCCATAATTAGAAGTAACCAAATATAGAAATTTATGGCACACTTAATTTTAGATTATATATAAAGCAAATACAATTTTATTGTTTTTGGAAAGACCATCGACTGGCAGCCCCTTTAATTTAGAAATAAATTACAATTTATTTTATGCTCAGAAAAAAAAAAAAAAAGAAAGAAAGAAGCTAGACCACTGAGAACGGAGAATTACTACCTAGGAAATTATCATGGTGCAATATAAGTGTTCAAAGATCTTTCCTTGTCTTGAATCATCTTTTATTTGCATGTATATCCTGGTTGAAAGTCCTGCTAAGCCACCATCAACTGATAGAGGTATCACAGCCAGACACTTGCTCCAGAGTGGCACAAGTTTGGGTATCTCTTGATTCCTGGTCTTTGCCCAAAAGATTAGTGAGTTGGTGTCAAGGTGAATATTTGATTTTTAAAATCCTTCCCTTTCTCACTTCACTCCTTCCAAGGCCAACACTTAACTGGGAAAATAAAATGTATTGCAACTTCTCTACTTAAGACATTCTAGGACAAGAATGGATTCCATAGTCCTTTTCCTCCTGGTTCAACATAAAACAGATCCAAAAGTGAATCAGAAATGTTCAACAGTCTAGGGATCTTTCACAGGTTGTGCTCACTTTGGGATCTAACCTTTCCACTGATTCAGATGAACAATGCAAGGAGGGCTAAGGCTAAATCTATAGTAGAATGGTTGGCCCAGTGTGGTGACTAATAAGATCACTTGGGAATATAATTACAGAATCTTTCCACATAATGTGTCACATACATAAGCTTTATATACAAATATATATATACAAATATAAAGTATCTATATTATGATCTTTGAACTGGACACGAGGAAACAATTGTAAATCTGGCCTTGCCCAGATTCTCAGTGATGATTCAATTAGTTTAGAAAAGAACATCTCTTTTATCTAGAATTAGAATCTGAGCTGGTGATCTTTGCTCACAGACAGAAACAAGTTAAAATTAAATCAGTAAAAACTATTAGAACATTTGCTTCCTAAATGTTTCCTTTTGCAATTATATACTTGCTTCTTAGGAAAAATAATTTTTAAAAGATTTTATTTATTTATTCGTGAGAGACACAGAGAGAGGAAGAGACAGAAGCAGGCTCCTTGCAGGGAGCCCAGTGTGGGACTCAATCCCTGGACCAGGATCACGCTCTGAGCCAAAGGCAGATGCTCAACCACCGAGCCACCCAGGCGTCCAGAAAAATATTTTTTTAATTTTAGTTACCACTTCTATTTTCTTACACTATAATAATTTTAAACAAAAGGGCAGCCCCAGTGGTTCAGTGGTGTAGCGCCGCCTTCAGCCAGAGGCGTGATCTTGGAGACCCGGGATTCAGTCCCACATCAGGCTCCCTGCATGGAGCCTGCTTCTCCCTCTGCCTGTGTCTCTGCCTCTCTCTCTCTCTCTCTTTCTCTCTCATGAATAAATAAATAAATAAATAAAATCTTAAAAAAAAAACAGTTTAACTATTTTAGGGGCACCAGGGTGGCTCAGTCCATTGAGCATCCAATTCTTGGTTTCAGCTCATGATCTCAGAGTCATGGGACCGAGGCCCACATTGGGCTCCCTGCTCACTGTGGAGTCTGCTTGAGATTCTCTCCCTCTTCCTCTGCCCCTCCCTGTCATGTGCACACTCTTTCTCTCTCTCTCCAAAATAAATAAATCTTAAAAAAAAACCTCAATAAATATAAGCTTTAATCATCATCACCTGAAGTATTATAACACAAAAAAACCCTAATTTTTTTCTTATAAGTTTTTCTTTATTCCCTTAGAAGATGCTGTCCTGAACATGAGAGACTCCTAACTCTGGGAAATGAACAAGGGGTAGTGGAAGGGGACGTGAGCGAAGGAATGGGGTGACTGGGTGACAGGCACTGAGGGGGGCACTTGACAGGATAAGCACTGTTATACTATATGTTGGCAAATCGAACTCTAATAAAAAAATATACAAAAAAAAAAAGATGCTGTCTTGATATCCACAAATGTATATCAAGTTGCTGAATCAGCCATACCTAAATTGTTAAAAATTTAGTTTATGGCAAAACTCATTTGGAATTCAGTATCAAGTAATTATCTCTAAATATTTCAGTATATTTTCCTCTTTCCTGGAGTTTTGGGGGTGGGGGGTTTGGGTTTAGGTTAGGGGTTTGTTGTTACTGTTGTTTGGCAAACCAACCACTTATCTTGCCCTAAAGAAGTGAGGCAAAGACATTTGCTGTTCAGTGAATTGCCATGTGCTTCCCTCTCACTTCCAGCAGGATCACATGATCAGTTCTTTTTTTTTTTTTAATTTTTTTTTTTTTTTATTTATGATAGTCACAGAGAGAGAGAGAGAGAGAGGCAGAGACACAGGCAGAGGGAGAAGCAGGCTCCATGCACCGGGAGCCCGATGTGGGATTCGATCCCGGGTCTCCAGGATCGCGCCCTGGGCCAAAGACAGGCGCCAAACCGCTGCGCCACCCAGGGATCCCGACATGATCAGTTCTAATCAATGGTTGTGAGTAGAAGAAATTTGTGTCAAACTAAGCCAAAGCAATTCGAAGCTAGTGTGTGAGCCTCTAGCTCCTCTTCCCCCTCGCCCATGGAAGTCCTGTGTTAAAACAGCAAAATCACAAAAATCACAGCAACTGGGATCTGAGTCATTCATTGCATATACAACAGCTGCTCTGGAGGACAGCCAATGCACACTGACATTTATGTGAATAAGAAATCAATGGAGATTTCAGGGTTATCTGTTGCTGCTTTATAGCCTATCCTATCTTAACTCATACAGAAAGTAATGACCAGAAAGAAACCTTGTATCAGTCTGTGATCGATCAACTTGGGCCACTTATAAGGATTAGCTGAATCAAGTAGGAAAATTTTCCAAAGCTTCCTCAGACCTTTTGTGCAACTTTATTATTTCATTTCAAGTGCATTTATAGATTATTACTACACCTACTTTTTTAAAAAATATTTTATTTTTTTATTCATGAGAGACACAGAGAGAGAGGCAGAGACATGGGCAGAGGAAGAAACAGACTCCCTGTGGGGAGCCCAATGCGGGACTTGATCCCAGGACCCTGGGATCACACCCTGAGCCAGAGGCAGATGCTCAATCGCCGAGCTACCCAGGTGCCCCAACACTTACTCTTTTCCAAAGTCTTTAAGACCAAATCCTCTATGCTACTCATTTATTAACAAACTCAAGATCTTGCTGAGACATACAATGAGCAATGTATATTAAGCAATGTCACCACTGATGAACGTTAGTTGAATATATTGCTCTCCTACATGGCAGTTTTCCTATTTTATGCTCTCAGACTTCATTTCAGGAGACACATGTGGCAGTGGAGTTAGCAGGCCACAGACAGATAAGATGGCATAGTGACATGGGCAAAGCTGGCTCTCCTTTGTTAGCAATCCACAAGCGTGCTTTTAATTGGACTGATTTCAGTGGGGCCTTGAACAGAGAGAGATGCTATCTCCCCCAGCTGGCAGTAAAAATATCCAGGATGATAAGAACTCAAGCCTATGTCCTTCAAAACATTCCTGATTTAAAACCTTTGGAAACTCTGGAATCTGGCCTGGACAACAGAAAGGTATAAACTTCAAATCTGGATTCAAATCTCAGCTCAACTACTGACAGTTGTGTGAGTCAGGCCACAAGACACAGCATCCTCGACCCTCAGTTCCCTGCCCCCTTCACAAGGCATCTGTCAGGATTACTGGAATTGATGGTGGTCAAATACTCACTATATGTTGTTCACTTGCTACCTCAGGACCATGGAATTATTTTTTTTTTTAAGATTTATTTATTTATGAGAGAGAGAGAGAGGCAGAGGCAGAGACACAGGAGGAGAGAGAAGCAGGCTCCATGCCGGGAGCCCGACGTGAGACTGGATCCCGGGACTCCAGGATCGGCCCTGGGCCAAAGGCAGGCACCAAACCGCTGAACCACCCAGGGATCCCCAGGACCATGGAATTCTTAAAGTCAATCTGAATTTCTATTAACTTCATGTTTTATGACAAGCAAAACATCATTCTTGTATACATTTAAAGCAATGAAAAATATGCCTTTGGCTTTACCCTTAGGTTAGATGACAGTCACAGTAATAAATTCTACTACTTTACCTGATCATCTTCCAGCGTGATCAAGTCCTTGCTAGAAAAAAATATCTTAAGTGTCTGTTCATTCTCCAGAGGGAACTGAATTTTTTTAATTCCTAAGAATTTCCTATCAGCCATATTTTTGCTGATTTCCAGTTCTCATCATGTAGTTTATACTCCAAGTAAACTGCTTCATGTAATACTTTTTTATACCAAAACCAATGTCAATGCAGCCTAATCACGAAAAGAAAAATCAAATTCCAACAGAAAGGCACCCTACAGGGGATCTCTGGGTGGCACAGCGGTTTAGTGCCTGCCTTCAGCCTGGGGCGTGATCCTAGAGTCCCAGGATCAAGTCCCACATCGGGCTCCATGCTTAGAGCCTGCTTCTCCCTCTACCTGTGTCTCTGCCTCTCTCCCACTGTGTGTGTGTGTGTGTCTCATGAATAAATAAATAAGATCTTTAAAAAAAAAAAAAAAGGGCACCCTACAATGTACCTACTACTCAAAACTCTGAAAGTCATCAAAAACCAAGGCAGAGAAACTACCACAGCCAAGAGAAGCCTGAGAAATGTCAGCTAAACGTAATATGTGCGTTATGTTGATGAGATCCTGGAATGAAACAGGACTTTCTGTAAAAACTAAGGAAATACAAATGAACTATAGACTTTAGTTAATAATAGTGTAACAACATTGATTCATTAATTATAACAAATGTACCACAGTAAAGTAAGATGTTAATAGGGTAAACTATTAATGTGGGTGCACATGAGAACTCTCTGTACTATGTAATTTCTCTGTAAATCTATACAAGATAAAGTTTATTAATTAAAAAAAATGTTACCATAAAAAAAAATGTTACCATAATAACGTACCACTTTCACACCAAGATGGCCATAACCAAAAAGACATAGTAATTGCTGATGCAGATGTGGAGAAACTAGAAACTTCATACATTGCTGGTGGGATGTAAAATGATGCAGTCATAAAAAAATAAAATAACATAAAATTAAAAATGGTGCAGTTACATTGGAAAACAGCCTGGCCATTCCCCAAAATGTTAAACAAGTTACCATATGACCTAGCAATTCCATTTCTAGGTATATACCCAAGAGAATCGAAAACACACAACCTCCAAAAAACTTGTTCACAGCAGCAATATTCAGAATAGCCAAAAAGTAGTTAACAACTCAAATGCCCATCCACTGAGCAACAAATAAGATAGGATCCACACAATGGACTATTATTCAGTGATAAAGAGTGAAATTTTAATACTACAACATGGATGAACCTCAAAAACATTATGCTAAGTGAAATAAGCTAGACATAAAAGGCCACATAATGGATGATTCCATTTATATGAAATTTCAAGAATATGTACATCTATAGGGACACAAAGTAGATTTGGCATTGCCTAAGTAGGGGGTGGGTAGGAAATGAGTGTTAATGGATACAGGATTATATATATATATATATATATATATATATATATATATATATTCTAAAACGGACTTACAGTTAAATAAGTAATTTGAATGGATGTGAATTATACCTCAATAAAACTGTTATTTTATTTTTTCAAAGATTTACGTATTTGAGAGAGAAAAAAAAACACACAGAGGGAGAGGGAGAAGCAGACTCCCCACTGAACAGGGAGCTCAATGTGGGGCTTAATCCCAGGACCCTGAGACTGTGACCTGAGCCAAAGGCAGACATTTAACCAACAGAGCCATCCAGGCACCCCAAAGCTGTTATTTCAAAAAAATAGTCATCATGTGCACAAAAAACACTGATAGAACACTGTTTAATCCTATTCAAGGCAAAGATTTTTTTTTTTTTTTAATTTTTTTTTAAATTTCTTATTTATTTATGATAGTCACAGAGAGAGAGAGGCAGAGGCAGAGACACAGGCGGAGGGAGAAGCAGGCTCCATGCACCGGGAGCCCGATGTGGGATTCGATCCCGGGTCTCCAGGATCGCGCCCTGGGCCAAAGGCAGGCGCCAAACCACTGCGCCACCCAGGGATCCCTCAAGGCAAAGATTTTGACAATGTCTGTTTAATATGAAACCGTTCATTTCCCCGAGAAGTCCTACAGCTTGATTTTGTAATACCCTTAGTATAATGCCTAAGGGCATAACATAACTGAAAGAACCTGTGCACACAAAAGCCATGAGTGAGCCTTCTTAGATTAAATGAGCAACATATATAACATAAGGCCTCCCTAAAGAGTGCCTGAAATGTGAAATAGGATGCAAAATAATATTTCCACTGATATTTAATAATAAAATAACTTGCAAAAATGAGCATCATGGTATACTGCTTTAGTACACTTCCTCAGAATGTCGTCATTTTCTCTGAATTATTAGAAAATTATAATGTTTTCAGTTCTCCCGTTACTTATTGTCCTAGTCCTATGAGAAATTTAATACTAACCTTGCAGAAAACTTCAATTAAGGCTTGGTCTCCCACAGCACAATACATATCACATGGGTAGAATATAACTCAGTAAAAATTAGCAGGGTGAATTTTCTTTATCTGACACATTTCAGATGTATATTAACAGGCAATAATTTTCAAAATGAAACTATTTTATTCAAGTTGAAAAAGGTGAATTTTTGCTCATATTAATCCAGCCTAATTTCATGAATCAAGAACTGAATCACAGTTGACCCTTGAACAACAAGGCTTGAATTCTGTGGTCCACTTATATGTAGATTTTTTTTCCAATACAGTACAATATTGTAAATGTGTTTTTTCTTCCTTATAATTTTCTTAATATTTTTTCTCTAGCTTATTATACTGTAAGAATACAGTTTTATACATATAACTCTCCAGTAAGGCTTTTATTTTATCAGTAAGGTTTCCGGTCAACAGTAGGCTATCAATAGCAAAGTTTTTGAGGGATCCCTGGGTGGCACAGCGGTTTAGCGCCTGCCTTTGGCCCAGGGCGTGATCCTGGAGACCCGGGATTGAATCCCACGTCGGGCTCCCTGTATGGAGCCTGCTTCTCCCTTTGCCTGTGTCTCTGCCTCTCTCTCTCTCTCTCTCCCTCTCTCTCTCTCTGTGACTATCATGAATAAATAAATAAAATCTTTAAAAAAAAGTTTTTGAGGATTCAGAAGTTATACATGGATTTTTCACTGCAGAGGCAAATAGGGAGAGGTAAGCATCCCTAACCTCTATGATGTTCAAGGGTCAATTGTACTGCTAATGTTGACAGACTGTGAAACCTAAGGCAGAATAAAATTACTTTCAGGTCTTGTTTCATTTAACTGCATGAAAAACAAGTATCCAAACCTCTAGCAGATCAGTGTATTAATACACATTTCTCCAAACATCTCTATAAGCTACTCTTCTAATCTGATTCCTCTTAAAACAATAGAAAATACTTTGAGGGGAATATAACCTCAATATATATGTGTTAGTTTATTTCAGAGGTGAAATCAGTTGTACATACATTATCGACATGTAAAATATTATTAAATATTATTTAATTCATTTCTGGAATTAGTTTAGAATGCATGTGAATCCACAAAGATCCTTGTACTTTGAACTCAGCAATGTAACTATGTCTACAGCTACATTGGATAAGGCTGGGTTATCTCTCAAGATTCACTGTCAGGGGATTAGCAGTCTAAAAAAAAATAAGGCACCAGGGGGCACGTGGCTGGCTCAGTAGAGTACGCGATTCTTGATCTTGGGATCATGAGTTTGAGCCCAACATTGGGTACAGAGCTTGCTTGCATACATAAAATAAGGCACCATGGGTCTTTAGTCTCTACAAGCAAGTAGAAGCTAGAAAGTATCAGGTATGTGACAGAGTGGAGGTGGGCATAGATTCATCCATTCATTAATTTTTTTTACTATACTCATTCAACAATTGAACAACTTATCAAGTTCCTACTATGCATCAGGCAATGGGGATACAAAGTTAGAAAAGATACAATCTTGCCTTGAAGAACTCTCACAGGGGGAGGGGGAGGAGCAGCAGTAGCTCATACTCTCCATGGCCATTTACATCTGTGGCCCCAAGAACTTCAAATAAGTCTTAGTGTTATTAAATTTAAAAAAAAAAGTTACATTCGTTTTTTAAAGTTTTTATTTATTCATTCAAGTAATCTCTATGCCCAATATGGGGCTCAAACTCAAGACCCTGACATCAAGCATCCCATGCTCCTCCAACTAATCCAGCCAAGCGCCCCTATTAGAAGACTTTAATCTAAAATGTATATGGTACCTTTCAATTTAACTATATGATCTTATTTAATCCACAGCAAAAAAGAACAACCACAACAAAACATAAACCACTGCCAAGGTTCAGATAGGCTGCGTGACTTTCCCACCCACTGAATCTCGTAGCTGCGGATCATGGGCAAAGGGAAGTCAGTAGCTTTGTCTCACTCACTCACTATGCTGCCTCTTTTATGGGTCAGCTAGCAAGTGCTAACACCAGGGTGGCAACTTCTACTTACAAATCCACTGTTTTTTGCTTTTCCCACCACACTGTAGTTGTCAACACAGGATACTTTTTAGGGGATACACACAGAAGATGCTCAAAATCCCCAATGAGACACAAATGTTTGTGGGCATCCCCCAGAAAGATGAACAGAAGTGACCTCCTGGCCTTAGTGCCCTTTAATCTCCAGACATAAGCTCTTCTAAACTGGCACTAAACCTGGAGACATTGCCCCATTTATAGCTAAAGCAATTATGAAGAGATGCCACACTGTCATTCACCCTCACCTTTGTACTCTTTCAGTACTTGGGAGTCAGCTTGAAAGTATCTGCTTAAGACTCCATACTTATATTCTTAACCATAACTTTTGAATTCGTCTTCCCAGAACAATCCAGAACAAGTACTACGATCACTAGACCTAGAATTTTTTGTCTCATTTTTATCATTTGTCTCTCAAAAATTGAAACTACTTGTCCTTTAACATTTTACATATTTTTAAAAGACACTGAAGCCTTTAATGATAGATTAATTTCTGCAAATCCAAAAGATGACTGAAATGCATATATTAAAATCAGAGCCAGGGAAAAGCATTTTAGATGTTTATCCAAGAGAGTATGAACTTTAGATAAAGGCACTGTAAGAAATAGGGTTCCTCCTTTTCTCATGTGTTTGGGGGTTTGGAGGGAACTGACGATCAGACTAGGCCAAGATAAGCCTATGATAACTCAACACTGCCTACAGTATAAAGCCTGCAATCTCCTAGTCAAAATGCTCCACAACCTTCCCTACTGCCTTTCCAGTCTTATCTCCCTGCACTTCTCTAAAATGAACCAGAGTTCTCATCCCTGGCTGAACCTGCGTTTCCCTGCCACACCTCCATTCTGAGGTTCAGTTGCCCCATTGTCTGGAACACCTCTTCCTCTCCCTGCTGACCACTCTGCCTGGTGAGCATCTGCCATCCTCCAATGCCTACCTACTTCAAATGCCCCTCCTCCATTACTCGCTTTATGTAGACAAATGCTCCCTCATTTCAGATGGCTTACAAAGATGCATAAGACATCAGAGGATAGCATTAATCATCATTCTCTCAACTCTTGTCCTGCCTGCCCTGTTACAATGGGAAGTGAGCCTTCCTCCAACTCAGTCCCATTACTCTTGGTTTCTATCATTCCCATAGCACGTGGCACCAACGGCCCTGTACTGGAGCCATGCATCTTAAGCCTCCTATAAAAGTACTCGTTTTCTGAGGTCAGGGAAGGAACATTTCTGCCATTGTGTACGCCTTACCACTTAGCTCAGAGCTTACAAACTATTCCAAAAATACTTGAATAAAGTTTAACATGATATCCAGAGTAACAAAAATAAAATCCAATTATATACCCCATAAATATACTAATCATTCATACTTGGTTTGGGGTCAGCTCCTAAAATCATCTAGCTGATGTTGGCTGTTCGGCTTTCTGTGGGTGGAATGGCTATGCTATACTGACTAAACAGCAGTTATTTAAAAATATGTACTATAAGAAGAGGACTGATTTCTTGGGAGAACTAGGGGGGTGGGGTATAGAGTGGATAAGGAACTTCCAGGAAACAGGAAGGGGCCCAAGGCAACAACCACCTGGTAAATGAGACTAATTAAAAAACAAAACAATGGAGTGCCTGGCTGGCTCAGTCAGTAGAATATGGGACTCCTGATCTTGGGGTCATGAGTTTAAGTGCCATGTTGGGTATAGAGATTACTTTAAAAAATAAACTTAAAATAAATAAATAAATAAATAAATAAACTAACTTAAACAACAACAGCAACAAAAAACCTGAGACATCAATTTTGTGAAGGTAGTATAGTTTCAAAAGAAAACAATTTTTTTCCAAGCTCATCTGTCACATACACCCTTTATTCTAGGCCACTGTTTCTCAAAGTGTGGTTCCCAGATCAGCAGTTGCCTTGGCCTCACCTGGGAACTTGCTGAATTGAAGTTCTTCAGCCCCATCCCAGACCTAAAGAATGAGAAACTCTGCAGCTGGGACCTAGCGATCCATTTTTCAACAAGCTCTCCAGGTGATTCTTACACGTGCACAAGTTTTAGAATACACTTAAATACCTGCAGCTTCCTGAACAGGCCAGCTCTTTCTTGTCTCCATGCTTTTGCTTCTGTCCCTTCTCCAAAGAATGCTTTTTCCTCCATCTATTCTCTGTACACTGAACTCGTGTTTTCAAGGCTCAGCTCAAAAGTCTTGACACCTTCCTCAACCCCCTGAGCAGAATTAACTGCTCTCGACTTGGGCTCCCCCAAAGCTTCATTCAGCCCTTCCTCCTGGTGCTTACTCTTGTCCCAAGCTGCCATATGTCTGCCTCCTCCCTCTGACTACGAAAGCATGAATACAGGGACATGTCTCCCTCACAGCCGTGCCCCCAACTCACTTCCCTTTATTCAACTGCAGCCCTCTGATTGTACAGAGGAAAGAAAATTATTCTTCTGCAACAACCCTCTGATTGACAATGAGAATAATGCTGAGAGGCATCCAACTCCTCTGGCCCTAATGGAGATTAATAAATATCTTATCCATCGAGATCTGAAGTTGAGGGGACAGTTGTTGAAGGCACCTCTGACAATGGAGAAATTCCTTAAAGAGCTCCAGAGTCAAAGCTTAGCTACAAACATACTTAGGATTTTATAAAAACCAAATATAAAATTGAAATTATTCCCTCTGATCAGTAAAAGAATATGAATTGATTGGATGAGCACCAGATTTGGAGCTAGTCCGAAGCTCCAAGAGGACTGGGACCGTGTATCTGTCTTGGCTATCACTATGGTCCCAATGCTGAGCCCTGAAATTTTGTCATATGCTGAAATTAGAATATATATGTGACTTCCATCCCTGTCCCTTCCAACTAGGTAACCTTAAACAGATAAGTCATTCTCAAAGTCTTGGCTATTTATCAGTGAAAGGCGACAAGGTCAGAAAATTATAACTATCAATAGATACCTTAACTCCTTACCTTATAGCTTACTAATTGCTTTCACATTCATTGTCTTGTTTGATCATTAAACATACAGCTAATGAGGAGGAGACTTTGACTTCCCATCCATGCTCTGGATCATAGGCCAACTGATTTCAGATATCTAAACTTTAAATTACCTAGCTCATTTTGATTGACCATTACTCAATCAGAGATTCTCAGACTACCTTTTTCCATTGATGGTGATCTTTAACTTGGGCTGTTTGAGGATAAGGATAGGGATAAGGCAAATTGCTATTAATGTAATTTTTCCAAAATTAATTCACTTGCATGACAACTTTGCCAAAAAAAATATCATTGAATTTATGTGAGCTGTGTTTCACGGCTGGCACCTTACTGACCCAATAACACTTAAACTCTGCAAGAACTGGCCCACTCTTAAAAACACCATCTGGACCAAAAAAGTGTCCCAATGAACCTAAAGCTGAGGAGAGAGGAAGGAAAAGGGAGAGAATATGCTGAGAAAGCCTTCAGATGAAAGAATTCAGGAGTCTGAGAAATTTGGGTTTGTTCCCAAAGGTTATAAATACTAACTTGGTATCGAGCTACAGGTTCAATTATGTACTAACTTGGTACTGTATTCCCACCAAATTATTGATGAATAGCATTAAAACCTAAGCAGAGACTCATTTATCAAACCTCAAAATTCTAGTTTGCATTGATTTTTATCTATAAACAGTACTCTTTGAGTATATATCATCAAGGACAAAAAAAAAAAAAAAAAGAAAAGAAACCAATATAGCTACAAAGGATGGCATTGAAGATGACAAAGTGAAATGAAACAAAAAGTCTTCTTGTGTCTTTGATCATTCACTGTAAGTGAGTCAGTGCTGAACCTGCTTTTCTTTTATTTCAACAATTTAATCTAGATTCTGAGCATCAGCTATGGGAACAATGTGTGAATACAGCCAGTACTTTCTAAGGCATTCAAATTGCTTGATCAACATCAGTTTTAGCTCACAGATTGTCATGCATCACTTTGGATTTTACAATTGTGATCCATGGGGTAGGTTTACTCTTTTATTCATAGAGTGCAGAGGGCCCCACATGGGAATTCACTGTACGGAAGAAGGTTTAGACAAGTACACCTTGGTCCAAGGCTGAATTACCAGGACTGCTCCTTTTACACATATTTACCAATGTTTCAAACTCAAATTCTATTTTGACGGCACTGCTAAAATCTCATTTCTTGGTTCTCCAACAAATTGAAGGGGATTTCATCATTTCTTAAGTTTCAAAAAATGTGTTATTTCCTTGATCTTTAAACAATTTGAGTTTCTCAATAATAAATGTCAACCATTCCCCCAAAAACCTTTTGCTTTTTATCATGACAAAAGTCCCCCCACAAACCTTCCATATTACAAAGACATCCATCCACCTTATTATAGGAAAAGATAGTTTCACATGTTTCCTCTGTGGTTGGCTTGGGTTTTATGAAGAAGGCATGTCTGTGTGCAGTGAGTTATCATCCAAATATTCTTGTACCTTTATAGTTCTGAATTGCTTAAAAGCAAATAACAAAAATTTAGTTTCTTATCAAGTCTAAAGTCACCTCACAACTGGACTTTGTGGGCAAATTAGCTCTAACTCTTCTAAAAAAATAAAATACTTTCTGATATGAGGCGCCTGGATAGCTCAATTGGTTGTCTACTCTTGATTTCAGCTCAGGTCATGATCCCAGGGTTCTGAGATAGAGCCCCACATTTGGTTCCATGTTGGCACAGAGTCTGCTTGTCCCTCTCCCTCCCCCCATTTGTGCACGCTCAAATAAACAAAATATTTTTAAAATAAAAACTTTCTGATAAAACAAGTGTTTTAAACAAGAAACTCCCCTAATCATCACTCTAGCACACACCCTGTACCCACAGTGTTATTAAAAAGCAATTTGCCTTTACAGAAGCCATGCTACACACTTCTCACCAAAAACAGCCAAGAAGTACTTTGAGGCACAGGAGTAGGGAAAAGAAGACAACCAAAGCTGACACAGCCTGATGTCTCATGATCTTTTATATCAGCAAAATTTCTAGCAATCAAACTTGCATAGCCATTTTATAACCTATAAACCTACATGCAGTACAAAGGCCTCTTTCACTTTTTCCCTGATTTTCATCATCATCCAGAAGAAAATGTGGATTTGGATCTTTGTTCAGGGACAAAGCAGGGTGGTAATGATGAGTTCTTGGATGTTGAGAGGAGTTGAAATGAGTAGCGGCCAGAAGCTAGCAACCTTTCCTTTTATACCCAGTGCCCATGCCCTGGGAAAGCACAGAACCAGAAGGTGAAGAGAACCATGGAAACAGGACTCAGCCTGGGGAGGGGAAGAACACTCTCAGCTGGATTCCATTTTGAAACTCCCAAAAGGGAGAACTTAAGTTCATCAAGGAAGTGGATGGGAGGCAATTTCTCAAGGACAACTCACTGGTCAAATCTGGGGGCTGCCAGTCCTGACTCTAAATTATTTGTTTCTAACCTGGGTATTTCCCTGAGGTCTCCACCTCCAACTGCAACAAGTCCCCACGGACTTCAGAACTCACTGATCTTGAGGATCCCAGAAGAATGTGTTCAGGTCTGGATTGTTCCTGAAGGTTCTGACCATGGTTCAAAGACCTGAGATCAAGATAAGGATCAGGATCCACAGATATTCCAGGAGCTTCTAGTAGTAGATCCTGCCACCCCAGGAGGAAAAAATTCTTACAAACATGGTCACCCGAGAGTCCTTAAGCTCATATACCAGTGAGTTTCATGCACCCCCAACCCAGAGGCATCTCCTGGATCACTGCACCAACTCACCTCCATCACCCCTGCTCTGCCCCATGAAAGCTAATAGGAGCTGAACAGAAATAGCTTTATGGTGCACCCAGAGAAAGAGTTGCTGATTGCCTCCACGGATGTTTTGAGGGTAAAAAAGGAGAGAAAGACTAAGTGGAGTAATTTTTAAAAACAAAAGCCGAAAAGATTCACCACTGTTGTTTTGTTTCTCGATTAAAGTCTGGCTCATAGAATGTTGAGAGTTTCACCAGCTAAAATCTGTGGCCATTCTAAGCACCTGTTAGGGTTACCACAGAAAAAGCTTTGTATTTTGTTAAGATATTTAAGTTATTTGAGCTCTCCATGCCTGAAGACAGGCAGGCCTGGGATCAAAGCTCAGCTCAAAGCTTGTCAATGGTATTACCTCAGAAATGTGACTTTATCTAAGTCTCAGTTTTCTCATCTGTAAAATGGGAATAATAATTGCACCAATCTCATAGGATGGTTTATAAAGACGCAATGATAATTCTGCTTTTAATGTGTTTAGTACAGTGTCTGGTCCATGGAAAACATTCTATAATACTAGTTACTAACATTATCATTATTATTTTGAGAAAGATTTAGAATACAGTCATTTTATACTAATTTTGTGATATATAACTCTAGAATGTAATATCTGGATATTTTTTAAGTGTATGAGACATTAACTTCAACATACTATCTGATTTGCATTTGGCTGTCCAACCAATTTTGTCTAAAGTCATAATACAAAAAAAAAATAGGTAATCCCTCTATATCTAGCCAATCCTTCCCCTGCCCCTGGTAAACCATCTCTCAAGCTCTGTCTCTCCTTTTGGTTTTTTTTTTTTTTTGGTTTTTTTTGCTTTTTTTAAAAGATTTTATTTATTTATTCATGAGAATACACAGAGAGGAGGGAGAGAGAGGCAGAGACACAGGCAGAGGGAGAAGCAGGCTCCATTCAGAAAGCCCGACGTGGGACTCGATCCCGGGTCTCCAGGATCACACCCTGGGCTGCAGGCGGCACTAAACCGCTGAGCCACCAGGGCTGCCCCTGTCTCTCCTTTTGAACCACTCTCTCTCCTTGGGCCTTTTACAGGAATAAGCATCACTACCAGTTGAAGCTGATGGTCAACTACCTTGTGAATGTCAGCGTAAAAGATGTGCTGTCAACAGCTTCCTCACTGCTGTGTGCATCCCAATGAAAAGGCTGTGTTTTTTTTTAAGGTTTTATTTATTTATTCATGACAGACACAGAGAGAGAGAGAGAGAGAGAGAGAGAGAGAGGCAGAGACACAGGCAGAGGGAGAAGCAGGCTCCCAGTAGGGAGCTCGACGTGGGACTCCATCCCGATCTGGGTCTCCAGGATCACGCCCTGGGCTGAAGGCAGCACTAAACCACTGAGCCACCCCAGCTGCCCAAGGCTGTGTTTTGATTTGCAAAACAGCTATTTGCAACATCTGTTCCAAGTAAACAGATATTTCAAACCACCTCCTAAACTGATTTTGGGTTCCGAAGAACTGCCTTCTTATTTTTCCAAGTAGAGAATCTGATCACAATTCTCTCTCAATCTTACCCCCACAACCATTGCTCTCCACCTCCTGGTAGTGTAAAATATATCTCCCAAAGACACTCTCAGCACAAGAATTGTGGGTTCCCTTTTTTATGTCTTCTGCCCCAGAAGCTGGGCCACCATGTTCTCTCCAGACTCCTCCACAACTCCATCATCTGCAGATTCCCAGGACTGCAGTCTCACCCCTCCTCACTCTGTGCACTCAACTTGGAAATGGCCAGTCATCCCTTGTGTCTCATCTCTTCCAATAACACAGACCTCCTCCCCTTGGCCACCAAATTCCCTCCTTTTGATTGGTTTCTGAGGGTTTTTGATCCACAGAACATTTCGAACTGGAGTGCTCTGTTGCCAACTCAAATTAATCTTGAGGCCAATAACCTCAAAAAGTTAGAATTAATGAAACAAGCAAGTAAGTGAGGAGACCTGAATAGAGGCTCTGGCTTCAGCACTAACTAGCTTAGTTAAGCATAACTCAGTTCCTCTTTTTATAATGAGGGAATGGTCAGGATAAAGTACTACCTGATAGCTCTAAGATCCTAAATGCCCACCTTTCCCATGTCAAGAAATATGTATTCATACAATAACTATTGAGCGTCTAATACTGCAAAGCTACATGCCTAGCATCGTGAAGGGTTAAAGATCATCCCCCTAAAAAAAAAAAAATCATCCCCCTAAAAGCTTATCATCTAATATGGGAAATAACCATATCAATAATTTTAAGAAACAGAAAAAGATAATGTCACAATTGGAGGCATTTATATGATAAAAATATTACAAGCCCATTACCAACACACTAAGCCCGAAACTCCTATGCATCTTGTTTTTTACCAAAAGCTTTTTCTTTTTCCTTGACATCATTTCTTAAATCTGTGCTTTCCACTCTGCACTTGAGTCACATGCTTAAATACAGGCCTGGACAACCTTTCCCTATTATGATTTTACCCTTTCCCCAGCACTTCCCAAACTGACCTACGAGCTCTCGTCAAAATATGAGAATCACTCCATTAACCTGGTTTGACTTGGCCACTGTCCTGCTATAGCTCTAAGGTGGCCTCCTCCGTATTACATAATATCCACATCAAATCCCTTTATAGAGGCTCAGTTAAGCTCCCAACTCTTGGTTTCGGCACAGGTCATCATCTCAGGGTCAAAGAATCGAGCCCTACATTCGGCCCTGTGCTCAGTCTACTTGAGATGGTCTCCCTCTCCCTCCTTTCCTGCCCCTCACCCTGCTCTCACTCTCTCAAAATAAATACTTAAATTCTTAAAAAGAAAACAAATCCCTTTACAAAACGGTCTGTAATTCACCTCCCTCCCACGAACAGTGGCTGAGAACATGCTTAGTGCTGGATGGGATGTCTAAGTCATAGGCTTTAAGCTCTAAGAGCCTACAAACTGGTCAGGAAGTTGGGACACCTCCTAAAATACTATTGTATTATAGAGGGGTACTAAAGATGAGGGGGATATTAGTAGCACAGAAAATCGTAATAAATGCTGAGGGATTTAGAAGAAGGAGAGCTACTTTCTGGCTACAGTAATCAAGGAAGGCTTCAAGAAGAGATCACACCTGAGTTACACCCTGCAGTGCGGGCAGGACTTCAGGGAAGGAGGCAAAAAGGCATTCTGAGCCAAAGACCCAATGTGACTAAGGCAAGAAAAGAGGGAGGTTTCAAAATCAGCAAATTGTGAGGTGGGGCTTGAGTGTGAGGGCACTTTTTGAAAGATGTTTACAAGGCACTATCGAGCTGAGTAACAGGAATGACTAATTTTCTGCTTAAACCAGGCAGTATAAGAGGGTAGAAGAGAAAAATAAAGTTTAATAATCTACTCCCCGCCCCCCCAAAAAATAATAATCTCCTGAAACTGTGAAGAGAGTATTATCAAGGGATGGTAAAAAGAGCTCTAAAATCAGAAAACCTGGGCCCTAGGCCCAGCTTTGCCAAGGAGGGGCTCCAGCAGCCACAGCAAGTCATTTAACCTCATTGGTCTCAGTTTTCTCATTTGTAAACTGAAGCAGCTGAACTGGTTGACCTCGAAGGTCTCTAATAGTCCAAAACTAAACCAACTGTATATTATTTCTGCCATTAAAACATTCATCATGGGAAGGGGAGAGGGTGGAGGGAAACGCAGGTATCCATATTCCCTTTCCATATAGGTTTCTCTTCCTGAACTAAGACTTTTTCCTAAACTCATTAATTCTATATACATGCCTCCCACATGATAAATTTAACACTTTACCTAAATAATGTTCAGTGTGTCCCCCCCTGGCCTAAAATCTTAGGACTCACAAGTTACCCAAGAAATTTGTGCAGCACAGCCTTAGCCTCCTACAAGTGTACTCAATACCAAAGCCCCAGGGTAAAATATCTGTGTATGAGCTTTAAGATGTGACCAGGTAAATAAAGGACAGAAAAGTGAGAACTCTTGTTAACTAAAAGATCGCTTTAACAGCACCAAACGAAGCCTGAAATAAACAGTAATGTTTAAGTACGGGGCGGGGGTGGGGTGGGTGGAAATCTTACATTTTATAAAGTTTCTACTTTAAAATGCAGCTGAAAGAAATAAAATACAGCTGGAATGCTTAAGGTGTTTGGCACTGAAATTCGCTGAAAGTTGACATTTTTTTATGCCGCATCCAGAGCCCCCCTGCTCCAGGAAGGCACCAAAACCAGAAACCACGGGTTTGATTTCACCCCAGCACTATTGATCCTATGCACCAAAAAACCAAAAGCAAATAAAAAAAAAAAAATCACTCACAAAATTCAAGTGAAACAGGCTGGATCAGAAAGCCTCGCCAGCAGCCACCCAAAGTTTAAAAGCGACAGAGGCATATACAGAAAAGTTACCAAAATGCCTAACTTCAAGCAGGGAATCGCAATTCAGGTGTCAGGTGTAAGCAGCATAAATGCACAACGTACGCCCTGCCCGCGCTCGCCGCTGCGGGGACCCGGCAGGTGCACCTGGGAGGGCTGAGGGCGCCGCGCTGCACAGCCTCTCCCGCGAGGGGAACCGGGGGGACCCCCCCCCCAGCCTCGAGCCGCCGCGCGCCAGCGAAGACGTGACCCTCGGTTCTCTGCCCCCCGTTCCAGCCCGCCTCTCTCGAGCCCCACCGCCGCGCCCCGTACCTGCCACAGCCGCCGAGCCCCCAGCTCCCGCTCGGGATCCAAGCACCCCAGCTCCGGGCTGCGGACACCTCTCGGCGGCCGCCCAGCTGCTGCGCTCGCGCCACTGCGCATGCCCGGCCGGCACCCCGGCCAGCCGACTCGGAATCCACTCGCCGGGGTTTAGCTGCGGCTCCGAGGGGAGCGGACCGGAGCCCGGGAGCCCGCCCGCGGCCGGGGAAGGCGGGCGGGTTGCGGTTGCGGGGAGAGGTGGGCGCGCGCTGCGGCAACCTCCTCCCGGGCGCCCGGTTACGCAGGGCGTCCCCTCCTCCACGCACCGGCCGGGATGAGCTCGGAGGATGGTCCTCAAACCCGAGCACGGAGCAGAACCACCTGGAGGGCTTGTTACAACAGATCCCTTGGGCAGCCCGGGTGGCTCAGCGGTTTAGCGCCGCCTTCGGTCCAGGGCGTGATCCTGGAGACGCGGGATCGAGTCCCACATCGGCCTCCCTGCATGGAGCCTGCTTCTCCCTCTGCCTGTGTCTCTGCCTCTCTCTCTGTGTGTCTCTCATGAATAAGTAAAATCTTAAAAAAAAAAAAAAAAAAACAACCCACAGACCCCACATCCAGAGTTTCAGATTCAGTGGGGCCCCACAGCCCTTTCTGACCCTTTCTCAGGGGAAACTGATGCTACTAGTCCTCGTACCACACTTTGCGAACCCTTGGTCCAGAGAAAAGATACTTAGTATTGAAAGAGGAAAGTTTTACCCACCTTCCCCCCCCCCCCCACCGCCCTCCTATAGGATTTCACATAACACTTCCCCTACATTTAACAACCACACCTACTTTAAAAATAAATAAATAAATAAATACAGCTCACGCTCAAACAAAGGTGGGACATTTGAGTCAGGTAAATGGAATGCAGCCTCGGGAGGGAGTTCCCGAACACTTTGCCCGTAGCATAATCTATAGTTGTGGTTCCTCCAGCTCTGTCCCTGCAACAGGAGGGGGTGGGGTCCCTATTTTGCTGCCTCTTTAACTCAAGTCCCCGTGTGCTCCCCTAGTGTCTAGTGCAGTACTGGGTACAGAGTAGGTACCCAAGAAATCCTGAAATGGTATCAGTAGGCCCAGAGAGATGAAGAAGAAAGAAGGATGTTGAAATCATTTGTGATCTCAGAGTCATGAAATCAAGCCCTGCTTCAGCCTCTCTGACCCTCCTCCTTCTCTCTCTCTCTCTCTCTCTCTCTCTCTCTCTCTCTCCTTCTCTGAAATAAAAATAAAATAAATCTTTTTTAAAAAAACAGAAATATACAACCAGGGCATAATAATTATAAAGCAGACCATTATCTGGTAAACTGATTATATCTCTAACTATAAGCAATAAAGTTTTCAAACTGTGGTTCCAGGACCCTGAGGTGTCATGGAGGCGACAAATAATCAGGGCTCTGGGTCAAGGACCCCACTGTTACTTCCCACACTGTTACTTCCACACTGGAGTATTCCCTGAGATTTTATTATAAAAGAGTTCCACTGATAATTTAAAGGGCAATAGTTTGAAAGCAACAGAAGTAATGGCATCAAGTAGGAAGAATTCACAAAGAGAAGATGCTATATTTAATGGGCACAAGTATTCTGGTCATCAAAGATATACACTCTAGTTATAATACCATATGTTCCAGTTTTTTTGTAATAGTCCCAATTTTAAATATTTATCACGTGAATTTATGCCCAATCATGTGTTCAAACTGTTGGGTGAAAAAATAAAATCACCAACATCAGTTGAAATAGGGATAATTTTCTGCATCTCCTACAGTTTATATAAAATATGAGTAATATATTAATATTAATACCAACATAGCTAAGAGTTATTCTGATCCTAGTATGTAATAGCCACTCTTTTAAGCATTTCTTGTTGTTTTCTCATTGACTATCCATGACAACCCTAATAAGCTATCCTCATTTTATAGGTGAGAACAGTGAGGCACAGAATAGAATTATTTTTCTCAACACAACTAAATGAAAATCAAAGAAAACCTAAATTGAAAAATGTATTTTATTTATAAATATCTTTGCTGATTTCATATTTCCCAAGGAGCCTCTGGATTATTAATTTATTTTCCAGGCTTATTGATACTGAGGAGATCATAAAGAGCAGAATTTCACTACCACCATCACCTGTATCATCATCTCTCATGTCTATTCCATGTTTTCTACATGCTACCTGCTGCAAGATTTTTTATTCTTTATCATATTTAATGCTCACAAGGACAAAAGTGGAGATTCAGAATATTAAGTAACAGTGTGAACAAATGGTGAAGATAGGATTCTGGCTTGAATCCAACTCCAAATTTGTTATTATCACAAGTAATCCCTCCAAAGTTATAATATATCCCATACTCTGAGTGAAAACAAACAAATACCAGGCATTCACAAAGTGAGTCTCTGTGAATGTGGTTAGTGTTAGTCTTAGTTCTCCAGAACCAAATTCTAAAATGCTTATAACCATAATACCCAACTCCTACCCAGCCCTGATCCTAACCTTGAAATCAACTGCTACTTATGTGCATCAATTTTACATCCCATTTCAGGAAAAATAGGTGTGTTTTGAATGACTAGGTGTGTTTTGAATGATAACACCAGGATGTATGTGGGAACATATTTATTTTATTAGGCTTTTTTTTTTTTCCAGAAAAGGGGAATAGAGAAAAAAATTATAGGTGACAAGCACTAGGTTCAGTTCAACTCTGGCTTTATTTTGCTTACATCATTTGGAGCAAAAAAGAATAATCTGAGAAATGAGGAGACCGAAAATAATGCAAAAACCCTCCATCTCTCTCTCACTCTCACAAACACACATTATTGAATATAGATTGTATCAAAATAGCTAACCAAACATACACATCTATATCCCGCTTACTGTATCCCACTTACTGTAATAAAATCCCTATGTGGGTACCTGGGTGGCTCAGTTGTTTAAGCATCTGCTTTCCACTCAGGTCATGATCCTAGGGTCTTTGATTGAGCCCCACATTGGGCTCCCTGCTCAATGGGGAGTGGGCTTCTCCCTCTCCTTCAGTCCCCCTACCCTGCTCGTGCACTCTCTCTCTCTCATAAATAAAATAAATAAATAAAATCCCTATGAATAATAGAGCCATTTTATTTATCTTAAGATTTTATTTGTTTATTTATTCATGATAGAGAGAGAGGCAGAGACTCAGGCAGAGGGAGAAGCAGGCTCCATGCAGGGAGCCCTACGCGGGACTCTATCTAGGGACCCCAGGATCACACCCTGGGCCTAAGGCAGGCGCTGAACCACGGAGCCACCCAGGGATCCCCGAGAAGACCCATTTTAAAAGGAAAAAAACATCCTAGGATAAGAATAAAAACTGCCATCAGTAAACCAGCGATGCTGAGAAGACAGACTACAGATAGGATCACTACTCAGAAAAACAAAATGGAAGGAAACTTCATCTCAAATCTTAGAGAGGAGGAGTCTAACACAAAGGAAGAAGCAGTAGAGGGAGCCTGTGTGGCACAGTTGGTTAAGCATCTGACTCTCGGTTTTGGCTCAGGTCCTGATCTCATGAGATCAACTCCCATGTCTGGCTCTGTGCTGAGCGCAGTCTGCTGAAGTTTCTCTCTCCCTCTTCTTCCATTCCTCACTGCCTCGCTTTCTTTCTCTCAAATAAATAAATAAATCTTTAAATTAAAGGGAAAAAAAGGAAGAAGCCAGGGAGGGAAGGGACTGCCCCCTCAAAGTTAACAGATCAAGAACTGAGAAGTGGGCATAGAGGCTCTCATCAGAGAGAAATCAGGGAAAGGGGCTCAGAGTAGGTAAGCTAGTCAACAACTTTCTCCTTCCCTACTGGTTTTAAATGGTAACCAAGGTAGCTACACACTTCCAAGAAGAACACAAGTGTCTCACACCCTGAACATATCCTTGCCTTGCCAGTGCTGTTCCAGACCCCAAATTGTTAGAGGATGGCTACAGTTAACAGAAAAGGCAAAGTGAACAGAGAGTCTAAAATACAAAACTGAACAGATAACTAAACATTATCATACATTTGGTGGGGGGAGGGATCACCATAAGAGAGGTAGCATTTTTATATTTCTACTGCTAATAATAAACAGAGCTAGAGATCAGAAGACATTTGAAAAATATCAGTACCTTTGGAGAAATATGAGATGTTGCAAGTACAAAAACTGCAACTAGATATTTGGGGATTTAAACTTTTGATGACTGAGATAAAAAATTAAATGGATAGTCAAGATATCAGAATAGACATGATGAGAAATTAGGAACTAAAAGTTCAAGCTGAGTAATTATCCTAGAATGAAGTGAGCCTAACAGGCATTGGAAAAAATAGCTTTAGTGCATAGAAGGATGATCAGAAGTAGCTCACTATCTTCTCTATCCTACCCTACACCTTACCCATCCTTACCTGAAATAAATAAAATCATGTACATTAACAAAGCAGATGGAAAATGGGAAAAGAGCTTTGGAATGTGGCAGAGACTACTGTCTCCAAATATATTTTCATCTATGATAGTGATGGCATATCAAAATAATGAGAAAATGATGGGGTAGTTAGTAACATATTAACAGATTCTATAGATTGCCCAACTTTCTTCTTGGACACCTTCCTAGAAAACCAAACTCTACATTTACCAGATCCATGTATAGATTGGGTTCCAGATATTATTAGGCTCTACCAAATCATATAAGACATCAATTGAAAATGAATTGTATGAGAAGAGAAACAAACACAATCTTCTTTGGGCAGCTTCCTGAAACTCTCAGAGTTAGCACTGCCTTGACAGGTAATTTAGGGATTACTTGTATCCTCATGATGAAGTTTCTCCCAAAGATTCTGTATATTATCTATATCTCTTAACAAGCCTCTTTACTCTTAAACTAGCAAGAGATTTCAGTCTTGAAAAATGTACCATCCATCCAGGAAACAAGTTGTCTTATTAAAAAATGATTGGTAAATAAATGAGAAAATGAATACTAGGGAATTAAAGTAAAAAAGAATCTCAGAAGTACAGAAAAACACTTTCAAACATGAGGTTAACCTTCCTAAGCAAGACTCAAAACCCACAAGATATAAAGGAACATATATTTGATACAAAAAAACTTAAAGTTTTTGTATTACAAGAGCCAACTGACAGACTAAGAGAAAATATTCTCAGAATATAAATTAGAAAATGGCTAATATGCATAATACATTAAATGCTTCTATAAATCAATAAAAGACACAACTAAATTAAAACTCTTAAAGTTCCAAATAGGTAATTTACTGAAAAAAGAAATCCAAATGACTAATAGACATACGAGCAGATGCTTGAACTTGCTGATAAGTAGAAAACTGCAGGGCATCTGGTGGCTCAGGTCATGATCCCAGGGTCCTGGGATTGAATTCCACATCAGGATCCCCATGGGGAGCTTGCTTCTCCCTTTGCCCGTGTCTCTGCCTCTCTCTGTGTGTCTTTCATGAATAAATAAATAAAATATTTTTTTTAAAGTAGAAAAATGCATATAAATATATACATCAACTACTTTACCCTAAACCAATCAAATCAGAATCTCTAGAAGCACCCGACATACTTTTTAAAAGCTTCCCACTCACATAATTTCAATATATATAGTCAAGGGTAAGAACCATTGCTCTAAAACAGAGCTAATACAAAGTGTGGCCTATGGACAAGCAACATCAGCATCACCTAGAAGCTTGTTAAAAATGCAAATTATTGTGTACTCTTTCAGACCCATTGAATTAGAATCTCTAGAGCTAAGGCTCATGAATCTGTTTTAATAAGCCCTCCTGGTGATTCTAAAGCATGCTCAAGTTAGAGAACTCAGAATCCTCTTTCTCTGGCTTTATTTACATTACAGAGCTAGTGGGAGGATAATGACATATGCAACAGATGAAAGTATATTGAGAAAAGTAAAAGTAATGATTGCAAATACAAATAGTCACTACCATTCAAATAAATTTGATATAATTTTAAGGTTTAGGGTCTTGGGACTTTAGCAATCAAAATGATAATAATTCATTACTGAGGTATAAATATCCTGGACACATGAGAAAGTATTCCACATCCTTACTTCGAAATCATCTCCAAAAACAGTGGAGCCCTAGTTCTATTATACAGCTTTAGTAGATGTGAAGCTGCCACCATGAGAGAAAGATAAATAGCTTTACATTTTAGTTTCTCAAACATAAGTTCCTCTGTGAGAACTAGTTTTTTGTAATTTTTTTTTCAGTGTTTCTACTAAACAGGACAAAGGTATTAATGCAATCTGGCTGTATGGGATCATTTATTCTGAGTTATTTAGTTTCAGAATGTTGACCTGTTATTTGAGGCTTTATCCAGTTAAAACCAGTAGACATGTGCTCCTTTTTACCCATCAATCTGTCTGACAATATTTAACACATATTGTTAAAGTTGCTTTTGAAACAGGAATGGCATAATCATACTTTGGTTTTAAAATGGTGCCCAGTCTGCTGTGTAGAACAACTCCAAACAACATCAGTATCACTTGGGAGCATTTCCTTTAATTGTGAAAAATAAAAATAAATTTTGAATTATTAAATCAGTAATTTAAAAATTACTTAAAATGAAAATTATGGGAGTGATGTCACAAATTGTTCCTGACATTGCTCCCCCGCACAAGAAGAGCAACCAATATTTATTCAAGAACAAGACACCACTGAGAGAATCCTAGAACACAAGGGTTAGGTTGAAGCACCCCCATGTACCTCAGAGAGCAAGACAGACTGCATTAGAAAAGAGAAGCAGCTACATGTACTGCCCTTCCCTCAGGAAAGCCCAATACCACATAGTAAGGTCTCTTCTGAACTTTCGGTGCCTCTAGTAGAGAGAACCCAGGGGGATAACCTGCTTTCTCCAGCGTGTGGGTCACTTTGCGGGAGCCCCTACTCCAATCTTACATCACAGGAGTTACAGGGGAATCTCTAGAGCCCAGCCACTGAGAATCTGACTGTGATGGAGAAGGAGGAAGGGCTTGCAACAACCAGCATATGAATCTTGGCAGATGGAGTTCATACCTGCTTCGCCCAAGTAGCAATTCCAACCAATGGTTTTGCTCATCTGCAGAACCAAGTTAGGGACACACAGGGGAATTGGTGGAGTACAGATCTGCCTGTATTGGATCCTCAGGTAAGGAGTTTTGCTGGCTCTAGAGCCCAGTATGTCCATACTCAAGAAAGGAGATGAGCCACAGCTCCACCCACTTTGGAGAGTCACTTCCAGCCCCATCTGGCCAGAAAGGCTGGTGAAAACAATTGAAAGCTGTGTGGCCCAGTGGCATTCAAACAGAGAGAAAGGCAGACAAAGCTGACAGTTTGCAGAGAAAAGCCAGTGGCCCTATTTAGCCTGAGAACTTGGGGTGGAGGTTGGCTTGAACTTGGACAATAAAGAGCTTTACTTGTTTTAGAACTTCTTTCAGCTGCACCTGGGCAGGAAATCTAATTTATAGCCCTGCTCATTGCTAATTAGAGCTTTCAGCCTGTCTGATCAGGAAGCTTAACCAGAGCACACAGGAAGCTGCATAACCCATTTAATAGCCGTACACATACAGTGGCAGTTGAATAGAGACCATAGCCTGTGACTTCCCCATCTGCAGAGCAAAACCACTGGCCTCCTCACCTGACCAGGGAAATCAGTGAATTTCCACCAAAGGAAATCAATGACCCTAAAGAAATGGAGATTTATAAACTCTCAAAGAATTCAGAATAATCCTCTTTAAGGATGTTTCATGATCTGCAAGAAAACAAAGACAACTAAACAAAATTAGAAAAATAATGTATGAACAAAACGGGAAATTTGACCAAAAATCAACCATTAAACAAACAAACAAGCAAAAAACACAGAAATTCTAGAGTTGAAAAATATAAGTAATGAATTGAAAAATTTAATAGTTTCAAAAATAGACCTGACCATACAGAAGAAAGAATCGGTGACCTGAAGGATAGGACACTGGAAATTACTGTTAGGGGATCGAAATGAAACAAAAGAATGAAAGGCAATAAATAAAGCCTATGGCAATTATAAGACACAGTGAAAAAAACAACATTCACATTATGGGAATTCTAGAAAAAGAAGGGAAAGAGAAAGGGACAAAAAGTATATTCAAAGCAATAATGGCAGAAAACCTCCTGAACCTGAGAGAAATGACCATTTAGACCATGAGGCCCAAATGATTCCAAATAGGAGTTGAACCTAAATAGGGTAGCAACGAGACACATTATAATTAAACTGTCAAAAGTCAAAGACAGGGATGCCTGGGCGGCTCAGCAGTTGAGTGTCTGTCTACCTTTGGCTCAGGGTGTGATCCTGGGAATCCAGGATCAAGTCCTGCATCAGGCTCCCTGCAGGGAGCCTGCTTCTCCCTCTGCCTGTATCTCTGCCTCTCTTCTGTGTCTCTCATGAATAAATAAATAAAATCTTTTTTGTTTTTTAAGTCAAAGAAAGAATTTTAAGAGCAACAAGAGAAAAGGGAAATTACATATAAGGAAACTCCCATAAGACTATAGGTAGGTTTCTCAACAGAAACTTTTCAAGCCAGGAAGAAAATGGGATGACATATTCAAAATATGAAAGAAAATAACTGTTAACCAAGAATTCTCTAACTAGCAAAGCTATCCTGAAAATGAAGTAGGGATAAAGACTTTTCCAAACAGGGCAGCCCGGGTGGCTCAGCGGTTTAATGCTGCCTTCAGCCCAGGGCCTAATCCTAGAGTCCTGGGATTGAGTCCCACATCGGGCTCCCTGCACAGAGCCTGCTTCTCCCTCTGCCAGTGTCTCTGCCTCTCTCTCTCTCTCTGTGTCTCTCATGAATAAATAAATAAAATCTTAAAAAAAAAAAAAAAGACTTTCCCAAACAAATAAAAGCTGAAAAAAATTCATTACCACCAGACCTGCCTTCCAAGGAATACTAGAATACTAAAGGGAGTTCTTTGAGTGGAAGTAAAAGGATACTAATTAACATCATAAAAACACAAAAAGGTAGCATAAATCTCACAGGTAATTTGTATATATATAAGCATAGTTAGATCCTGCAATATGGTAATGATGGTACACAACTCACAATTTAGTTTAAAAATGAAAAACAGGGGATCCCTGGGTGGCTCAGCAGGTTTAGCACCTGCCTTCGGCCCAGGGCATGATCCTGGAGACCCGGGATCGAGTCCCACATCGAGTCCCACATCGAGTCCCACATCGAGTCCCACATCGAGTCCCACATCGAGTCCCACATCGGGCTCCCTGCATGGATCCTGCTTCTCCCTCCTCCTGTGTCTCTGCCTCTCTCTCTCTGTATGTCTATCATAAATAAATAAATAAATCTTTAAAAAAAATTAAAAAATAAAAGTGGAAAAAAAAGAACTTAGAAAGAAAAAATAACCATAAATACAATAGTCTATTCTTAATTATACAATATTTTTTTTTATTTTTTTTTTAAGATTTTATTTATTTATTCATGATAGTCACACACAGAGAGAGAAAGAGAGAGAGGCAGAGACAGGCAGAGGGAGAAGCAGGCTCCATGCACCGGAAGCCCGATGTGGGATTCCATCCCGGGTCTCCAGGATCGCGCCCTGGGCCAAAGGCAGGCGCCAAACCGCTGCGCCACCCAGGGATCCCTATACAATATTTTAAAAATGTAAATTGTAATAGCAAAATTTAAAATGTGATGGGATAAGAAGTTCAAGTGTAAAGTATATAAATTCTTTTTTTTTTTTTTTTAAGATTTATTTATTCATGAGAGACACAGGGAGAGAGAGGCAGAGACACAAGCAGAGGGAGAAACAGGCTCCTTGCAGGGAGACGCTTGTGGGACTCGATCCCCCGACTCCAGGATCAAGACCTGGCCCAAAGACAGGTGCTCAATCGCTGAGCCACCCAGGCATCCCAAGTATATAAATTCTATTAAAGTAAGTTGTTGTCAGCTTTAAATTAGGCATTATAAGTTTAAGATATTTTATGTAAACCTCATGACATCCACAAGGGAAAATCTTATAGTAATTACACAAAAGAATACAATAAAAAAGTCAGAGCATACTGACACCAAAAGACTTCAAAATACAAAAAAAAAGAAAGCATAAGAAATAAGGAACAATGGGGTACACGCATGGCTCAATTGGTTAAACATCTGCCTTTGGCTCAGGTCATGATTCTGGGGTCCTGGAATTGATCCCCACGTTGGGCTCTCTGCTCAACAGGAAGTCTGCTTCTCCCTCTCCCTCTGCCTCTTCTCCCACTCATGCTCTCTCTCTCGCTCACTCATTCTCAAATAAACAGAAAGAAAGAAAGAAAGAAAGAAAGAAAGAAAGAAAGAAAGAAAGAAGGAAAGAAAGAAAGAAAGAAACAAGGAACAATGGATATACTAAACAACCAGAAAACAACAAAATGGCAATAGTAAGTCCTTACCTATCAATAATTACTTTAAACAAAATAGATTAAATTCCCCCACTCAAATAAATAAATAAATAAATAAATAAATAAATAAATAAATAAATTTCCCCTCAAAAGACATACATTTGCTGAACAGATTTAAAAAATGATCTGACAATATGTTGCCTACAAGAAACTTAGCCTTAAAGACACACATAGACTAGGAGTGAAGATATGGAAAAAAAGCGGTTTCAAGCAAATGATAACAACAACAACAGCAAAAAAGCAGGGCAGGGCAGGGGTAGCTATACTTGTATCAGAAATAATCCACTTTATACTACAAATGGTAAAAAGAGACAAAGTGGGTCATTATATAATAATAGAGGTTAATATATCAAGAAGATATAACAATTATAAATATTTATATGCCCAACATCTGGGCACTTAAATAATATTAAAAAAATTAACAGAGCTGAAAGGAGAAATAAATAGGAATACAATAATAGTTGAGGACTTTAATATCCCATTCTGGAATGGATAGACCATCCAGACAGAGAATCAATAAGGAATAAGGAAACTGTGTATTTGAACAATATTATTGACCAAACGGACCTAACAAACACATATACAGAACATTCTATCCAATAACAGCAGAATACATATTCTTCCCAAGCACACATATAACATTTTCTAGGAATGACCATATGTTAGACCATAAAATAAATCTTAGAAAATTCAAGAAGACTGAAATCATCTTCTCTGACCAGAATGACACGAAAACAGAAATCAGTAAGAAGAAAATTGGAAAATCCACAAACACATGGAAATTAAACAACACTCTCCCGAAGAACCAATGGAAGAAAGAGGAAATTAAAGAGAAAATAAAAGTCTCTTGAGACTAACAAAAATGGAAACCAATATACAAGAACTATTGGGATACTATGCAAGAACAGTTAACAATATATACCTACATTAAGAAGCAAGTAGATGGACTCCTGGGTGGCTCAGCAGTAAGAGCATCTGCGTTCAGCTCAGGGCATGCATGATACCAGTCCGGGGCTAGAGTCCCACATCAGACTCCCTGCAAGGAGCCTGCTTCTCCCTCTGTCTATGTCTCTGCCTCTCTCTCTCTCTGTCTCTCATGAATAAATAAATTAAAAATCTTAAAAAAAAAAAAAAAAAGCAAGAAACATCCCAAATAAACAATCTAACTCTGTGCCTTAAGGAACTAGAAAAAGAACAAACTGAACCCAAAGTCAGCAGAAGAAAGGAAATAATAAAGATAAAAGCAGAAATAAATGGAATTAGGAACAAAAAGACAGCAAAAAAGATTAACAAAGGTAGTGTTGGTTCTTTGAAAAGATAAAATTGACAAACCCTTAGCTAGATTAACGGAGGAAAAAAGAGAAATGACCCAAATCAACAAAATTATAAATGAAAAATAACATAACACTTGATACCACACAAATTCAAAGAATTATATGAGGTTACTGTAAACAACTAAACATGAACAGATTGGACAACCTCGAAGAAATGGAAGTATTCTTAGAAATAGTCAACTTACCAAGACTGAATCAGAAAGAAAGAAAATCTGAATTAGTCCATTACTAGCTAGTAGATTAAATCAGTATTAAAAAAAAAAATCTCCCAACAAAGAGAAGCCCAAGACCAGATGGCTTCAATGGTGAGTTTTAGCAAACATTTAAAGAAAAATTAACACCAATACTTCTCAAATTCTTCCAAAATATTGAAGAGGAGAGAACACTCCCAAACTCATTTTATGAAGCTGAAATCATCCTGATATCAAAACCAGGAAAAACACTACTAGAAAAGAAAACTACAAGGAGAATTTTTGCATCTATATTTATCAGGGATATAGGAATAAATTTAACCATGGGGGCAAATGATCTCTATACTGAAAATAATGACATTGTTGAAAGAAACTGAAGTAGACACAAAGAAATGGAAAAGTATCCTGTGCTCATGGATTGGAAGAATTAATATTGTTAAACGTCAATACTACCAAAAGCCATTTATAGATTCAATGCAACCTCTATGAAGATTCCAGTCGTATTTTTTATTGAAGTATACAAACAAATAAAAAAAACACTCCTGGAGTGCCTGGGTGGCTCAGTCGGTTGGGCGTGTGCCTTTGATCTGGGACGGGATCCTGGGGTCCTGGGATTGAGCCCCACATCAGGTTCCCTGCTCACTGAGGAGTCTGCTTGTCCCTCTCCCTCTGCCCTTCCCCACCATTCATGCTCTCTCTCTCTCTCAAATAAATAAATAAAATCTTAAAAAAAAAACAACTCCTAAAATTCATGTGGAACCACCAAAGACTCTGAATAATCAAAAAAATCATGAGAATCAAGAACAGATCAGGAGGTTTTCTTGCTTCCAGATGGCTGTGGGGATGTATTTGGAACATTATCTGGACAGTATCGAAAACCTTCCCTTCGAACTGCATAGAAACTTTCAGCTCGTGAGGCACCTGGACCAAAGAACAGAGGGCCGGAAGGCTGAAATTGACAAGTTGGCCACAGAGTATATGAGTAGCAACCGCAGCCAGAGCTCTGAGGAAAGATTGGCTCTTCTCAAACAGATCCAGGAAGCCTATGGCAAATGCGAGGAATTTGGTGACGACAAGGTGCAGCTTGCCATGCAGAACTATGAGATGGTGGATAAACACACTCGGTGACTGGGCACAGACCTGGCCCATTTTGAGGCTGATTTAAAGGAGAAGCAGATTGATTGAATCAAGTGACTATGACAGCTCGTCTAGCAAAGGCAAAAAGAAAGGCCGGACTCAAAAGGAGAAGAAAGCTGCCCGTGCTCGTTCCAAAGGGAAAAACTCAGATGAAGAAGCTCCCAAAGCCACCCAAAAGAAGTTAAAGCTTGTGCGCACAAGACCTGAGTGTGGGATGCCCTCAGTCACCTTTGGCAGTGTCCACCCCTCGGATGTGTCGGATATGCCTGTGGATCCCAACGAACCCACCTATTGCCTTTGTCACCAGGTCTCCTATGGAAAGATGATTGGCTGTGACAACCCTGATTGTTGCATTGAGTGGTTCCACTTTGCCTGTGTGAGGCTGACAACCAAGCCTTGGGGGAAGTGGTTCTGCCCACGCTACTCCCAGGAACGCAAGAAAAAATAGAGAGGGGCCTTGGATTTCCACGATTTTTTCCACATCCCTGACCCGGGCTAGTGGGGAGAGGAGAGCCTGTGCTGGGACCCCGGAGCTCGGGGAGGGTGGATGGTGCAACTGCTGTCATCTCCTCCCTTCCTCCTGCTCCTGGTGCTGAGGCTGTACCCCAACTGTAGGAGGGAGGGATACTGCAGCCGCTAACTGGCTGTGCTCTCATTCAGCCTGCCTCCCCTCAGAGGGAAGCGGTCTTGCCCACTATCCTTTTGCCTCCATGCTGAGGTTGGTGCTGTATTTCCAAGGGATGGTCCTCTTCAACCCCGTCCCCACATTCTGTATTAAGGACTAGGGCAGTAGCATGGGGGTACTCCCCAGCCCTCCTGACTCTCTCCCTCTGTGTTGGGCGGTGGCTACGGTGTGATAAACTTGCTATGTTCTCTTCCCACTTTGTCCCCAGTAGGGGCTCTCCCACAGCATCTGGTCTGTGGCCTTAGTTGAAGGGTACCCCTTCCTCTGTGCCAAGAGGATTCATCCTGGCCTCGTGAATGGGCGAGGGGGCAAGGTGGAATGCACAGAACTCACGTGTAAAGGAATTTGAGTAGGTGAATAAAAGCTATACATATACATGCTGGAAAAAAAAAAAAAGAACAAATCAGGAGGTATCACTTTCTGATTTCAAGCTATAACTAAAGCTATAGGCATCCAAACAGAATGGTTCTGGCATGAAAACAGACAAATAGACCAATGGAACAGAATCAAGAGCCCAGAAACAAATCTGAGCATATATGGTCAACTAATATTCAACAAGAGTACTCAATGGAGACAAGATAGTCTCTTCAATAAATGATGCTGGGACAATTGGCTATTCACATGTAAAAGAATGAAACTGGACCCATATCTTATACCACTTATAAAAATTAACTTGAAATGGATTAAAGATTTAAATGTAAAACCTGAAACTATAAAACTTCTAGAAACATAGAAACAAAGTCCCTTAATATGAGTCATGGTGATGATGTTTGGATATGACATCTAGAGCTCAAGCAGCAAAACAGAAAATCAACAAGTAGGACTAAATCAACTAAAAAGCTTTTGCACAGAAAAACATCAACAAAGTGAAAAGACAATCTGCAAATTGGGAAAACATACTTGCAAACCATATACCTGATAAGAAGTTGACACAGAAAGAGCTCATCCAACTCACTAACAAGAAAATTACCCAATTAAAAATTGGGTAAAGAATCTGAATAAACATTTCTCCAAAGAAGATATATGAAAGGCCAACTGGTATCTGACAAGATGCTCAACATCACTAGTCATTAGGGAAATGCAAATTAAAACCACAGTGAGATATCACTTCACTACTATTAGAATGGCCATTATCAAACAGACGAAAGATAACAAACACTGGCACGGAAATGGAGAAAAGAGAAGCTTTGTGCACTGTTGGTGGGATTGCAAATTGGTATAGATACTATGGAAAAGACAAAGAAGGAGCCTCAAAAAATTAAAAATAGAGCTACCTTATGATTCAGCAATTCCCCTTCTGGAAATACATCCTAAGTTAATGAAAACACCAACGTGGAAAGATAACTACACTCCTATGTTCATAGCGGCCTTTTTTATGATAGATAAGATATGAAAACAACCTAAGTATCCATCAATGGATGAATGAATAAAGAAATTGTGATCTAGATATGTATATATGATAGAAATAATGGAATATTATTTAACCACAAAAAGAGGAAATCCTACCATTTCTGACAACATGGATAGAACTGAAAGCATTATACTAAATGAAATAAGGACAAAGAAAGATAAATGCTGTATGATCTCACATGGAATTTAAAACAAACAAAATCCCACCAAATTCATAGAACATAGGATCAGGTTTGTGGTTATCAGAGGTAGGAGATAGTAGGTGGGGAATTGGAGCAATGTGGCCAAAGGTACAAACTTCCAGTTGCAAGATACGTAAGTACCTGGGATATAATGTACAATATGCTGACTAGCTAATAGTACTGTATGATGTATAGGAAAGTTAAAGAGAGTAAATCCTAAGAGTTCTCATTACAAAGAGAAAATCTTTTTTATTCTTCTTTCTTTTCTTTTTTATTGTCTCTATATAAGAATACGGATGTTAGCTGAACTTATTGTGGTAATCATTTTATAATATATGTAAATAGGGCAGCCCGGGGGCGGGGGGCTCAGCGGTTTAGCGCTGCCTTCAGCCCAGGTTGTGATCCTGGAGACCTGGGATCGAGTCCCACATTGGGCTCCCTTAGTGGAGGCTGCTTCTCCCTCTGCCTGTGTCTCTGCCTCTCTCTCTGTGTCTCTCATGAATAAATAAATAAAACCTTAAGAATATATTTATGCAAATAAAACCATCATGCTGTATGCCTTAACCTCACAGAGTAACATGTCAGTTTTTCCTCAGTAAAACTAGGAAAGATGAAAATTAAAAAGTATTTAAAAATGCAAATTTTTGAGCATAACATACCAGGGAATTGTATATTGAAGTCCGTTCCAGTATAGAAAGGAGCTTGTAAAATTGTTTATATTTCATTTTCTTAGAATTCTATTTTAGTGTATATTTATGATGTGAATTATATAGTAAAATCCTAGCATAATACCATAAATGGAGTAAAAAAAAAAATCCAATGCATTATGATGGAACTTGCAGAGCTGGACAGCCAGGAATTTGGGCATCTGAGAACTGAGAAGTCCATTTTGCTCTTATTTGGGTTGTGGTGCCACCTGGTGGTCATTTCCCCTCCTAGTTTAAACATCAGTGAGGACAATTCTATGCTCATGCCGGCTGAAACTTCCAAGACATTGGCTGGAGCTCACCTATCAACTTGAATGAGACCCTGGGCTTAGAAAATACCAAGGTCTCAAAAGGACCCAGGACCCATGTACTTGAAGCTCTCTGCTTCCTGCCTCACTCCCTCCTTCCCCACATCCCACTCTCCCTAATGATAAAAGGGGAGTGAGAGGAATACAGATACCAGTCAACAGTTGTATTTTGTCCAAATTTGCATTATGAGTTTTATTTATACTACAAAATAGTGCTAGGTTAATAAATGGTGGTTAATAAATATGTACACATTAGGATGCAAAATTTCAATGATACTGTTGAACGAATAAAAAGGTTGGGAGGCTCCAGTACAGAGAATTGACTGGAAGGAAAAGCTAAAGTAAGTGAGGTAAACTAGAATGTTGTGGGAATAATTCTGATGGTCTGAAACTAGAATGGTGGTGATGGGATTTGGAGGGAAGTAGATTGGTTTGCTTATTTCAGAGGCAGAATTGAATCTTTATCTTGAAGAGATATAAACTAAAGTATTTATAGATAAATTGATTTGATGCTGGAGATTTTCTTTAAAATAATCCTATTAGGGAGAAGGCAAATGGGAAGGGTGGTTATAGATGCAACAAAAACTGGCCATATGCAACAATTGTTGAAGTTGGGTGATAGCCACAAGGTGGTTCCTTATTCCAGTCCCTCTACATTTGTGTATATTTGAAACTTTACATAATACAAAGTTGTGTTTTTTTTAAAGACTTTTTATTTTATTTAATCATGAGAGACACACACAGAGAGAGACACAGGCACAGGCTGAGGCAGAAGCAGGCTCCATGCAGGGAGCCTGACGTGGGACTTGATCCTGGGTCTCCAGGATCACGCCCTGGGCTGAAAGGCGGCGCTAACCCGCTGGAGCTAACCCGCTGGAGCCACCGGGGCTGCCCCATAATACAAAGTTTAATAAAAATAAAGTACCTGGGAAAAATTCCAGATAAAAATTTCAGTAAAAATTAGACATGTGAAATAAATATAAAGCCCAGAGAGAGATCTGAGCAGAAGCAAAGAATTTGGGAGTAATAAGCTGTTGGAAAGTTTACTGAAGCCTGAAATCACCTAGGAATAAAAAGAGAAAGGAAGCCAAGTTAGAATCCTAAGGAGTAACAGCAGTTAAGAGAATGGCAAATAAAGTGTTCTTAACAAGAGAGTAACATAGGCCAAAGGAAGAAAATATCCTCACTGCTAAATGCTGCTGAGTGGTCACAAAGGGACTGATCAGTATCTTTTGACTTTAGCCATATGTGCATATGAAAGTCGTTGGTGACTTTGATGAGAAGCACTTGAGAGGGGGTGGTGGGTAGGGCAGAGAGAATAGTTTTTGTAGATTTAGGACTTGAGTGGGAGGTGAGGAAATAGAATCAGCCTATATGAAAAACTCAGAAAGTTTAATGGGGGAGAGAAATAATGGGTACCTTGAGGGAGGATGTCTGGTTGGAATAATTGCTCATTTATTGATATACTGCTAAAGAAGTTTGATTTCTTAAAATAATCTGCTACCCTCCTTTTGTTCTGACCTGCACCCTCCCGCCAGATCTGAGTGTAGCTTTGACTGTCACTTTATATCAAATCTTCCAGTGCTTCTTCAGTGCTTACTGAGGTTTGTGCAAGGGTCTCCGCCAGACTACTCTAATATCACCTGAACTGGACCACTAGTCTCTCCCTCCGTATGCTTTTTGTTCATACTGCTGCCTCTAATTAGAATTATATTCCTCTTCTCCAATCTTTGTCTTTTCATATCCTCATCCTTCACCATCCCATCTCAGGTGTGGTGCCTCATTCTCCTGGAGCCCCTTCCTCATCCACCTCCTCTCCACACAGTATATTTAATATCTTCCTCTTATATTTTCCCAGTGCATGTTTATCTCTCTCATGGCATTCATCAGATTCTGCTCTGCTTTTCAATTTCTGAATTCCTATGATGTCCTTCTATATCCACAGTTTGCACACTACTTGAGACTTCACCATCCTCATCTTTGTGTCACAGAAGTACCTAAAAAAAAAAAAAAACTTGCATAAAAATAACTTTTTGAATAAAATTGGATTGCCAAAGCTCTATTGTTTCCAATGTTTCTAATGTATACTGCCTTTCAGAATTCCAGTGTTTAGTTTTTGCCTTCCACATAACATTGTAGTTTTTATAATATTTCTTCATATCATCTAAAAATACCTAGCATCTAAGCTTTAAAAAAGCTGGCACCTGGGTGGCACAGCTGTTTGGGCATGGGACTCTTGGATTTGGCTCAGGTCGTGTCTCCAGAATCAGGCCCTGGGCTGAAGGCGGCGCTAAACTCCTGAGACACCCGGGCATCCCCGAAATCCCTTCTTAAAAAAAATTTTTTTTAAGATTTTATTTACTTAGTCATGAGAGACACAGTGAGAGAGAGAGAGATGCAGAGACACAGGCAGAGGGAGAAGCAGGCTCCATGCAGGGATCCTGATGCAGGACTCGATCCCCGGTCTCCAGGATCACGCCCTGGGCTGAAGGCGTCGCTAACCCGCTGAGCCACCCAGGGGATCCCCGAAACCCCTTCTTAAATATTAAAAGTCGGGAATAGCCTCAAGAAAGTCTGACTTCACGTGGGAAAAACACCCTGCCGAAACAGGAAGGACAGGAGGAGCCTCGTACCCCGCGAAAAGGACGCGCGGCGAGGGGTGGGAACCTGAGCGCGACCCGCCACCGGGGGCCCGGATCGAGTCACGCTTTCTACTCGCCGGAGGGTCTCAATTCTCCCTTTCGTGATGCGAGGGAGGCCGGGCTGCTGCCCGTCAAGCCTGTTTCTTTTCCAGAACCCGGGGGAGGTCTCGCGTCGCCGAGCCTCTTGGGACGGGGGCAGCCAGGGGTGCCCGCGAACACCTCAAACTCGCCGCGAACCACGCCCCCAGCGGGAGCCGTGTCGGGAACGTGCCCCCTGCGCGCTCCGCCTCCTTGGCCCCGCCCCCTTGCCGGCCCCCCGGCCTCCCCCGGGTCCTATGCGGAAGAAGAATTACGGCCCGCAGAGCGCGACCGACCGCGGCTTCCGGGAGGAGTTTTGGGCCTGACGAGACACCGTCGGGCGCCGAGCCTGCCCCCCCCCCCCTCCCGCCCTGAGGTAGCTGTGGAGACGCCGGGAGGCAGCGGCCGCGCGGTTGACGAGGGCCGCGCATCCTCAGCATGGGCGACCACGGCCTGGAGCTGGCGTCTATGATCCCCGCTCTGCGGGAGTTGGGCAGGTAGGGCCAGGCCCGGCCGCTCCGGGTGCCGCGTCTCCTCCGCCCGGCCCGGCCCGGCCGGCCTCTCACGTGCGCTCCCTCCCCAGCCGCGCGCGTGCCGGCTCCGAAACCTTCAACCCCCGCCCCGGGCGGTGTGTCTCGCCAATGGCTTGAGCACGTCTCCCCCACCGAGACGGGGTTAAAAATACGCGGGCGTCGCCGCAGACGTTGGGGAAGCAGGTCTAGGGCCCGAGAGGGGGTGTTCGCCGAGCCCACTGTACCTCAGCGGCGCCCGGGAGCCTTGCCCCTTCTGACCGCTCGCTTCCTGCAGCCCTCTTTCCTTAGGTGAGGGACTCGACCCAGGAACTTGCTCCATTCTCTACTCCTTGTGATCGCTCGTGGAGGACTTGGGTTCTTAGCTTTACGTGTTGAGCCAAACTGCCCCTCTTTGACAAGAAAAGAATCACTGGTTCGTGTTATGTGGAAGGAAGGCCAATTGCCAGAAAAGGCAGTTTGGTCTTCTTCAAAATGCAAGCATAGGCCATCCTGAAGATGGGACCCGTTTCCTGTTGGCCATCCAGCGCCCAGTCCGTTTATTTTAGTCAGAAATCCCAGGGATCTGCCACGACGTCCCCAAAATGTAAACGTGCACAGGAGTTGCCGGAGTTTAAAAATAATTCAATACTGTTTCATTTGCAAAAGCCCGCCTTCTGTAAACGGAACAGTAAAATCACGTAAACCACCGTCCCACCTGAAGAGAGGGGAAGGCTGTTGCTGGCGGGCTGCCATCCCCCCTTCAGCACACTGGCAACTTTCCCTCAACCAGGCCTAAAGGGGGGAGGGTTTTTATTTTGCTTGCCTTTTTTTTTTTTTTTTTTTTGAGTTTTAACCCATTGCGAAGAAGAAATAAGTGGGTTTGTACCACTAGTGCAGTTGACCTATCAGTTGGAGTAATTGCTTCCCGGGTTTTATTTTATTTTATTTTATTTTAAATTTTTTTTAATTTTTATTTATTTATGATAGTCACAGAGAGAGAGAGAGAGAGGCAGAGACACAGGCAGAGGGAGAAGCAGGCTCCATGCACCGGGAGCCCGACGTGGGATTCGATCCTGGGTCTCCAGGATCGCGCCCTGGGCCAAAGGCAGGCGCCAAACCGCTGTGCCACCCAGGGATCCCGCTTCCCGGGTTTTAAAGCTGTTTGAAAACTTAGCACACAAAGTCAGAGCTAACAAAGTCTGTGGGGTATCTAATTCCTTTCTTTTTGGGTGCAGATGTATTCATCTCCACTTGTTGGCCATACAAGAATATTTAGTCGTCTTCAATCACATAAATAAGAGGGTAAATGAAGAAACCACTCTTGTCTTTACCAGATCATCCTGTTTTTGTGTCCCCCCCCCCCCCCCCGCTTTGCATGAATGTTGCAAGCCTACTTTGTGTTAACATTTTATAAAGTAACATGAATACAGGCGCTCGTTTTAGGACATTGATGTACAGATTTCATTTTTGAGGCTCAATGTGAAGCTCAATTTTTTTTTCCTATCTTGTTTTCATGTAGAATTAACACCTTTCTTCCCTCTTTTTTTCCCATTATGAGAGTTGTTAATAAAAATAATAGTATCTTGGATTTATTTATAGTCTCTTACATCACCGGAGCTTATGTTACTTTTCATTTCATTTAACTGCTATTCTAAGAGAATAGAAAAAATAATAAAAATAATAAAAATAATAGTATCTTGGATTTATTTATAGTCTCTTACATCACCGGAGCTTATGTTACTTTTCATTTCATTCAACTGCTATTCTAAGAGAATAGAAAAAAAATGACCCGTAGAGCATTGTATAATAATAGTTTTTTAACAGTCGTGAGTTTCTCATTTTAATTGCTTCATTCATGCATATTCAGTCTCACAGTATCTCCATGATGTAGAATAGAGTACATATTATCACTATTCAGTAAGAAACGGAGTCACAGGAATTGAAGAACCAAAGTCAAAGAGATAGCCATTATCAGAGTTGGGTTCCAGATTCATGCCATCAAAGCCTTTTCTCCACCCCCATCTTTTTTTCTTATTAATTGACTGGCAATTCAATTTCTGAAAAAAAGTGAGATGTTAACTGTTCTAATGTGTGGGTAGCTCTGTCTCAGAGATGAATTTTGCTTCTGTTTTTTGCTATGAGCACTCTTTTCTCTGCCTAGTCTTTCAGGGTGATCCCATCCACTGTCTTCAACTACCATCTGCCATTTAATGACTGCAAATATGTTTCTCCAAACCATATCCATTTCCTATAGAATATTTTTGTTTGAAGATTTTATTTGTTCATGAGAGACACAAAGAGAGAAAGAGGCAGAGACACAGGCCGAGGGAGAAGCAGGCTCCATGCAGGGAGCCAGATGAGGGACTTGTTTCCGGGACTCCAGGATCATGCCCTGGGCCGAAGGCAGGTGCTAAACCGCTGAACACAGGGTGTATAGGAGGACACATCCAGGTGTCCTCCTATAGGATATTTATACAACTGTATACTGGCAGTTTTAGCTGGGTGTCCTATATGCCATTAAGACAACATAGCTGGGCACCTGGGTGGCTTAGTTGGTTAAGTGTAAGACTCAACATAATCAATACAACTTCTTCAGGTATCCTAACCTCCCTTTTTTTTTCCCTCTCATTCACTGAGGTAGGGACATCTCAGTAGGTGATAAAGTAGGTGAAAAGGTGATGAAAAGGTTTTCATCTCAGTAGGTGAAAAGGTGGTCACTCTTTTTTCCAAACCAGAAATGTAGGAATCATTCTTGATTCCCCATGTGACTTTGCTACATCCTTTGTCCTCTTTTCATCTTTACTCTCTTCCTAAGTAACTTCATGTAGTCCCATGGCTTTAAATATCACTTATATTCTGATAACTCCCAAATATTTATCTACCCAGAGATATTAGGTTGCTTACTGTTGAACATCTGTACCTGAAATGAAAATTTACATCATTACATCTTGATTTATGTTCTTAAACTTGGTTCCTGTCCCAGGTTATTGTAAATGTGCCAACCAAAAACTCAGGAATTTTTATTTTATTTTATTTATTTATTCACGACACAGAGACGGACAAACAGACAGGCAGAGGCAGAAGCAGGCTCTGTGCAGGGAGCCTGACGGGGGACTCTGATCCCCTGTCTTCAGGATCACACCCCGGGCTGAAGGTGGCGATAAACCGCTGGGCCACCAGGGCTAGTCGGAATTCTTGATTCTCTCTCTTATACCCAAAAAATCTTATCAGCAAGTCCTGACAATCCTACCTTTAAAATACACTTGTCACTGCCGCTATTCTTGTCATTTCTTATCTAGACTATTACTGTAACCTCTCAGCTTATCTCTCCAATTCCATGTTACCCACTCACAGTGGATTTCTCACTCAGCAACCAAAATGATTTTAACAACTATAAATTATAGATTATATAGCATTACTCCTCTGTTTAAAACCTTCTTAGTTTTCCAGCACACTTAAGTTAAAATGCAGACTTCTTCCCAAGACCCCTACGGTCCTACATAATCTTGCCTCTGCCTGCCTCTGACCTCATGGCCATATATCCTTCCCTTACTCTGTTCCACTGGCATTGACCTTATTTTTTGTATGCCCCAAGGTCATTCCTTCTTTCAGTGCTTTGCTTTTTGCTGTTTCTTCTCTGAACAGACCAGTTTCATTCAGATCTCATTTTGGAGAGGCCTTCTCTGGGCTTTCTGTTTAAAATTACTTTGTGACCACAAGACATATTCGGATAATGATAGTTGCTATTAAAATATTAAATGGGGCAATGGGTAGGAGATGAAAGTCTAGGGAGCATTAACATTAGCCACTAGAGGGGATTTGAATGGTGAGAAGAAGCCAGTCATGTGAACTGGGAGAAGTATCTGAGATTGAATGGGAGGTTTAAAAGTCTCCAGGTGGAAATGAGCTTACTTTTTAAAGAATAGGAAGGACGAAACAAAGGAAGTGAAAAAGGGACTGGTGTGAGTTAAGGGTGGAAGAGTAACCATGGGCCAGATCCTTTAGTATCTTATAGGCCAAAATAAGGAAAATTTAAGTGCAACGGGAAACCATTGGAATGGTTTCAGTAAAATAACAATTTAATTCAGGTTTTAAAAAGTTTACCTTTCACTCTCCTAATTGCAACATTTCAGTGTCTCATTGCTGTCAGTACAAAATCGAAACTCTTTAGTTGGTTCTTTGAGCTTTGATACAGTTTTTCTTCAGCTTCATCTGCAATTACTCCCTCCCTCTTCTTTAGCCATATAGAACTCCTTACAGTTTCTAGAACAGCCTGTGTTTTTGTTCTAGACGCTTTGCACATGCTGATTCCTCTGCTTGGAATACTTAGTCCTTTCTCTTATTTTTCCTGCCTAGCCCCTTAGGGATTTAGCTTTTTGTATCACTTCCTTCAGGGAGCTTTGACTGATAGACTCTGCTCAGGACTGAATGTCCATTTTGTGTTCTACCTTGGCTCTATTATAATACTTAACCGTGCTGTGTTAAAATTACCTGTTTACTTTTTAAACTTTTAGTCTACAATTTTTTTTAGGGTTGATGCATGGTATCTTGGTTAACCTGGTATTTGATGCTTGGCCCAGTGGAGATAATCAAGTATTTGCTATTGTCTCCAACCTTCATGTGATACTTAAATTTCCTCCTGAGTATACCCTCTTAGCTCATTTCCAAGGTAGAGGTTGTATAAGAAGAAACGCTCGCTCCTATAAGTGATTATTCTAATAGTACCTCTAATGAATGATAATCAATTCACCTTTAAAAAAAACCTTACTTGTAAGAATTGTTAATTTTAGTAACTTAGTAGTTTCAGTTTGAGAAGATAAAGTTATGGAGATGGTGGTGATGGTGTAGAATAATGTGAATATATTAATGCCATGGAACTGTACACTTAAAATGGTTAAAATAAATTTTATGTTAAATATATTTGACCATAATAAAAAATATATTCAAAGGACATTTTAACAAACTTTTAACTAGATACTGTTGACAGCTTCCTCCTTGATATTCTAGCCTTAGTTTCTAAAATACGCCTCTTAAGGTTTTTCTTTTTATTTCACTGGCTCTTTCCCTTTCTCCTTCATGGTCTCTCTAACTTAGGGTTCTGTCTTTGGCTTCCTTATTACTCTTATATTGCACTAATTTTCAAGGCTTCCACTGCTACTAACTATAGTAGGGTGGATTATATAATTTCCATGAACATCAGCCTCCTCATACACAAATAGGGGTTTAATACCCCTCTCTTATTGCTTGTGAAATATGCAATAGTGCAGACAATGTGTTTAGTCTTGTTTGATAGGTATTATTATATAATGGTAACTTGATGTGTATCTCTAGGCTAGATAATTCTTGAGAACTAGAGCATTACATTTTCCCCCCCTGCAAACTCTACTCCTACTGTGGGGCTTGAATTTACCATCGGGAGATTAGGCCTCCCATACTCTACTGACTGAGCCAACCAGGCACCCCTTGGGACTAGAACTTTAATTCCAAGATTGTAGATCTTTTGTGCATCTCACTTAGTTGTTTCCTTGAGATCTTAAATTCAGTATTTCTAAAACTGGTTTTGTCTGTGTCGTGTCCCCCCGCCCCCGTGCTTCCTCCTGTGTTAATTCTTTTGGTGAATGGCCTCACAATCCACCCTGGATAGGCCTAGGTTGATTTACCAGTCTCCTCCACTAACTTGTGTCTTCCCTCTCCCAGCGGTAGCTTCTGGTATTTAGTGTGACACATTGTAGGTGCTCGATAAATGATTGTTGATTATATGACTGTATAGTTCCCATCCGGTGTGGTAGAGTACAGACTTTCTACTGTATTCTTACATTCTGCTTTGTGCTGGTTTATACCAAATCATGGAGCTTAATTAAGTTCAATTCATTCAGGGTTCTCAGATACAATTGCTCTGCTTAATTATTATATCTCCTCTTTTTTTTTTTTTTTTTTTAAGATTTTTATTTATTTATTCATGAGAGACACACAAAGAGAGGGGCAGAGACACAGAGGCAGAGGGAGAAGCCGGCTCCATGCAGGGAGCCCGATGTGGGACTCGATCCCGGATCCTGGGATCACATCCTTAGCCGAAGTCAGATGCTCAACCGCTGAGCCACCCAGGCGTCCCTATATCTCCTCTTAATATTTATTTTTCTTGATTGGTCCTAATAGTCAATATATGTAATTTTCTCTAATATATTTTTTAAAGATTTTATTTATTTATTCATGAGAGACACACACATGAGAGAGAGAAGCAGAGACACACGCAGAGGGAGAAGCAGATTCCATGCAGGGAGCCTGATGTGGGACTCGATCCTGGGACTCCAGGGTCACGCCCTGAGCCAAAGGCAGACGCCCAATCGCTGAACCAATTTTCTCTAATATTTTACTAAATTCTCACTGTGGAAAAATTCAAACATCCAAAAGAAGGGAAAATGGTGTATCAGTTGCTCATTTAGCCCAATGATTATAAATTCATTGCTCTCTTTCTCTCAACTCAGATTATTTTGAAGTAAATTCCAGAAATCATTTTATCTATAAATATTGGTATTTAAAAATAAATAAATAAATATTAGTATTTATCTGTAAGGATAAAGGCTATTTAAACATATCATGATACCATTATCACACCTAAAAATGATTTCTTAATAACATCAGATATCTAGCCTGTGTTTAAATGGTCCCAGTTGTCATATACAGTTTGCTAAAAGTTTTATTTTTGTATTCTTGTTTTAGGGTTTTTTTTTTTAACCAGAATCAAACATAGACTCATAAATTATAATTGACTAATATGGCTTTTAAGTCTTTTTTTTTTTAATTTTTTTTTTAACTGTTTATTTATGATAGTCACAGAGAGAGAGAGAGAGAGAGAGAGAGAGAGAGAGAGGCAGAGACATAGGCAGAGGGAGAAGCAGGCTCCATGCACCGGGAGCCTGACGTGGGATTCGATCCCGGGTCTCCAGGATCGCGCCCTGGGCCAAAGGCAGGCGCTAAACCCCTGCGCCACCCAGGGATCCCCCGCTTTTAAGTCTTTATTATAAGTTTCTCCTCTTTTTTTTCCCCTTGGAATTCATTTGTTGAAGGAATTGTGTTCAGTAGATTTTCCAGAAGTCTGGATCAATACTGCTTAATAGAAATAAAATGCAAGCCACATGTATAATTAAAAATTCTCTAGTAGCCACAAGACAAAAAGTAAAAAGGAAATAAGTGAAGGTAATTTTTCATAATATATTTTACGTAACTCAGATATTGTCATTTCTACATGTAATTAATAGAAGATTATTAAAGAAATATACATTTTCTGGTATGAAATATTCAAAACCCAATGTGTATGTTCTACCTAAAGCACATCTCAACTGGACTAGCCATATTTTAAATGCTTAATAGCTACATAAATAATGACTACTATATTAGTCAGGGCAGGTCTAGATTTTGCATATTGAATGCTGTGGTTTCATTGAGCATATTTTTTTCCTTCTAAATCAGTAACATGTATTTAGATTTTTTCTTTCATTTTTAAACAGAAGGATACAACAAGTGTCAACATTAAAACTAAACACATTTGATAAATTCAAATTTAGGGAATTTTTTACAAATGATATTGTCAATCTCCTTAAGGTTTAAAATCTTTTTATTTGTATTTTAGTGCCAGTCCAGAAGAATATAATACAGTTGTACAGAAGCCAAGACAAATTTTATGTCAGTTCATTGACCGAATACTTACAGATGTAAATGTTGGTAAGAAACAGTTATTTCTTATATAAATTTTATGAGTTAAATCGCTGTCTTTTCCATATGTAAAACATTACGCTAGCATTTCTCTCCATGTAGTTTTATTTTTTATTTTTATTTTTATTTATTTATTTATTTATTTTTTCTCTCCATGTAGTTTTAAATTTAGAGTTAGTATTTATGATAGTTACTATTCAGGTAAGGTAAAGGTTTTTTTCCCCTCAGATTCTAATACAGTGCCAGGCATATCATAGATCTTTAATCTATATTTGATAAATGAGTATATAATAGATGAATGTACATGATTATTAAACATTTAAAATTAGAAAGATAGGATTGTAGAGTTTAGTCCCATTATCATGAGCACTGTCTTGGACACAGTTTGGTCACCAAAATCTAGTTTTTTAACAAAAAGACTGCCGTTTAATTTGTCATGACTCTAAAATGAATCTTTTTTTTTGTTTTAGTTGCTCTAGAACTTGTAAAGAAAACTGACTCTCAGCCAACCTCTGTGATGTTGCTTGATTTCATCCAGCATATAATGAAGTCCTCCCCACTTATGTTTGTAAATGTGAATGGAAGCCAAGGGCAAAATGAGGCCAAAGGCAGTTGTATTGGTAAGTCCTGTTATTTGTGCATTCATTTGCAATTGGTTGTATGAAATCTGCCCTCTTCTGCTCTTCTGAAATATAACATACATTTTATACATAATTTGTTCAAATTTGCTATAAATTTAAGGGAGCAAAATGGTAATGGTTAGTTTTATTTTATGCATCCTTATTGTTTTCTTTTGTTATGAAGAATGGGACAGAAATAATCATACTTGTTTATTTGCCATTGGACACTTAAGTAGTTTTCTTTTTTCTGTTTTTGATAATTTCTTTCTTCTAGATCAGGCATTAGCAATCTGTGGCCTATAAGCTGGCTGCCTGTTTTTGTAAACAAAGTTTTATTGGAAAATCCATGCTTTTACTCATTGTATTTTTGTCTATAACTGGTAGAAAGGCAACATTGAATAGTTGACACAGGGCCATATGGCCCTCACGCCTAAAATATTTCCTGTCTAGCCCTTTAAGAACAATTTTGCTAAAAAAAAAATAAAAAAAAAAAAAAAAAAGAACAATTTTGCTGAGTCCTAGATGTTGAAGCTTTTTTCTAGGTTTAACCTTATTTTCCCTACTACTTTTGTCCCTTTATTGGTCTTCTTGTAAAGAGATGTAAAGCAAATATCTTTTTTTTTCCGGTATAATGCATAGGGCATTTAAAATTTTTTTACTTGAATTTCAGTACCCAACTTTGATAGCATGTCCTCCAAAAGTTTTTTCTGACCAGTACTCCTGACTGCTTGCCCTAGCTCTGGCTTAATTGCTCCCTCTTTATGCTCTGTTAGTACAGATATTCTGCATTTCTTCTATCACAGTGATTACTAAGCTGGATTATAAATAACTCTTTGTCTATATTCTTTGCCACATTATTTTATTTTATTTTTAAAAATATTTTATTTATTTATTTATTCATGAGAGACACAGAGAGAGGCAGAGACATGGACAGAGGGAGAAGCAGGCTCCCTGTCGGGAGCTAGATAGGGGACTCGATGCTGGAACCCCACGATCACACCCCTGAGCCAAAGCCAGTTGCCCATTTGCTGAGCCACCCAGGTGTCCCTATTTTATTTTATTTTATTTTATTTTATTTTATTTTATTTTATTTTTAAGATTTTTTATATTCATTTGAGAGAGAGAGAGTGAGAGCATGGGCAGGGTGAAGGATCAGAGGGAGAGGGAGAAGCAGACCCCTCTCTGAGGAGGGAGCCTAATGCCAGCTGATCCCAGGACCCTGGGTCATGACCTGAGCCAAAGCAGGCACTTAACTGACTGAGCCACCCAGGCACACCTTTGCCACTTTTTCTTTTTTTTGAACAACAGATCATGACCCATTAGTAGGTTATAAAGATAAAATATAATAGACTAGGAAATATTATATTACATTGCATGTGATAAATACTTTCTCATGAAACTTTTGTTTCATGTATTTAAATAAAATAAATATGCATATGTAGACTGAGTCATGGCATAAAATGTATCTCTTAAGTTTGAGAAACTGTATTACAGGATTCTTGAGTACTGTGACTATTTTGTTTTTGTACACCTGGGACAGAGTTGACAATAAATGTTGAAGAAGTGATAATAGTAACTAACCATTTGTTGAACTTCAAGCACAATGCTGAGAATTTCAGCTTACTTGATCCTCATGGTAACCCTCATTATTCCCTTCTCATAGATGAACTTACCAAGGTTCAGAGAAATGAAAAGTTCATACAACGTGTAAAAGCTAGGACTTTGTCTGACTCCAAAATTGGTATTCTGAATTACCATGTTTCCATTGTGTAGAGAATGTTTTAGATTTTGTTAATGTTATACTTTAAAAATGATTCATCAAGGATTTAGCAAATTAATTAGCATTTCTGATGTACTTATTTATATCTTTTTTTGTTTATTTCAAAGAATTCAGTAATTGGATCATAACGAGACTTCTGCGGATTGCAGCAACTCCATCCTGTCACTTGTTACACAAGAAAATCTGTGAAGTTATCTGCTCATTATTATTTCTTTTTAAAAGCAAGAGCCCTGCAATTTTTGGAGTACTGACAAAGGAATTACTCTATCTTTGTGAAGATGTGATTTGCCTCCACAGAAAAAATGCAGTGGGACACTTTGTGGAATGGCCAGTGGTAGTTAGCCGATTTTTAAGTCAATTAGATGAACACATGGAATACTTACAGCCAGCTCCTTTGCAGTTCGTGAACATGCAAAATTTAGAATTTATTGAAGTCACTTTATTAACAGTTCTTATTCGTATTATTGCAATTGTGTTTTTTAGAAGGCAAGAACTCTTACTTTGGCGGATTGGTTGTGTTCTGCTAGAATATGGTAGTCCAAAAACTAAATCCCTAGCAATTAGCCTTTTAACTGAACTCTTTGAGCTTGGAGGGTTACCAGCACAACCAGCCAGCACTTTCTTCAGCTCATTTTTGGGATTATTAAAACATCTTGTAGAAATGGATGCAGACCAGTTGAAACTCTATGAAGAACCATTATCAAAGCTGATAAAAACACTATTCCCCTTTGAAGCAGAAGCTTATAGAGATATTGAGCCTGTCTATTTAAATATGCTGCTGGAAAACCTCTGTGTCATGTTTGAAGATGGTGTGCTTATGCGGCTTAAGTCTGATTTGCTAAAAGCAGCTTTGTGCCACTTACTGCAGTATTTCCTTAAATATGTGCCAGCTGGGTATGAATCTGCTTTACAAGTCAGGAAGGTTTATGTGAGAAACATTTGTAAAGTTCTTGTGGATGTGCTTGGATTTCAGGTGGATGCAGAGGTAAGTCATTTTTAAGGTTACTTGATTAGTATGTATTTTGTTTGTAATATAAATGTATGCATATATGTAAGATGTAATAATGAGAAAATAGAATATCTTTAATAATAACATTCAGGATGGAATGTTGTTTTTTTTTTTTTTTTTCACAATCCACTTTGGTTCCTTATTATGGACTTTAACTTTGGTATGAGAAGGATTTGTTCACTAAGTTGGCAATGAACTGCCAATGTAGTAGAATGTTTTAAAGTAGAATTTGTGAAGCGTAAGCATGTTTAGTGCATTCATTATTAACTAGAAGGGAGCCGTTATTAACTTAATTGCAAAGACCTCGAGCACTAACCTAGATTTTATTTTTGACAGGGTATAGTTCATCACATTTAGAAAACCTATGGGGGAAAAAAGAAAATCTATGGGTACACACTAATAGTCGTGTCAAATTATGCCTTTTTTCTTGCTCAGACTGTGAGAGACAGCATAATAAAATGTGCAGTAACTTGAGTAAATATTTTATCTGTAAGTCTTGCTGGATTTGTAGTATGAAAGGGATTAGTAATTCCCTTATAGAGTTTTTCTTTGTAGCACTTTTTAATAAAGATTTTATTTATCTGAGAGAGAGAGACAGAGAGAGAGAGAGAGAGCATGAGCAGAGGGAGGAGCAGCAGAAGGAGCCTGAAGTAGGGCTCCATCCCAGGACTTTGGGATCATGACCTGAGCTGAAAGCAGACACTTAACCCACTGAGCCACCCCAGTGCCCCACTTTGTATCATTTTGACAGAAAAACAAAGAATTTGTCTTTTTAAGACTTTCAAGACTATAGAACCATAGTTCTAGATATAAAATCATATATATGTCTATTTATAAATTATGAAATTATATAGATTAACTTAGGTCTTTGTTTTACCTGATGAGACTCTGACAATAGTTTACCTTATTAGAAAACTTAAAACCTAATGAATTTTTACAGTCTTTGAATAACATATTTCCTAAGACATAGTTTTTAAAATAATTTTTACTTTCTCAGTATTTGTTGGGCCCACTTTATGCAGCCTTAAAAATGGAAAGTATGGAAATCATTGAGGAGGTTCAGTGTCAAATTCAACAGGAAAACCTCAGCAGTAATAGTGATGGAATATCAGCCAAAAGGCGTCGACTCAGCTCATCTCTGAACTCTTCCAAAAGACCACCGAAACAGACTGAGGAGTATGACCTTCATTCAGTTTGTATTTAGTCATTTAATAAAACTTCATTAAGTTCTTTCTAAAGGTAGTCAAAGGAATGCTTAAAATACTTTAATAATTACAGTCCATTCTAGTGTGAAAGATACCATGGCTACATATGGTTACTTAAAAGATTTTTTAAGTTTTTACTTGCTTATCTAATTTAGCTTCTTAATATCTAAAAAAAGTCCCTGAGATTATACATTCAGCAGCAATTTAAAATGTTGACAAATAAACTTTTGTATGATGTGATCAAAGAATTTGCATATTTCAGTTTGCACTGAAAGTTGTTTTAAATATACTGTACTATAAATCTCAGTAGTTGGCATTGCATGTTATCTTTTGTTTTAAATATTTTTCACATTGGAACCAAATTTATATTAAATACGAATATCTTTATGTTATGGTTATAATTAATTACAGAATTAAACATGTGGATATGAACAAAAAGAGCATTTTATGGAGTGCACTGAAACAGAAAGCTGAATCCCTTCAGATTTTCCTTGAATACAATGGTCTAAAGAATCCTGTTATTGCAACTTTAGAAGGAATCACTATTGTCCTCCAACTGACTGCTCTATGTACTGTTCATTGTTCGCATCATAACATGGACTGGTAAAACAACTTGTATTTTCTGAGTGGATTGTGTGTAATAAATTTGGATTTATTGCTTTAGGAAACCTCATTATTTGTTCTATTTGTGTGACCTTAGAACAGATTTTCAGTGAAATGAAAAAAATTTGTTTTTTATTGATTACCTGCTAAATGATGGGTACTGTATTAAGTGCTATATATATATTATTTAATCTTTATAACAGTTCTGTAAGTCAAGTGCTATTATACCTACTTTACAAATTAGAGATTGAGGCTTGGAGGCCTGTTGGTTTGTATATTGGTCTATATGCACAGGGCAAGGAGAGATTGAAGAAAGAGGCAGACCACCCCAGATTGGTAGGTGGCAGGTTTTGTAAGGGAGCTTACCTACAGAGTTTGTCTTCAGCAATTGTGAAAGACAAACTCTCAACTCACCTTCTAGAATCCTAGAAGTTTATATGGAGGATTAATGGGGTTAAGTCATGTATTCAGTCCAGATGGCCTCAACACCACCTTACTCTCAAGGCTAAGTCCTTGGAACAGCTCCCACTGTGGGACTAGTAGGCAGAGTATACATTCCAAGGACAGGAAGGGGGGGTAAGGAGACTGATGGCCGGGTCCAGTTTGAGGGTCAACTAGTGGTTTCATCCTTTTGATTACTTCCTGTAACAAGACTCTTTTTGCCTAAGCTAACTTCTGGGCAAAGTACTTTTTACTTTTCTAGAAAGTAGCAGAGCACATTTTTATTTAACTCAAAAGCCAGTGTTGTTTTAGTCAAACCGTCAAAACATTTTCCTTTGATAGGAGTAGGGATTTAGAACTCATTAGAAGTATCTTTTCAGTTTAGTATTCTTAATATGGGTTGATTAGTCTATTAGAAGAAACAAGTGTGAATTTTCTCTGAAGATTTAGTCTTAATTTTACTGCTAAGTTACAGACCAAAATCTTGTTAGATTTTACATGATCATTCTGTATTTTTTAATTCTTTTAACTAGCCAATAAAAAATTATGAAGGACATTTTAAAGAAACTATATTAATTCAGACTGCAGTAAATTTGGAATTTGAGGCAACTTGAAGGAATAGCTGATTAGGCTGCAATCTACTCTTCTGTTATTAAGAAAATGTTTACTAAGCCAGTTAATAATGATGCAGAGCTATCTTCTGTCATTTTAAGCCTGGTGATACCACATTTAAATATCCTAGGATAATTTTAGTTACCAGATCATAAGAGTGATTTAGACTGACATAAAGAGATTAAACTTAAAATAATAATACATATTAATTAATTTGCATATATTTACTTTGAATTGTTTTAAACTATTAGTTTTATACTCAAAATTTCTTTTGGCTTACTTCAATATTAGGTTGGACTATAACAAAATTGATTGTAATTCTGTGTCTTAAAATGTATTAACTGCAACCATAATTTTAGGGACTGTCGTCAGAAATGTAAGAAGAAACCTTCAGTAGAGATAACTTGGATGTCTTTGGATTTTTACACAAAAGTGCTTAAGAGCTGTAGAAGTTTGTTAGAATCTGTTCAGAAACCTGATCTGGAGGCAGTTATTGATAAAGTGGTGAAAATATATGATGCTCTGATTTATATTCACAGTAAGTATAAATATAAACAGTAGAATAAAATAACCTTTAAAGATGATCAATATTGAAATAGGCTTTCTCTTTGCCTAAGGCCTAAATGCACAAATGTTTGGAATACCCAACAGTTTTTTCTTGATTTTAGTTCTAGTTCTATTTCAGTAATTCAGTAATTAATTCAGTAATTTCTAACTTCCAAGTTTGTGTAATACTTGGATTTATTACTCTTTTTCAGGTAATAGAAGTTACTTATAACTATTTAATTTTTTTATTTGAGATTTTCTGAAGAATGTTTTATGATCCTTCTAAAAAATGCATGGATGCATATTTTTTATAAAGTCACATTTAATTTCTTTGGGTTCACAGACCCCAGAACATCATCTCTAATTAAGAATCTTTGTTTATTGAATGCTATAATTCCACTTGATGTTTAGAACATTTATTTTTATTGAAAAAAAAAAAAGACAGGTAAGTATGATTAAGGAAAAAGATACAATTAATCACCTGTTCTGTGTTTCTACAGTGAAAACTTCATTTGAAGATCATATTCTAGAAGATTTATGTGGAATGCTCTCACTTCCGTGGATTCATTCTCATTCTGATGATGGGTCTTTAAAGTTGACCACATCTGCCACTAATCTTTTAGCATTAAGCCAGAGGATTTCAGATAGCTACTGTAAGTGGTCACAAAATTCTATGTGTGTGGTTTAACTCCTCTCTATATGGGATGTCTAACACATTGCTATCTTTTCAATAATTAAAAGAGGAAGTACATTTTTAACAATTCAGAGAGGAGTTATATTTGTAAAAAGTAACAAATTGAACAAATTATTGGATTTGCATATCCCTATATCTGTTCTGCAACATTGCTCTGCAAAGATGCCATTCCAGTTTACATTCCTCTTAGCAGAATATGACAGTTCCTTGTTTCACATCCTCACTTTGTCAGACTTTTAAATGTTTGCTGTCAAAAAAAAAAATGTCGAGGTAACTAAAATTATTTTTGCTTCTGATGGGTATGATTTTTAGTTGCATTTCTCTGGTTATCTAGTAAGATTGTACATACATCTTTTTCAGTGTCCATGCCTTATTTTTGAAAAAGAAGCTTTTGATTAAGTATTATTTGTATTTTAAATGTTACTTGACAAAAAAATAAATAAATGTTACTTGACTTTACAACAAAAAATAAATATGTATATAAACTGAATATGTGTTTTAATATATATATAATATAATTAACATTTAGAAATCTTGTTTAATAGACTTAATTTTTTCAGCACCACAGGCACAGTCACGGTGTGTGTTTCTTCTAACTTTGTTTCCAAGAAGAATATTCCTTGAATGGAGAACAGCAATTTATAGCTGGGCCCTACAGAGCTCCCATGAAGTAATCCGGGCTAGTTGTGTTAATGGATTTTTTATCTTATTGCAGCAGCAAAATTCATGTAACAGAGTTCCCAAGATTCTTATGTATGTATTAATATTTTAATTTGAATATATAACTTGATTGGATAGATTATACTATATGTAAATATATGTATATTGCTAGGTATATAGAGCAAATGTTGCTTTTAGTTTTGGAATTCAAATTTTCTTCCTTCTAGGCTTTGTCTTACCATTACTTTTGCCCAAATTAAGCAAGACTAGTTAGACCACAAAATAAAGTAAAGTTTAATTAGTACCTTCTCTTTTTTCTCCCCAGAGATAAAGTCAAAGATGATTCTGACTTTGTCAAGAGAGAATTTGCCTCTATTCTTGGTCAACTTGTCTGTACACTTCATGGCATGTTTCATTTGACAAGTTCCTTAACAGAACCTTTCTCTGAACATGGATATACTGACCTTTTCTGTAAAAATCTAAAAGTTGCATCTCAACATGAATGTTCATCTTCTCAATTAAAAGCTTCCATTTGCAAGCCATTCCTTTTCCTATTGAGAAAAAAAACACCTAGTCCAGTGAAACTTGGTGAGTGATTTATTATGATTTATTAAATATTTAAAATCTTTTAAAACTCTTTAAAGTCAGTGATAGAATTAGCTTGAAGCCTTACAAAATTAAATATGCTTGATAGGTTCAGTAGTCATGTAATGATTACTTATAAAAGGATGTCTGGTATTAGACCATCACAGAACTAAAAAGGGAAGTAATTTTTGGGTTTTTATTTATTTTTTTATTTTTTTTAATATTTTATTTTATTATTTATTCATGAGAGACACAGACAGAGAGGCAGAGACACAGGCAGAGGGAGAAGCAGGCTCCATGCAGGGAGCCTGACGTGGGACTCAATCCCGGGTCTCCAGGATCATGCCCTGGGCTAAAGGCGATGCTAAACTGCTGAGCCACTGGGGCTGCCCAATTTTTGGATTTTTAAATGATCGTTTAATTTGGTAGTCTACTTGGGGATACCTGGCATTTGCTTCAGTATCGTGAGGTTCAATATTCTGTATCCTCTTTAGTGATACCAAGGACCTTCCTAATGTGTCCACTGCTACACTACCTTGGACCTTAGAACTTCAAATTATTAGATACTTTGCCCAACCGAGGACTGTATACAGGTTATATCTTCTTAGCCATTTTCCAATGGTAATGATCTACGAGTTTGTTGAAAGCACAAGATTTACATGAATACTTGTGAGATCCATTTGTTTGGGTGTAAGTGGCAACTGTTCTCAAGTTTTCAAAATAATATATAATAGGTAGTTTTTAGAATTCCCCAAATCTTATAAGATTAACAGTAAGGCAAAGATTGCCCTTAGTTCACATTTCTTTGGATTAGTGAAAAATTTTTCTAGAGGGTGGAGAGGAGCAGAGAGAGGGAGAGAGAGAATCTCAAGTAGGCACCACACCCAGCGCAGGGCCGGGCTCAGTCTCATAACCCTGAGATCATGACCTGAGCTGAAATCAAGAGTCGGACACTTAGCCAACTAAGCTACCCAGGCACTGCAGATTAGTGCAATGTGCTTTGAAGTCCATCTTGGTAAAATATAATGATCTACAAAATCTAAGTGACTAGTCATTTAGAACTTAAAAAAATCTAGGGGCATCTGGGTGGCTCAGTGGTTGAGCTTTTGCATTTGGCTCAGGGTGTGATCCTTGGATCCTGGTATCAAGTTCCACATCAGGCTCCTCACACAGGGAGCCTGCTTCTCCCTCTACCTATGTCTCTGCCTCTCTCTTGTGTGTCTCTCATGAATAAATAAATAAAACCTTAAAAAATAAAAATAAAAAAATCTAGAATTTATTTTAGATTCAAATTACTTATAACTTTTATTAGATATTACGTAAATTTAAATTTGTAAGTATTTTAATCTTCCACAATTCTGTGTGCTCTACTAATTTAAATATTGACATTATAAGGCAAGTTAGAATTCTTTGTATATTGTTTATGGATAATTTTACTGTAAAACTTTGATATTTCATGTGTTAAATTGTGCATTGTATGCTCTCACCCTTTAGCTTTCATAGATAATCTATATCATCTTTGTAAGCATCTTGATTTTAGAGAAGATGAAACAGATGTGAAAACAGTTCTTGGAACCTTATTAAATTTAATGGAAGATCCAGACAAGGATGTTAGAGTGGCTTTTAGTGGAAATATCAAGCATATATTGGAATCCTTAGACTCTGAGGATGGATTTATAAAAGAGGTTGATAGTTTCTTATTTTTAAACATTTGTATTTTCATTAACCTGGCTCTAAAAAAATTCTTTAACTAATTAATTTTATTATTCTAGCTTTTTGTCTTAAGAATGAAGGAAGCATATACACATGCTCAAATCTCAAGAAATAATGAGTTGAAGGATACCTTGATTCTTACAACAGGGGATATTGGAAGGTATACTTGGCAGCAGTTTTATACTTTTTTTGTTTGCCTCATGTTAGAAATGGTGGTGTGATAGATGTGATATTATAGAAAGAAATGTGATATCAAATGTATTTTTTATGGGTTTCCATTTATATTTGAGACATTGACAATAACTTGTTTTTTCTTTTTCTTTTTTTTTAGAGCAGCAAAAGGAGATTTGGTACCTTTTGCACTTTTGCACTTATTGCATTGTTTATTATCCAAGTCAGCATCTGTCTCTGGAGCAGCATATACAGAAATCAGAGCTCTAGTTGCAGCTAAGAGTGTTAAACTACAAAACTTTTTCAGCCAGTATAAGAAACCCATCTGTCAGGTGAGAGTAGCATTGGCCTTGTCTATAGGAAATAGCAGTACTTTGCAAGAACTTAAAAAAAACAAAACAAAACAAAACAAAAAAAAAAAAACCACCACCAAAAAACTGTATATACATATTATTTGTCTTGCTTTAAAGGATATATTTTTTTTTATTTTTTAATTTTTTAAGATTTTATTTATGTATTAGAGAAAGAGAGTGAGAGCATAAGCAGGGCGATGGGCAGAGGGATAGGGAGAAGCAGATTCACTTGCTGAGCAGGGAGCCCCATGTGGGTTTGATTCCCAGGACGACAGGAGAGTGATCTGATCCAAAAGCAACTGTTTATTAACCCACTGAGCCAGCCAGGTGCCCCTAAAGGATATATATTTTTTTAATGATATATTCAGTATATTTAAGAGAACCTAAATCTTAGAGTTTTAGATTTTATGATCTTGGTCTGAAGATGTGTATTATAAATGGGAGAGGAGAAAAATCATCTTATATTGAATTATTATGCCCTGTTGTTAATCTGTTAAATGCTTCTCTGTTTTAGCCTCTCTTTTAGTGATGATAAACTTTTTTATGACTTGATATTATAGATAACGTTTGTTTTAGAAAAGGTTGTTTAAATTCATGGCTGAAAAGTTAGGATATGTTAATATACTGGCTTTGCCCTGTTAGTAGTTAAGAAATTTAAATTTCTTAACTAAACCTGGTTACTCCATCTGTAAAAGGGAGATTATGACATAATCTACCTCATTAAAGTTTGTTAAATAAAAATTGAATGAGCTAATTCAGGTAATATGTTTAGAGTGCTGATAATGTCCTTTATGTTAGCTTAGAGAGTATCTGTTAAAGTTCCTTCCTTGTATGAAAATTAACAGATTGTTTTGCTCTAGTTTTTAGTAGAGTCCCTCCATTCCAGTCAGATGACAGCGCTTCCTAGTACTCCATGCCAGAATGCTGAGATGCGGAAACAAGATGTGGCTCACCAGAGAGAAATGGCTTTAAATACCTTGTCTGAAATTGCCAATGTTTTTGACTTTCCTGATCTTAATCGTTTCCTTACTGTAAGTTGTAAAGTGTAGTTGACTTACTTGAGGTTTTCAATTCAATATTTTGTGTTTATTCCATTCTTGTCTTATTTTAAAGAAAAACTGACAAGTACATTGAGGAGCTTATAGATCCTAGATGTTCAGATTTACATGTTTTCTTTTGACTTTGATATGATACTGTTACTTATAAAATTTAAGTTCATATTAATTTGAGTTATTCTATATGGTTAGTTATTCTGAAAGGTTAATACTAATTGATTAATGATAACTAATTCAGTTGACTGAATCCTTATGTCTTCAGTGCTATGATTGGTTCCATTGGTAATGCACAGTCTAATATCATTTTTACCCCTAAGACATTAGAGTAATATAGTACAAAACTATTGGTATTTTTGACCTTCTGTGATTTCAGATGACAGTTTGTAGTATGGAGTGGCTTAGAAGTCTTCAAAATGTCATTAGGGTTGAGGTTTGAAAGATGGATAAGGTAGATTCTCTTCTTCTTACCTTTTCCCCAGGGCAAAGTTATGGTTACCCTTAATAAGTTAGAATAGGGATTCATACTGTCAAAAGTGAGTATGTCTCCCTATTATATTACTATATTTTAAACAAACTTAAACTGCCTATAAATTGCTCAAATCCTAGAAGGAAATATGATAGTATACAATAAGGATTATAAAGATGTTCTTATCTTTTCATTCAGTAATTTCACTCTGGGAACCAAAAAGTACAGGTGTTTATTGCAACATTTTCCTAACAGCAAAACTAAACAAAACCCTGAAAAGAAACTGTCTGATATTAAGGTTATAAACTATTATGGAACCATTAATATAATAATTATTAATACTTTGTATACTACCTTAAAATGTTGTATCAGTCTTGCATGATTAATATTAAGTTGAAAGATATAATACAAGTAAGATGTAAGCATCTCTGAGGACAGGACCTGTCTTGTTTACTGTTATATCTCCAGTATCTAGGATAGTGACTGACATGTAGTAGGTGTTCTTTAGATACAAGTTTACTGAATAAATGAAAGGCCAACCATTTTTTGTTTGGAATTTTTTGTATATTTAATGAATAAGATCTTAAAGGAAATAGATCAAAATCAAAATAGATATTTTTGCCATGTTGAGATGATGTGTTAAAATGGTTTTATTAATATTGCAGCATCAACTTTTTTTTTTTTAAAGACTTTATTTATTTATTCATGAGAGACACAGAGAGAGAGGCGCAGAGACACAGGCAGAGGGAGAAGCAGGCTCCATGCAGCGAGCCTGACGTGGGACTCGATCCCGGGTCTCCAGGATCACACCCCAGGCTGAAGGCGGCACTAAACCGCTGGGCCACCCAGGCTGCCCCAGCATCAACTTTTTTGTTTTGTTTTGTTTTGTTTTGTTTTGTTTTGTTTTGTTTTGTTTTGTTTTCAGCATCAACTTTTTAATTAAAAAAACACAAGGGGAAAAAAAAAAAAAAAAACACAAGGGCAGCCTGGGTGGCTCAGAGGTTTAGCACCACCTTCAGCCCAGGGCGTGATCCTGGAGACCCGGGATCAAGTCCCACATCGGGCTCCCTGCATGGAGCCTGCTTCTCCCTCTGGCTGTGTCTCTGCGCCTCTCTCTCTCTCTCTCTGTCTCTCATGAATAAATAAATAAAAAATATTTTTTAAAAAAATTTTTTATTTATTTATGATAGTCACACAGAGAAAGAGAGAGAGAGACAGAGGCAGAGACACAGGCAGAGAGAGAAGCAGGCTCCATGCACCGGGAGCCCGATGTGGGATTCGATCCCGGGTCTCCAGGATTGCGCCCTGAGCCAAAGGCAGGCGCTAAACCGCTGCGCCACCCAGGGATCCCTAAAAAATATTTAAAAAAAAGAAACTTAAAATTTTGTGTATATGGTTACTCTTGCTTGTTGTCTAAATCCTAGTTAGCCCAAATAATAAATCAAACTTGAAACTTCTGCCTTAGAGCATGAGTATATTTTAACACATACCTATGAAAAATTATTTTCTTTACATATATTAGCTTATACTTATACATTAGCTACAGTGTGAACTCTGTGCTATCAGGAATCTTGGCAATTTTTTTGTATCAGTATCTGTAGTTTCTGAATCATAGTAGATGTTCAGTAATATCTGTTGAATGAATAAATGGTAAATCTGAAGTCAAGCATGACATTTGGACTACAATTTTATTTGGCATTTTAAAATATTTTTGCACCTAACTTATGTGAATATGTTATTACCTGGGCAAATGTACTTTTTAGTAATTGTAACGTTTCTTTTTCAGAGGACATTACAAGTTCTGCTCCCTGACCTTGCTGCCAAAGCAAGCCCTGCAGCTTCTGCTCTCATTCGAACTTTAGGAAAACAATTAAATGTCAATCGTAGAGAGATTTTAATAAATAACTTCAAATATATTTTTTCTCATTTGGTCTGTTCCTGTTCCAAGGATGAATTAGAACGTGCCCTTCATTATCTAAAGGTAATTAAATGTATATATTTTACTCTTTTGTTTAAATTAGCTTTATAGGAAAGCTATTGTAACATTCTTGTAGAAACGAGAGTGGGTAATTTATAGCATATTCTATATTAATAGAAGTGCAAATAGTATTATGTAAGCAAGCTTTGTTTTGGTCCTAGAGGAGCATTTTTTTTTTTTTTTAATTTTTATTTATTTATGATAGGCACACAGTGAGAGAGAGAGAGAGGCAGAGACATAGGCAGAGGGAGAAGCAGGCTCCATGCACTGGGAGCCAGATGTGGGATTCGATCCTGGGTCTCCAGGATCGCGCCCTGGGCCAAAGGCAGGCCCCAAACTGCTGCGCCACCCAGGGATCCCTAGAGGAGCATATTAAATAGAATTATTCTTTTGTTATTTTCTTTGATCATTTCACCATTATGGCATATGATAATCATCCATTCATGGATCAAGTTCTCAAATCATTTCATTTCAGATTTTTTTTTAGTTTATTTTTTAGTAATCTCTATACCCAGTATGGAATTCAACTCACTCCCCCAAGATCAAGAGTTACATGTTCTTCTGAGTGAGCCAGCCAGGCACCCCTCATTTTAGAATTTTTTGATTGGACCTCTAAGTTGGCTAATGATATTCAAATAATTATATTTACAGAAAGAGGCAGCCTCAACTATGGCATAATGTTTGTGTTAGTTATGTAGTGCTCAGATTACAGTTGGGCCCAGTCTTTTACTCTTTTTTAACATTTATAGCTTATACTTCTTTTTTGGTGTCATACTAGCAATGATATCTATCTATCTATCTATCTATTTATTTATAGAGAGCATGTAGGGGGGCTTGGGGGAGAGAATTTTTTTTAAGATTTTATTATTTATTTGAGAGTGTGCACGTGAGCATGAGCAGTGGAGAAGGGCAGAAGGACAAGCAGACTCCCCACTAAGCATGGAGCCCAACACATGGGGCACCAGGCTCTATCCCAGAACCCCGAGATCATGACCTGAGCTGAAATCAAGAGTCAGATGCTTAACTGACTGAGCCAGCCAGGCACAGTAGTAACAATATCTCTGAAAAAATATGAGTCTAAACAGAAACAGGAGAAACTGTCAGATATGTATATGTGACTACTATTTTCTGTGATGTTAATTTATTTCATGTGTTCCATGATATGGTAGCAACAGATTTCTTTCCACATGAGAATTATTGAATATTGAGTGTGTGTATTTATTTTGAGAAAGAAAATCTGTATTGTAGAGGATGAATGATAATATTTTCCTACTTGTCAGAACTTTACTAAAGAATTTCATTTAGTCTTCATAGTTATCTGGTGAGATAGATGCCATTATTTTTCCATGTTATAGATGACAAAACTAAGGCAGAAAGAGGTCAGATTAGGTAACTTGTCCAGGTCACAGCACAACTAACAAGTGGCAAAGCTGGAATTTAAATTCAAACAGTCTGGGGATCCCTGGGTAGCGCAGCGGTTTGGCATCTGTCTTTGGCAGAGCACGATCCTGGAGACCCGGGATCGAATCCCACGTCAGGCTCCTGGTGCATGGAGCCTGCTTCTCCCTCTGCCTATGTCTCTGCCTCTCTCTCTCTCTCTCTCTCTCTCTCTCTCTCTGTGTGACTATTATAAATAAATAAAAATTTTTAAAAAAATAAATAAATTCAAACAGTCTGACCAGGAAGACTGCTCTAAGCTGCTATTAGTAATATTTTCACCCAAGAGTTATGTATGTATGACTAATGAATCGGTGATATTTTAAGAAAACTGGGACTTCCTTTTTAAAATTTTACTCGAAAATAAAGTCTGATCACTTTTCTTCATTACTGGTAGCTCATTGGAGACCTACCAGGAGAAAATGAGATTAGAATCCTTTTCCAATGCCTTTTAAAAAATACCATTAGTAAATCTTGTCAGATGATCTAGATCTTCTGATTTACTGATAGTGTGTTAAGAACAATATACTTATTTCGAAAAGCCTATTTTTTTTTTTTTAATGTGTCTTTGGATTAGAATGAAACAGAAATTGAACTGGGGAGTCTATTGAGACAAGATTTCCAAGGATTGCATAATGAATTATTGCTACGTATTGGAGAACACTATCAACAGGTTTTCAATGGTTTGTCAATACTTGCCTCATTTGCATCTAGTGATGATCCATATCAGGGCCCCAGAGAGATCACATCACCTGAACTAATGGTAAGGAGTGTTTAAACGGGTTTTTGGTTCGTTTTTTTTTTTGCCCTTTTGTAGCTTAATTATGAAATTGGAGAAACAGGTATTATATGCATTTTCCAAATGCTAGAGATTTATTTAAATTTCAAATTGGGATTTTTATTTTGAAAAGGTTAATTTAAATCACATGGTTACAGCAAGCTATTAACATATATTAGTGTTGAAAAATATGTGTTTTGAAGTGATTGTAGATTTTATTTTGTCACTGGGTAGAACAGTTCAAATTAACTTTTTTTCACTACTTTTTAACTATAGATTAGAATATACATTTGTGACTCCCCCCACCCCCTACTCACATCTACCTGTTTGGCCCAACATACTAACTTTATAAGTTCTAACTATATTTAAAATCCATTGTATTTGAGGGAGAGTTAGAAGATCTGTTATCCCTTTTATCTTTTCCTATCTTAAGTTTGTATGTGCAATCACTTCTTCATGTGAAAAAATATATATAAATCTTCAGGCTTACTATTTTTTTTCTTTTGATTGCTCTAATTCCTTCAAGAGACTCAGAGGGCTATTAGCAAAATATCTTGAGAGGTTTCTATCTCTTCTTTCCCATTTCCCACGCATTCTTTGTTTCAATCTAATTCTGTTCTATTTCACTGAAATTCTTATCCAGGTCAAAAACAGTCTTTCTGATGTCAAATCCAATGGTTACTTCTCTTTTCCTATCTTCTTTAACCTTTCAGTAATGTTCAATACAACTGACCATTCTTTCCCTTGTGGCTTATGTCATACTACACTTTTTTTCTTTTCTTTTCTTTTTTTTTTAAAACTGTCTGCTCAGTCTTTATAGGCTCCAACCCTCTTTATCCTTTAAATGTTAGATTGATTCAGGACTATGTAATTGAATCTTTTTCTCTAGTGACATTCTCTCCTTAAGGGAGAGAGTATCTAGTCTCATCTGGTCCTTTGCTTAATATGGTTTATATTTTGATGACTTCATAGTTGTGATTTCCATCCAGACTTCTCCTGAGCTTTGGACCTGTGGGTTTATACAAGTTAGGTCCTGGCAGGAAACAGATGGCTCACATAAATGTTTTACTGAAAATAATTTGAAGAAAAGTCTATTTTCATTGTCATGGGCAAAGATAAGAGAACCAGTAGGGAATGTTAAGGAACATAGGGACTAGGAATAGTAGAAAATTTAGGCTCCCCTTAGTCCTGGCCAAGGAGAAATGGTGTTACCAAACCTAGTTGAAAGCTTAGAGCCATGGTTCAGGGAGAGAGTTGTCATTGTAGAGCGATGTGGACAGTGCCAGAACCACCTCAAAACCCAGAGGGAGCAGGAATTATAAATCCCATACTCTCTCCTCTTGATCTCTGTTCTCTCTGGTGCTTCCTGTTGACTGAATTCATTGGGAAATCAGTTGAAAGGGATCTTGAATAATGAAATCTGGTTAGCCTCCCAGGCACAGAGCAGGGCAGACAATGGATCTAAAGGTGAGAGGGGTTGACAAACTGTCCAACTTTCTCTTTGTCATCTCTACTTACCTATCTTTTATGCATCTCAAATCAGTCCAACATAGCATGTCTATTAGAAATCCTTATTTTCCCTCCTCAACCTGTTTTTCTCCTAGTCTTTCCTATCTCAGGAAATGGAACATGTCTACCTAGTTGCTAAATTAAAACTTGGGAGGCATTCATGAACCCTCCAGTTTCTTCATCCTTTATTTTTAAGTGCAAATCCTAGCAAGTCTATCTCCAAAGTATATTTTTCAGTCTCTGCTGCCACTCCCCTCTTATAAGTGACCAACTTCTTTCTCGGGGACAGCTGTAAAAACCTAACTTTTCTCTCCTTTCCCTCTTCCTTTCCCATGTCTTTACTCAGTTATTTATTTACACAACATTTGAAGTGTGTTTTTTTATATATATAGCTTAAACTCATATCATTCCCCTGCATAAATTCCCTTTATGATTTTCATTGCTCTTAAAATCTATAAAGCTGTATGTGGAGTACCTTTCCACCTTCATTGTGCAACTCTTTTCTTCCTTTATTGTTTCTTTTGTTGTGTGTTTTTTTTAAAGACCATTTATTTTTTTTGAAGTTTCTCAAAATTTTATTTTATTTTATTTTTTAATAATAAATTTATTTGTTATTGGTGTTCAATTTGCCAACATACAGAATAGCACCCAGTGCTCATCCCGTCAAGTGCCCCTCTTAGTGCCTGTCACCCATTCACCCCCACCCACCGCCTCCTTCCCTTCCACCACCCCTAGTTTGTTTCCCAGAGTTACGAGTCTTTATGTTCTGTCTCCCTTTCTGATATTTCCTACCCATTTCTTCTCCCTTCCCTTCTATTCCCTTTCACTATTATTTATATTCCCCAAATGAATGAGAACATATAATGTTTGTCCTTCTCTGATTGACTCATTTCACTCAGCATAATACCCTCCAGTTCCATCCACATTGAAGCAAATGGTGGGTATTTGTCATTTCTAATAGCTGAGTAATATTCCATTGTATACATAAACCACATCTTCTTTATCCATTCATCTTTCGATGGACACCGAGGCTCCTTCAACAGTTTGGCTATTGTGGACATTGCTGCTATAAACATCGGGTGCAGGTGTCTCGGCATTTCATTGTATCTGTGTCTTTGGGGTAAATCCCCAGCAGTGCAATTGCTGGGTCCTAGGGCAGGTCTATTTTTAACTCTTTGAGGAACCACCACACAGTTTTCCAGAGTGGCTGCACCAGTTCACATTCCCACCAGCAGTGTAAGAGGGTTCCCCCCTCTCTGCATCCTCTCCAACATTTGTGGTTTCCTGCCTTGTTAATTTTCCCCATTCTCACTGGTATGAGGTGGTATCTCATTGTGATTTTGATTTGTTTTTCCCTGATGGTAAGTGATGCAGAACATTTTCTCATGTGCGTGCTGGCCATGTCTATGTCTTCCTCTGTCAGATTTCTGTTCATGTCTTTTGCCCATTTCATGATTGGATTGTTTGTTTCTTTGCTGTTGAGTTTAATAAGTTCTTTATAGATCTTGGAAACTAGCCCTTTATCTGATATGTCATTTGCAAATATCTTCTCCCATTCTGTAGGTTGTCTTTGAGTTTTGTTGACTGTATCCTTTGCTGTGCAAAAGCTTCTTATCTTGATGAAGTCCCAATAGTTCATTTTTGCTTTTGTTTCTTTTGCCTTCGTGGATGTATCTTGCAAGAAGTTACTGTGGCCGAGTTCAGAAAGGGTGTTGCCTGTGTTCTCCTGTAGGATTTTGATGGAATCTTGTCTCACATTTAGATCTTTCATCCATTTTGAGTTTATCTTTGTGTATGGTGAAAGTGAGTGGTCTAGTTTCATTCTTCTGCATGTGGATGTTCAATTTTCCCAGTACCATTTATTGAAGAGGCTGTCTTTCTTCCAGTGGATAGTCTTTCCTCCTTTATCGAATATTAGTTGACCATAAAGTTAAGGGTCCACTTCTGGATTCTCTCATCTGTTCCATTGATCTATGTGTCTGTTTTTGTGCCAGTACCACACTGTCTTGATGACCACAGCTTTGTAGTACAACCTGAAATCTAACATTGTGATGCCCCCAGCTATGGTTTTCTTTTTTAAAATTCCCCTGGCGGGATCCCTGGGTGGCGCAGCGGTTTGGCGCCTGCCTTTGGCCCAGGGCGCGATCCTGGAGACCCGGGATCGAATCCCATGTCGGGCTCCAGGTGCATGGAGCCTGCTTCTCCCTCTGCCTTTATCTCTGCCTTGTCTCTGCCTCTCTCTCTATATATGACTATCATAAATAATTAATAAAAAAAAAATAATAATAATAAAATAAAATAAAATAAAATTCCCCTGGCTGTTCGGGGTCTTTTCTGATTCCACACAAATCTTAAAATAATTTGTTCTAACTCTCTGAAGAAAGTCCATGGCATTTTGATAGGGATTGCATTAAACGTGTAAATTGCCCTGGGTAACATTGACATTTTCACAATATTAATTCTGCCAATCCATGAGCATGGAATATTTTTCCATCTCTTTGTGTCTTCCTCAATTTCTTTCAGAAGTGTTCTATAGTTTTTGGGGTATAGATCCTTTTACCTCTTTGGTTAGGTTTGTTCCTAGGTATCTTATGCTTTTGGGTGCAATTGTAAATGGGATTGACTCCTTAATTTCTCTTTCTTCAGTCTCATTGTTAGTGTATAGAAATGCCACTGATTTCTGGGCGTTGATTTTGTATCCTGCCATACTGCCAAATTGCTGTATGAGTTCTAGCAATCTTGGGGTGGAGTCTTTTGGGTTTTCTAAGTAGAGTATCATGTCATTGGCGAAGAGGGAGAGTTTGACTTCTTCTTTGCCAATTTGAATGCTTTTAATGTCTTTTTTTTTTTTAATTATTTATTTTTGATAGTCATACAGAGAGAGAGAGAGAGAGAGGCAGAGACACAGGCAGAGGGAGAAGCAGGCTCCATGTACTGGGAGCCCGACGTGGGATTCGATCCCGGGTCTCCAGGATCGCGCCCTGGGCCAAAGTCAGGCGCCAAACCGCTGCACCACCCAGGGATCCCGCCTTTAATGTCTTTTTGTTGTCTGATTGCTGAGGCGAGGACTTCCAGTACTATGTTGAATAGCAGTGGTGAGAGTGGACATCCCTGTCTGTTCCTGATCTTAGGGGAAGGGCTCCCAGTGCTTCCCCATTGAGAATTATATTTGCTGTGGGCTTTTCCTAGATGGCTTTTAAGATGTTGAAGAATGTTCCCTCTATCCCTATACTCAAGAGTTTTGATCAGGAATGGATGCTGTATTTTGTCAAATGCTTTCTCTGCATCTAATGAGAGGATCATATGGTTCTTGGTTTTTCTCTTGCTGATACGATGAATCACATTGCTTGTTTTACGAATGTTGAACCAGCCTTGTGTCCCGGGAATAAATCCTACTTGGTCATGGTGAATAATTTTCTTAATGTATTGTTGGATCCTATTGGCTAGTATCTTATTGAGAATTTTTGCATCCATGTTCATCAGGGATATTGGTCTATAACTTTTGTTGTGTTTTTTAAACAACAAACTTTCTCAAGCTTTTTCCTGCTTCAGAGGAAGCCTTAGTCTTTTTACTTGGAATAATCTCTTAGATCTTTCTCATTCTTTAGATCTCAGAATTTTCTGATCACCCTATATAAACTCTCACATCCCAGTTCTTCCCTATCATGTGATAATGGTATTTTCCTTATAGCTTTTATCATAACGTTATTTACATATTTATTTCATATCTTCTATGAGTCTCCCATGTAAGCTAATAGGAGGAAAGTGTCTTTGTTTACTTCGTACAGCTGTACCTGGCACAGGGTTCTAGGCATACTTAATAAATATTTGGTGAGTGGTAGATTAATGAACTATTGTTTAAATGCAAGAGCTTTAAAATTAGAATGTAGAGAGACTGTGAGTGTCATCTATATCTTCATTTCTTTTAAGAAACATGGGCTAGAACCATACAATTAATGAATTGTGGCTTGTTAAGCCTAAATTGAGTCTTAATTCAAATCAGAAGTTTGCAAATTAAATGTAATTTTAGGCTTGACAGATGATTCTCTGTGCTTGGCAAGAGAAAAGTTTATCCCAGTATCTAATCTGGAGAGACAGGTTGAACACCTCACTTACTCTCTACTATGTGCTAATACACACCTTCCTACCCTTCTCCCTTTGGCAGTATAGGTAATCTGGAGATCCCTAAATCAGGTGCCTCAATATCAAGCAATGTAACTTTCTTCTAGAGTTCAAAGATACTTTGCTACTGCTCCCCAGCTCTTTTTCTTGCTCCCTTCCTTGCCCATATGTAAATATTTTGAATATTTTTCTTTGCAGAGTACTCACATTCCCAGTCTATAATAATATTAACAACTTAAACATAACACTTTATTCTTTTTTTTCCCCCAAATTCCAAAAAGGATTTATTACATACAGAGGAAAGGGGTTTAATCCTTCTTGGCTGCTGCTTTCCTCCTGGCTGCTAGGACATAGCTCAGCTCTTTTCTCTTCCTCTTGGCATGAATGTGTGTCCCCACCCTTTTCTTGATGATCTTAAGGGTACACTTATCCTTGGAGACCTTGAGAGGCTCCATTGCATACCACCGTAGGGAGTAAAGCTGCACACCTCTCATATCATGTCCCGTGTGAACTTGATGTGCTTGATGAGGTACCCATGACTGATGCTGTGCCTTGGCCTGCTGTTGTTCCTAGTCACCTGTGGCCCTTGATGAGGCCCATGGCCACAGAGTAGTGCAGAGCCATGGCTGCTGCTTCTCAATGCCTTCTTCAGCAAAAGCAGCACATTACTATATTATTAGTGCTTAATGCATGTTATTTTATTTAATCTCTACAACAACTCTGTGCAATAGGTTTTCTCATTTTATAGACTCAGAGGAGTTAAATAACTTAGGGAAGTAACTTAACCCAGCATTACACACTGGATAAGTCAGAATTGGGATTCAAACCCTGGTTTGGCTTAAAGCCAGTACCCTTTCCTCTAGGACCATCTTATGAGAAAGACTTAATCCTCTTCACTTCAGGAGACCCAAAGTGCTATGGTCAGTGAAATGTGTTGATTTCCATGGCCTTGTTACCCTTCTACCACTGTTGCCTCAAAGGATTTTGACCCTTGAGTCAGATCATTGTTCTGGCAGGTTAGTTTTTCCTTATTTAAGTACTCTTTTCCCCCCTCATCTTGGCTCTGAATGTTCTAGATAAGGACAGTTACTTTGTCTTTATCTGTTCTTCTTCTTTTTTTTTTTTTAAATTTTTATTTATTTATGATAGTCACACAGAGAGAGAGAGAGAGAGAGAGGCAGAGACATAGGCAGAGGGAGAAGCAGGCTCCATGCACCGGGAGCCCGATGTGGGATTCGATCCCGGGTCTCCAGGCTTGAGCCCTGGGCCAAAGGCAGGCGCCAAACCGCTGCGCCACCCAGGGATCCCCCCTCTGTTCTTCTTCTTAAGTATTTTCTTCACTCTGGGTCCTTATGTGAGTCAAATCCTGAGGATCCCATGCCAGCACATTTCATAATTCAAAAGCTCATGATTTTCTCATTGTAAAATACTGTTTAATCATATTTTGTCAGGGTGTTTATAAACCAATTTCACTAATTTTTAAAATACTAGATGTAAAAATATACTTTTAGAGAAAAATCTACCAAATGCTTATTACTTCCAATGTTCTATCATAAATAATATAGAAATAGAAATGATGTTAAATAAATTGTTTAATTTATGAAATTTGATCTTTGTAAATATAATATCTGTTTTATGTATTTTTTTTTTCACTAGGCTGATTATTTGCAACCTAAGTTGTTGGGCATTTTGGCTTTTTTTAACATGCAGTTACTAAGCTCCAGTGTTGGCATTGAAGATAAGAAAATGGTAGGTAGTGTTGATAAACGGCAAAGTTTTAGAATTCATATAGAATACATAGGGGATATGACTTCTGCTTATAGCTACAAACATTCAAAGATAAGAAATAATCAAATATGTGATATTCTGAATCCTTCTATTCCTTTATAAGCTTTTGGGAAGTCTAAAAAGAGGAATTATGTCACTTACAGTGTTTTTGTTTATAAAGCCAGTTTTAACCCAAACTGGCTTAAAAGAATTTATTGGCTTTGTGACTAAGTGTCCTTAAGAATAATATAGCTTTGAGTATAACTTGATTTTGAACACAGTGTTCTCAGAATTCATCTCTTAGCTCAAATTCCCCTGGATTGGCTCTATACGTATTAGCCAGGTGATGACCCCAATTGGCTTCAGGCTCATGTCAGCACATCACTTAGCTCAGTGGGGAAAAAAAAGACCAGCATCTCTGATGGCTCAAACAAAAGTTGTGTAATTGAGTTCATTAGTCCAAATTGATGTGTTGTAAGTCATGGCCCATGGTGGGGTTTTTTTGTTTTTTGTTTTTTTTTAAGATTTTATTTATTTATTCATGAGAGACACAGGCAGAGGTAGAAGCAGGCTCCATGCAACAAGCCCGATATGGGATGCGATCCTGGCATTCTGGGATCACGTCCTGAGCTGAAGGCGGATGCTCAACCGCTGAGCCACCCAGGCGTCCCCCCATGGCGTTTTTAAAAACCAAAAATGTTAGCTTACATAAAGCTGAGTAACTTCAGTATTTGTCACTTTTTGTTTATCTTTTTTCTCTATCCTTTTTTTTAAGGATTATATTTACTTATTTGAGAGAGTGAAAGAGCAAAAGCAGGGGGAGCAGGGAGAGAAAGAAGCAAGCTCTCTCCCGGAGCAGGGAGCCCCATGAGTGGTTCTATCCCAGGACCCTGGGATCATGACCTGAGCCAAAAACAAACGCTTAACAGACTGAGTCATACAGGCACCCCTGTCAGTTTATGTTTAAGTGCATTTGACACAATGAAGTTTAATTATGACTGCTGTAACAGTTGATCACCATTGGAAATTTTTGTCCATAGATTAGGATAGAATTTTAGACACTCATTAAGTTTCCATTGCTTCCCATCTCTGCAGTCAGTAAAATTATAGAAAAAAATCTATGAGAGGAAGCTTTTATTTCAGTATATATTCTTCTCTTAATAAAGGAGCCAAGAAAGACATAAAATATTAAGCTATTTTCAGAGCTGATACTTATTCTGTTGGTGTCAACTGGTAATTTTAATCTTCCAGATAATTTCTATTCCATCTCCATGGAATCTTTCTTATTATTATCCCGAGTGAGAGAACGATCTCCAATCTAAGAAAACTATAGTTTGTGTTTTATTTTTTTATTTTTATTTTTTAAAAATTTTTATTAGTTATGATAGTCACAGAGAGAGAGAGAGAGGCAGAGACACAGGCAGAGGGAGAAGCAGGCCCCATGCACCGGGAGCCTGGCGTGGGACTCGATCCTGGGTCTCCAGGATCACACCCTGGGCCAAAGGCAGGCGCCAAACCGCTGCGCCACCCAGGGATCCCCTATAGTTTGTGTTTTAAACCATAAAAAGCTTGTATGTTTTGGCACATAGTTAAGGTTGAGTAGAGAGTTTATTTACACTTTCATTAGAACCTAGAGCTGTTGATACAAGTCTGATTCTATGTTCTACACACAATAAAATATATATTATTTTGTGGGTATGTCATCAGTCTTATTTTACTAAACTTGGTTGTTTTGCAAATTCAGAGCATCTTGAAATTTGTACCATTAGGACAGAAGTGCATGTGTTGTGCAATAGTTTGGGGATGAATATAAAGAAAACAATAGGTATTATATTCTTAATAAATTTGAAGATTATTCTTCTAGAGGGCCATGAGGACAAAAATAACAAGTTACCTTCACAAGAAAAAACACACCAGAACTCAGCTTATATTTCTCAAATTCATAATTCTTACATAAAAATCTGAACAAAATGAACTGGTCAACATTTAAACATTGTGTTGCCAGAGAATAGGTACTACTCTGAGATGTGGGTAGGATCTTGTCCTTAGGGTCCTTCTACTCCTGCTGACTTGTTTATAGGCTTTATTTTAAAGCCCTACTTACTTTATAGGCTTTGAACAGTTTGATGTCTTTGATGAAGTTGATGGGACCAAAACACGTCAGCTCCGTGAGGGTGAAGATGATGACCACACTAAGAACTGGCCTGAGATTCAAGGATGATTTTCCTGAATTGTGTTGCAGGTAGATTCTAAGTTCATTAGAATTTTGCATTTCCCAGTAGCACTAACTTGAATTCTTACCTCTTTGAAGGATTCAGACTATAAATAATTATGATAAAAAGGATATTTGTATCGAAAGGGAATGTGTTTACTTGTTTAAAAACAAACTAGAACAAAATCTTTTAACATATTGGGAAGTAGAGTAGTATAATGAATCCCTCTATATCTATTCCCAACTTCAGTAGTTCTCAGCATTGCTAATCTTATATTAATCTACCCTCCTCCACCTGTTTTATTGTTAGTTGGAATGTTTTAGAGAAAACTCCAGTATCGAATCATTGTACTTGTAAACACTTCAGATGTATCTAATGGATAAGGCATTTTAAAAAATGCAACCATAATAAATTACTATGATTAGCAGAATTAATAGGAATTCCTTAATATCATCTTAAACTAAGTCTATATTCAGATTTCCTCAATCACCTCAAAGATATTTTTCCCAAAGGTGTTGGTTAATTTGAATCGGAAAACAAATAACGTGCATATGTCACATATTTGGTTGTTTGGCCCTTACATATAAACTCTTACAAACAGATTTCCATCTTTAAGATCCTTCCCTACACTTCTTTTAGGCCATTGAGATTTTGGCATGTGGGATTCCTAATTTAAGTTAATATGATTTTAATATTACTTCTAATACACTCCTGAATGCAGTTTAAGCTTCTTGAAGGTCCTTTATTTGTTTATTTACTTACATATTTTTATTTTTTTTAGAGGTCTTTTTTGTCCTTAGACTGTGCTTATTGGAGATGGAGAGTCAGAATAACATGTATTAAAGTTATGTGGAGTAATTCTTTCCCGTGTATATGTGCCACCAACTTGATATTTAGTTAGGTTGTTTCAGTTTGTTTAAAATTTTTTTAATAAAATATTTATTTGAGCAAGAGACAGAACAAGAGCAGGGGGAAGAGCAGAGAGAGACAAGCAGACTCCCCACTGAGCACAGAGCCTGATGCAGGGCTCAATGCAAGGCTCAATCCCAGGACCTTGAAATCATGACCTGAGCTTACGTCAGATGTTTAACCAACTGAACCACTCCTCAGGTGCCCCTACTTTTTAAAGATTTTTAGAAGTAGCTTTTTCCCCTTTTTAATTTTAAATTTATGTAAAACATAAACATTATCTGAGATTCTGATTTGTGAATCTAGCTTTCATTTTTGACTATGATAACTATCCTTTTCTTAATTTTTGCATAATTCTCCCCTTTTTAAAAGTAAAACAAATGCACACTTTTTTTTTTTTTTGAAAGATCTGAATTTTTTACTATTATTATTCCAGGAAATGTTACACTGAGAAAATGATTGGGAGAATACAAATAGAGTCATTAAAAACACTGGCTACATATCTACTACATTCAGAAGTATGTAAAACAATTTAGTTATATTGCAAAACTGTAATTCCTTTTCCTAATAAAGCATTATTTTATTTTGTTTTTTTTTTCAAAGCATTATTTTATAAAACTGTAGTGTTGTATTGATTCTGTTTTAATGCAAAATACTTACATATGTAATACAGTATAAAAGTAAACTGTGGGATAGTGCCTTCCACAATGGGATATATTAAGGCGCTTTACAAATATGCTAAAATGTTGACCTAATTACTTTTTGCTTTCCATTAAAACAAATGGGCTAAATAAATGTTTCACTTTAAATACCAAAGGTGGGCACCCCGGGTGGCTCAGCGGTTTAGCGCTGCCTTCAGCCCAGGGCGTGATCCTGGAGTCCCGGGATTAAGTCCCATGTTAGGCTCCCTGCATGGAGCCTGCTTCTCCCTTTGCCTGTGTCTCTGCCTCCCTACCTCTCTCTCTCTGTCTCACTCTGTGTCTCTCATGAATAAATTTAAAAAAAAAATCTTAAGAATGAATAAATACATACATACCAAAGGGATTTTTGCTTATTAAAAATTTCTACAATACCTTAGGTAACAGCAGGGGCAATATGTAAAACTTGTCACACTCTATTCTAATTTCTAACATATTAAGTCAGAATAAAACACACACAGTTTCCACTCAAAATTTTGCACTTTGCAACAGCAGAAGGTAGTACCTTTTTTAAAAAGTCAGTATCAAAGTGACTTCTTAGTCATACATTCTATAATTCCTCTTATAAATAAGGTAGAAAAGATACAGGAATAGGGCCTTCCTTAGAATGTCACTGGACAGGGACACCTGTGTGGCTCAGTGGTTGAGTGCCTTCTGCACAGGTCATGATCCTGGGATCGAGTCCTGCATTGGGCTCCCTGCAGGGAACCTGCTTCTCCCTCTGCCTCTTTCTCTGTGTCTCTCATGAATAAATAAATAAAATTTTTAAAAAATAAAAAGAATGTCACTGGACAGTACATAATAGTATCTACAATTACATAATTATAGAACACGTTTTATAAATACTATTGATATACATAAAAAGGGGGTAAGTATAAGGAAGAGTCACAAACTTATTTTAATAAGTCACAAACTTATTTTTGTATTAACCTTGCCCCAAAAGGTAACATATTGTAAGCTCTGTTTTTTACCTTGCTTTTTTGACTTAACACATTAGAAAGATCACTCTATTTGCATATAGAGTATTGATCGTTAGCCATTTTTACAACTGCCTTTTATATCTTATTATTTGTATCATTGTTTGTCCAGCTAATAACTCATTGGTGGGGCTTTACAAATAATAAAAACAAATGTGACTTTTAACTTTTATTTGTTTTTTCACATAGGGCTTGGGATTGCTTTGTTCGTTGCCTGGATCATGCTTATCTTGGTTCCCTTCTCAGTCATGTGATAGTAGCTTTGTTACCTCTCATACACATCCAGCCTGAAGAAACTGCTGCTATATTTCACTACCTCATAATTGAAAACAGGTATTTATTATAACTGAAATTAATAGTATAGATAGCAACTTTTTATCACTGTATATTTATGTCTCAAGGTATTAGGATTACTGCTGGTAAGGTAGAATTGTTCACATTCCTTTTAATTTAGAGTGCATCAAACAAAAATAATTGGCATAAGTCAATACAGACTGAACTGATACTATTTCAGTTGTGACATTGATCCACCATAAATATATTTAAAACATTATTAGATCAGCATCTGAAAATTATTTTTTAATCAGTTTTGAAAAAAGTGAGACAGGGGATCCCTGGGTGGCGCAGCAGTTTGGCGCCTGCCTTTGGCCCAGGGCGCGATCCTGGGGACCCGGATCGAATCCCACGTCAGGCTCCTGGTGCATGGAGCCTGCTTCTCCCTCTGCCTATGTCTCTGCCTCTCTCTCTCTCACTGTGTGCCTATCATAAATAAATAAAAAAATTAAAAAAAAAAAAAAGTGAGACAAACTTTACCTTTCTTTTCATACTTAAAGGCAAACAGTTGAATAGCATAATAAAGGTTAGCAGGGACGTTCACGTACTTTCTATAACTTAGTTGAAACCCTCATTACTTCATTGCATTGGCCTTTTTTTTTTTTAAATTTTTTATTTATTTATGATAGTCACAGAGAGATAGAGAGGCAGAGACACAGGCAGAGGGAGAAGCAGGCTCCATGCACCGGGAGCCCGACGTGGGATTCGATCCCGGGTCTCCAGGATCGCGCCCTGGGCCAAAGGTAGGCGCCAAACCACTGCGCCACCCAGGGATCCCTGCATTGGCCTTTTAACCAGCCTCCCTTCCTTTAGGTTTTTATCACATTTCTTCATATTATTCATATTTAAAAGCATCCCTTTGATCAGTTATTACTCCAGTATATGGAGACATTCTGTGATTCTCCAGTTATAAACTGATGAATTCAACTTGCTTATCTTGACATTTAAGTCTTTCCAAAATCTGGTCACATCTTATTTCTTAAAATCTTTTCTTTTCTTTTTTTTTTTTTTTTTTTTAATTTTTATTTATTTATGATAGTCACAGAGAGAGAGAGAGAGAGGCAGAGATACAGGCAGAGGGAGAAGCAGGCTCCATGCACCGGGAGCCTGACGTGGGATTCGATCCCGGGTCTCCAGGATCGCGCCCTGGGCCAAAGGCAGGCGCCAAACCGCTGCGCCACCCAGGGATCCCCTTAAAATCTTTTCTTAAGATTTTCCAAAAATAGGCTGTGCTGTAGCTTACTTGGACTGCTATTGGAAGAACATATGTTACTCTCTTGCATTTTTTTATTTCACACTGCTTTTTAGCCTGGAATGTGTTTCTATACATTTTTAAATTGTTTCCATGTTTACACTTAACTGTTACATGTTTTATTTCCTTTGCTTCTGAAAAGTTAGGGTTTAAGTACTACCTATTTACCTGCTTACCCACCCATACACATACTACTGCTAATTCCGTTAATCATTTTCAGTAACTATCTAAGCAGGGAGAAAGTACAGAAGAAAGGTTAAATTTATTTAACCTTTCCAGTTAAAATACTTTTATTTTTGATATTTTAAATAAGATAGAACAACATAATCACTGATCTAGATAACTTTTCAAATACTTTTGGATTATTATGTAAATAGTGTATCTGTGCTTTTTATTATACAACAATTAATCCTCTACCTTTTCATATTAAAAAAAAATTCTCTTTCATTTAGTGCTAGTTAGAAGACCTTAAGCCCCCTGAATGAAGAAAATCTTTCAGCTTCCCTATTGTTAAATCTCTAGTGTCTAGCACATAATGGGACATGATAGTTGCTTAGTATGTATTTCTAGCATGAGCGAAGACTAGAATTTAGAAATGCATTACTGGGACTCAGAAAGATTAGAATATTTGAAGCAAATTAAAAATTGTGTCCTCAATAAGAATTATTTATATATTTTTCTCTAAAATTTTTTAAAGAGAATTTGTTTTAAGGTTGGGTTTGGCTATCTATTGCTGCACTGTGACCACTCCAAAATCCAGTGTCTGAAAATGACAAGCATTTTTATTTACTCATAATTTTATAATCTGGAATGGATTCAGTTGGTAGATTCTTTGATCACTGGTATGGCTGTAGTCAGCCAGTAGGTAGACTTGGCTGGGTTTCTTTCTCTTTCCTTGTAGTCTTAGAACCTCTCTCTTTTCACGTAGCCTGTCCATGTTGGTAACCAGACTTCTTATATGGTGATTTAGGACTCTGACGAGCACAAAACGAGAAGCCAGACATTTTTAACACTTTAGACCCTGACTTGGCACAGCATTTCCTCTCGCACATTCTTTGTGATATAAAGCAAGTCACATACCTAGACCAAATAGAATGGAAAGTAACTATACATGGATGTGTGTACAAAGAAGTATAGTTTTATTCAGGGCCACGAACATAACATACTGCAACAGGTGATTTCCTTAGATTTGATTATTTGCTATTATTAACGACTATACATGGTTAGGAAGAATATTTTTCATCTCATTAATCCACTAGCACTTTTTAAAACTTTTTTAATTATTTGAGGCAAAGGGGCAGAAGGAAGAGGGGGAGAGAAAATATGAAGCAGGCTGTACTGAGCACACAGCCCTACCTATCAGGCTCCTTCTCACAATCCTGAGATCATGATCTGAGCTGAAATCAGGAGTCAGACACTTAACCAACTGAGCCACTCAGGTATCCTGAGCCCACGCCTCCCCCCCCGCCCTGCTTTTTAAAAGTTTTTAGTTTTAAGTGATTTCTATACTGAATGTGGGGCTCAGACTTACAACCTGGAGATCAAGAGTCACATGTTCTGGGACGCCTGGGTGGCTCAGCAGTTGAACGTCTGTCTTCAACTCAGGGCATGATCCCAGGGTCCTGGGATAAAGTTCCACATCAGGCTCCCAGTGCGGAGCCTGCTTTTCCCTTTGCTTGTGTCTCTGCCAAGGTCTCAGGGTCTCTCATGAATAAATAAAACCTTAAAAAAAAAAAAAAGAGTCACATATTCTACTGACTGAGCCCACCAGGTACCCCCACTAGCACTTTGTTGTTTTTATTTTTTTAAAGATTTATTTTTTATTTATTTATTTATGATGAGAGAGAGAGAGAGAGAGAGGCAGAGACACAGGAGGAGTGAGAAGCAGGCTCCATGCCGGGAGCCCGATGCGGAACCTGATGCCGGGACTCCAGGATCATGCCCTGGGCCAAAGGCAGGCGCCAAACCACTGAGCCACCCAGGGACCCCCCCCCACCCCCGCTAACACTTTGAAGTGTGAACTAAATTGGCCTTAGTTTGAACTTCTGCTTTATGTTTTTTGGGTACTCATACTCTTTGCAAATAATTTTTTTTTTCCAATTAACTATTAGGGATGCTGTACAAGATTTCCTTCATGAAATATATTTTTTACCTGATCATCCAGAATTAAAAAAGATAAAAGCAGTTCTACAGGAGTACAGAAAGGTATTTAATTTTTTATTTATGTCTGAGATCACTGATACAAAACTGTCCCCAGATTCCAATCCATTGAACAGAGATTCTTCAGAATCATATCTGTGGATAAGAGTCCTATTCTGATGGCTAATTTTTGGCAATTAGATAATCCTATCACAAATTATGATTTTTACAAGGAAATTTTAGCATTTAGATCAAGATGTTACTGCATTACATAGAACAGAGAGCAAAGAATACAGTACTTGGGCCTTTACTTCCCATGTCAATATGCCCCTACTTATGGTCCCCCGAAGAAGCTACCATAGCTTTATGCCCTAAAAAGCTGTGGGAGGATTCTAGTTATTTTGTGCTATAAATCATGGGATGAAATGATCAAATCTTACTGACTCCTGAGCTTTAGAAGGGGAGTAACTTAAAGTTCTATTATCTTGAAGTCCAGTGAATTCTCTGAATTTATGAAAGTATTAATGATGATTCCAAAAAAAAAAAAAAAAAAAAAGATGATGATTCCAAAGAACTTTAGGGCAGAAAGTGGGACCTGATCTTTGGTGAGAATAGCAGAAGTATTTACTGCAGTCCCTGAGATTGGTTCTGAGGTCTTTATTTCCTTTTTTACTGGGTGACTCATCATAGTCATAAGAAAGTAATCCAAATAAAGGATGAATTTATTGATTTGTGTAATCTATAGATTTGGTTCAAGTCCTTTGTAAAAGTTAAGGGAAATTTGTATTTCTTACCAAGAAGCATTTCTTTTAGATAAGTGGATTCTTATTTGATCAGAATAAAATTTTTCTCCAAGTCTAAAGACTTCAGAATGAAATCCCTTTCCCCAAGAATTACTAAAAATGACATACGCTATATGAAGGAAGAGATGGAAAATGATTATTTCTTTATTTTTCGTCTTTAAAAAATTTTTAATTCAATTAACATATAACATATTATTAGTTTCAGAGGTAAAGTGACTTATCAGTTTTATATAATACCCAGTGCTTATCACATCATGTGCCCTTCTTAATGTCAATTACCCAGTTACCCTATTCCCCCTAACCCTATTCCAGAAATTATTTTTTAAAGCCACTTTTAATTGGGGTATAGTTTACCACTTTAATAGTAACTCTTTAGGGAATCCAGACCTTCTGAAATGGTTTCTGAAATCCTTAACTGATAAGGTGTATCTCTCTGTGTTCTTTATATAGGAGACCTCTGAGAGTACAGATCTTCAGACAACTCTTCAACTATCCATGAAAGCAATTCAGCATGAAAATGTAGACGTTCGTATTCATGCTCTTACGAGCTTGAAGGAAACTTTGTATAAAAATCAGGTATATTAAGATATAATTGAAAGGTATAGCAAAGAAGCATGTTTAGGCAGCCTGGGTGGCTCAGCAGTTTAGTGCTGCCTTCAGCCCAGAGCGTGATCCTGGAGACCCAGGATTGAGTCCCACATCAGGCTCCCTGTATGGATCCTGCTCTCCCTCTGCCTGTGTCTCTGCCTCTCTCTCTCTCTCTCTCTCTGTGTGTGTGTGTGTGTGTGTGTGTGTGTTTGTTTGTGTGTGTCTCTCATGAATAAATAAATAAAATCTTTTTTAAAAAAAAGAGTTTAAAGATGACAGATTGGTATATTTGCTTGAGATTCATTAGGTTCAGTGAAAGAAGTGCTTTTTATTTTACTGAGATTGTCAGACCTGATTTAGAATCACTAATCCATGAGATACTTTTTTAGGCTGAAAACCAGCGATGTGCAGAGATTTTGTTGTTGTTTTGAAGGATCATAATTTGACAGTTATGTTTTAGGCTATTGCATCTTCCCGAGTAGGGATATATGTGTGCAGCAGCAGCAGTTCATGTGTCTTCTCACATAATTTCCTTAGATATCTATCATATAAAATCTCAGTAATTTTGCCATTTTATATTTTGACTAAATTAACTTTTAGTTTTAATGAAACTAAATTTTTAAGTTTACTTTTTAATGATGCCAGTGAACTTTATTCTTTTCTTTGGCAGTGTACTATAGATAAGTGATGACAGTGAGAACTGGTATTCAAAATACTAGATCACTGTAAAGCTATAAAATAGAAAAAAAATAGATAAGTGATGACAGTGAGAACTGGTATTCAAAATACTAGATCACTGTAAAGCTATAAAAGAGAAAAAAAATACCTGTGGTATTTGTTTTTGCATATCAAGACCTTACATGATAGCATGTGGAACCCTAAAGGGAATTTCAAAACCAGGTTGTTAGTTTACATGATAGAAGGAAGCATTTATTTAGGACAAAGGATATATGTGATGGTAATAAATATATGCTTCTGGGTCAGTGAACTGTATAACCAATGTGGGTAGCAGCTAATGTGGATATGGTCCTACCACAGGTGAAGAGTCCTAAATCTCCTCAAGTGTAAGTTTTATGTTGTCCTGTGAATCTACATTATCAATGTTACATCCTCATTCTCTGCCCTACACTTACTGCATTGAAACTACTGTATGCTTACCCCTTGCCCCACACAGACCTACTTGGATTTCAGGTAACTTAAAGGACTTCTAGCTTTTTATTTTAATATAGGGATTTATGAATAGCAAAGGATCTCTCCCCTTGGCCTAGAGGTTTCCTGGGTTAGGTATTTCAAAGCAGATGACATGATCCTGGGCTAACATAAGGAAACTTTATATTGATTGTCACTTCTTAGATATAAATGGCTAAATCTGAGAACTCAAGGAGATTGCTTATATTCTTAGGGAAAAGCCACAGCTGCCCAACTTTGCTACCTGTGTCACAAAAGAAAAATCATATCTGGTAGTACCCTGACCAGTCTTCCCTCAATGTAAAGCCCCAGTGCTAATAAATTAGGCAGAGTAAGGAGGTAAGTGTACCCCCAGGAGTCTTGAAGGTCAGATAGAGTCTGAATAAGGTGTGTAAGGGCCATAGATTGTTACAGGCTATTTTAAAGTAAGCTTTAATTTAGTTTAGATCAATATATAGCTGGATAAATTTACTTTAGGTTACTAAGGAGAAAACTAAAGAAAGGCAATGGTTTGGAGGAGCCAGAGAAAATAAGAAAAGAAGGGAAGACATTCAGAGACACATGTCTTCTCAGCCATATTCCCACACACACACTGGCCTAAAACACCTACAAAAAAAGAAGGAAATCTTTTATCTCCTAAGTTTGAGAAGAAGGTAATGTCAGTGTTGAAAGCAATTTAAGTTCTATAATAGTGGGGGATCCCTGGGTGGCGCAGCGGTTTAGCGCCTGCTTTTGGCCCAGGGCGCGATCCTGGAGACCCCGGATCGAGTCCCACGTCAGGCTCCCGGTGCATGGAGCCTGCTTCTCCCTCTGCCTGTGTCTCTGCCTCTCTCTCTCTCTCTGTGTGACTATCATAAATAAATAAAAATTTTTTAAAAAAGTTCTATAATAGTTCTGTCCAAAAGAATTTTCTGTGCCAATAGAAATGGTCTGTATCTGTACTGTCCAGTCATAGCTGCTAGACACATGTGCTCTCTTGAGCACTTAAAATGTGTGATTAAAGAACTGGATATTTAACTTAATTTTGCTTTTTTAAATTTAAATAGTTTCATGTGGATAGTGGCTATCAATTTAGACATTGCAGCTGTAGAAGATGGCTGACCCTATAGCAACAGGAGAGCAAGAAACTGAGGTTAGAAGTCAAAGGGTCTTTGTAGTGAATGCTGTGAGAGTCCATGAAAGAACAAATGCAAAAGATATTCTTTTATAAGTTCAGAACTTAACCAGAGGGAGAGTAAAAGATAATTCAGGAGTAAATTGAAAGGAGGCATTTTAAATAATTAGACCTAAAATTGTATTATTAGTATAACTGACTAAAGAAATAATTGGTTATACTGTAGTGGCAAAGTAAACTCTAAAAGATACTGTGACAGTTAAGATGATGGCTGCTGTAGCCTTGGATACTTGATTGTTTTGATGGACTGACCCTGTAAAAGCCCTTTTCTAATGGGTAGTCCCCAAAGGGTCATTGACAATGAAAGAAATGACAGTTTATACTCCTTACTTTTAAGGAGGAATCTACATTTTCAAAGGATATAAACAACACCTAAGGTCAGTGGATAGCAGGAAATCTTTATTTCTATGTCAGAAAAATCAGACTATAGCTCAAACTGAGCAACCATATAATCTCTTTCTGCAATTGATGCTACTCACGTTGAAGTGAATCTCTATGGTAAAATCCCAGATGGGCAAGTTGTGTGTATTGAAGCCAAAATAAACTTTGATGCTAATGCAGAATCCTAATAAATATTAAGACATATTTACTAATGATTAAAAATCCAAAAATAAGCCCATTGAAAATAGGCTGCTAGAGACCTCCAAGTTATACTAGGATAATATTGGATGCCTGAATCTGAATCTGTACACACCATCCAAAACATAAAGAGCTAACAAGGAGAACAAATAAATCCATAATCCCTCATATCTTCAACATATATTACCTTAAACTGCATTTATTGCTGCCAACCTAAAGTGATCTTTTATTTTAGTTTTAGCATGTGAGTAAATGTTTGTTATTTCTTATATTAGTTTTGCTATTTATTGATTATTAGCTCATTTTTTAAGTATACCTGAATTAATCTGTAATGTTAAGTGATTGACTTTTAAAGATTCTGAATGAGATAAAACGTCTGTTTATTTTTCTTTTGAAATGTTATTGTAACTTGAATCGTAGTTTTAACATGGAGTTCAAGATGCTCATGTATGCTTTACTTTTGCTAGAAAGAAAATAGTATAAATAAACAAAGGAGTTCTAAAATATCACACAAATATCTAATTTCAACTGGCTTGAAAATAGTCTCTTCTTAACAGATTTTCATTACAGCATCCTCAGGAAATTGATGGAAAAGAGATTACTTGAACCAATGTATTGTTTTCTCATCACCATGGAACCCTTTCCCATTATTTTTTTCTCCTTCTCTGCTGGTTTCATATATACTTTTCAGTCTTGTTTTAAGTAACAGCTATTCTTTGTTGACTTATTTACTTAAGTATCTGTCCTCTGTCCTTGAAACATTACTCTGAGTTCTTTTTCATTTTCTTGATTGCTTCCTTACCTTATAAATATATTTGTTATTGTACATATCATAAGATATTTTAATTATTTACTTACATGTCTGTTTTCCCCTTAGACTGGGAACTTGTTGGAATAAGTCTGTCTTACTTATTTTTGTATACTAATGTAATAATAGTAATTACTTGTTTAATGGATTAAGGATTAAAATTTTCTAAAATACTTAATGATTCTAATCCTACAGAACATATTATGAACTATATTATGTGCACTCCTCCAACAATAGCTAAGAAGACTGCAGATATAGGAATTTAATTTTATCGATGTCTATGTCATATATTCCTTAATATTTCTAAGCTTTCTAGTTAGGAAAATATACTAGTTTGTAGAAGTCATGTAAAAATTTTTTATCTACTTTTAGGAAAAGCTGATAAAATATGCAACAGATAGTGAAACAGTGGAACCTGTTATCTCACAGTTGGTGACAGTGCTTTTGAAAGGTTGCCAAGATGCAAACTCCCAAGCTCGGTTGCTCTGTGGGGAGTGTTTAGGGGAACTGGGGGCAATAGATCCAGGTCGACTAGATTTCTCAACAACTGAAAGCCAAGGGAAAGATTTTACATTTGTGGTAAGTAATGGTAATTTGGAATGACAAAAGAGTTCTCTGTCCTATTTGAGTTTCTGTATTTCATTTACAAAGAACTAGTCAGGTTATTCTTAGTGGCAACATGACCTAAATTAGATAACTTTAAAATTTATACTTTAATACTATTTGAAAGATGTAGAACCAAAAACAATAAAGTTGGAGCCCAGACTAGTATGCTGTGTTCTTTTAAAATGATGACAAATCATCAGTTAAAACCTAATTAATTATATAAATATTACTATTTGAGTGCTATTGCTAAGTGTTTTCATGGGAAACTAATTTCTCGGGTTAATAGTGAATGTATAGAAAAATTTCCATGGTCAAATGAGTTTGGGAAATCCTGTAAAAAAAAAAAATCAAACAGAACATCTGTATCGTTTAGTGTACACACTGTGCATCTCCAAGAGGTGGGGTATGTTAAAATTATTTCTTGGGAGTGTCTCAAATGACCAGGCTTCTACAACGTGTAATTTAGGAAATGCTATATACACTATTTTCTTTTTAAGGGTTAAAAAATCAACAAAATTAGGGGCACCTAGTTGGCTTAGTTGGAAGATCATGCAACTTATTATCTGAGTCTTGAGTTCGAATCCCACCATGTTGAGTGTAGAGATTAAACTCTGCACTAAAAACAAAATCTTTAGCAACAAAAACAAAAAATGAAAATTGTTGGAGCTATGTAGGAGTTGGATGATTCTAATGCTGTTTATAAGTAGCCTAAAAAGCCTTAGGTTTGGCTTCTTGGCTACAGATTATGTTTTAGCCTTGGTACCAAACTTAGTTTAAACCTTAATGTCCTTTCCTTTTCTAAGTAAAATTCACCTACGTAACTAAGTTAAATTAACCATGTAAGGCACAGTACATTTTTAGAAAATTTATACACCTTATCCTTGATTTTTTTTTTCTTTTTTTTCTAAGACGGGAGTAGAAGATTCAAGCTTTGCCTTTGGATTATTGATGGAACTAACTAGAGCTTACCTTGCATATGCAGATAACAGCCGGGCTCAAGATTCAGCTGCTTACGCCATTCAGGTAAGAGTGTATATAGTCAGTACTGGCTTTATGTTACCGAATTCTAGTAAGAAAGTTGTATATCTATATGTTGAAAACTTATTTTTGTTAACTATCATTATCAAAATTCATAATGATCATAATATGAGTTTATGATAAGATTTCGGAGTATAGAAATGTAACATCTTAACAGATTATTATGGGTACTTAGGAAAATTTTCTGTGTATTTAACAAATATATATGTCTTTTCCACCAAATAAGGAGATATTAATGCTTAACAATGTTCTGTAATTTGATTTTCTTTTGTGTTTAGTTTATCTTGAATAATTTTCTGTCAGTACATTGGTCTCTAATTCATTCTTTTCAATACCTTAATATTCGATATGGATGTACCATAATTTATATAAGAAATTTATTTAACACATTTAGGATGTTTCTATAATTTGCTTTTATAAGAATGTTTCAGGGAAGATACGTATATTTCTGAGCATTTGAGTAAAAATAGCAATGATATAAACATCTAGGAATTAAAATGTGTCTCAGAACAAGTACAGAATTTACATTTGATAAATTTTATCAAAAAGTTTCATCAGTTTATACTTCCTTAACAAACCTGCCTTTATCAAAATTTTAAATTTTTGTCAGTGTGACAGATGGAAAATAGTACGATTTTACTTTAATAGCATTTTTTTCTTTAATAGCATTTAATTATGAGAAAAGTATATCATCCTTTATATATTTATTGGGTTTTTTGGGTGAAATTTCTCTAGATTATCTTTGCTCATTTTTCTCTTGGTATAAGATTATTTTTTTTATTACTAGTTAAGATTTATTTGTGTATAGTAGAAATTAACCCTTTGTCAATCATACATTTAATAAATATTTTTCCAGTTTGGCTCTCTTTGCCCTTTTCATGGTATTTTTTTCAATCAAAATTTGTTGAAAAATTTTTTTTCTTTGTTTTGTTAGATGTTCAGGTCTGGAATTCATAGTGAGTGGCCTGAGTTTCATGTGTAAATTTGGAGGTATTCATTATAGAGATGGTATTTAAAATGGTGATCTTGGATAAGATGGTCAAGAGAGGAAGTACAGGTAAAAAGATTCTAGTAATTGAACCCTGGACATTGAGTGAGAAAAGAAGGGAACAAGTAAGAAAACTAAAAAGGAGCTGCCAGTAAGGTAGGAGAATGTGGTGTCCTGGAAGACAAGGAAGAGTCTTTAAGAGAGTGGAAGATCTTTTTTGCAGTGGGTTTGCCACCAGAACACAGGTGTCGTGAAAACCACCGTTAAACCTAAACCAATATGGGAAAGGACAAGACTCACATCAACATTGTCATCATTGGACATGTAGATTCGGGCAAGTCTACCAGTATTGGCCATCTGGCCTACAAATGTGGTGGGATCGACAAAAGAACTATTGAAAAATTTGAGAAGGAGGCTGCTGAGATGGGAAAAGGCTCCTTCAAGTATGCCTGGGTCTTGGATAAACTGAAAGCTGAATGTGAATGTGGTATCACCATTGATATCTCCCTGTGGGAATTCGAGACCAGTAAGTATTATGTGACCATCATTGATGCCCCAAGACACAGAGATTTTATCAAAACATGATTACAGGCACATCTCAGGCTGACTGTGCTGTCCTGATTGTTGCTGCTGGTGTTGGTGAATTTGAAGCAGGTATCTCCAGGAATGGGCAGACCTGTGAGCATGCCCCACTGGCTTACACAGTGGGTGTAAAACAACTAATTGTTGGTGTTAACAAAATGGATTCCACTGAACCACCCTACAGCCAGAAGAGATAGGAGGAAATCATTAAGGGAGTCAGCACCTACATTAAGAAAATTGGCTACAACCCCGACACAGTAGCATTTGTGCCAATTTCTGGTTGGATTGGTGACAACATGCTGGAGCCAAGTGCTAATAGCCTTGGTTCAAGGGATGGAAAGTCACCCGTAAAGATGGGAATGCCAGTGGAACCACACTGCTTGAAGCTCTGGATCGCATTCTGCCACCAACTCATCCAACTGATAAGCCCTTGCGTCTGCCTCTCCAGGACGTCTACAAAATTGGTGGTATTGGTACTGTCCTAGTGAGTGGAGTGGAGACTGATATTCTTAAGCCTGGCATGGTGGTCACCTTTGCTCCAGTCAATGTTACAACTGAAGTAAAGTCTGTTGAAATGCACTATGAAGCTTTGAGTGAGGCTCTTCCTGGGGACAATGTGGGCTTCAATGTCAGGAATGTATCTGTCAAAGATGTTTGCCGTGGCATTGTCGCTGGTGACAGCAAAAATGACCCACCAATCGGGCAGCCCCGATGGCCCAGCAGTTTAGTGCCACCTGCAGCCCAGGATGTGATCCTGGGGACGCAGGATCGAGTCCCGTGTTGGGCTCCCTGCGTGGAGCCTGCTTCTCCCTCTGTCTCTGTCTCTGCCTCTCTCTGTGTCTGGCATGAATAAATAAATAAAATATAAATAAAAAAAGACCCACCAATGAAAGCAGTTGGCTTCATGGTTCATGTGATTATTCTGAACCATCCAGACCAAATCAGTGCTGGATATGCACCTGTGCTTAATTGTCACACAGCTCACATTGCTTGCAAGTTTGCTGAGCTGAAGGAGAAGATAGATCGTCGTTCGGGAAAAAGCTGGAAGATGGTCCCAAGTTCTCGAAATCTAGGGATGCTGCCATTGTTGATATGGTTCCTGGCAAACCTATGTGTGTTGAGAGCTTCTCTGACTATTCTCCTCTGGGCCGTTTGCTGTTCATGACATGAGACAGATGGTTGATGTGGGTGTCATCACGCAGTGGACAAGAAGGCAGCTGGAGCTGGCAAAGTCACAAGTCTACCCAGAAAGCTCAGAAGGCTAAATGAATATTATCCTCAATATCTGCCACCCCAGTCTTAATCAGTGGTGGAAGAACGGTCTCAGAACAGTTTGTGTCAATTGGCCATTTAAGTTTAATAGTAAAAGACTGGTTAATAAGTAAAACCTTCAGAAGGAAAGGAGAATGTTTTGTAGACCATTTGTTTTTTTTTTTCTTGTGTGTGCGAGCGTGGCAGTTTTAAGTTATTAATTTTTAAAATCAGCACTTTTTATTGGAAACACCTTGACCAAAAATCTGTCACACAATTTTGAGACCCATTAAAACAAAAGTTTAATGAGGAAAAAAAAAAAAAGAGTGGAAGAATAAAATAGTAGCTGGGAAGAAATGAGGAGTGAGGTTGGAGAAATGACAGTATGCTTATATTTTGCTTGAGAACAATTCAGCAGAGGGGAGAATGTGATAATGTAGGAAAGAATTGTTGTAATACTTTCAATAAGCAAAAAGATGTGGAATATAGTGTGCAAGTAAAGAGGTAGCCCTAATTAAAAATAGAAGCAATTCATCTGTAGTAAGACAAGAGAAAGCTATGGGGCACTTATAACTGATAATGCCAGAGTAAGTAGATATGTGCATGGGAATTATGGAAGTCTCTTTGGATTGCTTCTGTTTTTTTAAATGAAATATGAAGGAAGGCCTACACTTGTAAGTGTATTAGTCTTTTTAAGAGTATAAATAGTCCCCCCAAAAAATAGAGAATTGTTGATTTACTTGATTAAGAGGATTTTTGTTAGCTAGAGTGATTTTGCCAAACAGCAAAAAAAAAGCTGACTTCAAAATTTTATTAATATTTTAAGTTTAAATGAAAATGAGTTCTGAATATTTGTATTTGAACTTTTTTGTTTTGTTTCTGAACTTTTCATATACTTCCTTACTTTTACTAAAAAATACTAAAAATAAGTATAAAATACATATTTTCCTAGACAGTGCTTATATTTATAAATACTAGGAGTACATCTATTGCATATGGTCATTTTTCATGGAATTGGAAAGTAATAGGTGGTAGAAAATAGAATATCCTAACATATTTGTCTTGTTTTAGATATTGATATTAATAACAAAGATTTTTTTCTTCATTTATAAAATCTCAGTTGTTTTATTTCAGTAAAGTAAAATATATCCATTTTATTTCGAGGCTTGCGTAGTAAAATGGTCTTTAACATTTGCATTTTCTTTTGACAATTTTTTTTTAGAGTAAACTCTACTCCTAATGTGGGGCTCAAACTCACAACTCTGAGATCAAGAGTTGCTATGTTCTACCCACTGAGCTAGCCAGGTGCCCATTCTTTTCACAAATTTAAGCTCAGTATTTTATACCTAGAATTTGAGATATCTTGAATTTTTAAAACTGTTGGATTTGTAGTTGCATTCATTAAAATCTAGAAAAGATCAAATTTAAAGAATTATACTGTACCAATACAGGGAATTCCACTTTTTCCTCTAAATAGCTCTTAAACTTATATTCCAGTACATATTATATGTGTAGAACACAAACTGCTTCAAGTACTGCCACAGCTTTGTGACCTTAATTAAGTAACCTAAATGATTTTAAGCATTGAAATAGATGTCTAAAGCAGGTTTGCAGCTCCAAAATTTTATAATTCTGTTTTAATATTATTTTTGTAACTATTATGTATAGTTATACTATTATGCTGTTAAGCATAAAGATTTATCTGCTTCACTATAGATTTACAAATGTGAAATATGTATTTGTAGGAGTTACTTTCTATTTATGACTGCAGAGAGATGCAGACCGATGGTCCAGGTCACCAATTGTGGAGGAGATTTCCTGAGCATGTTCGGGAAATCCTGGAACCTCATCTAAATACTAGGTCTGTAAACTTATTAAAAACCATTTTTATAAAATTGTTTTTAACTTTATAAAATTAATGTTATTTTTTTAAAGATCTATTTATATTAGAGAGCATGCGCACAGGAGTGGGGTAAAGGGGCAGAGGAAGAGAGAATCTTCAAGCTAGTTCCCCACTCAGCATGGAGCCCGACCTGGGTCCCAGTCCTACAACCCATGAGACCATGACCAGAGCCAAAACCGAGAGTCAGACACTTAACCAACTGAGCCACCCAGGCACCCCATAAAATTAATGTTATTTTTTATATAATTTTTTAGTATTACACATATTTTCAGTATGCCTAATATGTATTTTCCACTGTGATTTTGCCTATAATCTTGTCAAAATGAGAAAAGTACAGTCTGCTCATTGATTACATTGCATAATTTTAAGTATTTATATGAATTTATTGAAGCTAAAAGGATTGATTTTTTTAATTCAGTTGTCAGTAATACTTTGAAAGAATCCACTTTAAATTGAATATGAGTTTAAGCTTTTGATAGGTATAATTAATATAGAAATTTAAGAGTTTAAAGCTAGTTTCAAAGCCATTAGCGACCTCATTTAGAGATTAGAGATTTTCAACCCTCTGACTTCTCATGAAGATATTTTCTTCCTCTTTTTTTTTTAAAGTGTATTCTAACCTTTTGTTCAATTTTAATAATTTTGTTAAGGCTTATTGAAATCTAAAAAACTATAAATTATTTTTAGTTAGAAACTAGAACTTAAAGTACCCGGGATCCCTGGGTGGCGCAGCGGTTTGGCGCCTGCCTTTGGCCCAGGGCGCGATCTTGGAGACCCGGGATCGAATCCCACATCGGGCTCCCGGTGCATGGAGCCTGCTTCTCCCTCTGCCTATGTCTCTGCCTCTCTCTCTCTCTGTATCATAAAATAAAAAATACCTATAAAAAAAAAATAATAAATAAAGTACCCTAGATTTCATGCTTATTAGATATGTGATGATGGATACATTACTTCTTTGAGCCTTGGTACAGTGTCTAGCCTTGTAGCAGATTCTTTATATAAGCCCTTAAGTATGCATACATATTTGCTAGATACCTCTTTATATTTAAAAACCTTTTAAATCGGGCAAGTTTTAGGTGGTGCAGCCGTTTAGGACCGCCTTCAGCCCAGGCTGTAATCCTGGAGTCCCAGGATCGAATCCCACGTCGGGCTCCCTGCATGGAGCCTACTTCTCCTGCCTGTGTCTCTGCCTCTCTCTCTCTCTCTCTGTATCTCTCATGAATAAATAAATAAAATCTTTTTTAAAAAAGAAAAAAAACCTTTTAAATTTAAAATCTTTTATGTGTAAATACAGATGGATAGAGCTGAATTGGTCAATGGAGTGGGTAGAGAATAATTAACAAGAGTTCTTGAAATGAAGGACATGAAGATCACGCTGGTTAAGGAAAGAGGTAATGAAAGGAAGGTATTACAGATCAGGAGAGTTTAACAGGGTTAAGGGACAGATCTCAGTGGTAGAGAGCTAATGTGTTAGCATAACTGGATGAAAGAACTAGAAATTTAGGAAGCTATGACTATAGAGTAAGATATTTAAGTAGTTCATTTTGGAAGTGAAGTTTTTTTGTAGTGGCAAGGGAGTCCTGATAGAAGTAAAAGAGAAAGTTGTTGAGAAGATTTGAGTCCATTGAAGTTACTCATGATGGTAAGAAATAGGGAATAAAGAAAACACAGAGATGTATTAAAGTTACCAGTGAGTTTAATAGGTGCCCATAATGAGAACTAGAGAATGGTATGCCTGAGTGGCTTGAACCTCAAAGGAACAAGTCTTTCTTACACAGATGGAGTTGGAAGGATTAGAAAAGAGCACTAAGGAAGAGGAGGAGGCAGACTCAAATCCTTTAAAATACTTGGGGTATGCAAGAATGACTTTCCACCCCACAAGGATATAGGAAAGGTAGTGCCTTTAACCATATTTCAGTAAAGGCAAGGCAGTAGTAGGGTAGTCACTGAAGGAGTTGATAAATTTTTTATATGTTTTATTCTAAAGGTCTTAAAAGATGGATATATATTTATGTATTTCTTTTTTTAATGTTTTTTAAATATATTTCTTAATAAATGAATTTTCAAAATTACAGATATAAGAGCTCTCAGAAGTCAACAGATTGGTCTGGAGTAAAGAAGCCAATTTACTTAAGTAAATTAGGTAATAACTTTGCAGAATGGTCAGCATCTTGGGCAGGTTATCTTATAACAAAGGTAAGAGAACTCTGTTCAGAATTAGTTAAATGAACAGAAATTCTAAAGGAAACCAGAACATCTATCTGAATGTATAACATAAATAGCAGGTATTGAAATATTTGTGCTGATAGTGATAGAAAATTTTGTAGAAAGTATTTGCTAATAACTTTCCTACTGTTTCTAGTTTCTGGGTGAGAGGGTAATTGTTTTATCAAGCAAGTTACTATGGTCTTTGCAAAATGTCTGTTACATTTTCATTGTGAAATGATACTGTTTTAAAAAATAACAATGCTGTTTCAAGTTTTTTTTACATAATAAAAAGATTTTTTTTAAAGATTTTTTATGAAATAAAAAGATAATACTATTGCTTTGTGGCTTCTTCTAAAAGAGAATACAGTATCTGAACTTCCCCCAAAATAAAAATAAAGATTTTTATGAAATGAAACTTCATGAAGAAATAGAGGTATATTTCTGATGTTTTTCCAATAGGAGATTTTTACGTGCCTGACAGTCAAAAATATTCTGTGTTCCAAGAAATCTTTAAGGCATATTTGAAATTTATAGCTTTTGTTTTTAATTCATATTTCTGTTAGTGTTTAAAAATATTATTACAATAATTTTTATCTGATAATTTCGAGAAAGTTTCTCATGGTTTGTTTGTTTGTTTGTTTGTTTTTTTGCTGGATTTTTAGAGGGGGCAGGCAGAAAGAGAGGGAGAGAAAGAATCTTAAGCAGGCTCTGTGCCGAGGTGCCCTGTGGGGCTAGATCTCATCAACCATGAGACCATGACCTGAGCCAAAATCAAAAATCAGATGTTTAACCAACTGAGTCACACAGGCCTTCCAAGTTTCTTGTGTTTTTATGATTATACTGAAAATATATTATGTGAAATGTAGAAGAATATCATTAAGTTAATTACTTCCAAATCTGGAATCTTTAGTTTAGTTTTATTGTTGTTTTTTAAAGTGAAGTGTTTATATTTGAGAAGGAAAAAATTTTTTTTAATTTTATTAAGAGAACAGTAATGTTGGAAAATCTAAGGTTAGATCATAATATAAATTTTTTTTCATAACATAAAATTTGACTCTAATCCCAAGTAATTTAGTTTCCTACTTTTTTCATTTTTCTATAGTTAATTACTATTTATTACTTATTAAATATGTGAGTCTTTTACTTAGTGTACTGGCCCAGAGCATACATTTTGTTTACTTTACTTATCCTTGTGCTCTGGAGGTTAATACACTGAATTTAATGTTAGCTAAGTAAAATATACTGTACTTAGGGATGCTGATCTGTAACAAAACATGATGCATCCAAAAAGTAAAGGGGGAAGGCCTTTTATGTTGAGGTGGTTGATATTGCCTTTAGGGGTCACAGCAGTTCAGGCATTTTAAGATATTCAGAGTGACCAGAGAGGTGGTTATCTGAAATCCTTTTTCCTGAGTGTATGTGCCCCTCTCCATACAAGAATACCCATTCTGCAATGATAAATTATCTCCTGTGTGGTTTTTTGACATTAATCAGTAGAGTATAATGTATAAAATTACTTACTGTCCCTAAACCATTTGGGTTTACAGGTTCGGCATGATCTTGCCAGTAAAATCTTCACTTGCTGTAGCATTATGATGAAACATGATTTCAAGGTGACCATCTATCTTCTTCCACATATTCTAGTATATGTCTTGTTGGGTTGTAATCAAGAAGATCAGCAAGAGGTGAGAGATACCATATTATTAAGTTTCTGTTTGTCCAAACATTTGTCCACTAGTAATTAGTATTAGAAAAGCTACATGTTAGGGAATGTAGATCAGTGTATGGCTGGCTATGTATATACATGTCTAACTCTTAAAAATCTTTTTAACCCTTTATTCATCAAAGAATTATCCAATGCTTAGTGTAGAAAATTAGAAAGTATATATTATATATGCCCCAATATACATAGAACTTTTTGAAATAGAGTGTATAAAAAATTACTGATAGTGGTTTTTCCTGCTGAGTAGTACTATGGATTAGGATAGGGGAAGGAGAATATTTTACTTTTTGTTTTAAAAGAGAGGAAATGTGTTAGGAGGAAGCGCAGAGGGAGAGGATGCCTGCCTGACACAGGGCTGAATGCAGAGCCAACTCAGGGCTTGATCACACAATCCTGAGATCATGACCTGAGCAAAAATCAAGATATTGATTCTTCACCACCACTCAGGCACCCCCCAAAATGTTTATTTTTTTAATAGCATAAATAACATATCACTATGTTCTTAATGTAAATATTCAAATTGTACAAGTAAAAGTGTATCCTATGACTACTGTTCCTGATCCCACATTCCCAGAGGTCATCACTGATATTAATTTGATGTGTATGTTTTCAGACCTTTTTTTTTATTTTTTTATTTTTTTAATTTTTTTTCAGACCTTTTTTAATGCCATTGGTTCTGTTTAGGGTTTTTTTGTTTTTGTTTTTGTTTTTAATGGTACAATGTAGGTATTGTTCTGCAGCTTCCCTGTTATTTTATTTACCAATATATATTTTTTGAGCCACCCTTTTTTTATTATTGCTGTATAATATCCTTTTTATAGTTGTACCATTATTTAACTCTTGTCATAATAATTATTGTTTCCATGGTTTTTGTTTTTACAATGCTATGGTAAGCATTATGGAGATTCTTATTTGTGAAAGCATTTGTGTATGTGTGTCTAGGATGTACTCCAAAAAATAGAGCTATTGGGTTATATGATATGTACATTTAAAATTTTATTAGACACTATGAAATCATCTATTCTGACTTAGAGTTGCCTTAGAATGCTTAATATTATATGTCAGATAATAGCAAAATGATATTACATGACACATTATTAACCATAAAATGAGTTCTTCTTAGGTTTATGCAGAAATTATGGCAGTTCTAAAGCATGATGATCAGCATACCATAAGTACCCAAGACAGTGCATCTGATCTGTGTCAACTCAGTACACAGACTGTGTTCTCCATGCTTGACCATCTAACACAATGGGCAAGGCACAAATTTCAGGCACTGAATGCAGAGAAATTTCCACAAAGCAAATCAAACAGAGATAAGATAGACTCAGTAGGTGAGTCATAACTTGTGTTTATTTTCTTCTCTTAATTATTAACCAGTTAGCTACTTCCTGTACCAATTCTGTAATTTAAGCATTAGCTTTTTAAAGACCTGTGTTTTCTTGCATATCTTTTTTTCCCCCTTTTCACTGAGAAAAAGCAGAGAATTTATAGTCCGAAAACCTCTCTTTAAATTCTACTCCTACTACCTTAGGCAAGATAATGCCTAATTTTTCTTTGTATAATATGGGATTATTATTATCTCCCTTAGAGGACTGAGGATTAAATGAAATGATGAATATATACATTATAAAGTATGAAATAAGTGGCTGATCCCTCGCTGCTAAACCATTTACTCCATGTCTTTTCAGTGTATTGTGTGTATTTATTGTGTGCCCTCTCAGTGCAATATGTGTATATACACATACATGTATGTATACATGTATCTAGTTAAGTGTTTTTTATCCTTTTTCACTTATGAATACTCTTTGTAATCTTTATCCCATGTAAGTTTTAAATTTCAAAAGAGATGTTAAATTTCCTTTCATGTCCTATTTTTTTTTCTACTTTCTATTCATTTCATTCATAAATTTTATTTTTTTGTTTTTCCTGTCTCTGGTAGTGTTTGGCATCCAGCAGTCTTTCTAAATATGCTTAATATACGTTACTACATTACACCCTGCTATACCAAATATGTGTAGTTTTTTTTTTTCCTGTGATAGTACAATTACCATTAAAGTGATGGAAAAGGGAATCTTGTTAGTTAAAAATGTCCTTCAGGATAGAAGCATTTGGTGAGAAGATTTATATTTATTCTGCTTCTGTATATCGCAGCTATTTTAATGGAAATTTTTCCCCCTAGACTTTGAGGCTAATTGAAAAAATTCACTGTTTAACAATCCTTAAAGAGACCTTCACTTTTGCAGTTCTCAGTTTGTGAGCCTCTCTCTCTTGTTCATATACATGAGTAAAGCACATACATTCCTGTTATTAAGCGCAATAATTTACTTTTCTAAAAGTTTTTGGACTTGAAAGCAAATATCTGGGGGATTGTTTTTCTGAACATTATGGCTAATTGTTAATATATTTTCCATTGATTTAACAATTTAATGTTTGTTCCTGTTTCTGCATGTGTAAATGGTTGTATAAAACAAAATACGTAAAAAATACAGTCTCTCTTCAACCTCTATCACCATTCCTACTAACATTAACATTGCAAAGGAAATACTAGCTTTTAAGAATAATATTTGCATTGGTTCAAAGGTACAATTTTTTTTTTTAAAGATTTTATTTATTTATTTGGGAAAGAATGAGAGAGGGAGAGAGAGCACAGAAAGAGAGGGAGAAGTAGACTCCTCACTGAGCAGGAAGCTTGATGTGGGGCTCAATCCTAGGACCCTGGGATCATGACCTGATCCAAAGGCAGCTGCTTAACCAACTAAACCACTCAGGCATCCTCAAAGATACAATATTTTTAACATTTCTCATAATTTGAATGATCTACAAATTTTAATGGAATCAGGGACTTATTTTAAATATATCTTGGATTTATCATCTTGATTATTTAAATTTTGAAGAAACATTTCTATTTCTTATTTTCTATATACTGTTATGAATTGCTACTAAAATTTATAAGTTTTAAATAAGAATTGTTAAACTAGACTATCTTTATTTTGAAGTTCCCAATTTATGTTTTTTCTTAGATTCTTGAAAAAAATTACTCTGAAGTATTTGTGATTTCACTTCAAAAGCACTTTTACTTTGAATTTTCATTAAAACGGTTGATATTGTTTGTATGGCAACAGAGGAAAAAAAATAGAATGTTAAAATCTAAACTTTAAAAACGTTTCTATAAATTCTGCTTTTTCCCTGCTGTTGTACTCTAGCAGTGTTTTTATAGTTACTGTTTTGTTTTTGTTTTTGTTTTTGTTTTTATAGTTACTGTTAATAAATAACTCATCTTTGTATCTTTTGTATCACCTTTATATCTTTCCAACATTTAATACAGATTTATTCTTTTGTTTTAGTTTTTATTTAAATTTCAGTTACTTAATGCACAGTGTAATATTAGTTTCAAGTGTACTATATACTGATTCAGTACTTCATACAACACTCAGAGCTCATTACAAGTGTACTTGTTTATCCCCATCACCTATTTCAGTCATCCTCTCACCTACTTCCCCTCTGGTAACCATCAGTTTGTTCTCTCTAGTTATGAGCCCGCTTCTTGGTTTGCCCCTCCCTCTTTTATTCCCTGTTTGCTCATTTTTGTTTCTTAAATTCCACATTTGAGTGAAATGATACAATATAATACAGATTTACATTTAATCCTCACAACAACATTGTAAGGAAGGACAATATTAACATTTCCCTATTATATATGAGGAAACAGAAGCTCAAATAAGTTAAATATCTCCAAGTAAGGTAAGTAATAATGGTGGAATTGGAGCAAGAATCCTCTGAGCAATCCTCTGGTAGTTACATTCTTAGTGTGATTCTCTAATACATTTAGATTAATTTATTTAGTTCACTAAATTGAATTTAAAATAAATAAATTGGAATTTAAATTGATACTTTTAAAATTTCACATTATACATCTTTAATCACTGAATTATCTTTTTGTATTCTAGCATCTACGGCGGATTATGAAGACTATCAGAGTGTAACTCGTTTTCTAGACCTTATACCTCAGGATACCCTCGCAGTAGCTTCCTTTCGCTCCAAAGCATACACACGAGCTGTAATGCACTTTGAATCATTTATTACAGAAAAGAAACAAAATATTCAAGAGCATCTTGGATTTTTACAGGTTTGAAATTAATACAGTAAATTTAATGATGTTTAATATTGCCAGTCTTTTATGTTTATATTCATTTTGTTGACCATTTTATTGAGTTTTTTAGGTGTTCTGCTAGCTACTAGGTGGTTATTAGCACTTTAGAAGCTTACAGATTAGTGGGGAGAGATAAACACCGATTTGGTGTAAAGTGATATATATGTGCCATGAGTAAAGACCCTTAAATTATCCTCTGTGTGGGGTAATGTGGGAGATGAGAGTAAGCAAAGGGTCAGTACTGGCTTCATGGAGACAATGAGTAAGTTGGTTCTTAAAGAATGGACAGTAGATAGGTAATAAAAGGAGGTAAGATATTTCAAACAGAGGCATCTATATGGAGTTGGGAAAGAATATGGTATGTGCTCAAGAGTAAAGTGTCAGTTTGGGAATGGCAGAGGAAAGAGAAAGATTTGGGCAGAGGAAAGACACAACTTGTCCAAAATTCTTAGAGGATTTGAACCACGGAAGTGCATGGTCAGAATGGTATTTTAACTAAATGACTATAGCAGTCATGGAGGGAGGGTTTGAAAGCTATGATGCAAGGGAAGCAGGCCATTGTTACTCTCATGAGAAATATGGGCCTGGATTTGAGGTGAGTGGGAAGGAGGATGTGCTGGTTGTAACAGGAATCAGGTATGACAGTGCTAATGAAATAATGGTTTAGGTGATAATATTTTAATTGTATAGGGAAGGTTAAAAAAGGAAAGGTAGGGCTAATACAGAGGGATTAAATAAGAGGTCAAAATTGGTAACTTTTTTCAAGTCAAAAGCAAAAGGTAGTGAGAAACTGAGAAATTCATAGCTTATAGTCCTTTTTTTTTTTCTTTTAAGTTTTTATTACTCATATAAGTAATTTCTTCACCCAGCATGGGGCTCAAACTCACAATCTTGAGATCAAGAGTCTCATGATCTTTCTACTGAGCCAGCCGGTTACCCCGAAAGTTTGTAGTCTTTGGATGAATATTAGCCTTCCCCTGTCTTTAGTTTTCTCCCTGGCTAGCTGTGAGTCTGTTGTTCATTATTAAAATCATTCCTTTACAAAGATGTTCAGTTTCCTTGACTTTCTCCCTTATGCGATACTCACTTCGTAAAACACCATCCGTGGATAAACTCACCCATCTGCCTTGCCAGTGTCTGCATTTAAGCAGTTGAACATTGCTAGAGAAAAATCACATTGGTGGGTTTTTAACTGCTTTTACTTTAAATTTATCATCTAAGACCTCAGCAGTACTCTTTAACACTGCCTTCAGGCCATCTGTGTTTCTCTAATAAGCCTATCTTCTGCTCTTCAATATGACTGTTTCTTCTCATTTCTCAGCTTCTTCTTCACTTACTCTCAACTAGTAATCTTCCTTCATCATCATTGAGAAAATGGAATCCAGATGTCCACCAAATTTAAAAATACACTGACTTCTGCACCATATCCTTTTTTCTTTTCTTCCTTTATTCCTAAGGATCGCTTTCTGTCAAAATTCAATCCTCCTGTGTTCTTGATTTTAATCCTTCAATATTCCTGCTTTTTTTAGTATCAATACTTTGTCTTCTTCATCCAGAGTATACCGACATGCTCAGGTATCTTCCATCTTAATTTTTCATAATTCCCTTGGTCTTATAGTCTCCTTCAGATACTACCCATCTCTCTGTTTCCCATTATAGTCAGTTTTTTTTTTAATTTTTTTTTAAATTTTTATTTATGATAGTCACAGAGAGAGAGAGAGAGAGGCAGAGACACAGGCGGAGGGAGAAGCAGGCTCCGTGCACTGGGAGCCCGATGTGGGATTCGATCCCGGGTCTCCAGGATCACGCCCCGGGCCAAAGGCAGGCGCCAAACTGCTGCGCCACCCAGGGATCCCCATTATAGTCAGTTTTAAAAGAACTGTTTATCGGGACACCTGGGTGGCTCAGCCACTGAGTGTCTGCCTTCAGCTCAGGGCATGATCCTGGAGTTCTGGAATTGAGTCCCACATCGGGCTCTCTGTGGGGAGCCTGCTTCTCCCTCTGCCTCTATCTCTGCCTCTCTCTCTCTCTCTCTCTCTCTCTCTGTGTCTCTCATGAATAAATAAATCTTAAAATATATAAATAAATAAACTATTTTGGTTTCTCTTCTCAGTTTCATTTTTTAGTTCTTTCTCTTTTGATATAGAAATACTCCAGTCTTCTTCCCAGGCCCTGTTTTCTTCCTTTTCTCTATTTTCCTAAATCATGCCCTTTTCCCTACCTTTAAAGAACATCTTTGTGCTAATTGCTACCAAATTTTTGTCTTCAACCTAAATATATCCTTCAAACTCAGATTTGAGACATCTCAATATCAACATATTAAAATATTTACTTAAAAATTTTGTGACACTTATAAACTGTATTCAGCAGAATTTATCTTAAGTAACAGCTACTAATGTAGATTTGTATTTAAGTGGAACAAGGGTATTAAGATAATAGAAGGCCTGGAAATAAGTTTATAATTTTACTATGAAATCTGCCTTGAAGCAAATACTATTGCTTTGAGAAGAATTCTCATATGGTCTTTCCACATAAACTGGTGGTTGTGTAGTTTTATTTCTATTGTGTTTTTTTCTTTTATTTGATTGTTTTGTTATGTTTGAACAAAGAAATTGTATGCTGCTATGCATGAACCGGATGGAGTGGCTGGAGTAAGTGCAATTCGAAAGGCAGAACCATCTTTGAAAGAACAGATCCTTGAACATGAAAGTATTGGCTTACTGAGGGATGCTACTGCTTGTTATGACAGGGCTATTCAGCTAGAACCAGACCAGGTAAGACATTAAATGAGAGACAACAAAATGAAAAGACTCAAGTAGGAACTCTGGAAATCTTAGTTTCAATAGTGTCCCTAGTAGTGTCACAGTGTGTCTAGAAAATATTTAATCATCTCTGAGTTTGAGTTTCTTGATTGATAAAATTAGAGGTGTCTAGATGATCTCAAAAATCCCTTCCAATACCAAATTTCTGTGATCTTAGAAACCCCCCAAATGGGGGTGCCTGGGTGTCTCGGTGGTTAGGCGGCTGCCTTTGGCTCAAGTGGAGATTCCGGGGTCCTGGGATGGAGTCCTGCATCAGGCTCCCCAAGGGGAGCCTGCTTCTCCCTCTGCCTGTGTCTCTTGCCTCTCTATGTCTTTCAAGAATAAGTAAATAAAATCTTTAAAAAAAGGAATCCACAAATGAATGAGGTTTGTTGAGTATATTTATATTAAGCTGTGTATTCAGTTACTCAAATTATATAATTTTATTTTTATTTTTATTTTTTTCAAATTTATATAATTTTAATTTGCAATTAAAAGTATAATGCATACCCCCCAAAGTATAATACATCAATTTTTTTAAAAAAGATTTTATTTATTTAGTCATGAGACTAAATAAAGTCATGAGACAGAGGGAGAGGGATAAACTCCCTTCTGACCAGGGAGCTCGATGCAGGGCTCAATCCTAGGACCCTGAGATCATGACCTGAGCCAAAGGTAGCTACTGAACTGACTGAGCCACCCAGGCACCCCCAAATAGTACTTTTTTATGAATAAAAAACTGTCTTGTTTCCCAAGGTATATTTGAAATGATAATTGCTATTTTAAATATTTTTAAATTTCTAGATCATTCATTATCATGGTGTAGTGAAGTCCATGTTAGGTCTTGGTCAGTTGTCTACTGTAATCACTCAGGTGAATGGAGTGCATGCTAACAGGTAATATATTCTTTAAAGAATAATTTTCTTTTGTTACTGTATCTGGGAAAATTTTAATTGGTGAATTGGGTTGACATAACCATTTACTAAAGAAATGAAATCTTTTTTGTTTTCATGATATTAGAGATATGCAAAAAAGAATATTTTTTTCTACTTTGCTATAAGTTGAATTAGCACTTAATAGCTTATCTTCTGTCCCAAGAGTCATCCTTGAATTATAGTTGCTTAAGACAGAAACTTCCAGAGCTCATCTACTATTGGTAAGGCTCATGTGAACACATCCAAAAATTATCTAAGTTCTGTCTATATTATCAACACCAGTTATTTTCTGTGTTGGGGAGAGGGAAACTTTGTGACTGATTTATACACCATCACTCAAGACTGTGTGAGTTGATTTTTCCCTAAAGGATTGATAAAAATGAAAGCTGCCTTTTTCCTAAAAAAAAAAAAAAAAAATGGGTTTGTTACAGCAAATCAAATGATGCAAAAAAGTAGTACGAAAATTAAGGCTGCAGTTCTTCTGGTCTGAGGAGTAACCTTGGAGGTTGGTTTTGCTTTTAAAGCTGCTGTATTCTGAGAGCTAAAAGACATATTTCTTGAGAAATTTACCAGATGCCAATTGACTATTCTGGGCAGTGAGATCTGATCAAAAGGCATTGTATCTCAGCTAACCAAAGAGTACACTGGCCACCGTTTTTAGTTAGGACTCTCAAAAAGAGTTCTTCTAATAGAGTTTCTGTAAATTCCAAACTATGATTTGTAAAGAGCACAATTCTATAATGTTTGAGAGCAGAGAAGCTCACTGTTGATCAGATGGCTTCACATTAATGGAATTTATTAAATGAGGGAGGTAGCTTTGCAGAACCAGAGATAGAATGGTCATATGTTTTAGATGGTTCTCTAGGTTATCAACTAACCTCTCAACGAGACCTTATAAATAAAGTAATTTGGGAAGATTTGTCATGGCTCAAGCCTAGGTGTCAAGTTTCCTTATTATGCACACTGGACAGTTAGACTCTTCTTGGCTTCTTTGGATTTGGGATACACAGAGCCTCCTGATCTTTGAACTGTGAAAAGTCAAGTTTTCATATTCAGCCAAGATTGCTCTATCATATTGGATAAAATGGTCATTAAGGGGATGTGTTTTCTTTGGGGAGAATATTTGCATTTAAACAAATACTACTCTAAAATCATTGACTGTATTACTATGTTTAATGCACCTATTTTTATGGATAAGTTCTCACAGCCTTATCCTTATTGCCTTTTGTACTTCTTGGCATAGTATGGCATTTTGTACTTCTTGGCTGTATGGCACATCCCCTCTAGATAGCAAATCGTGATAATTCTCCTCAGATTTTTATCTTAATTTTGATATTTTGGCATCTGGTGATAAGCTTGTAAAGTTATTCAGTACTGGACTTCAGGAAACTGCATTTCCAATGTATTTCTTTTAACCTATTTTAGATTATTTTTGGTGAAATTGTATTTAGATATTGTAAGGTATTCAGTATTTATGCTGCTATTATTAGATTTTTTAAGTAAAAAATTTACTCATTTATTACTTTTTTAAAGATTTTATTTATAAATATGTACCCCATGTGCACCCCCAACTGCCCCTGATCTACTCATCAGTTCCTATATTTTTGCCTTAAATTTAATTTCAAAAATTCCAAGTTCTTAGAATTGCTTACCTCTGAATGTGTATTTGTTCAGTTGGCTCTTTTTTCTCCCACCTTTGTTTAAGTTAAACATGCAGCTAATCTTACAACTGCACTTTGTAATTATGCAGGTATTGATTCTGTTATATGGCACAATTTGTTAAGGAATGGCATTTTTTGAATGGCATTTATAAATGAACCTTTTAGAAGTCATTATTGAAAAAATGTTTTAGGGGAGTGGAAAGATTAAAAATTGGGTTATTTTGGATAAAGATAATTATTTCATATCTAAGTACAAAATACAATATAATACAAATAGAGCAATAAATAAATAGAACATCTAAAACAATAAAAAAAAAACTCTAAATGCCACTTAAAAAAATAAGGTTTCGTTGATAACTGGCGTCTCTTAATAGATCTGAATGGACAGATGAATTAAACACATATAGAGTGGAAGCAGCCTGGAAATTGTCACAGTGGGATTTGGTGGAAAACTATTTGGCAGCAGGTAAAATTACTTCCTAAAATATATGCAATTTTTTTAAATGTATGCAGTTTTAATATGCTATAAATATTCAGACTTAAGTAGCTAAGTAACATCTATAATTAATCTTTTAGCTTGTTTTATAATCTCCTAGTTTAGTTGTCCAAAGTAGAATGAAACCATTTGCTCCAGTATTTCTGCTGACCATTTTACCAAATGATAATAAAGCTAATTTTGGGGCCCTATGGCACTCCTTGACTCTACATTTATTTTTCAGATGGGAAATCTACAACATGGAGTGTCAGACTGGGACAGTTACTATTATCAGCCAAGAAAAGAGATACCACAGCTTTTTATGACACTCTGAAACTAGTGAGAGCAGAACAAATTGTACCTCTTTCAGCTGCAAGCTTTGAAAGAGGCTCTTATCAACGAGGATATGAATATATTGTAAGGTATGGGGGGTGGTTTCCATTTTTGTGTTCCTGGTCTATAACTGTCTTCTGACAGACTTGGAATGCTTTGGTTAGTAAAGTGATAGTATATTTGGTTTCATGTGTATCTACTCACAGTGGGCTATTTTATTCCTTTATCTCAAAATCACCTTAGAGGGTTTGTTTGTTTGTTTTGTTTTTGTTTTTTAAATAGTCTCTATGCCCAATGTGGGGCTCAAACTCACAACCCTGAGATTAAGAGTCACATGCTTTACCAACTGAGCCAGCCAGGTGCTCCTCACCTTTTAGTTTTTAAAGAATGTTCTAATGTATATCCTTTTCATTGAAAAGGCAATTGTGAAACTTCTAAAAACTAAGAAAATATCATATTCATCCTGTTGTAATGTCATATTGTACTTGCTATATAACTAACCTAAATAGTGTAGACATTTACTGTGCCTGGCATTTTTCATGCTCAGTACTTGTTAGTTTCTTTTCCCTCTCATTTGGAAATGCATTTGACATTTCCCTCCCCAAAAAATGTAGACATTACACCAGTAGAATGGAAAATTAGCTTTCAGAAATAAGGAGGAAAATGAAATGAAAACATTTCAGATCTGTGAGTTCACCTGAGGAAAACAATAGATGTTATAATTTAAAAAATAAGTAAGAACATTTTTGTTTAATTTAGAAGAATTTACTATAATTTGTATCAGCCCCTTTAGTAACAGTTGAATGAAACCATAGATTGGACTACTGAGATTAATTCTGTTCTGTAGATACTCAACTGTATCCTTCCTTGAACACTGAGTCATAGACACTAAGTATTAAAAATGGAAAAAAAGCTAGTGTGAATGTGTCATGAGTGTTTCCATCATTCTTAGAAAAAATAAAATTGCATCATTTCACTTTTTTGCTGGCATATACCTATGTCAGGCCTATTATAGAAGCACCAGCAAAATATGCAGATATTTCTGTTGATTTATAATGGATCCATATTTTCTCTTATCTTTATATAGGTGAAACTTGATTTGTATACACTTGAATTTAGTTTTATATATCCTTCTCCAATTTAATCAATAGGAATTTGGACTAAACCTTTAAATCAACATAAGTGGTGTTTTATATCCAATTTAAAAAGATAAAAATGTTATAGTTTATATACTAAGGATATATATTGGTTAAAGTTCTTCTAAAGAAAACTTCACAATTCACATTCTTAATAGCTAATTTGAGTATGTGCTTTGTATATGAGATAACATTTTATCTATCTATCTTCAGATTGCACATGTTGTGTGAGTTGGAGCATAGCATCAAACCACTCTTTCACCAGTCGCCAGGTGACAGTTCTCAAGAAGATTCTCTCAACTGGGCAGCTCGACTAGAAATGACACAAAATTCCTACAGAGCTAAGGAGCCCATCCTGGCTCTCCGGAGAGCTTTATTAAGCCTCAACAAAAGGTTTTTCACACTTTTTTTTTTAATGTCAGTGATCATGAATTTACTATTACATTTGTGTATTATTTGGAAGTATTTATCTTCCTTAATTTTCTCTTTGAATCTATATTTTTCTGTTATCAGTTGTCAGAGCAATACTATATAAGTTGAAATGAACTTAGAACTTGAGAATTACTTTTAAATGCAATGTATCTTTTTTTATTGTTAATATATCTGGGAGAGGTGCAGATAGAAGTCAGTATTAGAGTTTTCATAGACTTGTAATTGACAAAAATTGACCACTGTAAGAAAATTAAAATGAGTTTTTTAATAAATTAATCTTCTTTGATTTCTTTGACTTGTATATTGAGAAGGTTCCATGTTAGGAAGAGAGCTTTCTAGTAAAATTGTTGAATATAATTTAAAATGCTTTTTCTCGTCTTCATTTAGACCAGATTACAATGAAATGGTTGGAGAATGTTGGCTACAGAGTGCCAGAGTAGCTAGAAAGGCTGGTCACCACCAGACAGCCTACAATGCTCTCCTTAATGCTGGAGAATCAAGACTTGCTGAACTATATGTGGAGAGGGCAAAGTGGCTATGGTCTAAGGTAACGGCCAAGAGAACATCATAGATATATTGTTGTATATTATATACTTCCTACCAAGGCCTGACTAAGAGATGATCCCTAATCCAAATTCAGAGTCTCTCTCTGTCATCTTTATCATTCTGCCATAATTTAGAGGAAACCATTCCTTCTTTCCTGATGTCCCTAAACATTTGTCTTTCCATTTCAAGATGAAAGTGCAATTCTTTCAGTTTTCATCTGTCTTCCTTTGTTGTTCTTTAGAGAAACAGCCAATTTTTACTTTGTCTTTACCTCCTGTATATATACAGGGTGCACGTAGTAGGCTCTCAAGACACTTATGAGGGACACCTGAGTGGCTCAGCGGTTGAGCGTCTGCCTTTGACTCAGGGCATGATCCCAGGATCCAGGATCGAGTCCCACATCGGGCTCCCTGTGTGGAGCCTACTTCTCCCTCTGCCTATGTCTCTGCCTCTCTCTCTCTCTGTCTCTCATGAATAAATAAATAAAATGTTTAAAAAAAAAAAGATTCTTGTGAAATGAAAATAACACTGTTCCCTACTTATATTCTTAGCAGACAATTAGTTTTGGGAGGATTTGCCAGTTTTATTGTCAGGATTAGTTTCTAATCTAACCTATCACAAAAGGCTTTGCATAAGAACAAAAGTCCCCAGCTATCCCCAGATTGAAGCAATAGTAATGAGCAAGAGGCTTTTTGATTATCTGAATTACTTGCAAAGTTTATTCCCCAGATTTAAATGGTTATTACTTACATATCTCATTATGCTTGCCACCAGTCTAGAATTAGTAGTGAGCATAGCATATTCTGAAATTGACATTTAGCAACTATAGCTGGAGCCATCTGTGATTGTAGAGGCAAAAGTAATGATTCAGCCTATATTTGCCAGTACCTGGTCATTTTCTGAGCTAGTGCTGGTCTGTGTATTATAATACCTTAAATTCAACATGTTCAAAATCAAGTTCATCATTTACTATTCAATAACTGCTTCCCCTATATATTCTGTTTTTTAAATCGGACTCCTTCGTATCCTCTCATCTAAGATAGACATCTTGGCATCATTTTGAACTTCTTCGTTTCCCTCATTTTCCATGTCCAAGTGGAGACCAAATTTTCCTTAGAAAAATCTTTTGATTTTTGTTGTTTTTGTTAAGTAAACTACCTGCAACCTGAGGTTCAAACTCGTGACCTTGAGATCAAGAGTTGCATGCTTGGGGCACCTGGTGGCTCAGTTGGTTAAGTGTCTGACTCTTGATTTCAGCTCAGGTCATGATCTCAGTCATGATCTCAGGATTGTGAGATAAAGCCTCTCACACATTCTCTCCCTCTAAAAAAAAAAAAAAAAACCAAAAAACCTAAAAAGAGTTACATGCTCTACCAGCTGAACCACCTAGGCGCCCTCTCTTAACATTTTGATACAAACTTCTAGTTATAAATAAATAAGTCGTGGTATAATGTATAGCATAGTGACTATACTTAATAATACCTTATTGCATATTTGGAAGTTGAAAAAGAAACACCTTTTAATCCTCTCTTATTTAACTCTGCTGCTTTCATTCATGCCCTTAGCATTTGTAGTCTCTAATAATATTAATAGCCTTTTTTTTTTAGTCTTTCTGTTTCTGTGTACACATGATTGCAGTTTGTAATCTTTCTAAAATGCACATTAAATCATGTAGCTGCTTTGATTAAAATCTTTTGAAGTATTCTTCATGCCTTTATGATTAAGTCTGACCTCTAGAAAGTATACAAGGCTTTTTCTGATTGAGTTCCAGTCTACCTCTTCAACTTCACTTATCACTCACTATTTCATAAGCCGTTTAGACTATAGCTAAAACCATACTACTTGCCTTTTCCACATGTTATTCCTTTTTTTAATTTTTACAACCTTGAGATCAAAACCTGAGCTGAGATCAGGAGTCAGACACTTAACCAACTGAGCCACCCAGGAGCCCCAAATTATTACTCCTTTTACCAAGAATGTCCTTCACTGAATTCACTTCCAGGAATATTGCTACTCATTCTTCAAAACTTAATTCAAATTTTCCTCATCCAGTAATCTTTGCTGAACACTGCTCTTCTCCATTTTCTTATTTTTTTTTATAATTTTTAAAAAATTATTATTTATTTATGATAGTCACAGAGAGAGAGAGAGAGAGAGAGAGAGAGAGAGAGAGGCAGAGACACAGGCAGAGAGAGAAGCAGGCTCCATGCACCGGGAGCCCAACGTGGGATTCAATCCCAGGTCTCCAGGATCGCGCCCTGGGCCAAAGGCAGGCGCCAAACCGCTGTGCCACCCAGGGATCCCCCATTTTCTTATATCTTCATGTAGATGTGGGAGATTCCCTTCTCTGTCCTTAATATCCATATAAATTTCTCTGTTAATAGCATTTACCATTTTGTTGCTATTTTACATACTCTATTTCTTCACTTGACTGTGAACTTTTTTAAGCTAGAAATTTTGATTTATTCATGTTTGTTTATCCCCAGTCATCTACATATATCTCTCAGTTCCTTATACTTTGATTGACTGTAAAAATGAGCAAATGAATGAATTAATATGAGTTCTACATGAAATGAAGCAATGCTTCCTTTTTGGATTTTACTTTTGTAGGAGGGAAATGAGAGATGAACATGAAGTTACAAAGAGTTATACATAAAACATATTTAATGGACTTTAAGTACTAATAATAATGTTTTTCAGAAAACAGAAATATCTTAAATTAAAAAGCTTGTTGTTGCCATTTTCCTTTTAGGGTGATGTTCACCAGGCACTAATTGTTCTTCAGAAGGGTGTTGAATTATGTTTTCCTGAAAATAAAACCCCAACCGAGAGTAAGAACATGTTAATCCATGGTCGAGCTATGCTACTAGTGGGCCGATTTATGGAAGAAACAGCTAACTTTGAAAGCAATGCAGTTATGAAAAAATACAAGGCAAGTATATGTATAATGCTGTTATACATATCAGTTGGGGGGGCAGGGATTTGGGGGAGTGCTATAAAAAGAACAATTTCCAGAGCTTACATAGAATTGGAAATCATCCAGAATTCTATCACCAGGCAAGAGGCCTCATTGCATACATGATATATAGAGACTCTCAAAGGGCCACACCTTAAAAATGGGTTTAATTCGCCCTAGACTAAAGGCTACTCTACATCCACCCTACAAAAGCATCGAAACATTAAAAGGATTAAGCTGATTTACGAGTAAAATTACTGCCTGCCTGATCAAAGTCTACCACTCTCTAAAGGAATATAACAAAATCTAAAACTCAGCAACATAAAATGACCTATGTCTGGCATCCAGTAAAAAATTACTCTAGATATGTAGAAACAGAAGAAATATCAGTCAATAGAAAGAGACACAAATATGGTAAAGATGATAAAATGAGGAGATAAGGACTTTAAAACAGCTATCATAAACATGCTTCAGATAAGAACTTTAAAATTGCTACTATAAATATACTTAAGCCTAGAGGAAAACATGATGATGATAAGGAGAGAAATGGAAGATATAAAAAGAAAAGACCTAAATGGGACCAAGAGCTAATAAAGCAGATGAAACAAATGTTAATGTTTAGATCCTGGCAGTGTTGAATTCTGAGCAAGATACATAGTGGGAGCCTAGCCCCTGTTCCCCTGTTTACAAGAAGGTGCCATGCAGGGATGCCTGGGTGGCTTGGGCGGTTAAGTGTCTGACTCATAATTCTGCCTCAGGTCATGATTTCCTGGGTGGTGGAATGGAGCCCCACATTGGGCACCACACTCAGTGGGGAGTCTGCTTGATTCCCCTCACATGCACTCTCTCTCAAATAAATAAATCTTAAAAAGAAAAAAATATATATATACAGACACACACACACACACTATACTAAAGAGCAATAGTCACAAGGTAAATCCTAAAGTCATTATTATGTTTCACTCTCCCTATTGGAGAGATCTGAATTTCTTCTAATTTGTGAGGCACACAAAACTCACTAATTCTTCACAACAAAATTTATAGCAGATATTCCAGGTCTTTCATCTCTTGCACTGAAGCCTGGGGTGGAGGAGAAGGGAGAGAGGCCCTCATTATACCAAAGTTAGAATCTGACTAAACTAGCTGCATCACTAAGTCTCTGTCATGATGGCCTAAGTACCATGAGGAATAGTCTTTTTTTTTTTTTTTTTTGAGAGAGAGAGAGTACACTTGTGGTTGGGGGCGTGAAAGGGGCAGAGAGAGAGAATCCCAAGCAGGCTCCATGTCCAGTGCAGAGCACAGCACAGGGCTTAATCCCACAACCCTGAGATTATCACCTGAGCCGAAATCAAGAGTTAGACACTTACTTAACCCACTGAGCCACACAGGCGCCCCCAGAAAGATAGTCTTTTTAATAAATGTTGTATCATTTGGTTATCTTACAGGAAAAAAAGTCAAACTTGATCTTTTCTTCACACCATTAACAAAGGTAAATTTGAGGCAGGTGGTAGATATAAACATGAAAGTCAAAATAATAAAGCTTCCAAAGCTTATATAGGAGAGTATCTTCAAACCTGGAAGTAGGTCAGGACTTCTTAAACAGATTAAAAAGACCAACTGTAAAAGAAATGATTGATAAATTTGACTACGTTAAAATTATGAATTTCCTCATGAAAAGATATCATTATGAATGTGGAGGCAAGCCATAGATTAGAAGATACTTGCAACACATAAATGATAAGAGGCTCTTATCCAGAATACAGTAAGAACTCTTAAAAGTTAATTAGCAAACCTGAGGCAAGAACTGTGTAGAAGACTTTCAAAAGTAAATATATAAATGACCAAAAACAAATAAAGGATATGTATGCAATTGTAGTAGCCAAGCATAGATGCAAATTAAAAACATTACAAGGCAACACTATATATCTATTAAAAGACTAAAATTTGGGCAGCCTGGCTAGATAGAAGCCGTTTAGCACTGCCTTCAGCCCAGGGCCTGATCCTGGAGACCTGGGATCGAGTCCCACTTCGGGCTCCCTGCATGGAGCCTGCTTCTCCCTCTGCCTGTGTCTCTGCGTCTCTCTCTCTCTTTCTCTCTCCCTCTCTCTCTGTCTCTCATGAATAAGTAAAAATCTTTAAAAAAAATAAAAATAAAAGACTAAAATTTAAAGATTGACAACTCAAAGTCAGACTGTAGAGCATTTAGACTCACATTGTTGCTGAAAGTATAAAGTGGTATGATCATTTTGGAAAACAGTTTGGCAGATTTCACAAGCATGATGTTGAATGAAAAAAAACTGGATAGAAAATAATACATGTAGTATGTTTCCATTTATATAAAGTTCAAAAATGGGCAAAACAAAATTACTGTATTAGAAATTCCAAAAGTGGTTGTCAGTCTGTTTGGGCTGCTCTAAGAACAATATACTATAATAAACATATAAACTGGGTGACTTTTCTCACAGTTCTGGAGACATTTCTCACAGTTCTGGAGGCTGGGAAGCAAGATCACAGTACTAATAGATTTGGTATCTGATGAGGGCCTGCTTCATAGACTGCCATCTTATTACAAGGCAGAAGGAGTGAGAGAGCTCTTAGGGGTCTGGGTTATAAGGGCACTAATCTTACCCATGAGGGTTCCATTATCATGATCTAATCACATCCCAAAGGCCCCACCTCCAGATATTATCACTTTGGGGATTAGGCTTCAACATGAATTTCAGGGGTGGGGAGATAACAAACATTCACTTTATAGCAGTGGTTATTTTCAGGGAAAAGAAAGGAGGTAGTGATTGGGAGGGTGAATGGGGGAGCTTGTGTTTCCAGAGGTCTTCTTATATGTGATCACTTTGTGATAATTGACCAAGCTATACACATAAAATTTCTGTATTTTCCTGTTTCTAAATTTTACTTTACAAAATAAATTTTAAAAACTTAAACCAGAAAAGAAGGAAGGAGGGAGACAGATAAGAGTAAGCAGAGAGTAAAATGATGGTAAAACCAGACTGAAATATATCTTTTTTAAAAGAAATTATACTGTTTCCTTATTCCCTTTGCTTTTATGACTAGATAAGGGAGGGACACTGGCAGCCTTATCTCTGGCTGGTTGAGTACATGAATCCAGCATCTGTTTTATATGTCTAGTCATGCCATTCTCTCCTCTATCCACAGGCAGATAGGTGTCTGTAAATTGGCAGGATTAGGTTCAGGGGAAACTGAAGATCTCATTTACAGTTCCTAGTTCAAACTGTGTTCTCGTACTTGCTTGAATAAAGAGTGGAACTTCATTAAAAAAATTTATTTTGTTGTCAGCCATTCTATATGTTTTCCATCACATTTCAAATAGTATTGTTTTAAAATAAATACACAAATACTTAAAAGGCAGGGGAATAGAAAGGAAATGATACAGGGGACAGGATAAGAGAAAACTTGGAAGATTGTGGCCTCACGGAAGCCAAGGAAAGAAAGTGTTTCAAAGAGGAACTGCTGTGGACAACAGAAACAGGTGCTGAAGAGAGTTCAAATGAGATCAGAATTGGAAAGGATCTTTTAGATTTAAGGAGTTGCTTTTGTGGAATACTGAAGACAAACCATGAAGAAATAGTTCGAGGAGTGAATGAGAGGTAAATTCTTAGAAACCCAATTATAAAGGAGTTGAGAGGGAATGCAGTAACCTGTGAAAGATCTTGGAGAAAAATAAGATGTGGTTTTTTTGTTTTGTTTTTTTTTAACCACATTTTTATGCTTTTAAAGTCCTATCCTCCTTAGAGGTTTGATATTTTCCTTTCCTGAGATTTTTTTATAGTAAAAATAGACATATAAACACTTTTCATAAAATACATTAGTCCATCTGGAAATTATTTTGATGACATATAAAGTGGCAATGTAAATGGAGTTTCCTTTCCCTAAATAGCTAATTATCTGAACACTATTTCTTGTTGGCCAGTGGACAACTCACCAGAACCAACCAGCCATCGTGAGAAAACCTTTCCAAGAAAATATCTATTCTTTATTCTAATTAAAGAGTCACTCTGCCTTTGACTTTGCTCTGCCTATATGTGGGTATTACACCTTTTGATCCCTGATCATCCTTTCATAGTTTATTTCCCAGTATAGTATGGGGTTTGCTTAGGTAAGTTTCTGGTGTTGTGTTTTACAGGATGTGACCTTGTTCTTGCCAGAATGGGAGGATGGACATTTTTACCTTGCCAAGTACTATGACAAATTGATGCCCATGGTCACAGACAACAAAATGGAAAAGCAAGGTGATCTCATTCGGTATATAGTTCTTCATTTTGGCAGGTAAGTATGAGAACTGCATGTGTACTTATTAAATATGTCAGAGTGACTCTGTTGATCTTGAACTGTTATCACGGATCTTAGCATATTCAGGATACTTTCTGCTTTACCAATGACTCAGTCCTTAACCTTAGATGAGATAAAAAATTTTTCTATCATTTTTTTCTTCCTTTTAAAAAATTACTTTATTGGGCAGCCAGGGTGGCTCAGCAGTTTAGTGCCACCTTCAGCCCAGAGTGTGATCCTGGAGACCTGGGATCCAGTTCCATGTCAGGCTCCCTGCACGGAGCCTGCTTCTCCCTCTGCCTGTGTCTCTGCCTCTCTCTCTCTCTCTCTCTCTCTCTCTCTGTGTCTCTCATCAATAAATAAATAAAATCTTTTAAAAAAATTTATTAATGGAAAAATTAATGTGCACATATATTTTTAATTCAGTAGTACCAGTATTATACCATGAAAATTAAGTTGAGCATCTCCCATCAGCTCAAGTCCTGGTTCTGCAGCCCTGGGATCAAGCCCCTTTGGGCTCTTTTCTTAGCACGAAGCCTCCTCTTCCTCTACCCTTCCCTGCTCCCTCTTGCTCCTTCTCATATATACGCTCCTCCTCTCAAATAAATAAATAAATAAATAACTTTTAAAAAAAGGAGAAGGGAATCAAAGTAACCTCTACTAAGAAGAAATATGGATACCATAATTTTTGTCAGAAGGCTGTGTAAAACTCAAGTAATAGTTTGTCTTTACATTTTAATCCATATAATTGTAAAAAAGAGCACTATGTTAATAATATCTTTTCTATATAATTGCAGATCTCTACAATATGGAAATCAATTCATATATCAGTCAATGCCACGAATGTTATCACTATGGCTTGATTTTGGTGCTAAGGCATACGAATGGGAAAAAGGTATAATTTATGTAAAAATTTTAACAGATAAGAGAAATTGTGATTTTGATATAAAGTCACATTTGGCTCAAGAGTCAACTTATAAAAAGTGAGGAATGATTTTAATACTTAAGATTGAATATAAGTGTGAGCATGAATGTTAACAATGAGGAGAAACACTAAACACATAGAAGTTGCAGTTCAGGGCTGCAAATGAATATCTGTTCATTCCTTCCTGAACCTAACACATATTGAGAGATACTAGTTTAAGCCAAATAATTTACCCTAAAAATTATAGTGGAGTGTGGCTTGTTCTGTGTTTATAGTGAAAATTAATAGCCCTTGAGTTTTTCAGTGACCTTCAGTGACCCTTTTAAATATGTTTTTCTGTTTGGTCAAAGATAGCTATCTTCATCTATTGGCAAGTGATCTAGCTTTGGATGTGAGAATAACATGTATTGTAAAGTTGTTTTTAACACACAATTTTTCTTTTATGAAATGACTGATAGACTGTTTTTTTTCTTCTCTGTTTTTTTAAACTTTGATCTTTTTCTCAGCTGGCCGTTCTGATCGTGTACAAATGAGAAACGATTTAGCCAAAATAAACAAGGTTATCACAGAGCACACAAATCACTTAGCACCATATCAGTTTTTGACTGCTTTTTCACAGTTGATCTCTCGAATTTGTCATTCTCATGATGAAGTTTTTGTTGTCTTGATGGAAATTATAGCCAAAGTGTTTCTGGCCTATCCTCAACAAGCAATGTGGATGATGACAGCTGTGTCAAAGGTAATATAGTAATCACAGCAGTGTCTTTTTCCATTTTATATGGCATTGATTATTTAATGCTAATATGAAGATGCAAGTTCCAGTATTTCTTTCTTAGTAAATTAGTAGCAAAACATAAATTTTAAATACTTGAAAAAAAGAAATTGGGGCAACTGGGTGGCTCAATGCTGGAGCAACTACCTTTGATCAGGTTGTGATCCCGGAGTCCTGGGATCATGTCCTGCAGGGGGAGCCTGCTTCTCCCCCTCCCTATGTCTCTGCTTCTCTCTGTGTCTCTCATGAATAAGTAAATAAAATCTTTTTTAAAAAAAAGATATTAAAGCATTATGTATCATTTTTAAATTCAGAAATATTTACCGTATCAAATGAAAGGACTAATATGTTAAGATAAAAAATTCAGCATGTGTTTTCTCTCTGAAGTCTAGTAAACTGTTAGTGCTTGTTATGAAATGGTAGCCTGTTTTTTCAAAGTGTTTAATCCAAAGTATCTAAACTATTAATAGTAGAAAAACTATTGCATTATTAATGGGCATTTATAAGGTGGTAAATATATTTAATCATAAATATTTTAGAGAATTTGAAAAATAGACAAATATTAAAAAAACTAAAATTCACTAATTCTACCATTGATATTTTTCTGTATTTTTGTATATGTAGTTTCTGTGTATATTTTAATGCCAAATTTGGATTATATAGATACATAATTTGATATTTTTCATCTAAGATTATTACCATAGCATTTTCCTATGAATTAAATATTCTTTGAAGACACAATTTTAATAATTATGTAAAACTCTATAGTAGTTAGCTTATAATTATTTTCTATTATTTATTTAACTGTTGTGTTTCCATTGTTTTGTTCTTATAATGAATACATCTAGACACATCTATATTTATTCTTAATTCTGATTATTCCACCAGGATAGATTCTAAGAAGGGAATTCATAAGGTCATAGGATAAAAGCATTTTCATGGCTGTTGAGAATATTGCCACATTGATTTCCAGGAAATTTGAATCAGTATGAATTCTCATCTAGAATTGATTTATGTCGATCAAAATTCTGTTTTTAACACCTTGTATAAAACTGCATTTAATTTCTTTTATGACAGTCTTCTTATCCCATGCGTGTGAACAGATGCAAGGAAATCCTAAATAAAGCTATTCATATGAAAAAATCCTTAGAAAAATTTATTGGAGATGCAACTCGCCTAACAGATAAGCTTTTGGAATTGTGCAATAAACCGGTATGACCAAATCTTCCTACATAGAGACCAGTATTGGATCACTTATATAAAACTTCTATATGATTTTAGCTGGTTTTCTTTCATTTGATTAATTAAGTTAAAATTCTAACGTAAGTAGGTATACACATATGTAAAAATTCATCAAATTATATACTTTAAATATATGCAGTTTACCTTAATAAAGCAGTTTTTTAAATTTCTAACATGTCCCTCTCTCAAATTTATACTCTGAAATTTCTAAAAGCTCTTGTTAGTGTAGATTATTCTGAGAGTAAATTGTCCATATTAATTAGAAATAATTTAAGTAGAGGAATATGAAATAAGCTGTAAGACTCTAAGTATACAAAATACTCAAAATCATCTCTAGTATTATTTTGTGTTGTATCTTTAAACTTTCAAAACTTATATACATTAACCTACACATATGAGAGGAAAAGAAGATTTGAGTTTGGTTTTCATTTTATTTCATTCTTTCAGGATGTGTTTATTTCCTTGCCTGTTGACAGGCACTATGCTAAGTGAAACCCAAATCAAGAAGATATATTCTCCTGCATTGAGGTGCTGATAGTGTTGTAGGAAAATAAGCCAATGGCTATAACTACTTTTTTCAGTATACTTGTATCTAGAGTATAAATATGCTTATAGAGGTAGCACATTCTTTTGCCTAAGAAAATGGAGGGGGGGAAATCCCTGAAATATATATATATAGGAAAGGTAAAAGTGAGTGAGGATAGTTATGAGGAAGAAGAGAGAGACTGTTGACAGGTAAATAGCTAGATTTCACTTTACAAATATTCAATCTGTTAGCTATTTATAGGTGAGAAAATATAGGCTATTTCTTACCTTCTCTGTATTACTAAACACCTTGAAAGAGTAATCTGTTTTAGCTATTTACTTGAGCCCTATTGACTTCTAATGTACTTGGCATTATCAAAGACAATGATAATGGCCAACATTTACTAAGCACTGGCACTTTTCTAAATGCTTTACATATACAAGTTTTCAGTTATTTATCTGAAATTTTTGTGGCCAGCTAGGCTGCATTTAGGAATTTAGAATTTTTCAGATTTTTTAAAGGTAATATAGTGTACATACTCAATATTGAATATCCCTGCTGAGAGTATTCTGATAGACTATCCCATAATCAGTTTCATAACTGTTTCTATAGTGAGACATACTAATCTGCACTGGGTGAGAAATTCAGGTATCATTTTGCTCTTCAATAAGATTTGGTACAAAAAAAACCAGTTTGATTTGCATAGCTCTTTGGATTTTGTAGTGTCTTGTTAATAGATCGTAGGCCTTTATTATCCCCATGAGTCTTGAAACAGCCCTGTGGTATTATTATTGGTAAAGTAAAAGAGTATGGAGCAAGTAAAATGATAAGTATAAAGAATTCTTGGAAAACTGCTGACTGCTTAACCATTGTAATTAAAATATTGTGGAAGTGAAACTTTTGGTTGAAATTAAGTGTTCTATAATACAGTGTAAACCTAGAAAAATTAAAGTGTGCTATTTTTTTTTTTCCCCAGGTGGATGGAAGTAGTTCCACATTAAGCATGAGCACTCATTTTAAAATGCTTAAAAAGCTGGTGGAAGAACCAACATTTAGTGAAATTCTCATTCCTTTACAATCAGTCATGATACCTACTCTTCCATCAATTCCGGGTGCTCATGCCAACCATGAGCCATTTCCTGGGCATTGGGCCTATATTGCAAGCTTTGATGATATGGTAAACTTCAATATTATATAACTGTAACTGTGATTTTAAAATTTAGTTAAATTAAAAATTTCAAATTAAGTTTTTTAAAAAATGTTTTTCTCAAACTAAGTGAATTTTATTTGCAAAGAAATAATGATTAGAAATACAGAAAAATAAAACTTTTAATACTGATGGGATAAAATTAAATGTTAAAAATCCTATGTTCCTAATATCTGTGACCTATAAAAATACCCATATGGAGAAGACTGATACTTTTCTAATGTATATTATGATGAACGAGTCATGCATCTTAAATAGCATGATAGGGAGATGGTTCCTTCTCAATTTTTAGCTTTTTATGTATTCCAGTGAACATGTTTACTCTCCTAAACTTCTTAGTACATATTGCTAATGTTACAGGTCTATTTCCAATCAATTACTACCTTTGTATTGTATTGTCAACTTTTCAACCATATGCATTTATCTTCCCCTATTATAAGATATACACACATAGTGTTCATGCTTATTCTCCTTTTAATCTTCTACAATCCCTAAGACAGTGTCCTTAAAGCAAAAACCCATGTTCATTTTGATTTTTTTAGATGCTTGTATTATTTTAGTATGAGTATCATTTTTATTTTTCACAATTTGATTTTTCCATACTTTCTTTCATCCTAAAAACAGAGAACAAAATACAGTTTTTGCTTATAGTTTAGGAGGAAGCAAAATTTAGCTAAGAAGAGCTTGATTTTTAAGTATGTGACTATAAATATGTGACTATTTTAAAGAAATGGTACAAGAGCATTTCTAAGTAAATATTTCTGAAAACTATTTGTTCCAGTAAATCTGTGTATCAAAACATTTGTTTAACTGTTCCAGAGACAGATATTAAACCACATAATGAAATCATTCTTTCTTACTTATAGTCATGCTTTGTTTTTAACTTAATAGTATTCAGGTTATTTGCTCACCTCATTAGGTAGACTTGGTTTTGGAAGAGTTTCTTGTTTCAAAAGTCAAGTAACATTAAATTGATAATCACTTCTTACCATTAAAGACATTTTAAAACAGTGTCTCTGGCTGTAAAGACAGGTTCTAAAAAATATTTCAAAAGTCTTTTAGAAGGGCCAGCAAGGCTTCTAGAAGGTAGTTGAGTGTCTACCTTCTGCTCAGGTCACAATCCCGAAGTCCTGGGGATTGAGCCCCACATTGAGCTCCCTGCTCAGTGGAGAGTTTGCCTCTTCCTCCCACCCTACCCCCACCTCCTGCCCCTCGCTCCTGTGTGCTCACTTGCACATTATCTCTTTTTCTCTCTCACTCACTCTCTCAAATAAGTAAAATATTTAAAAACAAAATCTTTTAAACATGGCTGTCCTGAAGAGGGTCCCTCAGTTTGAATGTGTAAGTACTTATATTGCTGATGAAGTAATCCTTTTACTTTATAGTCATTCCTAATGGGTGACAATGACTCTCTATGCATGGCAACTATTTTTTCATGGGTCATGGGTCATCAGTGATTATGATAAAAGAAATGTTAAGATAATAAACTTATTACATGACATAGGTAATTATATTCTTTTTTGTTAGGTAGCATCATATATATATATATATATGTGTGTATATATATATATATATATATATATATATATATAAAAATTTAAACAAAGAATCTTGACCTCAACTTATATGTAACTTACTATATTTTAGGTGGAAATTCTTGCTTCTCTTCAGAAACCAAAGAAGATCTCTTTGAAAGGATCAGATGGAAAGTTCTACATCATGATGTGTAAGCCAAAAGATGACCTGAGAAAGGATTGTAGGCTAATGGAATTCAATTCCTTGATTAATAAGGTTTGGAGATAGTTTACTTTAGAGTTTCCATAACTACTGTCAATGTGATACAATCTTTTCATTATGCACATAGATCATTTCTAAACCATACAATTGAAAGATGAAATTTAATTATTTTTTATACGCTTTTTGTCCCTCTCTATCTTCTCCCCGTGTATCACTAGTACCTCTTTTATTAGCAGGAAAAGTTACAGACTTTTAACGTAGAAAAGATACAGTAACAGATAATTTCATTTTTAAAAAAGAACAACTATGGTCTTTACTTTGTGTAACCAAAATAATTTAAAAATTAATATCACGTTAAAAACCCATTTCAAAGGCACTGTGAAGTAAAGGATTGTTTTTTATTTAAAATGTTCAGTAAATTGGTAACCTAATTCACTGACTTTAACACCATTAGTATGTTTATCCCAAGCTCCCTTGAGTATTTTTCTGGTTAGGAGTATCAAGTGGCCTGGGTTTAGTTTATAAATTTATCTTATTCAGCTTTGTAACTGATTTATTTCATTACTCTTCCCCCACATATAAAATACAATGGCCTGATTGTGAAAAACTACAGTCTGTGTTGGTCTAGGAGACCACAAACTGATCTTTACATGTCATTCTAATGCTGTACTGTTTGACATTTATGTTGCCTATTTATTCCTAAAGTTTAAAACATGTTTTTGGTTAGTGATTGTGCTTTTGAATTGGACAGTTTGCAATTATAGTTGTGTGCTTAGTTTATTTCATACAGTTTCAGAATTAAACAAAACATCATTTATCTTTACCTAGAATAATTCAGGATTAATCAGATGAAATGTAAAAAGCTTTCTTCTGCTAGGAGGCAGTTTTTCAAATGAAGCCCATAATATTAAACTGTAAGAATAAAATTGCATTTTGAGGATATTATAAAACTCATAGTTTCTTGTTTAGATAATCAAAATTAAGCAGCAGTCTTTGTGCCTAAGGACTTATTATTTCAATAATATCTATAAAGCAATAAACATTTTATCATTGTTAAATATAGAACTATAATATTTTGAACACAGTATTGTTGTCACATTAATAGTAAATAATTAAAAAGGGGGACTTGCCCAAGGCATTTTTAATGATTTGGAAAAAGACTATGGATACTATCCCAGTAGCTTCCTTTCCTACCATTCTGAGGGATTATTCAGCTGTACCACATAGTAAACTTTCACTGACTTTCTTTTGCTATGAAATGAACAATCTTTAGATGTATATTTGACATATTTAGAAATTTTGAATTTTTAAGTTTATGTGTGTGTGTTTTTTTAATAGTGTTTAAGAAAAGATGCAGAATCTCGTAGAAGAGAACTTCATATCCGAACATATGCAGTTATTCCCCTGAATGATGAATGTGGAATTATTGAATGGGTTAACAACACTGCTGGCTTGAGACCTATTTTGACCAAACTTTATAAGGAAAAGGGTACTAAAATTAATTCTTAAAATATAAACATATGAGTATAAAACCTGCTAATATGTGTGTAATTATTATTAACATATGCCATTATACCTTTTATTTGTATAAGCAATAGTAGAATTTCTAGGCTAAATGAGATTCTATATACAGAAGTACTTATGTGTTTTTCTTCCTAGGGTTCTAATTTCATCTTTATCCCAAGAGATATTCCAAGAGAATGTGATGTAGCTTACAAGGATGTATATTCAAATTTGTTTTTCACAGAAGTATTGGTTAGCAATTCTGAAACTACTTTATGTGTATACTCAACTTCAGCAAAATATAAATATATTGTGGATAATGAGAGCTAGTTTTTTCACTGTGAGAGAAAGAAAAGGAAAGGGAAGGCTAACATAGAACTGAAAGTATTAGATTGGAATTAGAGTCTCCACCTGGCCAAACCTGAGATAATTTGGGGAGCAAAATAAGTAATGATATAGTATTAGATTATAACTCATGAAATAAAATAAATAGACATGAATCTGCACTGATATAAATAAATAATAAGTAGGAAAGCAGGAACAGTTCTTCCTTATAATAGAATTGCAGTGAATAAATGTAGAGAAATTGATGGAAATAGAAAATCAGGGATCCCTGGGTGGCGCAGCAGTTTGGCGCCTGCCTTTGGCCCAGGGCGCAATCCTGGAGACCCGGGATCGAATCCCACATCGGGCTCCCGGTGCATGGAGCCTGCTTCTCCCTCTGCCTGTGTCTCTGCCTTTCTCTCTATCTCTCTGTGACTATCATAAATAAATTAAAAAAAAAAAATTAAAAAAAAAAAAAAAGAAAATCATCAATTAGCAAGTACCACAGTAATAATTGTTACAGGTAAAGAATATCAGTGGGTGGTGGAATGCATGGGCAAAAGTATGATGAGAAACAGGTTATTTGTTCGGTCTCAAAGTATCTCCCCACAACATACTTATGAATTATAAAGGGGAAAAAATAGGAACTTTACAGTGCAGAAACAAAAATATTACTGGTTTGAACTCTTAAAAAATGGTCAAGGTAATAAAAGTCAAAGATAGAAATTTCCCAGATTTGAGGACATTAAGGATACATGACAACTGAAGGTAATATGGGATCCTGGATTGAATCCTACCCCAGAAAAAAAGACAGTGATATAGTGGGACAGTTGATGAAATTTTAGTAAGGTCTAAAGTTTAGTTAATAATATTATAACAATATCAATTTCCTGATTTAGGTAATTGTACTATTGTTATGAAAGACATGAACATTAATAGCTGAGTGAAGAATGTAGGAGAATGCTTTGTATCATTTATACAGTTTTTTTTATAAGTCCAGAACTATTTCAAAATAATTTATTAAATGCATATGATACAGTATATTAAAAATAAATAGATCAAATTATTAGAATAAGGTAGAAACTAAGTATATTTGTTTCTCTAGGGCTGCTATAACAAAGTACTACTAACAACAGAAATGTGTTTTTTCATAGTTTGGGAGCTTATGAATCTGAAATCCTGTGTCAGTAGGGCCAGATCACTGATAGTTCTAGGGGAGAACCGCTTCCATCCTTTTCTGTCAGCTACTGCTGGCTCCAGCAATCTCTGACATGCCTTAGTTTATAGATGGTTCACTTCACTCTCTTTCCTCTCTGTCACCACATAGTGTTCTCCCTAAGTCTATATGTCTCTGTTTTCTTCTTATATGATACTTTATATACCAGTTATATTATATTAAGGGCCCAGCCTAATGACCTTATCTTTACCTGATTACATGGGCAACAACCCTATCTTTTTTAAGGTCACATTCACAGGTACCAGGGGTTAGGAGCTAAGCACATTTTTTAAGGCTATAATTTAACCCGTAACAATAAGTGATATTAATAAATTATTATTGTGCTAATTATATACCTTATTTTTTATTGTTAACAAGTCTGATTATCCCTATTTTATGTATAGTGCCAGAAGTTAACTGGCACTATACACTTGGATAAGTGATTTATCCAAGTTCACAAAGCTGATAAGTTGTAGAGTGGAAACTCAAAGACTGGAGTCTCATTCCAAGGAACTTGCTATTGACTATCTTATTGGAAAGATAAAATATTGTATGTGTTTTAGTTACTGCTTTGGTTTTTTAAAAATATTTTAAAAAAATTTTTAGTATCATGAACACATAGGAACTATGTAACATTTGAGTCTAAACACCTTAAATCTCAAACTTTTCCATAAAACTTTTGGCTGTGCCTTGCTGTAAAAAGCACCAAACCATGGTGACCTAAAAGGCACTTAATAGACTGGAATCATATCACCCATCTAATACAGGCTCATCAATGTGTTAGAAGGAAGAGTTCTTCTGTTTCTCTAGATGATTTGCATTGTACAAGATTAGCTCAAGAACCAGGTATACAATGAATCTGATAGGCTAATCTTCACACAGTAAATTATCTCAAAGTACCATTTTAGGTTTTTTAATAATGATTCTGTGTGGGTTTATACTACATGCTGAGGAACAGAGAAATCACTATAATTTTAGTGAAGGCTGCAGCATTTTTACAATTCTAAGTGTACTCTTCACATTAGATTTATTCTGAGTGACATTTTCTGGAATTAGTTTATCCCACAACATCAGTTTTAGTTGACATTAATTTTCATCAAGAGGCTTCACTTTGGATAAGTATAGTGAAACATAATGTGTTCTGTTATTTTATCATAATAAGATAAATTTACCTACGCATAGTGGCAATTTTTCTACTTGTTCTTGATTTTGAAGAATAATTTGAAAAAAAAAAGTTTTGTTTTGTTTTGTTTTTAAGAAAATCGCCCCTTTTCTTATTTGGTTTATGTGATTAGTGGAAACCACTTTACTTTGCAGGAGTTTATATGACAGGAAAAGAACTTCGGCAGTGTATGCTACCAAAAGCTGCAGCTTTGTCTGAAAAACTCAAAGTATTCCGAGAATTTCTCCTACCCAGACATCCTCCCGTTTTTCATGAATGGTTTCTGAGGACATTCCCTGATCCTACATCATGGTAAGTTACCAAGAAGATAATACATTGTAATAGTTAATGTTTTAAAAAATATTTTAGGTTTGCATTGCCTCATGTGGCATAAGGATATTTGATAGGCATTGTGTTTTCTTAAGGTACAGTAGCAGATCAGCATACTGCCGTTCTACTGCAGTGATGTCAATGGTTGGTTATATCCTGGGGCTTGGAGACCGTCATGGTGAAAACATTCTCTTTGATTCTTTAACTGGTGAATGTGTACATGTGGATTTCAACTGTCTTTTCAATAAGGTAAGTGATATAACTTACTCTAGTTAATTGTATGTTTTCTCCCAATTTCCTTTCCTCAAGAACTGTTTTTCCTAGACCTACCCATTGGTAATGTTACAGTCACAGTTGAGTCACATTGAGAGTTTATTGACTGGTTTTGATCAGTGAATCCCTGAGTGGTCAGTAAAACAACGTAGGATGAAGAGAACTCAGAAGAGTGATAGAGTAAAACCAGCACTGAACTTGAAATCCAAAGGTTCAAGTTCTGACTCAGTTAGTTCTTAGTTAATGTAAAGATGGACAGATCAGTTCATTTTACTGAGACTCAGTTTTTTTAGAGAGACAGAAGACTTTAATGTGTGAGTTTCCAAACCTGCAGCATATCAGAATCATCCAAAAATTTAAACAAAATACACAAATATCTAAGCAGACATCCCAAGAGATTCTATAGGTCCAGAGTGGGGTCTAGGAATAAATTAAGGTAGTTGGACTCTCCCTGATACCCCTCTAATTTTCCAATGTTATGATCCTGGAAGGCAGGCTGGTAAATTAACCCCCTATTTTCTTCATTCCCATTCTCTATGGATTGCCTTCTGCTGTCACAGGAAACCAAGAAAGGTCACAGATACAAATGAGATGAAATCAAAGATAAACCACTGGTACATACCAGAAAGGAATTTAGGGAACTCAGTAAGTTTAGGGATGAAAAGGCCCTATGGAATGCAGGTTGAGAATGGCAGAAAATAAGATTTAAAATTTTAACATAGTTATCTTTTAATAAAATCCATTGTTTTAAGGGAGAAACCTTTGAAGTTCCAGAAATTGTTCCATTTCGACTGACTCATAATATGGTTAATGGAATGGGTCCTATGGGAACAGAAGGTCTTTTTCGAAGAGCTTGTGAAGTTACAATGAGGCTGATGCGAGATCAAAGAGAGCCTTTAATGAGGTAATTAACTTATGTTTTGTAAACAATTAACAGTAATTTTGAATGTAATTATTGATTTCTAAATATATTTTTTAATAATAGAAGCTGATTTGCATTGGTTGAAGTAGTTTTTTTTTTAAATAATAGCTATTAAGGTATAAATTATAGTTCATTATAGTTCATTGCAGCATTATTTATAATGGCCAAGATATGGAAATAACCTGAGTGTCCACTGATGGATAATTGGGTAAAAAAATAATGGTGTGTGTATGTACATACGTATTACACACACACACACACACACACACACACACACACACACACAGAAATACTATTCAGCCATAAAAAAGAAGGAAATCTTGCCATTTGCAACAACATAGATAGACCTTGAGGACATTTATGTTTAAGTGAAATAAGTCAGGCAGATAAAGACAAAGACCATGTAAGATCATTTATATGTGGAGTCTTAAAAAAAGTAGAACTACCTTATGATCGGATAATCACACTACTGGGTATTTACTGAGAGAATACAAGAACACTAATCCAAAGGAATACATGGACCCTGATGTTTATAGCAGCATTATTTGCAATAGCCAAGATATGGAAGCAGCCCAAGTGTTCACCAATAGATGAATAGATAAAAAAGATGTGATATATATACACAATGAAATATCACTTAGCTATGAAAATGAAATGTTGCCATTTGCAATGACATGGATGGAGCTAGAGAGTATAATGCTAAGTGAAATAAGTCAGAGAAAGACAAATACTATATGATTTCACTCATATGTGGAATTTAAGAAACAAATAAGCAAAGGGTAAAAAAAGGGGCACAGCAAGAAAGAGACTCTTATTATAGAGAGCAAGCTGATGGTTACCAAAGATGGGTGGGGAGATAGGTTAAAAGGTGATGGGGATTAAAGAGTGCACTTGTCATGATGTGCACAGGGTGATGTGTGGAACTACTGAATCACTATATTGTACACCTGAAACTAATAAAACACTGTATGTTAAGTAACTAGAATGAAAATAAATTTTAAAAAAAGGAAAAGAAAAACTGAGCTCATAGATACAGAAAACAGATTAATGGTGGCTAGAGGTTGGAGGTGAGGGTGGACAAAATGAATGAAGGCACAAACTTTTAGCTATGAAATAAAGTCATTGGAATATTATGTACATCATGGTGACTATAGTTAATAATACTATATTATATATTTAAAAGTTGCTGAGAGTAGATATTAAAAGTTTTCATCATAAGAAAAAATTTATAACTGTATGGTGATGGATATTAACTAGATTTATTGTGATTATTCTGCAATACATACAAATATCAAGCCATGTACACCTAGAAGTAATATAATGTTATATGTCCATTATATCTCAATTTTTTAAAAGATATAATTTATATACGATAAAATTCACTCTGTAAGAGTATGCATTACAGTGGTTTTTAGCATATTCTCGATTGTGCATCCATCACTACTATCTAATTATAAAACATTTTCATCACCCCTAAAATAAATTAATAGTCACTCTCCATCCCTACTCCTCTGCCATCTTCTAGGAACTGCTAAATGTATTTTCTGTCTCACTGGATTTGTGTTTCTGGGCATGCATATATAAATGAAATTGTACAATATGGCATTTTATGTCTGTCTTCTTTCCCTTGATATTTTCAGGGTTTATCCCTTTTGGAGTATGTATCAGTAATTCATTCATTTTTTATTATAAAATATTCCACCATACACCACATTTTGTTTGTCAATGAATGGACATTTGGATTGTTTATACCTTTTTGCTATTGTGAAAAGTCTGGCTGTGAACATTTGTGTACAAGTTTTATGTAAATATAGATTTTCACTTTTCTTGGGTAAACCTGGGTGTTGAATTGCTGGATCATATGTGAACTCTAAGCTTAACATTTTGAGGAACTTTCATATTGTTTTCCAAAGCAGTCATAATACTTTACAATTCCAATGGCAGTGGTTGAAGTTTCCAATTTCTCCACATTCATACCAACACTTGTTACTTATCTGTCTGTCCTACTTTATCCATCCTAGTATCACATGGTATCTCATTGTGGTTTTAACTTAAATTTTCCCAAAGACCAGACCAGTTATGTTGAGCATCTTTTCATGTGCTTATTGGTCAGTTGTATATCTTCTTTGGACAAATATCTATTCCAATTCTTTTCCCATTTTTAAATTGGATTATTTTTCATTTTTGAGTTCTGAGAGTTCTTTACATATTCTGGATACTAGATCTTTAATAGATACACAATTTGCAAATATTTTTCTTCCATATATGGGTTGTCTTTACTTTCTTCTTCTTTTTTTTTTTTTTTTAAGATTTTATTTATTTATTCATGAGAGACACAGGGAGAGGCAGAGACATAGGCAGAAGGAGAAGCAGGCTCCCGGTGGGGAGCTCGATGCAGGAATTGATCTCAGGACCCCAGGGTCATGCCCTGAGCCAAAGACAGATGCTCAACCACTGAGCCACCCAAGCGTACCGTCTTTCGACTTTTTTGATGATGTCCTTCTTCACTTACAAGTTTTTACTTCTGATGAAGTCCAATTTATCTGTTTTAGTTGTTGTTATTTATGGTTTTGGTGTCATTTAAGAAAGTATTGCATAACCCAAATCATGAACAGTTACATTACACTTCTGTTTTCTTCTAAGTGTTTATAGTTTTAGCTTTTACATTTGTTAGATCTTTGATCATTTTCAGTTATTTTGTGTATCTAGTGTGAGGTGGGGGATCATATTAATTCTTTTGAATGTGCATATCCAGTTTTCCTAGCACTGTTTTTTGAAAATACTATCCTCCTCCACTTAATTGTCTTGACCTATATATGCAAGAGTTTATTTCTGGACTCTCAGTTTTATTCCATTGATCTCTATGTCTAACCGTATTCCTTCAACACATTGTCTTGATTACTGTAGCTTTATAGTAAATTTTGAAATCAGGAAGTATGTGTGCTCCATCTTTTTTTTCTTTTTCAAGATTGTTTGACTATTATGGGTTCTTTTCATTTCCATAGGAATTTTAAGATTATATTATTAACTTCTGCAAAAAGCCAGTCTAGATTTTGGTAGGAATGGCATTGAATCTGTTAATCAGTTTGTGGAGTACTGTTATTTTAAAAATATTATGTTTCTGAACTATAAACATGAGATGTCTTCTCATTTATTTAATTCTTCTTTAACTTCCTTCTATAATGTTTTGTAATTTTTAGTTTTCAAGTCTTGTATTTTTTAAAATGTAATTTTTAAAATGTTATTCCAAATGGAATTTTTTAATTCATTTTTTGCACTGTTCATTATTAATGTTAGAAATACAACTGATATTTGTATATTTATCTTGCATCTTGCAAAACTTTGCTGAACTTATTAGTTCTAATACATATTTTTACCTTAAGATTTTTCTCTCTCCAACAGTACATTATCTGCAAATAGTTTTGCTTTTTTTCCTTTCCAGTCTCATGCTTCCCCCCACCCACCACCCCTGCTTGGCCAATTACCGTAGCTAAATGAGTGTCAGATAGGCAAAGTGAGAAGTCTACATCTTTCTCTTATGCCTGATCTTAGGGGTATAGAAGTCAGTCTTTCACTATTAAATATGTTATCAGCAGGATGTAGTTTTTTTAAAGGACTTTTAAAGCTTATTTATTCACCTTCTTTCTTTAAAGCTCTCTACCTGATATTTTGGTAGAACATACTGGTTAGACATAGGCAAAGGCAAATTCTCTAAAAGGGGAAGTATAGCATCTTGTGAAATACTAAGAGCCCCTATCCCAATCTGGGGAAGTCAGGAAATAATTTCTGGAGGAAGTAGCAGAAATCTTAACGATAAATGGAATTGGCCATGCAAAGGGGAAGAGAGTGTTCTGAATAATAGATATATTAAGGCAAGTGAAGGCATTGACTGCCTAAAAAATGTAATTCTGTTTTCTGGAGAGTACACTTCAAATAGATGGTGCTGTGATGATAGTGCACAGATGAGCAGGGCTAGATTATGAAAAGTCCACATAAGGCTGGTTTACATATTTAAACCTTGCCCTGAAGACAACCAGAACTCATTGCGGGTTGGAGTAAGAAGAAATTTATTTTTTAATTTAATTTTTTAAAGATTTTATTTATTTATTCATGAGAGAGACAGAGGCAGAGATACAGGCAGAAGGAGAAGCAGGCTCCACACAGGTAGCCCGACGTGGACTCGATCCCGGGTCTCCAGGATCACGCCCTGGGCCAAAGGCGGGTGCTAAACCGCTGAGCCACCCAGGCATCCCAAGAAGAAAATTTAAAAAGAAGAAATGAAATCATTAGATTTTGCACTGTAGAAAAATTACAGTTGCATACTAGACTAGAGGCCAGAAAACTAGTTAGAATACTGTTGGAGTAACTCAAGAAAACATGATGTTGCATTGGATGAGGTAGTGACAGTAGAGATGAAAGTAAGTAGATTTTTAAAGGGCTTTAGGAGGTAGAATTGAGTGTTAAAAGGAAGGAGAGGCAACGATGACACCTAGACTTTTGTTTAGGGCAAAGGAGTGAATGATGTTCTTATAGTTCAGGTCATGAATTTTGGAAATACTGAATTTGAGGTGCCTGCAAGAAATCTGAATGGGTTTTTCCATAGGTAGCTGTATTTGAAGTTCACAGTATGCATTTAGAAATGGCACGCAGAAGTCACCTTACTCTACTCTCCAAGAACACCTCAGACCGCCCCCCCATCTTCCCTCTACTCTCTTTTCTTTCAACCCCCTCCAAAACAGTAAGTTCACATATCTTACTGACAGAGTACTAATGCATGTTATAAGAATATTGCCATTAGTTTCTCATCCTTCACTTATTTTTCACCTAAGTGTTGACTATAGTGACACTTCTTTTTAGAGATGTCATATTATTATATTTGTTTACATTTTAGTGTCTTAAAAACTTTTCTACATGATCCTCTTGTGGAATGGAGTAAACCAGTGAAAGGACACTCCAAAGCACCACTGAATGAAACTGGGGAGGTTGTCAATGAAAAGGTTAGTAATTCTTTAAAAAAAAAAAAAAAAAAAAGGTTAGTAGAAATGTAGCTTGATATGAGCCGACGTCGCGTGTCTCTATCAGTGAGAATTGATTCTAAATACTGCCAGTGACTGGCTATTGAATCCTCTGAAATCTAGTTCTTTATTTTTTTAGAGAGGGGGGGAAGCGGCAGAGGGAGAGGGAGACAGAGAATCTTAAGCAAGCTCCACACCCAGCACTGAGCCTCATGTGGAGCTTGATTTCACAACCCTGAGATCATGACTTGAGCCAAAATCAATAATCAGGACACTTAACTGGTGGAGCTACCCAGTTGTCCCTAAAATCTAGTTGTTTAGTATAAAAATGCCAGTGAGTTTTCTTTATTGTCATTACTAATGTTAACATTATTATAATTTGTGTAATGAAGTTCAAGACATACTTGTTTAACTGTAGCCAGTTTACAATTTTGAGATAATAGTGGGAAAAAGTTGAACACAGATTGCCTGAACTTACAAAGTAGCAGTCTCAACTTTAATATGTAGCAATTCACTCCTTACTAATATTAGTTGAAGTCTCAAAGTTTGCAGATAATCGTTTTTATTGAGAATATATTGAAGATTGTTATTCTAATAACATCAATCTCACTTTGCATTTTGATAAGCTTTCTATTGAGAGAAATGTGTACCATTCCAAGTAGCTTAGAACTCCGTTTGCACATAGTAACATAAGCTTGATATTAGGCATTCAGAGTATTGTTGCTATTATTAGAATATTCATTCAAATGTTGAAGTCCTAACATTTTCTGGGTAAATTTTTTCTAGAATTGTAATGTGGAAGAGATTCCCTGGTATTTCACATAGTCCAGAAAAAATGTCCTTGCAGTTGATGTTAAATCAACATTGCAAGCTTCAAAATCAGTATCTCAGTTTTGTTTCATTTCTCCTGTTTTGTCTGTATTTGCTCCTAAAAGGGGGTAATGATTTATAAAATGACATAAACATTGGTCAAATACCAGAAAAAGTAGTAATTTCAAATTATCAACATGCAGGGGTTATTGGGTTCTTAGCACTTATGATTTTCAATTTCTTCTTACTAGGCCAAGACCCATGTTCTTGACATCGAGCAGCGACTGCAAGGTGTAATCAAGACCCGAAATAGAGTGACAGGGCTGCCATTATCTATTGAAGGACATGTACATTACCTTATACAAGAAGCTACTGATGAAAACTTACTGTGTCAAATGTACCTTGGTTGGACTCCATATATGTGAAATGAAATTACATCAAAGGATATGCTAATAATCTAAAATTAGTGCATTTGGTATTAACTGTGTATATTCAATTCCAAAGTACAGTATAAATTTATGTTCTCAGAGCAACTGGTATTAACTCCCTTATTGTTAATAATATTTAAAATAATATATGTTGTTAAGAAATAAACTTTCTTTTTTAAAAAAAATTATTTATTTATTTGAGGAGAGAGAGTGAGAGCGCACAAGTCGGGGAAAGGGGCAAAGGGAGACGGAGAAGCAGACTCGCCACTGAGCGGGGAGGTAGCTCTACTTGGGGCTCCATCCCAGGATCTCCGGATCATGATTTAAGGCCAAGGCAGACATTTAACTGAGTCCCTCAGGCCCCCTAAACTGCTTTCTTTCTTTTTTTTTCTTTTTTCTAAACTACTTTCTTAAATATATATATTGTTTATTATAACTGGGGAAATGGAACATCTTATGTTTTTATGCTCTAAAAAGATGTATTTGCAAGAAACAAGCCTAATTTCATTTTATAACTTTTATTAATTTTCTTTGAAGTTCAAGCTAGCAAAAGGAGGATTAATTTGAGCAAAAACAAAAAATTATATTGAATAAATGCTGTGGGCAAAGCACTATGCTAGACTCGTGCACAGAGCTACTACCTCTCCTGCCCTCTAGGAACTTACAGTTTAGTCTAAAAAAACAGATATAAACGGAAAGCACACATCAAGTTCACTTCATAAAACTTTTTGAATGGCTAAAATGTAATAGGAAAAAACATAAACCAAGGAATATGAATATGAAAACTCAATGTAATTTTAAAGGTGCTGTCATACTGAGAGTTTGCCAGAATACAGAATCTAGTAGTCTTAGAAGACACTTAAAATTTTATAAGATTTTAAAATTAAGGATTTTAATGTTCATTTTTTTGTAAATTTTCTTGCAGATGACTTAAAATAATTCACAGTATTTAAAAGTAATGAGGTTATTACATTCAAATTTTACCTAAGTTCGCTTAAGAGAATTATGCTTTTTTGTACGGTATAGTGTGATGGGGGAAAACAAGAAAAACCAAGAGCCATGTATATGAAAAGTGTATCATTTCCTGTGGAGCTTAATGTTGAGTTTAGGAAGCTGAGCGGGGGTGGAGAGGAGTTAGGACATTTTTTTGTTGTTGTTTCAACAAATAATTTGGAATAGGAAGCTGAGCGGGGGTGGAGAGGAGTTAGGACTTTTTTTTTTTTTTCAACAAATAATTTGGAATAAAACGTTTTTAAAAGAAGCTTTGTTGTAGGGTTATATTCCTGGGGTGGGGGGAGCCTCCCCCTCTCCAAACAAAATAAACTAAATCAAATAAATCACCAGATCTTTCCAAATTTGTGTTGAAAAACACTGAGATTGGTAATCGTAGGCCACAGGCAGTCAGGAAGAAACCAGCGTTCCCACACTCGTGCCGCCGACTCGCGAGGCGTTCACACCCCTCCCACGCCCACTCACAAGGCCCAGCTCTGTCAGCCGACCCGCCGCCGCGCTAGGACGTAACCGCCGAGAGAGCGCCGAGATTAGAGCCCCGCCCCGGCGATGCGGCCTCCAGCCGGCCGCTCTAGGCCCGGCGAGCGCTCTCTATGGTCGGCCGGGCGGTGTGTTGTCATCCGCGGAGCGACGGCCGGAGGCGGCGGCGTAGGCCCCGGCGGGGCGTTTGGTTTCGGTTTGGCCCTGACTGGAATTAGCGTTGACGGTCGAAATGGGAGTCCCCAAGTTTTACCGATGGATCTCGGAGCGGTATCCCTGCCTCAGTGAAGTGGTGAAAGAGCATCAGGTGGGTGAGCGCGGGGCCAGCGGCTCGGCGCGCCGAGGACCCGGGGCCCCGCAGCCCTCCCTCCACCCGGGGACGGGGCTCCACAGCCTCCTCTGCCCGCCGTCTGCGGGGTGCCCGGCGGCGGGAGGGCGGGGGAAGGTTTGAGGAGAGCCGGATGATGTGAATGAGGGCGACGACGTGGGTTTGGTTTCTGTGCGCAGAGCCGCGGGGATGGCGGCCGTTCTGACAGCTCCGCTGCGGCTCGGGGCCTTCCGGGGTCCTGAAACCGAGTCCTGCGGCGGACGCTTCCGTGAAGTCTCCGCTCCCCTGCCCGGGGAGCCGCGTCCTCCCTCGGAGAGGCGGCGGCGCGGGAGCGGGCGCTCTGAGTCCCCTCCCCCGGCCCCAGGGCAGCGGCGGGTCCACGTACAAACGGCGATGAGTGCCTCCGCAGTCGAGTCACCTTGTTTACTTTGCCTCCTCGGGACCTGCATCCCGCTCCACCTCCAGCGCCGAGAGTGTTTGACACGGCCGATGGTTCACATTTATGGTACCTTTTGTTACTCATTTCCGATTATCCCGGAGGTCGGGCGAATCCCGCTTTCCAAAAGCAGCAGAAATACACTTGGACGGGCAGGGGCAGTTATTTGGAGGCTTCGGGGTGCGAGTGTGTTTGTGTGCGTGTGTGTGCGTGTGTGTGCGCGTGTGCGTGTGCACGGCAGAGGGAGGAAGAAAAAGAGAAATGGATTGCTAGAGCACTAACACTAATAATAATAATATCTGGAGTGTAATCCGGGATGTGATAATATTCCAATGCAAGGATTCCAAAAATGTTTATATATTGGAACTGTGGAAAGAAATAAGCAGTTCTCTATTAGGTAAACTAGACTTTGGGTGATGATGTTAGTGTTTGTCACGTTGAATGATTTTGGTAGGTAGATCTCTAGTCCATTTTACATTTTACAGGGCAAAAAAAGTTTTGATATTTGTATAGCCAATGAATCCGTTGTGATGGGTAACATTTTATTGGTCAGGGGAAATAATCTAGCCAACACCATCAGGCTGTTTGTTAAATTATGGTTTAATTTTTTAAAAAGTACAGTGAGCGTGAAGATAAGGTTAAACTTCCAGGAGGGATACTTTGTTGTTGGATCCCAATCAGATTCGGTAAATGAAGAAAAGCTTACCAAAAATTCCAGAACAGTAGATTATTTTTCATTTATTTGAGTCAGATTTAGGAAGATATTTCTTCCCAGAGAAGAGAGTAAAAAAAAAAAAAAGATTACCACTACATTGTAGAAATAGACATCAACTTTGGGTTTGCCTAGGTCATTCATTCAACAAAAGTCTGAGTACCTGCCATGTATCAGTCACTTTATCTCCAAAGAGGAAAAAATGTGATTGTTATTTGGAATGGCTTGATAACATAATATTTGTTCATTGATATTTTTACTCTGTACTCTTCAGTGCAGAATTTGGTTGGATGAAACTGTCCTGGCTTCTCACCATCCTGAGGAGGGTTTTGTTTTGTTTTGTTTTGTTTTGTTTTGTTTTACTGAAGAACAAAAATAGCCTCTTTAAGGCAAAAGGGATAGGTTTAAAACTTGGCTTATCAAAGTGCTGTCCTTCAAAAATACTTGATATATGTGGTTAACAACAACAGCAAAGAAAGCAAATGTCATAAAGGGTTACCAGCTACTCTCTTGAGCAGTATTTAAAAGATAGTAAGCCAAAGTAAGTCACAGTGATTTATTTTTTTTTAAGATTTTATTTATTTATTTGGCAGAGAGACAAAATCAGAGAGCACAAGCAAGGGGAATGGCAGAGGGAGAAGGAGAAGTTAGCTTACCCGCAGAGCAGGGAACCCGACACGGTGCTCCATCCCTGGACCCTATATCATGACCCCAGCTGAAGGCAGACACCCAACCAGCCGAGCTACCCAACCACCCCAGTCACAGTGATTTAAAAACTAGTCCTAGAAGGAAGGGATTGGAGGAAGAATAGGTTGTGGGAAGATGGTGGTGGTAAAGACAACAGCATTGTTTTTTGGTCTTTCTGAATCCTCACATAAAAACAGGGCAACTAGATAGCAAAGTTTGAAATCCAAAGAACATTTATGACAAAACCATGTAACACTGTATCCCTGTGAATCCCCAAATACAAGTAGGTGGGGACAAACTACCAATAGCCTCTAGACCCAGTTGGTGTTGGCATCCCTGCAAGAGGAAAAAGGAAGCAATGGGGCAATATCTGATGGACCTGAGAACAGGATAACTGCAGATTATTCACAAAAAGACTGTAGGCCAATTATATAGCCTATAGTCTATACACAGCCTATAGTATGTGTAAGTAAGGGGCTTTAAACGGCAAGAATAGTCAGCCTCCTATGAATTCTCATAAGTGACTTGCCAAGACATTGTTCTGAGGTAGATATAGTAAAGGATAAAACAGATATGCTCCCTATGCAAGAGCAATGGAAATGTTAGCTTGTGTTTCCTTCTGTACAATCTGTAGCAAAATGCATAGAAGATTGGCTTTAAAAGTGCAGGCACTGGTGTAACCATGTGAATGCACTTAACACTGTTGAACTGTACACTTAAAAATGGTTAAGATGGCAAATTTTGTTATGTATATTTTACCACTGTGGTAAAATGCAGGCATCAGAGTACGCATTATGAAAAGGAACAATATCGCTCCAAGGAGGCCAGAATTGTTGAGAGGGTGGAGGGTTACATATTAAAGTGCCACAGTGCAAAAACAGACAGTTTAGCTGTGGTAATAAAATTCCACTGGAGTAAGAAAAAAACAAATCTGAAGAGCTACCTGCAAGAGGGACAATAGTGACAGAAGGTTAAGAAATACTGCTCCACAGCAGTTCCGCTTGGTTTCAAGTTTAGCTCCAACACTTACCTTACTAGCTATTGGTGAGTAACTAATCATTTTGTGACTCAATTTTCTCAGCTACAAAATGGAGATAATAATTCTAGGATTGCTATGCTTAAGTAAGTGAACGCACATACAGTTGGCTTTGAAAAATTAGGAGCACCGACCTCCCACACAGTCAAAAATCCAAGTATAACTTTGACTCTCCCAAAACTTAACTGCTATTACTAGTGTTGACTGGAAGCCTTACTGATAAGATAAACATCTAATTAACACATATTTTGTATGTTATATGTATTGTATATTGTATTCTTAAAATAAAGTAAGCTAAAGAAAATATTAAGAAAATTATAGGAAAATACATTGACAGTACCGTACTGTATTTATTGAAAAAAATCCACATGTAAGTGGACCCATGCAGTTCAAACCTATGTTCAAGGGTCAACTGTAAAGCATTTAAATCTGTATAGTTTATGGCAAGTGCTTAACAGATCTTAGCTGTTGTTATTATTATTATTATTATTATTATTATTATTATTATTATTATATTTTGAGAGAGAGACAGTACTCGTAAGCAAGCTAGGGGAAAGGGGGAGAGAGAGAGAGAGAGAATGGGAAGCAGGCTCCATGCCTCCAGCATGGAGCAGTGCTAGATCTCACAACCCTGAGATCCTGACCTGAGCTGAAATCAAGACTTGGATGCTTAACTGACTGAGCCACCCAGGCACCCCAGATCTTAACTATTACAATAGTGCTGTACTAGATTGTAATCACAAAGAGAACTGCATATGCTCTAAGAGTTTGTAATCTTAGTTGTATGACCTTTGTTTTACAAAGGCCAAGTTTTCATCAGATATATATGTTCCTCATTATAATATCATCTCTACTTTTGTGGTACATAATAGGTCTTCGGTGAATAGTTATTGAGTGAAGGAATTTATTAACCATAGCATATTATTATAACATATAAAGAATCATAGTATGTAAAAACATTGCATATAAAAATATGCATAGTATATGTAGTATGCTTTAAAGCATGCTTGTTAAAGGGATGCCTGGATGATTCACTTGGTTAAGTGTCCAACTCTTGATTTCAACTTAGGTCATGATCTCAAGGTTGTGAGAGTGAGCTCTGTGCTGGGCATGGAGCCTGTTTAAGATTCTCTCCCTCTACCCCTCCAAAATAAAATAAATAAAATATGCATGTTAAAAAATGAATTGAAGCAATAAAGTCTTGGGATTCAGATAAATAGGATTAAAGGACTGTGACAAAAGAATTGGTCACAGCTCTCTTAAACAGTCAAATATATATTGTCTTTTTGAAAAAGACATTTTGCAGCCACACTAAGTAGGATACAAAGTTACACTAACAAAAAGAAACTACTGTTTTGAGAAAATTAGATACTAAAATGTTAATACTTAACCACAATTTAAAGCAGTGAGAATGCAGATTCAAAGTGTTAGAGCCTGCATGTGCTTTCACATTCAGTAAAGGGAGAGCTTAACTTTTTATTGATTATTAAATATTTTTATTTGCAACTTTGTGTCAGATATTGTGCCAAGAGTTCTAAACATGACCAGATACTTAAGTGTAATAATGTCTGTCCTTTTCTGCTAAATCAGAGACCTTGCTTTTGAGGAACTCACAGTTTAGCAGGAAAAGACAGACATTACACTTAAGCACCCAACAAAAATGTATAGAGCATGTAATATATGTACCTGGCATTCTTGTATACCTTGGGAACACAAAAACAAGATATGACATAGAGAAAAGAGTATTATGTCCCCTTGGGTAAGTACAGAAAAACTTCTAGACAAAGATACCTGAGCTGGGTCTTGAAAGCTGAGTCAAAATCTGCAAGATCAGTGGAAGAAAAAGCATAAAGGAAAGAAAAGCATTTCAAGAAGTAGTAGCAGTGTCTGTAGAGTCACAGAGGTTTGGAGCAGCCCAGCACATTTAGGGCTCTCAAAGTAATGTACTGTCCGTAGTTAGCTTGTAGACTATATGTTGTTAACAGGAAAGAACATGGAATTGATGGGAGAGGTAACAGCCAAATCATACAGAACCTTTTATGGCATTAAGGGTTTATAGTATCATACAGCTTTAAGTATAGAAGCAACATGATCAGAGTATGTATTAGAAAAATGGCTAACTGGGCAGCCTGGGTGGCTCAGCGGTTTGGCGCCGCCTTCGGCCCAGGGCGTAATCCTGGAGACCTGGGATCGAGTCCCACGTCGGGCTCCCTGCATGGAGCCTGCTTCTGCCTCTGCTTGTGTCTCTGCCTCTCTCTCATAAATAAATAAAATCTTTAAAAAAAAAAAAAAAAGAAAAGAAAAATGGCTAACTAAGATGTGGTGGGAGAGAAAAATGAAGCAAGCAGTCTAGTTGGAAAACTGAGGGCTTGAACTCAGGCAGGAAATCTGGGGATTGGAGAAAATAATGAGATTGACTAGCACAATGGGAATGGTTAGGAGGGTAAGATTCTAGAGACATTTTGGAAGTTAAATTTAAAAAACAAAACCTAAGTAATTAGATACGGAGATTGAGGACAGGTAAAAATATAAAATAACATCAGAATTTCTAATTTACAGAGGTCATAACTCAGTATTATGCATTTAGGGTCTCCCCCCATTTTTATGTAAATCCCAGTTAGTTAACAAACAGTGTAATAGTAGCTTCAGGTGTAGAGTTTAGTGATTTGTCACTTACCTACAACACCTGGTGCTCATCCTAACCGTGCTGTCCTTAATCCCCTTCCCCTATTGAACCAACACCCCCGCCCTGCGCACGTCCCCTCTAGCAATCCTGAGTTTGTTATCTATAGTTAAAAGTCTCTTTCTTGGTTTGTCTCTTTCCTTTTTTGTTTTGTTTTTTTTTCCCCCAATAGTATGTATTTGTGAAGGAGCAAGATTCTCTTGAATGTTCTCATTTTCTTCACTGAATTAGACAGTGGTTATTAAGTCATTCTGTATTTTACTTACTAATCTGAAACCTAAGAGAATTTTAAACATTTCTCTTCTAAAAGGACAATTACAGGTTTTTTTCAGATTATAAAGGAAGGTATGTGCTCATTATGTAAAAATTAATATAACCCAGAAAGATGTAAAAGTTGTTATATTGTCCAAAGGAAAATAAGAACTGAAATTTCATCATTGAGGGTTAACCAGTAACATCTTGTTTCCATATACTCTTGACCTTTATATGCAGAATGCAGATACACATGTAGATATTTTCTATAAATGGGATAATATGACTGCTGTTTTATAGTCTGCTTTTATCATTTGACCATTTGTATTATACACAATATCTACTGTCAAATAAGAATGTATATCATAATTTGTAATAGCTATGTAGTATTCCATTGTGTAGATGTACCATCATCAGTTTTCTATTCTTAGGCTTTTTTATTTTTTTAAGATTCTATTTATTTATTCATGAGAGACACAGAGAGAAAGAGAGGCAGAGATATAGGCAGAAGGAGAAGCAGGCTCCCCACAGGAAGTCCAATGTGGGACTTGATCTCAGGACGACGACCCGAGCCAAAGGCAGACACTCCACCACTGAGCCACCCAGGCGTCCCTTATTAGGCATTTTATTTCATTTTTTACCTTTTCTAAACAGTACTTCCATTAATATTCTTGTGCTTATATGTTTGTCCACATTTCTGATTATTTCTCAGAGTAAGTTTCCTGCAGTAGAAATCCTGGTCAGAGATGTACATGCTTCAAATTTTGACATATATATATATTTTTTAATTTTTATTTATTTATGATAGTCACAGAGAGAGAGAGGCAGAGACACAGGCAGAGGGAGAAGCAGGCTCCATGCACCGGGAGCCTGACGTGGGATTCGATCCCGGGTCTCCAGGATCGCACCCTGGGCCAAAGGCAGGCGCCGAACCGCTGCGCCACCCAGGGTTGACATATATTTTCATATTAGTTACACCAGTTTATAGTCCCATCACACTACTGGGTGTGAATGCCATCTCTCTCTTTTCTAGACCTGGGATTTTCCTCTTCTGTAAATAGGGAATCTAAATATTTCTCTTTAAAGTTATCATAGGGGATCCCTGGGTGGCGCAGCGGTTTGGCGCCTGCCTTTGGCCCAGGGCGCGATCCTGGAGACCCGGGATCGAATCCCACGTCAGGCTCCCGGTGCATGGAGCCTGTGTCTCTGCCTCTCTCTCTCTCTGTGTGTGTGACTATCATAAAAAAAAAAACAAAAAAAGTTATCATAATTTAGTGAAATAATGGATAATAAATGTTTGGCCCAATGTTTGGTACTTAACGAGTGCTTAGTAAATGCTGACTGTTACTTTTAATGATATATGAAATATCCATTTCCCCAAAACCTTGCCAATAACTGGGTAACATCATTTTTTTTAATCTTTGCTAACATGAGGGGGGAATGATATATTATTTTAATTTGAAATTTGAGCATGTTGAACTTTTTTTCATATGCTTATCAGACTTTTGTCTCTTTTTTGAGTTGCTGTGCATTTTCCATGCTTACTTTAAAAATTTGCTCTTTTTCTTACTTATTTTTGAGGATTTTATGTATATTGAGAATGTTGACTTTATTTCTAATTTGCAAGTATTTCCCTGCATTTTGTCATTTTCAGTTAAACCTGTTTTTAGCATTTCTTTTTTGACCCTACAGATGTAAAAAATAGATTGCCAACTTCATCATTTGGTTTGTGTTTGTGCAAAGGCTTTCCCCACCCTAAAAGTACTAAATTATTTGTATATAACTTTTTTACTTATATTTCTCACTTAAAAATTTTTAATCTCTTTCTGGAATTTATTGTGTTATAAGACGAGATATAGTTGTGTTTTATTTCCAAATAGTTAACTAGGTACCATATCCCTTTCTTTTACTGGTTTGAAATGCCTCTTTTATATACATATGGACTACTTTATAAAATCTTTTGTTTAAGCCTTTATAATTTTTAATCATATAAAGCAGATTTCCCTTATTTACTTTTCTTTTTTATATTCTTTCTTGCATATTTATTGTCCTAGGGAAACTGTAAAGTGCTCACCTTGAGATTTTGATTGAAGTTTTCAGAATTTTTGAAGCAAACAGTAAATCTTGAGTGTACTTTTAAAATCTCATGCTTGTAAAAATTACATTTGAGCCTATTACTCAATAAGAGCATTCATGTCATGCCTGGTACAATCCTTTATAAATTGGCATTTAATCAGTATGTTTTTTGTGGTCATTGATTCTAAGGCCAAAACTTTACATTCCCCAAATTCAAGGGCATACCGTTTTCTCAGTAGTAGGAGAATGTATCGTTTCTGTACATATGATAAAACTTGAAGCTTTTCAGAGATTCCCCTCATTAAGTTTATATAAGCTTATTAATATTTTTACGTTTGAAAATTCAGAATATTTTTCTTTAGTTAGTACGAAAGCCAGACTACTCTAAAATTCTTTAATTATATTAGATATTACAACTATTAAGTAGTGCCCATTTCATTTCCTTGTTAGTGTATATTTGTTTCAGTAGTGTTCCCCTTACTTGCTCACATTCATTTATTTTTTTAAATTAATTTTCGACACTTTTTTTTTTAAAGATTTTATTTATTCACAAGAGACACACACAGAGAGAGAGAGACAGAGACATAGGCAGAGGGAGAAGCAGGCTCCATGCAGGGAGCCTGACCTGGGACCCAGGATCATGCCCTGGCTGAAGGCGGAGCTAAACCACTGAGCCACCCAGGCTGCCTGCTCACAAACATTTAAATAAAGGGAAAATCAATGAGAGCCAGAGCCATGAAAGTCTTTTTTTTTTAAAGAAATTTTGTTTATTTATGAGAGACACAGAGAGAGAGAGAGGCAGAAACACAGGCAGAGAGAGAAGCAGGCTCCATCCAGAGGGAGCCTGATGTGGGACTTGACCCAGGACTCCAAGATCATGCCCTGGGCCAGAGGCAGGCGCTAAACCGCTGAGCCACCCAGGGATCCCTGAAAATCTTTTTATAAAGAGTAATCACTTTAGCCAAAGTTTAGGAAATTTTTAATCCACATATCAAAAACAAGAAATCAGTTTTCAAAGTTTTCTGAATTATTTGGCGTAATCTAAGCTTTCTAAATTAATATGACCAAATCAGTGACTCCGCTTCAGTGAAACCAAATATACACTCAGGCTTTAAATCATTTGTAAAATCTCTTAATGACCATGTACAAAGAGCCTTTTAAATGGGCATCCTATTACCCATGTATAGAGGAAATTGAGGCTTTAAGAACTTGATGTCAAACTAATAGTTTGAGTCCCAAATGAACCAAGCACTTCATTTAGTATTTTCCCAGGTTATCTATCTTATTTTAAATAAGTAGATCATTTCCTGCCAGTAAATTTGATCAATCTGTTGGGGCATCATATAGCCGTATGTCTCCATCTTGCCAATTTCTCCTGTTCATTTTTTCTTTACTTTTTTTATTCAACTGTGATTATTTTCTCAATTTTTATATAATAAGAATGCCCCTATATCCTGCTTTTTATCAGCTGCTTTTCCCAGCTGCTTAAATATCCGTTGTTGATTATAGTAACAATCTTGATCATTTTTCTTTATTTTTTTAGATTCCTGAATTTGACAACTTGTACCTGGATATGAATGGAATCATACATCAGTGTTCCCATCCTAATGATGATGATGTTCACTTCAGAATTTCAGATGATAAAATCTTTACTGATATTTTTCACTACTTGGAGGTGTTATTTCGCATTATTAAACCTAGGAAAGTGTTCTTTATGGCTGTTGATGGTGTGGCTCCTCGAGCAAAAATGAACCAGCAGCGGGGGAGGCGTTTTAGGTAAAATATTTGTGGTTTATTTTAGAATACTATTTATTTATTTATTTATTTATTTATTTATTTATTTATTAAAGATTTTATTTATTTATTCATGAGACATAGAGAGAGAGAGAGAGAGTGGCAGAGACACAGGCAGAGGGAGAAGCCAGTTCCATGCAGGGAGCCCGACGTGGGACTCGATCCCAGGTTTCCAGGATCAGATCCTGGGCTAAAGGTGGTGCTAAACCACTGAGCCACCCAGGCTGCCCTAGAGTACTATTTAAATTAGTAAAATGTATTATTTTAAAGATAATTGACTTAGTGCACTGCATCTTCTGTTCAAATATCTTTTCTGCTTAAATTCCCCCAGAAATGGAAATAACTAATTACATCACATTTTATCAATCAAGTGTACAAATTAGTAATTCAAGTGAAGTCATTCTCAAAGCATGTGTTGGGCTGTTGTTACTATTGTTCTATATCACAAATTTTTCAAACTTCTCAATAATTTGGAAATAGCGGTACAGTTGACGCTGGACACTTGAAATGTAAGGAGCACCAGTCTCCACATGGTCAAAAATTTGCATATAACTCGATGCCCCAAAAACTTAACTACTGTTGACTAGAAGCCTTAGCAATAACATAATGCATATTTTGTATGTCGTATATATTATATACTGTATTCATACGGTAAAGTAAGCTTAGAGAAAAGAAAATGTTATTAAGAAAATCAGAAGGAAGAAAAAATAGATCTATAGTAATATACTGTATTTATTGAAAAAAAATCCACATACAGGTGGACCCACTCAATTCAAACCTGGTTGTTCAAGGGTCAGCTGTAGTAGAGAAAGCTCCTCTAATAGTCTGCCCTGAACTAGAGAACTACAGAGTGAAATGAGAGATTGTTCTAATGGAAACATTGACAATTTAATTCAACAAACATTTGTTGTTTGCCCACACCCTGGGCTAGATGCTGACTCTGATTGAGCATGGGTCCAAATTGGATGGGTAGATAGGCAGGTGAGACTAGAGAGAAAGTGATTTGATGGAGTATGAGAGAAGAACTGAGTTAGGACACTTGAGGTATTACCAGCCCCAGTGTGTGAATTGGACAGTAGGAAAAATAACAGGATGAGAAGAGATACATAGAGTTTTAAAGTCAAAATCCTGGGCCTGTGGAATAGTTCTAAAAAAACAATGAGATCATGCTGTATCCTGTATATGAGTAGAATAAGTAAAGTAAAGAGGGTTGTTAGAATTGATGGATAGAAACTCAGAGTCCAGTGTGTATGATGGGTTCTTAGAATAATGAATCCTTTCATCATGACAGCAGGTAAAGGAGTAGAAACGCATCTGTAAATCAAATATGGAAATCATCAAGGAAGGTGGAAGTGTACAGTGAAAAAGAGGAAAGAATGATAAAAAGTAGTGATTTAAATATCAAAAGAGAAAAGACACTGAAGGTATTGGAACAACTGTGAAATCTTTAAGGACAAGGACCATCTTTTACTAAAATTTAGATCCTCACATACCACCCAAACTTAATTAATTTGAATCTTTAAAAATTGGGCTCTGGAAACTGTTTTTACCAGACTCCCCTGATATTTGTTAAATCAATTTGGGGGAGCTACTGGGCCAGAAAATCTAGTGTTGAGAAAGGATTATATGAACCTACTCTATCAATCATTGTTCAGTTGCAGAAATAGAAGCCTGGCTATTTTAAGCAGAAGGGGATATAATACAAAGAACAAGGTGTTTATAAAAATTATTGCAAGAGCCAAAAGGATAGGAATTTAAGTGACCCTTCAAGAATGATTTTAGAACAGCACCACAGAACTGACCCACCAGTGGTGCTATTACTACATTCAGGAAGGTGAGCAGTTCAGAGGCTCCGAAATATTGGCTCCAAAAATGTATCACTTTAAAGTTCAGCAATCAGGAAGCCATCACTGAATCTGTTAGCTCCAGAGCCCGAGTATACCTGGCCGATCTGGCCTACACCTTGCTTCTCAGTACCTACAAAACTACTGAATATTGAGAGCTCTTCTACTATTGATGAAACACACAGCCCACAAACCCAGACTTCACCACACTTCCACCTTCCAAACCTTTATGGAAGCATCAAACTGACAATATCTAAGTTATTATATCCAATCACCTGGCTGCAAGGGACCCTGAGACTTTACTTTTTAGCTTTCTAACCTTTCCAGTATCAGAAGACAAACTAAGAGAATAGAATGGATATTGAGGGCCAATTGACCATAACCACAACAACCATTTACTAAATACTGTGTTGGCATTGAGTGTACCATATTTCCCTGAAATCCCACAGTTAACTTTTTCTCCTTCTCCAAAGAGATTTTTTTTCCTCCATTCATAGTCTTTAATTGTAATCTTTCTGCATCTCTTACTTTTAAATATGCTGCCATCTGGCACTTATCCCTACCACTAAAACTTCCTTATAAGATTACAAATAGATGCCTTACGGCTAAATCTGAAGAATAATTCTCCCTGTATATTACTTCATTTATCTATAGTGTTTAACAATGTTGACCATTCTTTCTTTCTTGAACTTCCTTTCCTTGATCTTTTTTTTTTTTTTTTTTTTAAGATTTTATTTATTTATTCATGAAAGACCAGAGAGAGAGAGAGAAGGGCAGAGACACAGGCAGAGGGAGAAGCAGGCTCCATGCAGGGAGCCTGATGTGGGATTCGATCCCTGGTCTCCAGGATCAGGCCCTGGGCTGAAGGCGGCGCTAAGCTACTGAACCACCCAGGCTGCCCCCTTTCCTTGATCTTTATGTGATGACGCTCTCTTTGTCATCATGTTATCTTCTCTTCTTCCTTTTTCTTACATATTGATTTTTATTAAGGTTCTATCCTTGGTCCTGAGTGATCTTAACCAGTGGTATTAATTACTGTGTCTATACTGATGACTCCCAAATTTATCTTTCTGGTGGATCTCTCTCTCTCCAGAACACTTATATATCCAAATATCTCCTAAATGTCTCCTTTTGGATTCCACAGATACATTTCAGGTTTAATATGTTCAGAACTGAAGTTCATTTCAAAGCTACCTTCTGTTTCCTATTTCAGTGAATGACAACACCATGCAAATAGCTACAAGAAAAAATGGCTCCCTTTGGAGAAATTGCAAACAAGTTGATATCTTAAGAGTGTTTGTTATATTGAGGAGATTGGTAAGAGAGAGGTTACATATGAAAAAGAGTTTGTTTATCATAGAAATACAATTCCACAGGGCACAGTAGATAGAGCTAGTAGCAAGGCAGTAGGAAATATACATAAAGGAGAGCTTCCTAACTTAAATGCCAATGGCATACAGTGTGCCACAAATAGGTTCCAGAACAGGAATTGGGATACCTGTATTCAGACCTAGGTCTTTCTGACTCTAAAACTCATGTTCGGGCACCCTGGGTGGCTCAGCGGTTTAGCGCTGCCTTCAGCCCAGGGCATGATCCTGAAGACCCGGGATCGAGTCCCACATCAGGCTCCCTACATGGAGCTTGCTTCTCCCTCTGCCTGTGTCTTTGCCTCTCTCTCTCTCTCTCTCTCTCTCTGGCTCTCATGAATAAATAAATAAAATCTTAAAAAAAGAAAATAAAACTCATGTTCTTTCTAGTAAATCCTATTGCCTCAAAAATGAGATGATTTTGGCAAATGATGCCATTAATATTATTAGTCTTTTATTTTAAATGTTTTTAGAGGAAACTCAAAGATAACCATTACAACTTTAAGTAATTTTTATATAATAATCTTAGATCACTTTAATAGTGTACTTGTTTGATGTTATTATTAAACATAGACTATAGTATATATAATGAATCCCTAATGCCTAACTTTTGAGCTTGTTTGTAAAGTTGATTTGTTATATACTTATAATAAGAAAAGAATTACTTTATAACTATTTATAATGTTCTCAGTTTTATACTGTGATAATACTCTACTTCTATAGTCCTTTCTCGGAAAAACTCAATTCTTTAATTAAAAATGGACAATTCTGAGGCTCATCTTTATCAGTTACTATCAAAATTTGTATTATGTTTTGAACCTAAATTGATTAACTAGCATTTTAGTTACAAAAGCATCTAAATAACAGTTTACTTGATGGGAAGATCTGTACTTTTCCCCAGAAACCTTAAGATATTTTTTTTCCTTAACATTTAAGGTCGGCAAAGGAAGCAGAAGACAAAATAAAAAAGGCATTAGAAAAAGGAGAAACTCTTCCTACAGAGGCCAGATTTGATTCCAACTGCATTACACCAGGTAAATTCACTGAGAGAAAAATTCTGAGAGATTTTTTTTAAGATTTTATTTATATATCTGAGAAATAGCGAGATTGAGACCACGCTTATATGCAGAGGGAGAGGGAGAGGCGGGTTCCCTGATGATCAACATGGGGCTAGATCCCAGGACCCCAGGATCATGACCTGAGCATAAGGCAGACACTTAACTGACTGAGCCACCCAGGTGCCCCAAATTCTGGGAGATTTAAATGTAAATGTAATTTTTTTTTTCAAAAGTGTTTTGTTTTGGGGTTTTGTGTTTTTGTTTTTGTTTTTTTCCCTAGCTCTACTTATTTTGTCCTTAAGATTCCACTTGCTGTTTTCTCAGTTGTATGTCCTCAGGAGATGTTTTGGTCACCTTGATTATAAGTGCTCCTATGAAGATCCACTCTGGGGATTTACAGATGTCAATAAGAGTATTTGTGGACAGGACTCTCCCAGATGCACAGAACTCCAAACCTAGAAGGATCTTACAAGATCCATCCTACTCCCACCATTTATTTGTATGAACACTGACCTAGTGAGGTTGTGGCTCACCCAGATTCAGTGTGTTCTTTCAGGATAGGGAACCTATTCTCCTAGTCCAGGACACTTACTATTGCATTTCTTAAAGGCAGTTAAAAATTCTATGACTTTAATGAATTTATCAGTATTATTAGTTTAACTTTGTATGCAGCAACAAACTCTATACTTTTTAGAGCTTTGTCTACTATCATTATAAACCTTTACTTTGAAAAACAATCTTAAAATCTTACTTACTCATGGATTCTTCACTAACTGTGGTATTTGTCTTTTATTTAAGTGCCTTTATCATATATTGCTTAATTTAATAACCAATTTTATCCTAATTGTGATTTAAGACTGCATTGCCATTGACTCTTGACCATTTGGACTTTTCCTGGAATGTAATCATTATAGACTCAGTTTCCAGGATAACAATAATTTTCCAGGTAAAGAGTAGTAATAATAATAATAGTTGTGGTGATTAGCAATCTGATTAAAGCTGCATGCCTTTAAAAAAAAAAATTGAGAATCCAGCAAAGGAAATAGAAGATTGAATTTCATTAGAGAGATGAAACTGCCCTGGTGTGAAAATATGTGAAGCATAGCTTGAGGCAGTAGTAACATTTCTTGACTTACCTATGTGACATTAACTTCATTTTAGGGTAAGCAGTGAAATGAGAAACAGTTGTAATATTTGCTAGAGAAAGGTACAAAATGACTTGCTTTTCAGGATAAGCATAAGGGGTTTTGACTTCCTTTAGAGATCTTATATCTAAGACACCCAGATCCAATTTCATGTTGTCCCTGGGAACTCACTCTTTTATGTCTCTCAGATTAAACTTTTTAAAACTTTTTATTTATAGGGACTGAATTCATGGCCAGGTTACATGAACATCTGAAGTATTTTGTAAATATGAAAATTTCTACAGATAAGTCGTGGCAAGGAGTTACCATCTACTTTTCAGGCCATGAGGTTATTATCTTTTTTTATTTAAAGAGATTTTTAAAAATTTAATGTTCTAAAGCATAGCATTATTACCACATTTTTTTTAAACATATATTTAGACTCCCGGAGAAGGAGAGCATAAAATCATGGAATTTATCAGATCCGAGAAAGCAAAGCCAGATCATGATCCAAACACCAGACATTGTCTTTATGGTTTAGATGCTGACTTGGTAGGTATAATGTTTATTATTATTATAACCTTATGCCATTGTAGTTAAATATCTCAGAGACTTACATAAGGAGCTTTCTGGCTGTGGAGATAAATATTGGAGACATAATAAAGATTGCTACTTCTGTTATTAGGGTTCTAAAACAGTTGGAAAATGAACTCTTGCCATAGTTTATGATCAGTGGATCTCTATAGTCTTCACACTTGACTGATGCTAGGGCTTTGAATATTCTGCCAAGATCAGGGTAGAGGGTACTTTTACCTTCATGCTTGATATATAACTTAATAATGCTTGATTTGCTAACTCCATGACCCAAATAACTTTACTATGCTTTTTTTAACTTTTTACTATGGAAATTTTCAAACATAAAGTAGAGAAGATAATATAATGAGTCTTCCTCTTCCTATGTCCTTTATCCAATTTAAATAATTTTTTACTTTAATCCACCTTAATTAATTTTCATTTTCTTATTCCTAACCATCTGTCGTCTCCTTTCTCCTATTCCCCTTGACTCTTGAAGTATATCCCATTGTATTGTTTAATCTGTAAGTATTTCATAATGTTTCTCTAGAGAAACATTTTTAAAACATTTAAAAAAAAACATAATGCCGTTATCCTACATAAAACAAAAATTAACAATCACTGTTTAATATACAAATAACCATTTAGTATTCTCATTTCCCTAATTTGTTTCATAAGTGTTTCATCTTATTTTATTTGTTTTTTGTTTTGTTTTGTTTTGTTTTTAATTTTTATTTATTTATGATAGTCACAGAGAGAGAGAGAGAGAGGTAGAGACACAGGCAGAGGGAGAAGCAGGCTCCATGCACCGGGAGCCCGATGTGGGATTCGATCCCGGGTCTCCAGGATCGCGCCCTGGGCCAAAGGCAGGCACCAAACCGCTGCGCCACCCAGGGATCCCTCATCTTATTTTATTTGAATCAAGATTGAAATAAAATAAACAATATATTTTGCAACTGGTTGATATGTCTTACCAGACTATTTTACTTACTTCGGGCGTTAAAATACTATATGAGAAAATTAAATGAAAATGCCCTTTTCCAGTTTTTTTTTTTTTTTTAATTTTCACATACTAGAGGTATTCTAGCCCCCAAAAGAGTCCTACATTCCTTTATCATGGAAAAGCTACAGTCCTTAATTTCTTACCTACTTACTCCCTCCTGGCAAGTGGAAAAGTGTGAAAACCAAGAGGGAGACTTAGGAGAGGGGATGGTGGTGTGGGGAGAGTAGCAGTTAATTAGAGTCATGTGACTCTAAGGTAAACGTTTTTTCTTAGAAAAGTGCACTTACCTTACCCCATTCATAACCTATAAGGGGATCACATTTTGATATTTGTATGTTTAATGTGCTAATAAATTGTTTTTATTAAATAAGCATGTGTTTTTCTTATATAGACATTTTTTATTTGGTTGCTTTTATGAACCTCATACTATAAAAAATTAGAGAATAGAAACATTTTTTAATCATTTTCAACAGATTATGCTTGGATTGACAAGTCACGAGGCACATTTCTCTCTTTTAAGAGAAGAGGTTCGGTTTGGTGGCAAAAAGACACAAAGGTAAATCATACTGCAAATATATATTAGAAGAAAGACAGCAATTAAATTAAGAATAGTAATCATTTAACAGAAAAAGTGATCTGTAAAGATTTTCTCCCATTCCACAGTTACCCTTTTCCTCTGCTGATAGTATCATTTGTTGCACAAAATTTGGTTTTTAATTATGACAATGTCCAGTCAGGTTTTTTCTTTTGTTGCTGGTGCTTAGAGTATAATATCCAAGAAATTGCCAAATCTAATGTCATAAAGTTTTTTCCCATTTTAAGAGTTTTATAGCTTTAGCTCTTACCCTTAGTTCTTTGCTCCATGATGCTAATTATAGTATATAGTATAAAGTAAGGGCCAACTTCATTCTTTACATGTGGATATCTAGTTTTCCCAAAACCACTTGTTGAAAAGAATAGCTCTTCCTCATTGAATGGTCTTGGCACCTTGGTTGAAAATTGCTTGACATATATGCAAGGGTTTATTTCTGGGCTCTGTATTCTATTTGACTGATCTTTATGTTGTTTTTATGTCAGTACTACAGTATTTTGACTACTGAAGCTTTATAGGAAGCTTTGAAATAAAAAGGAGTGAGACTTCCATCTCTGTTCTCCTTTTTCAGGATTATTTTGGCTATTTGCAGTCTCATGAAATTAATAATTTTTAGGATGGATTTTTTGTTTTTGTAGAAAACATCACTGGAATTTTGATAGGGGATGGCACTGAATCTGTAGATTCTATTGGGTACTATTTACAGATTGATAATAAGTCTCCCAATTCATTAATATAGGATATTTTCCATTTATTATGTCTATTTTAATTTTTTTCAGCAGCATTTTATAGTTTTAGTGTATATATTTTTTGCCAGCTTTTTTTTTTCTTACTTGTTTTTCCTTTTATTTAAAAAAAATTTTTTTTTAAAGAGTTTATTTATTCATGAAAGACACACGGAGAGAGAGGCAGAGACATAGGCAGAGGGAGAAGCAGGCTCCTTGCAAGGAGCCCGATGTGGGACTTGATCCTGGATCCTGGGATCATGCTCTGAGCCGAAGGCAGACACTCAACCACTGAGCCACTCAGGCGCCCCTAAAAAAATTTTTTTAATGTAGTCACCATGTTGTACCTTAATTATATCTCCAGGACTTACTTATCTTATAATGGAAAGTTTGCACCTTTTGGCCACCTTCACCCATTTTGCCCAAACCGTCACTCCCCGACCTTTGGGAATGATCTGTCTGTTCTCTGCATCTATAAGTTTGTTTTTTTGCCTCTTTGGTTTTTTGCCTCTTGTTTTTTTTTTTCTTTTGCCTCCTTGGTCAAGTTTATTCCTGTGTTTTACTCTTTTGGATGGTATTCTGAATGGGATAATTTCTTTTTTGGATTATTTGTTGGTGGTATATAGAGACACAGCTGATTTTTGTGTGTTGATCTTGCATCCTACAGTTATACTGAATTCAGTTTTTGGCTCTAGTAGCTTTTTGTGGATTCTATGAGACTTTCTGTGTATGGAATCATGGCATCTGTAAATAGAGATAGTTTTGGGGGGTTTTTTGTTTTTGTTTTTTGTTTTGTTTTTTTCAATTTGTATGCCTCTTATTTCTTTGCTTGCCTAATTACCCTGGCTAGGACTTCAAGTACAGTATTGAATAGCTATAGTAAAAATGGGTATCCTTGTTTTTATTCCTGACCTTAGGAGGGAAGCCATCAGCCTTCCACCATCAATATATTAGATGTGGGTTTTTCATAAATTCCCTTTTTCATATTAAGGCGGCTCCCTCCTATCCCTACTTGGCTGAGTACTTTTATCATGGAAGGGTATTGAATTTGACAAAGATTTTCTTTGCTAGTTGATTATATGGTGTTTTTCCTTTGTTTATTAATGTGATCTATTGCATTGATTTATTTTCTCATGTTGAGCCATCCTTGTATTCCTGGGCTAAATCCACTTGTTCATGGTATATAATTCCTTTAAAATGCTGTTGTCAATTTATATTCTTACTTCTGGTTAAACTTGGAGTATTGGTTAATAGCTAGGAATATAGACCCCTAAACCATGCCATGGAAAGATAAGAGGAAAGAAGTGATGGTGCCTCACCACTGAATCCTGAGACTGTACTGCAGTAGGTGGAAAAGTATATATACTCACTTATCTATGAGTATGCTTTCTGCTGGCAGCCAACCTTAAATGGGCCAGATCCCACTGGTTTCTTATATCTGTTATATTTTATTTAGGCTTTCCTAATTCTGAGAATTTTTCCACAGAAAGCGTAATGCAGACCAATTATTTTGAACTTTATGTTACATCTATTATAATTATACTTTTGTCTTTACCCTGCAGCTTTCATATAAATTACATGCCTGGATTACAAGAATTAATTATCTGCTAATGATAAGTTTTATTTTAATCTTTGCTGCATTTTTAAGCTTGAACCTTAAAAATGTAATTAACTCTATGTTGATAATCTGACTGATTACAGGGTATGCGCACCAGAAGAAACCACATTTCACCTCCTACACTTGTCTTTAATGAGAGAGTATATTGACTATGAGTTTTCAGAATTGAAAGTAAGTATTAATATAGCTGTGGACCAAAGATGTGTTAGCAGGAATTTCCATATGATTTGGGTTTTTTTCTCCGTTTTGCTACAGGCCAAGATCACTTTTAAGTATGATATTGAAAGGATAATAGATGATTGGATTTTGATGGGATTTCTTGTTGGCAATGATTTTATCCCTCATCTACCTCATTTACATATTAATCATGATGCACTGCCTCTTCTTTATGGAACATATATTACCATCCTGCCAGAACTTGGTGGTAAGAAAAGTTTAATATTCATTGGATGCTACTTTAATTTAGTACTGAGTTAACCCTAAAAATTTCACTCCGTTTATTAGATTATTGCATGCACAACTACAGTAGGAAAAGAATTGGAAATTTCTTTTGTTCAAAGGCACCAAGCTCGAGGGTTGTAATTTTCAGTGGTTTGCAAGCAAAGAAAATGACAAGAGTTAAGCAGCTTTGTTTATTGGTATCTAATCTCTGCCTTTTATTGTTTAAGAAAGCCAGCAGAAGTTGTTGGTTTCCCTTAGCTCCTTTCATTTTAAAACATAGAAGTTCATTTTTCTGAATGGATCGGTAATCAGAATATTTAATATAAGGGAAAGATTTTTCAATTAAAATGAGAAATTGATAAATAGTAGTGAGTACTGAACAAAACAAACGGCAGAATAGCAGTGCATTAGTTCACCTAAAAGTTAATATATCAAATGAATAATCTGGATAGATTGTAGAACATATTTAATTAATTGTTATCACATGTTAGAAATGTGAGAGGATTGTTATATGAACCTGGAATTTTTATTTTGCTTTAATTCTTACATGTTTTGTATTATAGTAACATCAAGTTCATAGAAACTAGGGCCAATTATAAAGCCCAACACTGATTGTTTTTTTCTTGATTATTAGAGTGCCAACATTCAGTATTTTGTAAAAAGAATTTTGTAGAACTGTTTAGAAAAAATAGTGTCAGCTTTTAGTACAAATTTAGATTTTGTTCCTTTTAGGTTATATTAATGAAAGTGGGCATCTCAACTTACCTCGATTTGAGAAATACCTTGTGAAACTATCAGACGTAAGTAACTAGATATTTTTATTTTCTTGTCCCAGGGTAGCTATCAATGGGCAGAAACCAATTATATCAGAAGAAAAAGTTTTGGTACTTTTACATCAACTGATCATTCTGTATAATTTCATCTAAATTACTTTTATTTTTATTTGCTTTTTATTTTTAATTTTCAGCATAGTAGATGAGGTCCCCATAAGAGAGTAACAGTCTTTGATTTCTTATGCCCTAGAAGTAGCAACTGTTAAAAGTTTGGTTTCTATTCTTCCAGACATACTTAAATTATTTTTTAATGAATTTAAATATTTTTGTACAGTTTGATCGGGAACACTTCAGTGAAGTTTTTGTGGACCTAAAGTGGTTTGAAAGCAAAGTTGGTAACAAGTACCTCAATGAAGCAGCAGGTGTAGCAGCAGAAGAAGCCAAGAACTACAAGGAAAAGAAGAAGTCAAAGGTGTCCATTTTTTTAGGTGTTCTTTCATTTTTCTAGCTGTAAAGTGAAACTGATATTCCTTGTTCCTCATTTTCCCTCTTGTGATTTTTGGAGTTGTCTCATTTCATTTTCATTTCTTATTTCCTTCTATTGAACATTTGAAAAAAAATTTTTTGTTTCTTCTCTGTTAGATCCTGTTACTTAAAGCTGATTTTTAAAAATCAGCTTATTTTTATCCTAGAAGAAAAGCATTGTGTTTTCATCCTATTAATAAGTGTAGAAAATCTTCTAAATATAAGAACCTAGAAAATTAATTACCTTTTGTAAAATATGGCTACTTATAACATTTAATATTGAGATAGCAATTAGACCTGTGGTTTTTCTTCAGAAATAATTTATATAAGGCAGCCCGGGTGGCTCAGTGGTTTGGTGCTGCCTTCAGCCCAGGGCATGATCCTGGAGTCCAGGATCAAGTTCCATGTCGGGCTCCCTGCATGGAGCCTGTTTTTCCCTCTGCCTGTGTCTCTGCCTCTCTCCCTCTCTCTCTCTCTCTTTCTGTCTCCCATAAATAAATAAAATATTAAAAAAAAATAATTTATATATAAAGTCATTTATGAAATACAGCAATAGGCTAGTTTAAGAGTAAGTAATAGCACACTAGCTAATAAATGCTAGGTGCTCAGTAAATAAATAGTAGAATCAGAATATGCTAGTACCCTACGAAACATCACTAATGAGCTCTAAAGAATGTCTTGTATGTGTTAACTTGGGAAATAGACCTTTTCTGAAATTTTCCTCAGCTTATTTGTAATTACTGGGTTCAGATAAAATTGAGGAGTTTTCTGTACTCTCCTTGCTATACTGGTTCTTTTTAGATTAAAAGCTAGTAACTCTTGCTCCATGAAGGGCATTTATGCTGATTTTCATTAGGGTAGTCCTTCTAATTGATTAGTTTTTCTCAGTGAAACTAAGGAGCAGTCCGTCTACATTCTTCTTTGTTTTTTCTCTTATAGAAACAGGCTCAGCAACTTTTTAGGAATCTATACTTTACTCACAAAACTTACACATCAGTAATCCCTGGCTTCACCCGTCTTAGCCCAGTCCTTAAGCTTCACAAGTCTTCAGGCATATGTAATTACTGTTAGAGATACTGGCAAAATGAGAGAAACTAGAGGAAGAGCCGAAGCACAGGAAGTTAGCAAAGACCCTAGTTTGGATGAACAAAGGGAAATGGGGATAAGGGAGTAGGAAGAACTAAGTCACTGTCGATAGATAGGCAATCAGGAAATAGAGGAAAGAAAAGTTGAGATCACAAGGGAGGAAAAGCAGATGGGCAGGATATAAAGAATGTGATGAGATGGGATAAATATAGAAAAGCAAATGCGTTGCATGAGAGAAAAATTTAGAAGTAAAGAATAGAAAACATGTAATATTTGTAACCTTTGGATTCAATCATGAACAAATAGATTATATTAACACAATAGATGAGAATTACCTATTACATATTTTAGAGCAGCCTAAATGTTAAGTTCTGCATAATAAAGATTTAGAAAACAAGTGATGCAAAACCGAAAACATTTATACAGTATTTGAGGATTATTTTTTGAATGAACTTTTACAGTGTTGTCACTTAAGGATCATTCAGTCCTTCGTAGTATTTTTTAAATATCCCAGTTCAATGTCTTACTTTGAAATGTATCTTTGCATTAACTTTATATTGATTTATAATTTTTGTAGGGCCAGGAAAATGCCATATGTTGGGCTGCTTTAGACAAAAATGGAGAAGAAGTGGTAACTTCTAAGGGTGAGTACAAACTCTATTCATTGTGTTATTTTTTTGACAGAATAGTCATTGTATCTTTCCTTAGTAAGCACTGATTTAATAATATTAGATGGAACAGATTTCTATGTTAGTTTATAAGCATCTGCTTTGATATGTATTTATCAAAGAGATAGGTGGAAAAACAAAATATTTGTAATTGTCAGCTACTTTCTGACCTTTTTTCCAGATAATTTAGAAGATGAGACTGAAGATGATGACCTATTTGAAACTGAGTTTAGACAATATAAAAGAACATACTACATGACGAAGATGGGAGTTGATGTAGTATCTGAGTACGTTTTTAACCTATGCTTTAATTTTTTTATTTTTAAAGATTTTATTTATTTATTCATGAGAGACAGAGAGAGGCAGAGACATAGGCAGAGGGAGAAGCAGGCTCCATGAAGGGAGACTGATGTGGGACTCCATTCTGGGACTCCAGGATCATGCCCTGAGCCGAAGACAGACGCTTAACTGCTGAGCTACCCAGGCATTCTGCTTTTACTTTAAAATAGAAAAAATTAGATTTTTTAGATTTAAATCTAAAATTAGATTTTTTTTTTAAGATTTTATTTATTTATTCATGAGAGACACAGAGAGAGAGAGAGAGGCAGAGACACAGGCAGAGGGAGAAGCAGGCTCCATGCAGGGAGCCCGATGTGGGACTGGATTCTGGGACTCCAGGACCACACCCTGGGCCGAAGGCAGGCACTAAAGTGCTGAGCCACCCAGGGATCCCCTAAAATTAGATTTAAATCTAATTTTAAAATCTAAAAAGTTAGATTTTTTTTTTAAGATTTTATTTATTTATTCATGAGAGACACAGAGAGAGAGAGAGAGAGCAGAGACACAGGCCGAGGGAGAAGCAAGCTCCATGCAGATAGCCCGATGCAGGACTCCATCCGGGGACTCCAGGACTACGCCCTGGGCCAAAGGCAGGCGCTAAATCACTGAGTGACCCAGGGATTCCCCTAAAAAATTAGATTTTATTTATCATAATGTCAGCCTTTCAACTGCTATGGTTTTGAAGAAGGTAATGTTAACAGATGTGTTAGATTCCTGTGATAAAAAGTTGGCAAATAGAAAATGGTTAGTTTTTTTTGTTTGTTTTCCATTTTCTGGACTCACATCAAACTTATCCTAAAGGCTACCTGGCTAAGCCTCAGGTTCATATCTAGTCCAAAAGTTCCTTAAGAACTTGACCTCTAGAATGGTAGCTTTCATGCTTTTAAACTGCAGCCCACAGTATGAACTACTTAAGTTTGTATTTTATTTAATTAACAAAATCTTATAAAATGTTTATCAAGTGCTAAGTGCTATTCTAAGCATTTTAAAAATATTGACTAATTTAATTCTCACAATTCTTTAAGATAAGTAAATTATTATTTTATAATAGAAGAAATTAAGGAATCGAGAGGCTTTTTTTTTAAAGTAGATTTTTTTTTTTTAAGATGTTATTTTTAAGTAATCTCTACACACAACCTAGGGCCTGAACTTACAACCCCGAGATCAAGAGCCATGTGCTCTACCAACTGAGCCAGCCAGGTGCCCCAAGGATTCAAGTGACTTGTCCAAGGTGACATAGTCAATGCGTGGCAGAACCAGAATTGAACATAGGCAATCTGACTTCAGAGTTAATACTTTCTCTTTTTTTTTTTTTTTCAGTTTATATATTTTTTTAAGTAATCTCTACACCTAACATGGGACTCACACTCATGACCTTAAGATCAAGAGTGACATGCTCTACTGCCTGAGCCAGCTAGACACCCCCAGTTAATATTCTTAACCACTAGATGAGGCTGCTTCTCTATAAGTGAGATAAGAATTTCATGGAATGCTATGTACCCTTTCACATGCTTAAATATTATACTTAGATATTTTCTATACTATAATTTTTACCTTTTTTTGATATAATAAAGCACTAAATATTAGATCTTTTCTAGAGTCTGCCCAGAGATAGACCAAAGCCTTCAGATATTGCTTATGTATTCTCAGACTGCCTTCTAGTCTAGTCTAAACATAGTATTCCCAGTCTGTATTCATACTGACTGACTTCCAGGAACTAGAGGTGTAGGAATTCTAGTACAATTCACCAGCTCATTTGAAGCTTTGTCAAGTATCATTAGCATGTAAGACTTTTGAGACTTGAGAAACAAAATATTTGAAATAGTTATGCTTTTGATCCTTTATTCCCTAGACTTTTTATTTCCTTGATTACAGTTATATAGAGCTGTAATATCTGTTATTGGCACTAAATGCTTAATTTGATAGCTAATAAATCTGTTTCCCTTCCCTCTTATATATTAAAATATGTGGATTTATGAAAACGTGATACCATTTGCTTGCCTGGCAAATAAGTAAATCTCTTAAAATTGTAATATTCAGTATTGGCCTAGAAGGAATGGTAATATTCTTCCCAAATTATTGGTGGAAATATAAATTGGTAACATTATTTTGGAAAGTACGTATCCAAAAGTCTTTAAAATATTTATCCCTTTGACTCAGTAATTCTAATCATTAACCTATCTTAAAAATATAAACTTAAACACAGAAGATCCTTATACACAAAGATGTTTATTAAAAAGTTTTTTTATAACAGTACAAAATTAGAAATGATCTACATATCCTTACAGTCATGTCCACTTCTTTTTCATAGTAACCGTCTTACCATAACACTGTCTTCAGAATCCGTAGAACTACTAAACTGGTACTTATAAAAAGTTCATAACAATTTGGAAAGATACTTACAGTATATTATTAAGAACAAATTTCAAAAGCAGGACACAAAATCACGTATACTGTATACTCTCATTAATATTAAACATAAAAAAACAACTTGGGCATGAAAAAAGTCTGAAAAGAAACCTATCAAAATGTAATAGTGATTGCTGTAAGGTGATAAAAATGCTTTTCCTCATTTTCTAGATTTTTCAATAATGAGAAAAAAATTAATGAAAAATTAATGTTTCATTTTCAAAAGTATACCTCCCAGAAATATTGAGATATGAAATTTCTAAATGCCATCTCTACCTGAATTTTAGTAACAGATACTAACAGGTTTATGACTACTTTTTGGCTTTAGCCCAAGTCTCTTGTGTGTGTGTGTGTGTGTGTGTGTGTGTGTGTGTGTGTGTGTGTTTATAGATGTATTTTACCTTAAATAGTGATCTTTGACAAAGAAAGGATTAGAAGGAATATTGTCCTTCTAATCTTTCAAAGCATGTTCTAGCTGCAATAACCAGATTCTTAAAACAAACAACCAGATTCTATGATCTTCCTGATTTCTCCTGTGATTCTCTCAGGCATCCTTCCAGATAAAGTTTCCGATTCCTGTCTTCCATTACACTCTGACTACTTAGGAAAGTGGTAGTACCACTCTACAGAAAGCTTTGTTGGCCAAATCCTCAAACTTTAAATCACAGGCATAGTATATTGACTGAATAAATACGCACAGTAGATTTAAGTATTCTGATAGTTGATGTAATAAAACTATAAGACAAACCTTTAATATGACAGGATGGAATTTTGTTTTAAATAATATTTTGGGATTTTCATGATTATAAATTTTAGCTTATTCATTGATTATATAAAACATAAGAGGCAGAGTGTGTAAATATCATGCTCTAAAGACAACTTGGCCTGTCTTCAAAAATTAACATTATAATAAAAATATTCTATTTCCAGCGACTTTCTGGCTGATCAAGCTGCATGTTATGTTCAGGCAATACAGTGGATTTTGCACTATTACTATCATGGAGTTCAGTCCTGGAGCTGGTGAGGAATACAAACAAAATTAAAGTTTTGATTTTTTTTTTTTTTAAATGATGGTTCGTTCTATAATCTCTTTTGGGATTCTCTTTTCTCTTTATTTCTATTTATGGTGGCATTTTTAAAAAGATATATACAGCCAAATGTAAATGAAATATAGGTAATCTTTTCTTATATGAAAATATTTTTTAAAGACCTTTGTGTAACAAAGACTCTTCCAGCCCTAGCAGATGGTCAATAGTGAAAGTTAAGGATTTAAAATTCTTTATCATGATGAATGACTGTGACAAAGTCTCAATAATAATTGGGGCTGAGTGATGGTTACATAAGGTTGTTCATTATATTCTTTGCTACATTATTGTGTGTTTGAAAATATTTTTCCATTAAGAGTAATTAAAGAAGGAGTAATTGAATGTTAGACTGGGAGGGGTGAAAAAAAAAGAAGAAAGGAATTATTTGCTTTTCGTAGAAATAGTAATAATTTTCCATTTCTCTCATTTTTCCTATTCCAGCAAGTTCCATCTATATTTCCAAACCACCCACCAAAACAGAAAAATGAGAAACCAAAAAATGATGCAGGGAAAAGTAGAGACTTTTTAAGTGATGAGATCATTTTTTTGTTGTTGTTGTTTTGATAGCTCCTTTGCTTAGACTTTCTTTTAAAGCACCATACAATAAAACAAATCAGTGCAAATTATATCAATTGATTTCACTTAAGAATAATCTTTTTAAAAATCTCTGTAATAACTAACCTAATTCTCAGGGCATCTCTGAAGAGCATTCTAATAACAAAAATCCTTGATTTGCCATTTCTTAATAGGGTGAGTGTAAACTATTCTTATTATGTATCATGCATTAAGGCCAGGCACTTGAAAAGCATGTTCTCATATAATCCTCACCACTATAAAGTAAGTATTGTCTGACTTTTATAGATAAGGCTCAGTTATCTTTATTACTTTAGAAAGTAATACTTCTTTCTTTCTTTCCTTCTTTGTTTTTGTTATTGTTTTGAGACAGAGAGAATGGGATGGAGGGGTAGAGGGAGAGGGAGAGAGAAAATCTTAAGTATACTCCATGCCCAGAATGGAGCCCAACACAGGGCTCGATCTTCCAACCCTGAGATCATAACCTGAGCCAAAATCAAGAGTCAGACACTTAACCAGCTGAACCACCCAGGCACCCTAGAAAGTAATCTTTCTAAAGTTATACACTCAAGAATGAATCTAAGACTGATTTCAAAGCCTATATACATTTTCCATTCTAAATGCCATCCTACCTCCTAAACTTTCTCATTCTTTTGAAGTATGTCATAATTGTGGGGAAAAATTATTTTTTAGCATCTTTAGTCAAACATTAAAAACACTGAAGAATTTTAAAAATTGTATGTTTAAAGCTTTGTAAAAAATAAGTATACCTATAGTTAAAGATGGAGCATTAAAAACAAACATAACGTGTATCATTGATAAATGGTTTAATCTTATCACAAATACAGTAATATATATACCAAATCAGAGATATAAAATTTCTTAGAGCTGACTAGTAACAGCCACATGAACTCGAACTCACTCTTCTCTCTGTCCTCTTGAGAGAGGCTCCAGCTCATGTGTGCTAACTGAAGGTCTTCTGACTACCTCATTACTTCATTCTAAGAAGCTATTGATTGGAAGATTTACTCTCAGTACCTTGGAAGTTAAAAGAACCATTGTATAATATATATATGTTTATTTATGTTATTATATATGTATATATATGTTTATACATATTTATAATATGTATATATATAAACATATATTTTATGTAAAATACATACATATATACACACATACATTTTATATATATATACATCTATGTGTGTATGTATATTCTTCAATTACATATACATCACAGTTTTGGAAATGTGAACTTATACTTTAAAAGTTAAGGAAGTACAACAGTTGCTATCATATTATCTAAATATGCTAGCACTGCTGATCTCTTAAATTAAGTGGTAGAATTATGAGTGATTGTTTTCTTTAAAGTTATTGCTGTGTTGTTAAATAAGGAAAAGTGTATATTTAATACTGACCTGTTTCATAAAGTTGCCAACTGTTTAAAACTCAGTTTTGTTTTATAGGTATTATCCCTACCATTATGCACCTTTCCTATCTGATATCCGCAACATCAGTACACTCAAAATCCATTTTGAGCTAGGAAAACCTTTTAAGCCATTTGAACAGCTTCTTGCTGTACTTCCAGCAGCTAGCAAAAATTTACTTCCTACATGCTACCAGGTAGGTTTTAAAATTAAATGTTTTTATGTCCTTTTTGATACTTAGGAGCTCCTCATTTAAGCCTAGAAATGTAATACCCAAATTACTTTAATGGCTAAATAATATTTATTTTCAGTGTCAAATTTAGTATTTCTCACAGAAGTTATTTGAGAAGTAACCCTGTGATTTAAAAGTGGTTTAAAATGAAGTTAGCTTTGTTTTAAAAATGCAAACAAACTCCAAAAGTCATTCAGAGCATAGCTTCTTTCTTTTCAGCACCTTTAAGCACATTTTTAAGTGTCTCTACACTGATTAAAGTGAACTGTGATAGGTAAAATCTGAAGCCATTTACTTTGTTCAGTTTTGGATTCATTCTGTTTTTTTACCTTCTCCCTATTAGAATAGGGGTGTCCTTCTGAGTCATTCATCTCAACAAACGTATTATTTCAATTAATATTTAGGTTTTAAGCATTTCTTTTATCAAACTGTAGAATGAAAAGCTTGTCTCTGGTTAAGATATTTTGCATAACAGGAGGAAGATATTTCAGGGATGATTGTGTCACCAAAGTTAAACTAGGCCTACTAAGCTGATTCTGAAGGCAAATTTCATTTATTTCTTCTAATTCTGTGGTCTTGTCCCAAGAATTAGAGTATACACACACATACCTTTGCTGTTTGAACAGTGTCAGGCTCCTTTTTTTTTTTAAGATTTTATTTATTTATTCATAAGAGAGAGAGAGAGAGAGGCAGAGATACAGACAGAGGAAGAAGCAGGGTCCCCACAAGGAGCCTGATGTGGGACTTGATCCCGGGTCCCCGGGATCACACCCTTAGCCAAAGGCAGATGCCTAACCCCTGAGCCACCCAAGCGTGTCCCCATTCCTCTTTCTTCTAAAACTTATTTAATCTTGGCCCTCTGGCCTCCGTTTCCTCTTGAGTTTCTTTGATGCTTTTTCCTCCAACTTTCAGATACAGTAAGGATTGATAACTTAACAACTCCTGACCAGTTTAATCATGCAACGGACAGCAACATCCGTTTAATTATTCTGTGCCCATGCCATACTGGGTATTAAATATTTTTAGTATTACCCTGAGAAATACACTTTTATTTCTTTAAAAAAATGTTATACCATAATCTTTCATATTATTTCCTAGAAAACATCCTTATGTTTTCTTCATCTATCTCTGTTATAAAATCTATAATAAAAAACGTATCTTATTGGACCTTTCATCTTTGCTATTAGTGGTGAAGAGATTCTTGATTCTAGGATTTTTTTCTTTTTTAACTTATCTTAGATACAGTTCTTATATTACTTAACAAAATCAATTGATTAGGACACAAAAGTACTGCCTTTTAAGGTTAAAAATGGAGGACTCTTAGAGGCCTGTGAAATGAAGTCTGAGAACAGAATATAAGTGGACTTTATAGAGTGATAAGACGATAAAAGAAATGGCAATGTTGAAATTCAGAGGTGAAATTCAGATGGTTTTGCTACATAATTTGATCACTGCAATGGGAAAGTGATGAGTAGCAGTGAAATTAGAAGTCTCATAGTTGAAAATCAAAATATAGCCAGGATATTGCAACATTTCTAAGATGTAAAAATTTAATTTTACTTAGGAATTTTAAACTGTAACAAAAGTAAATATTGTAAATATATTAACAGAAAGTTATATTGATGTTAGTTCTTATATTTCTATTACTCTTTTATCTTTCCATAGCACTTGATGACCAGTGAAGACTCACCAATTATAGAATATTATCCACCTGATTTTAAAACTGACCTAAATGGGAAACAACAGGAATGGGAAGCTGTGGTACTAATACCTTTTATTGATGAGGTCAGTACATGAAATGGTCATATACACACATATATTCTTTTTTTCTTCCAAGTTTTTATTTATATTCCAGTTAGTTAACATTTAGTGTGATATTAGTAACAGGTGTAGAATTTAGTGATTCATTGCTTATGATACCCAATGCTCATCACAACACTTGTCCTCCTTAATCTTCATCACCTGTTTAATCTGACACCCTGCCCACCTTCTTCCCAGTAACCATCAGTTTGTTCTCTGTAGTTAAGAGTCTTTTTCTTGGTTTGCCTCTTTTTTTTCCCCTATGTTCACTTGTTTCTTAAAGTCCATATATGAGTGAAACCATATGGTATTTTTCTTTCTCTCACTTACTTATTCAGTGTAATGCTCTACCTCCATCCACATCATTGCAATGGCAAGATTTCATTGTTTTTTTTAATGCCCGAGTAGTATTCCACTGTGTATGTGTGTGTGTATACACACACACAAACCTTATATACACACATATGTGCATATATTGTATATAACATACATATACCATATATATACACACACACACCCATATATATACAAATATATACATACACACACATATATATACCATATATATATATATACACCCATATATATATATATACACACACACCCATATATATATATTTATATATATACACCACATATTCTTTATCCATTCATCAGCTGATGAACATTTGGGCGCTTAGTTTGGCTAGTGTTGATAATGCTGCTATAAACATTGGAGTGCATTTATCCCTTTGAATTAATATTATATCCTTTAGGTAAATACCTAAATGTAGTTACTACTAGGTCATAGGGTAGTTCTATTTTTAACTTCATACTTTTTTCCAGAATGGCTGCATCAATTTGCATTCTCACCAACAGTGTCCAAGAGTATTCCCCTGTCTCCACATCCTTGCCAGCAATTTTAGCCATTGTAGTTATAGCCATTTTGTAGCCAGTTTGTAGCCATTGTAGAGCCACCCAGGCACCCTTCATTGTAATTTGATTTGTATTTCTCTGATGATGAGTGATGTTGAATATCTTTTTATTTGTACACATGTATTCTCTTTTTTTAAAAAAAGATTTTATTTATTCATGAGAGACAAAAGAGAGAAGCAGAGAAATACGCAGAGGGAGAAGCAGGCTCCTGCAGCAAGTCTAATGCAGGACTCAGTCCCAGGACCTTGGGATCATGACCTGAGCCACAGGCAGATGCTCAACCACTGAGCCACCCAGGCGCCCCTATACACATATATTCTGAATCAGAGGTTTCACATAAGTTAATGAATGAGCAATGGGTTTTAATCACCATTTATATTTTATTAATGAGGTTTAACTATTCTCTTCATTTTGCATCAAAACTTTATAGATATGCTAATTATAAGAAAGCTAGAGTGGTTTTACTAATATTAGACAAAATAGACTTCAAGACAAGGAGTATTACTAGTGATCAAGTGGAATATTTCATATTAATTAAAAACTCGAGTCAGTTTGGAACACCTGGCTGACTCAGTCCGTAGAGCTTGCAACTCTTGATCTTTGGGTTGTGATTTCGAGCCCCATATTGGAAACAGATTACTTAAAAAAAAAAGTCAAGTCATTTCATCAGAAGACATAAAAATCATAATGTATATATACCTTATAATAGAGCTTCAAATATGAAAAGCAAAAGCTGTCAGAATTGAAAGGAGAAAAAAACTTAAAAGGGAAATTCAAAAATATTGTTATCTAAATGATAATAAAAATACAACATAATCTGTGTGATAATGCTAAAGCAGTGCTTCAAGGGATGCTTAAGTTTCTACTTGTTTATACTGAACAAGAAAAAGGTTTACAATAAATTATCTAAGCTTCCTACAAGAAGCTAAAAAAAAGCAAGAGAAATTAAACCCAAACTAAGCAGAATGAAGGAAATAATGATAGGAACAGAAATCCATAGAAAATGAACAAACAATAGAGAAAAATCAATGGAACCAAAAGCTCGGAATGTAAATTATGCCTCAAAAAAAGTGCCCTCTCAAAAAAAAAAAATCTGACATAATTATGAAGTAGAGGAAACAAGTGTTTATTCACCTCTTATTAATTTTTATTTTATTTTTTTAATAATAAATTTATTTTTTATTGGTGTTCAATTTGCCCAACATACAGAATAACACCCAGTGCTCATCCTGTCAAGTGCCCCCTCACTCAGTGCCCATCACCCATTCACCCCACCCCCCGCCCTCCTCCCCTTCCACCACCCCTAATTCGTTTCCCAGAGTTAGGAGTCTCTATGTTCTGTCTCCCTTTCTGATATTTCCTACCCATTTCTTATTAATTTTTAAACAAGAATGTTCGATATATACGAAACATATAGCCCCGCCAGACAGGATTATGTTGTGACATAATCATTATAGTCTGCATGCATACAAACTTAGTTCCATTGAGATAGTTGTTTATCCAATTATCACTTTAGTTCATTGTGATTGAATTTTAACTTAAGGTTGGACACCTCAGTGAGATTTTAAACGTCTTCAACAAAATTTCATTATCATATTACCACTGAAATGAAACTTGTAACTGGCAAAATTACCATATTCTTCTATATTTTTTGGAAACGAAAGCTCAGAATCTACACAAAAAGTTATCTCAAAGTAGGTACATAAGATGTGGAAAGAAAAATTCCTGTTACAGGATAGTCAGTCAAAGTATATGGTGGTGGAAATTACTAAATAGGAATAGATGATAGAGTTTTCCGAACTGAGAGATTGATAGGACCCATTTGTACCTCATGAAGAATTACTACAGTAACTGGTACTAGAAAGAATTTACCAGCAGATTTGAGCTGCTTGGCATGCATACTCTCACCTTTGCCTTTATTCTTAACCTTGCTCTCCAGTGGAGTTGGTTGTCTGAGATAATCTCACTGATATGATCAATGGTTGGTCTTTTTTTTTTTTTAAAGATTTTATTTATTTATTCATAGAGACAGAAAGAGAGAGGCAGAGACACAGGCAGAGGGAGAAGCAGGCATCATACAGAGAGCCCGACGCGGGACTCGATCCAGGGTCTCCAGGATCACGCCCTGGGCTGCAGGTGGCGCTAAACCGCTGCGCCACCGGGGCTGCCCCGATGGTTGGTCTTAATTGTAGTCAGAGCCCTCTATGTGATGATCACTCACCCTCCAGGAGGCTAACTCAGGGCTGTTCTCACAGTGATCTTGGGTTCCAGGAAGGTGAGAACAGAAGGTACAAGGTCTCTTGAGCTTTGGAATTTGCATAGTATCACTTTTACTACATTATTTTGAATAAAGCAAGTTGTAAGATCAACTTGGATTTAAGGAGTAGGGAAATAGACCATTTTCTTACATTTAAAGGAACTTACATATGGATGTAGAAGGAATTATTATGGCTATCTTTGCAAACCATCTACTACAGTCTGCCCTCTTTGGCTAAAATTTATATTCCAACTCCAAATAGAAAACACACTAACCTCTCCCAAAAGTTTCATCTCATTATACATCAGGCTCAAAGTCTAGAATTTTATCTTTAAATTGAGTCTAGATGTGAATTAACCTCCACAAATGCAGCTCCTCAAGGACAGCTCCCCTGACTCAAAGACCTGTGAATTTAAAAAAAACAAATTATCAACACTCCCAACATTCCCAATTTTATGATGGAGAGACCATGACAGGATAACCTCAATAAGCAGCTCCTATCAAAAAAAGAGCAGGATGCAGTTGCACAATCACTGATCCATAACAATTTCGAAATCCCAACCCTGAGCAAACATCAAGAGTTGGACGCTTAACTGACCGAGCCACCCAGGAGCCCTAATATATATACATATATTTTTAAAAACTTTTTGTGTCTTAAAGAAGAATTAGACTCAAACTTTGAATGTGAGATTGGAGAAGAAAATAGGATGTAAATAAATGCCATTATCAGTAAACAGTAATTATGGAAATTCAATTTATTGTTTATTCCTGAAAAATTGTTATTAATTTTATTGTACTGACTTATAGAATCAATATCATCTTAGAATCAAGAAATTATGATATAATATTATCTGTTTTATTCTATAATCTTTTCCAGATTTTGCTACTTTTTTCCAAATATTTTGAAAAATGGCATAGATAATTATTGGACTAAAAGTCTATAAGGCCACTCTGGAAAATAATTCAGCAGTTTCTTATAAGTTAAACATACATTTACTGTACAACCCAGCAGTCACACTCTTAGATATTCACCCTAGAGAAATAAAAACTATGTCCACACAAAGCACACAGATGTCCAGAGCAATTTATTTGTAATAACCCCAAACTGGAAAAAATTCAAATGCCCTTTAATTGAGTGAATGTATAAACAAATTGTAGTATGTCTGTGTAGTAGAATACTACTCAGCAATATAAAGAGCTATGAATATAAACAACTTGGATGAAAACAATTCAATTGAGTGAAAAAAGTCAGTGAGTGAAAAAGTCTCAGAAGGTTATATATTAAATTGTTTCATAGATATAATCTTGAAATGACAAAATTACTGTGATATAAAACATGGAGTGGTTGCTAGGTGTTAAAGTTGGGGATATGGTATGATTATAAAGGGTTAACAAATGGGTCAAGTGGGTGGCTCAGTCGGGTAAGTGTGTCTGCCTTCAGCTCAGGTCATGATCCCAGGATCCTGGAATCAAGCCCCACATCAGGCTCCCTGCTCAGTGTGGAGTCAGCTTCTCCCTCTGCCCCTCCCCCTTGCTCATTCTCTCTTTCTCTCTCTCTCTCTCTCTCTCCCCCAGATAAATAAATAAAATCTTTAAAAAAAAGGCGGGGGGGGGGGGTGGAGGATAACAAGGAATTTCTTCATGATGATGTAACAGTTCTGTATTCCAGTTTTAGTGGTAGCTATATGAATCTATACATATGATAAAAATTTCATAGCACTGTACACAAAACATCACATATAAAAATCAGTGAAATCTGAATAAGTCTATAGTTAATAGTGTTGTACTCATGTCAGTTTCCTGGTTTGATAATATACTGATGCTTTGTGTAAGATGTTATCATTGGGGAAAGCTGGGTGAAGGGTACATGAGAACACTGTACATATTTTGCAGCTTCTTGTGAATCTTCGTGTTTTATGCCAGTGTACATAATGCTATGATAAACTAGTTGTGTATTCGTGTGTTCTTTTTGTTTGCTTATGGAATCTTAGGTAATAGAAGATTTTGTTTTTTTAAGATAGACTCCTAAAAGCAGGATTGCTTGGTTAATGGGAATATGTATTTTTATGTTTAGTGAATATTCTTTTTCAAAAAGACTAGTCTAGGGGCAGCCTGGGTGGCTCAGTGGTTTAGCATCGCCTTCAGCCCAGGGCATGATGTTGGAGACCCGGGATCAAGTCCCATATCAGGCTCCCTGCATGGAGCCTGCTCCTCCCTCTGCCTGTGTCTCTGCCTCTCTCTCTCTGTGTCTCCCATGAATAAATAAAATCTTTAAAAATAAATAAATAAACTAAATAAATAAAAAAGAAAAAGACTAGTCTAATTCACTCAGTATTTAGTGCCTACTTCTCTGTATCTCCAGACCTGAATATTATTGCTTCACTTATTTTTGGCCAATCTATTGATGATGGGTGCCATTTTGTTATTTTTCAAATTTGTTTTTCTCTAATCCCTAATTTGAGTATATTTTTATGTGTGTGTTTACTCTTTTAAATTACCCTACAGGTAATTTCTGTAAATTACCTGTTTATGTCCTTTCCCCCATTTTCCTTTCTTGATTTTTGTCAGTTCTTTGTATGTTATGAATATTCTTTCCCAGCATGGCATTTGTCTCTTGTTTTGTTGATGAATCTTCTGTCATATACATTTTCTGTTATTTAAAAATGTCTTTTCCCTCAAGACTCTTAGGCTTTTTTCCACTCTTACTTAAATAAGAGTTTATCACTCCTACTTACTGATACTCCTAGATTTTCTTCTAATACTTTTATTATCTTATTACTGGATAAATATTTTCAGATGTGGTATGAAGTTGGGAAGTATATGTGCTTTTTCTAGCTGGATAGGTAGTTATGACAACACCATTTTTTAAATATTTGAAATACTATGTATGATAAAGATTTAGATTTGTTTTGACCTCTTTATTCATTCTTCTGGTCTATGGGCTTCTTGTGATGTCAATATTAAAGTGTTGTTTATTACAGTAGTAGCTTTATTAAAAGTTAGGATCTGGTAAGACAGGTCCCCAGTTTTTACAGTTTGCACGTTCATTCTTCCATAAGAACACCAAGATAATTTTGTCCTTTAAAAAAGTTTTTTTAAACCATTTTTATTTTAACTGGAATTATGTAAGATAATTTGGAGAGAGAAACATTTTCTATACCATGGCAGAATTTATAAAGCAAGAGATTAATGTTTTATGAGTTATGATAGATTATAATAACTGTGGTTAAGTTCAAATTTAAAGTTTGATTCTCTGCTATTCTTATTCACACTTAGTGTCTGTTGTTGGAATATTAGGTTGAGAGTGACAAGCAATATTCTGGGGCCCTTTGAAACAGTTTTTCATGTAATAAAATGAAAAGGAATTCCATTACTTAAGATTTTTGTTTTTCAAGAACACAAATAATGATTCTGTGTACTGAGGGAAAAGATCTATTGCATATGTTGATATTACAGAATTTTTATACTTTTAACCAACCTCTTTAATCTTTAAATTCAGAAGCGATTATTGGAAGCCATGGAAGCATGTAACCACTCCCTCAAAAAGGAAGAAAGGAAAAGAAACCAACATAGTGAGTGCCTAATGTGCTGGTATGATAGAGATACAGAGTTCACTTACCCCTCACCATGGCCAGAAAAGTTCCCTGCCATAGAACGTTGTTGCACAAGGTAATGTTATTTGGTAATTTTTCAACAACAGCAGGGAGCTCTCCCTGGTGGGGAGGGTAGGGGCAGAGGATTCGAATATCTTGAGTATCAATTTGAAGAATTAACAAATAATTTATGATAGGTATAGTCAGTTGATAATGACTTACATCCAACTTGCTAAAGACCATAGCATCTCCCTCTCACAGTTGTTTTTGTAGTTCTCTGCTTTGGTTAGATTCTGCTTCTCTCTTTGTTTTCTGTTAAAGTTGGTTTTTTGTTTATTTATTTATTTTCCTCCCTAGTGTATATCTCTACCTGCCCCCCCAAGAGGATGTATGAATTTTTGTTTCCATTGTCAGTGTCTGCTTCCAGAATTATTTGATGTGCTATGACTTTGCCTTTTATATTCCCAACCACCCAACTAGAAAGAAGAAAAAAAATTAAAAAGTTCCTATATTTTCTTCCTCAAAGATCCTCAAGCGCATGTCTCCTTTCTATTCCTCATTAAAATGTCCTTAGTTTTGTTTTGTTTTTTTCTTGTCTTTTTCCCTGCAAATAATCTACTGAGATGGCACCTAAAGTGAATATCTCCCAGTTATCCTTTTTCCTTCTGTTAAAGCAGAGAAAGGTAGAACAGACATTAGATGATGTTGGTTTTCCATAGTTTTAGAACGTGGAGACTTGTAACATGTTTTGTATGTTCCTTTACTTCTAAATTTAATAAATATGTATAGTTTTATTTTAAGTTAATGGGGAAAAGTTCAGTAACCTATAGGCATAGTTACATCTAGATCAATAATAACCGTGAATCTGGGTTGTCCCACTCTATTTTTTCTTTGTTGCAAAAGACAAATTATCATTCCCTTGCTTAAAAGCAAGAATGAAAAAAAAAAAAAAAAGCAAGAATGACTCTTGCAAAATATTCAAGAGAATACTGAAAAACTGTGATTGCTTTTAATGTATAAATTTTAAATTAAATACCTTGATTTATTTTCTAGGTATAAAATAATATCATTAGATGCTTGGCGTGTAGACATAAGCAAGAACAAAATAACCAGGGTTGACCAGAAGGCATTGTATTTCTGTGGATTTCCTACCTTGAAACACATCAAACACAAAGTCAGTGGCTGTTTAGTTCAGAATTTTTTCACCTTATTGAATGTAACATGATTATGGAAAAAGGATTAAAATTAAATTATCTGAATTCTTTTAAAGTTTTTTTTGAAGAAAAGTGGGGTTCAAGTATTCCAGCAAAGCAGTCGTGGAGAAAACATGATGTTAGAAATTTTAGTGAATGCAGAATCAGATGAACTTGTAAGTATTTTCTTTATTACATATTTATTAGGTGCTTATTATGCATAAAACTGTTCTGGCTGCAGTGTGTTTATCAAAGAGGTATAACATGCAGTTACTCCAAAAGTTCATAGTAAATAAGGATAAAGAAACATTTACACAAATTTTAAAGGCAATGTACAATTGTGATGTAATAAGCAAAAAAGAACTCCATGAGTTTTGAAAAGGTGATAAGCTATGTGAGCTAAAGATCAAGATAAATGAGACTAAGCTTGAGCTGGGTGCTAAGAAAGACCATCACAGAGAGAAGAAAAGGAGGGGAAGGGTATTCTAGGTGAAAGGAATAACATGAGCTGGAAAAAAATGTGTGATACATTATCTTATTCTTCTTAACCTTTATTGTATATCTGAAATTTTTCTTAATACTTTTTCTTTTTTTAGAATAAATGTGATGTATTTGAGGAGAAGGAATAGATAAACCTGACTGAAGCAGAGGACTTGTGTTGGGAAGTAGTAGAAGATAAGGTTGAAAAAACAGATTGAGGCCAGATTATGGAGGACCTTGAATACCAGGCTAAGGAGTTTGGACTTTTTTCCCCATAACTGTTATTTTGAAATCATATTTCCATAAGGATTAATTTGGTGGCAGTATAATAGACTAAATTGCACTACAGAGAAATGGAAGAAAATGGAAAAGCCTGCAAGTTCAGAGGTTGTGGTTACAGAAGTGTTAGGTGATAAGGACAAAAACTGGAAATAGTAATATATTTGGATGAATTAGACTGATAAAATTGACAAGCTTCATCATTTGTTCAAATATAGAGAATGAAAAGAGGAAGAAAATATTAAATATGATTCTGAGATATCTAGCCTAGTTATTAATTAGAAAATAATTGCTGTTTATTGGAATAAGGAAGTTAAAGTGGGAAAGTCACTGGCTTGAGGGAGTGATTGAATTTTAAGGCAATGCTAGAATGTTTAACTGGTCACTGCCCTGCCAACCTTTCTCAACAAGAGTTCCACAAGAGATTTAAGCCCTAATGCCCTAAGTTATCCATTTGAATGTAGTAGATTATTTATCTTCTATACATCTATTGTGGGACTGATTGAGTACCATCCTTGGGAGAATTGTAAAAATAGTCAAATTATTTTTTGTGTTCCATGGCTCAAATGAAAAACCTCAGTAGAGAAAGGCTGCTTATACACAATTAATACCTGAAGCTAGAGCTTGGAAGGAAGATAGGGATATATATGAGTAATTAGCAAGGAGGTGATGGCTGAGGCCTTACGGCTCATTTTCCTGAAGAAAATGGACTCTCAGAGTTCAAGATCTCACACAAAGAAATACCCATAGTTATAAAGGGTAGAAAAGGAACCAGTGAAAATGACAGTAGTGTTCAGAGAGGTGAGAGAGAATGATTTCCAAGTTGAATAAATCACAGAAGCATGGAGTAGAAACTACATACAGTCCAAAAGAATAAAAACTAAAACAAGATCTATGAATTTGTCCTTCAGGCATCATTATTGGCCTTTGAGGATTTCATTCCAGTAGACTGCATTCCTAACTCCTAAGGACTAGTGGGGGGACAAGGTAGAGGGAAAGTAGAGGTAGCAGGGAGTAAGCCCTTGATTAAGAAGATTATCTTTGAAAAGAAGTCTAGAAACACAACTGTAGGTAGAGAAGAAACTGTTTAACTGCTAAATCCATGCAAAAAGAGAGAGGTAGAGCTAATGGAGGCAGGAGGTCTTAAAAGACACTACAGGAAAGGGATATTTATAATAAGACCTCATGCATGTTATTGAAGGTCTAGTATTAGGCTTAATCTGAGGATTAATCTGAGAAATGACAACTTTTGCTTCAAAAACTAAAAGAGTGGGAGAATAAAAGAAGAAATAGATGTATAGAAGGGAAAAGAATAATTATGGGATCCTAGTTCTAATGTTGAAACTTGTGTTATTTATCAGAATAGTCATTCTTGGGCAGCCTGGGTGGCTCAGTGGTTTAGTGCCGCCTTTAGCCCAGGGTGTGATCCTGGAGACCTGGGATTGAGTCCCATGTGGGGTTCCCAGCGTGGAGCCTGCTTCTCCCTCTGCCTATGTCTCTGCCTCTCTCTGTGCCTCTCATGAATAAATAAAATCTTAAAAAAAAAAAAAAGAATAGTCATTCTTTGGTTTTATATGTTCACATTAAGAAATGTCTAAGTATAATTAAAAGTTACTGCAAAAGTCTAAAAATAGTCATCTGTAATTTTTAAAGAAATATTTGCTAATTAAAATAAAAGAATTGAATGAAAATTTGTTTTTAAAATTCACTTGCTGCCACGAACTTGTTGTTTAACCAATAATATTGATAGTATTTCCTTTTAAAACTAGAATTTTTGGGCAGCCTGGGTGGCCTAGCAGTTTAGTGCTGCTCTCAGCCCAGCACGTGATCCTGGAGACCCAGGATCAAGTCCCACATCGGGCTCCCTGCATGGAGCCTGCTTCTCCCTCTGCCTGTGTCTCTCCCTCTCTCTCTCTCTCTGTGTCTCTCATGAATAAATAAATAAAATCTTAAAAAAAAAAAAACCTAGAATTTTTACGTAAGATATTTCATACAGAATATTTATATAGCATTTTACCGTTCATAAAAACTTTTGTGTATATTTGTCACCAAATAAAGACTGTGAGGTAGATATTATTTCTTATTCTCATAAAAGAAAACTGCCTCAGTGGGATTTAAATGATTTGCCTGTATGTATAGCTGGATTCTGTACCTGAAAGAGGTAGAATGCAAATTTGGACCCATGATTCCTAGTCGTAAGTCTAGGCTTCTTATTTCCTTATACCAACTACAAATTGAAATGAAGTCAGATTTCTTAGATTCTGTTACCTGATTATGTGATATGAAGCAATGAATGATAGCCCTTTTCTAGACATTTCTGCTATTCTTGTCATCTCTCTCAGTTTCTATGAGAATAATAGAATCATAGAACTTTACAACTGGGTTGAATTTTGTAAGGCATCTATTCTAACTCATTAATTTTACAAATTAAGAAACGTAAATTGAGTTAGCAACAGAACTAAACCTAGGTTTCTATAGACATTATTTTTAGTAATGTTTGCTATTATGGATAGTGATATGTTAAAGGTCAGTGCTCTTCAGTTTAATCTCACTGAAATTGTCTTCTCACCAAGTAATTTCATTCAGGATTCAAGTCAGTGGGCCGCCCTTTACTAACAAGCGCCATTGCTGTTGAGAAAATGAGGCAGACTCCTGGTGTCATAATGTTTATACTGCAGAATAGTGCTTTAAGTTGGTCATGGTGCCTCTCTAGTAAGAAGCGACTGGCAGAGGGGAAGGTAAACTTGTCAACTTTAACAGATTCCTACTAAAATAAAAGCTAAAGAGAGATAGGTAAAAACAACTGAAAAATATACTTTAAAATAAAGGAAAGAAGGGGCACCTGGGTGGCTCAGTTGGTTAAGCATCTGCCTTTGGCTCAGGTCATGATCTCAGGGTCCTGGGATTGAGCCCTGAGTCCAGTCCTCTGCTCAGCAGGGAGTCGGCTTCTCCCTCTCCCCCTGTCCCTTCCCCTGGCTTGTGCTCTCTCCCTCAAATAAATAAATAAAATATTTTTTAAAATTTTAAATTAAAGGGGGAGAAAAAATTAAAACTCTATAAACAAAAATCCTGGGAAACATCCTAGAAAGAAAAAGAGTAGTTAACAGTAAAGGTAAAACCTAGAGAAGACAAATTAAGAAAACTAACTGAATTCAAGTGAGTGGAATAATTAGAGAGTGAAGTTGAAAAGAGCAGGAACTGTATGGAAATACAGAAGAGCAGGAAATAAATGGCTTGAATGAGCAAACGGTATTTTATATCTGTTTTAATTTTTAAAGTGAGATTTTTATTGATTTTAAAGACCTTTATAAATGCAAGCCAACTTTTAATTAATTTTGCTTTTGTAAACTTATTTGTTGGACCTGAAACATGAGTGAACTTTTCTGCTTTTACTTTAAGAGTGTAGAAAATATAGCTTCATCAGTGCTTGGAAAGTCTGTCTTTGTTAATTGGCCTCATCTTGAAGAAGCTAGAGTTGTTGGTGTATCAGATGGAGAAACTAAGTAAGTAAGATTTGATGTATACTTTTTAAATTTATATTTGTTTTGCTTACTTGATGGCTTTTAATGATACTTTTAAAAACTGATATAATTACTGTAAAAATATTTATACTTTATAGTGAAAATGAAAGTCTTCTAATCACATCACTCAATGTTCAACCATAGTACTACATCCCTGAGATATTATGGACACATTTACTATTTTTTTCCCTTTCGCTTTATTTTTCTTTTAATAAGCTGAAAGTTCTATATCCTCATTTTTTGCTAGCAGCTATATTATTTAGCAAATATGTTTCTCTTTCTGACAAGAATGAATAGCATATATTAACATTACCTTAAGCCCCTCCCACTTAAATAATAACATTAACTTTTAAAATACATATCTTCTATTTAAAAATAATTTATTTTATTGAAGTTCAAAATCATTTTGTCAGTAATTATCTAGACAATTTATTCTTTGTCATCTTTTTATTTATGTAAATTTGGTCATGCTATTTTGTTATTTTTCATGTGTCTAGAACCTTTGCAAGTAATTTTTTTTCAGATAAAATGTTGCATTTTTTTGAGTTATTACATATCGAAAAGATCGTTTTTGTTTTCCTCACACTTAGATTTAGAATTTTAGAGGCCCAATCTTTTTTTCTTAGATCTCTGCAAATATACCTCAGTTGTGTTCTGTCATATAATTTTGTTGATGAGAAGTCAGTGCCATGAAGAATTTTTTTCTTCTGTGGGTATCTGCTTTTCCTGAAGATTCAAGAAATCATGAGAATTCTTTTCTTTTTTAATCATGAGAATTCAGTTTCTCTCCCTTTTTAATGAAGACTAGTTGATCCATTTTTTCTTTTGCGGATCATGCTTTTGGTCTAAGAACTCTATTTAGCCCTACATCGCATAGATTTTCTCCTATATTTACTTCAAAAAGTCTTAATTTTTTACCTCAATCTTTTACATTTAAATCCATGATCCATTGTGAATTAATTTTTGTATTGGTGATTTAGATCAAGGTTCATGTATTTGCTTATGAATGAATATTCAGTTGCTCCAGCACCATGTGTTGAAAAGGCTGTCCTTCATCCATTAGATTGCCTTTACACCTTTGTCAAAAATCTCTTGAGCATAATATTTGTGTGGGTCTGCTTCTGGGTTTTCCATTTTGTTCCATTTATCTGTATGTCTATTATGGCAGTACCACACTGTCTCGTTACTGTAGATATACATGTCTCAATCTTAGTATAAATCTAACAAATTACATATAGCATCTGTATGCTGAAAAAAGCAAAACTCTGATGAAAGAAATCAGAGACTGAAATAAATGGTGAGATAAATGGAGATCCATTTGGATCAGAAGACTCACATAGTAAATATCAAATTTCCCCAAATTAATTTATAGTTTTAAAGCAATTCTTATCAGGGTCAGCCTGGGGGGCTCAGCGGTTTAGTGCTGCCTTCAGCCCAAGGCGTAATTCTGAAGAGCAGGGATTGAGTCCCCTGTCGGGTTCCCTTCATGGAGCCTGCTTCTCTCTCTGCCTGTGTCTCTGCCTCTCTCTGTGTGTCTCTCGTGAATAAATAAATAAAATCTTTATTTTTTAAAAAGATTTTATGTATTCAAGCGTGTGTACACAGAGAGAAAGAGAGGCAGAGAGCGAGGCAGGGGGAGACACAGGCTCCTCACATGTGGGACTCGATCCCGGGTCTCCTGGGCTGAAGATGGCGCTAAACCACTGAGCCACCGGGCTGCCCTAAAATCTTTAAAAAGATAAAATAAAATAAAATAAAGCAATTCCTATCAAAATCTCTCCCAGATTTTTATGGATGCAGAACATGTATTTCTAAAGTATATTATATGAAAAGTCAAAGAACAAAAATAGCTAAAACAATTTTGAAAAATAAAAATAAGGCAGAAGGAATCACCTTAAGTGTTTAAATTATTTTGGAGCAACTATAATTGATACTATGTTTAAAAAAATTTTTCCCCACCTAATATCCAGAAATACAATTGATTTCTGTGTGTTGATTTTATTCCTGGGACCTGGCTAAACTTACTTCCCTGCCTCTTTCCTTGAAGTGTGCAGGCCAATTATTTTGTAGAATTCTGGGTTTACCTGGTTGTCTTCTCATAGTGTTGTTTAAATTGATCCTCCATCCCATATATTTCCGGTCAACTGGAAATTAGGTATAACGACTTGATAAAATCAAGTTAAACTTCTTAGCAAAAATACTTTATTGAATTTGAGGGTTTTTTTAATTCTTTAAAAATTATTCTTTAGAAATTATTATATATTTAGTTTAAGACAAAATATTTTTTATATTTTGATTGAAAATTTTTAGAAGTCCTTGTTCTAAAATGTATAGTACGGTTAAAAAAAAAAAAAGACGCCTGGTTTTTTGCTATTATACCATGTAGCAGCCTTTCACTCTGAAGACTCATACTGCTAGAACACTGTATTAAACCATAAATTTAGGGGTAATATAAATTTTATTTTAATTTTTAAGATTTTACTTGGAAGAACCACCAGGAACACAGAAGCTTTATTTGGGAAGAACTGCCCCACCGTCCAAAGTGGTCCATCTTGGAGACAAAGAACAATCTAATTGGACAAAAGAAGTACAAGGAATTTCAGAATAGTGAGTATAATAAAATGTATTTAATGTCATAAACCTGGAATGTGATCTAATGTACTTGTCATCTAACTTATTTCTTGCTTAACATAGAAATCACTCTGAATACTGACTACATCTTCATTGTTGTAAAGAAAACAATGAGTTCTAGTTTAAAATAATACCTCGTTACCAGCAGTTATAGCCTTGCCTAGTTTTTCACTAAAATACTTCATGATGTACAAAAAAAGAAAATAATACTAGGAATGTATTATTCCTATATGTATTAGTAATACATAATACTAGGAATAGCAGTTAATAATAATTAATAGGCTGCCATTGAATTTCTTGGCGGCATTTAAATAATGAAAATAGGAAGGAAAATTTTCCTTTGTTCCTCACTCTCAGTCTCTGATCACTCTTCTAACCTCCCTACACCTAAGTCCTTTATGTCCCTGAATTCAGAAATGCAAAGTGTGTACCAGTCAAATAACTAAGAAGCTGGTGCTCTTCCATGATTCCACCATGACTTCTCTTTCTTCATCCAAATACCAGAATTCTCTAAACCAAAACAGAATAATAGAGACTGGCAATGCACATGGAATGGTGTTATAAATGAATATCCAGCACCCTTCCTGTTAAAACTATAACATCCTTTGGTAAATGGGGAATTTAAGGAGATGCCTCTTACATAATTTTGGAGTTAATACGAGGCTATAATATCCTATTCAAAGATGAGTAAATAGGGAAAATGTAAAAAGGCTTAACCATCTAGCATGGGGCACCTGGGGTGTGTAGTTGATTAAGTGTCCAACTCTGGGTTTCGATTCAGGTCGTGATCTCAGGGTTATGAGGTCAGGGTTCATGCTCAGCGTGGAATCTGCTTGAAATTCTGTATCTCTCTGCCCCTCCCCCTGCTCTCATGTGTGTACACACTCTTTCCCTCTCTCTCTAAAATAAATAAATAAATCTTAAATAAATAAACCATCCAGCATAAAACAAGGAGATAAACATAGCCCTCAGGAGGTACAATGTATTTTGCCTTCTGACAATATAGATACCCCTGTCATAGTTCATACTATACCGAATTTTATTTTCTACTGTATAATCACAATAATCAGTTTACTTGTGTGATTACTTTAATGTCCATTTCCTTAGATAGTATGCTCCGTAATAGTAGGGAACACATCTATTTTTGTTACCACTCTGTTCTCATTTCTAGGCTAATGCTAAAGCAATCAATAAATATTTGTTAGTTTGAATGAATATAGATTGTTTTGTTCGACTCCTTTGATTGAGAAGTATCTCATTCAAAATACTATAAGAGTTTAAACATTTGTTCATGTATTCAATAATTATTGATACCTGCTAGGTACAGTAGTTGGCACTGTGGATACCATAGTGAATAAAATCACACAGTGCTACACTCATAAAACTTATAGCTGGTAGATGAGAAATAGACATTAATATCTTGTGTGAATTTAAGATTTATTTATTTGAGAGAGAGAGACAGAGTGTGTATGAGTAAGGGGGGAAGGGGTAGAGGGAGAGAATATCCAAGCAGACTCCTGCTGAGCATGGAGCTTGATGTGGGGCTCAATCCCACAAACCATGAGATCAGGACCTGAGCTGAATCCAGGAGTCGGATGCTTAACCAACTGAGCCACCCAGACACCCCATCTTGAGTGAATTTTTGCTCAAACTGCAATTACAATTGCTTTGAAGGAATAGTGCTCTGAGACTATATAGTAGAAGAATTTGACTTAGCTAAGGAGGCATTTGCTTTAGTCAAAGAAACTTTACAGAGGAAAATGTTGATTAGACTGTTATCTGAATGTGGGGTAGGAGTTAGGCAGCATGAAAAGGGAACATGTATCAGGATGAGGGAAAAGGTACATGCAAAGTCTACATGGTGGGAGGAAAAGCAGCATGTATAACATTAATGATAATGGCCGATGTGGCTCGAGTGTTGGAACTAAAAGGGAATCCCAATGAAGAAGATGAGGCAACAAAGGAAAAAGAACAAGACAATCTGAGAGGTAGGAGAAGAACCAGGAAAGTGTTACATCATGCAAATCAAAGAAAAAGAGAGTTTCAAGAATAAGGGAATAAGCCATGTCAAATGTTATGAAGAAGATTAAGCAAGAGCTATTTTGACTGAGCTGGGGCTGCAAGCCAGACTAGTATGAGTGGAGGAATAATTGAGAGTAAGAGAAATGGAGACATAATAGGAATAAACAACTTCAAAAAATGTAGTTGTGAAGTGAACCAAAAGCTCCTGACCTCTTGTTCTACCTATTCTTTCCCATGCGGATGGACTTGCTCTTCTGTGACAGTCACAAAGAGCAGAGATAACAATCAAGGCAGCAGACCGCTGAAGTTGATGGCAGTGTATGTTGAGTCACACAAGAGAATGATTTTTAGTGTCTGCCAGTTCAGGATCTCTTGTTCACCACATAGGGTCGACAAAGCTATGTGGATCATAAGCACTTAGGTTTTTTTATTCTGGTCACCATTTTCTTGGACTGCTTTTTTTTACCACCATATTCCTCCCTCATATCACCTCACGTTTTGTCCTCTCTCCCCACAACTCCCCACCTCTTCTGTAATCTGTCTTCTGAGGTGAAAATCACAAGGTCACTCATACTGCCCCTGAGGATTTACTTTACTGACTTGGGATTTTGCATACTATGTCAGCATAAGGATCTCATGGCTCTAATGATCAGGAGAAATGCCTGTGCCCACCATCCTTAGCTCTGAGACCTCTACAGTGAGAATGTAGAACCTATTACTTATTTCAGTTATATCTCCATATATCTTACTAACCAAGACATGTTCTCCTAAGTTCAGTACATCTTTTTTTTTTTTTTTGTGAACATAACACATGTTTCTTTTTTTTTTTTTTTTTAACACATGTTTCAATGAGTACCAAATTATGTGATTTTATTTTCAGAAATCCCCTAAGCATATATGACAATACTGGTACCTTTTTGTATTCCTGTGTAACAGATTTCCTTTCTAAAAAAACTACCATCAAGATACAGCTGAAGAAGGATATAGAATTGGGTGGACTTGGTGTTGAGATATGATCATATGTAAAAAATGAGAAGAGAGGGATCCCTGGGTGGCGCAGCGGTTCGGCGCCTGCCTTTGGCCCAGGGCGCGATCCTGGAGACCCGGGATCGAATCCCACGTCAGGCTCCCGGTGCATGGAGCCTGCTTCTCCCTCTGCCTGTGTCTCTGCCTCTCTCTATCTCTCTGTGACTATCATAAATAAATAAAAATTTAAAAAAAAAAATGAGAAGAGAGGTGTGAAATTCAAAAGAAAGAAAACAATATATTTAAAGATGAAACAAAAGATTATTTTTTAAATTTATTTAAATTCAGTTAATGAACATGTATTATTGATTTCAGAGGTAGAAGACAGTGATTCATCAGTCTTACATAATACCCAGTGCTCATTACATCACGTGCTGTCCTTAGTGTTCATCACCCAATTACCCACCCCCCTACCCACCCCCTTGAGCAACCCTCAGTTTGTTTCCTATGATTAAGAGTCTCTTTTTTTTTTTTTAAGATTTTATTTATTTATTCATGAGAGATGGGGGCGGGGCAGAAATACAGGCAGAGGGAGAAGCAGGCTCCATGCAGGGAGCCTTGATCCCGGGACTCCAGGATCATGCCCTGGGCCAAAGGCAGGCACTAAACCACTGAGCCACCCAGGGATCCCCTGATTAAGAGTCTCTTATGGTCTGTCTCCGTCTCTGACTTTGTCTTGTTTTATTTTTTCCTCTCTTTGTCTATGATCTTCTGTTTTGTTTCTTAAATTCCATTTATCAATGAAATATAATTGCCTTTTTCTGACTGACTTATTTCATTTAGAATAATATCCTCTAATTGCAACCACATTGCTACAAATAGCAAGATGTCAACTTTTTGATGGCTGAGTAGTATTCTGTTGTTTATATATACCACATCTTATATATGGATGAAAGATAGTCCCTCTATTTTAACAGGATGGTATGCGACTATAGGTTAGTATGTGTATTTGGCATGGGGCAGATGAGACACTCTCATTGACTGCCTTTTGTTTTCTTTGTAAAGTAAATGTTGAATTTAGCTATTGAGAATTGAAGCAGGGAAAGAGAGGCTGGTCTTAAATTTGAGTAAAATAGAGGAGGTTTGAAAATAATATTTGGGGAGCACCTAGCTGGCTCATACAGAAGTACATGTGACTCTTGATCTTGGGGTCATGAGTTCAAGCTTCATAAACTTAAAAAAAATATTCCTTGGGGAAAATGAAAGAGTCTATCAGTTGATCAGGAAAACATTGTTGAATTATAGGCAATATTTAAGGCCGTTTTTGAATTTGAATGTCATACATTTATAATGTAACAATCTGCCCTATCTTTTGGTAGTAGAGTTCAGTTGATCACTTACAGACCTAGAAAAAGCAGAGAGATTTAACCAGCACTGGATTTTCCCAGATGGAGTCAATGAAAAGACAAAGAGGCAAGGAAGCTTAGGATATTGGCAGGAATGTTACTGAAATAGTGGCAATAAAATCTAAGTGGAATAGTAAGAGAAGTGAAGAAAGTAGAAGGTTAATAGTTTCAGAGAAAGTAGAAGGATCAGTGGGTTGGAGATACCAAATTAAGTTAATCATAAAGTGGTTGAACAAGCAAGTTGGATGGAGAAGTTTTTAGACAATAAGATATTGGGATTAATGATTTTGGAGGTGAAAGTGTTATGGGTAAAGTCATGACCCACGTATTAGCCATAGGACTAGAAGGCTGGAGTGAAAGAGAAGGTCATTGGCGACGAGGAGATTGTGAACTTGAATTCCTATGGTCTTGGATAAGTTATATATGTAAACATTGAAGGCATTCTGGATGGTGGTAGACATAAGGATAGAATATAAAAGAGTAGAGTAGTTTACTGTGAGGGATCTGAATGTCAAAGTGGGTTGTAAGGAGAACACCAACACCCTCTCCTTCCCATACACAGTATGAAAACAAACAGCTACTCCTTGAGAGGTCTACACAGAGAACTGATACCTTCAGTTAAAGAGGTGGATATTGAGGATATAATGAAATGAAAGGATTGGGAATTGGAGAAAGGGAGAAGACTTAGAGAAAAGACACAAGGAAGTATTTTATGGGATGCTGTGGAGAAGGTGATATACTTGGAAGATAATTTGAAGAGTTCCAAAACCTTGTACCTCAAACAAGCAAGAGATGAATCAACCCCAAAAAATGTGGTTACCAAAGGATTAGTGATAAACACCAATTATTAATTCATTATTAAAATACAGAATTAGGGACACCTCAGTGGCTCAAAAGTTGAGCATCTGCCTTTGGCTCAGGGCATGATCCCGGGGTCCTGGGATCAAGTGCCACATCAGGCTCCCTGCAGGGAACCTGCTACTCCCTCTACCTATGTCTCTCCCTCTCTCTGTGTGTGTCTCCTCGCATGAATAAATAAAATCTTTAAAATAAAAATAAAATACAGAATTAATTTTTAAGTACTAACTCTCATTTTACATAAGAGAAAGTTAAAAGATAGTTTTGTTTATAATTTGTTTTGTTATAATTTAGAAAAGAAGAGATATGTTAAATATTTTTAAAAATTTAATGCCCCACATCAGTTACCTTAACCCTCGGGACCTGCACTAGAGAGATGAGCCCCAAAACATCTAGCTTTGAAACCAGTGGAACTTGTATCCAGGAGAAACATGGGGCTGTAGGAAATGGAGATTCTGCTCTTAAAGAGCTCACACGTGGACTCAATTATCTCAGGACCCAGGCGGGGTAAAAGCTGAAATTTGTAAAGCACCTAGACCGTATGAGAAGGACATTTATTTCTAACCATAACGTAACTGTTGGAGGAATAGGGGCCTGTTGGAATTCTTTCCAGGGACTGAGGCATTGACAGATACCATATTTGCATTCTTCCTCTACCTTCCTAGTGCCGAAACCGGCAGGTGCCATGTTTGTACTCTCCCTATATAGTAACAGTATCACTAATATAATGCTATATGTTAATTATACTTCAGTTAAAAACGAAAGAAAGAATACAGACTAGGGGCACCTGGCTGGTCAGTAGAGCATGCGACTCTCATCTTGGGGTCATAAGTTCCAGCCCCACATTGCACATAGAGTTTACTTAAAAATAAATAAATAATCAATAAACACAGGGACTTTAAAAAAGAATACAGGCCACAACACTGACCCCAAATCCATAAAAGTGTAAAGTAAAAGCAATATAAATAGAAAGGGGTACCTGAGTGGCTCAGTCAGTTTAGCCTCTGACTCTTGGTTTTGGCTCAGGTCATGATGTCAGGTTCCTGCAATTGAGCCCCAGGTCAGGGTTTGCTCAGCCAGGAGTCTGATTGAGGATTTCTCTCCATCTCCCTCTGCTACTCCTCTGTACATGCATGTACTCATGGGCTCTCATGCACACACTCCCTGTATATAATAAATAAATATATCTTTTTTAGAAAAGTAGATAGTGAAAAATCTTCCTACCACTTCCACTTGAAAATTTAAAGATACTGTTTCAAATTATTATTTGTTTTCTTTTCCTAATAGAAAGTCTTTATTGAAGTATACATAGAAAAGAATATATACAAATCATAAATATATTACTTGGTATATTTTCACATGCATTACTAGACTACAAGTTGAGAAATAGAACCAACAGAAAGGTTGTCATAATCCCACAAAGCCCCTTATGCTGCCATCTAGCCATTACCATCCATTTCTCCTCTCCTCCAGATGTAACTATTTTGATTTGTAACTCTAGAGATTAGTTTTTCCTACTTTTAACTTCCTATGAATTGATTCATACACAATGTATTTGTTTTGAACCTGACCTCTTTTGCTCAGTACTGTGATTCTAATATTCATCTGTGTTGTTACATATAGTTTAGTTTGTTCATTTTCACTAATGATTATATTACATTGTATGAATATAGCACAATTTATTTATCCATTCTTTTGTAGGTAGACAATTGAGTTGTTTCTTATTTGAGACTTTTAGGGAATACATACCATATGCATTAGTATGCATTACTGTTAGGTACATAATTAAGAGTGGAATTATTGCTTCATAGGATAATGCTTAAGCTCAGCTTTAATAGAACCACCAAAAAGATTTACAAATTGATTGTATCAGTTTACATTCTTCCAGCAATTTATAAGAACTTCTTTTATCTCTACTCTCATCAATACTTATTATTGTCTCTTCCATTTTAGCCATTGTAATATAGTGATATTTCATTTGGTTTAATTTGCACTTCCCTGATGACTATTGAAGCTCTGCATCCTTTCATATTTGTTGGGCATTTGAGTATGCTGTACAATGCCTATTCAAATATATTGTCCTTTTTCTGACTGAGTTGATTTACCTGTCTCTTATCTGGTTTTGTTTTGTTTTTTTTTAAGATTTTTTATATGTTCATTTGAGAGAGAGAGCAAGCACGAGAGAAAGAACAAAAGCACAAGCAGCAGGGAGGGTCAGAGAGAGGGAGAAGCAGACTCACCACTGAGCAGGGAGCTGACTTGGGGCTCGATCCCAGGATCCTGGGATCATGACCTAAGCCAAAGGCAGATTGCTTAACCGACTGAGCCATCCAAGTGCCCTGCTGATTCTTATTTGTAATTTTCATTATTGATTTATGGTGTTATTCTCAATTTCAGAGAAAAGCCTTAAATGATTCATTATAAAATATGATGATTGCTATCAAGGGTTTTTTTTTTTTTTAATCAATATCCTTTATCAGATAAAGGAATATTCCTTCTATTCCTAGTTGGTTGAGAGTTTTTATCATTAATTGGTATGATTTTGTCAATTTTCTTTTTGGCATGTATCAAAATGACCATATGATTTTTCTTTTTTCTTTTAATCTGGTGAGTTACATGGATTGAATTTCAAATATAAATCTAATCCTGAATTCCTGGAGAAAATCCTATTAGACTATGATGTATTATCCTTTTTATATGTAATTAGATTCAATCTGTTACATTTTGTTTTGGATTTTTGCTTTTATTTTCATAAGAAAGATTGGCAGATAATTTTCCATTCTTGTAATATCCTTGTCATATTGGTAGCAAGATTATTGGCTACATAACTTTTGAGTGGAAGTAGTTGGGGTTTTCCCATTGAATTTTTTTTTTTAATTTTTATTTATTTATGATAGTCACACAGAGAGAGAGAGAGAGAGAGAAAGGCAGAGACATAGGCAGAGGGAGAAGCAGGCTCCATGCACCGGGAGCCCGATGTGAGATTCGATCCCGAGTCTCCAGGATCGCGCCCTGGGCCAAAGGCAGGCGCTAAACCGCTGCGCCACCCAGGGATCCCCCCATTGAATTTTTTAAAATGATACCAGGGGATCGATCCCTGGGTGGCTCAGCGGTTTAGTGCCTGCCTTCAGCCCGGGGTGTGATCCTGGAGTCCTGGGATCGAGTCCCACATCGGGCTCCCTGCATGGAGTCTGCTTCTCCCTCTGCCTATGTCTCAGCCTCTCTCTCTGTGTGTCTTGTGAATGAATGAATGAATGAATGAATGAATGAATGAATGAATGAAAGAAGAGAAGAGAAGAGAAAAAGAAAAGAAAAGACAAGAAAGAAAGAAAAGAAAAGAAAAGACTCATTGAATGCCCCTGCCAACCTCTTCTGTCTTTTTGGATTCATCTATTCTGGATTTTTTGCGTAAATGGAATGTTATATAATATGTGGCCTTATGTGTCTAACTTCACACACTTAGCATGCTTTTTAGGCTCATACATTGTCGCATGTATCAGTACTTTCTTTTTGTGGCCAAATATTTTATTGTCTGGATATACCACCTGTTATCCATTCATCTGTTGGAAGACATTTGGGTTCTTTCCACCTTTTTGCTACTGTGAATAATGTTGCTATATACATTCATTTATAAATATTTATTTGAGTACCTTTCCAGTTCTTTGTGTATATACTTAGACGAGGAATTGCTGGACTTTTTTGCCAAACTGTTTTTCACAATGAGTGCACCATTTTACATTCCCACCAGCAATGTACAAGTGTTTCAGTTTCTCCACATTCTTTCCAACACTAGGCATTTTCACTTTTTTTGTTATCCCCATCCTAGTGATTATGAAATACAAGAATTTCTTAGAGCTCTTAAACGAGTTCTCATTGAATCACATAGACATTGGGAGAGGTATCCATAGAGTAAAAAACTAATGCAAAAAAATCTTAAGGTAGGTACTCAGAACTGCTAGCATATTTATTTAAATTTTTTTAAATTTTATTTAAACATTTGATTATGAGTTGGTAGTTTGATTATCATCCTAGAGTATACACACGCTCATACATATCTACATTTCTTTTTTATTATTTCTTTTAGCTACCTAAGAAGGAAAGGAATAATAATAAATGAAACATCTGCAGTTGTGTATGCTCAGTTGCTCACAGGTCGTAAATATCAAATAAATCAAAATGGCGAAGTTCGTCTAGAGAAACAGTGGTCAAAACAAGTTCTTCCTTTTGTTTATCAAACTATTGTAAAGGTAAGTCTCCATCAGGTCTCAGTTGTATCTTAATGCACACTACTTCATACTGAATAAAAAAAAGACTGAAAAAAATATCATATTGGTATTTATTTATGAATAGAAAACTAATGCAGCAGTATATATAATGGAGATTATGATTTAATATAATTTGAAAAAACTAGTCTTTTTTTATTTATGTATACTTGGCATATAACATTATATTGGTTTCAGGTGTACAAAATGATTCAATATATACACTGCCAAATGATCAGCAGTATAAGTCTAGTTACCATCTGCTATCATACAAAGTTACACAATTTTTTAAGATTTACTTTTTTAGCTACTTTCAAATATGTAATGCATTATTATTGACTAAAGTCATCATGCTGTACCTTACATCTCTATGCTTTATTTATTTTATAACTCTAAGATTGTACCCCTTAAGCCCCTTCACCCATTTCACCCATCTCCCCAAACCCCTTCCTTCGGGCAGCCACCAGCCATTTCTCTGTATCTGTTAGTTGTGTTGTATTTTGTTTTATTTGTTTGCTTTGTTTTTCAAATTCCATATTAACTGGTCATATGGTATTTGTCTTTCTCTCTCTTATTTAACTTACCATAATACCCTCATGGTTTATCCATGTTGTTGCAAATGGCAAGATTTTCATTATTTTTTATGGTTGAGTCGTATTCCTCTCTCTCTCTCTCTCTCTCTCTCTCTCTCTGTGTGTGTGTGTGTAGAGGGAGAGAGAGAGAGACCACATACATACGGCGGGTGAGGGGTGGGGGGCATGTGCCTGCCAGATTTAGCAGGACACATGCAATGCTAGCAAAGTAAAGAAAGAGCACAAAAAATGGCACCTGCTAGCACTTCAGTACCCAGAAAAAGTCCCAACAGGCCCTTGTCCCTCTGACAGACACTTTAAGATTAGCAAATGAATCTTTTTTCCATGGATCTAGATTACTTTCAAACTGCTGCTTTTACCCTAGGTCTCAGGGCCAATGAGTCTGCACACAGCCCTTTAAGAGCAGAATCTCCAGTACCTATAGCCTTTTGGGTCTCCTGGATGTAAGCCCCATTGGTTTTCAAAGCCAGATACTTTGGGGGTCTGTCTCTCCAGTGCAGTTTCCAAGGGTTGAGGTGCCTGATACGGGACACAAACCCCTTGCTCCTCAGGAAGAAGATCCCTCCTTTTGATTGTGTGTCTCCACATCAGGGGTAGACTTTTGGCAAGAATATGTCTCTGCCTCTCCTATCTGTATTGATGTATGCCTTTTAATTTTTTGTAGTGGAATTGTTCAACTAGTTTTCAGGTCTTTTTCAGAGGATACTAATTTGTCCATAGGTAGCTGAAGATTTGTTGTGTCCATGGGAGGAGAGGATTTCAAGATCTTCCTAGGCTGCCATCTTGAACCACCACAAAAACTGTAGTCTTTAAAAGGATTATTTATGCTCAGACACTCCCTTGGTGTGTGATTAGGGAACTTGTCTTTTTTATTTATTTATTTTTTAAACTTATTCTCTAATTTTTTTTTTTGTTTTGTTTTTCTTATTCTCTAATTGAAAAAGCCCCACATTAGCTTAACACTGCAGTTTTAGATACTTACTCTCCAAAACGTGTTTGCCTTAAATAAGTTAGAAAGGAAAGGAAAGGGAGAGAGAGAGAGAAAGAAAAAAAAAAGGAAAGAAAAAAAAAGAAGAAAGAAAGAAAGAAAGAAAGAAAGAAAAAGAAAGAAAGAAGGAAAGAAAGAAAGAAAAAGAAAGAAAGAAAGAAAGAAAGAAAGAAAGAAAGAAAGAAAGAAAGAAAGAAAGAAAAACAGGCTTTTGTATTTGTAGTTTTGGGTATGATAAAGGATACAAAAATTTTTTAAATCATGTATTCATCCTATAATTTTGGGAAACAGTATAGTATAGTAATTAAGAGCATAGACTGCCTGAGTTGACTTCTTGCTGTACAACCTTGGGTGAGATTTCACTCCCTTTCTGTTGCCTTAATTTCCTTGGGTTTTGTAAGGTGAGGCTAAATAATGATCTGTGCTACAGAGGTTGTCTTGAGGATGAAATGAATTAATAAATGTATGAAGTACCTAGAAGAATGGCATATAAAATCAACACATTTTAGCTACTAGAATTATGTAGAAAATCTTTATATTTCACATTGGCAGACAGCATAGTCATAACCCCATAGGAAGAAAAACTTGATGTGCAATCCATAGAAATTTTGACTATGATAATTACTTTTATATTTCATTCTATATAGGATATCCGAGCTTTTGACTCCCGTTTCTCCAATATCAAAACATTGGACGACTTGTTTCCTCCTAGAAGTATGGTCTTTATGCTGGGAACCCCCTATTACGGCTGCACTGGAGAAGTTAGTTCCTGTTATTATTACTAATTACATTTCTTTAATTTTAAGTTAATAGAGTTATTTAACTTATCCTCATTTAGGTATAAAATAAAATATAATACTGAAGGGGAAAAAATGTATTTGTCTAACTTAAGAACACAGTATTTGACTGTATGTCTTTTGTGTTGAGCAGGTTGGGGTCAGGAGGCAGGGGAAAAAGAATTCAAATCATAATTGTTTATTTAGCAGGTTTATTTATTGTGATAGTACGGATGAAGCAATTCTGAAATCATTTTAGTTGTATTATTGAGTTAATGAACTTATAAATGTTGATGTTTGAGAAACTCCAGTTCTGACATGGAAAAAGATACATGTAAATATGAAATGGAAGAATGCAAGAAAGAATCTGGGGACAGATTAGAATTGGAGGTATTAATATGAACTCATGATTTTTAAAATACATACATGTTTGTATGTGTATGAATGCATATATGCCTGTACATACACACTTTCTAGCTCTATTTGCTCAAAAGGATAAGAAGCAAAAACACTCTGGTAACAATGAACACATATAATCTCCAGGTTTTGACCTCTAATAGCATACTCCACTGAAAGCTTCTCAGAAATGGCTCATTACAGGGCAGGGACAGGGTAGGTAGAAGATAACCATTTGTTATGCCATCAAGTAAGGAAGTGCTCAAAAAAGTGATGGGAGCATATCCCATAAACACAGGAGCCAGATTAAAGGGGCTCCTACCAAACTGGCCAAATCTGGGACAGTTTGAGTGCTAAAATAATAAAGTACAGTAATGAATTATAAACCATTGAGGGGAAATAGGAATTAATGATTCCACAGTGATAATAAATAAGTAAATAGGGAATGGAAGGGCTTTTGCTTATAGTATCGTGTCAAAGGTAAATGGAGAGAGTGCTAGAGTTGGAAAACCACCATTTTATAAGCATTATGATAAAGATTGAATAGGGCAACAATCATCGTTGGAAATTAAATCTAGGGGGAATTTTTTATCTGAATAGGATATTTTCATGGTCTTATAATGTATCTTCCCACAGACTGTTAATTAGGTGTAAGAGGGGAAAAAAAAAAAAACATTAATTGGACAGTAAAGAAATTGAGCAATATCTTTGATATAATCAAAGTTTTAATATCACAGTGAGGGACAGGTGAACATCATGTACTTCCATATGTGATACCCTAATAAGGACACATCATCCATGCACTATTCTGGCTGAGAATATATGAGATTACTCTAATCACAAGGAAGCATCAGACAAATCCAAAAAAGGAACTTTTGTTTTTAGATGCAAGATAGAGGGGGTAGAATGACCGGTATTCTTCTTCAAAATATCAATGTTATAAAAGACAAAGAAACACTTTGGATATAGTTTAGATTTAAGGAGGCTAGAGAGAGATGACAACTAAATGCAATATCTGATCCTAGCTTAGATTCTGTAGTAGAAAGAGAAAAGAGTTTTCTTTATTAAAAGGAATTTTTTTTTTTAAGATTTTATTTATTCACCAGAGACACAGAGAGCAGAGACACAGAAAGAGGGAGAAGCAGGCCCCCTTTGGGGAGCCTGATACGATACTGTATCCCAGGATCATGACCTGAGCCAAAAGCAGAGCTCAACCACTGAGCCACCAGGTGCCCCAAAAGGAACATTTTTAGATCAACTGTGACAAAATTGGGATATGAACAGTAGATTAGTATTGTTATCAATGTAAATAAATATACTTACTACTGTACTACGGTTATATAGTAAAATATCCTTCTTCTTAGGAAATATACACCAAAATATTAAAGGATAAGGGACACGATATACGTAATATACCCTCAGAAAGTTCAGAAAAATAATTGTATGTAAATACACAGTGCACAAATATGTTAAAGCAGATGGAGTAAAATGTGAATATTTCCGTAAATGTTTTATAAATGATCTTTGGCCTATTTTTATTTTTGCAACTTTTTGGTAGGTTAAAGTTATTTGCAAATAAAAAGTTAATTTAGAAAAAAAAAGACTGGGGATCCCTGGGTGGCGCAGCGGTTTAGCGCCTGCCTTTGGCCCAGGGTGCGATCCTGGAGACCTGGGATCGAGTCCCACATTGGGCTCCCGGTGCATGGAGCCTGCTTCTCCCTCTGCCTGTGTCTCTGCCTCTCTCTCTCTCTCTCTCTCTCTCTCTCTCTCTCTCTCTGTGTGTGCCTATCATAAATAAATAAAATTAAAAAAAAAAAAAGAAAAAGAAAAAAAAAGACTGGCTAACAGCAATTGAAGCAAGTACAATGACTCAAATTTACATTATAGTCACATTCATTTACAAATTCTAAGAAAATCTCCAGTATCCAGCTTTACTGAAATACACACTGTGAGAAATGTCAGAAATAAACACTGTTCAAATAAGTAGAAAAGTAAATAAAATATAGTGAGAGAGACTAAAACATACTTTGATTTTTTTTTTTTCCTTCCAAGGTTCAGGATTCAGGGGATGTGATTACAGAAGGTAGGATTCGTGTGGTTTTCAGCATTCCATGTGAACCCAATCTTGATGCTTTAATACAGAACCAGCATGTGAGTACTATGGTCCATATTGTTTAATTTAGAATTGATGTACTTTAAAAGTGTTAGAAAAATATTTTTACCACCTCCTTTGAATATACTGTAAATATTTTATTTAATGCTAAGTGTGAGGAATCTGTGCTCAAACTTCATGCAAATCTTCGGGGCGGGGGAAATCACTGAAATCCCATTATTAATCTGTAACAGTTTTTATGGGTTATCATGTTCAAGCTTAAGAAGGGTCATGTTTTTTAGGATGCCCTCTAGGAATACTTAGATTTTTTAAAATAAACTTTTCATAATCAAAGCCTACATTTTAAGTTACAAGTGACAAATGGCATTCTTGCAATGGTTATGTTTCTACTCAGCTAAAAAGGAGTAGTCCCTAGAAGAAATTGGGAAACTGCATTTAGATTCATAGCATCCTTTTTTAGGACCTTCTTCTCCAAAGATGTTCACTCCTTTTATTTTTCCCTTTACAATAGGAGGAGAATTCTGATATCTGTCATATATTCTTCTTGATTGATTAGACAATTAATTTGACTGGAACTAATCCTCAATCAGCCAGCTATTGCTTCTTACACTTTTATTTTCTCTAATAGTAAATTATAAAGCTTTAGATCCTGTAAAAAAGGAATTCAAGGCCTTGAACATTAGCATATACTTGAGGAAACTAAGGAAGGCAGACAAGTCCCTAAAGTCCTACCATCAGGTCTCTTTTGGAGAAAGAATTCAGAAAGCACAGTTAGGAAACCAGAGAGTCCCCATTTGATAAAGATGCTGGAGCTCTTGGTTCTGAGAGTTAGTGGAGGTAGAGGAACTTATTTATGTTTCTTCATCTCTAGCTTTTTCTAAATCTGAATGAACATGCCCACCTCTAGCGTGCAGTGTTGCTAGGCATGTCTTCTCCACTGTGCTCTCTTTCCCTTTATATATCTTCCTCAACTTTTACTCAAGCCTTCTTTCTCTACCCCAATGTTTTCTGCTTTTTACTGTACATTTTCTAGAATATTTGTGATGATCCTCATCAATTTTAATTATACCATAACTGATTATTTCTCAAAAGGAATACTATTAGTATTTTGGATGGGACAACTATGTGTAAAATGGGACTGTCCTATATATGACAGCTCAGCTAGCATCTTTGTCCCTGGACACTAAGTGCTCGTAGCGCATGCCAATAATTGGATGTGCCCCTATACATTTCCAGGTGCTTATTAGAAAAAAAGGTGATACTCCTGTGATAGAGAACTACTACCTTAATTCTTCTATATCTATTCTAGAAAGTATACTTGATTTGTCTGTATTATTTCTAAACCTAATAATGCTCTTGATGGAACAACTGTATTACATTCTTTACTAGCATATTAACATTTTAATAATAAATTTATATATTCCATGCAACTAAAAAAATTTATCCTTTTGGGGGTTATTGTAGACATATAAGATATGCATATAATTCATAAAGTGTGTATATACATTCATATGAATATAGTATATGAAAACCACATAAAATATGTGTTATTATTATGTACATTATGTTAGGATTATATGGTAGCTTACACTAGTTGGTACTGGATTTGTAATTTGCTTCCTGGTTAAAAATTGTATGGTCTGATACTTTATTTTTTAATCTTCATAGTTTCTTCCCTTAAGTACACAAATTAAGGTCACATTTCATTGACTATATTGACTATAAACCTATACATATTTCTTATTTTCATATGATAATAAATATTAAGGGAAATGAGTTTACTTATATTTATATATGAAGAACATTTTAATTTTGTTCAGTAGCAACTGTTTTGATGACATATTCATGTTTTAGTTCAATGTAATAATCATCAAGGCCTCATTATGTCCCAAGTACTTTACCAGTCCCTACTTTGAATATGAAAATTAATGTTTAAAAAATAGTTCTTGCCTGCAGAGTTTGCCATTTAGACTTACAGTAGACTTTATTTCTTGAGACAGTTTCACAAATTGTATATTTCCTCCCCCTTTCATCCATCCTTGGGAATTCTGTCCTTTAAGGAGAGAGAGGAGCAGAAAAATTCTGCCTACAGATCCTTTCAAAAAAAAAAAGGGAAATGGATCACTTACTTTTGAGAATCCTTATATTGCCACATTCCAATGGTTAGTGATGTCTTGATTATCTCCAGATTTTAAAGGTAAAGAAATAACATTTGATGCTTTGTGTTTCCATAATTGACCTTTTTGTTTTTATATTTAAAGAAATATTCTATAAAGTACAACCCAGGATATGTGTTGGCCAGTCGCCTTGGAGTGAGTGGATACCTTGTTTCAAGGTTTACAGGAAGTATTTTTATTGGAAGAGGATCTAGGAGAAAGTAAGTTTATGTTAGAGAAATTTACTTAAAGTGGCAGAAAAAATTAAATGATAAACTGGTTAATATTTTAGTATTTATTTTCTTTTATTAATTGCTCTGAATTTTCTTTAAAAATTATGCATAAATTCCTCTGATGGTAATCTTTCATCTAAATGGCACATGTTTTAGGTGTTTGGAAAGACAGTTCTTATTTTTAGCAGCTAACAAATTGAACCTTGAAAAAAGGTATCAGAAAGTGTGTGTGAATCTTAATAATATATTTCCCTGCATTTTCTTATTTCATTCTCTTCTCTAGTTACATAATCTATTTATATGATTTATTAGTTTGGGTTTTGAAGCCTTTCCTCTAGTTTCTCAATTATTGCTAGTTTGGAAATAACTATGAAAACTGTAGAAAAACAATCAAAATTAAGTTTTTCTAAGATTGAAAGCAAACTTTGTATTCTTTGAACAAAATTTTAAAACATATATGTGTGTGTGTGTGTGTGTGTGTGTGTGTGTGTGTGTGGTTTAAATTCAGCCCTCATGGAGACCATAAAGCAAATGTGGGTTTGAATCTCAAATTCAACAAAAAAAATGAGGAGGTACCTGGATATACTAAGAAAGTTGGAAGTGAGTGGATGTATTCATCTGCAGCAGAGCAGCTTCTTGCAGAGTACTTAGAGAGGTAAGTGCCTAACAGGATCCTACTAAGCATCCAAAAATATGGGAATGTAGTAACTGTTTTGCTTTGCTGATACCAATTTTAGACAAAAAATGTTTCCTTTGGTAAAATGTGACATGCATTACATATAAACTTAATTTTGTATCATGGAGCATCATAGCTATTAGCTAAAAGAAAATAGAAAAATATTGTATATTATTTAAATGAAAAAAGATGATAAAAATTGGCCTCCTTTTATCTTTTTACATTAAAATTTTTTTTCTAAGATTTTTTTTTTTTTAAGTAATCTGTATACTGAACTTGCATCTCAAACCTACAACTCTGAGATCAAGAGTTGCACTCTCCACCAAGTCAGCCAGGAGCCCCTTGTCTTCCTTTTAATTAAAATTTTCCTTAACTTACTATCATAAATTATTCACTACTTTGCAAGTCTGTGTTAGTAGAAAGAGAATTGATATGGATAAACAAAACAACTCTCCACATGGTGGATTTTCTGAGTCTTAAAACTCCAGCCAGATGATAGATTACTACCTTAAAATTATTGAATTTTATGCTAAAATGGTGTAAGAAATCAATAAATCTTAGCTCCTCATGATAAAAATGAGAAAACTGTATACTGAGGTTAACTGAGTTACTCAGTGACAAAGATTTATAGGAAAAACTTTTAGTTGTGATTCAGAACTGAATGTTCTTTCCTTTGTTCTACTGGTTTCTAACCTTGTTTTTGAGGATCTTCTTAGTTTACTGCCATAACAAAGTACCATGAAAAAAAAAAAAAAAAAGTACCATGAGCTGGATGGCTTAAAACCACAGAAATTTAATGCCTCACAATTCTGGAGACCAGAAGACCAAAATCAAGGTGTTTGGTAGGGCGGTGCGTCCTCTGAAGATGGTAGAAAAGGAACCATTTCATTCCTCTTTGCTAGCTTCTTGTAGCCTCACACATTTGTTCTTAACTTGTAGATGCCTTGCCTCCAGTCCTCCATCTTTGCATGTGTTCTCCCTGTACATCTTCATATCATCTTTCCTCTGTTAATGTCTGTCTCTGTGTCCAAATTTCCCCTTTTCATAAACACACAGTCATGTTAGATTAGAACCCTCCCTGAAGGCCTCATTTTTATTTTATAACCTCAATAAAACTGTATTTTCAAATAAAGTCACATTCTGAAGGTAATAGGAGTGAGACTTCAATCTATCTTTTTGGGGGAAGGAATATATTCAATACATATTACCATCTGAAAATTTATTTCTTCTGTTCACTTCCATATTTCTTTAAGATACTGTATTTACCTTTTCATGATTTTTCAACTTGACATATCCATTGATTTCCAACCATGAAAGATGAAGCTTTAGCTCTCTTTAGCTACCTCCCCATTCTATTCCTTACCTCCCTGCACACGCACGTGTGTATGTATGTGTGTATGTATGTATATATATATACATATATATTTCCCCTTTCATTATAGTTGTATTAAATCTGTATTTAAGGTTTACTTGAGATAATATAAATGGTCACAGGTGGACCTTGTAGAGTATTATGGTTGCATTTCCTTTCTTGTACACATTTTTTCCCCATCTGGTTTAATCATTTGTTATTGTCTATATTTACGTAACTAATTCAACCCTAAACTCTTTGTCATAACTGGAAGAATTCTTATGGTCAGGCAGATCAAGAAATTTTTCAGTTCCATTTCTTCTTGTAGACTTTCTCCTGAAACCATCTGTCTTCCTGCTTCAGTGTAAACTAATTGTTTTCTAGGGCTGTCACACAGCTCTGCTCTCATTCTAGCCTTTCTCTATACTGTCATCTTAGGAATTCCCTACACCATTCTCCTTTGTAGGGTTCCCTTATTTCCTGGCTTTCATACTTTACTTTTTCGGGTTTATGTCTCCAGTTTGATGGGGCATTTACTTCAGTAGCTTCCTAAGAAAGCTTATGAGTCTGGAGATGTCTTTATTCTTCCCTGATCAGACTTGATACCTGGCCTGGGTATAGAATCCTAGATTGGAAATTATTTTCCCTCAGAATTTGAAAAGTACTGCTCTGTTCTCTTTTTTGTTACCTTTGCTGGTGAGAAATCTGGTGCCATTGTGATTCTGAATCTTTGTGTATGATCTATTTTCATTTTCTGAAATCTTTTTAGAATCTTCCCTTTACCAGTGCAATTTTAATAATGTGATAATGTGTGCCTTTGTCTGGATCTTCTTTCTTTCCTTTGGCTGTTTAGTTCTTTCACACTTAAAACTGATGCCCTTCCGTTCTGAGAAAATTTCTTGTATTAATTCTTTGATAATTTCATCCTCTCCTTTTGTTTCTGTTCTTTCTAGGGCTTATGTTAGATGATAGACCTCTGGATTAATCCTCTTAATTTTCGTATCTCTTCTCACCCATTTTCTATATTGTTATACTTCTGTTCTACTCTCTGGGAGATTTCTTCAACTTTATCTTATATCATTTTTATTTTTATTTGATTTAATCATTTTTAAGTTATAAAAATGTATCCTTATTCTCCAGCATTCCTTTTTTTATAGTATCTTGTTCTTATAATGAATAAAATGTCTTTTTTCTTTGAAGATAGTAGTTCTCATTTTCTTCTATTCTCCATATTTGCTCTTTTCTCCAAAATGCACTTTTTTTTCTGTTTTGATTCCAGCTTTCATATTCAAGATTTTTTTTTTTAACTTGTCTGATGGTTCTTGGATATCTACTCATATTTAAGAATGAGGCATTAAAAAGCTGATTGGAAATTTAGTGTGTTTCAGTGGAGCTTGTCAGGTGGGACTTTGCTATTTCTGCAGAGGACCTCCAAATGTTACTATCCATGTATGTATGTTTTCTCTCAGGCTGGCTAGTTTCCCTAGAGAGATATCCTCCAGCCTTTTTTTTTGGAGGACAGATGTGAGAAACAAAACTGACTTAAGTGTTTTGGAAATTAACCAGAGAAAAGGGATTTTATTATGTAGTGGATACTATGAAATGCCCTCCAAGCCTCCCTATAAGACTAGAGGTCTTACTTCTTTGGCTGCTAGGATGCTATCGTCTGACAGAGCCTCAGCTGTGTGCTCTCTTCATAAATTACCTTGCAGAAGAGAAGTGCCCCACCTAAAGTTTTGTCCCCTTTTCCACAATAGCCACAGATCCAACACCTGATCTACAAGGAGGTGTAAAAGACCCAACTAACCTGATTGACCTAGTTCAGGATACATCTGAAGGGCCATCTTAGTTTGAAATCTCTGTAGGACTGACCAAGGAGTTTAATAACAGTGGATCACAGCCCAGCTTCTCCCTACTCAATGCTGCTTCCTTTCTTTTTTTCCTTCCCCTCTATATGTGTTAATTCCACAAGAGCTCTCTGATAAACTTTCTTGTTTACTTTCATCTCAAGAGTGTGCTTGCTAAAGAAGTTACACTTCCTAGTCTGCTTCCTAGCAACACGTCGTAGTTACACTTTCATTAGTTCCCTGTCATCTCCTCACATCCTACCCTCCCATCTCCCATGCCTTGTGTACCTAAAGGTAGAGCATCCCCTGTTCAACCTCTCCAAAAGATAAACTACAGACAGTTCTTATGCGGGGTGAAGGTGAGTAATCATGTGATTATCCAACTACTTATTATACAAAATTTTCAACTAAAAGCCCAGTAAACTTCACCCTGCCCATACTATAGCATTAAAATGTACTTGGAGCCCGTAATTTCTAAGCTTTTGCAGACTTGCACATTTTAAATAATCTTGTTTGTTGTTGACTTCCCACCCTGGTTGCTTAGGGTGCAGCTTTTTCCCATCTTTCAAATCAATTAATACTTACCCATCCAGTTTCCAGTTCCTAAAATTTTCTTAACAACTCATATATGCTGTCAGACTCACCACTTCTCTTTTCCTGCCTTTCTGGGTCTCTGGCCTATTTTATACTTTACTCTTTTTTTTTTTTTTTTTTTTTTTTGTAGGTTAGGAAGTGAGCAAAAATTAAGCTCATATGTTCAGTCTGCTATGTGTATTTAAAGGTCCTGCACTATTCAGGAAGCAATGGAGTTTTGAGGACTATGAGAAGAAACTTTTATTTTATTTTATTTTTCTTTATTGTGGGATGATCCAGCTTTGTTGTGAAAATTAGAAAATGAACCTGTAGATATTATTTTTGTCCATTTATCACCTATCATTATGATCTAAAAGTGATTAGAGCCAGTAAATGAAGTTTATAAATAAAGCTTATTATAGTTTATGAATTGAATCATTTCTCCCTCAGCTGCTGGGAGTTTTTTGAGGGCCTATGAATACTTTCAAATTATTTAGTCTCTATCCTTTATTAATACTCTGTATATAACAGTCAGTCCTCAGTATATTTTATATGTCCCCTTAGGATCCAAAATTATTTGATAGCAAGTTTATGTGAAGTTAGCCATACATATTTTCTAAGCAGTATTTTTGTTTGTTTGGCTAGAGCTCCAGAACTATTTAGTTATATAGCCAAAAACAGCCAGGAGGATGTATTCTATGAAGATGACATTTGGCCTGGAGAAAATGAGAATGGGTAAGCCAAATTTGTAGTATTTATTGGCTCATAGTTCAACTTAGTAGTTCTAGTGAAAGCTACAGTAGTTAATCAAGAATTTATATTACTTTTGTGGGGAGGGTTTTATATATACATGTATATATATATATACATACATTTGTTGCTTTAAGATCTTCATATATCAGTAAAGTACTTTTAAACTAATTTACTGGGTTTTTTTAATTACTGAGAAATAATAGGTCCATGTTGATACTAGATTTATAACTATTTCCAATTAAGTTTAGTGATTATTAATTATTTGCTGTCATTTATAATTCATAACCCTTAGAAAATTTATATTAGGCATTTTGTATAAACCCTCAGTAAGTTTTAATCATTGAGAAAAAATTATTGTTTTTAAATGTAGTGCTGAGAAAGTTCAAGAAATTATTACTTGGCTAAAGGGACATCCTGTCAGTACTTTGTCTCGTTCTTCTTGTGATTTACAAATTCTGGATGCAGCTATTGTTGAGAAAATTGAGGAAGAAGTCGAAAAGTGCAAGGTACTAATTTTCAATAACCAAGATGATTGATGAGATTTGAAGTTAAATTGACTGTATATCATTCTACAGATAATTTATTTGTGTTTGCATCAAGTAAAAGGTGAACTCAGTGTTTCTAATTTATGTCAGGTAATCCTATAAAAAATGTTCCAGCCATTTCCACTGGTCATTAATAAGTTTATCTGAATAAATAGAAATGTACTTTAATGTATAAAAGCTATTAACATTTAAATTTTATGTCCTAATGGTGTTTCTAATTTTAGGAATTAATACTATGTAATTCTAGCCAAAATATAAAGTTTATGATTAAGAAATAAGGTCGATCCCCTATTCCTTCCTATTCTTTTTTTAAAGACATAGTTCTTTTTATAAAACATAAACACTGTTTAATTCAGTTTTACAGAATCACTTGTAAAATGTACTTTTCCATCCACAAACACATTCAGTATTTTTGAAATCCTGCTTAATCTCCAATTTTTTTGTGTCTTGATTTTTGAAAGCAATCATCTTTTGTGTTGCCTTAACTATTTTATTTTCATCTTCTATCTTGATATAATAGAAAATGAATTATATTCCTTTTTTAAATTTTTTTATTTTATTTTCCGCACGTTGGCCTTTTTTATTAAAATGATGTTGCTTTGCTAACACAGCAGTCTAATAGCAGACTAAGTTAAGAAATGGGCTCTGAAGTCATTTTCCCCCATTTCTCTTTCAGTACTTATAACCTTAGGCAGGATACTTAAGATACTTTCCATACCCCTATGTCTTCATTGGTAAAATGAGAATAAAATAGTACCTACTTCATAGGGTCATCAAAAGAATTAACTAGGTTAATACATGTAAACTCCTTCTAGTAATGCCTATTTTTAAGCCCTAATGATGCTTGGCTATTATTATTTGAATTCTTTTATCACATATTCAAGAGCTATGAAGGCAGTCTGGAAAATAACTACTAGATGACTCTTTTTCTTTTTAGGAAAAACTATAAGGCTTAGAGCCAAGAGTCTGATTTTTTTTTAAAAGATCATTGATACTCAGATGAGAGAAACCTACATTTCGGGATCCCTGGGTGGTTCAACGGTTTAACGCCTGCCTTTGGCCCAGGGCTTGATCCTGGGGTCCCGGAATTGGATCCTACATCGGGCTCCTTGCATGGAGCCTGCTTCTCCCTCTGCTTCTCTCTCTGTGTGTCTCATGAATAAATAAAATCTTAAAAAAAAAAAAAAGAAAGAAAGAAACCTGCATTTCATTTTTTTTAACCTTCATTTCCTTTTGTCTTTCAACCTAGAATAAAATCTATTTGTACAGCATTGTTTTTGAAACGAGTTTTCCACTTAATAAAGGTTTATTACTCTAAGGCCCCAAATTTTACTTTGATGCTTGAGATTCTCCATTTCTAACAAGCTCCCACATGATTGTGAATAGTCAGACCCCAGAACTTTTCATTTAGTAGCTGTGGATTGGAGCCTGTTTTGAAAATTCATCAGTTTATTAATTTCCCTAATGAATCGGGTTTGACTGCCATGTCCTGTAATCAATGCTGTAATGTAGTAATACCTAGAGACATATTAAAGCATATGGGTTATTTTTTTCATATGCAATACTCCAGGCAGAGGTTTGGGGTCTGCTTTTTATATGTTTTATGTTTATTTTTTTCTCCTTCCTGCTGTTTTCAGGGGGTATCAGTTGTACCGTATTAGTCCTAGTCTGCTGTGGGCTGGAAGCATGGACATCCTGTCAGTACTGCCTTCACTATTCATTCTATTTACAATTGCAATCTCTCTCCATACTGTGGTCCCCCTTACCTGCTTTATTTTTCTCTATGTTTTTTACCATCAAACGTACTATATATTTTCCTTATTTTGTTTCTTGTATGTCTCCCTGAATAAAGGAACAGATCGCTATTTTATCCTCAGCACCTAGATCAGTACAAGGCACATATATGGCACTCAGTAAGGATTTGTTGAAAGAATAAATGAAATGTCTTCATAATAAAAGATAATAGGGTCTGTTTAAAGTCTTGAGCATTTTACAGTATATAATACATGAATTCTATAGTATGTGGTCTCTGTAGCTTGGAGCTGTTTAATGCCCTGTTATACTTATTTCCGTAAGGTATGTTCTAAAGATAGGTGGCTGCCAAATAAGTAAACTGTTGCCATTTTTTTTAGTTGATAAGAATTCACTTAAAAAATATTTAATGTGAATAGTAGTTATGGATAGCAAGGGATATAAACTATTCTCATGTTTTTATTAGGTAGAGCAGGTATTGTTATGGATAGCAAGGGATATAAACTATTCTCATGATTTTATTAGGTAGAGCAGGTATTGTTATTTCTATTTTACAGTAGAAGGAGGCTGATGCTTAAGTTGAGTGTGAGCTCACAAAATTAACAAGAAGTAAACTTGGGACACAACTCTTCTTCCCGCATTTGCTAGATGATCAAAAAATTCAGGCATCAAAGCCAATTTCACAATAGATTCCAAAATCCAGGGCTTTGTTAAATCAGTGCCACCTTAATTTTTATAAGTTGCCAATAGACCGACTGATCTATTGTCATAGATCAGTACTTTATATTTTTTTTCCTTTAATATAAATCTTCATTGACTATAACATAAAATTCTTTTTAGAGTAAAAAAGCATTTGAACAAAATAGCATTTACATAAATTTCAAACAGATCAATCTAATCTTTTGTTAGTAGTAAGGTTACTTTGGGGGAAGTAGTAACTGGGAAGGAACACAGGAGTTCTTATGTTGTGCTTTGTAATGTTCTCTTTCCTGAACTTGGTATGGTTATACATAAATAAGCTCACACTATAAAAATTAATCGGGTGTATACATACAATTTTGTATTTTTCTTATGCCTTATATACTTGAACAAAAAACTTACCTTTAAAAACATTTTAAAGGGTACCTGGGTGACTCAGTCAGTTAAGCATCTGCCTTCAGCTCAGGTCATGATCTTGGGGTCCTGGGATTGAGCCTCATGTTGGGCTGTCTATTCAGCAGAGAGTCTTCTCTCTCTCTCTCTCTGCCTCTCCTCTCTGCTATGCTCTCTCTCTCCCCCTCAAATAAACAAAATCTTTTTAAAAAATTTAAGATTTTAAATTTATTAATGAAAAAAATATTTTTTTAAAGATTTATTCATAAGAGACACACACACAGAGAGAGGCAGAGATATAGGCAGAGGGAAAAGCAGGCTCCCCACAAGGAGCCCAATGTGGGACTCAATCTCAGATCCCTGGATCATGCCCTGAGCCGAAGGCAGATGCCCAATCGCTGAGCCACCCAGGCATCCCCCCAAAAAATGATTTTTAATTTATTTATTCATGAGAGACACAGAAAGAGAGGCAGAGACATAGGCAGAGGGAGAAGCAGGCTCTCCACAGGGAGCCTGATGCGGGACTTGTTCCCAGGACCCTGGGATCACGACCTGAGCCAAAGGCAGATGCTCAACCCGAGCCACCCAAGTTCCCCCCCCCCAAAAAAAATTTTAAAGTAAGAATTTATTATTCCGGGCAGCACAGGTGACTCAGCAGTTTAGCGCCACCTTCAGCCCAGGGCCTGATCATGGAGACCCGGGATAGAGTCCCACATTGGGCTCCCTGCCTGGAGCCTGCCTCCCCCTCTGCCTGTGCCTCTGCCTCTCTCTCTCTCTCTCTCTCTCTCTCATGAATAAATAAGTAAAATTTAAAAAAAAAAAGAATTTATTATTCCTCCCTGCTACATCTGAAGAACTTCAAATATTCTTTAAATTACTCATTTCAGGGGATCCCTGGGTGGCGCAGCGGTTTGGCGCCTGCCTTTGGCCCAGGGCGCGATCCTGGAGACCCGGGATCGAATCCCACGTCGGGCTCCCGGTGCATGGAGCCTGCTTCTCCCTCCGCCTGTGTCTCTGCCTCTCTCTCTCTCTCTGTGACTATCATAAATAAATAAAAAATTAAAAAAAAAAAAATTTAAATTACTCATTTCATTTGGTTTTTAAAAATGAATAAGAATGATGGCCAACTGAATAATAATAATTTTATATTTTAATGTAAATTCAAATAATAATTTTATAATTTAATGTTTTTAAATATTTAAAATTTTTTCTTTCTTCAGCAAAGAAAGAATAATAAGAAGGTACGAGTAACAGTGAAGCCCCATTTGCTGTACAGAGTAAGTTTCCTATCAAAGAATTAAAAGTTGTTTTTACTTTAAAAGTATATAAGGAACAAAATGTTTTTGTTAGAGTAATAGAAAAATTATTTCAAATTAGAGTTAATAATAATTAAAGCTTTCTTTTCTTCAGCCTTTAGAACAGCAACATGGAGTCATTCCTGATCGAGATGCAGAATTTCGTCTCTTTGACCGTGTGGTAAATGTGAGGGAGAACTTTTCAGTTCCAGTTGGCCTTCGGGGCACCATCATAGGAATTAAAGGGGGTAATATCTCAGTACTTGGCATGTCTTCAACTGCATCTGTAATTATAATGTAAAACACAAATTTCTGTGTCTTAAATCTTAAGCAGAGAGCAACAGTATACATATAGTTAACACTACTGTATTATACACTTAAAAATGATTAAGGTGGTAAATTTTTTGTCATTTATTTTTTATTAAAAAAAAAAAAGGATGAGAGAATGGAGGAAAAAGGAAAGAAGCAACTAAGGATCTAAATGTGCCTCAAAGGAATGAGCATGAGCAGCTTTACAGTATAGATTACAAAAAAAGTCAGTCCAGCATGAAGCAGCAAATCAGGTGCCAAGGGGTCAAGGTGTTGGCAGTCCTGTTCTCTCATGTCTCAAGCACTCAACCTTGGTCTGATTGTCTGGACTAGGAATGGTAAGGGCCAGATGGGTATAGTGAAACAACCCTCCTAATGCTGTCTGCTCAACCCCCTGCATCAGTGCTCAAATACTGAGCTTATTGGATTCTATTCTAGTTAAGTTGTCTTAACAAGGCCTTAGGACTCTGATAACATAGAAGTTTCCTTTCTTCTGACAGTTCCTATCAGTAATAGTGACTGCTTGGACTCTTGTCTTGAGAAGGATTTTAAAGCTGTATATCTATGTTGAGTGGGAAAGAGCTCTGTCATTGATTAACCATGTCCATTAACCATGGACAGGAAATAAAAAGGGGAATTTTTCATTACTGCCCTCAACTGAAACCTCATTTCCACAGTCAATTTTGCTAAAGGGAGAAAACAATCCTCTTACCTTTTGTAATATTAATAATCTTTTGAGGAAGTGCCCCTCCCTCAGGGAATAGGAACCTAGGTGAGCTTTAAACCTTCAGAGGAGAAACTGCCTCTCGCTGAGCCTTACTTTTTTGAGTTTAGATTTCTGGTGAAAGTATCAGATTGAAAGGTACAGCTGGGGCCACCTGGGTGGCTCAGTCAGTTGAGCATCTGCCTTCGGCTCAGGTCATAAACTCAGGGTCCTGGGATCAAGTCCTGCTTTGGGCTCCTGCTCAACAAGGAGCTTGCTTCTCCCTCTCCTTCTGCCTGCCACTCTGTCTACTTGTGTGCTCTCTCTCTCTTTCTCTCTCTCTCTCTCTGTGTCAAATAAACAAAATCTTAAAAAAAAAAAAAAAAATGAAGGAAGGAAGGAAGGAAGGAAGGAAAGGTACAGCTGGATGTTAGGGAATGGATTAGCTCTGCAGGCCTGGTTTCAGCTGGACAGTGAAAGACTAGGGATAGGGGACAGAAGATATTCCTCCACTCCTAACCCAGGCTAGGATATTATCAAATATTGTGCTAGGGTTCTTCAGAGAAGCAGAATCAATAAAGTGGAAAAGAGGTGGGGGAAAGGTAGAGAGAAATTGGGGCAGGGGCCAGTAAGCAATGAAGAGAGGGAAGGGAGGAAGAGAAGGAGAAAAGGAAGGGAGTAGGGTCGGTCAATTCTGAAGTAATGCGATAGACTGTATTATTAATTTGGGCTTAGAATTAAAATATAGCTAATTATGTCACTTTACCTTGGTGTTTGGGATTAACTTAATTTTGCGAGATATATATCATCAGCCTTTCTGCCGAATTTTGTTCTTCTTTATTCCTGTTTATTGCACTTTCTCATGTGTCTCATATCTCAGTTATGATATCCCTAATCTACCGAGTCATCTCAGTCAGAACCTTGGAGTTATCTTTGGCATCTCCATCCTTTTTATCTAGACAGGTCTTACCAATTCTAACTGATAATTTTTCCATTCTCTCCATTCTATTCTCTTTATTAAGTAAACTGCCATATTTTTAAATCTTCATTGTCAAATTTTATCTAGTTTACACAAGGCCTTCTAAACTTTGAACTCCAAAGGTTACCTCTCTTATTAAGTCTTTTATTATGAATAATTTCCAACATAGACTAAAGCAGAGGCAAAATACAATTAATTCCATCCAATTTAAAATACTATTTACTTTAAATAATACCAGTAAGAGTCTGTGAGTTTATCTACTTTTCACTTACTGTATTCCCCTACACCATTTTCTGATAGTTGTAATGGCTCTTACAATTCAAAAACTTAAATGGTGATTTTTCATCATGTGATTTTTAAATCTCTCTTATTTAACAGCTAATAGAGAGGCTGATGTACTGTTTGAAGTATTATTTGATGAAGAATTTCCTGGAGGCTTAACAATAAGGTTTGTATTTCCTGGTGATAATTACACTTTGTAAATATATCTCCGTGGCTAGTGACTTTACATTACTTTTTTATTTGTCCGCAATTTGAATTCTTATTATATGCAAGATATCACACATACTATTAGGGATGTATCAGTGAGTAAGACAAACATGCTTTCTAGTCTCATCGAGCTTTCATTTCAGTGGGAAAGATAATTGTGTAACTGATAATATTATTTAAAATGTGAGAAGTCCTGAGGAGGAGTTCAGGTTTCTAAAAGAGTATGACTTGTCTTGAGAATTCTAGAAAGGTTTCCTTGACAAGTGATATTTAAGATGGGACTTGAAAGACTGAGTAATAGTTAACTAGAGAAAGAAGGAAGAAGAATGACAAATGGTCAGGAAGAGGAAATAGTGTGCAACAAAGGATTTATTCATTCATTCAAAAAAAAAAAAGAATGATAATATGTCTAAACTTCAACAACTATGGAAGATTAGAGTAACAGATAAAAGCAAGGACTGTGGGTCACCTGGGTGACTCAGCAGTTGAGTGTCTGCCTTTGGCTCAGGGCGTGATCCTGGAGTCCCAGAATCGAGTTCTGCATCAGGCTCCCTGCAGGGAGCCTGCTTCTCTCTTTGCCTGTGTCTCTGCCTCTCTCTGCTGTCTCTCATGAATAAATGAATAAAATCTTAAAAAAAAAAAAAAAAAAAAACCAAGGACCATACTGTGCAGGTGCTTATAAGCCAACTTTGAAGACATATTAGGGATTTTGGTATCTTAATCTTTGTCCTTAAAGCAATGTGAAATCATCAAAATCAGACATGTAACATGATCAGATTTATATTTTAGTGGGATTATGGGTACATGGCCATACTCGCGTGGTTTGAGGAAACAGGAAATTGAGCTGACCCTTGAGGAGTTTGACCATGAAGGAGGTTAGCAGGTTTAAAGCAAGAGGATTGGATTTTTTGTTTTTAACTTAGAGAGATTTATTTATTTTGGAGCAGCACTGATAGAAAAGTTAAAGTTACAGGAAAAAGGATTATGCTAGAGTGAATGATGCCTGGAATGAGTTCTGTCACGTAACCTTTGTGCTACTTAGGTAGCTAAAAGGCTTTTGAGGGGTCTATTCTGAAACTCTTCAGAAATGTATCATCTTATAAATGGAGATTTTTCTATGATTTCAAGTTCCTCTACTAAATTTAAAAGTAATGTTTACTAATTCAGACTATGGACTGACTATGTACCAAAAAATAATCTGACTCTTCTTCTCCCTAACACATTTAGTATGATTTCCCTCTGAAATAACTGTTTACTTTTAGGTGCTCACCTGGTAGAGGTTATCGACTGCCAACATGTGCCTTGGTGAATCTTACTCATGGGAGTCGCTCGGAAACTGGAAATCAGAAGTTGACAGCCATTGTGAAACCACAACCAGCTGTGAATCACTATGGCTCAAATTCATCGATTTCATCTGGTCATTTGGGAGGCCTGAACCATTCCCCCCAATCACTTTTTGTTCCTACTCAAGTAAGGCTCCTAGTCTTTCATTTCTTTCTGCCCCCTTAAAATCTCAGGCACTTTGTAAGTAAAACCTAATTTGACTTAGTTTTTAAAATATTTTTGATTCAAGTCAACTTCAGATTTGTTTTAAGTTAATAGGCTAGCAAAGGATGTTGTTGGGGCACCTACATGACTCAGTTGGTTAAGTGCCTACCTTCGGCTCAGGTCATAATCCCGGGGTTCTGGGATTGAGCTCCATCCATGTCAGGATCCCTGCTCAAGCAAGGAGTCTGCTTCTCCCTCTCTGCCTATCCCCTGGATCATGCTGTCTCTCAAATAAATAAATAGAATCTTAAAAAAAAAAAAAAAAAAAAAAAGCTACTGATAGCATCCTACATCTCTTTTCATATATTTACTTTTCAAACTAACATTTACATTTTTTTCTTGTAAAAAACATATTCTATCTGTATGAAATGGCATGAATTTGAAAGGTTAAAAGGGAGAGAATTACATTTATCAAAAGCCATTCTCAATTCTTATCCATGCAACTCATGGGTGATTTCCTCTATTTTATCTTTCTGGGAACAAAAATTGTGACATTTAACCTTATTTAACTCCATGTCACCTTATTTATTCATGAGAGACACAGAGAGAGAGGCAGAGACACAGGCTGAGGGAAAGGCAGGCTCCATGAAGGGAGCCCGATGTGGGACTTGACCCCAAGACCCTGAGATCACAACGTGAGCCAAAGGCAGAGAGATGCTCAACCACTGAGCCAACCAGGCACCCTTCCGTGTCGCCAAATCTTAACCACATTTTAATTCAAGTAATACATGTTCATTATAGACTAATTAGAAAACACAGAGATAATAGCAAAGGAGATAGAAGTAAAAATCAAGTTTCATAGGTTACCACTATTAAATTTTGGTGCATTTTTTTTCAGTTTTAATCTGCACAAAATAAATTCCTCATAAGTATTGGCTGATTTTATAATGTTAGATTACTTTTGTGTAATATTTTAAAGGCTTTAAAAATAAAACCGTTAGATGGTAGCTTGAATGAGATAATTTGTCTGTACTAGAAGACTAAAAACTCTGTTGGTGGGGATATTGATTTAGTGTAATCTTCCAAAGCATTTGTCCTGCTTTAAATACTTTTCAATAAAACCATTCAAAATCAACTACATATGATGAAGACCATTTTCATTCCAATAGAATATTTTTATGATGACTATTTTGAGCTCCAGGAAAAAAAGAACTGAAATTTCCGATAATGGAAGTTAACATCCTACCTAATGCTAAATAACTTAAATGATCATTTTTTTAATCTTTATTTTTTCACACTTCAGTATTTTAAGAAATTTTTTGTGCTTTGCCAGGTACCTACTAAAGATGATGATGAATTTTGCAACATTTGGCAGTCCTTACAGGGATCTGGAAAGGTTCAACACTTTCAACCAACTCTACAAGAGAAGGTTGGTATACCTTGTTGGATGGACACTTAGTTTAAAAAAACAAAATTTACATTTCTTTTGTGGGTATGCAATGATTAGTTTTTTCCTAAAATCTCAAAATAGAAATAAGTTTTAATCATGAATTTTCATAATTCTCATCAGCCATATATAAAATTTTTTGGACTCATGAGAGGGAATATAGATAATTTTTCTTTTATAAATCAATTATGGATTTTATTTCAGTTTGCAAAATCATAATAACTATATCTAAAATTCAACAAAGGCTTTAATGCACTTGTTAACTTATTCATTTCCACTTGAATTTGGAGCTTTATGCTAGCAGTTGGTTGTCTTAAATATGTCTATCAAATTCATATTCCTTGATAGAGATTAAGAAGGGAAAAGAAATTCTAAAGTAGTAGACTCAGATTTAAAAAAAAAAAAAAAGGAAAAAGTAAGGAATAAATTCCTACAATATTTTTCTGCTAGTTACTATCTTCTCAGCTTAGGTCAAGAAGGAATGTTCTCACAAGTTTATAAATCAGTAGCCTGCACCATGAAGGCCTCATTTATTCTAATGTCCTCCAGTGATGGTAGCATTTTCGGATTGAAGAGGAGTAAGTAACAAAGGAAATGATGGTAAAATAAACATAAAAAGTGAGAATGACAAAATACATAGGTCTCCTCTGCCAATGTTCTAAGTTTTGCTTAGATCATCCATAAATCTTTTCTACCCAAATGTAGTCCAAATCCAGATTTTCAAACTCTCTCTTCCTCCCTAATATATTTGATACTGCTAACCATTCATTCTTTAGAAATACTTCATTATCATTCATTTATTTCATTAATTCAGTCAGCATGTATTTATTGAGTTCTTATCATGTGCGTTGTTCTATTGATAAAAATCTAGCTATAAACAAAATAAAAATTCTGGCCCTCAAACAAGTTGTATTCTAGGGAGGAGAGGACAATAAACAATAAGTAAATTGCATGACATATTAGATGGTAATACAAAAGCTTGAGAAAAATTTCAGAGAAGGAAGATAGAGAACATTGGCAGGAGAGGGAGGAAAAGTTTTGTAGTTTTAAATAAAATGATCAGGTAACATTTGAGTAAAGATTTGAATGAAATGAGGAGTAGAGTATGTAGAAATCTGAGGGGAGAGTATTCCAGACTAATTCAAAGACCATTTTGGCAAAGCCAATTCCAGGTATACTCAAGGAAGAGAAAGAACACCATTTATGGTTTTGAATCAATAGGCTGAGTTGTAGGAACTGTAATTAGATACCATGTAGGACTTTCTGGGTCATTATAAGGACATCATTTTTTACTCCATGAGATTAGGAATAACGAAGGACTTGGAGCAACAGATTGACATGATGTGATTAAATTTTAATAGAGTCATTCTATCTGCTATGTTAAGAATAGAATGTAGAGGAGCCAGGATAGAAACAGATGAGTTAGGAGACCACTGGAATCATCCAGATAGAGTTGATATTGACTTAGACCAGAACAGTAAGAACCTAGAGAAGTGATCAAATTCTAGGCATATTTGGAAGAAATTGCCATCTAATTATGAATTGGATATGGGGTTAAAAGAGAAAAAAGTGTATTAAAGAGTGTGATTGTTAAGGTCTTAGTAACTAAAATGATAGAGTGGCTGTTACCTGAAAAGGAAAGATTGCAAGTCAAGTAGGTTTGTGGAGAAGATCTGGAGTTCAATTTTGGTCATAGAAAGGTTGAGATATATATTAAACATCTAAGTGGAGATACAGAGTTAGAAATTTCAGTAGAGATGTAGAGTTGGACGTTGATTCTGATGGTTATGGAGGATGTCCAAACCAGAGAGAGAAATTTGGGCATGTATGTGTGTATCTATAAAGAGTCAAAAAGATTAGGTGAACCTGACAAACAAGACTGAGAAGGAATGACCATTTTACAGGAAGAAAACCAATAAAGCATGGTGTTCTAGATGCCAAGTGAAGAATGGATGTCAAGGAGAGTAATCAACTGTGTCAAATGCTGGCAGTGGATCAGTTAAAATGAAAACTGAGGGGATCCCTGGGTGGCGCAGCGGTTTAGCGCCTGCCTTTGGCCCAGGGCGCGATCCTGGAGACCCGGGATCGAATCCCACGTCGGGCTCCCAGTGCATGGAGCCTGCTTCTCCCTCTGCCTATGTCTCTGCCTCTCTCTCTCTCTCTCTGTGACTATCATAAATAAATAAAAGTTAACAAAAAATAAAAAAAATAAAAAATAAAATGAAAACTGAAAATCGACTATAGAGTTTTGCACCTGAGGTCATTGGGAATTTTGACAAGAGCAGTTTCAAATAGAGTGATACGAGTGAAGGAAGAAAAAAAAAGTGAAGGAAGAGTTTGTTTAATAAGAGAGAAGGGGAGGCGCGCCCGGGTGTCTCAGTGGTTGAGTGTCTGCCTTTGGCCCAGGGCATGATCCTGGGGTTGGGATCGAGTCCCACATCGGGCTCCTTGCTTGTTTCTCCCTCTGTGTCTCTGCCTCTCTGTGTGTGTGTCTATCATGAATAAATAAATAAAATCTTAAAAAAAAAAAAAATAAGGTGAGAAGAAAAAATGGAAGTAGCAAATATAGGCAATTCCTTCAAGGAGTTACACTCTAAAAGGAAACATTAAAAAAAAAAAAAAATTAAAAAAAAAAAAATAAAAAATAAAAGGAAACATTACCCTTGACTCCCCTCTTGCCTTTTGCTTTTTATTCAACTTCTTTCTTATTTTTCCAACTGTTCAGAGGCACTGTTCCCAAAAACCAAACAACAGTTTTTTTTCTCCCCCTTTTATTTTATTGTTTGGTGATGCTGTCTCTTACTTCACTGCTAATTACCACTTAATTTCTGTGACCCATACCTCTCAATCAGGATCTAAGCCAGTATCTCTAACTTTCTAGAAGACAGGTATAGATGGACATCACACCATCACCTCAACTGCAAGATGTATCAGAATTGACCTCACCTAAAGCTTCTTCTCTTACCCTTATTTTTAACACTACCATTTCCCCAAGCGTATATTCTGAAAAGCATGGAATAAAACCTTTTTCCTTTTTTTTTTTTTTTTTTTTTTTTTTGCAGTGAGATTCTAAGTCTTTGTATCTTGCCAGTTCCCACAACTGGACCTTCGATTGTCATTGATTGTCATCCTAAACTCAGATTAACCTCCTATCTGTGCTTCCTGCTTCTTATCTCTTTGCTTTTTAGTCCTTCTTACATAGATAGTACTACTTGATGTATCTTTCCTAATGATCTTTCTTGGAGATCCATTCACCTATGTTGGCCCAGTGGCATAATTGAGCAAAATTAATAAGAGTTCCTGGGTTTGAACTCAAGTTTATTGCCTGAGGCACTGTGGTGTGATAAATCTGGTACTGGACTCAGAATCAAGAAAGTAGATTTGGTGACTCAAATTGAGCAACTCTAATTTCCTTGGGCCTTAGATGACCTCTTTTCCAGCCGTAAAAGAATGTTTTTCAAATATAGAATATATGGGGCAGTACTAGTGAAATTCAGCCTCAACTGAAACTAGTATCTAGGCCTTCTATAATCTAACTCTACGTAATTCTTATATAAAGTATGTCCAACTCTTTAGTAAAATGGTCTGTTCTAGTAAGATTGGTCTCTTTACTTTCCCTTCTTCCCACGAGTAGGTAATTCCTGTTTCTGGTTATGTGTTCTTACTATTCCTTCCACTTTCCTCTTTATCAAAATGCCCCCTTGATCTCCAGCAAGGTCTGCTAGTTATTTTACCACCTATTTCCTTGAGATAAACTCAATACTTGATACTATACTTCCTCAGGATCTTCTGCATGCTGCTTCTGTTATTGGGTTCTGTTTCATTATTTATATCAGCTAAACACTGTCATGTATTTCCTATTACATTCCAAGAATTATGAGCCACCACATATATCACTTAAAACTGTGGCAGAGCACAAAAGATTTAAAGGCATTGACAATAATTTGTATGATACTGTAATGGTTCATGCATGTAATTATACATTTGTCTGAACTCATAGAATGTATAACACCAAGAGTGAACCCAACATAAACTATGGACTTTGAGTAATAATGATGTGTCAGTGTTGGTTCATTATTGTAATAAATGTACCATTCTGGTGGAGAATGTTGATACTGGAGAATGCTGTACATGGGCAGAAACAGAAGGAATATGAAATATCTCTGTATCTTTCAATTTTGTTGTAAATCTAAAACTGCTCTAAAAAAAGTCTTTTTTTTTTTTGGAAAAATGTAAGCTTTTATTGGCAAAATACGACAATGTGAGTAGTAAATAGCTTTATGTAGACATCAAATAGAAGAACCAAAAAAACTATACCCAAAATTAGAATATTTTCTTTTTTTTTTATTTTTTATTTTTTTTTAAACTTTTTTTTTTAATTTTTGATTTATTTATGATAGTCACAGAGAGAGAGAGATAGAGAGAGAGGCAGAGACATAGGCAGAGGGAGAAGCAGGCTCCATGCACCGGGAGCCTGATGTGGGATTCGATCCCGGGTCTCCAGGATCGCGCCCTGGGCCAAAGGCAAGCGCCAAACCACTGCGCCACCCAGGGATCCCAAAATTAGAATATTTTCTAATTAAACTTCTGGCATACTATTTCTCTGATATGGTACTGTGAAATGGGTTTTAGAGTTGAGCTCAAATGTCAGCTCTCTTGTTGTTTAGTTCTACAGCCAGAAACTTTATCACCTTGAAGAAAATAGTGATAATATTAAGAGTTTAAATAAATCATTTATAAGAATTTTAACTTTCAGGTTGCAGTTCTACCTCAAGAAATAAGTCAAGTAACTCAACATCATAAATCTGGCTTTACTGACAACAGTGTTAAATGTCAGCAAAGAAAACATGAGCCTCACAGAAAATGTAAGTTTAAAGTTAAAAATATATTTATGATGCTAACTGCTTCCTTTTTTATTAATTATAAGTTTTATTGAGTTATAATTCAGATGGCATAAAATTCATTTTTTGTAGTATTTAATTAGTGATTTTTTTTTTGTTTTTTTTTCACAAAGTTGTACAACCTATTCCATTTTCTAGATTTAGAAAATTTTGATCACTCCAAAAAGAAACACCATACCTATTAGCAGTCATTCCTCCAGCCCCTGGCAACTATTAATTTACTTTCTGTGGACATTTCATATAATCATAAAATTCGTGACTTTTTGTGACTGGCTTCTTTCACTTGGCATAATGAACACAAGGTTCATCCATGTTGTAGTTATAGTATGTATCAATACTTCATTCTTTTTTTTTTTTTCAGTCCTTTTTATGGCTGAATAATAGTACATTGTATAAATACTACATTTTGTCTATCCATTCATCTATTGATGGATGTTTGGATTGTTTCCACTTTGGGGCTATAATGAATAATGCTATGAATATCTATGTAGAAGTTTTTGTGTGAACATACATCTACAATTCTCTTGAGTATACATCCAATTGAGTAGAATTACTTAGTCATATGTTAACTCTGTTTAACTCTTTGTGGAACTACCAAACTGTTTTCCAACTGGTGTTTCCCACCAGCAATATATGAGAATCCTATTTCTCCACATCTTCCATAATACTTTCTGCTGCCCATCTTTTTTATTACAGCAGGCCTAATAGGTGTAAAGTTAAATCTCTTTGTGGTTTTCATTTGTGATTCATTAATGACTAAAGACATTGGGCATCTTTTGATGTGCCTGTTGACAGTTTGTGTATCTTTGGAGAAATGCTTATTCAAATCCTGTGCTCATTTTAAAATTAAATTATTTTTCTTTGCATCCTTGAGTTATGTGAGTCCTTTACATCTTCTATGCACTACATGCATATTGAGATATTTGATTTGCAAATAAGTGCTATTGCTTTTTGGGTTGTCTTTTTAACTTTATAGTGTCCTTGAAACAAGTTTTTAATTTTGATCAATTCTAATTTATCTTTTCTACTTCCTCTTTAGTCACTTGTGCTTTGGATGTCATAGCCAAGAAACAATTGCATAATCTAAGGTCACAAAGATTTATACCTGTCTTTTCTTCTAAGAGATTTGTAGTTTTGGGTCTTATATTTAGATCTTTTTTCTATTTCTAAGTATTTGTATATGGTATGAAGTAGGGATCCATATTCATTCTTTTGCATGTGGATATCCAGTTGTTTCAGCACCCTTTGCTGAAAGTCTGTTCTTTTTGCATTGAATTTTCTTGGCACCCCATTGAATTTTTCTTGGCACCCTTGTTCTAAATCAATTGACTGTAGATGTATGGGTTTATTTATGACTTCTCAATTCTATTCCATGGATCTATATGCCATCTATATGCAAAGAACACACTATCTTAATTTATTATAGCTTTGTTATAAATTTTGAAATTTGGAACTTTGAGTCCTCCAGCTTTGTTTTTCTTTTTCAACATTGTTTTGTCTGTTCTGATCTCTTGCATTCTATATGAATTATAGGATCACCCTCCCTATTTCTGCGAAAATGGCAGCTGGATTTTCTATAGAGATTGCATTGAATCTGTAGATCATTTTGGAGAGTATTGTCATCTTAATAGTATTATCTTCCTATCCATGAATGTCTTTCCATTTATTTAAGTCTTCTTTAATTTCCTTCAATGATGTCTTTTTTTTTTTTTTAACATTTTATTTATTTATTCATGAGAGACACAGAGAGATAGAGAGGCAGGGACACAGGCAGAGGGAGAAGCAGGGTCCTTGCAGGGAGCCTGATACGGGACTCGATCCTGGGACACCAGGATCACATCCTGAGCCGAAGGCAGACGCTCAACTGCTGAGCCACCCAGGCATCCCTCCTTCAGTGATGTCTTGTAGTTTTCAGTATACAAGCCTTACATCTTTTTAAAAATGTATTCCTAGTATTATATTGTTTTTAATGCTATTTATTATCAGTGGAACTGTTTTTTCTTTTTTTAAATATTTTATTTATTGAAAGAAAGAGTAGAGGGAAGTGCTGAGGGGAGGAAGAGGGAGAGAATCTCCAGCAGACTCTGCACTGAGTGTAGAGCCCAATGTGGGGCTTAATCCCACGACCCTGAGATCATGACCTGAGTCAAAACCAAAAGTTGGATGCTCAAGCCACCCAGGTGTCCCAAGAATGACCTTTTAAAATATTTTTCTAAAAAGCTATTTTCAAAAAATTTTTGTGATTTTATAACCTTGATTCAGGTTGATAATTGCTAAACTATTTTTTGTACCAGTTCCTAACTTATTTTTGTTTTTGTTTTTTTTTTACATTTTAACTATAGATTAATGTCCCTATAAATCTGATAAATACAACTTAAATATTTTATACAACTTAAATATTTTGTTTAACTGAAATATGGTGTGATTTTTCTTCAAATCATTATTTACATGAATATATATAAACTACATTATCTGGAATTCCAGTTAGCTTTGTTGTGTGTGTCTCAACAAAGGCTTCATGTCAGTACACATTAACTTGCTTTTTCTTTTCCTCCTTTTTGCAAAAGATTATTTCTTTCCCTTCCTTTTCTTCCTTACCTCCCTTACCTCCCCCTCCTCTCCCCTTTTTATTCCCCTCTCCTATTCCCTGTCTTCCTATATTTGTTCATGTCTTCCCTTCTCTCTTCATCCCATACCTCCTCCCTGCTGCTTTTCTCACCTTCTCTTTCCTCCTTCCTTCTTCCTTTTTACCTTTCTACCTTCCTCCTTTTTTTTTTTTTTTTTTTTAAGATTTTATTTAGTTATTTGACAGAGAGAGCACAAGCAGGGGGAGCAGGAAGAGAAGCAGAATTCCCTGCTGAGCAAGGATCCACATTTGAGGCTCCATCTCAGGACCCAAGGATCATGGCCTGAGCTAAAGGCAGACATTTAACCAACTGAGCCACCCAGGCACCCCTCTTCCTTCTTCTTCTGATTTATCCTTTTCATTTTTCCTACCATTTTCTCAATGTCCCCTTAACAAGAATACTAAAATAGCTTCTTAGTTTTTCTCTTACACTCCTTTTATCTATTCAGTAAGCCACTGCCATATTTTAATCTCCGTAAAGCACAATTCTGATCAGATCACTACTTGCTCAAAACCTTTCTGTGATCAGCTGCTGATTGCCTACCAGATTAGCTCCATTATGTTCCTTGACCTCCAGCAGAACTATTCTATTTAAGAGTTTTCATAAATACATTCCTTGTTTTGTGCCTCCATTTCTTTTCTCCTGTTATTTCCTTTGCCTAGAATGCTTAGCCTCCTACTCTGCCTTTTGCAAGCTTACATACCTTGAGACTCAGTTACATGTCACCTTTCCTTTTCCTTTATTATTGTTATCTGTATCTCTTCTCCCACTCATCTACATTATAATTTTTCAAAATGAAGGCCTTTTTCTTCTTAGAATTCTTTAAGTTTTCAACACAGTCTTGCTGTAGCAAATATTTGGTAAATTTAACTGTTTGTAGCAGTATTTTTCACTTACCATAATTCCTATTTTCTTGTTTCTAGTTAAAGAAGAGTGTAAGAGTCCTAAAACTGAGACTCGGTTACAAAAAATATCAAATAAGCAGGTAAGCTTTCTTAAATCAAATTTCTAGTAGCCAACTTTTGTTAGTAGCTCTGTGACATCTGAATTTTACAACCCAAATCCATAAGGTGTGTGACAAGAAGGTTACTAAAGTATGTAACTACCTCTGACACTTAGATGAGAGGTTACACAATTAGAGTCAGGATTTGGGACTAGGAATGTTCGTATATATGTATATGTGTATGTATATATACAAACACATATATATATTTAATAGTTGGGTGGCCTTGAGAAACTCATTATACCTCTCACAGCCTCAACTATCTTCATCTTTAAAATGGAGTAAAGAGGCACCTGGGTGGCTCAGTAGGTTAAGCATCTATCTGTCTTTGTCAGAGGTCGTGATGCCAGGGTCCTGGGATCTAGCCCCACATCAGCCTTCCTGCTCAGCGGGGAGCCTACTTCTCCTTCTCTCTCTCTGTCTGACGCTCCCCCTGCTTGTGCTCTCTCTTTCTATCAAATGAATAAATAAAATTTTTAAAAATAAGTAAAATAAAATGGAGTAAAAATAGGTTACTTGTCTCACTCCATATATGTAGTCTATATACATATGTACCTACATACATACAAACATACCTACATACATGAATGTATGTATAAAATATGTGGAAATATGTGTATGTATTCAGTGAATCAATTTAGAATCAGCCTACCAAAGTTAATGGTTAATTCTATGGAGTAGCTTGATGGGAGGAAGCTGAAATCATTTATGTTTTATTTTATATAGCCTCTGATGATTGGTAAGGAGAATATACACATTTTATAATCAAAGAATAACAAATTTTTACTCTAAAAACATTCAACATGTACACTTATGGTATATGTACTTTATGCATACTATATTTTATTTTTTTTTAATTTTTTATTGATTTATGATAGTCACAGAGGGAGAGAGAGAGAGGCAGAGACACAGGCAGAGGGAGAAGCAGGCTCCATGCACCGGGAGCCCGATGTGGGATTCGATCCCAGGTCTCCAGGATCGCGCCCCGGGCCAAAGGCAGGTGCCAAACCGCTGCGCCACCCAGGGATCCCATGCATACTATATTTTAATATGAAGTTTTAAAAAATTAGATCTTTTATAAGTTAGTAATGTATCAAATTTGTAAAAGACATATTAGCAGAGTATTTGGCACATAACAGGGTCTCAGTAAATAGAATCTGTTAATATTTAGATACCAGTAAATGGTTGACTTTTAAGGTCCTCTTTTTCAGAAACTCTTATGCTATAATTTCCTTAATTCTGGAGAAGGAATCTATAAACTTTTTCATGGATTCTTTCTCAGAATAATATTTTTAATGCTAAAATAAAATACATAAGATTTGAAAGAAATTTAATTATATTGAAAGACAATTAGAATCCCCCCTATTGCCAACATTCATAATTGAAGGAAAACTTGTAAATTCATTTAGAAGTTAATGAAGATAAAGATCTAAGTTTTTGCTCATCCAAGTTTGCAGGTCCCCTTCTTATGATATAAAAGAAAATGGCACATAAAAACACTTGCACCAATTTATTTAGAACACTATTAAGTAGCAGCTATTTTATTTGCACAAAAAGCTCATTCTTACTCTTTTATAGATGATTGGAGGATCTGCCAAATGTAATATTAAGCTATTGAAGAGAAATGAAAGTGCAGAAGTCTCAGAAAACCAAAAGGTTGTGACTGGTTACCCAAATGCTATTGATAAGGTAAAAGACTATTTATTCAATTTCTCTTCCCAAACTTTAGCACCTGGGAAGTTGATTGAGTAAAAAGTAAATGATCATTTTTGTACCTAAAATTCTTAGCCTTTTCTATGTCCTTATATTTTCATCTTCATGCACAAAATATTTATTCCTTTTAGCCTAACCCTGGAATTGAGAACTTTTTAGCATCCTTGAATATCTCCAGAGAAAATGAAATACAGTCATCTCATCGTGAAGAGCCTCCAAGTGAAGAACTTTTGTCACCGCAGTCATTTGCTATGGTTCGTAGTTTGTTAGAGCTTTTGTACTAGAGTAATTTCACTGTTGTGGCCTATATGCATATATACCCCACGCAGCTGTTAAAACAGTTTTATCTCCCATGTACTGGTGTGTTGCATCATTATTGTCATATTGTGAGGAAAACCATGCCTCCCTGGGGAATTTAGCTGTTTGTTTGTTTTCCTCTTTAAACCGTATAGCTCCCTTCCTTTTCAAACATTGCTACCAGACAATTTGGTCAGGTTAAATAGAAGGATTAAGTATTATTTCTGTGGCAGAAAACATGTGTATTTTTGTTCAACTCTAGACTTGATTTTGCTTACACCTTATCTAAATGTAGTTACCATCTTAATTTTTAACAATGGAACTCATTAAGAGAGGGTTTATAGCTCTGTAAGTCTAATGTTAACTTTTCTCCACCTACCCCCACCATCCTCATACAATCATTTTCAAAACAGAAGGGAACTCGGATGCTTAAAGAAATACTAAAAATTGATGGCTCTGATGCTGTGGACCATAAAAATGAAATGAAGCAGTTTGATAATGAAGTCACTGTGTCCTCTAATAGAAGAGATGAATATGAACCTTCCTCCCAGCCTAAACAAAATAAGAAATTAAGTACGTAAACCAAGTATTATTATTAATAACCAGTATCATTTCAAATCTTCAGTTCATTTGGGGGTTTTTGTCACAAGCTTTTGAAAATAAAACTACTTGCATTTTTTAAAGAGTATAATTAAGAGTAACAAATGAGAGTATAATTTTTATATTTGTCATTAAATAATAATATAATTATGTAACCAATAGATCAATATAGTTTCTGTCTTATGATTACTTAAATTGTGCTATTGTAGATTCTCATTCTGTAGTACTCAAATCTAGGAAAGTTTTCACATTCTAGCTTTTATTCCTCAGTAATTTAAAAACAATTAGCTTAAATACATTATTTAACTTTATTAAGATTTTTTTCTATTTATAAAATGAGAATAACATTGCAAATGACGTGTGATAATTATGTGATAAATATAAAGCAGTTAGCACTGTGTCTGGCATACTGTAGGAAACAATAATTGATATTAGTATTATGTTATGATAGCTTGACCAACATAAAAATAGAAAAAGTTATAAAATCAATTAAAAATAATTAATGGAGGGGTGCCTGGGTGGCTCAGTTAGTTAAGCATCCAACTCTTGATTTTGGCTCAGGTCATGATCTCAGGGTTATGAGATCAAGCCCCATATTGGGCTCCGTGCTGGTTATGGAGCCTGCTTGAGATTCTCTCCCTTTCCCTCTGCCTCTCCCCCACCCCCTTTCTCTCTCCCTCTCTTAAAAAAAAAAAAAAAATGAAGGGAGATATTGGAAAGTAGATATTGGAAAGTAAAACTACCTTAAAACTATGAAGCCTATAGCATACAATCTGGCACATGCCAGATTTTAATGCATGTCCATCATGGCTCCTACTATCTGTGTCCCCTATACTTTAGCATTTTGTCTGTGTAATTCTCTGCAGAAGCCTCCTAGGAAGAATAACTAATGCAAAAGTAAGTTGGGACAGAACAGATCTGAGATCATTAAGGATCAAAATCTGGAGCCTAGCTTCATTTATTTTATATTCCAGTGCATATTAGAATAAATAATTAATTTTGAATTCCGGTAACTATTAGGAAACTATCATGGTGACAGACATGCTCTTGAAATAGAACAAAATAAAATTTTAGTATATGTGCTGCCGAAGCGAGCACAAAATTAAAATTTTAAAACAAACTGGCAAAGACCACTGTCAAAAACAATTAGCTTTATTTATTTCAGAATAGTGAAGAATATGATATGTCTTAGAATCAAGAGCTCGTGGTATACCTGGGTGGCTCAGTAGTTGGGCATCTGCCTTTGGCTCAGGCCGTGATCCTGGGGTCCCGGATTGAGTCCCACATCGGGCTCCCCACAGGGAGCCAGCTTCTCTTTCTGCCTATGTCTCTGGCTCTCTCTCTCTCTCTCTCTCATGAATAAATAAATAAAATCTTTAAAAAAATAAAATAAAAAGAATGAAGAGCTCAGAAACCAGCCCAAATTACAGAGCTAATAAGTTGTGACTTTGGGCAAGCCACTTTACCTTTTTGTAATCTATAAGAATTTAGGTTCATTCTTAACTGAGGTATGCTCTTGTTCTATTAGCCAGTTTATTGATCATAAAATGAACTTTTAGAATGTTTAATCATCTTCTAAAAGTACTTTTTAAAAGGGTTACTTTTAGAAAAAACATTTAAGCAGCATCATTTGGGAGCAACAAAACCATTTATCCATGTGTCTCAGAATATAGGATGGTATTTTGACAAGACTGAAGCCAAAGCCTCACAACTTAGGAATTAATTGTAAATCAGCTCAAGAAAACTATTTGTTCAAATTTTGCTTTGCTCAAATATAACTATATAGTCATTGATCTCTCGAGATGTCCATTTTTAGTAGTCAGCTACTTACCATATTTTAAAAATCTTTGTCGTAGTCATGTATCATTAATCAGTTATAATCATCTAAAAATCTTTATTGAATTCTTGGTAATTTTAGGCAATACTAAACGGTTCCAATATTTGCTTCACAGGAGATTCCTCTTTTCACATTTTAACAGTTTTCTGCTTGCTATCTATAAAACCTTATAGTAATTGGATACTTCAATATAACATTTAATAAGATATCCTTTTCTGTTTTTGGTAGCTTCTTATATGAATAAGCCTCACAGTACTAGCGAATACCATAATGTTCAGTCTATGGACCATGTGTGTTGGCCTGCTTCCAGCCATATCCCTCCTGTGTCCACACCAGTAACTGAACTTTCTCGAATTTGTTCCCTTGTTGGAATGCCACAACCAGATTTCTCCTTTCTTAGAACACCACAGGTATAGTATATTACTGTTCCGTTTATATAAGTTCTTTAACACTGAACTTAAATAAATTGACTGAAAATCTTTGGCTAAAAATAATATAATGGAAAAAAATTTTTAAATAAAATAATAATATGGAGCTGACTTTTTTTTTCTTTATGAGCGACATAGACTTATATTTCCCACTATGGGTCACTCGTGTTTATCACAGAGCCCACAGAGATGAGATGCTGACAGAGAGGAACCTGGGCAGCACATAGCCTGGACAGATTGATAGAGCTAGGGATCTTGGTCTGCTGCTGTAGACCAAGTTTGGGCCTCATAAATTCCCACTTTTTTTTTTTTTTTTTGAGGACCTTCAACAATTTTTGTTTACTTGTGTTCTGTCCATATTAACTTTTAGAAATTGAAACTGGAAAACATTAAAAATACTTATTAAAAATAACTTTTCAAAAACTTAGTGGGAAGAGTGGCAACTGCTCTACATTTTTGCATCTTTTCCATCTCTAGCTTAACAGAGAAGCTAGATTCTCATATTTGCTTCTTATTATCAGTCTCTTGTGCTGTATTTTGGTTGAAATACACAAAGAAAAATCTGGCCCAAACTGATTGATAGAGAAAGGGAGAGAATTTTAATAACTTTTTCAGATAATGGATATTTTTCACTACTACATTATAATGTGATACTTTCTTAGAAGTTAGTTGCAATGTGGAATCTAAAGCTATATCAGTGAATTTTCTGTCCTGTTTATACTTGTAAGAAACTGAGAGTGGTAAAGGCAAATAACACCTTAATACTATTATGAAAATAGTTTTGACTTCAAGGACCTCCTTAAAGGGTTTCAGGGACCCCCAGGATCCCCAAAATGTACCTTAAGAACCACTTACTACAGGAAGGATTGTTTTATCCTCTTCATATCCAAGTTCTTGATATAGTCTCACTTAAAACAGAAAGCAAACTTAAACTAACATTATTACATAAAAATGACTATCTTTTTAAAAAGTAGAATTTTAAAAAAAATTTTGTAAGACAAAAAATGTATAATAAGTTATAACTTAAATGTGAACATAAGCTTGGTCATTACTGCTCAGTCTTTCAGATTTTGGCAGTTAATTCATATTAATTAAATATCTGTTTGTGGAAGGGAGTCAGCAAATTTTTTTTTCAAGGGCCAGATAATAAATAATTTAGGCTTTGTGGACCATATGGTCTCTATCGCAACTACTCAGCGAGGCTGTTAAAGTATGAAAGTAAACATAGGCAACAAATGAAAGAATGGACTCGGCTATGTTGCAAAACAAAAATAAAAACACCTTATTTATAAAAACAACCAAAAGGCCTACAACCCTTGGTATAAAGAAAAAAAAAATTGTTGGCTTTCATTTGTATTAGGATTTTTGACCCTTGAGCTAATTAAAGAGCATTTTATTTTATAAGCATTGCAAGATAAGAAAACAATTCTAAAATTTTTGCAGGGCAATCCAAAACTAAACTGATCATCCTTTTTGGATTTTTGAATACTTTTTTTATAGACTGTCACATGAAATTATTCTGCTTGTTTAGACTAAGCTTGAGGGGAGGACGTCAACATCCTAGACAGATAACTTTACAAACATTCATATTCTTTTTTAGACAATGACAGTTTGCCAGGTAAAGTTATCTAATGGCTTACTGGTACATGGACCACAGTGCCATTCTGAAAATGAAGCCAAGGAAAAAGCTGCACTTTTTGCTTTACAACAATTGGTAAGAATTGATCCTGACTTCTCTACTAAACTTTTAATTAATCTCTATGGATGTTTTTGTTGCATGGTCTTCTAACTTTTAAATACTTCCATAGGGCTCCTTGGGAGTGAATTTCCCTTTGCCTCCACCACTATTTCCAAATTATCCTCCTGCTGTACCACCTGGAACCATTCCTCCAGTTTTTCCTCAAACTACTGGTGAGATATTTGGCTCTTCTAAATATTTACTGAGTTACTATTTTTAAAAAGTTATTTCAAGTGCTCATTTCAGCAGCACATATACTAGACAGTTATTTTAAGAAGTATCATTTCGAGGAAACCAAAAAAATTATCTAAATGTCTAGGGAATGAAAGAACGAATTGTGGCTCCACTGTGGCTAAAGTAGGACTGTTCTTTATTCTGGGCAGTTCCTTATTCCCCCGTAGCTGCCACCAGATGAATTTGGATTTAAGTCAGACACCAAAACAGAAAGAAAACAGAGGTAGAAGGGATAAAAAACAGGTAAGGCTTGGAAGCTGTGGATGTGAAAGAAATGAAGAATGAAGGAGTTTTTAACTTTACTATGTATCTCTCAATATTCTCTCATAACTGTCTTCCTCCTTTAAATGTAGAGCCTGAGTTATCAACCAGGTAGCTCCCTGCTTCCTGTAGCCATTTGGGGTCTTCGAAATGTTCTGAGGGAATGAAAAGGTCACTGGAATCAGGATGGTTTTGTCTAGGCTCTTTTATTTACTGACTTTGAGAAAAACACGTAACCTTTTAGGAACTCCATTTTCTTATTTATGGTAGGCTGTGTCCAGGATTTCTTTGAAATCATTTTGTAATTTCATGATTCTAAATCTTAAGCTCATTAAACATGTCTTTTTATCATCGCTTTTTCCTAATATCAGTTGGCTTCTTTATATCCTAATCATCATCATTTTAAAACCAATCATTTGTTTATTTGAAGTTTAAAAAATTTCTTTTCTGAGCCTACTATATGCCAGGTATTATTCTAAGACCTCTATATATCAAATCCTCACTACCAGCATTATAAAATTTAATAATGCGGGCAGCCCGGTGGCTCAGCGGTTTACTGCCGCCTTCAGTCCAGGGCCTGATCCTGGAGACCCGGGATCGAGTCCCACATCAGGCTCCCTGCGTGGAGCCTGCTTTTCCCTCTGCCTGTGTCTCTGCCTCTCTCTCTCTCTCTCTCTCTCTCTCATGAATAAATAATTTTTTAAAAAATCTTTAAAAAAAAAGAAAATGTAATTTGCCTAAGGACCTAAGCTCCTGAGTAGCAAAACTGGCATTAATTTAATTTGACTGCCTTTTCACTTTCAAAACTGAATCCAGTAACTATATATAAATTTTTAGTGTAATTAGTATATGTAGGTTATGAGAATGTAATATCTAAAAGGAATGATTGTTTCTCACTTATCAATATTTTACAGCTTGAAATTTTTACCTTTTTCATATTAATTATTACATTTATGTTCATTACTGTATCATGTTTATAATATTGTATTCCTATCTACCAAGAAGTTTAAGGTTATAATTGGAATTCTTTTGGTCTTGTAATAGGTGCCCTCCAACGACCCAATTAAAATTCATGGTATAGGTAAAAGCCAAGAGATTTCAGTGTTAATCAGGGGGGAAAAAATGAATTATCAGATTAACATTTTAAAGTTATCTTATAGATTTCTATTTTATGGTATTAAAAGTCAAGCTCTACGTTGGGCATGGAGTCTGCTTAATAGTCTCTTCTCCCTCTGCCCCTGCCTCCGCTCTAAAAACAAATAAGCAGACAAACAAAAACAATACAGACTGCTTGGGTTCCTCAAAAAATTGAGAATAAAAGTGATCAGCAATACCACTGCTGGGTATTTACCGAAAGAAAACAATAACACTAATTCAGAAAGATGTATGCACGCTTATGGAAGAAACCTGAGTGTCCACCAGAATAAAACAGAGAAAAACAACAAATGCTATATGATTTCATTTATATGCAGAATCTAAAAACAAACAAAATAGAACAGACTCATAAGTGGTGGTTGCCAGAGGAGAAGGGTGTGGGGGTATGGGCAAACAGGTGAAGGAACCAAGAGGTACAAACTTCCAGTTAATAAACAAGGCACAAAAATGAAAAGTACAGCAGAGGGAATATATTCAATTATATTTTAATTACTTTGGTGACAGGTAGTAATCACACTTACCACACGGTGAGTACTTTGTAACGTACATAAATGTCAAACTACTGTTGTACACCTGATACTTATATAGTATGTCAACTGTATTTCATAGGCTCCCCAGGTGATTCAGATACTCAAATCAGGTTTGGAAACTACTGGTTCAGTATGCTTTTAATAAGAAACAAAATGTAATTTTTTTTGTAATTACAAATATTAGAATAGGGAAAAGAAAAGAAAAATTCTACATGTCATATGAAAGTGATCAGATTTCAAGACTTGAGCTTTTTTGGTTTTTTTTGTAGGCTGGGATCACTATGGAAGCAACTTAGCATTGGGGGCAGGTGAGATCCTTAAGATTTCTCTCTTTGTGCCCTGACTTTTCTCCCCCAAGGGACAGTGTCATGATCCTTTTAATATTTTTTAATAGTATTAAAAATATTTCTAAAGCTCATATAAGTATATGGTACTATTGGCCTTTGTAAGCCAGACAGCATAATGACAAGCTGACTTACGTAGATATTTCTTGGTCCTAAGGGGGATTCCCAAGGTGGAATGTTGTAAGCAAAATTAATCATAAGATAAGTGTATGCCCTTTGCCAAGATGAAAAAAAAAAAACAAAAAAGAGTAGCAAAGGGAGATCTTAAATTTCAGGGTTTTGATTATACCATTTTACTAAAAAAGAAATTTTCCATGATTCTTAACAGCTAATATAATGCCTTCATCATCTCACCTCTTTGGCTCCATGCCATGGGGACCACCAGTGCCAGTTCCTGGAAAACCCTTTCATCATACTTCATATTCTGGGACCATGCCCATGGCTGGGGGAAGGCCAGGTGGCGTGCACAATCAATTCATACCTCTACAGGTGAGACCTCAAAAGAGAATTACTATATTTTTAAGAGAGTTAATTTTTTAATGCTTAAGGACTATTGAGAAAATTTTGTTTATTTAATTATTATTCATTCAATGCCAACTAGAAGCCCAGTACTGGTCTGGGTGCTAAGACTATATATTATGACTGGTGGTCAGGGTTCCTGGCTGGCTCAGTTGATAAGGCATACAACTCTTGATCTCAGGGTCATGAGTTCAAGACCCACATTGAGGGATCCCTGGGTGGCGCAGCGGTTTAGCGCCTGCCTTTGGCCCAGGGCGCGATCGTGGAGACCCGGGATCGAATCCCACATCGGGCTCCCGGTGCATGGAGCCTGCTCCTCCCTCTGCCTATGTCTCTGCCTCTCCCTCTCTGTGTGGCTATCTTAAATAAGAAAATAAAAATAAAAAAGGTTCAAGACCCACATTGAGTGTAGAGATTACTTTAAAAAATAAATAAAAATATTTTTTAAAAAAAAGAATGTATATTATGACCAACAGTGACCAGTCTGACCTGGTCCCTGCTATCTCAAGTTTGTGTTCTAATAAATAATAATAATTACAGCAAATAATATCCTTTTCTAGCACAAAGTGATTTTAATATATGTAACTATATTATATAAATTTTCTTTATATTTAAGTTACAGAGAATTTTTAAATTTCATAACTAAATTCCTTTAATTTCTAAAGTCTGGTTTGGAGATTTTAAGTGAAAGTCACAAGTCAGCATGATTGACAGATATTAGCAACATGGTTTATGACACTAGTTTTTTCTGTGTACATTGTTAATTAATGATGCTTTTATTCCTTAAAGGTTACTAAGAAAAGGGTTGCAAATAAAAAGAACTTTGAGAGTAAGGAGGCCCAGTGTTCTCAAGCTACCCCACTTCAGACTAGCCAGCCAGGGTCTTCCAATGTCACCAAAGTGATTCCACAGGAGAGTTCATCAGCTTCCTTAAAGTCCTCTCAGATTACTCAGCCTGCATCTTCTTTTCAAGTTGAAGCTGCCTCCCAAGGCCATAATGTGTCTCACCACAAGTCAACACCAAGCTCTTCTTCAAGAAGAAAATCAAGAAAACTGGCTGTCAATTTTGGCGTTTCTAAACCTCCTGAATAAATTTGGTACTTGGAAGCAGATTAATTTCTTTCCACTCACCTTTTTAGAAATCCATATCTGTGTCTCATTAAAAATTAGAATATGCTATTTTAAAATAATATGTTTCAATTAAAAATTGTTTTCAATTAAAAATTTTTAATTTTTCAGGCACTTTTCATGCTATATCAAATTGTGCATCTTAAACATGTGCAGTTTGTTTTACATCAATTATACCTCAGTAAAGCTGTAAAAAAAGAAAAACTAAATTAAACTTTGCATTAAAATAGTATCAGTGGACTAAGCATTAAAATGTAACCACTCTAACTCTTGGCCTATCATCATTAGAAGTATCCTGAACTATGAATTAGACATCATAGTGCAATAATAATAAAAAAATTTTTACACTATTGAGGGATAATTAAATGGAGCATGAAAATTGGGCCTCAAGTGTAATTTACTGAATGTGGATTTTATTTCTCTTTTTAATGATGTGACAGGTTTGTCAGGAGAATGGCTGTTATTTATAAGTATTTTAACTTACATTTTGTTGTCTCTGAGGGTCCTTTAGACCTGCTGTGAAATGATCACACTTGTTGTGGTGCTGCCAGTTTTGCTTTATTCTAAATTTTGTACCAAAGCAACTTTAGAATACTGAAAAGAGTATTTCATTTAACTGCTTAGAACTATAAATAGTGATCTAGATTTGAGCAATTAATTACAATTTTTTAAATTATTCAAGAACCAGCATTAGAAATTTCTAATAAAATTAAGTTTCAAAATCTACAGGGTACAACAACTACAAATTAATCTTCTGATAGAATAAAGTAAAATATATTAATCATGTTGTTAGTTGAAAATAAATTGTGTTATTCTTTTGTATAGCTTTTTACCTGCTTCCTCAAACATATATGAGAGCTCTACTGTTTGATCCATGTGTAGTGCTTCTTGGGACTGATGAAATTCTAATTTTTTAAAAAATTCTAAGGTGTGCTATTATACAGGCACAATCAGTTTGTACTTTATTTACATGACAAATGCCTGTCTCAATCTGTTTCCATATTTTTAGCTTTATGCTGAACTGTTCAGTGACACTGGCATTTTGTCTTTGCATGTCATGTGTGGGTGTGTATTGTTCAAGCTGTGGCTGTTGAAATTATTTTAGAATTTATGAAAATTTCTCAGTGGTACCAGGGCCTGAGTTTTTGTGTGTGTGTGTGTGTGTATACACACACACACACACACATATATATTTATCCTTTAGTTTTTGTGATATGCTTATATTTTTAAGGAAGTAAGTTATCATACTTTTTTAAAAGGTAGGAACCATAATGTTTCTATGAAGCTGCTTATTATTATATCCAGTTTCATTTAATCATTAAAAACTCTGCCATGAGTCTTAGTCTGTTTGTTCTTTAAATGCTGATATTGAACTAAATGGATTCTTTTCTCTAACTGCTGATTTCAGAGTTTCTCTAAATGTTAATAGGATATTTGTATATTAGTAGTGCCTTTAGTGAGAGATAAATGTTCATTATCTGTCATTTATTATAGTCATGTGAGTTTCTGTGATTTTATTTTCTATTTTCCAGATTCAGATATATTCATTGGTTCCCAGCATTTCCTTGTTGGAAATGTTTATCTGTAGTGGGATCTTGAATAATGAGGCTCAAATAAATCTCAGTGTTTGTCCTGAGTATCTCACAAACATGTATTTGTTTTGAAAAGGAAATCTCTATTATGAGAATACAATACAAAAAAGTTAAATTGTGACAATAATGTTCTGTTAACCTCTTACTACTTTAAAATGTGTAATAATTTTCACCTTATGTACCTGTACAAATGCCAGCATTCAAGAATTGCCTCACTCATCACTGCTATGTGGCCCCTCTGAGAACAGTGCACAAGCAACATCTTTTTTAGAATACAAAGGAAGTAGCATGTGCCATCTTCTGAAAACTCCAAGAAAAATTTCAACAAGCATATTGCCACTGAACCCATGAGGATGTTTCCCCAGTGTTGGAGCAAAGTGAGCTGATGATTCTACATAGATAGGCAGTAAAAGTGTTTTCCTTTCATTCCTTCCTCCCTTTTTAAAATAAACATAGCATTCTAAAGGTCAAGATTGAAGAGAGATTAAAATAGGAAAGAGCTCGATAATGACTAGATTAGTGGTCAAGTCTTCATCTCTATTCCTTTCCTCTTGTAGACCTATTCCAAATGTGGGCATGAGATCAATAGGAGATCAACAGGACTTGTCCCTCTCTGTGGAGGATGTACGAAGCAGAGACTGTTTTTAGCTCATGATAATCTTGAGGAGACTGGATTTGTTGATAGTTTGGGAAACTGTAATTTTTCCCTATTGGATGGGGCAAACTCAGACCAGTTCAAAGTTTAGAAATATGCCCTTTCAACTATTGAAGCTGCTGTAAACATTCTTTGAAAGCTGTGGTCTGGATAGGGCACAGAAGAGCAGAGTCCCCATATTGCTTCATGCTTCCACATAATCAAAGCAGTTAAATCTAAATATTCTTATTCAGTAATTTCACTTTTTTTAGTGCATTAAGTGAATTTTGAAATTGATTCTTCTAGTCTCATTGTTCCTTGTTACAATTGCCTGCAATACCTGAGTTTTATAATTTGACAAAATGTGTTAATTGATTTAAACATCATGTAGACTAAAGTCTTAAGCATCTGAGAGTCATTTGCATGAAACAGTAATTTTGCCATTGTGTGTGCCTTGATTTCAATGTAAGATGTTCCTTGCAGGGATAAGTAGTTCTTTTAGAACTGAAAAGATAAGGTTTGTTTTTTTTTCTTTTGGGAAAGATGAAGAACTCTTGATGCAGGATTTTCTGTTATTTCTTTTCCTGTGATCAGGTATTTGCTTTGGTTTTAGATTTCCAAACTAATCTAGAATCTTCATTTTAAGGGGAGGGGCAGTGAAGGAGTTGAAAGAAGGAAACCAATTAAATAAGATATATCTAATCACTGCATTTTCAGGCTATATTCTATCTTTCTAGCTCAAGGAAATAGATAAAGCTGCAGGGGCTTTTTTATTCACTCACTTTTTAATCATCTGTTCTATCCGAATTAATGAATCATACATTTTTGTAGTGGTTGTCTAACTTTTACCTTAAGATAGATAAAACTGTCCAGATCTCCACTCATCTAATGTGCTTTGTGTCATTGTTCAGAGCATCTTTTTTAAAGCAACGGTGTGCAATTTCCCAGCTTTTTGAGCTTGCTGTCTTTCTTAGGATCATCTTGCTTCCAAATTAGAGTTTTACAATGGAGGAGAATTAATTTATTGGAGAGATATAATCGTAACAAGCATTCTCTACTTTTTTAAAAAAATTAATCACTGAAGCTCCTTTATCATTTTTCTAGAAATAATGATAGTTCTCAGACTGGCAGTATTCTTTATATGTTTATAAGCTTTGTCAGTAGAAGTCTTTTTCACAGGAGCTTCCTTTCCTAGTTGGGATAAAGCTTAAAATTCCAGTAATGAACATTTTTCAAACTGACCTGGTTCTTACTTCCATCAGACCTCTCCATCTTCCGCCAGGGAGCAGTAAGAGACAGCGTTGAAACAAACAGGCAACAGTGCCTCGCCACTGTAACCATACTAAGTTAACAGCTCAGATAGCACTAATCTTTTTTTTTTTTTTTTTTTTAGAGAGAGGGAAAAAAATGTATAAAATAGTTTTAGTAATTAAGAATATCAGCAATCCATAGCTGCTTTTGTGTTTGTGTGTATGTCAGTGAACCAACAATTATGCCTTGCTCAATCAATGCATTCAGCCATCTCAAGTGCAATTTGTGATGGAGACTCTGGTTTCCAGTAGATAGTTTTACATAGTTAAACCTGTAAAAATTAATGTTTTTCCAACAGTACACCCATTGCTATTGATTTCAGCAATTGGTATACTATTAAACTGCCTAGGCCAAATAATTAAGTTTATGCAGATGTTTTAATAATTTGAAGCCAAATTCTCATACTGTTTCTCATGAAATAATAGGACTGAGAATTTGGTCCATGGTTTGCTTTAAGTTATTTTATTCCTTTCCCTTTACAGCTAAGGGGCTTTTTCCTTTGTTTGGGGGTTTGTTTTTTTGTCATTTTGTTTTGCTTGCACCTAGTTGCTTCTTTGAGGGCTTTCATCTATTTTAATATATGAGTAATAAATAGTGTGCTGTGTCGTCAAAGTGTTCAACATTCTGTTCACTTAAACAATATAATTCATAAATATATACCTTAATTCATTTCTTTTCTCACATAGCTATTTTATAAGTAACTGGAATTTTTCATTAGATCTTATACAGAGCAGTATTTTATTAAAAATTCAAAAGGGAAGACTTTTATGTGCTCATTTTGTAGTTTTTGTTTTTTAAATATCTTTACATTGTCTGCAATTAAAGTGTTTTAAACTTGCATTGGAATGGACTCCGAATGTATTTTTGTGTTGTTAAGTTGTACATTTGTAGATCTCTAGCATGAAGTTAGCCTTAAAATGTTGTGCAGAAGGATTTTAAAATATAAGAGTCACTGAAAGAATTTAAACATCTGTACATGTTAAATGCTATATGGATTTTAATTAAACACTTGAGAATGATTTCATAAGCTGTCCTTGTATATTTGCATTAATATCAAAAGTAGAAACATTACAATATTCACTTAAACCCTCTATCTTTTTATATCTGTATTTTGAATTTATGTCATTTAGAGTAAACTGACATAGCATGATTGGTGGATAAAGTCTGAAGATTGTAGATTCAGATGGCCACTGTTCAAAACCTTTATTTATTACTAGTTGTATATAAGTCGTTATAGTAGCATTGCCAAGTTATATTAACGTCTAAGCCTCAGTTTCTTCATCTTCTAAAGGATGAAAACACTCTCTGTGTTATTAATATGTATAAAGCACTAGCTACATACTAGGTGTATTACAAATGTTAGTAAATAAGGATTTGTCCTGTGTATATGAAGATCTGTTGACTGGCTTCCAAACACAGAGTTCTTGTTCTTCACTTGGGCATCTGGGAGACTCTTCTCTTTCTGTTATTCTTTTCCCTGTCACAGTCCTCTCTATGTCTTTTCTATTATGCAGGGGAAGGTTCTTAGAGAGCCGCAGAGAAAGAGGCTTTAGTTTCTACTCATACTTCTGGGGAATCCACAAGACAACACCTTGCTAATATTAGCCAGGTCTCACAATAGAACTCTGGTGCATTACTTTACCAAAGTCTCTCAATGGTATGGGTCAGAAGGAGTTGGAAAGAAGGGTTAAGGAGGGAAGAAAATTTCTTCCTACTACATCTGCTTCCATTTCTGCCCAATAAACCTCAGACTGCCTCTACCACTGTACTTCACTTAAGACCCCAAGTAGTCATCACATCCTGATACAGTATTTGGGCCCCTGATCCAGCAGGAGGCCTGTGGTCTAGGCTCACCAGTAGAGACTTAGCTATTTTTCCTCCTCATTCCCCCAGACTCTCAGATCCTCATACTGAGATCCATAGTAACCACCCCTGTTCACCCCAACTCTATAGCATCATTGGTGCTCCCCTCCAATCTCGGCACCAATCTTTTGACATGAGCATCAAAACTAAACAAACCAAAACCCACTCAGGCTGGCTTAAGGCAAGTAAACTTGTTGCAAGAAATTAAGGCAATCTTACAGAATCTAATCCAGGAAGTACAATCAGGCCTCTCAGGAACTGAACCTTAGGCGGTTACTGTCCAGTCTGTGGTCTCTGTAACTCTGTAGATCAGGTCACTCATCTGTAGCAGGGGGTGGGCAGGCCATTTTGAGAAACCACCCCTACTGGGCTATGAGTTGATAAGGAAATGACTACCTCTCTAAGACAGTTTCTTGAGCAACAGCCACATCCTGGGCCAGCAGTCCTTACAGTTTTTACATAAAAGAAGGTCTGCAAAACAGTTTTACCCTAATAGCAACCAAAGCTCACTATAGGACCTTGCAAACAGCTCTCATAAAAGGGTCATCCCTGTTAAACTTCAACTTGGAAAATGATTGCCTTTAGAATTTTCCAGTGCTTTATGGGGTCACTGATTACTACAATTGTAGGAGTCTAAGCCATGTTTCACTGAGTTCCTAGATAGAGGGTCAATAAATAAGTCTACTGATGAAATGTTTACTAAGTGCCTAATATCCCAGGCCAATGTTATAAATGGTTTACATAGATGTCTTCTTTAATCCTCATAACCCTATCATGTAAGTAGGTTTTGCCTCCGCAATAATCTGACTCTAAATCCTACACTCTGAATCACTTTGTTATACTAGAAAGTTCAGGTTTCATAATCAAGTTTTTACATCAACACTGTATAGTTAGTTTTATTATGAATTTGCTCCCATTCATTTCATTTGCTATTTTTTTTTAAGATTTTATTTATTTATTCATGAGAGTCAGAGAGAGAGGCAGAGACACAGGCAGAGGGAGAAGCAGGCTCCATGCAGGGAGCCTGATGTGGAACTCGATCCCAGGTCTCCAGGATCACGCCCTGGGCCAAAGGCGGCGCTAAACCGCTGAGCCACCCGGGCTGCCCTATTTGGTATCTTTTAAGGGCTTCGCACAAGCATAGCATTAACAAATGTTAGTGAAACCTAGTCTAGACTATCTTGACATAAAGTCAGTAGAAGAGAAAGACAAGTGAAGCACCAGGCACAGTATAATCAGTACACAAGAAGGAAACCTCACAGGCTGGGGGGGGGGGGGGGGAGTATCACTGTTTCTTTTCTGAAGGAGCTAAGTCTCAAAGGACTTCAGTGAGAGGAGGAGACTGATCAGGACTAAGATATGTGTGGTGCTGAATAAGAGAGGTCAGAGGTAAAAGGGAGGTGAAGGTAGGCGCTAGATCGTAAAGAACATTGCAGACCATTTTAAAGTATTTGAATTTCATCCTAAGACTGTCTTAGCCAAAGTTGTTTTATTTGGCATAACAAAATCCCACTTACACTAGCTCAAGATAAAATAAAATGAGGGTGAGAATAGAAGATTTATCATATGGATGCAGGAAAAATGCCTAGAATCCAAGAGCAAGAACACAGCTGAGCTTCAAAGGGGCCTGGTCCAAGAACAAGAAAGCTATCAGGAACATGAATATCTACCTTTTCTAGTCTCACCTCTGCCTAACACTCATGGCTTCCATGTTCCAGCCATACATTGCTTCAGTTCCAGCAACCAGCCTAGGCCTAGCGTGTCTCTATCTCAACTCCAGATGGGCTGAGTTTGTGTCAGATGTTCACCTCTGCCTAGGCGCAACACAAACATGGCTGCTGTGGGCCATTCCTGTGGAATAGTGTTCTTTAGAGCAAGAACGGTTGGGATGGGAAGACATCCCCAATGCTCTCCTGTTCAGAGCTATTATGATTTTAAGAAGAGATTATGTGCTTTCAAAATGAAAATGGGTGGCATTATAGACTAGAGAGAGGAAATCCTAGAAAGCTGTTTCAGTTAATCCAAGTACAAATGAAGCAGCTGCACCGGTTCTTAGAGGCTCTTCTATTCAATATGTTGGATATCAAAGTGAAAGAAGACATGTGGAATCAGGATCAATCTCTCAGGCTGACCCATTAATATTTTATCAGAGAGCCTCTCTGGTGCATTGCACTTCATGGTGTATTTGGTCCCAGAGCCTTTCTGAGGAGAATTACCTGCTCCCGGAACATGACCTGCTAAGTCTCTTTTTTGTCTAAGAAATATGAGTTATTTCCAGGAAGTCTTTCTCAGCCTGATAACACTTCCTAGAATTTCAAACAAATGTTGACTTCTACAACCATATTCATAGATTATCAGGACCTTAAACTCCTATTTCTTACTAAGAAATGTATCACCGGGGGATCCCTGGGTGGCGCAGCGGTTTGGCGCCTGCCTTTGGCCCAGGGCGCGATCCTGGAGACCCGGGATGGAATCCCACATCGGGCTCCCGGTGCATGGAGCCTGCTCCTCCCTCTGCCTGTGTTTCTGCCTCTCTCTCTCTCTCTCTCTCTCTCTGTGACTATCATAAATAAATAAAAAATTTTTTAAAAAAAAAAGAAATGTATCACCGGGTCAGAGCTACTCTCAACCGCAAGGTCATGAATGGCAGTGAGGTACTCTGCTTATTATCTTAGAACACATGTTCTGCAAAAGACAACTGGACACAAATTGATGGAGAAATCCCATATATGCCCAAGGCTGAGCATTACTCCACTGTGTCGGTTGCAGGGCTTTACAGTTTGTATTACTCACAGGTACAAGTCACTTACTGTGTCTCCCATGAACATAGCCCTGAAGTTCTACTCAAGGCACAGTACTAATAACAGTTCCTACTTAGGAGGTGTCCACCAGGTACCAGTCACTTTACATAACACTTTCATCCTCAAAACAATAATTATATTGAAATGGTACTTAATCACTTAACAAATAAGGAAATTAAGACACAAAGAGGTTAACCTGTCCAAAGATAGTATAGTATAGTATGTAATTGAGCTGGAATTCAAAAGAAATCAGTTGAATCCCCAAACCTGTGTTCCAGCCTTCTCTTTTTAAATTAAATTTTAATTATACTTGGCTACCTTTCCTACAAAATTTTTAAGCATGACAGGTAAGAGTACAATCTTTTAGTTCACCTTCTAAGGGTAATTCCTGTAAGAGTGTGGTGTGTATCCTTCTAGTCTTTTTTGATACCCATACACTATCTGAACGTATAACTACTTACATCTGTTTTTTGTTTTTATTTCATATAAGTGGCATCGTGCTTTATGCATTATTCCTGAGTTTGACTTTTTCCCTGAACAAATATCTCTGAGGCTTAACCTGCTCCACCACTCACTGCTATTCCCCTTCCTAGGTTACCTGCTTCTCTAAAAACTTGGCAGATTAAGAGCTAGTGTTCTGAACCTCAGTACCAGACACCTTTAAGGGAATTTTGTTTCTTGTTTTCAACATTTCATTACAAAAATTTTATTTAAAAATAGTGAAGTTTAAAATATTATACATCCACCTAGGTTCTACCATTAACATTTTACTTGCTTTATTACATATCCATCCATCTATCCATCCACAGGAATTTTAATGGTAGAAGAGCTCCCTGCAGCACCTTGCTAAGTCACCTGCTCTGCTTAGGTTGTCGAATGACCAACACTATCCCTAACTGGATGAATAGGGAGCAGTGGTAAAGCTACCTGTGGAATCCAGTTTGTCAGATGTCCGCAGAGGTCTCCATCCTGGAAAGGAGATGTTTTAATGGAAGAGTGACCAATCGTGCAGAACACACAAGACTACTTGACTGAAGAAATCACTCAGAATGGTCTAGAATTGTACCTAGGGTTGAAAAGACTATAAGAAGATGGAATACATATTGGACTACCAAAGCAAACTGTCCTGAGTCCTTGCTTTTTTAGAGGGAGGCAGCAAGAATGCCATCGAGAATCCTGATGGGCTTCAAGGAAGCCATCGCGGTGGATAGCTTCCCCAAGTGGATCAATGTCCTTCCCTATCCAACTCAAATCTGTGGAGCAACAGCCCTGAGCCAGCTGTTTGCAGCACCGAGTGGCAGTAACTACTGTACAAAACAGTAAGTCTATCTCTATAGGAATTGGTGGTCAAGATCCTTATTGTGATTAACCGTGTAGTTGAACAGCCTGAAAAGATGAATGAGATCTCTAGGTACAAAGTTGCCAAGTTTTATGTCCCTCTGTGTCTGACATTTTTTTATGGAATGTGGCCAAAAATGAATGAATACAATGATACCTTAAAAAGAGAGCATTCTCCAGCACCTGGAGCTCTGCTGGTTAAGTATCGAACTCTTGATTTTTGGCTCAGGTCATGATCTCAGGGTTGTGAGATCGAGCCCTGCATCGGGCTCCATGCTGGGCATGGAGCCTGCTTGGGATTCTCTCTCTTCCTCTCCCTTTGCCCCTCCTCTCTCAAAACTGGTTTTAATAACTTGCAGCAAAACTTAAGTATACAGCATTCTGGTTGCAGTTTTGTCTGTGGGGATTCTTCAGTTACGTTTGTTCCAGGAATATGTCCCCACTCCAGTGATTCAGGTTATCAGGTCTGTAACATGTAGGCAGAAGTATTCTGCAAAGAAAGCAAGAGGTGATGGAGTGCTGAGGAGGACAGCTTTCTAGTAGAGGGCAAGAGATTACTAGAGGACATGCCAGCAGGAACCAGGGGTAGATTTAGAGGGGCTGGCAGTGCAGAAGGGCAGTGCTTGAAGGACATACTTCAAAATATGTTCCACATGTATTAGTTGAGGGCCTACTATGTGCCAGGCACTGCCAGGAAATTCAGGTTTTCAGGGAAGAACTCTAAAGAAGGGGGAAGAGCAATGAGGGCCCAGCCAGCATGCAGACTTGTTCCCTTCATATAGAAATGACTGTGTGTTTATAAAACAACTCTCCTACCTCATTCAGGACCCTAAAGAGCAATTTCCTTTCTCTCTTCTTTAATCAGAACATTAAAAGGTAAGCTGACATGATTTCCAGGCAACGAAGGACTTTTGGCAGGAAATTTTGCTCTTTCCCCTTCACTGCAAAACAATATCTTCCCTTTTCTGGGCAATGAGTGCACACTGGTCCTTGGTTAAGAACGGAGATGTTAGTCACAGTCATTGTCTTTGTCTGTTCCTCTCTGGAAAGGAAAAACCATTACAGAGCAAAATCAGAATGTCCTTGTGAGAGGACTTGGCACAGAAGAGGACACAAAGCCTGAATTAGCAGCATCAGACCGGTGCAGGTGCCCATGGCAAGGAGCACAGGAGCTTAAATGCCAGGATCTGTACACGTTGCAGTATCAGCTGTGAGACAAACTATTAATTCAGGTTTTGTGACTTTTGCTTTTTCTTTTTTTAAGGCAGAAGTCCATCATTACTAAATAATAAATCTTTTCTGAATTCAACACACACAAATCACTTTCCCCACTTCAATAGCCTAATCAAATACCAGGAGAGTCTTCACTGGTATCTCTGGGGTTTCAGATGATGCTTTCCCAATTACATTTCTTTAGGGCCACTAAGTGAAAAGGAAGATTTTTTTTTCTTTTGCTTTAATGTCATCATGTGGCATTTCTACACTTACTACTAGCAAAAAATATAGATCACAATCACATGAGTCATTTTTGATTCCTCTCCTGCCACAGTTGGTTCTCAAGTCCTGGTGCATTGTCATCTGAATCTGCCCTCTTCTTGCCATCCTCATTACTGCCTTAATACAAGTCCACTTCCTCTCACATTCAGCCTATTGGAATGGTCCCCCATTTTTCCTACTTCTAGTCTTGGACCACTCCAAGCCCTAAAAAAAAAAAAAGTACTGTTCATGGACCAAGTACTTTTTATCATTCTGTCATTTACCTTACCATGTGTTGTGAAATAGACGTTTTTTTTTTTTTTTTATGATAGTCACAGAGAGAGAGAGAGAGGCAGAGACACAGGCAGAGGGAGAAGCAGGCTCCATGCACCGGGAGCCTGACGTGGGATTCGATCCTGGGTCTCCAGGATCGCGCCCTGGGCTTTAGGCAGGCGCTAAACCACTGCGCCACCCAGGGATCCCTAGACGTTTTATTTTATTTTATTGTGACAACACAACATAAGATTACTCCTCTTTTTAAGTTTTTAAGTATACAACTCAGTATTGTTACTATGGGTGCAATATTGTACAGCAGAGTTTTAAAATTTAAGTGAAATGTTACATTTATCGATTAGTAACTCCCTATTTCCTCCTCCTTCCAACTCCTAGCAACCATTTCAGATTAATGTCTTCTCTGAGATTTCCTCAGATTGAAGTTTTCCTCAAGCACCCAGCAATAAATACAAATATACAAGGGTCCATTATCATGACATTTTTGGACACAAAGGCCAAAAGTTTTTTAAAGTTTCCAAGAAAAAAAGATTATACATAAAGGAGTAGGAACAATAATGACTTAAGGCTTCTCTAGAGCAATGCCAGAAGGTAGAGAATAATGGGGCACTGGCTTCAAAATACTGAAAGGAAATAATTTCTAACACAGAATTCTATTCCCAGCCAAGTAGCAATAAATTTTAGGATAAAGACATTTTAAGATAAAAGTCGCAAACAGTTTACTTCCTAAGTATGTCTTCTCAAGAAACTACTGAAGGATATGCAGTAACAAAGTGAGAATGTAAGTCAAGATTGAAGATTTAAACCAAATGGAAAGAGTTTTCAGTTCATGTGAGAAGATAATTTCCACAGTGATAGAAAGGGAAATCCCGATTTGAAAGCTACCACCATGCCTAGAGGCCAACCAGCATAACTAGAAAAAGTTAGGGAGTTCCAGAAAAGAATGTCTTTAAGAAAATGAATTTTGAGAAAATTTCTGACCCAGTAAAGAAAGTCTTTAAGAAAATGAATTTTGAGAAAATTTCTGATGTTTCTGAACATTTTCAGAGGAGATTTAGAAAACTATAAGAGGTATTTGGGTTGAATTAATAAGTTCAAGTGGAAAGGTCAGCTCACATATTAATTCCAGAGAAAATAGAACAGTTTTACAGAAAAAGAAAATAATATATGTCCAGCAAAAGAAATAGATGGCATAATTCAAGAGAGTTTAATAGACTAATAGTTTTTAGGTATAAGCAGATTTAAGAAAACTAAAAAGACTAATAACAATATAGGAAATATTACTACTCTAGGCCTGAAGAGGCAAGAAGAAGATGCAATTCCTTGGTCCCAAGGAGACCATCCTATGGAGGGTGTTTACTTGACAAGAACTGTGGCCTATTGTAGAAGCTGCAACAAACCCAAGACTACCTAGTAAAAGGGAGGGAGCTAGGAAACAAATACTAGGCCCTCATTTTGTCCTTCCTCCGATACCCTGCTAATGCCTTCTATTGGTCCAACTTAACTGAGTAACCATAGCCCAAGGGTGCCCTTTGGTAGAGTCTGTGCATATCAGCCTCTGAGACACAGGGCTGAAGGAAGGATGGAGAGTGAATTTGGACAGGTAAACAGAAGATATAAAGCATAGTATCGACACATTGGGTCAACTGTGGATTTTTTTTAATGTTTATAATAATGGAAACATGAAATAGTAATCCCAACAAAATCATGTTACAACTGTATGAGGAAGATGGAAAGGATGCACATGTGTGGTGGTGGTGATGGTGGTGGTGGTGGATGGAAATGTGTGTGTACTCTTCCATGGTGAAAGTCAATAGATCATGCCCAAAGCTGGGGGGGGGGGGGGGAAAGGTATGTTACTCACGGAAAGAAAATACAAAGAGATGATTTAATGTGACTGCCTAAAATAAAATGCAATAAAACAACAAAGCAATTGAAGAAGATCTCTCACTTTCTTGTCAGTCCTAACACCCTACGGTCTCATGGTCCGTAGGTGGAAAATGGTACATTTGACTAGTGAAACCTCTACCTCAAGAACAATGCAGAGATTCAAAATCTATAAATGAAGCTCAAAGTATCACTCCACGATGACTTATGAAGTACAAAGGGGCGAGGGTACCATCACAGTGTGGAGTTCGGTGGTCACTATCGGCAATGGTCAAGCTTGGCAATACAGGTATCCTTGCTTTTTGAAAGTTCACATTTTGCCACTTTGCTTTCACGAAAGAACTAGTTAGTACCTGCTTTTGCTCACTAAAAGAAATCCAAAGAGGTTGTTCCCTTTTATGAAGAAAGGCTAAAAGCTAAAACTCGCATTCAGTGCTTGTGTTGCAGGCAGCCCCCCGGGGAGCAGCAAGAGGGCCCACCCCCCTCCTTCCCTGGGACCTACACTCAGCATCTCAGCATCAAGCCGCCGCAGCTTTGACCTGTGTCTGTGAGCGTTTGTGCTTTGCTCCATTTATTTTGTGCATCCATCAGCAAGGTGTGTCCTAAGGTATCAGAAAAGCCTAAGAAAGGTTATTTGGTGGTGGTGGTGGGGGGGGTGCTGGGAATGCACAAACTTTCTGCCATGTAGTTAATGGTAGCTGCCTCTTCACTTTATTTTGGCTTACGAAGGGTTTCATACAAAAGGAATTCTTTCGCACTGTGGGAGAAGCCCTAGTTGCCAAGAGCAGGAGGGGGTTGATAATTCTATGTTTCTTGCTGTGATGCAAGGGGAAGGACATAACATCTCCCATTTGGTATTCTTGCCAAAAATGCCTCTCCTGACTTCAATACACAGAAACAGTCAAACAAATCTGGGTTAATGGAACGGATCCGGTCCAGACAACTGGCCTCATCTCTTCCAAGGGAGGTTGGGGGCAGGGGATACTGGGGGAGATTTAAGAAACCTAATACTCAAAACTAATGTGTGAACCTTGACTAGATCTAGGTTAGGAAAAAAAGATTGATGAGACATTTTGTGGAACAAGAGGCCTCTGTGAGTATGGGTGACATTGAATTAGTGTCAGTGTTTTCTCGGGTTTAGCAACGATGTAGTTATTTAGGAGATGTTTTTAATCTGGGAAGATGTACATGGAAGTATTTAGGAATAAAGTGTCCTATCTCTACCCCCCACTTTCAGATGGTCTGGCATGGAGGAAGTCTAGGAAAAGATGGAGGCAGTGTGGTAAGAAGTCAACAGTAGCCCTTCAGGTGAGGATGATTCAGGTATAAATATCTAAGTATTGCTTTCAGCTTTTGTGCAGGTTCAAAAAATTTTTTTTTTGAGAAAGTGCTTCTGGGGCAGCCTTGGTGGCTCAGTGGTTTAGTGCCGCCTTCAGCCCAGGGTGTGATCCTGGAGACCCGGGATCAAGTCCCACGTCGGGGCTCCTGCATGGGGCCTGCTTCTCCCTCTGCCTGTGTCTCTGCCTCTCTCTCTTTTTGTGTCTCTCAAGAATAAATAAATAAAATCTCTAAAAAAAAAAAAAAAAGTGCTTCTGAGGAGGGACAAACATGGGGATGGATGAGCTGCTGCTGTTTCATAATAAGCCACGTTGAGTATTTGACTCTATAAACTACATGCATGTTTGACTTTGATCAGAATAAAAACCAATAAAATGTCAAGGCTAATTCAAGAAATGTCACAATATTGAGAAATGGTGTATGATAATCAAATCAGGACTCAAATAGGGATTCGTACTTTAAAAATTTGGCACCAGAGGTTGAGGGCTGGAATTTACCTTGAAGAACCTCTCAGCCTGCTTCCTCCATTGTAAGGATTCATTACATGAGGCTCAGGGGAGTTAAGTGACTTGCCCAAGGTCAAGCGCCTATGTAGCAACAGAGACAGGTCGAGAGGTCAGATCTCCTCACTTCCATTCCAAAAATCTTTCCTTATTTATACGCCACAAATTACCTGCTATTGTACAATACTCTTGCACAGTGAGTAAGCAGCTGTTCAGCACTCTGTGCTCTTTTCTCAAGAAAGATACGGACAGCAGTGGGTGAAAGGGTAGGAGGAAGGAAAAACACAAACCAAGAAAACCACAGTTGGATATTAGCGGGGAAGGGCAATTGAGACTGACATTGCGGAGTGGTTGCTCTCAGGCAATAAAGAATTCATTCTCCCAAATTACAGGGTTTCATCTGCTCACACTGTAATTGGCTATTAGAGCTTGGTAATTGATACTAAGAAGCTTGTAAGCCTTTGGCGCCCAACGTTTGGCCCAGCTGTCAAAAATGAGCACAGTCAGGATGGACAAAGAAGCTTTGTTGCTGGTGCTGGTGCACATGGAGATTTTTAGACAAAGAAAAAGTTTCCTAAATTTGAGGCAGTTGGCCTGTTTTAAATAATATCTGTCCAGTTTCCTTGCAAAGTTTTAAGACCCCAAACAATACAAAGGATAGGTTTGATGATGTATACTTTATTGTTTGTTATTTATTTTCCCATATATATGTATATTAAAGATTTTATTCATTTATTCATGAGAGACACACAGAGAGAGAGAGAGAGAGAGAGGCAGAGACACAGGCAGAGGGAGAAGCAGGCTCCATGCCGGGAGCCTAATGTGGGACTCGCTCCCAGGACTCCAGGATCACGCCCTAGGCCGAAGGCAGGTGCTAAACCGCTGAGCCACCCAGGGATCCCCCTCCCCTATATTTTAATGTAGAAATTTCCCATACATAAAAGGGGGAAAAATTACTTCCGTTAATATCCATAAACACACCACCTAAATTCTACCCTTGATATTTTCCTATTCCTACTCTATGAAATATCTAGCCATCTAGCCATCTCTCCACTCAAAAATCCTTCTTACTTTTATTTGCTTTTTGAAGTAAGTTGCAGACATCGGTATACTTGCCCTGAAACATTTCAGCATTCAGCATGCATGTCATTTATCATATATATTATATAATAATATATGACATTATCATTTATATATTATATACTATTAACTATATTATATATTTTTAGACAGGGAAGGGGCAGAAGGAGAGGAACATAATTATTATATATACTATACTATTAATTATATTATATATATGGAGAGTGGGGGGAAGGAGCAGACGTAGAAGGAAAGAGAGAATTTTTAGCTTTTAAGCAGACTCCACATTGAGCATGGAGCTGATGTGGAGTTTGATCCCATGACCCTAAGATCAAAACCTGAGCCAAAATCAAGAATCAGATGCCAGGGACACTGGGGATCCCTGGGTGGCTCAGCGGTGGAGCGTCTGCCTTTGGCTCAGGGAATGATCCTGGGGTCTGGGATCAAGTCCCACGTCAGGCTCCCTGAGAGGAGCCTGCTTCTCCCTCTGCCTGTGTCTCTGCCTCTCTCTCTTTGTGTCTCTCATGAATAAATAAATAAAATCTTTGAAAAAAAAAATCAGATACTTAACCGACTGAGCCGCCCAGGTGCTCCATTAATTCAATATTTTAGTGGTTCTTTTTGTTTCTTTAGAGGTAAAATTTACATAAAATGAAATGTACAAATCTTGTGTTCAATTCCTTAAGTTCCAGCAAATATCTGCACGTGTACAAACTAAATCATTACAAGACACAGAACACAAACATCACAATCAGAAAATTCTCTCATACCCTCTCCCAATAAATCTCAACTACAAACACTAAAAGGCAACCATTGTTTTGAAATGTGTTCACAAAAAAATTAATTTTACCATTTCTAGTGCTTTACGTCCATGGGAAAATACAGTGATGCCTACTTTATGCAAGGTTTCTTTTACTCAATATAATGTTTCAGAATTCATTCATGTTGTGTGCATCAATGGTATGTTTCTCTTTATTTCTGAATAGTGGTCTGTTGTGTAAAGAACATAGCATGTGATTTATCCTCCAACTGATGAACAGCTGGGCTATTTCCAGTTTGGGGCTCTTATGAATAATCCTGCTCTGGATGTCCTTATACAAGTCTTTCTGTAGACATTTGTTTTCATTTATCTTGGCTAAATACCTAAGAATGGAATTTGTGGGTCATAGGATATGCATATGTTTAGTTTCATAAGCAACCGTTGGACTATTTTCAAAGTGGTTGTACCATCCTACACTCTCCACCACCAACATATGAGCTTTTCAGTCTGTCCACAGGCCCACCATTTATCCTGGTAGTCTTTATTGTAGCCATTCTGTTAGTATGTCAGGTATTATTTATTTTTGACAAATGCATTTAATACAACCGAAGGCAGTCTATTTTTACATAAAAAAATAGGTTACCCACACTTAGAGAAGTTGACAAAACTCACAGAAAATCAGGATACTTTAAAACATGTACATACAGCCTCCTCTCTCTTTTTTAGACCCTGTCTTTATTTTATTTATTTATTTATTTATTTATTTATTTATTTATTTATTTATTTCCTGTGGTTTTGTTATTGCTGGTGGTGGTTGTGGTGGTGTTTTACTGTGGTAAAGTTCACATAACAAAATTTACCTTGTTAGCAGTGTTAAAGCGTACAATACAGTGGTACTAAGTACATTCATGATGTTGTGTGCTCATCACCACTAGCTAGTTGCAGAACTTCCTCACTACCCCAAATGGAAACCCCCAACTTGTCACTTCTCATTCTCCTTCCTACTAGCCCTTGGCAACCACAAGTCTGATTTTTGTTTCTGTGGATTTTCTTATTCTGGGTATTTCATGTAAGTAGAATAATGCAATATGTGGTCAATTACAACTATATGATATTAGGTATAATTATAGATTCCTTGGATGACAGGACATAAGAACACTCTGGATAGATGAAAGACAGAATGTTTGTTATTTACAGCTCCAAATGAGCAATACTGCCTCACCGGGCCACACAGGGGACAAGGGAACAAGTTGGAACTCTAGGAGGCAGTTTATGTGTGACAAGCAGGGTGGGGTTAGTAAGGTTTTGTGGGCTTCCAGAGAATTGAGTATTTTTTGGTATCAATTTTTATTTACCTTGTAGTTTGCTAACATAGAGTGTAATATTTTCAGAAGTAGAATTTAGTGGTTCACCACTTAATACAACACCCAGTGCTCATCAAAACAAGTGCCCTACTTAATACCCATCACCCATCTAGCCCATTCCTCACTCACCTCCCTCCATCAGCCTTCAGTTTGTTCTCTATAGCCAAGAGTCTCTTATGGTTTGCCTCCCAGTCTCTTTTTTCCCCCATTCCCTATGTTCATCTGTTTTGTTTCTTAAATTCCACATATGAGTGAGGTCACATGGTATTTATCTTTCTCTGACTTGTTTTGCTTAGCATAATACACTCTAGCTCCATCCACATTGTTGCAAATGGCAAAGTTTCATTCTTTTTGATGGCTGAGTAATAGTCCATTGACTATACATACTATATCTTCTTTATCCATTTATCAGTCGATGCAGCAACCTCTTTGACATCAGCTGTAGCAACTTCTTACTAGACACATTTCTGGAGGCAAAAGGAACAAAAGCAAAAATGAATTATTAGGACTCTATCAAGATAAAAAGCTTCTGCACAGTGAAGAAAACAATCAATAAAACTAGAAGGCAACCAATGGAATGGGAGAAAACATTTGCAAATGACATATCAGATAAAGGGCTAGTATCCAAAATCTATTAAGAACTTATCAAACTCAGCACCAAAAAAACCCCCAAATAATCCATAAAGAAATGGGCAGAAGACATGAATAAAAACTTTTCCAAAGACATCCAGATGGCTAACAGATACATGAAAAGATGCTCAAAGTCCCTCATCACCAGGGAAATGTAAATCAAAACCATGGTAGATATCATGTCACACCTGTCAAAATGGCTAAAATGTACAACACAGGAAACAATACATGTTGGTGAGGATGTAGAGAAAGAACTCTCTTACACAGTGGGTGGGAATGCAAATTGGTACAGTTATTCTGAAGAACCATATGGAGGTTCCTCAAAAAGCTAAAAATAGAGCTATCCTGTGACCCAGCAATTGCACTACTAGGGATTTACCCAAAGGATACAAACGTACTGATTCAAAAGGGCACATGAACCCTAATGTTCACAGCAGCATTACTAACAACAGCCAAAATATGGAAAGAAAATGGAATATTTTGAATAATTCTGTGGCTCCAAGCAAAAAGAGGCCACCCCTGGGTGTTAGGTATCTGGGCACGTTTAGCCATTGGAAATGCATGTGTCAAAACCCGGGAGTGTTAGAGCCCACAAGGGAAGTAGTTAGGGTGGAATCTTCTTAGCAAACTACCCACAAAGGGGCAAGGGAAATGAAAATTATAACCATGACTTCAAAACTGGCTCAAGACAGTACTTGGGAAATGTCACATTACAGCAGTTCTGTGGATCAGACTCCTCTCACTTGGCAAAGTGGTCAAGTTTCATCTATGTTGTAACATGTATCAATACTTCTTCATTCCTTGTTATAACTGAATATTACTCCATTGTATGGATATGCCACATTTTGTTATTCATTCAACCATTTATTGGACATTTGCACTGTTTCCACCTTTTGGCTGTTACTAGGAGTGCTGCCACGAACATTCATGTACAAGGGTTTTTTTTGCAAACTTGTTTTCACTTCTTTAGATTATGTAGTTAGGAGGGCAACTGCTGGCTGATATTTAACTTACAGAGGAATTGCCAAACTGTTTTGTAAAGTGGCTGCCCCATCTTGCATTTCTCCCACCAATGGATGAAGTTTCCAACTTCTCTATATCTTCACCGACACTTGGGATTTTCCATTTTTAAAAAATTATGACCACCCATGTTGTTTTGATTTGCATTTCCCTCATGACTTAATGATGCTGAGCTTTATGATTCTTCATCTGCTTTATATATCTCCTTTTTGAAAGATGTCTACTCAAGTCCTTTGCCTATTCTTAAAATGGATTGTGTGGTTTTTTGCATGAAGTCTATTTTAATTCCAGAAAGCAACCTTCTTTTTCCAATTAATTTCCTCTTATTTTCAGTATTTGTGATTTTAATTTATTGTTTTAAAGATTTGTTTATTTACTTTAGAGAAGGAGAGAGAGAGAGAGATAGGGAAAGAGCATAAGTGGAGGGAAGGGCAGAGAGAGAGGGAGGGAGAGAGAATCTCTAGCAGACTCCCCACTGAGCGCACAGACAGATATGGGGCTTGATCCCATGACCGTGAGATCATGACCTGACCAAAGCCAAGAATTGGTTGCTTAACCTACAGAGATACCCGAGTGCCCTTTGTGGTTTTTTTTTAAAAGGAGATTAAGGTTTGTTTATTCCCACGGGTGACATCTTTGAATATTTATTTATTTTTAGAGAGAGAGTATTGCAGGAGGAGGGAGGGACAGAGGGAGAGAGAGAGAAAGAATCCCAAGTAGATTCCCCACTGAGCACAGAGCCCTATAAGGGGCCTGATCCCACCCCACCCTCACCACCAAGATCATGACCTGAGCTGAAATCAAGAGTCAGACACTTAAACCTGAGCTGAAATCAAGAGTCAGACACTTAAATCACTGAGCCACCCAGGTGCCCCTCACGGTGATGTTTTTAAAAACATGGTGAAACAAAATGCATGCATCGTTTACATAAAAGGACCAACTTTTCAGATGACTCTATTCTAGGTTTCAGAGAAGAACTGGATATCCTGATGAGGAGGCATTAAATGAAGCTGAAATTCAAGTCTTCAAATCCTGTTGTCACAAAAGGTGGCAAAACCCTGTTCTTAAAAACAAAACAAAGCAAAAACAAAACCCTGTTCTTGTAACCAGAGATGTTAAACACGATGGAAAAGTGATAAGTATCATTAACCCTCCAAAACAATATTTTAATTGTGGGCAAAAGTTTGTTAAACTATTGTAAGAAAACTAAAGTTTAATACTACTAAAAATTTAAGAAGAGGCCTTTGGCCGATATAGTTCTAGGCAGTTTTTTTGCCCTACATTAGGCAAACTGTATCATAACTAGGAAAGTCATAGCCAACATGAGCAGCTGAGGGATTTTACCTTTCATATATACACCAAATTGTAAACACTCATGAGTCCGGGAACAAACAAAAACTAACTCTTAGTAAGTACCAGTTGAATTCAACCCAATTGGGAACCACAGTTTCTCTAAATGGAAAAAGAGGCCAAAGCAGCCAACTCAACTTTTTCAAGTGCTCAATAAGTAGATAGAAAACACAGAACAAGGATAACATTTATTTAATCTAAGAAAGTGAGTGTGACTAGGCTTTATACTGAAAGCTCTTTTTTAAAAAGAGGTTCTTTGGTTTTAAGGAAAATTTATCTGCAGAACTGCTTTAGAGATAAGAAGCAGGGCCAGAATAAATGTGCTCCTCTCATCCTGAAGATTTTGATCTCAGGAATCAGAATGAACCCTTGTTTCATTTAGCATTTTGGTACTCAGTCTGGGAGAGGAAGCTCACAGTGACACATTTAGGTTGTTTGAGGAGCCAAAGTGCTGGTGTTATAAAAATGTCAGTCCCAACAGCCCCTCACGGTAGGAAGTCAACTCTGTGAGCTTGCTGTCTAGGTCTGAAAATGGGAATGGTTTCCAGAAGTGTTTGGCTAAATTCAGAGATTGTTGCTCCTTCTTCAGTCTATTCAACAAGCATTTAATTCACCCTGCTATATAGTTGGTGCTCATAATGCAGAGATGAAATAACCCGAGTCCCTGCACTCAGGAGGGTCTCTACCCAGGGAAAGGAGTAGGTGCATAAGATTAACTGAATACGTGCCTCGATAGAAGCTTCTATAAGGCCTTGTGACATACAGCAAAGAGAGTGTTCAAATCTATCAGGAGGGGCCTCACGATGAAAGGACTACTGCGTTGAGCCTTTCCCCCCAACTCCTCATTTTAAAAACTTTCTAACCCACAGGAAAGTTGCAAGGCTTGTATAATAAACATCCACACACTCATCATCCAGGATTACCAGCTGTTGACATTTTTGCCACCTTTATTATTTCTCCCTTTCTGATGCTTTACCTCAAAATTCTTAAACATGTTTCTCCTGGGATCAAGGACATTCTCCCACAAAAACACAAATTACCACAATAAGGAATTTTAACCTGAATACGATTGTACAACTAATACATAGGTCATACATACTCAAATTTCCCGAACTTTTTTCCCTCCCCAATCTGAGATCCAATTAGGATTATGCATTGAATTTAATTTCAAAAATTTTAATTTTCTCTTTAATCTACCTTCATCTAAATGAAATCCTCAGCTTTTTTTCTTTTCCTATCTCTCACAACATTAATATTTTTGAGGTCCAGGCCAGTTGTTAAGCGGAGTATCTTTCCGTCTGGATTTGTCCTATGGTTTTTTATTCGTGGTATGTTTTCTGCTATATCAGAGTCAGGTTAGACCCTTGAGGCAGGAGTCCAACACTGGAAATATTAAGTAGACATTGGCAAATAGTGGCAAGTTCGGTTGCTATTTATACTGGGGACAGCTTCAGCCAGGGAATAGACACTTAATAACTGATATTGGTAAGTAAGAAGCACTGAGTGGATGGAGAAGCTCTGTCTACTTCCACTCCCAGTCACATCAATAGAAATTCTGGCTAATACTTACCAACAGCAACCAAAAATTATTTTGTATACGGTCACGCTTGACACCAAGAGAAGCAATTCTCAGCTGACTAAAGGTTAGAGTGGTGAATTGCTGCTATGAGTAGAGAAAGTCACCTATAGGCTACTGAGACCTTTGTGTTGGGAGATAATTGTTCATGTCATTTCTACATGTCTTGTGACGACTTTTATCCTACCTTGCACATTTTAGGAATGCCTGCACAGCAGATCGCCCTGGGAACTAGAGATCCTATCTCCCTTTGCATCAGAGGGCAGATTCATTTCCTAATGATGATTTAAAGATAATGTTGTCCTCGGGAACAAAGGTTGGGCATGTCTGCCAGCAGCCCCTTCAAAGCACTGGGGGTGTTCCCAAGCTCGGAGCCTCTCAGTTGTGACACAGACTCACTGAGTGCACAGCATTGGGCCTCACGGGGAGGAAGAACCAGTGTGTCCATGAAGCTCATGCTGCTTGTTGTGCCTGAATCTATGTGGCTCTTTCTTCACAGGGGCTGAATATATGGAAGTGTGGCAAGCTGACCTTGGCCTGTTGTAGTCACTGCTGCTAAGGGACACCTTGACAGTGTGCCACCCACCAGCAAGCGCATACGTGGTGGGAACTCCAACTGGAGAAATTAGCACAGCAGCTTATCTGCAGCTGATGAAATATTTTAGGCCCTGGCAGGGGCAAACTTGCAACTGCTTTGTAGGAGTGCTTCCCTAACCCACAACAGAAAGACTTTCCACTGAAGAGAACCTCACCAAATATCAATGCACAATTAAAGGGCTAACAAATCACAGAAGACAATGTACCGGTGGAAGTGTGAGAGAGTCTACATGGTAAGTGGGAGCATTTGAGCTCCAGGATGTAGAGGTAATAGAGAACTCGGAAAGACACTTGAGGCAAGTATGTTGAAAACACAGCCACTCCTTGGAGATATTACAAGTTTGGTTCCAGATCACCGCAATAAAATGAACATCACGGTAAAGCAAGCCAAATAAGTGTTCTGTTTTTCCTGTGCACATGCAAATTATGCTTACGCTATCCTGTAGTCGGTTAGGTGTGCAATAATATTACGTCTAAGACAATGTACAGACCTTAATTAAAAAATACTTTATTGCTGAAAAATGCTAATCATTATCTGAGCTTTCAGTGAGTCATCATCTTTTTGCTGATGAAAGATCTTGTCTCCATGTTGATGGCTGCTCACTGGCCAAGGTGGGGGGTGCTGAAGGTTGGGGGGCTGTGGCAATTCTTAAATTTGCAATTTCTCTGTGGTGCCATTTGAGGACATTCTACTACCCACAGTAGAACTTCTTTCAAAATTGAGAGTTAATCCTCTCAAACCCTGTTGCTGCTTTACCAACTAAGTTTGGACCTAGAAGCAGTGATACTCCAGTAGCAATTAGCTAATCTAGCACACAGAATTTGGAGTTTGTTTGTTTTTAGAGAGGGAGAGGTGGAGGGACAGGGCAGAGGGAGAGGGAGAGAGAATCTTAAGCAGGCTCCACGCCCAGGGTGGAGTCTGACTCAGGGCTCGATCTCAAACCCTGAGATCCGAGCTGAGCCCTAAATCAAGAGTTGGATGCTTAACCAACTGAGCCACTGAGACATCCCAGATCTTTGGTTTTATTTTATTTTGTTTTAAGATTTTATTTATTTATTCGAGAGAGAGTGAGAACTAGAGAGAGAGAGTGTGCAAGTACACACACAGGGAGAGATAGAGAAGCAGACTTCCTGTCAAGCAGGGAGCCTGTGGCAGGGCTGGATCCCAGGACTCTGGGATCATGACCAGAACTGAAGGCAGACACCTGACTGAGCCACTCAGGTGCCCCGAGATTTTGGTTGTATTTTTCTATTTTTTAATTTAAAAAAAATTTTTTTTTGGTTGTATTTTTTTAATTCTTTTTTTTTTAATTGGTAAAGATTTTATTTATTTATTAATGAGAGACACAGAGGCAGAGACACAGGCAGAGGGAGAAGCAGGTTCCCTGTGGGGAACTCCATGCAGGACCCCATCTGGGACTCCGGGATCACCTGAGCCAAAGGCAGACACTCAACCACTGAGCCACCCAGGTGTCCTCAATTTTGGTTTTTAAGTGTTACTCTCCACTTAAAGGAACCAGAGCATCTTGGAGAAATGGCTAATTTGAGAACTGGGGGTACAGTAGATCTAAGATGGTTCTGGAACATATTGTTGTGTCAGGAAAGTAAGGAAGAAATTCATGCATAATAATAGAGCCCCATGGGAAGGACAGATGGGCTAGCTTGAAGAGGCTCCCACTGGCCAAGTCTGGGATGATTCAATCCTCCAAATAATTATAATAAGAATCTGGTTATAATAAGGATCCACAAGTCTACTTTTATATAAACAAACGGGAAGAAGGGATCATTTTCCTTACCATGGAAAGGCAACTAATAAACATAGAATGATGGGGGAAAAAATTGGCAACCACCTTAATAATTAAGGCAAGAGTCATCAATCGATGCTAAAATTATTGGACAATGGGCCGGGTGGCACCTGCCTTTGGCTCAGGATATGATCTCATGGTCCTGGGATCAAGTCCCACATCGGGCTCCCTGCTCAGTGGAGAGCTTACTTCTCTCTCTGCCTCTACCCCTGGTTTGTGTTCTCTCTCTCTCTCTCAAATAAATAAAATATTTTTAAAAATAAAAAATAAAAATTATTGGACAAAAGTTTGAGAAGTGGTAAGATATTTACATAACCTCAGAGTATCACACCACAGGACACTTCTTGATTACAAAAAAAAATAAAGTAACTGCACAATGAGGAAATCAGGCTGACATCACCTTAATATTGCATCCATCGGGCATCAGGTGGGACCAACAATACCATGTCTCTCCTAAGGCAATGCATTGAGAAACAGGGCTGGGAGTAGAGAGAGGCAAGCTAGGCACCTAGGGCTAATCCTGTACTTGCAGGGAGCTGAGAAGAAATATCTCCTAATTCTGTATACTGAGAACCTACCCCTTGGCTTACTCTAGTCCCAGCCCTGCTGAGAAGAGCACAACATTACTTCAATGCTACTCTGACCCAAAGTACATAACCTGAATCTAATCATGGGGAAGCATCAGAGAACTCAAAATAAAAGACATTCCATAAAAATAACTGGCCTATACTCTTCAAAAGTGTCAATGTCACGGGGCTCCTGGGTGGCTCAGTTGGTTGGCCATCTGCCTTCCATTCAGGTCATGATCCCAGAGTCCCAGGATGGGCCCCACGTGGGGCTCCCTGCTCAGCAGGGAGTCCGCTTCTACCTTTCCCTCTGCCCCTCCCTCTGCTCCTTCTCTCTTGCTCGCTCACACTCTCTCTCAAGTAAATACAATCTTTTTAAAAAAAAGTTGATGTCACTAAAGACAAAGAAAGATTGAACAATGGTTCCAAATAAAAGGAGACTATAAAAACATGACAACCGGACACCTGAGTGGCTCAGTGGTTGAGCATCTGTGTTTGGCTCAGGGCATAATCCTGGAGTCCTGGGATCAAGTCACCCCCATCGAGATCCTGCAGGGAGCCTGCTTCTCCCTCTACCTATGTCTCTGCCTCTCTCTGTGTGTTTTAAATAAATAGATAGATAGATAGATAGATAGATAGATAGATAAAATCTTTAAAACAAAACAAAAACTTGACAACTGATTGCAACACATGATCCGGGATTTTCTTTTTCTGTAAGGGACACTATTGTGACAATTGGTGAAATCTGAATAAGATCTCTAGATTAGCTAATAGTATTGTGCATGATGATTATGTAAGAGAATAAGGGATTTTTGGAAAATTCTGACACAGGTATTTAGAACCAAATGAGCATCATGCCTGCAACTTACTTTCAATTGGGTTAGGAAGACGTACAGGTAAATAGGTAAATAGAAAAAGATTAACTAAATGTGGTAAAATATTAATGTTTGGTAAATCAGGGTGGAATTCCATGTACCAGTTCTTTGTGCTACCTTGCCACTTTTTTGTAAGTCTGAAACTGTGTCAAAATAATTTTTTAAGTCAAATATATAATAAGAGGTCCCTAAGAATGAGAACAGGTAATGTGTACACAGCAGACCATTTTCCAGAATTGGAAGACCCAGATCCTCAGTCTGAGAGGTCACAGCAGGACGTCCCCAACCGAATGAATAAAAACTAAAATCAACAATACAAGGAACAACAAACAGGTGCTGGTGAGGGTGTGGAGAAAAGGAACCCTCTTGCACTATTGGTGGGAATGTAAACTGGTACAGCCACTGTAGAAAAGAGTATGGCGGTCCCTCAAAAAGTTAAAAATACAACTGCCTTACCCTTACCATCCAGCAATTGCACTACTGGGTATTTACCCAAAGAATACAAAAACACTAAATCAAAGGGATATGTGAATCCCAATGTTTATAGCAGCATTATTTACAATAGCCAAGCTATGGAAGCAGCCCAAAGGTCCATGAATTGATGAATGAGTAAAGAAGATGTGGGATATACACAATGGAATATTACTCAGCCATAAAAAAGAATAAGATGTTTCCATTTGCAGCACCATGGATGAAGCTAGAGAAAATAAGTCAGAGAAAGACAAATACCATGAGATTTCACTTCCATGTGGACTTTAAGAAACAAAACAAATGAGCAAAGGAGAAAAAAAAGAATAAATCAAAAGCAAGGCCACTCCTAGGAAGATCAGAACATAGAATCTGCATAGAAAGCCTTAAAGCCACCAGAAGGAAAACTGACCTCGAAAGACAGAAATTAACTGAGGTACAAAAAGTGGTGCTGAGCAAATAGATTGATAAACATGTTGTTAAATCTATATAAAGACTTAAAAGAGTGAGGGACAGGGACAGGGACAGAGACGGATGTGCAGAGTTCAGACACCTGAACTCGAATAAGATGACATTCTTCTGCCTTCCTGTTTCAGCTCTTATATTGTAAACAGATGTTCTTTTTACTATTTGGTGCCACCCTTTTCACCTGTGTTGGTGATTTTGTGTTTAAAACGGCTCATAAGTGTGTACTAAAATGTTCTGCAGTGTTCCTAAGCCTAAGAAGGCCGTCATATGGCCTACAGAGAGAATACAGGTGTTAGAGAAGCTTCATTTAGGCATAATTATAGTGCTTTGGCTGTGAGTTCAATAGTTAATAGTTAACAATATATATTAAGAGGTCTTATCATAAATAAATAAAAAAAAAAAATTAAAAGGGATCCCTGGGTGGCGCAGCGGTTTGGCGCCTGCCTTTGGCCCAGGGCGCGATCCTGGAGACCCGGGATCGAATCCCACATCAGGCTCCCAGTGCATGGAGCCTGCTTCTCCCTCTGCCTGTGTCTCTGCCTCTCTCTCTCTCTCTCTGTGACTATCATAAATAAATAAAAAAAAAAATTAAAAAAAAATAAAAATAAAAAAAACAAAACAAAAAAAAAAAAAAGAGGTCTTTTTTTTAAGATTTTATTTATTTATTCATGACAGACACACACACACACACACACACACACAGAGGCAGAGACACAGGCAGAGGGAGAAGCAGGCTCCATGCAGGGAGCCCGACGTGGGACTCGATCTTGGGTCTCCAGGATCACACCCAAGGCCGAAGGCGGTGCTAAACCGCTGGGCCACCCAGGCTGCCCTTAAGATGTCTTTAAAGAGAAACACAGAAAACAAGGTTATGTCTTGATCTGTTGACAGAAATGTGACCAGAGGCTATAGGATCCCAACTCTGTATTGCCTCTAGGAGAAATGGTTCGGTGTATGCTAACTCAGTGTTGGTGACAACTTTACAGAACATAATAATGAGACTTGACTACTTTTTTTCCAGTTAATTTAAAATCTAGTGTTTATTGTTCATGGTTCCTTATTTCTATTTTCTTTCCAATGTGTTCTGAATTAGATTTTATTCTAAGTTAGATTTTATTCTAAGTTTCAGCTACTTTATAGTACTAACACGTAACATTCCAGAGCTCCAATTCGTGCGATATAACCTGTAGTAACTGTTTTCTTTCTTTCTTTCTTTCTTTCTTTCTTTCTTTCTTTCTTTCTTTCTTTCTTTCTTTCTTTCTTTCTTTCTTTCTTTCATGGTGACACATGATGTTACATTAGTTTCAGGTGTACAGCATAGTGATTCAACAACTCCATACGTTATGCTACACTCACTTAAAGTATAGCTACCATCTGTCATCATGCAACGCTATTTCAGTATCACTGACTACATTCCCTCGACTGTACCTTTTATTCCTGTGACTTTTTCATTCCATACCTGGAAGGCTGTACCTCCCATTTATCCATTTTATCCATCTTGTACCTCCCTCTTCTCAGGCAAGCACCAGTTTGTTCCCTGTATTTGTAGGTCTGACTCTGCTGTTTGTTTGCTTATTTGTTTGTTTTTTAGATTCCACATATGAGTGAAATCATACGGTATCTGTCTTTCTCTGACTTATTTCACTTAGCATAATACCCTCTGGGTTGTAGTAACTATATTCCAAAGTAGGTTTTTTTTTCCTTCCTTGACAGGATAAAATATAAACATGCCTACTAAACTGTCCTTATTGTTAACAATCATATCAAGTAATTTGGATTTACTCAAGTCATCTAAGTGAACCAAGAATTGTATGTTCTTATGCTTAGCTTTACATAAGTACGATATTTGGTGGAAACCCTTAGGTCAACACATCTTCCCCATGTGTCATAGGATTGACATTTAAAGTCAGTCTGGAACCTATAATTTTTTCCTGAGATGGACTGTATATTAAATGACTGGAATCAGGGTGCCTGGGTGGCTCAGTTGGTTAAGCTCCTGCCTTCGGCTCAGGTCATGATCCCAGGGTCCTGGGATTGAATCTCACAACCCTGCTTCTCTCTCTGCACCTCCCCCCCTGCCCATGGTCCTTTTCTCTCTCTCTCTCAAAATTAAAATGACTGAAATCAATCTGCTAAATTTAAGAATTCTGAGTTATATTTGCAGATGATATCACTTTATGGTCATATAAAGGATTCAGAGTACTGTGTGCAAAAGGGACTTTCGGGGTAATAGAAATATTTTCTATATCAGTGGGGATGGTGGTTACATAGATGTATACATCAAAATTCATAGAACTGTATAACTCAATAAATCTGGCTTCAGAAAATGAGAATCTGATGGTATTAGGGAAGAAAATAATGACAGTGGCTAAGCAACATGTGAAAAGAAGTTTGCTTCTTTATTTTGGCCTCTTAGCCAAAAGGCAGAGATAGAGGTCTTTATTATTGAAAATTTAGTAGTAATGGCTCGTTTTCCACATTTTCTTCTGTAGCACCATTCTTTACTTTGGATTTTTCACTGCCTTATACAAAAATTCTGAATTTTTCCTCAAAAAACAAAGTTTTATCTGAATCTATAAATGTAGAGCAGCCCCAGTGGCTCAGTGGTTCAGCACTGCCTTCAGCCTGTGATCCTGAAGACCCGGGATAGAGTCCCACACCAGGCTCCCTGCATGGAGCCTGTTTCTCCCTCTGCCTGTGTCTCTGCCTCTCTCTCTTTCTGTGTCTCTCATGAATAAATAAATAAAATCTTTTAAAAAATTTTTAAAAAATGAATCTATAAATGTAAAAAAGCTTTTAGCTATTCTCTACTGGGGTTTTAATCTTAACTCACAGAACTCATTCACTTGAGATTTGATGATGTCCATAGTTGAATAAAAGGCTTCTGACCATGAGTGAAACAGGATGATTGAGAACAGGAAGGGAGACAGAATATTCCTGTTAGGGGGCCTGGGTGGCTCAGTGATCCCAGGGTCCTGGGATCAAGCCTCATGGCAAGCTTCCTGCTCAGTGGGGGGTCTGCTTCTTCCTCTCCCTCTACCCTCCCCACCTCCCCCCCCCCCCCCCCCCCCCGCTCATGCTCTCTCTCACTCTCATTCTCTCAAATAAATAAAATCTTTAAAAAAAGGGGGGGGGGGTCCAAGTCCCTGCTCTGCTGTGTCGGGTATACTTGGACCCAAGCTTGAGCTTGCTAATAAACCCTCGTGCACTTGAAAAAAAAGGGGGGAATTAAGCAATGCTCTCTCTTTAGAACTCTCCAGCCTCTGGGTGGTCATAAATATAAAAAGCATGTCATAAGCCTGTGCATTATATGGCTCCTTCCCTTCCCACCACACACACAGATAAGTGAGTGAATGAAAAGATTTCCTGTCACTTAATACACTTCAGGTGGGGAGAATCTAAGAGATGGAGGAATGGGTCTGCTCATGTTTCTGACACGGGATGCTTCTGAAGGGCATGGAGACAGGCAGATACCTGGGCAAGTATGACAGGTGTGACCACGGTTTCCTTTAGATCATTATCAGATGGTAACCCTTTCTAAGACTCCCAGCAGCTCCACCATGAAAAGAGGCTATTGTTTCTGCAGGGTCCCCTCAGGTTCCCTCTCTGAAGGCTTGAAGGAGGCTTCCAGGGGCACCTGGGTGGCTCAGTGGTTGAGCGTCTGCCTTTGGCTCAGGGAGTGATCCCAGGGTCCTGGGATTGAGTCCCACCTCAGGCTCCCCAGAGGGAGCCTGCTTCTTTCTCCTTCTGCCTGCGTCTCTATCCCTTTCTCTGTGTCTCTAGTGAATAAAAGATAAAATCTTTAAAGAAAAATAAAAAGAAGGCGGCTTCCACACAAGATGGCAAGGAAGCTGTAGGGTTTATACAGAAGCATCAGGGGGAGGATAAGTTCTCACTGCTGATCTCTGGAAATAGCTGATGTTTCAGATGCACTGAAGAGTCCCTATGTGGGGGGAAACCTGCTTTCACCAAGACTAACTGCAACCACACAGTGACCCTCAGTGGGTTCTGGAGAGAATTAAGTGAGAGAATCCGAAGGACTGTACGTATAATTGCAGTGATTGGCATAGCAGTTACTCATGTGGCTTCTTTCTTTCTGATAGAAAATTCACGTTTTCTTTTGTTCTTTGTTTTCTGGGAAGCATGTAACTAAGATTTTTGTTTGTTTGTTTGTTTGTGTTCTGAAGCAACTTCCTCCAGTCTGGCTTTTTTTTTAGTGTAGTTATTCTTCCTTCCTTTTTTTTTTTTTTTTTTTAAAGATTTTATTTATTTATTCATGAAAGACACACACACAGAGCCAGAGACATAGGCAGAGGGAGAAATAGGCTTCAGGCAGGGAGCCCGATGTGGGACTCAATCCCAGGACCCCGGGATCACGCCCTGAGCCAAAGGCCGACCCTCAACCACTGAGTCACCCAGGCGTCCTGCTATTCTTCCTTTCAATTCCCAATTCTCCCCTTGATTTTGGTGGGGTCCAAAGTGCTCTTTTACTTTCAGATCTTGATGGGCATCAGGCCCAAGAATTTGAAGTTCTTGGTTCTCATTCCTTCTGGTTTGACTGCTTCCGAGTGTGAATGGGCTTTAACAGCAAGACAGGCAAGGACTTCAGCTAACACTGGTGAGGTATGGGCAGGGCTTGATTAATATGGCTCCAAGGAGGGGTGCCAGTGTTTACCACCATGATCACTCAGGCTGTGTACGGAGGGCAGACTTGATCTCAGCCATCAGTGTTCAGGGGGCTCAGATCAGCAAGTCGGAGTTGTGGTACTTAAAGTGGGTGCGTGGCAGCATTCTGGACCACCACATGGGGTCCAGAAGAGTGAGTCCAGGCATTGAGAAAGAGGGAATTCCTGAGCTCTCACTATACAAAGTCAAGAAGATTATAGTTTGTGGGATCTGAAGCTTGCATAATTTGGGGAGCCTACTTAAAGAAAAAAAATACAAAAATGAAAAAACAAAACAAAACACACACACACACAAAAATGCAAAAATGATTCACTTTTGCAAATCCTGTAAAGCAGGAAACTCTGAAAAGTTTGTTACGGCTCATCTTAGGATCTTGGCAGTCCCTACTCATGCAAATGAGGGACGTGAAGCGTAAGCTTCATTAACTGTATGGTGGTGTTTGGGCTAGGGCTCCGGACAGTCAGGAGTGAATACAGATCAGGAAACTGAGGCAGGAGTCTAATATAAATTAGGCAGAGCTCATAAAATAAGGGTTAAAAAAGGAGGTGGCTCGATATTCATGTGGGTATCCAGGGCTTGGTTCTAGGTAGCAGACTTGGGGCTGCCAGCACAACTCCACACCTTTACACAATAGGAGGTCCGCACTGGTGGGCCTATGACAACATACCCAGATTCATGTGGGGACTAGGAAGGGCTCCTAACTCTATGTGTCTTGTGGCCAAGTCACACAGATGAATCTGACAGGGTCTTGAACATACTAATTTATTTGTTTGTTCATTCAGTCATTGAGCCACTACTTTGTGTGTCTTGGAGGGGAAAAAAAGGAAGACTAAGTCCCCATCTCTGTACTCAAGGAGCTCACGTCTAGAAGTGATGGCTGACACTTACCTACACATGAGGTAGCCAGGGTCCCAAGGAAAATCACCTGTGTCGGGACGCCTGGGTGGCTCAGCAGTTGAGTGTCTGCCTTTGGCTTGGGGCGTGATCCAGGAGTCCCAGGATTGAGTCCCTCATCGGGCTCCCTACATGGAGCCTGCTTCTCCCTCTGCCTGTGTCTCCGCCTCTGTGTGTGTGTGTGTGTGTGTGTGTGTCATGAATAAATAAATAAAATCTTTAAAAAAGGATTATATTAAAAAAAAAAAAAAAAGAAAATCACCTGTGGATCCCAAGAGCCTCTGAATAGTGAGGACTATCCTGGTTTTAGCATTTCAAATCCTGTGTTTTAAGAGACTCCCCAGTCTATGGCAAACTGGGACAGCTGGTCACCCTAGCAGGGAGGGCCCATGACTAGTTTTCTTGGAGGTGGGAAGGCCTTGAGGTTTCTGGGTTCAGCCCTGAAGCACCATTCATTTCCCTATAGCGTGTGGTGGCCCAGGTGTACTTTCTGATCTAGTGGAACTGGAATTGGATCCAAGTTCTTGAGAGTGTGCAAGGTTAGTACAATGATTTGTAATCCTGGGCTCTACTATAAGAGAAGAAAGTATAAGGAGTGGCAGTGCTGAGGAAAAGCCTGGGAGAGCAGCCTCACGAGCCACTTCTGAGGCCAAGCCAGAATGTGAGGAGCCATATGAAGACCAAGGCCACCAGGTGATGGAGCTCAGAGCAGCAGTGGCCTCTGAATCAAGAACAATGGACTCATCTGCTAACAAAGGGACCTTCAGATTTTGTGAGCCCTGTGCCTCAGAGCCCACATGCTCCTTACCCTGAGAGCAAAGCAGGATAAGAGATGTCAGCACAGAACAATGAACATGGAAGAAGCACAGTATCCCTTTGTTGCCAACCCTCTCCCAGGCAATAGTCCGTCCAGGAATTTTAACCTGAAATCTTTATGTTTAGACTATCCCATACCCAACACTTGAAATTATATGACAAATTTTGTGTATATAAGCATATTCTCAGAAGACAGCATCCATCAGGCTCTCAAAGTTGTTCAAGATTGGAAACAGATTAAGAAACACTAGACTAAGTGATTGCTAAAGTCCTTGTTTTCAGATTCTATGTAATTCTTTGATAATACTCAAGATAATTGATTTCAATTTATGAAAAGGATCACTAAGGAACTGTCAGGGTCCAAGAGGCCCAAGAACTATGACTTTGAGAAATATGCTAAATATTAATATCAGGGAATCTAAAACAGTGTTCTCTGTTGTGAAAGAGGACGGGTGATAGTTGATCTTATATATCAACTTGGCTAGGCTCATGGGCACACTGTGTGGGCACCCAGTTGTATGGTCAAACACCAGTCTAGGTATTGTTGTGAGGTACTTTTTAGATGTAATTAACATTTAAATCAACAGACATTGAGTAAACCAAACTGCCCTTCCTAATTTTGGTGGGCCTCGTCCAATCAGTTGAAGGCCTTAAGAGCAAAGCCTGAGGTTTCCCAAACAAGAAAGGATTTTCCAGATTGCAACATAGAAACTCTGCCTGGGTTGCCAGCTTGCTGTCCTGTAGAATTCAGATTCAAGACTGTAACATCAACTCTTAACCTGAATTCTTAGCCTTTCAGCCTCCCCTACAGATTTCTGGAACTTTCCACCCATACAAGCATGTGATGCAATACCTCAAAATCTCAATCTCTTCCTCTTCTTCCCTTTCTATCCTATTGGGTCTGTTTCTCTTGGAAACCCTACCCAGGACACGACCCATTAGTCATTTATTTCATTATACTACTGAGAATTAACATATCTATGAATCACCAAAATGCTGAACTTCACCATTGGTGAAAGCAATCCTGAGGCCATTTGGAATAAATGATTATGATTGGACAGGAACAGGGTACAGAGGGATAACATAAACTTTTATGTTCTAAGTGTACTTTCTAAGCTTCCAGTAATATGGCCAAAGAGCCCAGTTTTTGTAAAACGGTCTGAAAGCAAGTTGGTTAATACCCCAGTTTGGTCAAAAGAACAATTTGGTTCAAAATGAAGATCTTTTGCTATTTAATTGCACTGTTAAACTATTTTCACAAAAGGCACATATCCATATTACCTTCCTAACCTTACAAAAAGCAGATAATGAATATTTTCAGGCGCCGGTGTTTGGGGAGTGCTCCTGGGGGTGGAGAGGTGGCTGAGGCAGCAGTCAACATCCCCCGGCTCCCTACCCATCAGGCTTGTACCTTGGGAGCTGGACTACCTCCCGGGGAAGGCCCCTTTGCTCTGGGAAGGTAAACTGAAGCTACAGGAGTCTCGAAATTGCCATAGTCCTCCTTTCTGCCCTGGGCTCTTCCAGGTAACCCGTGAGGCTGGGGGGTGGGGTGAAGGCGGGGGCTTGATGGTCAGGGCCACCCGATGCTGTGTGCCTTCTTCCCCAGCAGAGGGCCGGGGAAGGTCTTACGCTTTGTGTGTCATTTCATTCACGAGCATTTATTAATGAGTATTTTATGTGCACACTTTTTAAAAAAAGATCTTATTCATGAGAGACACACACAGAGAGAAGCAGAGACACAGGCCAAGAGAGAAGCAGGCCCCATGCAAGGAGGCGGGCGTGGGACTCGATCCCGGGTCTCCAGGGTCAAGGCCCCGGGCAAAGGCAGGCGCTAAACTGCTGGGCCACCCAGGGATCCCCTTTATGTGCACATTTAACAGGTTGGTTAACTTGGGAGAGTAGTCTTGGGGGGGGCATGGGCTCTATTTATCAATATATACTTTAGGCTGCATTCCTGGTTTCTTTTCAGGTCACTTTATTTTTCTTTTTTAAGATTTATTTATTCATAGAGAGAGAGAGGCAGAGACACAGGCAGAGGGAGCAGCAGGCTCCACGCAGGGATCCCGACGCGGGACTCGACCCCGGGTCTCCAGCATCACGCCCCGGGCTGCAGGCGGCGCTAAACCGCGGCGCCACCGGGGCTGCCCTCACTTTATTTTTCTTAATAGAACAAATAAATAAAAAAAAATTTTTCTTGATAGAGATTCATAAACTGCACGTACGGCTCAAAGAAACGCGGGCACCGCCCTGGGGACGCGCTCGCCGACCCCCCACGCAAGCGCCCCCCCCCCCCGCACGCGCCTGGACTGGGCTTCTGCGCGGCCGTGACGTCACGGCGTCGGGGCGGGGCCGCGGCGGGGGCGGGGGCGGGGCCGCTTCCCGGGATCTCGCGGAGGGGCGGGCCGGGGGCGGCGGCCCCGCGGGGCGCGCTTGGCCCCTGAGGCACGGGCCTTTATAAGCGCGCCCGGCTCGCCGGGCGGCGGTGGCCGAGAGGTGGCGGGGGGCGGGATGTCGGCGGTGCGCGCGGTCCCGGAGAAGAGGCGGCCGGAGCAGAGCGCGGCGGGCCCGACTCCCGCGGGCTTCGTGCTGGGGCTCGACGTGGGCAGCTCGGTGATCCGCTGCCACGTCTATGACCACGCGACGCTGATTCGCGGCTCCAGCGCGCAGAAGGTGACCCGGGAGCGGGCGTCGGGTCTAGGCGCGGGAGGCGAGCGGGCGGGCCGGGCGCACGCGCCACCTGCGGGCCCGGGGTCCCGAGCGGCGGGCGGATTCCCGCCCCGGGCAGGGCTGAAGCCTGCGCGCCCTTCCGGTGCTGGCTGCGGGCCGGAGGGGCGGGCCTGCGCCCCGGGGTGCTTCGCTCGCCGTCTGCGGCGGAGTCGCCTCTGCGTGGGGGGTGGGGGGAGGTGCGTGCTGCAGACCCTCGCAGGGCAGCCGGGGGCAGCGCGGGGCGGCGCAGGGCTGCGGGGAGCAGCGCAGGGCAGCCGGGAGCACCGCGGGGCAGCGCAGGGCTGCGGGGAGCAGCGCAGGGCAGCCGGGAGCACCGCGGGGCAGCGCAGGGCGGCGGGGAGCAGCGCAGGGCGGCGGGGAGCAGCGCAGGGCAGCCGGGAGCACCGCGGGGCGGCGCAGGGCGGCGGGGAGCAGCGGGGAGCAGCGGGGCACCGCGGGGCGGCGCAGGGCGGCGGGGAGCAGCGCAGGGCAGCCGGGGGCACCGCGGGGCGGCGCAGGGCACGCCGCGCGCGTCCGCCCAGAAGGGACTTTGCGACTTGCGAGGGCTTCCCCCGCACTTGCTCGCTGGGTTTCCAACCCCTGGTGTTTATTTGCATTTGAAACGCTCGGGTCTTGATAGAATGCGTCGTCCGTCCTTCAGCTGTGCTGTCTCCGAACTGCCGCTCGAGGCGCCCGGTCCTCACCTGCGCGCCTGGATTTCCGCGGACGTGCGAGGCCTCCTCTCGGACCAGTCGCGAAGGCGGTGTCGTCATCGCTTTTCTCCTTTTCCATGTCTGAGCCTTGGTTCGAAACACACCTACCTCCTTCTGGTCTGGGAAACTTGGCCAAAACCCTTGTTAGGGGTACGGCGACCAGTGGATTGGTGCCCTCCTGTTGTTGGCCTTACTGACGCGTGGCTTTGTGCGAGCGCAGCAAAGATAACGTTGATTGGACGTGGCGTGCCCACCCTTCCTCCCGAGGGCAGCATCTTGTTAGGTTGCACGTTAGGAGCCATTAGTTACCCCTTCCCAGCAGCGCTGGACCCTGGCGGTGGCTCCGTTCTCACCCTTCTTCCCAACCCCTTGACTGTGTTTCACAATTGCAGCAGTTGCCCAGGGACCCATCTGGCCAAGTGACTGCTTGGAGAAAATGGGAGAGTTTCATTTCAGTGTGGTTTCCCGACCAGGACCCCGAGCTGGCATCAGCAGCAACCTTTCAGGCCGGCCACCTGTACAGAGACCCCGCACACCGGCCCTACACATGCCATCCCTCCCCCAACTTGAGAGAACACTGTGCTTCAGAGGCTGTGTGCGTCTTATCTTTTTATGAGTCTTTATCACAACACAATGATACTTTTCACACACTCTTCCTCATAATCCTAGACACAAAGTACCTTTGTTTTAGGCAGAGTTTTTTGGGTTTTTTTTTTTTTTTTGCATTGAAGTATTTGGAACCTAAGGGAGACATGGATTGTCAGGAAATACAAAGTTTCAGTTGCTGTGTGATTTGGGGTACGTGATTACATTTTTTTTTTTTTTTTAAAGAAATGAGGTAGGAATCAGACAGGTGAATCAAAATTGCTGTGAGTAGGAGACTAGAATGGTTTTGCTCAGACTCTCAACCATGAAGTGTCTGGAAAGGTAAGTGAGTTAATAAAAATATAAAAAGTCCCTGCCCTCAAAGGGCAAAACATTTGAATTGAGTTTATAGCAGTGGCTCTCCAACTGTGGTAAGAGTTCATAGCAGTGCTTCTTAAATTGTAGTTTCTGGGCACCTGGGGTAGAGATGAAGAAACTAAGATTTAGAAACTTGTGTAGCAGTTAATAGAGTAATCTTATGTCTGTTGACCTTAATGAAACATTTGGGATTTTATTTTATGTGTAATTTTTTCGTAGAAAATTACTTTGTGTCTTAAAAGTTGTTGGTCCAAAAAAAATTGTTTGCTCATAATGAATTAGAAATTAGAAAAAAACAATCAGAACTTGGTCATTTACTTCGGATAGCTGAAGTTCTTTGAGAAAAAGAGTCTTGTTGGCCTACATTGCTACTTAGCACCTGATTTATTACCTCATGGGTACAGAATAAATCATTGAATTGCACTTAAAGTATCAGGAATTCAGTTTGCTTCGACTTTTGTTTATTTTCTCAAGCTAAAAATCACACCTCTGCTAATATGATGGTAAGGTTATATGTAATAGAAACCCAAGACCACTTAGTATAGGGTTCGATGGATACTACCCAGCAGATAGCTTAAAAGAGAGACAGAGAAAGAAAAAGTGAAGAGATCACCCTTAGAGACAAAAACAAAATAGGCTGTATTGGTCTTTTAATTAAAATTGAAATTGGGGGATCCCTGGGTGGCTCAGCGGTTTAGTGCCTGCCTTCGTCTTTAGCCCAGGGTGTGATCCTGGAGTCCCAGGATCGAGTCCCACATCAGGCTCCCCGCAGGGAGCCTGCTTCTCCCTCTGCCTATGTCTCTGCCTCTCTGTGTGTGTCTTTCATGAATAAATAAATAAAGTCTTTAAAAAATGAAAAAATAAATAAAATAAAGTTGAAATTGCAAACATGAACCCTTTATGTTGGGAAGCTGGTACCAGGCCTCTCAGAAAACTAGTTTTATTTCTTGTGGCATTCATTTTTTAACAGCAGAGATACATTTTTAGGCTTTTTCTATAATTTGTATTTCTCATTTTATTTTTATAGTTTGTATTTTTTTAAAAAAAGTCTTTGTATAGATTCTTAAATATTGGTATTAGACACTAGAATATAGTATTAAGATTTGAAAATCCACATGTCAATATTTGATGTTTCTAGTTTTTTTTAAAAAAGATTTTATCTATTCATGAGAAACAGAGAGAGAGGTAGAGACATAGGTAGAGGGAGAAGCAGGCTCCCTGTGGGGAGTCCGATGTGGGACTGGATCCCAGGACCCTGGGATCACTCCCTGAGTGGAAGGCAGATGCTCAACCACTGAGCCACCCAGGTGTCCCTGATGTTTCTAGTTTTAAGGAGAAAGTTTATCAAGTTCCCCGTTGGAACATCATGCTATTTGTGAGAAACCATAAAGGGCAATAACATCCTGGAAGAACAGCACAGAAAGGCCAGTCCAAAGAAAGCAGTATAATCTCTACTGTTGTGTACCCTTCTGGACAATCTTGAAAGATTCTGGTTTTTGTCTTTTGTTTGTAATCAGCAAACAAATCATCCTCCTTGCTGTGGCTATCCTCTTGTCTAATTTCAGTTTGGCCTTTCTTCGGTATGGGAGGAGATTTCACTATTGTGACATGTTTGGATATAGTGAGCTCTCTGGGTTGGAGTGGGGGGAGTGATGCCGGAGTGCCACTGGCAAGTCTGAAGATTTGTAGGTTTGACTCAGTGATATCCACATTGAGTTTTTTTCCGATGAGGAAGTGTTATTGCAGTTGAGGCATTCGTCTGTGGTCATGAAAGTCTTGCATAGCAAAAAAACAAAAAAAAACAAAAAAAACAAAAAACGAGTATCATTTGATAGAAGGGGAATAGATTTTGTTAAGCCTGTCTCTGAGAATTTACTGGGGAGTAGTAGATTCTTTTTTCCTATTGGACCTTGTCACCATCATGCTCCCCACATAATCACTGTTGCCTCAGCATTCCTTTGTTTTCTTTATTTTGGCCTTTTCTTACATGTCTGATCTTTGGTTGGTTATTGGTTCATATTTTCAGTACCTCTAAATAGTCTTACTCTACTCAGCTATATCTGATTTTTGCAAAGAAAGAACTCTTCTGATTCAGTCCCTTTGGAGGGTAAACCTTTTATCTTCGGCTTGTTTAGGGAGGGGCAGTGATCTGGCTGGAGGAAAGGATTGGGGATCTTTATAAAGACTTTGAACAAATCTTGTGTTCAGTCCCATCTGGCATCTCAGTCTTTGGAGGTACCTCTAATTTTCAAGGCTTTACCATAGAATCTCTGCCAGGGGTTGAGCAAAGATGTGGTGTAATCTGAGCAGGGAGTGAAGGATCAGTTTTCTCCTCTGTTTAGCCATGTGCCACCAACCCACTCACTGTTCATATAAAAACATTTGTTAAAACCTGGTCTGAACCTGTTTGCTCTCTTAGCATTGTCTCTCTGCATAAAACTTTTATTATTATTTATTTATTTGAGAGAGAGAGAGCAGAGCAAGTGAGAACATGAGTTGAGGGAGAAGCAGGCTCCTTGCTGAGCAGGAAGCCCAGCACGGGGCTGGATCCCAGGTACCTGGGATCATGACATGAACTTAATTGAGCCGCTCAGGAGCCCCTGCATAAACCTTTTTAATGTTTTTATTTTAATGGAATTTAGAGAGGAATTGGAGATAAGATATGTGGATTCAAGCCATCATGTTAAACTGAAGCCATGGCTTTTTTTTTTTTTTTAATTTTATATTTTAAATTAACATACAGTAAAATTGCCTTTTTGGTGAATAAGTTCTATGATTTTTTTTAGCCCATGTAGGAGTAATCCAATAAGCTCCCTTGTGCTAGCCCTTTGTAGACCTATTCCTCCCATACCTAACCCTGATCTGTTTTCCATGTATATAGCTTTGTCTTTTTGAGAATGTCCTATAAATGGAAAAATACAGTCACTAGCCTTCAGAGACTGGCTTTTTTTGGCATAATGCCTTTGAGATTTGTCCATATTATGTATATCAGTAGTTCATTCCTTTTTATTTCCAAGTAGTAACCCATTAGACGGATGTGTCACATTCATTCACCAGTTGAAGTACGTTTGGGTTGTATCCGTGTTTCTGGTGATTTTGGCTAAAGCTGCAGTAACCATTTGTGTACAGATTTTAATATGAACCTGAGTTTTTATTTCTCTAGAATAAATAAATACTTGCAAGTGGTATGATTGGGTCATATAGTAAGTGAATATTTAACTTAACAAACAACTACCACACTTTCCTAGAATGGCTGTACCATTTTGCATTCCCATCAGTATGCATAAGAGTTCCACATGTTCTTCACTGACACTTGAAATTATTTGTAGTTTTTATTTTACGCACTCTAATAGGTGTAGTGGTATCTCATTATGGTTTTGATTTGAATTTCCCTAATGTTTAATGATGTGGAATATTTTCTATGTATATTTGCTATCCATGTATATCTTCTTTGGCAAAGTGCCTGTTAAGTCTTTTGCTCATTTTCTAATTGGGTTGTTTTGTTTTCATACTGTTGAATTTTGGGATTTCTTCATATATCCTAAATGCAAGTTCTGTGTTAGATGGATGATTTACAGATATTTTAAATGAATCTGCACTTTGTCTTTTAATTTTCTTTACCTTTTCTTTTGTAGGTCAAATGTTTTTAATTTTGATAAAGTCCAGTTTATCAATTTCTCTGTTTTATGAGTGGTACATTTGGTGTCATGTCAAAGAGCTCTTCGCCTAAACCCACATCACAAAGAACTTTTTCCCTTGTTTTCTTCCAAACATTTTACAGTTTTATGTGATCAATTTTGAGTTAAATTTTGTGTAAGATGTGAGGTTAAGGTTAATTTTTTTGCGTATGAATGTCTGATTGTTCCAACTGTTGAAAAAGCTATCTTTTTTTCCATTGAATTACCTTGTATACACTTGTTAAAAATAAATAAATAGCTAATTGATTTTAGCTATATTTGTGTGGGTCTGTTTCTGGACTCTGTTCCATTGATAGCATTTGTCTATTTTTTACAAATTACTTTGTATATTTATTTTAGAGAGGGAGAGAGAGCAAACACAAGCAGGGGGAGGGAGAGCAGACTGAGCACTGAGCCCAACATGGGGCTTGATCTCAATACCCTGAGATCATGACCTAAGCCAAAATCAAAAGTCAGATGCTCAACCAACTGAGCCGCCCAGGCGCCCCTAATTTTTTTGTAGTAGCACATTGTTTTGATTAATGTAACATTATGTTAAAGTTGGGTAGTGTGATTCCTCCAGTTTTATTCTCTGTCAACATAGTTGTAGTTATTTTAGTTCTTTTGTTTTTCCTATAAATTTTAGAATCATCATGTTTGTATCTACAAACATACTGGGATTTTGATTTTTTTTTTTTTTAATTTATTTATGATAGTCACAGAGAGAGAGAGAGAGGCAGAGACACAGGCAGAGGAAGAAGCAGGCTCCATGCACCGGGAGCCCGATGTGGGATTCGATCCCGGGTCTCCAGGATCGCGCCCTGGGCCAAAGGCAGGCACCAAACCGCTGCGCCACCCAGGGATCCCAGGGATTTTGATATATAATTGTAGATAGCATTTCTTTAGCATTTTTAAAATGTTGAGCCACTTCCTCCTGGCTTCCATGGCTCTGATGAGAAAGCCACAGTTATAAAGAATCATTGTTACGTGTGGCCGCTTTCACGATTTTTCCCTAGTTTTTGGGTTTTAGCATTTTAGTTATGCTGGGTCTGGATATGTAATGCTTTGGACTTATCCTTTTAGAAGTCTTCTAAGTTTCTTGAATATACAGATTTTATTTTATCTTAATTATTATTATTTTTAGATTTTATTTATTTTTTTGAGAGAGAGAGAGAGAGAGAGAGAACGCACAGGCAGAGGGAGTGGCAGGTAGAGGCAGAGGGAGAAGCAGGCTTCTTGCTGAGCAGGGAGCCTGATGTGAGGCTCGATCCCAGGACCGCAGGATCATGGCCTGAGCTGAAGGGAGACACTTCTATGACTGAGCCACACAGGTGCCCCAAATATATAGATTTTAAATCTTCCGCTGAACATGGAAAGTTTTTAGCACTATTACTTCTCTGAAGTAATTTTTTTTTTTGCACTGAACTCTTTTTTTTTTTTCCTTCTTTGGGGAATCTGATGACCTTTTTCTCCTGCCTCCTGAGGCTTTATTCATTCTTTTTTTCCAATATTTTTTCCTATTCCTATTATTATTTTTTAAAGATTTTATTTATTTATTCATGAGAGACAGGCAGAGGGAAAAGCAGGCTCCCTGTGGGGAGCTGGATGCAGGACTTGATCCCAGGACCTCGGGATCACGCCCTGAGCCAAAGGCAGTTGCTCAACCACTGTGCCACCCAGGCATCCCTCTTTCTATTATTTTTGATAATTTCTATTGATCTATCTTCGGTTTACTGGCTTTCTTGTTATCTTTTTTCTACTCTTGAGCCATCCAGTGTGTTTTTTATTTGGATTGTTATATTTTTCTTTTCTTAATTGATTTGTTCCAGTTTTATTGAGGTATGATTGACAAAAGTTTTATATAGGTAAGGTGTACAACATGATGTTTCGGTACCCATATGCATAGTGAAATGATTACCACAATCGAGCTAATTAACATACCATTACCTCACATAGTTACTATTTGTGTATGCGTATATGTGTTAAGAACGCTTGAGAACTGCTCTCCTAGCAAATTTCAAGTGTATGATACACTGTTATTAACTATATAGTCACCATGCTGTCTGTTAGGTCTCTAGTACTTATTCATCTTATAACTGAAAGTTTGCACTCCTTGACTAGCATCTCTCCATTTCTTCCATTCTCCTTATTACTGTAGTTTTTAATTCTAAAAATTTTATTTTTCTTTTTGTCTTATGTTTCTTGGCTGAGACTTTCTATCTTGCCATTTGTCTCAAAAGAATTTGCCCTTTCTTCTTGGAACATTTTTATAATCGCTGCTGTGAAGTCTCGGTCAGATATCTGTCATCTTGGCATTAGTATCTATTATCTTTTCCCATGTGAAATTTTTCCAGTTCTTCATATACCTTGTAATTTCAGATTATATCATGGACATTTTGAATATTGTGTTATAAGACTCTGCGCTTTGTGTAAATCCTATGATGAATGTTGATATTTTTTTCTTTTACTGGGCCATTAATGCAGTTGGGTTCAGGCTACAAACTCTGCCAAGTCTTCTATGGACTTTGGCTTCAGTGGTTGTCTTTTCCAGAATCCTGGCAGCGGTACTATTTGCATATGCCCTTTGTATGTGCCACGCAGGAGTTGGTCTGGCACCTGGGTAGAGCTGTCCCTTAGTTGTCAACATCTTTGCTGTGCTGTTTAGCATATATTCACTCATGTACAGCTTCGAGGTGAGCCTCAGACTTCATACACAACTTTCCAGAGCAGCTTTCCCAAGTTCCTCTTTCTCTGAGATTGTCCTGGTACTTTTTGGTTCCCCGAGCTTCCCCTTTTGGCTCCTCTTGCCAGAAAGCTGGAGCTCTGATTAGCCTACTCTGCCAGCACTTCGGATGCCCACAGCTGGGAGCACAGAGAGAGCAGAAAAACTGTGGAGGTCTTGGGCCACACCTCCTCCCTCCTTCAGTATCTTAAGTACTTAGGATTACTGGTGCAACCACTACTACAAGATAGCCTGGGTACAAAAGTATAGAGGCAAGTGGGAGAAAAAAAAGAAATATGGGGACTTCTCCTGGAGTTTCCATTGCACCTGGTACCCATTTCTGGTTTTGTGGATTGCTTTGAGGCCAGGTCAGAAAATATCAGGAAAAAAATGGGAAGCTCACCACCACTTATCAGAACTTGGATTCTTATCTTCCCCCATCTTCTTTCCAGTGTATACTTGTTAGAGTCCACAAATAGCTGCTTCCTGCCTTGGGTCCAGATTTTATCTCTTCATTCAGTGATAGAGACAGGGTGGAGTATGCTTTCTGTCATAGTCTGCAGCACACTTTGGTACTTCGTTAATTTTTGTTTTTTTAAAAAAAATTTTTTTTTGAAAAATAGTACATTTTCATTATAGAAATCTTGGAAAATAAAGATAAACTTGGAAAGTAAATATAAAATAAAGCTACAATTTTCTGCAAACTCATGAACTAAAGAAAACTTTTATATTTTCCATTTTAACAATAAAAATGAATTAGATAATGAATGAAATCATGTTGTTAATCATTTTAAACATTAAAAAAAATTTAAGACCCAGGTATTATTGACCTGATCTAATGTTTTTACTAAATTTTCTCTTTTTTCTAAATAGGTAGAAAGTCTTTATCCTCAAGCTGGCTGGGTTGAAATTGATCCTGATGCCCTCTGGCTTCAGTTTGTGACTGTAATAAAAGAATCTGTAAGAGGTAATTAGACTGGAAAAAAAAATAATAAAGCATATTTTATTTGTAATAAGAGTTTTCCTCTCAGTCTATAGAATTTTGTGGGTTTCCTAATGAAAATTATGCAAATGGTATTTTACTAGGGTCACAGTTTCTCAGTATTTTTTGGCAGACATCTGTGGTTTACAATTAAGGAAAGGTAACAGCAACTCTGTCCTTTGGTTTAAATCTTTTAGGGTACAGTATAAAGGCTGACTTTCCTTCTTCATCCCAGGTTGTGACTAGTGCTTGGTCAACTTCCTGTTGTATACAAAATACCAGAGGTTTATAAACAAAATTATAACACATAATTTCTGCTCTCAGGAATTTGCAGTTGAGTTACCTTTACTGCTTTAAAAAAAAAAAAAGATTTAACATTTTATTTATTCACTTTTTTGAGAGAGAGATAGAGCTTGCACAAGCAGGGGGAAGGGTAGAGGGTGTGGGAGAAGCTGGCTCTGCAGGGAGCCTGAGGCAGGGCTCAATCCCCAAGATCCTGGGATCAGGACCTGAGCTGAAGGCAGGTGCTTAGCCAGCTGAGCCCACCCAGGCTCCCCAATTTAACGTTTACTGTTAAGTTTTTGTTTTTGTTTTCGTTTTTCTGCGTGGCCTCGATGCAAAGTGCTGTCCTGGCCATAACCACAATAGGAAATCTTAGCTCTTTAAGGACATTTTCAGTGTAGCTTTCTTTAAGAATATGGCAAAAGATGACTTGTAATTGTAAATTCTGAAAGATCTTTTACTTCATTTTTATGGCTGAATTGCTTCTCCTTCTTGCCATTTTGCTTTGAAATATTTCAAAACTTATTTTAAAAAGCTGCACGAATAGTACATGGAACACCTGTATGCCTTTCTCCCAGATTCAAACATGTTTAGCAGTGTTTCCCATTCGTTACAAACTCTTTTTTTTTTTTTTTTTGACCCATTTAAGGATTGGTTTGTTATTTTGTGGAAAAGGAGAAAGAAGTTGGGAAGGGTTGTTTTGAACTATAGTCCATTGGAGAAAAGCAAGAGTTCAGGGTGATGACGGTTTCTGATTGGCTGGGGTAGATTTATTATAGGTGATACAATGTACATCTTTTCCTGCTGAGACCTGTAATTGCCGATTTTTTCCTGCTGAGGCTTATTCTGCGGTCTGTAATTGATAGGTCTTCCTGTAATTGGCCAGTGGTATGGCCCTGACTGCATTTTAGAGAGGTTTCCCTTTATTTATTTTCATAGATTGATCATTACTTGTATTAAGATCTGGTCTTTTAGTATTTTTTTTTAAGATTTTATTTATTTATTCATGAGAGACACAGAGAGAGAGGCAGAGACACAGGCAGAGGGAGAAGCAGGCTCCATGCAGGGAGCGTGATGTGGGACTCGATCCTGGGTCTCCAGGATCACGCCCTGGGCCGAAGGCAGGCGCTAAACTGCTGAGCCACCCAGGGATCCCCAGCGATTTTTTAGTATTATCAAGAAGAAAATAAAAATCTGACTTACTTTGAGTAGTGTTTGGTTTTTTCCTGACATTTAAAGCAGAAAGCCATTTTGTTATTATTAGAATATGACCTTTTTCCCTTTAAGTAAAAAATTATTACAAAATCATTAGTAATGCTTCCTTAATTAGTTCCAGTTATGTTATTAAATGCTAAACCCATGTTTTCCTTAAAGATTATATTGAATGATTTATTCCCCATACTATAATATGGTAAAGAAGAACTTCACTGGCTTCTAAACACATGTTTTACCTATCTTTATTTTCAGTTGCTGGAATAGAGATGAATCAAATTGTTGGTCTTGGCATTTCAACTCAGAGAGCAACTTTTATTACGTGGAACAAGTAAGTGCATTATGTGATAAGCATTCTGTTGTTGGATCCATACATAGCGAATATATTGATGGGAAACCTCTATGGAAAGTTTTAAATTTGTGAATTAATAGAAGTTTTACTTGGCTAAGAGGGATGAAAATGGGCCTATTTTCTGGCATTTTAAAATACACTACCTGTGGGGCACCTGGGTGGCTTAGTGGTTGAGTGTCTGCCTTTGGCTCAGGACATGATCCCCCGGGGTCCTGGGATCAAGTCCCCCATCGGGCTCCCCACAGGGAGCCTGCTTCTCTCTCTGCTATGTCTCTGCCTCTCTGTGTCCCTCATGAGTAAATAAATAAATAATTTAAAAAAAATACAATCCCTACATGTTATCTGAGCTTGACTTACATAAAATGATAATAAAAAGTGTTGATACTGTTATTAAAATTCTCCATTCTTTTCTTTAGATGTGAATTAGTTTTTCAAATAAGCTGGATTGGAATCTTAAAAATTAGCTTACACTGAAAAAGATTCAGGAGAACTTAGCAAGTTTCATAAAGACAATCCTATAATTATGGTTTATATTTTCAGTCTTCTCCAAATTTAATATTTAAATACCTGCAGCATATCAGGTATGTATAGATTAGATACAATTATATCGGGACGTCTGGGTGGCTCAGTGGTTAAGCGTCTGCCTTTGGCTCAGGGTGTGATCCTGGGGTCCTGGGGTCAAGTCCTATATCAGGCTCCCTGCATGGAGCCTGCTTCTCCCTCTGCCTGTGTCTCTGCCTCTCTCTCTCTCTCATTCTGTATCTCATGAATAAATAATAAAATTAAAAAAAAAACAATTATAATGGCTACTATATAGTGAATATCTACGATATTTCAGGTTCTATTATCCTAACCAACAAACTTGTTATTTGGGTATTATGTCTTTTTTACAGAGAAAGAAACTGAGGTGCAGAGAAATATATAAGTGGTTCAAGAACACTTAGTTACTAAAGAGCCAAGATTCCAAATTATTTTTTTGACCCCAAACATATGCTCTTTCCACTATCCCCATATTGCCACTCAATGTGAGTGTCTTTCAAAACAATAACAACAACCACAAAACCCTACAAAATGTTTTATTGTTACAGAGCACTAGACTTCACAAAGAGTGTCTTGAACATGGGGTTGTGGGGAAGAGAGGTGGTAGATAAGGGGAGTAAGGATAAGCTTGAGAAACATAATCAGGGTGAAGTCACAAAGACTTGGCGTTTAATTCAGTATTAGGTAAGAGGAAGAAGTTTAAATTGACCAATATTTGTGGCCTGGACGTTTGCGGCGATATGGACTGAAATGCTAGAGAACACACAAGGAGGAATGTATTAGGTGGTGATAAGGGTGGGTAGAAGGGAATGTGATAAAGTGTTTGGTTTGGAACACGTGAATGTGGAGGTACCCCAAAGGTAGTGAGAACATTTGTCTGGTTTAACTAAGGCATGGCTCATTTCCTCCAGGTAGACTCTCCTTTCAGAGTATAATACATCTCAGATGGTTGCCTGCATCTTTAGTCCCTTGGTGTCTTCCCCAAACTTCCCACCCATTGCATTGGGCAGAACAAGTCTTAAATTGGCAATACATTGGTCAGATGAAAGAATAAATGACTTAAAGCCATCTGTGTAGATCAGGGTTTCTAAATGGTGGCACTGTTGACATTTTGGGCCAGATGATTCTTTTGGTTGTTGGGGGCTATCCTGGGCATTGTAAGGTGTTTAGCAGCATCCCTGGCCTCTGCCCACCAGATACCTGTAGCACCCTTCTCCCTCAGTTCTGATAACCAAAACCATCTCCAGACATTGCCCAGTGTCCCCTGGGGGACAGAATCACTACCATTTGAGAACTGTTGGCATAGGCAGAGTCTAGATACATAGGTGTGTCTACGATAAAGATTATATAGATAGAAGGAAAGAAGACTGAGGATTTGGACAATGAGTATTCATCCCTACCCCCAACTTAAAGGGGATCAGAAAGCAAAAGACTGACTTGTTAGGACAAACACAAATCTGTGAAGTAGGTGGCATGGAAGTAGGGGCAAGGTAGTGTTCCTAGGGAAATAACTGATTGGAAATGTCATGTTTTGCTGGATTTTGAGATTATGTCATTGGCCACAGAGATTGTTTTCATCAAAACCTAGATGCCAGGTCCTTCATAACAGGAAGGTCAGAATATTAGGAAGCAAAGCTTTTATGTGGCAGTAGGACCATAACTCACTTTTGGGGGAGAAATAGAAAGTCAGATTCCAAGACCGTTCATTTCCCTTACTGGTGGTGTCCCTGTGGAAGGAGAAGATTTCTGCTTAAGACAATGAATTGTGAGTTTTCTTCTTGGCTGTCCTTTTTTTGAGATGTTTGTATTCTTTCGTGAGTTTTGGAAACTTTGCTTGTAGGAACTGAAATGCTAGATATTCCCCCCCCCCCCCCCAAAAAAAACCCACACAAGGCTTTTTGTTTCTTTTACCTTAAAATAGTGGAGTCTTAATATAATGCTCCCTGAATCCTGGTGAGCTACAAGCTCCCCCCCAAAAAAGCTGAGATACGCACAGAAGTGGGTACGGCTCTGAGCCAGCAGCAGGAAGTACCTCTTGCTCATTTTCTAGAGAAAGATTGACAGGATGCTGGCACAGTAAACTGCACATTCCAGTCAACTGCACAGTGAACTGCACATTCCTGGTCAGCACCTCCTCTTCCCAGCTCACTGTTCCTTTCTCCTGCAGTCTATAGTCCTGTCGTCTTGGCCTTACAAACATTATTTTCCTGTTGTTGCTGAAAGGAAGTGTAAAACTCTGAACTTTCTTTTTGTTTTCCTCTTTCCCCCTCCTTTAGAAAATGCCAGGAACCTTGGTCCTTGGGTTTTCTTCATATTTCTCAGGTCAAAAAAATTTTTTCAATATATTTAATCAGTGGTGTGTTTAGCCTATATCTTAAAGTAATAAAATGATAGCTCCTCCATTTTGGTTGTTTTAAATTCCTTTTGTTCTAAAGTATCTAAGCTGTTCTGTTTCTTCAATCTGTGTGTCTCTCAGGGAGGCTTCTGTCAGCTAACCTTGGATCAGGGTGTGTGCCAGTTAGTAACATAAACTATGAGTCACACAAGCAAACTGAAATTCACTCAGTAACTGTTTGAGGACTTGCAGGGCGTAAGGCACTATGCTGGCTGCAGAGCTGAATATGAAAATGAGTAAGAACACCGGCCCTCGAGGAATTTACAGTCTCATAATACAGGTATGCAAATGATTCTGTGTTCCCACAGCACCAAATACGTCTTTTATTGTAATACCTGATACTCTTGTGGTAATGGTTCTTACCAATTACTTATGATACAAATATATTAAGAGTCACGGAATGGTGTAGTGTGTTAGAGAGGTTTAAGGCAACTCATTTACGATGTTGCTATTGATGTTTTTCCTCCATTTCTCCTTTTATTGTTGACAGAGATAAACCCAAATCACTGCTAAGTGAGTAATGGAATATGCTCTGCTTCTTGAGATCAGTATTCTAGATTGTCTTCTACCTTGTTATGAATTAATGATGTCATCTTCTGTGATCTTCTCCCCGTCCTTGTTCTTCAGCTGTACTAGCATCTAACACATCATGCTTCACTCTGAGAACCTTTGAACATGTAATACATTTTATCCAGAGTGTTCACCTTCCTTGTTTGTTCCTACGCATCCTTCAGAGTTCACTTGTATTGTCGTTTCTCAAAGAGGTCTTTCCTGACCCCTTTACCGGGCAAGGTCTCCCTGTGAAATATACTCATGGCAATCTGTATTTCTCCTTCATAGGGCTTATTCCTGTAGTAGGCAAGCAATTGAGTAATTGAATATTTCTTTGGTTTCCCTGGTAGAAAATATATTCATGGGTCAAAGATACCATGTCCCTCTCTTTATAGCTATGTCCCCAGCTCCTGGCACTGATTGGTGTATATGCATTTGGTGAATTAGTGATTAAAATCAGATGTAAGTATGTAAGTAGATACTGTTTTGTGTCGAATAGCATCAAAGAATAATAAATTCATAACATAGATTTCATTTCTATCAAACACAATCTGTTGGTAGTCCTCAGTGGTAGCAGCATTCATTTATCAAATACTTTTTTGGTATCTGGGCTAGGTGGTGAGAATCTGAAAGTGAATAGACTGTGTTCTGGAGGCTCACAGTCCAGTGGGAGATACAGATGTGAACCTAGATAGATAGAGTGCAGGCTGATAGACATCTGCTCAGTAGAAGTGCTATGTACTTGGTAATGAAGGAGCTGAATCGCTTAGAAGGCAGAATTAGGGAGAGTTTCAGAGTCACTTGAGCCAAGCCTTGAAGGCTGAGTAAGAGTTTTGTCAGGAGCAGCTTTGTACCTGTTGCTACCTGTGTCTGGAGCTCTCTTACCTGAGAATTTCCCTCTTTCTCATGATTTAAAAACCTCACTGCAGAGATCATTTCTCCTTGAAGACTTCCCTGAGCATTTTATTTGCCCTTCACTTTACCATTTTCTTTTCTTCATATCATTTATCATTATCTAAAATTCTTATTTACTTATTTGCATATTTATTACATATCTCTCATAGGCATAAAAAGTCCCATGAGCATTGGGATTTTCGTCTGCCCTATCCTCACTGGATCCTTCACATTTAGAACAGAACCTGACACATAATAGGCATTCCAGTCTTTGAGTGATGGAGATGTACCTGGAAGGGAAGGCCAGGTCTTAGGCCAGGAAACGCCATATGCTGTGGTAAGGATGAGGAGTCTGTCTCTTATAAGAAGTGGGAAACTATCAAAAGCTGTTAAGCAGAAGAGTAATGTGACCAAATTTACATTTTAAAAAGAATATTCTTTTTTATTTTTAAAGATTTTATTTATTTATTCATGAGAGACACAGAGAGAGGCAGAGATATAGGCAGAGTGAGAAGCAGGCTCCCTGCAGGGAGCCCAATGTGGGACTCAATCCCAGGATCCCAGATATGCCCTGAGCTGAAGATAGACACTCAACCATTGAGCCACCCAGGCATCCTTAAGAAGAATATTCTTGAATCAGGGTAGACAGTGGATTTGAGGGGAATGAGACCAAGTCTGAGAAGTCTTTTTAAGAAGGCTATTATTTATTCAAGTCTCTGCTCTCATATCTAAAAACTCTCTTCACCCCCAGTTATTCTATTCCTTTACCATGCCAGCATTTCATAGCATGATCCTTATATGAAATGACAGTTTTAATTATTCATTTGTTTCTCCCTTTGCCATTAAAGTATAAACTCCAACGATGTTATGGAATCCCTTTGTGGACTTAGGATGACACCCTCCCCCTACTTTTTGGCTGAAACAGCTAAGATATCATTAACCCAAGTGTGGCACACTAGAGGAAGAGGGGCAGCAGATTTGGCGTGGATGTGTTGCATTTGAGATGGCATGGAGCAAACTATCACAAATATGTGGAAGGCAACTGTTTGTGAGGGGATGGAACTGAAGTGAGAGGCTGGCCCTAGAGATGTAGATGAGTGAGTAGTCCTATGGTAACTGTTCATGGGTATGGGTCAGGTTGGTTTTGTTTTTTGGTTTTTTGGTTTTTGCAGAGAGCAGCTAGTTAAAAAGAGAAGGGGGCCAAGGATACAACCCTCAACAGATATAACAGCATTTAACTGGCAGTCTAAGGAAGAAACATCTGTAAAGGAAACAAAAAAATCTATACTTGAGAGGTAGGAGAAGAAACAGCACAATGATATCATGGAAGTTTAGGAAAGTGACAGTTTTAGGTAGGAAGAAATGAGTATCAGGAGTCAATATTGCAGAAAGGCAAGTCAAACTGAAAAGGAACCTGTACGGGCACCTGGGTGGTTCAGTTGTTAAGCATCTGCCTTTAGCTCAGGTCATGATCCCGGGGTCCTGGGTATGAGCCCCATATCAGGCTCTCAGCTCAGCAGAAGCCTTCCACTCCCTCTGCTTGTACTCTCTCTCTCTGTCAAATAAATAAATAATCTTAAAAAAAAAATGGAGCCTGTAAATCTGAAAATTAAGAAGACAGTATTTACTATAGTGAGTATAATTTTCATGAATAATTAGAAATCTAAATTACATTTGAATTGTGTTCAGTTGAGGTAATGGGAAGTGATGAGGAAATGTTGAAGGGGCTCAGTTAGATGTGGGGCACATCATCCTGGTCAAGAGAGATGCTTTTGGTTCTGTTTCAAAGATGGGGAGATTTAAGCAACAGAGTTGATGGAATATGGTTGAAACAAAGCGATGGAAGAGTTGGGAAGATGTGGGTATAGAGACTACAGGTGCAGCTGCCAGCCTGAGACATGAGAGGGAAAGCTTTTCCTCTGAACCAAAAGAGAAGTGGGGAGTTGAGGAAAGTCATTGCTGTGTTCTTACTCCCTTTTAGAAGCAGGTGGCCAGTGGTGGCCTAGGGCTTGAGAAATCTGGTGAAAATTAAGATGTGCCATTTATAGGGCATGGGAAGGAAACTAAGGAGGGACAAGAGAAAGACTTTTATCACCTTAAGTGATTCTGAGAACACAGGCAAGGTTTTGTTACATAGATATGGATTGGTATCAGTTCACAAGGTTCTGGCGTTGAAAGTAGACACAGAAGGAACCTGGAGTGATCCCAGGTTAGGTATCGGAAAGGTAGATGGTTAACTTGAAAGATAAAGGTTAAAGAGTGACATTGTGTAGAATAATGGAGTAAGAACCTGTGAGGCTTGGTCAAAGCAAGCATTGAGTTTGAAAGAGAGGTTGTGGTAAACTAGTTCAGAACTCTAGAATCCAATCAGGGTTTATAACAACTAGGGGAATGCTGGATGAAGGAAGAAGCTATGTTTCTCAGGTCAGAGGGCATGTGCAAACCAGCCATCATCCTTTACTCCTCAACCCTGCTGCGGGTGTGGGGAAAGCAGCTCACATTACTGGAGCGTCTGGCTGGTACCAGGGCAGACAGTGGGGACATTGGCCTACAAAAATTTGAGTGTATATGCTTTGGTGGATTTAGTTGTGCCCTGCACGACTGGCACAGATGCTTACCTAGGTTCTGGCCCTCTCAGCTACAGTGGCTTTCTTAAGCTGTGTCTATTAGAAGATATAAAGGGCTAGTCCCTTTTGGAGTTTTTTTGGAGCCAGACACTTAAGGAAATCTTTGGGGATGCCTGGATGGCTCTGTGGGTGGTCATCTGCCTTTGACTCGGGGCGTGGTCCCGGGGTCCTAGAATCGAGTCCCACATCAGACTCCCTGCATGGAGCCTGCTTGTCTAGAACTCTGCCTGTGTCTTTGCCTCTCCTCCTGTCTGTGTCTCATGAATAAAAAAATAAAATATTAAAAAAAAAAAAAAAAGAAAAGAAATCTTTGGCAGGTACCTAGCTGATCACAGAGGTAACAGAAGTTGCAGAAACTTCAGTAACCACACACAACAAGGAATATACACTTTGCAAAAAATAGTTCGGAAAAGTCGCAAACTGGAAACTCCAACCCTCAACAAAGAAAAATCAGCAATCCATGAGGAGTGGGAAAATCAGAATCCTTTTTTTTTCCCCAAAAGATTTTATTTATTTATTCATGAGAGACACAGAAAGAGAGACAGAGAGAGACATGGGCAAAGGGAGAAGCAGGTTCCCTGAGAGGACCCTGACACGGGACTTGATCCTAGGATCACAACCTGAGCCAAAGGCAGACACTCAACCACTGAGCCACCCAGGTGCCCTGGAAAATCAGATTTCTAGAGTTATCACATTTATTTTCAAAGGAATAAGTTTTAAACATCTCACTCACTGACTAAAGAAATTAGTCATAATTTAAGGAATATTTGATGGATAAATCTATTAAAAACTAAAATTATACATTAAGATATAAATTACACATTATAAATAGTACAGTTTAAAACTATACAATTCAGAATTGATGGCATTTCCTTATAACCACGTTCAACTCCTTAATTACTTTGTCTTTCCTATAAATAGTACCTCTCAGTTCTCAGCCTTACAAGTTATTAAAGCAAAGTGCATTTTTATGTACTAAACTAACAAAAAAGTCAATCTGGGTGAGATGATAGCAGAATTGTTTGACTCATGCACTGCCGTCATATTTTGTCATATATTTGTTTTCATATAAAATTGATGTCTCCAAATATTTATCAAGCACATTAAAAGTATAACAATAGTCAATATGCAGTACTGGTTATAACATCAAATATTGCAAGTTTGGCCACATCTGAGGAGCTAGAGAATTGTCTTACCTTTTTACTCCGTAATCTCATACTTAGGAGTGAGGGAGACTTGGGAGAAATAACCCAAAAGAAGCAACAGCAGCACCTCAAAATTTGACCTTGGGAAATAGAGTCACTGCGGCTGTAATTAGTTAAATTAGGGTGAGGTCATAATGCAGTAAGGTGGATTTGTAATTCAGTATGACTAGCGTCCTCATAAAAAGATGGAGAATGCCATGTGGAGGAGGAGGAGGTTCGGAGTGATGTAGCTATGAGCCAAGGAATGCCAGAGATTATTGTGACCTCCAGAAGCTTAGGATAAGGCAAGGAAAGATTCCCTTACAGGTTTCAGAGGGAGTGTGGCCCTGGCAACACCATGATTTTGAATGTCTAGTCTCCAGAACTATGAGATGATAAATTGCTGTTGTCTTAAGCCATGGAGTCTGTGGTGCTTTGTTATGTCAGCCCAAGGAAACAAATACAATGGTCGACTGACTTTTGACAAGGGTACCAAGACCAGGCATGCAGAAAGAACCATCTTCTCAACAAGTGGTGTTGAGAAAAGTGGGTGTCTATATACAAAAGTATGAATGTGGATCCTTACCATATATAAAAATTAACTTAAAAATGCATTGAAGACTAAATTTACTTTATTTATTTTTAAATATTTTATTTATAAAAAAATATTTTATTTATTTATTGATGAGAGACACAAAGACAGAGGCAGAGATATAGGCAGAGGGAGAAGCAGCCTCCTTGTGGGGAGCCTGATGCAGGACTTGATCCCAGGATCCCGGGATCACCACCTGAGCCAAAGGCAGACGCTCAACCCCTGAGCCACCCAGGCACCCTGAAGACTAAATTTAAGATAAAACTGCAAAACTCTTAGAAGAAAGCATAGAGGAAAATTTTCATGGCTGTGGATGTAGAATTGATTTCTTAAATGGGTCTAAAACCACAGCTAACAAAACAAAAAATAGATAAATTGGACTTCACTGATATCAAAAACTTACAGGTATCAGCTAAGTTGCATACAATAGTTAAGCTATTAAGATATTTTTGACAACTAAATTTTCTTTAATTTTCTCAACTATTGAATTCCCCAAAATATAAAAATTGCATAAATTGAATCATAAATAACAAGAAATAAAGTCATGTTGAAATTATTTTGACATAGTGTGCAATTTACATTTTAAAAATGTATCTGGAGGGGGGGAGGGAAAAAATAAAAATGTATCTGGAAAAATTTATAGTTCTTGATATCTTAAATGTGCAGTAAGATTTCTAGAAACTGACTATAGCATGTAATATGGAAAGCATGTGTCTTGGTATGCACTTTGGTGTGTTTGGTTTTAATTTCATCTGCCGGAACATAGGAAAATCACTTCTGATTTGTACTAATAATGGTGACTATTGGGATCACTGAAGGAAAAAGAAGTAACATGTTCATGTATAGGTGAATGCTGTGATTCTCATTAATAGAGAGTTCTCATCCTCAGGGAAAGGAAACTATGAAGTGGGTGAAAAAAACTCAAAATGGTAGAAAATATATATTTGCAAATAATGTATTTGATAAATAATTAATATTTAGGATATAAAGAACTACAACTCAACAGCAAAAACCCAGATAACCTAATTCATAAATGGACAGAGAACTAGACTAATATATAAATGGTCAATAAACACATGGAAAGATGTGCAATATCATTAGCCATTGGGGAAACCCATATCAAAACCACAGTGAGGTACTGCTTCACACCCAGCAGGATCGCTATAATTTAAAAAATGGGAAATGACAAGTTTTGGTGAAGATGTGGAAACCCTAGAGCTCTTGTATGCTGATGGCGGGGATGTAAAATGGTGTAGCCGCTATGGAAAGAAGTCAAGCAGTTCTTCAAAAAGTAGACTTAGCACATGCCCAGAATTCTGATCCCAGGTATGCCCAAAGGGATTGGAAACAGGGACTCAAATGGCTGCTTGTACAGCAGTTCTTATAATAGCATTATTCACAGTAGCAAGAAGGTGGAAACAACCCAGATGTTTGGAAATATTGGTGATAGTAACAGAACATTGTGAAATGTACTTAATGCCACTGAACTGTGCACTTAAACATGCTTAAAATGGCAAATTTCATGTTATGTATATTTCACCACAATTTTTATAAAGAGAGAGATTCAAGGGGTATAGTGATAGATCACGGAACACAAGAAAGGAAGGAAGCTTGGGAGAGGTTGGTAGGAAGAAGAGGGAATGTCTGAAGGATTAAAGGCTGCAGTGAGGTTGAAGGAAAAGTATTTAGAGAGTAAGATTGAGAGAACTGGAATAGTAGCAAGATGTGTCGACTAATGTATTGGGATGGTAGCATTTCAAGAGTAGGATGTTACCAGGTAATAAAGTTGAGGATGTGCCTTTAAGTGTAGACTGCATAAGAAGTGTGGGAAACAGCAGTCTAGGGAATTAAACATGGTCAAACCCACACAGAAGGGCAGTCAGAAATAGGGTAGAAAGTAAGCCTGAGTTTCATATCAAAGATTAGTGGATGTCAGTGGTTGAACTTGCAGGAGCCAAAAAGGGAAATGATTTCTTTCTACTATATTTCTTAGTTCTGTCCTTACATTGCATTGTCGATCCAAAAGTTGTTGAATTTCTTTTTTTCAGACACATTTTAATAAGCCTGGTAGGTTGCCAGTGGCTAAGCCTATTGTAAAGTTGAGAGGTGTAGAAATAGGTTCAGGTAATATTTCAGCTCTTCTGTAGGTATAGAAGTTTTGATCTGTATCAAGTATTGATACAAGATCATTGTATGTATTGTATCAAGTATTGTCTGTATCAAGTACAATGATGGGGAAAACATTGGCTTCTTGCTTTTCAAAGTGTATAAGCAAGTCTTTAAAGGACTTTTCATTAGATTTGCTTTGTTGTAGAAGTGTGCACATTGTACTGCTTCAAAAAGAATATCTTTCCAATAGAATTTTATCTAGAATTCCATACTATATTGTGTTATAATTGTTACAAAATGTGTTCAATTTATAAAATAAAAAAGTCATTCAGCAAGCCCCATCTAATTAAATCCTACTTTGAGATTCCATTGCGGCCTCTAATTTTTTCTCTTGTAACAGATTTTTTATTTAATATAACCTCTGGGAAAAAAAAATAATATAGCCTCTGATTTATTTAATATAGCCTCAGCCTCTGACTGAGTCACAAAATGCTGTTTTTATCTTTCTTAGGAAAACGGGAAATCATTTTCACAACTTCATTAGTTGGCAAGATCTAAGAGCTGTTGAACTTGTAAAATCTTGGAATAATTCACTCATAATGAAGGTAATCTTAACTTCTATGATTTGGATGTTACTATTTTCCCTGTAAATATCCCTTTGCTGTAGGCTTAAGAGTGTAATGTCCTAATTGTTCAGTTTTACGACACTGATAAGAGAATACATACCTGTACACTCTTCACATCAGTGAAACTTCGTAGTAGTCACCCCAAAGCATATGTGGTGGTAGACTGGAGTACTTAACTGTGCTTCAGGAAACCCCGAAGAGGTTTAGAATGGCCTAGATGTTCTCATGTGAGTGAGAATTCATGTGGCTGATCTTGGAAAAAAAATAGACAAAATGCCAACTATGTCCAGAAAAAAATACAGAAATGTCTAAATTTCATCCTCTATTGTTATAAAAATGGAGAGTGGATATCGAAATAGATAAGTAGCTGACTGCCACTAGCTCTTAACCTGATGCCTACTACACACATAGTGGTAGCAAATGACAGTGGTGATGACCATGACAGTGACAATGTAAGTGCGGGATTATTGAGTCAGAGGGCAAGATAATTTTCTAAATGTGGCCAAACCTGAAATATGTGTTGTCATCAATATTGCATATTGCATTTTGCAATATTACATGCTCTAATGCCACACAGCTAAATGCCTTCTCAGTTAGGTGCCTGTACCAGATGGTGCTTCAGGGAGTATCTGGAGCATATAGTTTACTCAATAACTATTGGGAGACATTAATTTTATATGAAAACAAACAGGAATATATTATGGAATATGACAGCGATGCATGAGTGAAACACTTTTGCCGTAATCTCTCCCACATTGGCTTTTCTTCTGTTCATTTAATATATGAAAATGCACCTTGCTTTAATAACTTGTAAGGCTGAGAACTGAGAGGTGCTGTTTACAGGAAAGACTAATTAAGGAGCTGAAAATGATTATAAGAAAATGTCATGAACTTTAAATGGCAGAATTTAAAATTATACTGTTTATAATGTGTAATTCGGTATCTTAATGGATAATTTTAGTTTTTAATGGGTCAATTTGTCAAGCATTTCTTAGGTTAGTCAGTGAGGTATTTAAAACTTTTATCCCGGGATCCCTGGGTGGCGCAGCAGTTTGGTGCCTGCCTTTGGCCCAGGGCGCGATCCTGGGGACCCGGGATCGCGCTCGGTGCATGGAGCCTGCTTCTCCCTCTGCCTATGTCTCTGCCTCTTTCTCTCTCTCTCTCTCTGTGTGACTCTCTCTATGCGTATCATAAATAAATAAAATAAAAATTAAAAAAAAACTTCATAAAACTTTTATCCCTTTGAAAATAAGTTTTGACTTTGGAAACATTTACTTCTGTAGTATGAACTCCAAATCTCAAATGTAAAAACACTTAAAGCACAAACTCAGCATTTAAAGCACTTCTACTTGATATTGAACATGTGTATGGTGTAAGCTTTGGCTTCTCTTAGGAGAAAAATGTACACAGACTCCTGGAGTTTAGCATGCTTCCTTTCACTGTTGTTCTGAGTCTTGCCTAATGGTTGGTAAGGCTTCTCTTTGCTTTTAGCATAAAATCTCAACTCCTTACCATGGATTGATTGGCCTTGTCTAAAGCTCTGACCACTTCCCAGACCCTTTGTCCCTGAAGCTACAGAGGATTGAGCTCCAGCTTTGCCAGCCTGCTTTTGTTCTTAAAGCACCCAAGCTGTCTCTTACCTTCAGGCCTTTGTACCCTCAAGGGGCTCTCTCTCCCATTATGACTAGATTCTTCTCATCCTTCCAGGCCCAGCTCATAGGCCATCTCCTCCATGTGGGCTCTTTCCTGCTATCCTATTTATAGAGTAGCATGTCCCCAGCCCCTTATCCAGTCTCTATTATATTGTTCTTTATTTCTTTCACAGCACTTAATCACATTTCAAAGATTTTGAGATGTACATTTTTTCAGTTGAAATTTTAGTTGAGATAAGTGTAAATTCATATTCAGTTGTAAGAAATAATACAGGGATCCCTTATAGGCTTTGCAGTTTCTCTCAATGGTAACATTTTACAAAACTATACTGTAGTGTCACAAACAGGATATTGACGTTAATACAATGTGTAGCTCTTATTCAGATTTCATCAGTTTTACTTATACTTGTGTGTATGTGTGTTATAATTTCTGTACAGTTTTTTTCCTGTGTTCATGTATCTACCACCAGTCAAGACACTGAACAGTACCATCCTTACGAGGGACTCTCATGTTGCTCTATTTATTTATTTGTTTGTTTGTTTATATTTTTTCATGTTGCTCTTTTATAACTACATCCATCTCTCTCCTGTGCACCTCCCCACTGTCTTCTCATCTCTCGCTCCTTGCAATCACTAATCTGTCCTCCATTAAAAATGTTCTCTCACTTCAGAATATTATATACATAGAGTGATGTAGTACGAAACCTTTTGGGATTTTCTTTTTTTCACTTAGTGTAATTCCCTGGAAAATCCAAGTTGTATGTGCTTCTTTTTACTGCTGAGTTGTGTTCAGTGTACAGATGCACCACCTGTTTAAGGACATCTGTGCAAATCCCAGTTTTTGGCTATTACAAATAGAGCTGCTTTGAACATTTGTTTACAGAATTTCATGTGAACATAAGTTTTCACTTCTCTAAGATAATACCCTAAGAGTACAATTAATTGCTAGGTCAAATGGTAATTGCATGTTTTGCTTTATAAGAAACTGTCAGACTTTTTTTCCAGAATAGCTTCATCATTTACATTCTTACCAGCAATGTATAACTTATAAGACACCTTTTTCCCAATTTAAAAAGGGTGATTTTTTTAACGAGGATTTTTTTTAAGATTTTGTTTTTAGGTACCTCTACACCCAGTATGGGGCTTGAACTCACAACCTCAGGATCAGGAGTTCCGTGCTCTACCTAGTAAGCCAGCCAGGCACCCAAAGCAGGATGTATTTTTAACCATAATTTTTAAAAATCATTTTAACCATTGATTATATCTTAGCATTATATCATAATTTAACTAGCAGATTTTTTTTCTTTTTTCGGTAGTACATTCAATATTGGTTTATTTTTACATTCAGTGTCTTCTTAAATTATCTCACTTACTGATTTGATTACTTGTCTGTCTCTTCCCACTAGAATGTAAATTTCAAGAAGGCAGGGCTTCTGCCTATATTGTTCATTCTGCTTTCTCAAGGCCTAGCACAGTACATAGAAGGTACTCAATAAATATTTGTTAAATGTAAAAACAAAATGTTAATTGTTCGTATGTTGATTAAAAGTGCAAGTGTAAGAACTCTTAATACTTTTTGTGTGCCCCCTCCCCCATTATCTGCATTTTAGTAGAAGATCCCTGAGGATATTAAATCTGATTTTTTTTTAATAGAGGGAAGTATAGTATTCTTAGGAAGGAAAAACCTCTTTCAGTTTGAAACGTTCCTTAATATAAGGATTAAGATTTAAGAAACTCTTATCTTTTAATAAACAGTGTGTAAAATATAAAGAAAGAAAAGGTTTGAGCACTGAATAAGGTGAGAAGGAAGTTAAAAGGGTATAAAGTTAATATGATGAATAAGGTCTGAGGATCTAATTTATATCATAATTACTATAATTAATAATACTGTATTATATAATTGAAATTGACTAAGAGTAGAACTTAGAGGCAGCCTGGGTGGCTCAGTGGTTTAGTGCGGCCTTCGGCCCAGGGCCTGATCCTGGAGACCTGGGAATCGAGTCCCACGTCAGGCTTCCTGCATGGAGCCTGCTTCTCCCTCTGCCTGTGTCTCTGACTCTCTCTCTCCCCCTGTGTCTCTCGTGAATAAATAAATAAAATGTTAAAAAAAAAGAAAAGAAAAGAAAAGAAAAAAGTAGAACTTAAATGCTCTCACCAAAAAGAAAAGGAAAAAAAAATGGGGCTCATTGTTCAAAAAAAAAAAAGACTGAAATGTAAAGAGAATTGAATCTATACATTTTCTTGATTGTTGCATTTATTATTTATTATTTTAGTAAGTCAAAATGCTTAAATGTATATATATATACTATTATATATATATATATATACCACTAATATATATATATTAGAGAGAGCATGTGCGTGTGAGTGGGAGGGAGAGGCAGAGGAAAAAGGAGAGAGAGAATCTTAAGAAGGCTCTACGTTAGCACAGAGCCTGATGCAGGGCTCGATTTCATGACCCTGAGATAATCACGAGAGCTGAAATCAAGAGTCAGATGCTTAACCAACGGAGCCACCCAGGCACTCCTTTAAATATATTTTTTAGGGGAGGAGTGGGCAGTAACAGAGGAAAAAAATGCAAGAAGTAGGTAAATTCTCTGTAAGTGAATATTTTGTAAAACATTGGTCATAAGTAGAATTGTTCATCTTCATTCTTATAATAGATGGCAGGATAAAGTTTTTGTTTTTTGATTTTTTTTTTTTTACCATGTCTTAGAAGGCTTAAAACTCAAAGCTTGTTTTCTATGAAAACCTTTTTCTTTTTAATTAAAGATTTTGTTTACTAAGAAGTAAATTTTAAACTATATATATTTCATCTTTGATTTAGATAAATCTGTATAGATAGTATTGAATGAAATCATACATCCCAAATTTTAGGTACTTAATATATAGGAGTCTTTCCTTTATAATTTAAATTAATTTCATTAAAAATATATTTCTAACAGGAATATAATTTTCTCCCTTGACTCTCTCCCTTTTATATTAAAAGATTTTATCTTGAGCTTCTTGTGTTTACTAAAGAAGGTCATAGTAGATGTGTTACGTATGTTAGAATACAAATTGTCCACTTAGGGTAATATTGCTTTACTTTATTTTCTTAAGTGCTGGGAACACTATAAGTAGTTGAATGATTTGTTTGTTATTGGGTTTGTTTTCATGTGTGTAGAATTAATATAGAAATATCAAGCATCATTAAATGCATTTTCCTAAAATACCTTTCTTTTTAATAGCTATTACAGAATTCCTGCCGAGTGCTGCACTTTTTCACTAGAAATAAACGATTTTTAGCAGTCAGTTTATTCAATTTCACAAACCAGCATGTTTCTTTGAGATTGGCCTGGATTTTACAGAACCTGGTTGAGGTAAGGAAAGATTGTGTGTGTGCATGTACGCACGCACACATGTGTGTAAATTACAGAGAAGAAAAAAATAAATACAGTAATTTGCTTATTTGAGGGAAAATTAAGTGTCTACTACATATTGAGATGGAATACAGGAATCTTTACTCTGTTTTTTAAAATATTTTATTAAAAAAATTAAAAAAATATTTTAAAGTCATAACACACACACACACACACACACACACACACAAAGTAACATATAGAAAACTGAACAAAACAAAAATGTACCACTCATTGATACATTGTAGAGCAAACATCTGTGTAACACTACTAGAATCAAGAAATAGAACATTGTAAAAAAGAAAAAAAAGAAAGAAAGAAATAGAACATTGTGATACTATGTATCACATTTTCTTTCCACTTTGACACTTTTACTGTTATACTTAGGTGTGGTGTTTTTCTCCACACTATATTTTAGTTTTAACTGAATTCTTTTGTATTTTGTATAAATATGTAAATTAATTTTCTTCTATTTTCATTGCTATTTAGTGTTCAGTATTTGATTTTATCACTATTCATTTATCCATTCTTTTCATGTACATTTGAGTTATTTCTAGTTTTGGGCTGTTATGAATGATGCTGTCTTTTGGGGAACATATTAAAGGCATTTCTGCTTTATCTATATATAGGAATGGAATTTTTAGGGCATGAATGTGTGTGTGTATATATATCTTAACTTTTAGTGGATAATATAAAATATTTCCCATAATTTTTGATAATTTACATACCCACTATTAGTCATTGAGAGGACTTCATATTTTATTTAGCATGATAATTGGTATTATCAGGTTTTTTTTTTTTAATTTTAGCCATTTTGGTAGGTAGAAGTAATTTCTCATTGAGATTTTAGATTGGATAATAAAAAAAGAAGAGCCAACTATAATGCTGTCTACAGGAGAAACACTTTAGATTACAAAATACAAATCAGTTAAAAGTAAATAGATGGAAAAGATCTCTCATGCAAACAGCAACCATAGCTAAGTGGATATGCTAATATACAACAAAATAGACTTTAAAACAAAAAATGTTATTATAGCTAAAGAAGGGCACTTTATAATGATAGTCGATCCACCAGAAATATATAACAATTATAAACATATGTGCATGTAATAACAGTGCCCCAAAATACATGAAATAAAAGTTAACAGAATTGAAGGGGAAGGGCACCTCAGATGGCTCAGCAGTTTAGTGCCGCCTTCAGCCCAGGGCATGATCCTTGAGACCTGGGATCGAGTCCTATGTCGGGCTTCCTGCATGGAGCCTGATTCTCCCTCTGCTTGTGTCTCTGCCTCTCTCTCTCTCTCTCTCTGATTCTCTCATGAATAAATAAAATCTCATATAAAAAGAATTTAAGGGGAAAATAGACAATTCAATAGTAATAGCTAAAGACTTCAACACCCCACCTTTAATAATGCATGGAACAACTAGACAGATAAACAAAGAAATAGAAAACTTAGACAATAGTATAAGCTAACTAGATCAAACAGGTGTTTATGGAAAACTCCAATAACAGAATATACTTTCTTAAATGCACATGGAATCTTCTCCAAGATACACACATGCTACACCATAATGCAGGCCTCAGTAAATTTAGAAGGACTGAAATCATACAAAGTATTTCTCTGATAACAAAGGAGTGAAATTATAAATAACAGAAAGGTGAGGTGCCTAGCTGCCTCAGTCAGTAGAGGATGTGACCCTTGATCTGAGGGTTGTGAGTTCAAGCCCCACAGTGGGTGTAGAGATTACTAAAAATAAAATCCTAATTAAAAAAAAGCATTCACAGAACAAAATTTGGGATGTTCAAAAATATATGGAAATCAAACTATATTCTTACATGACCAATGGGTAAAAGAAGAAATTCTATGAGAAATTAGAAGATACTTTGAGATTAATGAAAATGAAAACACAATATACCAAGTCATGTGTTGCAGCAACATTAGTGTTTAGATAAAAATTTATAGCCAGACTATATTACCTATAGAGACTGTGTTAACAACTGTCTAACATTCTAACTTAAGACACTGGCAAAAGGTAGCAAACTGAACCCATAGTAGTAGAAGGGAAGAAACGTAAAGATTAGCCTGAAAATTAATGAAATAGAGAGTAGAAAAAATAGTTGAAAAAATCAACAAAACAATGGTTTTCATGTCTTTCTATGGCTTGGTAATGCATTTCTTTTTATCACTGATTAGTATTTCATTGTCTAGATGTATTTCAATTTGCTTATCTAATCACTTGTTGGAGGACATATTGTTGCTTCTAATTTTTGGAACTTATGAATAAAGTTGATGTAAACATTTGTGTGCAGGTTTTTGTATAAAGATAAATTTCAACTCATTCGAGTAAATACCTAGGTGTGCAGTTGCTAGATTAGACGATAAGATTATGGTTAGTTTTTTAAGAAAATGCCCAACTATTCTCCAAAGTGGTTATACCATTTTACATTCCTACCAACAATGAATGAGAGTTCCTGTTGCTCCACATCCTTGCTAACATTTGATATCAGGGGTTTGGATTTTAGCCATTCCAATAGGTGTGCAGTAGTATTTCATTGAATTAACTTGTAATTCCTTGGCATAACAATATGATGTAGAAATATGACTTTTCTTTCCTTCTCTTTTTTTTTTTTTTTAAAGATTTTATTTATTTATTCATGAGAGACACACAGAGAAAGAGAGAGAGAGGCAGAGACACAGGCAGAGGGAGAAGCAGGCTCCATGCAGGGAGCCCCATGTGGGACTCCATCCCAGGTCTCCAGGATCAGGCCCTGGGCTGAAGGCGGCGCTAAACCGCTGAGTCACCAGGGCTGCCCTTTCCTTTTCTTTTTAAACATTGGCAAGGACTTCTAGGATATATTGACTAGAGGTTTGGCCACACACATCCTTTTCTCATTCCTGATTTTGGGACAAAAGCTTTCAACATTTCACCATTTAGTATGAATTTGTAGTAGATTTTCTTTAGATACCCTTTCTCAAATTAAGGAAATCCTCTACCTTACTTAGTTTGCTAAGACTCTTTATTATGAATAGATGTTGAATTTATCAAATACATTTATATTTGTTATCTGTATCTGTTGTCTAAGAGTGGCATCCTACTTGGGGTTTGTAGAGTGTCTTGAATTCATTGCTTGATTTCTTTTCATTGATTTTTAAAATTTCTCAGCCATTATCTTCAAAAGTAACTTCTGCTCCATTCTTTTCTGTCTTGAAAATTTGATTATGTGCATGTTAGGCCTTCTCACTAACTCCCCTTTGTCTCTCACTCTTTCATATATTCCTTTTTTTTTTTTTTTTCATATATTCCATTCTTTTGTCTCTTTCTTACTTTATTTTGGATATCTTCTTCTAACCTTTCTCTCAAATCTATTCTCTCTTAAGTTGTTCCTAATGTGCTAATAAAACCCATCCATTAGGGTGCCTGGGTGGCTCAGTTGGTAAAGCATCTGCCTTGGGCTCAGGTCATGATCCCAGGGTCCTGGGATGGAGCTCCATGTTGGGCTCTCTGCTCAGTGGGGAGCCTGCTTCTTCCCTTTCCCTCTGCCCCTCCCCCCTGCTCGTGCTCTCTCTCTCTCACTCTGTCAAATAAATAAAATCTTTTTAAAAAATCCATTAAGTTCTTAATCTTTTAGTTCTAGAACTTTTTGCTTTACATAATTAGCATGGCATTTTAAAGTGTATAACTTTTAATTCTAATATCTGTAGCCCCATAGATTCTCTCTTTTTTTTTTTTCATGGTCTCCTGTATCCTCAGATGCCTGATTATTTAATTTCTTTTAAATTTAAATTACTTTATGGATGTATGATTAACATACAAAAAGCTGAATGTATTTAATATATGTAACTCCATGAGTTCGATGAGCCTGGTTACTTATTTGTATGCACGTGTACGTATATCAGCTAGACATTGTATTTGCAAAATTATATGTAGAAATTCTGGGAGCCTTAACATAGCACTCTCTTGCTCTGAATAGGGTTTATGTTTGTTTTTTCCATTCTTGTAGGCACCAGGATTACCTCCATCCAGTTAATGATTGATTCAAAACTGAGTTGCAGTTCCTATGACAGCTTGTCTTTCTAGTTTATCCTTACTCATAGGGTAGAGCCTTTTTTTTTTTTTTTTTTTTTTTAAGATTCTGTTTATTGAGGCACCTGGGTGGCTGAGTCAGTTAAGCGTCTGCCTTCAGCTCAGGTTGTGTGATCTGACAGGATGGAGCCTGTGTCAGGCTCCCTCCTCAGTGAGGAGTCTGCTTCTCCCTCTCCCTCTGTTCCTCCTCCATCTCGTGCTGTCTCAAATAAATAAAATCTTAAAAAAAAAAAAAGAAGAAGAAGAAGATTCTGTTTATTCAAGAGATTGTGCGCACAAGGGGGGGGGGCATGAGAGGGGATGAAAGGGATGTGACCTGATATGAAGGCAGATGCTTAACCAGCCAAGCCACCTAGGCACCCTGAGCCATCTGAGGTCTTAATCCAAAACAAGGAGGATTGACCTGATGCTCCTACCTTAGGAAGCCCTAATGTTGACTCTGTTCTTGTAGCCTCATATGAACCTACTATCTGTTAGAGGACCTGACTTTCAAAATTTTTTTTAAGATTTTATTTATTTATTCATGAGAGACACACAGAGGGAGAGAGAGGCAGAGACACAGGCAAAGGGAGAAGCAGGCTCCATGCAGGGAGCCCAATGTGGGACTCGATCCAGGTCTCCAGGACCATACCCTGGGCTGAAGGCAGGCGCTAAACCGCTGAGCCACCCAGGGATCCCTCAAATATTTTTTGAATGGATGGATGAATTTACACTATTTACCAAGCACTGAAATACAGATTAACCTTAATCTAATCTGGAACAAATTTTAGAATCACAATTTCTAAATTTAAAGAGTTTGAAATAAAGTAATATTACTTTAAACACTCCATATTTAAGTGGTTTAAAACTCGAATGGGATTTTCAAAGTATTTGTTATAAATAATCTGCAAATGACTACTTTTTTGGAACTTATGTCATGTGTTTTCATTTTATTGATCTTTTCTACTGTTCAAGTATAATTCATCCTTAAATAGATTAATTTGCTATTCTTTTTATCTCATTTATTTAGGAGACATTTTTCAAACATCTCCTATATGCCAGTAAGTCTTCTAGGTATTGGACTTACAAATTTAGTTCCTGCTCTTAAGGAGCTTAGGGCCTAATAGGGAAGTAATGATGTGAGATAAGGGCTATGTGGAAGATTTCCATAGGGTGCTGGCCTGGGCAAAGCCAGGAACTGCTAGTCTGGAAGAACAAATAAGAGTTGGAGAGGTGATGAAGTATGACGTAGGGCATTGTTTGCACTATGTTTAGTAATATCTCAGGGCACCTGGCTGGCTCAGTGGGTAGAGCCTGAGGGTAGGGCTCAGTGGGTAGACTCTTAATCTTGGGGTCGTGAGTTTGAGCCCCACATTGAGCATAGAGCCTTTTTTTTAAAAAATCGTGAAATCCCCACAGTCATTTGATTTTCTTTATTAGCTAGTTTAAAGATATTTTGTGGGTTGGATTTGAACCGTGATTATACCATCCCGTTTTATTTTTTTTATTTTTTATTTTTTTAAGGATTTTATTTATTTATTCATAGAGACACAGCTAGAGAGAGAGAGAGAGGCAGAGACACAGGCAGAGGGAGAAGCAGGCTCCATGCAAGGAGCCTGATGTGGGACTCGATCCCAGGTCTCCAGGATCACGCCCCGGGCTGCAGGCGGTGCTAAACCGCTGCACCACGGGGGCCGCCCATATCATCCCATTTTAGACTTTGTGTATGTAGACATAGTCCTATGTCTAAACTAAAAATATGTATACGTACTTTGTTCTTTCATCACAAGTGTAACACATGCTTTGTGTAAAATTAAAGCCTTTTATACCTTATAGTAATTGCTTGGGAGTATATTTTTTTAAATAGCTTCTTTATATATATATTCATTCTTATAAGAAATGGGATTATATTGTATTTACTAATCGGCACTTAATTGTGCACTTAATCATTTAGCCTTTTTGAGTCAGTTTTGTGCTGTTGTATTTTCTAGGTACAAAAGGCAGTTGAAGAAGATAATTGTTGCTTTGGGACTCTTGATACATGGTTGTTACATAAGCTCACAAAAGGTAAAGATGATCTGATCTATCTCAAGTAACTGAGATTTGATAGAAATGATTCACCTAAAAAAGTGGAAGTTACTTTTTTTCCCTTCTCTTATCCCAAACATACTGCTCCTTGGTACCCTAGGTATAGTAAAGCTAGATAGACTTCAGATTTGTAAGAGGAGAGTGATTTTTAAATTGTGATGAAACCTCAAACAGAAGAACGGAGGAACAGTCTTAATTCAAAAGTGGTAAGACTCAAGTTCGATAACACATTTGCCACTTTGTATCTGGGTAACTATAGGCAATCACATGGCATCTTTGAACTCCATCTTTAAACTGCAGATGGGAGTGCCTATGATCAAGCCCCCAAGTCAGTTCAGTCTCTGTACTCAGCGGGGAGTCTGCTTGAGATTCTCTCCTGTTCCTGCTCTAACTCATGTGCAGGCACGCTCTCTTTCTCTCTCAAATAAATAAATGTTAAAAAAAAAAAAACAATCAGGGATCCCTGGGTGGCGCAGCGGTTTGGCGCCTGCCTTTGGCCCAGGGCGCGATCCTGGAGACCCGGGATCGAATCCCACATCAGGCTCCCGGTGCATGGAGCCTGCTTCTCCCTCTGCCTGTGTCTCTGCCTCTCTCTCTCTCTCTGTGACTATCATAAATAAATAAAAAAAAAAAATTAAAAAAAAAAAAACAATCAATCTGAAGATTATGATGTGACAGTATGTGAAAGTGCTTTTGTAAATTATAAAAGTTCAAAAAGATTAAGTGGGAAATTGCTTTGGGGGCTCTGCACTGGAAATATATATTTTGGAATGAATTTGAGGCCAAAGCTCTAGATTATAAACTAGGGATAGTTGTTGATTGACACTACTTATAATATATTATTTTCAATGTAAATTTAGGTTCCGAATTTGCCACGGATTTTTCAAATGCCAGTGCAACTGGACTATTTGATCCTTATAAGGTAAAGTTTTTTTTTTTCCCCTCCTTTTGAATCACCAATTTTTATAGAATTTAGCTTGGATTCTGATGACATATTTTTATGTTCAGATGCATTGGAGTGGCCTCCTTGCTTCCTTGCTTTCAATACCACTTTCTATCTTGCCTCCTGTGAAGGATACGAGGTAATAAGGAACATCAGATATAGAAACCAGCAAAACTGACCCTGAATTCAAGTGCCTTAGCATTGTGTTATTTGTGTGGGATGCTTTTATGTTCATTACATAACTTTTTGGTTTATATGAAAATCAGAAAAAAAAAGAAAATCAGTTTTCTGAATTATAGAATCAATGTTTCTAGAACTATAACTGACTTTTTCATCAATTTTATTTGAAGCCACAATTTTGGGTCAGTGGATGAAGAGATATTTGGTGTGCCTATACCAATAGTGGCCATGGTAAGTAGAAAACCTGAGAGTTTCTATATGTGTAGTATAAACTAAATAATAGATATGAATAGTTGGGAGTAGATTTAAGAGACATTAAAGGTCCTTGCAGAATAAAAGTAAAGTATCTTTTTTTTTTCTTTTTAAGTTTCTATGTCCTAGATATAATCAGGAGTATTCTATATTCTGGAAAGGGGACCACTGGGCCAGTCTTCTGACATGAAAGTACTTTCTAATCTTTTCTGATTTATATATATTGTTTTTCATAACATTGCTAAATTTTTAAAAAATGTTTTATTCTGAGTAATGTGTAGTTTATATTTGATACTCTGAGACAAAAAAATAAGGATAGGTCAGGGATAGAGCCATTGCTTAGTTTGTGTTTGATACAGTATAACCAGACAGCAACAAGGCAGTTTAATGTAAAGAAGAATGTTGTATTTATATTTTATAAAATTTGTAGTCAGTATTATCAGTAAAGAAATTGTAGAAGAGTGAAAAATTATCTGTTTCATATTTTTAAGGTTTTTTTCTTGATTGTACTCTTTCTGTCTGGAGAAAAGGGCTAGAACTTAGAGAATCTCAAGGATTTTCCACCTGGTTGAGAGGATGTGTGGAAACTGACTTTGACTTTGATTTCTTATAATAGCTTAAGCAGGAAGTATAGGCCATCTTTCCTTAGGTGGATGGTTGCCACAATAGGTAGAGAAATCAGATAAGAGAAGGGGAATTTAATTCCTAAGTTATAAATTCTTGGTCACTTAGAGAGGATCAGTCTTATTCGCCTCAATGGTAGGCTCAGGCTTAGATAAGGGTATGGCTGGAAGGATAATTGAAGTTTAGTGACAAAATGTTCTTCAGATGAGTTTTGGTTTTTAAGATATTGCTATATGTAATTAAGAAGAGAGGTGCCTGGCTGGCTCAGTCAGTGGAGCATGTGACTCTTGATCTTGGGATTATAAGTTCAAGCCCTACTCAAAATTACTTTTGAGTGTGGAAATTACTTAAAAATAAATTCTTAAATTTGTAGAAATTTATTTAAAATCATAAATTTAATTTCTAGTTAAATTGTGTAGAAATTAAAATCTTAAAAAAAAAAAAAAGCAAAAACAAAAAACCTCAGGCCCAAAATGGCAGCCCAAGTTAATAAGCCAAGACTTGATACCTACTCTAACTGCAGTTTCAATCCCCCAGAAATGTAACCCTTAACCAGTCCACATGGGAATTTTCCATCAGCACTAGGAAATTTACTGATAGACCTTTTCCATTCCCCTTAGGAAGGCAACATTGCCTAAAACAGTGGATTTTTTTTTTTTTTTTTTTTTTTGCTAATAATTATCTTTTCCCACTCCCTCTCTACCTTTAAAAATCTTTCCTTTTCTGGGACACCTGTGTGGTTTGTTGGTTAAGTGATCAACTCTTGATCTCAGCTCAGGTCTTGATCTTAGGTTCATGAGTGTAAGCCCTGTGTTGGGCTCTGTGGTGAGTGCGGAGCCTACTTTAAAAAAAAAAATCTTTCCTTTTCTGTAGCTCTTTGGAGCTCTCTGTACTTGTTAGATGGGATGCTGCCCAATTCATGGATTGATTAATAAAGCCAGTTAGATCTTTAAAATTACTTGCTTCAATTTTTGTCATTTAACAGATTTGGTCGCAGGCAGCAACAAGATCCAAAGTGAACTTCCAACAGCATTTGGGGACAACGAGAAACATGGGCATGGTACCCCACGAACTCTTTGAATTCATGTGTTTCTCGCTGTTTCTGAGGGCTGTGGGTAAGTTCCCTCTTGGTTGTGAGCTTCACTAATTGTTCATTCAAACTCCCCCAATCTAATTGGCCTTCCTTTACAGCCGAAACTGCCAGATGGTTATGCCCAGAGCTGGCAGTTTTGCCTGGTGCCCAACTGAGCTGGCAAAAGAGTCTGCCCAGAGCCAAATTCCTGGCCTTTTAGACCACAATTCCCCTGGAATTACTGGAAAACTCCAGCAAGATTCCACAAGAGTTAGCAGTGGTGAGCACAGGGCCTTCTTGTGACCAGGACACAGTAATGTCTCTTGGTTGTTGCTGATATATTAAGGTACACATATTTGTCTTATTTTGTGTAGATAAATGCTATCACTAACAGGGATCTCAGAGGCCAAAAAACTGGAAAAATTGGTGGGCACAGGTTGAGCATTTGAAGGCTGTTAGAACACTTGCCTTCTCAAGAAAATATAGTAAGTTGATGACAGAATGGGTTAGATTGATACAAGTTCCACCCACCAGCATCAAGAAAACTTCCATATAGTGAGGTACACTATAAAACGTGCAGGATCCCCAACCTAGTGACCCATCCTTTTAAGGTATTAGTTTGGCTCTGAGAAATCCAAAGGCTTAGCTAATGGGGTCCTTAAATTCTGAAGGGTCAGGCATGCCACCTTGCAGCATACCTGCTTATTTTATGTCTAAGAACTATAGTCCTAGAAGTTGTAGATATCTTGCAAAAATGGCAAAATCTTACTAAGTTGAGGAACTTGGTTCAGTAACCTGTCAGGTTGAGGCCAGACAGAAATATGAGTTGCACCTCATTTGCAGGTAGAATGGCTGGACAGAAATATGGGTTAACTCCATTTGTGCCTAGAATTCTACCAAACTGCCCCAGCCTTCAAGGGATTACAACTAGAAATACAATGGTCATTATGGGGACCATTCCAATTAGATAAAATCATGTAAGAAGTGCACTTGAAGGCAGGGGTTCCCAAATTAAATGGAATAGGATACCTGTGTTAATTGGCAAGCAGAAGCCTCCAAAAGATTTCAAAATTCCCATGTTGTTCCCTTAAAAGATTCATGGCAGAAGGCTAATTAAAAATCAGAGAGAGAAGAGGTACCCAAAACAAAAGCCTGTTAAGAGTGATGTAACTCTTACTGCCCCCCCCATCCTCCCTGTAGTACTCATTCTATTAATCCTCTTTCTGAATTACAATGAAAAGACTACACAACCATAAACAGAACTCCACCACATTAGTGGCCTTACACACACCCCTGTATTTACCTTCATAGGAGGACTCCCATATAGACCTCTTCTAGAGTTGAAACTGAGGGGTTTTCTGGTAAAATTGCTAGGTTATTCCCTTAAACAGTAAATGAGGAACTCTGGTAGATACTGGAGCCTGCAGAGGGGATCCTGGAAAAACTGGAAGAAGCCAGCAAAGGGTGAAAATTCTTACCAGAATCAATTCCTTCCAAATCTCTGTAGTGCCCAGTCCAGAAAGGAAAAGAAAATTTCACATCATCCCTTCCTTTCTAAATCCAGACTGTTGGCTGTTGATCCTTTCTTTTCCAGATTTACCTATTGCCTTTTCTTTGTCTTGTTTTGCATAACTGGGCTTGGCTTTCTGCCTGCATGGGACATGCAGGTTTTGGTTCTTTTGGCTATCATTGGGAGTGACTCTAAATCTTGGAAAGGTAGTATCTTTTTAAACTGTCTTTGAGGATTCCTCTTACACCCGTGGGGTATTATTCAGTATCACCAGAAATAATTTAAATTAAAACCATGTCCCCAGAGGAAAAAGAAACAAACTGAGAATAATGTAGTTAGACAGGTAGATCAACCCATAATGTCATTTAGTTTACAACCCAGTTCTTGGAGGAATTGAAAGCGAGTGTCCTTATCTTGCCGATCTTCATAAAACTAGAAATGTAGCTCTACAGGCAATTCACAGTTTACCTGGTTCTTCATCAATTCCAAAACTTGCCCTGTGTATCTCAGACAGATTGTAAATTAGTGGCTTTAGGAAACCAGAGTCCTTCTTGGAAGAACTTGCATTCTTTCTCTGTCCCTTAAAGTTACACATATAATCATTTCTTTGAAATGTAAACACAGCCCACAATCACCAGAGAGAAAAAAGGGAAAGAAGCCTTTTTTTTTTTTTTTTTTTTAATTTATGATAGAGAGAGAGAGAGAGGCAGAGACACAGGCAGAGGGAGAAGCAGGCTCCATGCACCGGGAGCCCGATGTGGGATTCCATCCCGGGTCTCCAGGATCGCGCCCTGGGCCAAAGGCAGGCGCCAAACCGCTGTGCCACCCAGGGATCGAAAGCCTTTTTTTAAAAAAAAATTACTTATTTATTCATGATAGACACACAGAGAAAGAGAGAGAGAGAGAGGCAGAGACACAGACAGAGGGAGAAGCAGGATCCATGCCGGGAGGCTCCCCGACGCGGGACTCAATACCGGGACTCAATCCGGGGACTCCAGGATCGCGCCCTGGGCCAAAGGCAGGCGCTAAACTGCTGAGCTACCCAGGGATCCCCAAGAAGCCTTTTTAAAATACAACCTTCAAAAGGGCTCTTTTCCCAAACTCTAGTACAGATTAATCCCAGGGACAAATACAAGTCTTAAAATTCTCCACAAATGTTAGTAACTATAGGGTCTTTATGCACATCTATTTCTCTGTGTTTATAGTAAATGTGAGATATTTTTCTACCTCTGGGTGGTATTGCTAAAATTAATTTGTAAAAGACCTCTATTTACTTGGTTTGAAGACAAACGCTGGTAAGGATTAGACATTTTAAAACTCTCAGAAAGAAACTAATCCAAATATTTTCTCAAGTTCACATGATCTGGGAAAATACTTGATGTGAAATCTACTTTAAGGTTGCTGGTTTAATTAAAGTAGACATATCTTGACGCCTGAATGGCACAGGTTGTTAAGCAACCAACCCTTGGTTTTGGCTCAGATCATGATATCGGAGTTATGGGATCGAACACTGAGCCCTACTTTGGGCTCTGTGCTCTGTGTGGACTCTGCTTGAGATTCTCTCTCCCTGTTCCTCAGCCCCTCCCACTTGTGTGCATGTGCTTGTATGCACTGTCTCTCAAATAAGTAAATATTTTAAAAAATTAAACTAGACATGTCTTTAGGGCTATTAGCAGTAACATTTTATTCTGACTTGGTTTACTTAAAGGCAAATAATGTAATGTTATCTGTTACATTTTTTTTTTTTTTAATAGCTTGGCAGGGCACACCTGGGTAGCTCAGTAGGTTGGGCATCCAACTCTTGATTTCAGCTCAGGTCATCGTCTTGGGGTCATGAGATTGAGCCCCGCATCAAGCTCTGTACTTGGTGGAAAGTCTGCTTGAGATTCTCTTTCTCTCCCTCTCTACACCCCCCACCCCCATCTTTCTCAAATAAATAGATAAATCTTAAAAAAAAAAAAAAAGAAACTTGGAAGAGTAATTGACTTTATCTGATGTCTCAAGAAGTTTTTAGGGTGACATAAGTGTAATTATTAAGAACAAGTAAATAGATATAAATAAAATAAAAAATTTAGGTAATCTTTTAAATAGTCTCCCATATCATTTTGGGAACCTAGTGCTTAAAGTTTTGCTAAGTTAGGTTAAGTAATGAATTAAGCTAAATTCATTAAATATCTATATCATTTGTAAATAAGATGGAATACTAAAATATCAGTTACTAAACATAGGTTTAACTTGTGGTGCCTGGCTGGCTTTGGTGGAGCAGGTGACTCTCGATCTTAGGGCCGTAAGTTCGAGCCCCACATTGGGGTAGAGATTACTTAAAATTTTTTTAAAACCTTAAAAAAAAAAAAAAAAGAAATAGCTACTTGTAGCTTCTTATTCCAGAACAACTAAAATGTATTTGCATATGTTTGTGCTACATTGGAAAATTAAAAAGACATATGCTTCTAAAAATTATAAAATATATTTATAAATTTACCAATCTAAAGAATGCCAATTTAACAGACAGTTCCCAATTGCTTAACACTACTAGAAATACACTCCAAATATTGGGAATTATCCTTCTTATAATTATCACAATTCTCTCCCTAGTACATTGTATTCTTTCAAAAGCTTTAAATGCATGTTAACTGCCAAGCACATGATCTCCCTAAGAGTGGAACATGAGAAAAGGAAGAGCCAACATAAAAATTGTGAACCTGAAGTTGTAACCTGTGAATATCACAGAGATTAAGCAAAAAAAACCATCGTGACCTGTGAATGCCACACAGAGGATCAATAATAGCTGTGAGAACTCTGGAGTGGTAGAGAATGATACTAATGCTTTAAATTTTGATCGCATCTCTCAGTTAAGCTAGAGTCTGATCAAAAAGGGAGGAATAAAAAGAAAACCACAGGCTTAAAATGGCAGCTACAAGCCAATAAACCAAGATTCAATAGCTAACCTACCTGTAGTTTCAGCCTCCCAGAAATGTAACCCTTAACCAGTCAACATGGGAATTTCCCAGTAAGCATTAGTAAATTTAATGATAGACCCCATCTGTTCCAGTTAGGAGGGTGACCGTGCCTAAAACAATGGATTCTTTGCTAATAGTTTCCTTTTTTCTCTGCTCTTTCTCTACTTTTAAAAACTTTTCCTTTTCTTTAGCTCTTTGAAGCTCACCTCTGCTAGATGGAATGCCCAATTCATGCATCAATTAATAAAGCCTATTAGGCCTTTAAAATTTACTCTGTTAAACATTGATTCTTAACAAGCTACATACAGTTGTTTTAACAAATTGTTATATTATTTCTTTTAACAAAAGTAATATGATTGAGAATATGCAGTTTTGACCTGTATCTATTTGTATTGAGCACACACCTATCACTCTTATTAAAAGAGAAATTTGTGAGGTCATTATTTTGACTAATAAATGAAACTACTTTTAAGTTGAAAAATCTTAGTTTTTTTCCCCACAATTTTTATTCTGACCTTTATTTTTCAGATTTTTCCTGGGATATGACTTAAAAGTCATAAAGTGGGCTGCCTACTAAAAATTCCTGAGGCACATTATTCATTCACAAAATGTTAGTCCTGGAGAAACTTCTATCTTGTTGTTCTTTCTAGGGATTTTTTTTTTTTTTTTGTAAGGAAAAGGAAAAAAGAAAACAAAATGTTGACCCTTGAGAATTTAATATAGGAGACAGTGGAATACAGTAAAATGGGCCACTGTATGACCCAGCCATCTTATATTTGAACATTTTTGACAGGTCGCCGATCAGCAATCAGCCATGTTTGGAGAGTGCTGCTTCCACGCAGGAGATGTGAAACTAACCATGGGAACTGGGACATTTTTGGATATTAATACTGGAAATAACCTTCAACATACTATTGGAGGTAAATAGTTAGAATTTATCCTTTTTATTGATAAAATATCATTTCTTTTTATATTTAACTTTTGTAATACTGTTTTCCCATTTTTTATTAAGGGAATTCTCTAATGTATTTTTTGCTAGTATTCCAAGAGACAGTTAATTTCCAATTCCCTTTTTTCTTTAAAAGGATAAAAAAATGAGACATGTTATTATAGAAAAATTCAGGATTAGGGGCTTTTGGTCAGTTTACCAATTATTTACCTGTAATATCTGTTATATTTGTTTAGAACATCTTTCTAGGCCTCTAAATTTTCTTTTATGTGTTAGCAGTTCTTCTTTTGTGATTTTTTTTTTTTTATAATTCTCAACTAGTGATCCATGCATATTTAATGACAGTTGCCAAGAAATTGGTCTCCCTTATGGAAGACATCCTAGGATGTGTAAACAAAGAAATTTAGAATGTGGAACTATACCCTAAGAGACCTGTGGATTCTAAATCCGGACTATGGTCTCCTAACATGGTTACTAAGAGGTAGATTTTAAAAATCTTTTTCTTACTTTCCATCCTCCCTCAAGCTCTTCCTTTTCCCCTAATTAGGAAAATGAAAGCTAGAAAATTTCATCATTGCATTAGATTGTTTCTATTTAGGAAGCTTCACAGATAAATGCAATAGCATAGATGGCTCTGTGTGTTTCTAGAGACATAAATATGCCTATGGCTACTAAAAGCTAATGTTTATTGTTCATATTAAATACCAGGAACTGCACTAAGTTTTTTATGCAGTAATTCAGTTTATTCTCACAGGAGCTTTCGGAGGCCAACTATTTCACAGTTGAGGAGACTGAGGCTAAGAGGTTAGAAACTTGTGAGACCACTGACTTCAGAGCCACTTTGCTATTTTTTAAGATAATCAAACTGTAGATGTCTCTGTAATGAATTATCTATTTATTACATTTGACTTATTTTGTTTCTTTTTTTCTTTAAGGCTTTTATCCACTAATTGGGTGGAAGATTGGCCAAGAAGTTGTATGCTTAGCTGAAAGCAATGCAGGAGACACTGGCACTATCATAAAATGGGCTCAAGAATTAGGTAAATCTTCTTTTAAACAGATTTCATAGAACAGACTTAAAGAATTCAAGAATGTCATAGGACTATTGACGAGTAGAGAATGAGTGGATTGTTCAAATGAGACTTAAGAACTATGATTTAAAAAAATAGGATATTATTTTTATGACACTGGGGTGGTAAAAGGCTAAGCCTTAAGGCCAGATACCATAAAGAAAAAAAAAGACAGTAAATTTAAGTATATAAATTATTAGAATGTGTAAGGAGAGATGGTATAAGCAAAGTTAAAAGTCAAATTGGTAAGACCAATTTGTAGCATACACCAAAAAAATTAATAAAGATGACTAAAGAATGAACAAGGAGATCTCTGGGTGGCTCAGTGGTTTAGTGCCTGCCTTCAGCCCAGGGTGTGATCCTGGAGTCCTGGGATCGAATCCCGCATTGGGCTCCCTGCATGGAGCCTGCTTCTCCCTCTGCCTGTGTCTGCCTCTGTGTGTGTGTGTGTGTCTCTCTCTCATGAATAAATAAATAAAATCTTTAAAAAAAAATTAACCAAGTACAGAAGTACAACTATCATAAATAACTACTAAAAAATGCTACTCAGAGGCTCCTGGCTGCTCAGCTGGAAGGGCATTTGACTCTTGATCTCAGGGTCACTAGACCAAGCTCCACATTGGGTGTAGAGATTACTAAAAAAAAATAAATAAGCAAACTTAATAAAATACTATTCATTGGGCACTTGGGTGGCTCGGTCACTTAAGCATCTGCCCTCAGCTAAGGTCATGATCCCAGAGTCCTGGGATCGAGTCCTGCGTTGGGCTCCATGCTGGGCAGGGAACCTCCTTTTCCCTCTCCCTCTCCCACTTTACTCTCTCCCTCTCTTGCTCTCTCTCAAATAAATAAATTAAATCTTAAAAAAATAATTAGAAATGAAAAAAAGGGATCCCTGGGTGGCGCAGCGGTTTGGCGCCTGCCTTTGGCCCAGGGCGCGATCCTGGAGACCCGGGATCGAATCCCACGTCGGGCTCCTGGTGCATGGAGCCTGCTTCTCCCTCTACCTGTGTCTCTGCCTCTCTCTCTCTCTCTCTCTCTCTCTCTCTGTGACTATCATAAATAAATAAAAATTTAAAAAAATTTTTTTAAATAAATAAATAAAAATGAAAAAAATGCTGTTCAAATTCAACAATCAAAGAAATACACATCTAAAAAATGATGTCACCTGTCATTGACATTTGGGTTATTTTCACTTTTTGGCTATTGTAAATAATGAACAGCCTGTATATTATATAGCCATATTTCATGCAGAAGGTGTGAAATGTTATACACCAAAGATTAACAGTGGGTATCTCTAAAAAAAAAAAACAAAAAACAGTGGGGTATCTCTGATGATAAAATTATGGAGCAGGCTATGGTTTTCTACTTTGCTAATTTGAACTAAGCTGATTCGTTTAAAGACAGAGCTAAATCTTTTGCCAGTAAACATAGGAGGAAAATGCCAATCTATCTCCTTTCTTCCTTTTTCTCTTTCTCCATGAGCCTGCACACAAAAAAAGTTTATTTCAAAGTTTTCTGTTACCTCCTTAAAGTCTCTTGTTTTTTTTTTTCTTTTTTTAGATTTATTTATTTATTTATTCAGAGAGAGTGTAAGAGTGAGAGCTTGAGAAGGGGGAGGGGCAGAGGGGGAGAGAGAGAATCTCAAGCAGAATCCCTGCTGAGCATGGAGCCCAACAAGATGCTTGATCTCAGGACAGGACCCTGATATCATGACCTGAGCTGAAATCAACAGTTGGAGGCCCAACTGATTGAGCCACCCAGGTGCCCCAAAAGTTTCTTCTTTAAATGTACTTCTTTTCTTTCCTTTTCTTTTTTTATTTTTTATTTTATTTTTTTTTAAGATTTTATTTATTTATTCGTGACACACAGAGAGAGAGAGAGAGACAGAGACATAGGCAGAGGGAGAAGCAGACCCCATCCATGCAGGGAGCCCAATGTGGGACTTGATCCCGGGTCTCCAGGATCACACCCTGGGCTGAAGGTGGCGCTAAACTGCTGGACTACCAGGGCTGCCTTTTTGTTTTGTTTTGTTTTTTGTTTTTTGTTTTTTTAATATTTTATTTATTTATTCATGAGAGATGCAGGAGAGAGGCAGAGACACAGGCAGAGGGAGAAGCAGGCTCCATGCAGGGAACCCACTTAACCGCTGGGCTAACTGTGGCATTAACACTTAACCGCTGAGCCACTCAGGCATTCCAAATGTATTTCTTTTATTTTTGGACATCTATCTTGATGATCAGAAATAGAAAATTATATATTTCTTTTCTTTAAGTTATACCTTCTATTAATTTTATTTCCTTCCCAGAAGATGCAAAGAAAAAGCAGAATAATTTCACATTCATCAGTTAAAAAAATCATTCTAGAGTTCTGTGTGACATCATGTGCACATTCTCCATAGGAATCTTTGTTTTGCTGGATTGAGGCTCATTCACCGTGATTCTCAAATGATGAAAGCTCTTTTCTGGGAGATGGGGCTAAATGGTCCTACCTAGAAAAGTCGTGTGATTTCTGGTGGAGGCACAAGCTCTCCTAAGGGCCAGTCGCGTATCTGGCAAGAAAATGGGACTATTGTCCTAACTGGAGAGAGAGAGAATTCAGAGTTGAGTTATTTACTTTAAAATTTTAGTCATTGGTAAAGCTAAACCTTATTGTATGTATCTGTCTGAAATTCACACAAAAAAAGTTGACATTTATTTGAATATATATCACTTTAATGGGTATACTGAGAAAAATTTAATTATGTTCAGGAGAAACACAGTGTGTAAGAGCCTAAGTAGCCCTGGAATTTCCTTGAATGTGTAAGCTGAGACTGTATCTTTGTGTTGCGTCCTGAGCTTGTTCCAATCTGAATGATGGCTTCCTTCCACTTGTTTTAGTGGATTGAATACTTCAGGCTCAGGTATAAAAGCTGTTTAAAACAAGTTTCATCTTGATTTTTGGATCTATTTTCTAAGTCTTTTTCACACAGCCCAATTCTTCCTTTTTTTCCGCTTTAGCCCTCTATGTTAATTCAACATTTGGGTTCCCACAGGATCATCTCTTCTTTTTAATTTGATCCATTTCTGCTCCCCTTCACTCTTTGTTCTATTTTGCTGTCTTAATCTTAATAAATATTTTTTATGTCTTCTAGCTTTTATTGAGTTAACAAGTAACTGAGTGCTCCCCGTATGCCTGGAACTGTACATGTGAGGGGACACAAATGAATAACACAGACACCTGCTGCTCTCATGGCATTTATAGTCTAGCAGGAAAGACATGTTTTAAATGAAAAGCTGAAAAAATATATGTATATATATTAGTGTTAAGTCCCAGGAAGGAGAAGTAGTAGTAGGATCAATGATCCCTTTTTAAAGGGAGAGCTTTATCTAGTCTGGAGAATCTAGAGGCTTCTTTCAAGAATGATGTTGGCTATTCCCTGAAGGGATAACAACTAGTGGTTGCTCCTGGGTGGCTCAGTTGGTTAAGCATTGGACTCTTGATTTCCACTCATGTCCTGATCTCATGTTGGGCTCCGTGCTTAGTAGGGAGTCTTCTGGAGATTTTCTCCCTCTGCCTCTGCCCCTTGCCCTGCTTGCTCTCTCTCTAAAATAAAAAAATAAAAAATAAAATAAATCTTAAAAAGAAAGAAAAGAAAAAAGAGTGGTTTTATAGGTGAGAGAAGCAAGTTAAATTAGGAGGCAGTCCAAGTAAGGAGGAATAGTGAGGGAGGCCCCAAGCAGGGAGAAGCATGACCTATTTAAGGGACTAAAAGAATGCCCTATTTCTTCTCTGCAGTTCAGGCAGTTGACATCTCTGTTGTCCTCCAGTAACACAGGTCAGGGAACATTTTTTCCCTAGCAATATCACTTTTAATTGGTACGTGTCACATCTGCTTGCTCCATGCAATCCCCATAAGACTTCCCCATACACGTGTAAAATTACCCAGGACTCTTGTTTACTAGAAATAAGGAAACTGATTCCTCTCAGGGTATCTTCCCAAGAGAGAAAGTATCCCTCATTGGAAGGGATGAGATAAACATTTTTTCATTATATGAACTAGTTCTAGGTGGTGATGAGGCACATACATGTTACTGCTGGTGAACAGGATCTTAGTTCATGGTCCCAGATCCCTCTCTTCTTGTTGGGGAAGAGAAGTATGGGTTACCACTGAAGCTCAAGTAGAGCCCAGTATGAATGAATCCTTAAATTCTCAAGTAGACAGTGCAGACCCAGGGTCTTATAGAGGCCACCACCTGAGTGTTATTGGTGAAAATACTAGAGGCTGCTAAAGGCGCTTGGATGTTTGGGGCTCCTGGGTGGCTCAGTTGGTTTAGCATGGACTCTTGATTTCAGTTAGGTCATGATCTCAGGGTTGTAAGATCAAGCCCCGAGTCAGGCTCTTTGCTGGGTGTAGAGGTTACTTAAGATTCTCTATTTCCTTCTCCCTCTGCCCCTCCCACATCATGCCCTTCCCCTGCCCCCACTCTCTCGCTGTCTCTTTATTTTTTTTTAATTTTTATTTTTTTAAATTTTTATTTATTTATGATAGTCACAGAGAGAGAGAGAGAGGCAGAGACACAGGCGGAGGAAGAAGCAGGCTCCATGCACCGGGAGCCCGATGTGGGATTCGATCCCGGGTCTCCAGGATCGCGCCCTGGGCCAAAGGCAGGTGCCAAACCGCTGCGCCACCCAGGGATCCCCTCGCTGTCTCTTTAAAAAAAAAAAAAAAAAAGATGCTCTGGATTTTCTCTATGGATCCAGCCTGCTGAGCCAGGAGAAAATCCCCAGAGAATGTGGAGAAGGCTGGCCTGGCCAATCCCTGGGAGAGCTTGCCAACAGTGGACATCAATACTGTTTGGTCTGAACTGCTCCTCTTCCAGCCTGAGAGAGGGAGGCCTAATCTTTCTCATATTTCCAGAAACCAGAGAGCCAAGGTTCACTCCTCTGCCTCTCTCATTGCCTGACAACCCCATAAGCCTGATCTGAAAGGAAGCACAATGTAAGAACATACAGCACCCTGAAGGCAGGTATAATAGAAGAAACTGAAGATTAAAATAACACCAACAAAAGTTAAACTTGAAGGGTTGAAAGAAAATATTACAAAGAAATGTTTGGAAAACATCCAGAGTTTTGAAGAACAAAACCTTGATATGTAAAACATAAAATAGTGCTAAAAATCCAAATAAGAATCATAAAGAATTTAAAAACAAAAAAGAAAAATAGAAGATAAAACTGAGAGGTAAGAGATACAGAGGAGAGATTAGAGAAAAAAATATGTGAACAGTAGTCTCATTGCTGGCATATGAAAATGTAATTATGGTAATGGAGTTACAAAAATGTAAACATTGAAGCAAAAAATTGAAAATAAATTTCCTTGAACAGAAGAAAGACCTTAGTTTTCAGACTGAAATAGCTTAGTTAAAAAAAAAAAGAAGAGATACAAACTAAGACAGTCACGTGTGTGAATTATCTGATTTCCAAGAATAAAGAAAAGCTTCAAGATAGTTTGTGTATGAAGAAATAAATACTCAGAGTGGCATGGAAGTTAATTGTAAAATTTGGAAAGTGGAACAGCATGTACATATAGAGAAGAAAGAACAATGAGCCAATATTTTGGTGCTTGGCTAAGCTATCATTCATATTAAGTGGAAAAGGGACACTTCCTGGCTGTGCAGTATGTGTTTTTTGAGGAAATTACCCAAGGAGATACTCCAGCCAAAAAGAAATAGATCAAAGATCTCAACATGGAGAACGCAAAGTGTGTAACTAAGATGTTTTTCAAAAAAGAGTTTTTATTTTTCCCTCCTGTAGCAGGCCAGACTTTGTTCTATTTTATTTGAACTGTTCTTGTATGGGGAGATCCCTGGGTGGCTCAGTGGTTTAGTGCCCGCCTTCGGCTCAAGGCGTGATCCTGGAGACCCAGGATCGAGTCCCACATCAGGCTCCCTGCATGGAGTCTGCTTCTCCCTCTGCCTGTGTCTCTGCCTCTCTCTCTCTCTCTCTCTCTCTCTCTCTCTGTCTGTCTCATGAATAAATAAATAAAATCCTTTAAAAAAATATTAAAAAAAAAACTGTTCTTGTACCAAATTGATAAAAGATGTCTTATGGTAACGTAAAATCTTTATTTTTGTACATTAAGAACATAGTTTTGAATATCTCTTTAAGAGATTAAAATTATCTTAACATGGGATCCCTGGGTGGCGCAGCGGTTTGGCGCCTGCCTTTGGCCCAGGGCGCGATCCTGGAGACCCGGGATCGAATCCCACATCGGGCTCCCGGTGCATGGAGCCTGCTTCTCCCTCTGCCTGTGTCTCTGCCTCTCTCCATCTCTCTGTGACTATCATAAATAAATAAAAAAAAATTAAAAAAAAAATAAAATAAAATAAAATTATCTTAACACTAAAAAGAGTCCCCTGATTAAACTAGGCTTAAATATTTTATGTATGATGTATGATTGGAGTGGAGCACCTGGGTGTATTATGTATGATGTATGATTGGAGTGGAGCACCTGGGTGGCTCCGTCGGTTAAGCACCTGACTCTTGATTTCTGCTCAGGTCATAATCCAAGGTTGTAAGATCGAGCCCTGCTTCAAGCCCTGAGTTGGGTTCCCGCTGTGCGTGGAGCCTACTTAAGATCCTCTCTCTCTCCCTCTCTGTCCCTCTCCTCCCTAAAAATAAAGGAAAGAAAGTAATGTTTCTGTTAAGTTCCAAAAGGGTATTCTTTTTTTCTTCTTCCCATAAGTGATTTTAATTCCATGATGTGTAACTTATGGGGTAAAGTGCTGGTCAAGAATAAACAACAGACTGTACATTTTTTTTTCTGTTCTTCATCTTTTTGTTCATTTATGTTTTCATTTCGAGTTCAGTGAAATCCCATTCTGAACACATACACACACACATCCTTTTCTCAGTGCTGTACTTTGAAAAGCACTGGAGTGGAACATCTCAGCCTATTATGTAATATGGTTAGAAATAAATAGCAAAAACAGTATTTAAATGGTACTTTGCCCATGGAAATTTGAAATCTCTTTTCTTAAGTAACATAGAGCCAAGGAAAACTTTGAAACATAATTTGATAGTGTCTAAAAAATACAGAAACCAACTATAATTCTGTAAAAACAGTACTTAGAGGAAAATGATGAATGTTTATTAATAAGAAAAAGGAGAGAAGCATAATAAACTTCCCAGCCAAAACGTACAAGGACATACAAATTATTAAAACTGACAAATAATAAAAAGTAAAATTGATAAACTAAATGTCTTTTAAAAATACCCAAGAATTAGTATTCTACCCATGTTTCACTGGGTATATATACAGTGAGATATATAGTGAGAGAGAGGTGAAAATTAGAACTGTTTTAACTTTTTATTTTTAAACAATTTCAAACTTAAAGTTATAAAAACAACACAAAAACCTGTACACCCTTTAAGACTTTATTTTATTTTTAAGTAATCTCTGTACCCTACCTGAGGCTTGAGTGTACAAACCCAAGATCAAGTCACATGCTCTGACAACTAAGCCAGCCAAACTGCTCCTCCAAATTTGCTAATTTTTAACATTTTACCATGATTGTGTTATCTACCTACCATCTATCCTGTACTGCAGGACAGATAAATACCTGTATAATTTTCTGAGCTCTTTTAAGAATGGATTACATGCATCATGCTTCTTTCCCTGTAGTATTTCATGGTGTATTTCCTAGGAACAAGAACACTCTCGTACTTATCTGAAGTATGGTTATTAACTTGAGAAGAGTTAACATTGAATACAATATTCTTTACCATATTTATAGTCCATATTCTCATTTTGTCAGATGTACCAGTAATGTCCTTCATGGCAATTCTTCCCCATTATAAGATCCAGACCATTGTTGCTTATTGTATAATTTCCTTTAATCTGGAATCCCTTCTTCAGCTTTGTTTTTCATGCTGTTGACATTTTTGAAAGCCATAGGCCAGCTATTGTCTAGAATATCCTTCAGTTTACGTTCTTGTGACTATGTCCATGTTATGTAGTTTTGGCTGAAACCATACATAAATGGTAACTGTATCCTTCTCAGAATGTATACCTGGAGTTGCAGGGTGTCCATTAGTCCCATTACTCCTCTGTATTAATTAACATTCTATTGTGTATTGAAGAGCTTTCCTTTCACCGTTTTTATTTACATATTATCACTATAAACTCATTATTTATTTCATTCTATAGGTCTTACTTATTTTCTTTTTTTTTTTTTTTCTTACTTATTTTCATGTTCAGTTTGTCAAGAATTTAACCAGTGCAAATCTCCTCAGACTGTCTTCTGTGTCTTTTAAATGTCCATATCTTTCTTCTTCCTCTTTCTTATAATTCTTTCTTCTTCTCTTTCTTAGTTTCTGGCATAAGACGTTTTAAGCTCATCTTGTGTTTTTCCTACTCGTCCCCTGAAATTAGCCACTTGCCCAGTGAGCCCTAACTCATATGAATGGGAAATGGTATTTAAAAATAATGACTGTTATGGTGTCTGGCTGGCTCAGTTGGTAGGGCGTGTGACTCTTGATCTCAGGGTCATGAGTTCAAGCCTCACATTGGGTGTGGAGCCTACTTTAAAAAATAATAAAATTCAAAATAAATCAATAAAAATAAAAACAGTGGTTGGCAGCAGGTTTCGGCAGAGCTAGAAGTGTGTGTGTATATGTGTTAAAAACAAATCTTTTTTTTTTTAAGATTTTTAATTTATTTATTCATGAGAGACACAGGGAGAGAGAAAGAGAGAGGCAGAGACACAGGCAGAGGGAGAAGCAGGCTCCATTCAGGGAGCCTGCTGTGGGACTCGATCCTGGATCTCCGGGATCACTCCCTGAGCTGAAGGTAGGCGCCAAACCGCTGAGCCACCCAGGGATCCCCAAAAACAAATCTTTTAAATTATTTTATTTATTTATTTATTTATTTGAGAGGGGGTAAGGGGAGCAGAGGGAGAGGGACAAGCAGACCCCATGCTGTGCTTGGAGCCCAACGCAAGGTTCAGTCTCATGACCCTCAGATCATGACCTGAGCCAAAATCAAGAGTTGACGCTTAACCGATTGAGCCACACAGGCACCCGAGTGTGTAAAAATTTTTTGAAATTATATTGTATCTCCAGTCCCAGTTTAGCTCCTAAGCATCTTTGCTTATCTTTTTATGTTCTTTGTTTTTACATCCCTTTTTCCACATTGAGAACCCTGGCTCCTGACAATGTTAATATTATGTATTCATTTACTCAATCTGTGTAAAATACACACAAAAGAGGGGCACCTGGGTGGCTCAGTGGTTGAGCATCTGCCTTTGGCTCAGGTCATGATCCTGGGGTCCTCTGATCGAATCCTGCATCAGGCTCTCCACAGGAAGCCTGCTTTTTCCCTCTGCCTATGTCTCTGCCTCTCTGTGTGTGTGTCTCATGAATACGTAAGTAAAATCTTTTAAAATATATATATATATATGTATATATACATATATACACACACAGAAGAGTTTCAGAATTACTAGTCCCATCCCACTTCATCAAACAATATTTACTCAAGATCATTTGCAGGTTTTTTCCGTTTATATCAAGGGTATATGGCCAAAGCACACTATTCAAAAGTTACTTCTATTAGTTCTTCTTCTCCCTTCAATGATTTTAGTAATTTGAAATAGAATCGAGTTCATTTGTTTTCTGTTACCATTCAGTTTAAGTTTTCCCCCTCTCTGCATTCTTTTTAAAAACATTATCTAATTATTTTTAATGTGAAATTGTTACTTGATTCCCAAAGTTGAAACCATGAAAAAGGATATACTCAGAGAAGTTGATTTCTCTCCCCTCCCCTTCATCCTGTCTCTCTATATCTTGTAATCACTTCATTAGTTTTTGGTTTGTCCTTTGTATTTCTTTTTGCAAAAACATTTAGGATACATGTATGTTTTATTATATTCCCTACTTTCTTACATAAAATAATGTACACTCTTTCATACTTTGCCATTTTCACTTAAAAGGATATCCTGGGAATTACTTCCCATCAGTTCACAGACATCTTCCTTCTTTTCATAGTATATGTTTTTCATTTTTTTAGCAGTCTCCTTTGCAGAGTATAAGGTTTTAAATTAGTAAAGTTTAATTTATCACCTTTTTGTTTTATGAATTATGCTTTGGGTATTGTATCTAAGAACTCTTGGCCAAACCAGTCACACAGATTTTTCTCCCATGGTTTCTTTTAAAAGTTTTATAGTTTATGTTTTACATTTAGATGTATAACAGTTTTGAATAAATTTTCTTATAAGCTGTGAAGTTTAGGTCAAGGTTTTGTTTTTGTTTTTTGCATATAAATTAACATTTCTTTTATTTGTTTGTTAACAACAAATTATCATTATCTTAATTCTCCTTCACCGGAGACTGTCTTTATTTCTGAAGGATATTTTTGCTAGGATATATATATAGGTTGACATTTCTTTTCTTTTAGTACTTAAAAAGATGTTCCACTTCATAGTTTTGATGAGAAACCCACAGTTATTTTAATGTTTGTTCCACAATATATAATCTACCTGCTTTCAGAACTTCTACTTTGCCTTCAGGTTTTAACTTTCAATTTTATTATGATGTGCCTGGGCATCAGTTTCTTTGTGTTTATCCAGTTTGGGATGTTCTGAAGTTCTTGAATCTATAGATTTATACCTTTCATCTGCTATGGGATGTTTACAGTCACTTTTTTTTTTTCTTCAGATAGTTTTTCTGCACTGCATTCTTTGTCTTTTCCTTCTGGGATTCAAATCACAGAAATGTTAGGTCTTTTCTCATTGTCTCATAGATCCATGAAGTCCTGTTCTCTCTCTCTCTCTCTCTCTCTCTCTCTCTCTTTCTCTCTCTCTGTCTCTCTCTTTTTTCAATGCCTTTTCTCCTTCTTGTTCAGGTAGACTGAAAAAAATCCCAAAAGCAAAAGTCAGAGTTATCTCCTCACTTTTAGTCCTATAGAGCCTCCTCTGAGTCCCACTTCTCAGACCAGAAAGAAGGTTCTTCTGTAGAAGCTCTTCATATTTGTACCCAATGTACAGACCCAGGTGTCCAGTTTTAAGCTTTCCCGAATCCAAGCCAGGAGATATCAGAGGAAATAAAAACAGGAAACTCACCACTGATTTGGTGTTAACTTAGAGTTTCGTGACCAGCCTTATTCTTGTGAGTCCTCAGATAGCTTTTTGGTGCATTTCATCCAGGATTCTTAGCTGTATTCAGTGGGGGAGACAGAGTGAAGTCTTCTTAAACTCTCAAAGACTTTCCATCAATAAGCTCATTTGAGAACAGTTTAAGTGGAAGATTATTTAGAGACATTTTTCAAGCAAGTATGGAATAACCAGTGAAGAATGTAAATAAACTAGGTTCTTTCCCCCCCCATTTCTTTGCCTATTACCAAAAACTTTCCTCAAACCAGCCATCTCATATGTTTTCCAAATTTTGAATTTAAAATGTAGACATTTAGGGGCACCTGGGTGGCTCAGTTGGTTAAGTGTCTGCCTTCCATTCAGGTCATGATCCTAGTGTCCTGGGATCGAGTCCCGCATCAGGCTCCCTGCTCACTGGGGAGTCTGTTTCTCCCTCTACCCCTCCCCACTGCTTGTGATCTCTCTCTCTCATGCGCTCTGTCTCTCTCAAATAAATAAAATCCTTTTTTAAAAAATGTAGACATTTGGACATGATTTTTTAAAACCTACAGATTTCAAAACGAATATATTTTTTTAAGTTTTTTTTTTAAGATTTTATTTGCAAGAGCATGTGAGTAGGGGGAGGGGCAGAGGGAAAGTGAGAGAATCTTTTTTTTTTTTTTTTTAAGATTTTATTTATTTATTTATGAGTGACACAGAGAGGCAGAGACATAGGCAGAGGGAGAAACACGCTCCCTGCAGGGAGCCCAGTGCGGGACTTGATCCCGGGACTCCAGGATCACAACCTGAGCCCAAGGCAGATGCTCAACCGCTGAGCCACCTAGGTGCCCCTGATCATTCATTGTGAATAAAATTTGTAGTTGTGGGTTGCCTGGGTGGCTCAGCAGTTGAGCGTCTGACTTTGGCTCAGGGTGTAATCCCAGAGTCTCAGGATCAAATCCCACATTGGGCTCCCTGCATGGAGCCTGCTTCCCCCGCTGCCTATCTCTCTGCCTCTCTCTCTCTCTCTCTCTCTCTCTCTCTCTCATGAATAAATAAATAAAATCTTTTGAAAAATTTTGTAGTTGTTATTGAACAATCCTTATTAACTTGAGTTTTAACATAGGTGTTCTTTAAACTTCATGTCTTTAATCAATTTTTCATTATAAGAATAACAAAACATAAAATTAAACTAAACCAATTAACTTAAGGCTGCACAAAGACATCAGTATTTATTATGACTGATTCTTGAAGTTTTTCATCTGATCTATGCTGTCTGTCCTACATGCTTATTCAGGAGTCACTTCACAAACAAGGATATCCAAATGGTCAATGAAAAGAATTGCAGCTTCATTAGTTAATAGAGAAAACTATATCAAACCATCATGCAATACCACCAAAATAGCTAAAATGAAAAACATAGTATCAATTACTGGCAAGAATATGGCATAACTGGAATTTTCATACTGTTGTCAGGAGCCTTAGTTTGGTACAACTACTTTGGAAAATGATTTAGCAGTATCTATTTGTAGACCTTAGGACCAGCAGCTCCATCCCTTGGAATATATAAAACAGAAACATACACATATGTTCATCAAAAAGAATGTCTATGGGTGTTCAAAGTGGCCTATTTAAATTAGCCAGAAACTAGAAACCAAATGCCTATCAGCTTTAGAATAGTTTAATAAATTGCATATTGTCACACAGTGGAATATTATACAGGGCTAAGAAAGAAGTGCAACTACTTATAATAACATGAATGAATTTCACAAGCGTTATGTTAAGCGAAGTTTGTATTTTGATCTGGATATTGGTTATGTGGGTGTATTCACACTGAAAATTCATCCCTGTTATACATTTGGGGTTTGTGTAGTTTTCTATATGTAATATACTCCTGTAAAAATAGTATATTAAATTAATTAGATCTTTTCTTGTTTGTTTCTTAAAGATTGACTTTTAGTATATCTACTTATTACTGACCCCATATTGAATTCATTAGATGGAGTCGTTTTTCAGTTGACTCAGTAGATGATCTTTCATCAGAAGACTAGGATTAGTGTCATCTTCAGGAGAATAACTTATTTTAATGCCAGAAAACACACAGAATTAGTTTTTAAACAGTCCAAATCTCTTTATGTATTTTTAAGGCTTTATCTATTTGAGAGAGATAGAGACAGAGCATACATGCATGCACAGGGATAGGGGCAGGAGAGAGGGAGAGGGAGTCTCAAGCAGATCCCTGCTGAGCATGCAGCCCAGTGGCAGGGCTTGATCCCATAACCCTGAGATCATGAGCTGAAATCAAAGTCAGATGCTCAACCATCTGAACCACCCAGGTGCCCTGTAAATAGCATCTTTTAAGCATCTTTAAAGAAAAAAGTAAGGTGTGCTACATACAGAGCCCACTGAAGACATTCCATGGGCCCCTGAAGCTTTGCAGTGTGGGTGGCCAGGTGGTACTACAGGTTGGCTTTTGTGTTGACCCTTTCACACTGTACTTGTAATAAATGTGGATGCAGGTAAACACTAGTCGTATAACATAATTCTCTACCACTCCTCAGCCCCTCTGTTTTGTTTTAGGGTTTAAAAAAAATATTATTACTTGTTTTCGTTTTTACAGATCTTTTCACAGATGCTGCTGAGACTGAAAAAATGGCCAAAAGTTTAGAAGATTCTGAAGGAGTCTGTTTTGTTCCATCTTTTAGTGGATTGCAGGTATTTTTTTTTTCATTTTAATTTTTTTTTAGTCATTGGCAACTACCGACATTTCTCACCTTGTACCCACACTCAAAATTATGTACCTGCTACTGCCTTACCTGAAAATTTGGGCAGCAAGCAGTATGAAGGTGAAGATACATTCCAGGGCTGGGGAGTAATGACCTAGCACAAATTCCATGAGAAAGCACAGCAAATTCAGCCTAGAGCTCCACCCCTGTGGAAATGAGAAGTTGGCAGGTGTAGTGTACATAAGACCTAGCCTTACTTTATCATAACCAAAAAAATAGCCATTTCCCAGTGAGGGGGAAATATATCTGTATATTGGCATTTTTTAATTAGAGGAAGTGTCCCATTGAGAATTAGAAAATGTTAGGATTACACACACACACACACACTGGTATATTTTGCAGTTATTTATAAGTTTGGTTAACTGTTGTGGTGGGTGAAGTATTGGTTACTTTGCCTAATCAAAAAGTGAACCTGGTAAGAGAGTTGGCTTTGTAATATTTAACTTAGTATTTAATTGAGAGATCTGTGTTACTGCTTTTGATTTTAACATGTTGTTACAAAGATTTTTAAAAAACTTTTCAGGTGTATTATTATAAACAAAATTCTTTTTTTTTTTTTTTGGAAAGCTTATACTGTCCCTTTAATCCTCCTCTAAATATGTTTCCTTTAAAAAAATAAAAATTTCTCTTACTTCTAGCCCATCTCGTATTCAGCCAATCAGTTTAAAAAGCCCTAAGCTTGAAAGTTTGGATAATATCATGTAGAAGCTGGTGAAAAAGGATTAGATCAGGATGTTTCAAATCTCTAAAAATAGGATATTTCCAATCTAGACTTTCAATTGGCAATATTTTAATATCTGTAATGATTTCCTTCTTTACCCTAAAAGACTAAAAGTTTATCAACTGCATGATAGAGATCACACTGTGTCCTCTTTAGAATGATGTGAGGAAACTAGCATCTCTGATAGGACAGGGGGTGAAGAATATTTGTTGGATTGAGGTTTCAGGAGGAAGCTTGAGATGAATAGTTGTCATTAGCCAAGGTAGGATTTAATTAGGCTACTATATATTCTTCCCTTTTTGAAAAATATGCTGGGAGACTTAGTAGTGACTTTATCTTGGCAGCTCTGTTTTTAACTTCTGCATCAATCCATATGCCTTAAAAATAATATTAAATGTATGATTAAAAAATATTGCTAAAGCCCAGAAGATTAGACAAAACTCACAGATGTGGTTTTTAATTTCATGTTAATAAATGTCCCTGTCCTGCCATGACTGCAGCCTGGTGATATGCTGGGTTCGAGAAGGGTGGGGGAGGACTGCAGACCACGTATTTCCCAATGTAGCAATGAAACTCTTAAGTGGGAACTGAAAGTTAATTCAGACAACAATAGTGTGTTGATACTGTTTGGAAAATAGGGAGATCACTGATAAGCTGCCTAGGTCAGCAACAAAGAAAATGAAGGATAGAGGAAATGGAAGGATGGAAGGGTCAAGTATCTGTGATACTGCCCTTAATTTAAGAATATTGTTATAGCCATGGGATCCCTGGGTGGCGCAGCAGTTTAGCACCTGCCTTTAGCCCAGGGCACGATCCTGGAGACCCGGGATCGAATCCCACGTCGGGCTCCTGGTGCATGGAGCCTGCTTCTCCCTCTGCCTGTGTCTCTGCCTCTCTCTCTCTCTCTCTCTCTCTCTCTCTCTCTCTGTGACTATCATAAATAAATTTTAAAAAAATTTAAAAAAAAGATTTAAAAAAAGAATATTGTTATAGCCATAGATAACAGGGGGCAAGCCATTGAAAAATCCCAATAGCCTCAATTTCTCATGGGGGTCTGCCTGGAAAGAGGTGTTGGGGGCACTTTGAGGAAAGTGAGAAGTCTGGGACAGCCACTAGCAAGGGGTGGCCTGGAGCATGGGGGCCATAAGCCAGGGGTGGCGTTGGTTTGTACAGCCATTGTGGTTCTGCTCTGGTAGGTCTTGTGATTCGTGGACAGAGATACTAACATGGAATATCCATGATAGGTATCAGAGGCAGGAATCAGTGACTATCTGCCTAACTGTAAAGTCACTGTGATGGTGGCAGTGATAGGGTGGACAGGACTGTGAACCAAGTGTCAGTCTTCAGAGGATGATGAGTCATGCTCCAATGAGGGTTCTTAGGTTTGCAGGGAACAGGCTTGCTTATGCTACCCTGAGAGAAGCTGGTTGTTCACTGGTATTGTAAAGAAGTCGGCAACTGACTTTGCAGTTCTTAATGTTCTTTGTGGTTTCTTCTCTGTGCGTTCACTTTTCTCACTACCAGCTCTGCTCTGTATTCTTTCTTCCTCATAACTTCTGCTTAATTGTCATTATTTTGCTCATATGTTTGCTTCTCCATAATTTGGAAATACAACCTTCTTCCACTCTATGCATTTTAGCTTCAGTTCCCCCTGTTGATGGTCTTTTTCTGGATGATCTTTTCTGAGAAATCTTGAGAATCTGACTGGACCTCCTAGTCTTCTCAAGCTTAGGACAGATTTTCAGTTAGTCATGCTCAGTCCCTATGGTTGTACTTTGGCAGTGGGACTAGGACATGAAACATGGCTGTTATAGACAACGAGGTTTGTGTTTTCAAGCATTTTCTTCAGTAAGAGGTGTGGCCAGCAAGTACTAGGAATGCCATCTCTGGTTTTGTGAATGACTGGGATGTCTGAGCCACGGAAAGGTAAAACATGATGTTCCCTAAACAAACATGGGGGAAGGGAAGTGTCTCCTAACAGTAGATGTTTATGGCCTAGAGTGGTCATGGGAAGTTAGTACAGTGCTTCTGGCCCCTGTGGTAGAGAAGCTTGACAGTATTCCACTGGATAGCTCTAACTGAAGCTAACTGTGATTTTCCCGGCACAGAGCCAGGTTTGTTATAGCAACCATAGAATTAGTAGAGAGGACTTCTCAGAACTGGTTACATTTTAGGAGAATTTATTTACAATAGAAGGAAGGATTCAAAGGGCACAGAAAGGGTTGTGAAGAAAGTCAGTAGTGGGAGAGGTTTTGGTAAGAAATTATAGTAATATAAAATTGTAGTGAATTCTTACTCTGTGTCAGGCACTGTTCTAAATGTCATGAATTATCTCACTTGATCTTCGGTGACTCAATAAGGCAGAAGATACTCTTATCATTCTATTCTGAAGATGAGGAAACTGAGATTTAGAGCTATTAAATCACTTGCGTGGTCTCAGCTAGTGAGCAGCAGAGCTGGTGTCAGGGCCCAGGTGTTCTGATTCTAGGGTCCAGGTTCTTAACCATTCTGCTGTACTGGTTCATGGTATGGTGTAAAATATGACAACAGGAATATATAATAGATGCCAGAAGAGTTTGTGTTTAGGTTCACGGTTGACAAAGGGCAAGAGATGTTAACTATCCTGCACGTTCCCAGCTTATTAGGCTAATATCCCAGTGAGGTTCTTAACTACTCTGCTGTACTGGTTCATGGTATGGCATAAAAGATGACACCAGGAATAGACAATAGATGCCAGAGGAGTTTGTGTTTAGGTTCACAGTTGATGAAGGGTAAGAGGCATTAGCCATCCTGCAGGCCCCCAGCATATTAGGCAAAAATCCCTGTGGTGACAAGGGCCTGTGGGGGCAAGTAGTCTATGTTTTGGGCAGGAGTCGGCCAGGTTAGCTCAGGACTCCAAACAAAACTTTACTGAGTCTTGCCATTCCTGGTTGGTTGATGGCCAGAGAGGCTTACTCAATGAGATTGGCAATGATAGATTGGAGGTATGGCTGGAAACTCTCTGCCCTGGCAAGGTGTGACCAGGCCCAAAGGATCTTGCCTATAGTACAGGATTTTCCCTACAGTATGATCCCAAAGACAGATTCACTTAAACTAATATAGGGACATTGGAACCAAAAAGAAATTTTTAGGTTTCCATGGGATTTATTATCTCTAAATTGGCCTGTTACTAATTAATTGTAAATTATGTGCATAGCTATATTTACAAAAGTGATTTCAGGCCAGTCATACCAGTATTTTATGTGGTATATTAGAAGAAAATATTTTTATCCAGAAAATACATAGCACACTACTAGGGACTAGTTGCACTGGCTGAATCTGACCTGTCTTTGTTTTACAATTGAATGCCACCTGATATAGGCCAGCATTACTCTATAAATAAGCTTTTACTGAGTGAATCATTAAAACATATTAATAAATTTGAAAAATAATCAGAATAAAATCACTATAGGAAAATCACAGCTACAGTAAAGATAAGATGTAATATGGGATATCTTCAGTTAAGTAATGAGGAAGAGTATTGTTTGTTCATTGATTGAGCAGATGTGTGAGGATCCCCTGTGGGGGCCAGATGCAAGGCCCTGGAGACACATGGGAATCAGTTTCTACAGGAAAGGAAGAGTTTTAACAAATGTTCACACAAATATACATGATTATAAACATTACTATAATGCAAAGCTCTAGGATTCCATAGAAGTGATGATGGATGCTTGGTCTTGTCTTTGGGATCAGAAGTTTTTCCAGAGGAATCTGAGCCAAGATTTGAAACAGGAGTAGGATTAACTAGGAAAAGAGGTGGTAGAAAGTTTTCCAGGTATGAGATGATGAGTCAAGGCCCTGAAGCTAGAAGGCACTTTTCCTGGGGACCATCATTTCCTGATAGTACCAGCACATCCCTCTGTTGTGACCTTATATCATCCATTGGAACCATTTTTCTGTCTCTTTCTTTGTGAGATTACAAGCTCTGGCAGGGGTCTTTGCTCTTCATCTTTGTGTCCCAGAATTGTCTTGCATTCCTGGGGATGCAAAGATGAATACAAACGTCATCCAACAGATATATAATTCCAGCTCAAGACTTTGGCTCTTTTATTATTTTTTTAAGATTTTATTTATTTATTCATGAGAGATAGAGAGAGAGAGAGAGAGAGGCAGAGACACAAACAGAGGGAGAAGCAGGCTCCATGCAGGGAGCCCGACGTGGGACTCGATCCTGGGACTAAACCGCTTAGCCACCCGGCTGAAGACTTTGGCTCTTTTAAAGACAGAAGTTAGGCTGGGTCATTTCTCCTATTAGGCAATAAAGCTATTAAGCTAAGAAATAGAAGAGTTTCGTTTGAATGTCTGACAACATATTAGGTGAAGTTATGACACTGTAAAACACATCATTTGCATTATAGTTCTTTATCTTAAGACTAACTTACACTTTTAAAAAGCCACTCTAAAAAAATAATAATAAAATAAAAATAAAAAGCCACTCTATAAAAACAATTCTGGTGTAAAACCTTTATAGATGGATAAAAGGGGGAAATACTAGGATTACTTTGCATTTCCTCTTGTAAAGCTAAATATTTAATAGTTCGTTATTCTATAAAAATAACAATAATAATTTGTTAATCTGCTTCAGTATCGTCTCTTAGTATGAGTTCAAACAGAAGGTATAGCTAAGCCCAATACCTATAACTCAATCTTGCTTCAGGTCCTGCTAGAGACTTATCCTAATAGTTGGCATATTTTTAGACTGTCATTTATTTTATTTTATTTTTTTTTTAATTTTTTTAAAAATTTTATTTATTTATGATAGGCACACAGTGAGAGAGAGAGAGAAGCAGAGACATAGGCAGAGGGAGAAGCAGGCTCCATGCACCGGGAGCCCGACGTGGGATTCGATCCCGGGTCTCCAGGATCGCGCCCTGGGGCCAAAGGCAGGCGCCAAACCGCTGCGCCACCCAGGGATCCCGACTGTCATTTATTTTAAAACTAACTCTAAGCATTCTTTTTTTCTACCATGGCTATGTTTTTTATTGCATAAAAGGTCTTTAAGTCTATAGATATAATTTAGAACTATAATGAAAATTCTTACTATCTCTTTTCTTTAGGCTCCATTAAATGACCCCTGTGCATGTGCCTCTTTTATGGGTTTGAAGCCTTCCACCAATAAATACCATCTTGTACGAGCAATATTGGAGTCAATAGCTTTCAGGTACCAAAACTTGCCCTAAACTCTCCCTTCCCCATATAGTATTATGATTTCATTCTATTAATTTCTGCTAAACTAAATTATGATATTTCTTAATTTTAACAGTGTCTATACCTTTAAATTCATACTGTTTATGATGTAATCTGTTCTTATTGCTAATTTCCTCAGTATCTCTTTATTTTCATGTGTTATAGTACTAGTACCACTTAGATTTGATATCTGAAAATAGATGATTTTTAAAAATATGGTTGGCCCTTGAATACAATGACTTAGAAATGAGCCATATTAATTTTTTCAATAAACACCATACAGTACTATAAATGTATATTCTCTTATGATTTTCTTAATAACATTTTCATTTCTCTAGCTTACTTTATCATAAAAATACAGTATATAATACATATAACATACAAAATATGTGTTAATTGAATGTCATCAGTAAGGCTTGCCAGCAGCAGTAGGCTATTAATTAAGTTTTAGGGAAGTCACAAATTACATGCAGATTTTTGATTTTGTGGTAGGTTAGTACCCCTAGTTCCCATGTTATTCAAGGGTCAGCTATATCTAATTTCTTAAGCATTAAGAGATTTAAAATGGACTTTTAAAGGTTTTTGCATCCTTATTGATAAAGGAGAATTCTAATTATTCTAATTAATAATGCTTCCATTATACTCAAAGATTAAATCACCATAATTATTCTTTCTGTGTGTGTCCGTGTGTTATTTTCGTTGTGGTGTAGTTGTAGTTTATTAAAATGAAGAATGTGGCTGTCATGAATATGGAACATTTGCAGTGTTTAAAATAAAAATGTCTGTGATTACAAAATGGTTATTTTTGTATTTGGTGAATTCTATTTGATGTTGTTTGTGTTATGTCATCTTAATAGCTTTCTATTTAAATGCTAGCTTTAAATTTTTATTTGTAGGAAGGATAATAGATTAAATTTATTTCTAAACAAAAAACATGCTCTCTTTTATCAAGGTGAAAGAAAAGTACAAGGATCTGAACCTCTTGCTTGTTTGAACATTTATTGTCAACTTCCAGTTAGTATATTTGTTTGTTTTCTTTTGTATATTTTTACATACCATATAAATAAAACCACAGGTTTTATTTTTCTGTTGGAAAAAGAATTATCATGATATGAATTTTCTCTAAATGATTTTCTTGATTTTTTTTGACTAGAAACAAACAGTTATATGAGTTGATGCAGAAAGAGATCCATATCCCTGTGACAAAAGTCCGGTATGTACACTTTATTTTCGATAGATTTAATTAGAAATTGGGAGTGAATGGTAACCATTATTAGTATTTTCATCATTATGATTATTCAGGATTTCAAAAAAAATTATGCTTAGTCTTTGCAGCAAAATTCTTGTTCATAGGAATTTGGAAAGAAAAGGGAAGCTAATTTTGGATTTATGGAGCATATAACAATGTATAATTTAGGAGGATCTTAATATACACATGTATATTATAAACATCTTTAAAATGTCTTTTAAAAAAAAAACTGTCTTTTTTGGGTATGTGGCTATCCTTTTGGCATGGAAGCATCAAATTTTCTTTGCTGGTGTGGCCAAATGAATTTTTCTGTTGGCTTAGTTTAGTTAGCCTATTTTGAACTAGTCTTAGGACAACAGGGCAGGTGGGAAGACTGATGTTAGGGATAAGGAAAAGTGTTTGAAGATTACCTAGTGAGAACCTTTATCTTCAGGTCAATGCTAAGTGATATAATTTTGGAATTAAATGTTGAACTTAAAATAAAATCAAGAATCTAAAAAAATATATGTGGCCCTTTAAAAAATATTAATAGTGTTCTTATGCTTTTGTTGAAGTAACTGATCTCAAATATCTTGCTCCCCACAGGGCAGATGGAGGAGTTTGCAAGAACAATTTTGTCATGCAGATGACTTCAGACCTGATTAATGCGAATATAGAGAGACCCGTCAACATAGACATGTCCTGCCTTGGTGCAGCTTCACTGGCTGGCCTTGCTATTGGTATGTGTGAATTTTATAAAAGTGAAAGCTTACAAGCTGTACTTGCTGCTAGCATTTCTCTTCCCAAATCATGGGATTATAGAGAGGATTTAGAAAATGTTGTTGTCTATTAAGCTTTATACACATATGTACATTACGCACAAAACACTCCTCTGAGTATGAGTGGGTCTGTGGATGGGTCTGGGTGGATGAGACTGGGTGCACTTCCTCCTCACTTCACTCCTTCAGTCAGAATTATGAGATGAGAAAAATGAATTTCAACTGCATTGTCTTCAGCAGAGGGAAGGACTCTGGATAAATTTTCCAAGTGGATGGGCTTTTCTTTGGCATGAGAAACCACTCCATTTTTTTATTCGTTGAAAATTTGTTGAGTACCTGCTATATGACAGTCACTACTGGGAATAAAGAGTTTTAAAAATGTAGTCCCTGCTATGAGAGTCTGTAGTTACAGTAAGACAAGTAAACCAATTATTATACTTGTGTGATAAACCCAGCAAACAGCCATAGCATTAAGTGGTGCAGGCTTCCCAGAGGAGGCTCAGTGTTGAAGGAGTTAGCAGACAGCCAGTAGAGGAGGTAAGGAGCCATAAGAAGTGAGCAGTCCAATAAAGAAAGCAACTTGTGCAAATGTCCCAGCCCATAAATGCTGATAGGTGAAGATCAAGAGGAAGGGCTGGAGAGGAACAGAGGTCCAGTTGTGGTAGACTCCTCATAAAGAGGAGTTTGAACTTAATCATGAAGACACTATAGAGAGTTTGAACTTAATCATGAAGACACTGGAGAATTTTAAGCAGGGGAGGGACATGGATAGATCTATATTTGAACAGACCCCTTTGGCAATTAGTGAGAAGATTAGTTGGAGGGTGAAGAATGGACTCGGGAAGGGCAATTAGAGTGTTCCCTAAGAAGCGGGATGCTGCCTTGTGGAACTAGGAGTATTTAATATGTTCCTCTATGGAAGGGAAGAGTGCTTGTACAAACAGGATATTTTGTAATTAGAAGTTTTAGGCTAATATTTAGCATATTAAAGTTAGAATTACAAAAAGTTTGAGATCTTAGTAAGTTCAACTTAAACTGTATTCTACTAAAAATCTGTTAACTTTGAATAAAATTAAAGCAGTCACTTTAAAAAAAAAGTCACTTTCATTTATTCATTGATTAATGTGTGATTAATTCATGTTGAAGAAAAAACTTTCCTTTATTTTTTTTTTTTAATTTTTTATTATTATTTATTTATTTATGATAGTCACAGAGAGAGAGAGAGAGGCAGAGACACAGGCAGAGGGAGAAGCAGGCTCCATGCACCGGGAGCCCGACGTGGGATTCGATCCCGGGTCTCCAGGATCGCGCCCTGGGCCAAAGGCAGGCGCCGAACCGCTGCGCCACCCAGGGATCCCAAAAACTTTCCTTTAAATAATCATTCCCATTTACAAATTCAGTTAAATTTCTTTGTATATTTCAACTGATAAAATTTTTTTTAAAGATTTTATTTATTCATGAGAGAGACAGAGAAATAGGCAGAAGGAGGGGGCTCCCCACAGAGAGCCTGCTGCAGGACTCAATCTCAGGACCCCAGGATCACGACTTGAGCCAAAGGCAGACATTCAGTCACTGAGCCACCTAGGTGCCACTCAACTGATACGAATTTAATACAGTTGACTTTCTTTTTAATAATTTCATATGCCTAACTACCTTAGAAGTATAACAAAATCTTTTCAAATACTTGAATAACTCTTGCAAAATGAATAAATTAAGCTATATTTACAGTAAATCAAATGCTCATAAACATTCTAATATTGTTTATAAGATATATCAAATTTTTCTATGCCTTTTCACCTTATAAGACTAAATATCTCAGATTCTCTTGAACATTTAAAATACTTTAACAAACACATATAGATTATTCTTAGAACATAGTAGCTTGAGCTTTATGTATTTGAGCTTTATCTATTTCATTATTTTTGTATTTAATTTCAAATCTTTCCAATACAAAGAGACGTTATTGGTGAGAGATAATATACTTTGGGGAGACTTGTCAACTATGTTAGTACTTCAGAGTAAGTGTAATATACCAGCTTAATTAATAAGACACCTAGACTATTTCAGACTACTTATGGTCATAGTTATAAATATGTTTTCTTGCTTCTTTTTATTATAAATCACATTTGTGAAGAACAATATATGCCAGAACAATATTATCATGAAGTGGAACTTAAATAACTTCTATGAAATACAATAGCTTGAAAAAGAAACTACTTGTTATATTCAGGCTCAACTTTGAATTCATCCGTATTCTAGGGAGTTGCCTCTTACTTCAAGATATATGACCAAAATCTTAATTTATCTTTGTTTTTTTTTTTTTAATTATGTAAAGGGAAAATAAACAGTTACTTACTTGTTTTCTTCATAGCAAGTCATGAAATTAAATGATGATAGGGTGAGATTGCTCTGGAAATGGTTTGATGCTGTGCCACACGGAAGTAAAGCTGATAGTTAGAAATCAAATGATTTTAAAATCCTGGTGTATTTATTCCCAGGGATAGTCAATTGAACAAAATTCAAAATCAACAAAATATTTTGAATTGTGTTTTTTTGTTGTTGTTGTTGTTGTTTTGGTTTTTTGGTTTTTTTATTTATGATAGTCACAGAGAGAGAGAGAGAGGCAGAGACACAGGCAGAGGGAGAAGCAGGCTCCATGCACCGGGAGCCCGATGCGGGACTCGATCCCGGATCTCCAGGATTGCGCCCTGGGCCAAAGGCAGGCGCCGAACCACTGCGCCACCCAGGGATCCCCTGAATTGTGTTTTAAAACAATAGTTGTTTCCCTGTGCACCAGTTTGCATAGGTTTGTGGATAAACTTTATGGACTCCTTATTTGCCTTAAAATTTGAGAGTAATTTTTTCCACCTATAGGGTTTTGGACTGACAAGGAGGAACTAAAGAAACTGAGGCAAAGCGAAGTGGTTTTCGAGCCACAGAAGAAATGGCAAGAATATGAAATGAGCATGGAAAACTGGGTCAAAGCAGTGAAACGCTCCATGAATTGGTATAACAAGATGTAGCACTAACAGGAATGACGGAAACCATATATGGCTGGTTGATGGGACATGCTGATGGGACACAGCTCAGGGATAATAACCAATACGACGATGACTAAGAAGATTTCAGATGAGCTTTGCAACCTGAGAGAAAAAAACATTGCTCTTTTGAATACAAAACAAAACAAAAAATCCCTAATTTTTAAATCTAAAGCCTGGTAAGATTATAAGGCAACAGTACCTCAAAACTTTATATCTTCTGTTTTGTAGCAGATTCCAAAGGACATTAACCATTTCTAGCCATATTTTGACAGCCATGGGTCCTCCTCCGTTTTATACTGGGTCAATGATACATACGAACATAACCGTTGACTCTCTTGAGTTAATAATTCTAGGTCAATCACCATTCATGTTTTGTTCCAAAATTAAGTGACAGGTGTTCCTTACCTCTTTAAAATTAAATGGGCTATATGAAGTTCATATAGCTAGAAAGAAAGAATAACTGAGGAAATGTGGAATTTGGAAACATTAATATATTTAAAGCCATAATTGCTCAATACTGTATCCAAATATGAGCTCGATGTGCCCCTCTCAGATAGGGTTATGTTAGTTCTTTCCTTTATTGGGTTTAAAGACACTGCCTTAATTTTTCCTTCTTTAACCAAATTCTGAGCATTCTTTATGTATTGAAAAATAACTTTAGTCAGTGAAACTACAAAGGGTAATGATTCAAAAGGAACAAAAAAATAATTTCTTCCTCAAATAGGATTTCTTTAAAAAATTTCTGGCGAAAGTATAACATCCCATTTTTTACACAATGTTGGTACTGAATATAAATCTGCTTTTTTCTTCCTGTTCTTTATCTTTGTTGTTGAGATACTTGCATAAATGTCTTTTGCTTTTATTAAGTGCCTAATCGAAGAGCTTAATTTGAAGAAAGTGCCCTAATACATTGGTGATGTAAGATTTGCCTTCGTTGTGGGTATTTTACTTATCCAGGTGTCTTTTATTTTTGTTCAGTCTACTCATATCTGTGAGATAGGAGCAGTGGGTAATGGAGATGTATTTTTTTTTTTTTTTGTATTTATTTATGATAGTCACACACAGAGAGAGAGAGAGAGGCAGAGACACAGGCAGAGGGAGAAGCAGGCTCCATGCACTGGGAGCCCGACGTGGGATTCGATCCCGGGTCTCCAGGATCGCGCCCTGGGCCAAAGGCAGGCGCTAAACCGCTGCGCCACCCAGGGATCCCAATGGAGATGTATTTATACAAGTGATTACCCTCCAGCGATTATTGGGCCAGAATTCCACGGAGAGGTACAGGGACAGTTCCACATTCTCAGACTGTCTTGATAGAAACAAATGTGAAAGAATCAGAGCAGCAAGTAGCTTCGGGCCCAGTAGAAAATTGTCCTGTGGCAGGAGACTACCCTCCAACTTGTTCTCATGTTATTTGCCCCTCCTACCATTTAGGCATGTAGCAATAATGAATTTATTCCCCTCTTTATCAGGCTTTATCACATAAAGACCTACTATTATAGAGCTAGCTGTTAAATACTAACGTAACATAAAAAGTGACTATTACAGGGAATTTTGTTGTTGCCATCATATATGTCCATTTCAGTGACAGTATGATAGGACTAGGGGTCACACACTCCATTTCTGCAAATTACATTTCAGTGAACTTTGTCTTCTTGAAGTATTAAAATTTGTAGTGGAATCATTACAGCCAATATATAGTATCATTAGCTCCATTCATTAAGATTTGGAAATATTTTTGTTAAGTGGAGGTGTTTTGTTTACTGTAACAAATCAGACTCCATTATGTAGATGATACTCTTCTTTTTATTTTCATTTTTTTATGTCCCTTTTACAAAGCTTAGTGACTGATTATAGGCCCTTTTATCAAAATCCGATCACTTGCAAGCTGCTCCGTTGTTTTTTATATCTGTTTCTCACAGATTCTACTTCTCAGTGGGTATGATTTCATAGGAAAGAATTGTCTTTTTGTGTTAGGATATACTGAATTGTAATATTATTAATACTTAAAACTTTGTTAGCTCATTTCCTTTTCACATTCTTCTTTCTCATCATAAAACCACAAGATGAAGGATAAATAAGTACCTTTTAGATAATCAGAAAAAGTAACTGTGAACAGGTCTCATCGGAATTATCTCTTCAAAAATCAGTGGCTAATTTTTTCTTCTATTAGTCTAGAATTAATCTTTTATTTTTACTACTTCTGGCTGGGTTTTTTTTTTGTTTTGTTTTGTTTTGTTTTTTAATTTTTTTTTAAAATTTAATTATGATAGTCACACAGAGAGAGAGAGAGGCAGAGACATAGGCAGAGGGAGAAGCAGGCTCCATGCACCGGGAGCCTGATGTGGGATTCGATCTTGGGTCTCCAGGATTGCGCCCTGGGCCAAAGGCAGGCGCCAAACCGCTGCGCCACCCAGGGATCCCAACTTCTGGCTGTTTTTTAGTGACACAGTTTAGTAAATCTTTTGCCAGATTTGACCTAGATCAGAAATGTGACCACATTTGCTTTCATGGTTGTAGAGACAGTTGATACTCAAAATCAGTTGAGCAAAAAAATTATCCTTTCTTTCCATCTTCCAAGTTTATTTTCATTTATACGCTAATATTTGCAGTTTAAAAAAATCATTCTAAGATTTCTCAGCATGTTTTATTTTCCCATTATGGATCAATCAGATATCTTTAGGAGGCCTGTAGCTACCTTATCAAGGAGGAGAATGTTTCTGTACAGTCCTTTTTAAAATGATACTAATTGCTTTCATACCTAGACTTACTGATTTTTCTTTTTTTTTTTTTTTTATGCCACCATAAGATGGTTTCTCAGTCTCAGTATGATTGATGTTTGGGACAAGTAATGCTTTGTCTTGGGATGTTGTATTACGCATTACAGGCTATTTGGCTTATACTGCAGGAGGCAGTATCACCCCCAGTTGAGAACCAGTAATATAGACTATTAGAAGAAAATTGAAGACTCAGCAAATGTAGTGTGTCTATCATGCTTCTTTTCTCTCTGCCTCATTTTACCTTAGGATATGGTTGTTAGAAAAAAGAGATGGTTGTATCTTAAATAGGGTTTCTATTTTACTGGTTAATAAGGCAAGAAAAAAAATCTTATGTTGTAATTGTCTTCTGCTGTTTTTTACCCACTCACTGCCGTCCCCATGCCTGCCTGTATCCTCTGTGGTCTTAATGAGTGGGCTTATGACTTCAGTATAGTATTAATGTAGTCTGCAAAGCATCTCGATCTGCCTTTTTGCTTCCTTTTCATCTCTGAACAAAAGAGATGATCACTCTCTTTTACCTGGTTCTGTGCAAGATTCCCATCAAACTGGAAGTTCCCCAAAAACAGAAACCATGTCTACTTCCACAGAACTCAACTCTGTGCCTTCCTATTGGTGGGATGAATTTTTACTTTATAAGTGTAACTTTTTTTGCATATATACTTCATCCTTGATTTACATACATTTGTTAATAGGGAGCAGCATATATTTGTTGAGAGTAAAATATCTTTTGTTGGATTAAAAAGGACAACAGTTGACCCTTGAACAACATGGATGTGAACTGTGCAGGTCCGCTTACGTGCAGATTTTTTCCATAAATGTATGTACCATACTGTAAATGTATTTTCCTTTTGATTTTCTTAATAACATTTTCTTTTCTCTAGCTTACTTTATTTTCAGAACACAGTGTATAATGCAGATAACATACAAACTATGTGTTAATCAACTGTTCATACTATCAGTAAAGATTCTGGTCCCAGTAGGCTATTAATAGTTAAGTTTTTGGGGAGTCAAAAATTATACACAGGTCTTTGTGCAGGGGATTAGCACGCCTAACCCCCCGTGTTGTTGAAGGGTCAACTTATGAGAGCTAGAATCCTCTTACTTTTTTTTTAATTCTTCATATGTTTATATGTTTGCATATGTGTTTGTGTAGAGATACACATAGTTATATCAACTAAGGTACCGTTGAAGCCTTTTCATTCACAGGTTTTGTGTATTTGACTGCAGACAGCTAGCTCACAGATAGAATCTTAAGAACACCAAACCCTCTCATGTTAGACGGAAGTAACTTCAGAAACATCCCCTTCTGCAGAGGACCTATACTGGGGACCAGTCTTTAATTAAAATAATCTAACCCAGGAGTTTGGCACGTATTTTATAATTCTCTGAAGAAGAGGACCCTGGAGTTCTTCAACTTGAAGCGATTCTAGAGTCATCCAGAGACAACCTCGATGGCTCTAATCTACCCTAAAGGACTCTGAATCCCTTTGGGAAATCTAGATCATGTTTCTCAGTTAGAATTAAAATATACAAAAAAAAAAAAAAGAATTAAAATATACTCTGGACCTATCTGGTCCCAGAATCATCTTCTTGCATACCCAATGCTGGGTCATCTGGTTCAAACCAGTCAAAACAGTAACCCCAAAGAAGTCAAGTAGGTGATCCAAAACCACATTGTTTTTAAGTTTTGGAGCCTCAGATGTTAAAAATATGAATACCAAAATGCAAATATTTTTTGCACTTAGAACACTGGTTCTAAGTCATTGGCTGTTTTGTCACCATATTCCCATGGGACCCTTGCCCTTAGGGTAATGCAGGAATGATCTTGGGAGTGGGAATGTTAGAGACAGGAACCTGAAGAATCAGATATTTCTGAAATTCTCTGTATGCCATTTCTACTGCCTTTCCCCCCTTTATTATAAATTTGAGTTATCAA